>NW_026946359.1:2495665-3743498 GCF_035222275.1 Podospora bellae-mahoneyi | reverse complement strand
AATTGGCCACTACGTAATGGAGGGGTGGCAGTGGGAAGAGGTGGATGAATTTACCCCACCATAAATCATGCCTTGGGACTGGATCCGATGCAGGAGCGGGTCCGGAACTGGCGATTTGATAATGCATCAATTTTAGAGTCATACTTTGCCTCACGCTCACTTAAAGAGGGCTCTCGCTGTGCTTACTCTCATACATCATAACGACAGCATACACCCTATAGTGTAGTCGTCACACTGACAACCAATCCCAAAAATGGAGTCGACGCTTCCTCTGCCGTTCCTCATCAGCGTCAATGTCCCGCCGGGGCTCGGAGGAGAGAGGGAGGGGCTCAACCGCGAGGAAGTCTCATGTCTGGGAACTGTCTTCTTTACCGTGAAGCCGCAGACATATGAGAAGATTTTCCGTTTCCTCGGCCGCCACAACACCGAATTCCAGCCCTTTTTCGACGTGACACAGCTCGAGTCCCGCGATGATGTCGTTTCTCTTATCGACGCTGGCGCTCGCAAGGTGTTTGTCCGCCCTGAACAGCTTCCCGATTTCGCCGAGTTTGGCTCCCGAGTAGCCCCTGTTGTGTCTGGCGCCAACCCGGCGCAATTGGCTTCTGCCACTGAGCACGGCCTTCTCATTTCCGACTTTGATATCACCGCTGCCGAGACTGCGCGATTTGTCGAGGAGGCTAAGGCGAAGAAAATCGCTTCTTTCTTTGTCAAGCCTGTCGCTGGTGCTGACCTCGAAAAGTTCATTGGTGTTGCGGCACAGGTTGGCGCTATTCCTATTCTTCCCTCGACTGATGTAACCAGCAAGGAGCAGGCCGGAAAGCTTGCTGTTCCTAAGATTCTTGCCGCTTCGTGGAAGTCGGACCGTGCCGATGGCTTGATTCCTACCGTGGTGGTTGATGAGCATGACACTGCTCTTGGCTTGGTGTACAGCAGCGAGGAGAGTGTTGGTGAGGCTCTCAGGACACAGACTGGTGTTTACCAGAGCCGGAAGCGTGGGTTGTGGTACAAGGGTGCTTCTTCTGGGGACACTCAGGAGCTTGTGCGGATATCTCTGGATTGCGACAATGATGCGCTCAAGTTTGTGGTGCGGCAAAAGGGGCGGTTCTGTCACTTGGAGCAGTCTGGCTGCTTTGGCGATCTGAAGGGTATCAAGAAGCTGGAGCAGACTCTTGTCTCAAGGAAGCGGTCTGCGCCACAAGGCTCATACACTGCTCGTCTCTTCTCTGATGAGAAGCTGTTGAGGGCGAAGATCATGGAGGAGGCTGAGGAGCTTTGTGATGCCAAAACCGCCGAGGAGGTGGCTTTCGAGGCCGCGGATCTCATCTACTTTGCCATGGCGAGAGTTGTTGCCGCTGGTGTGTCTCTTGCTGACGTTGAAAAGAGCCTCGATGCCAAGAGCTTCAAGGTCAAGAGGAGACAGGGCGATGCCAAGGGCAGGTGGGCTGAAAAGGAGGGCATCAAGACAGAGACCAACGGAGCGGCGCCACCAGCACCAGCGCCAGTAAAGGAGGAGCCCAAGAAGGACGAGAGGATTCTGATGAAGGTTCTCGATGCGGGTGAAGTCACCACACAAGAGCTCGATGCGGCCTTAAAAAGACCATCACAAAAATCGGCCGACGCCATCATGAAGATTATTGTGCCAATCATCGATGACGTACGGAAGAATGGCGACAAGGCACTTCTCTCATACACTCACAAGTTCGAAAGGGCGACATCTTTGACCTCTCCAGTACTCAAGGCGCCGTTCCCCGAGTCCATGATGCAGCTTCCCGCGGAGACCATCAGGGCCATCGACGTGTCCTTCGAGAACATCAAGAAGTTCCACGCCGCTCAAAAAGACGAGAAGCCGTTGCAGGTCGAGACCATGCCCGGCGTTGTCTGCAGTCGTTTCTCTCGCCCTATCGAAGCCGTTGGCCTTTACGTGCCCGGTGGTACCGCCGTTCTGCCCAGCACCGCGCTCATGCTTGGTGTACCGGCTATGGTAGCCGGCTGCCAGAAGATTGTCATTGCCTCGCCGCCTCGCTCCGACGGCAGTATCACCCCTGAGATTGTTTACGTCGCCCACAAGGTTGGCGCTGAGTCGATTGTCCTCGCTGGTGGTGCTCAGGCTGTTGCTGCCATGGCTTATGGCACTGAGAGCGTGACCAAGGTTGACAAGATTCTCGGCCCTGGTAACCAGTTCGTCACGGCGGCCAAGATGTACGTCAGCAATGACACCAACGCCGGCGTCGGTATTGACATGCCCGCCGGTCCTTCCGAGGTCTTGGTTGTTGCCGACAAGGACGCCAACCCAGCATTTGTCGCCTCTGATCTCTTGTCCCAAGCTGAGCACGGCGTCGACAGCCAGGTCATTCTCATTGCTATTGACCTGACTGATGCCCAGCTCGCTGCTATTGAAGATGAGGTTCACAACCAGGCCATGGCCCTCCCGCGTGTGGACATTGTCCGGGGGTCTATTGCTCACTCGCTGACTGTCAAGGTCAAGACTGTGGAGGAGGCGATGGAGATCAGCAACAGGTATGCGCCTGAGCACTTGATTCTTCAGATCAAGGACGCGGAGAAGGCGGTGGAGAAGGTGATGAATGCGGGGAGTGTGTTTATTGGGGAGTGGACGCCTGAGAGCGTGGGTGATTACTCGGCTGGTGTTAACCACTCTTTGCGTAAGTTTTTACTGCCCTGGTTTGAAACAAACAGGAATTGATACTGATTTTGGATTTGCGTAGCTACTTATGGCTTCGCCAAGCAATACTCTGGCGTGAATCTCGCCTCGTTTGTCAAGCACATTACCAGCTCTAACCTGACGGCTGAGGGGCTGAGGAATGTGGGAGGGGCGGTGATGCAGTTGGCTAAGGTTGAGGAGCTGGAGGCTCACAGACGGGCGGTGGAGATTCGGTTGGAGCATATGAACAAGGCTTGAGTTGGCTGACTCCGGTTGGATATACAATACCATATTGGGGGATTTAGTTGACCTGTAGAAAAGAAAAAATAGAAAGCGGTCATAACAGCTTACAAGCCAGACAGTTTCAGAAGGGTTCCGACTCCTGGGGGTACGAAGAGTTCCAAAGCAAAGGTACCACGGGTTGCGGATTTTTGTGTTTTTTGTTGTTGTTGTTGTTGTTGTTGTTGTTGTTGTAGTAATAAACCTGGGGTATAGGGAGTTTCTAGGTTGGATCTGTAATGAATATCGAGGTCTGTCGGCTGTTTGATGCTCGCGTTAGCGTGGATGGATGTGCAGGAGATGATCTGATGCTGGTCGGGGGTCGGGTCGGGTCGGGGGTCAGGGCCGATCGACGGGCTGCCTCCCGCTGTCAAAGATTGTTTCACTGACAACGTGGAAGGTCTTAAGGTGAGATTGGATGGCGGGGGGAGATATGCCTCGACCTGATATTACGCGGATAGCATCGACGGGAACACCTTGATACCCAAGGGTCATGATTTATCCGCACTGGATCTGAGTATCTCGTGGGTAAACAAACGTCCTTCCAGTTCGAGGATGCAGGCCCATTGGAGAGTTCCGCATATTGCGTACACAGCAGGCTCAGGTAAAGCTTATGAGTATATGGGAAGAAGTCTGCCTTGCCTTTCACGGCAGGAGAGATATCACACATGGCGAACGAAATCCCAAACAGCATCTGAACAGAGCAAACAAACTCATGTGTAAGCTGTTGGAGTGGTGGAACTGAGACAGGTCACCGACCCGGTGGTTGGCCAGCCGGCTGATTCCACGGCAGGGAAGAGGGTGAGGTGGCCGAGGGTGCCGAAGAGCGGGTAGATCGGCTCCCGAGTGTCTGTAAAAAATTTTCTGGAAGAGTCCGCTATTATACATGACTGTAGATTCGTATCGGACAATTAGCGGAATCCGAATATCGAGCATGTAGCGGATAATTCCCAGTAAAAGAATACCGATGATGATGATGACGTGAAGTGAACCGAGTGTGGCATTCCTGTACCCACTGTAACTGTGGGGAGCGGGTGGCTTGATGCCAAGAAGGGGGAGACTCGTAATTGCCCTCCAGCCCTTCCGGACCCCGCTGAGAAGGCTGGTGGTTGGTGGAGTGCCACATGCCGGTGTTCATTGGGATGGTTCCAAACTGCCCGTTTAGCGCTGGGAATTTTTGGAAACTAATGACGGGTGCTTGTGCTTCCCGCTCGGGCTGTTCTGTCAAAACCATCATCCGGTAGGTCACGGAGAACACTTGCCAGTTGACGTTTGTTAAGAAGTCGACAAATGTTGGTTGAAGATTGGTTTGGTTGGCCGGGCTCGGCAGGTCAAGCCCGCGGTTGCATGAAACTTGAAACGATGCCACCGTGACCTGAAAGGGGAATGCAGCTTGCAAATCAGGGTGTGTAAGAGCCTCCCTCCCACCCCTCCTGGCTGTGATTAGTTTTCCTGCAGCTCCCGTCCCCAAATCGGCATCGGCAGCGAGGGGCTGAGCAGCCTCATTTATTTTTCCCAATCGAGGGACATCATGCATGATATGGCAGAACCTGTGAAAGGGGCGGCGTCATCCGGTCTTGATGCTGACAACTGACACCAAAACCATCCCAACTTTCAGTGCCACCCGGCCGAGACAGACAGCCAACGTGAGCAACGAGCAGTCTTGGTGTTTCTTGGGTGTTTCTTGGTACTCGCTGGACAGAGATGATTGATCCCTTGAAATAAGAATTAACCCACCGGTGGGCTCTTTGCCAACGGTTGCCCGTGCTCCCCTTCCATTCTCCATTCATTCCCCGATCTACCCGCTCGCGTGTGTGCCATAGCCACCACATAAACCTAGCCCACGTTATTTCCAGGGACGAGCTCCCTTTCTTTGAAACTTATAATACTTTACACATCCCTCGCCGCTACTGCCCCCTTGGGTCTCGCTCTTTTTTTTTTGTTTGTTTTTTTTTATTATACAGATTTTTGTTGTTTGTTGCTTTTCCAGCTTAGCAATTTGATTGCTTTGCTTCATTTTTATTTCTCACATTCGTGGGAACTTTGGTTCCTCTACTTTTCCTTTTGGTTGTCGTGCGCCTTACACGCTTATTCGATATCAATAACATAACACAGCTCACCCACCTACCTACCGTTCTCATGATTAGCAACAACATCAACATCAAAACATAAACAATATGCATATTCTAGATTACTCCACCACCCTCGCTGCTCTCCTCCTCACCACCGCCAACCTTGCCTCCGCCGAACCCATCCCAGTCCCAGCTGTTCAGCTCTCCCAACCCAACCATGATTTAATCCTCAGCCCTCGCGCGCGTCCCAACGCGCCCAGCGGCGGCTATGCGCCCCAGGAAGTCAACTGTCCCAGAAACAAACCCACTGTCCGTCTTGCCGATGGCATCTCCAAGCAGGAGGAGGACTGGCTCGGGAAGCGAAGGAAGGAGACGGTGAAGCCCATGATTGACTTCTTGAAGAGGGCTAATCTGGAAGGGTTCGATGCCGAGGCTTACATCAACCGTGTGGCTCCGGATGTGAAGGATCTTCCCAATGTTGGGATTGCCGTTTCGGGGGGTGGTTACAGGGCGTTGATGAATGGGGCCGGGTTCGTCGCTGCTGCCGACAGCAGGACCACGGGTGCGACTGGGGAGGGACAGATTGGGGGGTTGCTGCAGAGCAGTACTTATTTGGCTGGTTTGTCTGGTGGTGGTTGGTTGGTGTCGAGCATTTACACCAACAACTTTAGCACGGTTGAGACGTTGAGGAACGGGAGGGAGGGGAGCAGTATTTGGAAGTTTGATAGGAGTATCTTTATTGGGCCGAACTTGCCTGGGATTTTTGATACTACCAGGTACTGGTCTAGGGTGGCTAGGCAGGTTGCTGCGAAGGCGGATGCTGGGTTCGAGACTTCCATCACGGATTAGTAAGTTTCTTTTGTTTACATACATGCCCAAGCACGATACTAACCCCCTATTTCCCCCAGCTGGGGCCGTGCCCTGGGTTATCAACTCATCGACGCCGAAGACGGCGGGCCGGCCTACACCTTCTCCTCCATCGCCCTAGACGATGAGTTCTCCGCCGCCCGCACCCCCTTCCCCATCCTCGTAGCCAACGGCCGCTACCCGGGGGAGAGGATCATCTCCCTCAACGCCACGGTCTACGAGTTCAACCCTTACGAAATGGGCTCCTACGATCCCACCACGTACGGTTTTGTTCCCATGGAGTACCTAGGCTCCAACTTCTCTCAGGGCGTCATCCCCTCCAGCGGAAAGTGCGTCAAGGGGTTTGATTCCGTGTCCTACATCTACGGCACCTCCTCCAGCCTCTTCAACGCCTTCATGCTCCAAAACATTTCCTCGGTCGAAGGCGTCCCTACCTTCCTTCTCAACGCGGCAAACGCAACCCTCAACATCCTAGACAGCAACGAAAACGACATTGCGCAGTACGAACCCAACCCATTCCTGGGCTGGAACAACGCCACCAACCCGAGCGCGCAAAAAATCGAGCTTGATCTCGTCGATGGAGGGTTAGACCTCCAAAACATCCCCCTCCACCCGCTCATCCAACCCTTCCGCCACGTGGATGTCATTTTTGCGGTAGACAGCTCGGCAGACACGACGCACAACTGGCCGAATGGCACCGCCCTCCGCGCCAGTTGGGACCGCTCCCAAGGCGCCATCGCCAACGGCACGCTGTTCCCTCCCGTCCCCGACCAAAACACGTTTATTAACCTCGGGCTTAACAACCGGCCCACGTTTTTCGGGTGTGACGTCAATAATTTCACTTTGGAGGCCGGGCAAAAGGTGCCCCCGTTGCTGGTTTACATCCCTAATGCTCCTTATAGCGCCAATTCGAACGTCTCGACTTTTACGAGTAGTTACCCCGAGAGTCAGAGGAATGAGATCATCACTAATGGGTATAATGCTGCCACGCAGGGGAACGGGACGCTGGATGGGGAGTGGAACAAGTGTGTGGCGTGCGCGGTGTTGAGTAGGAGTTTGGCGAGGACGGGGACGGGGGTGCCGGGGGAGTGTGGGAGGTGTTTTGAGAGGTATTGCTGGGATGGGAGGTTGGATACCAAGGCTGTGGAAGGGGAGTATGAGCCGGGTTTTAGGGTTGGGGATGCTTCTACCAAGGATAGCGCTGCTGCTGGGAGGGCGGTGGTAATGGAGACTGGGATGGGGCTGGTGGTTGGATTGTTGGGGGTGGTGGTGATGATGCTTTAGGGAGGAGGGGGGGGGGGTGTGTGAAAATAGATGGTGATTTGGAGGGGAGGTGTTGATTTCTTTTGAGTTTTCTTATATTTTTTATTTGTTATTTTGTTTTCTTCTTTTGTCTTTCTTGGAGAATGATGTGATATTTGCATCATGAGAGTTTTTGCAGAGAATTCGGGATACCCCAGCCTTACTTGTATAGGGTTGAAAATGCTGTTATTTGGTTTGTTTTTGGGATGAGATGATAAGTTGAGTTTTGGTCATGCCTGGATACGTCTGTCCTGGGTAACAAACAACAAAAGTCAGACAGAAGAATTGAGCGATATTCATGTCTCATATGTTTTTCCCAGTCTCAACTCTTGCGTGGTTTCAGAAGAAAAGAAGGTCAACCTCTCTTGACCCCTTGAGTTGATCATCAGCATGACCAAGTCCTCTCACATACTCCCTCCCTCCTTGTCTGGGTGGCCGAACAGAACACAGGACAGGGACCGATCAACACTCGCTCGAACAGTTTATTTATACCGATGACCTTGAATTTCATCACGACCACCCCAGGAAGAAAACGGCCACCTTCGTTTTATTTCGACCATCTCCATCCAAAAATCAAATCGAGGTATGTCATCGGAAAAAGCGAAGAGCTCACCTCTCACCCACACTTCATTTTGATTGTGGTGACCACCTTACAAAAACCCTTAGGTTTTATCTTGAATCAGACAGAGTCTGGTCCTAACAGAGAAGCTCTCCAGGACTAAGAGCAACCCAAGCAGGGGAAAGGGGGGGGGGGGGCTTGCCCCTCAGCAAGCTAGTCTTGCCACTTGAGAATTCGATCAGAGTGAGCTGCTGTTCTCCGCTGAGTGATGTGTGCGGGGAGCAAATATATATACTGTTATTGGGGAAGGAGCGATGTGGTGCGTGCTGATGTGAGGAAGGAGCCACTTGACTGGAAGTTAGGATGGGAAGGAACGACTAAGACTGCAGGTTGTAACGGGAAGGAGCGATTGGAAATGTGAGCTGAGCCTCAACTAGCATGATATCACCCAGAAACTCAAACAACAATCATGGTCCAAAACCATTGATTACTCACACCTCTTCATCCGCCTCTCAAGGCCATAGTCTGCTGTCATAGTTAACCGCTCAGTATACCTCCCAACCCATCACCCTCTCTCACTCCTCCTCATCCTCCTCCTCCCCCTCCACCTCCTCCCCCTGCCTAAAAACAACCCTCTCACACAACTGCAGACACTTCCTAACCGGCAACCCAATCACATTATCCACACTCCCCTCCACCTTCTCCACAAGCACCATCCCCCCCACCCCCTGCAGCGCATACCCCCCCGCCTTATCCGCCCCCTCCCTCGTCCTGACATAACTCTCAATAACATCGTCCGGCAACCCGTCCTCCTCCCTCGCGAAGTAAACCTTCGTATCCTCCACATGCCCCCTAATCTCATACCCCGGATGACTCGCATCCGCCTTTGGCGCCATGACGCAAACCCCCGTCAAAACCCGGTGATACCTCCCATCCCTCAGATGCGTCAGCATCCGAACATGATCTTGTTCGCTTTTTGGCTTTTCCAATATCTGCCCTGCGCGGGTGGCGATGATTGTATCCGCTGCAATGACAACAGCTGGATCTTCCAAATGTTCCTTGGTGGCATCTGGTTTGGCCTGGGCGGCGAGGACGGCTTCGTAGACGGCGTGGCATTTTGCTCGGGCGGTGGCTGAGACGTACTCCTCTGGTGAGTGTGTTTTCTTGTCGAGGTCCTCGGGGGTGTTTGAAGGCCAGACTTCGAGATTTGTGAGGCCGATTTGGTTGAGCATTGCTCTTCGACGAGGGGAGGCAGAGGCTAAAATCACGCGCTTGGTGCGGAGGTGGTTGAGGATGGGGAGTTGAAGCGGCAAGGGGCCGGGTTTGATGGGGGCTGATTGACGGAGGGGGATGCCGTGGCTGCGGGCGGCGGCGATGTAGGAGGGAGGTTCCTCGGGGGGCGGGGAAGTAAGGTCCATTGCGTTGATGGTGGTTGGAAAAGGGGGTGGTGGTGGTGGTGGTGGTGGTGGGTGTTTGAGGGAACAAGTGGTTGTGGTGGTGGTGAAATGGCGGGAGAGGTAGAGAAGTGTGGCAGGTCGTCGGAAACGGGTCAAGTTCATATGGAGAAAGATTGTGACAGGGGTTTTGGAGCTCTTGTGGTAAGAAGAGGGAGCTTGGTTCTGGAAAGGAGGGGCGGGACGACCCAACGAGGCACTGCCGCGACGGTGAGCGGGGACCCCACTTTTGAACGCTGCGGTGCTGCGTCATAGCTGGGTGGGGTGGTTGGTACCTTTGAAGGGCTTCGGCTTCGGCTTCGGGGACGTTTGATATCAACGGTGGTGGATTAAACTCTAAAAGATGAAATTCTATTCATGCGTGATGTATATGCTGCTCTGCCTTCCATCCCATGTGCACCTGTCCTTTTTTATGCCTCCTTTTCCGTATCCAATCCCTCCTTCCCCTCCGCCTCCTTACCCGGCTTGGGAATCTTCAACGGGTGCGCCTCGGTATTAAAAACATAGTCATCCAAACTAATGAGGTCCGGCTCAGAGAAGATAAGATAATAGTACTTCAGCGTCTCGGCAATCCAAAAGCTCTCCATCGAGTTCTTGGTTCTTGACCTCGTCCCACCCCGGCCATGAGCATCCGCTTGCTCTTCACCCGGGGCAACATTGACATCTGAAATAGCCGTGTACGCCTCGTTTGTTTCGGTCGCTTTTTGAACAGCCGTGAACATGCGCCAGGCGATATCGAGCAAGTCCTTCTTGCCAGTGATGCGGTAAGCAATAAAGATAGACTCGATCGCTTCAGGCCGGAGGAGATACGAAGGGTCCTGGACAGCCCTGAAAGGCTTGGGATACCGGCCAGGGGCAGTGTTGGCTTCTTTATAGGTTGCATCATCCCACTTGCACCGGGGAAACTCCTCCTCTTCTTCGTCCTTTGATGAAGGCGCAGAAGAGGGAGCAGGGCAGGGAATGATCTCTGAAACCTCAGGCATGATCCCAGAAGGAAACGCTTCATACGCCCAGGCACACCCACGAGCGAGCTGCTCGCCAATCTTAACGTGGGCGGGTTCATGGAAGAGCTTCCCACCCAAGGCAAACATTCCACCCGCAAAGCACCCCAAGTGCTGCACCTGAGGCTGGAGGTCGATAATGTCTTGACCATTAGCATAGACATTACCCGACAACAGCACATCAGGCGGTGTGGCAGGGTACAAATCCGGGAGCATGGGCCGGAAAAGGAGGTGTTTGCGAGCGGTGGCCATGGACTTCATGTGAAGTTTCTTGTACGTTGGATCGAGGCCACCGAGAAGGACGTACATCTTGGAAAAGTACTCGTAGGCCGAATCGGCAGAGGCGCCCAGGCTAAAAGAGCTACCCGTCGCACTGATAGGGTTCTCGGGCTCGTTGCGAGAGACGTCAATAAACACCGGCCACATTCCCGGGAGATTTGTGTCGTCCTGCGTCTTTTCAAGGGCGCGCGTCACCCCAGAAATGGCGTTGAAATACTTGGGATCCCCGGTCAGCTGGGCAAGCCGAGTAAATTCGAGAGACAGGGTTCCGGCTGCAGCAGAAGACTCGCCCATGCTGGGCCTGAGACTTCCCGCCTTCGCCTCACGAAAGTTGAAGCTGTTTGCTGGCATGTGGTTGGGGGTGTCGAAGCCGGCGTAGAGCATATCGCCCAGCTCAACGGCCTTGTCGAGGAGGACCTGGTCGCCATTGAGATCGTATGCTGAGAGGAGACCACCCAGATACCGGATCGTCGTTTCGAAAAGCGAGCAATGTGAAGAGGTCGTCTTGTCCCAGTTGATGGTAGCGGTCTTTTGGACCGCCTCCTTGTATTCGTCTTTCAATCCCATGATCCACAGCGTGTCCAACGAGTCCACCAGCGTAGCACCCCATCCAGCAAAGGTGTCTTTTCCAGTGAGCTTCTCAGGGAGGAGCTCATCCCGGCCCCAGGCGTATTTTCGATAGGCGTTCCATGACTTCTTTGCGGCCTGCTTCACAGCCTCCTGTCGTTCCTTTTGAGTCTTGATGTGAGACTCGCTGGCTTCATCCTGGGAGAAGTCATACTGGATGCGGGGAAGCTCTCGTGGGATCCCCTCTGGCAGCTTGATGAGTTTGGACTCATCAAACGGGTATTTCATCCGGCGTCTTGCCCAGTCGTAAGTGCTTTGGACATATTGCCCCGTTTTTGGCACCATGGGAATGGCAACATAGTCTGCTTGGTCGAGGAGTATATAGAAAACAAGAGCGACCACCGTCAACAGAGCTAGGCGTTGAAACCTGCGGGCGGTTAGGATGGCCATTGCTCCCCTTTAGCCACCCAAATGCAAGTGATGGCGACAGTGAGAGGCGGGACAGGAACCATCAAGAGGTCACTGGATGACCTGGTTGGGAAAGAATAGGTGAACGAGAGATGAAAATGATGAAGAAAAGTAAGTGAATGAATGAGCCCAAGGCGCAGCGGTGGAGCAACAGTAAAAGGAGATTGTCAGAGAAACACGTCAGCTGCAATGAAAACAAAAGTGCATCTAAAAACCTGCCGGGGAACTCAACAAGCTTCCAACGGGTTGCTCGTCCGGGTCGAATAGCGGCTCACAGAAATGGAGAGCTTGCCCCTGACAGGCTGCGATGTGCCCTGTAACTGTGGAGAATCGACTTGCTTGGCGATCTTGTTAGTGCCGATTTCCGGTATTTATAGTGGCTGTGAGCCCTGTTTGTGAATTGATACGAGCATCACCAATTTCGAGGGAATAGGGGGGGGGGGGACATTCGAGAACAATAGGAAAGGATACGCGGAGTGCTCTCTGGGCTGTCCGAGGTTGCATACCGCTATGAAATGCAGCGGCAGTCGTGAAACTGTCCGAAATGCCCGGCATTGAATAACTTCCGGTGGAAGTCGACGGCGGGATTCAGCCGGCGCTAAGGCAGCTCCAAGGAAATCTGAACCCAGACAGCCGGGTTCGACCTGGGAGGGAAAGGCGAGACCGTCCCACCCTTCAGCTGCAATGTTGTTTCATCTCAACGATGATTGGAAAACAAAACAACACAAATAAAAAAGACCAAAAATTCTAGGAGAGAGGACGACAGCGGGCTTCAAACTCCCCCAAATCCGACCCCAAATTCTCCAGTGCGGGGGGCCACATGGCATCAGTGGCAGTGTTTGCCCAGATCTCGGGGCAACAAGGAGATAAATGCTCCAGTATCAATATCCAAGACGTCAGATAAGAGCATATAACCAATAGTCTCATCATAAACTCACGGGGTTAGGCTGACTTGGAGACTGGACGCCTTCAAGCTGGGGAAACATGAAACCAAAAATGACGATGTCAGGCTCTGCCTCCGAGAGCTGAGATGCACCAGCATACATTCGATTTAGCGCAGGCGTCCATGGCACATAGACTTCCAACTCCCGAACTGACAAGAAGGCTCTGGCCGGAGTTGACCCTATTGGTCCTAGAGCTTCACACCTACCACACCTTGACATGGCATCACGTAACAAATAGCCAAACGACATCATCTGGAACTCTCAACCAGGAATATCAGATGACCGCTATGTCGTTGTTTTGCTTGCCCCATCGCGCTGCTCCCCTCTTCCAGGACTTGGTCTTGGCAACAGTATCGGCTCGACCAGCCAATCACTTCGTCGGTCATGTTGATAATGAGGTTTAAAACTTGCCGGTTAAGTTCACCGCCGTTTTTAATGAGACGGACGTCCCTTCGATGGAGGGGACCGCCTGACTAGGCAGCCTCACTCGGGCCTCTGAATCTCCTACCATATGCCTTGACAAGGGTTTTCGTTTCTTTAAGTACGGGAGGAACAGCCTCCAGGGTGGTCTCGGTGCTCACAGCATCTCCGAGGAGCAAGCCAGGATATTCAACATGATCCCACACCATGCCCCCAAGCCTTCCGTTGCAAGGCAAGGCAGTCAGTCTAGCCAAGGAAGCCAAGGGGGCAGCGTCTGGCTTGCCGATTGCCAGCAGTACCGAAACGTCATCGAGAGTCTCGCCTCGTCCGAGCCTAGGTTGAGACGTAGAGACCCCAGACTCGAACTCAAGAACATACCTTGGCCCTTCAAAAACACCAGAATCGCCGTGCTTGAGTCCCCATCCGCGGGCTCTCCCTTCACCAGAAAGCCGTGGCAGTGCGGCGACCCAGCAAAGTTCAGACTCTCCTTGACCGACGAATCACCCGCCTCAGGCCCAGATGGACGCCGAATCATCATCATGGAGGGCCAAGCCCCAGCCCACATCGGCACCCTGGGCACACACTTCAACATCCACCCCGCCTTCTTCGTCGACCACGAACGAGACAACGCCCCCGAAGCCTTCAAGTCCAACGACGCCTACTACAACATCTCGCTCCCATGCGTCCAAAAAGAGCATGTCACCATGAGATACTACCAGCTCATCTCCCTTCCCAACGATCTCCAAAGCAACTTTCGCGTCTTTTGCGCAGAAACCGGGCGCACCGTCACAACAACTCGAATCCTCGGTAAATTCGCCGACACAGTCTGCCTCCACAGGAAGTGCTCCATCTGGCGGCGCCCACGAGAAAATGGCACAGGCTGGGATTGCATCGTCATCACCGACCCCCCCCTCCGATACGTAGGGACCTCTTACGAAGCCTACAACCCGATCCCCGTCTTCCCCATCACGCGCTTCCACCAGGGGGGGTACCCCGACTTCATCCCTCACCAACGACAGATGAAGAACCTCCACCGCGGCGGCCCGCCCCGAACGACACTCCTCGACGACTTGTGCTTCTACCTCGATCACCACTGGGATTTATTCGACAGCCACGGCGCCGACCTGGTCTTGACCCTCGCGCAAAAGATCGTCGCAAGCCATTACCGCCAACACGTCGGTTTTTTGCAGACGTACATCTCTCACGTGCAGCACAGCATGTCGAGGCAGGAGAATCTCGAGTACTTCAACACCACCGCGGTAGAGAAACAGTGGTCAGATGTGCAGTCGTATGAGCGGAGGTTGTCGTATTATTGTATTGATCTCGAGTCGATCATGATACAGTGTCGGATTCCGTTTCAGGCACCGAACGTTTTGTCTGGCAGTGGTTCGTCTTCCGAGGCAGATTTTCAGTTTTTGTACATGGCGTTGAAGGATGTGAGGAGGAGGGTCGAGCTTTTGAGCAGCAGTATCACTGGGCTGGCGGGGATGGTGGGGAATAGGCAGGCGGTGGAGGAGCAGGTGTTGAGCAGGCAGGAGGCGACGAGCGTCAAGGCGTTGACGGTGGTGGGGTTGGTGTTTATACCGCTTGGGTTTGTGGCGAGCTTGTTTGGAATGGAGGATTGGTTTGCGCCCGGGGGGGAGAGGTTTTGGATGTATTGGGCGGTTGCCGTGCCGGTTAGTGTGGTGGCTTTTGGGCTGTATTTTTTTGCAAAGGTGGTGAGGGGTGGGGGGATGGGGAAGCGTAGGGTAGAGGGGAAGGGGATGTGTTGATTTGTTTTGTTGGAGTCTTTATGGTGTTTGGGATGTGGGCGTTGGGGAGGGGAATGATTGATGACTGACCTATATACTCTACTTACATCTGGATTATAAGCCAGATGGAAAATCGCTAAAACACTCGCTATCAATGGAACATAGCAGGCTTCTGATATTCCCCCAAAACATCTCCTGAAATTGACATCTCGAATATGACGTCGTCAAAAAGCGCACATTGAAAGTGGATCTCGAACCCTTGGTGGTCTGGATCTCGACCCGCAGTGGGGTTCGGAGACCCCACCCAAACCTGCTGCCAAAGTCTTATCTTATCGCAGCTGCGCAGCTCTCAAATTTTGGTTCTGCCGTCTGTCGAGCAAGCGCCCGCCAGAAATCCTGACCGCCCGCTGCTTTCGCTGTTGAAGAGCGACGATCTCGCTATCAATCGATTATTCGATCACTCTACTTCCACCTTCACTGTCACACTTTTTCAGTTGTGACAGCGACAGCGATATCAATCAACCCGATTCCATCACAAAAGTCGCAAAAGAAAATCAACAGAACCGCAACCCAAAAAGTCGCAAACCCCAAACCATCACCATGTCTTCCCTACGGAACAGGTAACCCCTTCCCTAAACCCCCCTCTCCCTCCTCATCCTTTTTTTCAAATGCTAACCAGTTAATAACACAGCGTCCAACGCCGCTCCCACCGCGAACGCGCCCAGCCCCTCGAGCGCGCCAAACTCGGCCTCCTAGAAAAGAAAAAAGATTATCAAAAACGCGCAAAGGACTTCAAAAAAAAGCAAACAGTCCTCAAATCCCTCCGGGAGAAAGCCGCCGAGAAGAACGAAGATGAGTTTTATTTCGGCATGATGTCCCGCAAGTCGGCCGGATCGTCTTCTCTCACTGCAGGAAAAGGGTTTGATGGAAAGGTAGCGGGGGATAGGGGAAACAAGGCTATGGGTGTGGATTTAGTCAGGCTGCTCAAGACGCAGGATTTGGGGTATGTGAGGACTGTGAGGAATATTGTTGCCAAGGAGGTGAGGGGGTTGGAGGAAAGGTGGGTGCTTGCGGGCGGGGGGGAAGAGGAGGAGGATAGTGAGGATGAGTTTGATATGGGAGGGCAACAACCGAAGAAAGCGAAGAAGATTGTTTTTTGTGAGGGGGTTGAGGAGCGGAAGGAGGTGGTGGAGGGAAGGAAAAGGCAGGAGAGGGAACAGGAGAGTGATGATGAGGATGATGAGGAGAGGGTGAGGAAGGAGCGGAATTTGGAGAAATTGGCTAAGAAGTTGAAGGAGGCGAGGAAAAAGCTCAAGGCGTTGACAGATGCCGAGTTGGAACTGGAGGTTACACAGGCGAAGATGGCGAAAACGGCGACGAGCGGGGGGGTTACGAAGGCGGGGAGGAGGATTAAGGTCAGGGAGAGGAAGAGGTGATCTCTGGGCTGGAGATGGTTTTCTTTGATTTGTTTTTGTAATGTACGTTTCTGCCACTAGTACCCATCGTTTGTTATTCCCTCTCCAAACAGAGCGAGAGTCTGGCTTCACTCTGAGGGGAAAAGGGGGAGGGAGATATTGATATTAGAACCTGAGATATATACCCGACGCCAGAATTCATGAGTTCATATCCTGTCCTGCCTGACCCAAAAAAAACCCAACCGGTGGAATCAAATATCGACATGAAAGAAACACCTATAGCTTCCCTAACCCACAACATCTCGCCAACCCGTTGATGATTCCCCCGAGACATTTAAACACCAGCGCTAGACTCCCAATCAAGCATTTGAAGAAAATCTTGATCAGCCACACCAACGCCCTCAACATAGCAGGTAATTTCTCCTCCTTTTCTTTCACTGATCGTTTGCCGTATTCACTATCCTGGCTCTCGAGGTCAATCTCGAACTGCTCCATCCTCTTCTTGCTGGATCGGCTTTTAGACCTCTTCTCCGCCTTCTTGGCCTCTTTCTTCCGTTGTTTCTCTTCTCTTCTCATGCTCGCACGGGAATCGCCCCCTGCCCGTCTGGACGACCGTGAAGAGCGACGGTCGCCGGAGATGACAGAACCATTCCCCCCACCAAAAACAACCGGAGGCGGCTCGAAGACCTCGACACCGGCGGTATATTGGTCGTCCCCGTGCGCGACCAGCACCAACGCAGCAACAACAACATCAACTAGGTACACCGCCTCGATCTTGGCCGCGATGGAGGTGTCGACTTCCAGCCAACCCTGCCCTGTCCCGTCGCGGGTGAGTTTGGCGAGGTGGACGGGCGATTCGAGGTGCTCGAGGGTGTATTCTGTTCTTGAATAAACCGGGTTTCTCTCTATCGTCACGCAAAAGGGCATGGCTAAGGCGGGGTGGACGAGGAAGTGGTTGCCCGAATCGGGATCGAAGACTAACCGCGCGGATTCTTGCTGCGCGAGCGCGACGGTTGTTGCGTCGTTGGAGCGGTCGGCTACCAGGCGTGCTGCGGCGGAGGGCCATAACTGGGCGACCAAACCGTCGTTTTCGTTCCTCAGGCCGGGGGGAGTGAGGGAGGTTGTCAGGACTTCTAGCCAGTTTTTGGCGTTGTGTTGGAGGGAGCGGGTGGATTTGCTTGTGCGGAGGGACATGCTTGTTCGGAGGGAGGTGGAGGAGGGGGGCGTGGAGGGGGAGGAGTTGATTATGTTTGCCGATTGGGAGACGCCACCTGGGGTTGGGGATTGGGAGGGGGAGCCGCTGTTTGGGGAGGGGGGGGATTGTTTGAAGGGTTTGTTTGGGTCGTAGCGGGAGAGGGAGACGAGGGCGGAGGCGGAGGTTGGGTCGATTCGGAGGCAGTAGAAGGGTTGCGAGGTGGAGGAGGAGAGGGTGTAGACTGGGGCGTCCGGGGTTGTGGTGAGTTTGAGGCAGAAGGGGCGGCCTTCGAGGGAGGAGGCTTTCCAGCCGTTGGTTACTTTCCAGAGGGAGCGCAGTTCTTCTGTTGAGGAGACGGGCGGGATCACGGCCGGTTCGTGGTGGCGGGGCCAGCGGGAGGATGTTGTGGTGGGCGCTGGGGACTGGATTGGTCCTTGGGGGGGTGATTGAGGGTTGTGGTTGCTGGTGACTGTTGGGGCGCGCTCTCGTCGTGGGGAGTAGAGAGGACGGGAGATGGCTGCTTGGGGAATGCGGGTTGGGGAGGCTTCTTTTGGGTAGTACTCCTGTCTGTCCAGAGGAAGCTCGGGGTTGTAGGTGGGAAAGATGGAGCGAAGTTGTGGTGGGTTTTGATGGGACGAGGAAGATGGTCCTCCTGAAGAAGAAGATTGACCAGCCGGGGCGTATGTGAGTGGTGGTTTGGCAATTGAGCTTCGAGATCGAGCGCTGTTACTCCTGACAAGAGTCTGCGCTTCGGAGAAGGCTGTCTCGCATCGTTGCGGTGGATCGCTCACCGGCTGAGCACATGCCGTCTCAACTACGGGGTCCGGGACAGGTACAGCATTGGACGGCCCGGCCTCGCTCTCCTGGGGATATTGCCGTCGTTGAGATTCTCGAGCGTCAAGAGCATGTTGCCATGGATTGGTTGATGCAACCCTCTGCTTTCCTTCCCTGACTGAAGAGTCCCTCCGTATCCTCGGATCACGAGGAGGCGATGCCTCTGTCGAATTGGACGGCCCCTCCTGAGGTGTCCCTGACCTAGTCGGTGGTCTCTGCTGGTTCTGACTCCTCGACGGTGGTCTGGCAGTAGTATTTGGGAAGAGGGAGAAGCCTCCCGGCCCCTGAGGTGGTGGTGCCGACATGGTGTGTGGGCAATATGCGGTGTCGTGGCTATGCGGTGTTTCCTAGCCTTCTCTTATGCTTCTCTTTCCCTTCCTTTCTCAGTATCCTACACTTTCCACGTTTCCGTGTCGCGAACCGGCAGAACACAAGTCGCACAGCAATTCCGGAAGTACCTGTAGACCTGCTATCGAGACATTATGGAGCGATGGATCAACACTGTCGACGGCAACAACAACAACAATTGGCGATATTGGACCAGGAAGCAAGAGCAACCAGTGCACAAACTGGAACAAGAGAGAGAGGGACCAAAATCGTTTTATTCAGGAGGTCGTACCACAGTACATGCTGTGATAGCTAGAATACCCCGGTACAAGCGCGTTGCTTCTACACAGTCTCATGCAGTGCGCTATGGAAGCTCTTGTTTCCGTCTGCAGTGGGATGCTGTATTTTTAAGCGCTGGGGGCCGAGAGCGACGTGTTGGTGGTGCCTTGTGAGTGGACGGTGGTCAAAAGAGGGGAAATAGCCGCTCGAAATAGATTCCTTTGGTGATACCCTGGAAACCCCCAGCCAATCAGCGACCAAATCACTCTGCAGTTAGACGCCCTTCACTTGCCTCTGCTCACACCGCGCGCTCGAATTTCTTCTCCGTGACTTTTGGGAAGAGGGTGCGGAAGTGCGTGTTATTCGCTGGTGGGCTTCTCTCATCTTTCCAAACTCCGAGTGGGAGCAACCCAACGTGGGCTTTCGCCCAGACCGCCCTTCTCTCTGGAAGGAGGGGCACAAGGCTGGAGGAGGGCGGCATTTTGTCTAATTGGTGATGAGATCAGATCATTTTCTCTACCCACGCCGCTAACCTCTTTTCTGAGTGCGAGTGCGGCATCAGATCTCAACCAACGGGAGTGAGACGATCAGTCACTGCTTACTGCCCGCCTTGTCTTGAGCGGCTTCCGTACCGGAAATCTTCACCAGATGGTCCACTGGATATACCACATTCCGTCCCAGAGAATTCTTTAGCTTCCTTCTTCAAGAGTGACCAACTCGCAGCTTTGCCGCCATCACGCCCAGCACCGCGGTTCCTCCCGCTTGCTGATATCTTCGTCATTGAGCCCGGCATGGCGGTAAAAGAGGCGCCTACGGACCGTTGATGCCCTCGTCAGTGATAAGACGGGATGATGGCTGCGTTTCAGAAGTCTGCCTTGTCCAGTCTCTTGCCGTGTCCATGTCCATCTCAATTTCCAATCCAAGAATCTGTTGTGGTGATGCCTCTCTCGCGTTCAATGTCCAAAACGCATGGCAAGAGTTACACCACCCTCCGGGCCGTCCCAATCCACGCCTCTCATTAACACTGTTGATATTACCCTCCCCCCTCAAGCGAGCAAAACATGCCTCTATCCTGCATCGGAAGCCAGGCCACCCGTTCGGCTGTTGCTGTTCACATATAACACTTCTCTCTGACCCTACGATATAATCTGTTTAGAATAGCTCCCGCTCTAGAAATCTGGAGTGCATATGCATGCCACGTTATACTACCTACCGTGGCCTATAAGACGGGGGGGAATATCGTGGTCTAGTCATACTTTGTGCTTTCATGCTTCATGCCGTGGATGGGTACAGATGTCAAACTTGCATCTCGAACCGTGTTGCCGTCAGTCAGCCTTGAAATGTCTGTGAGGGACGGCAGAGGCGGGATGGTTCTTCCCAAGCCAATCTTGATCTAAACCTGGAGCCACTACCATCGACAGCGCGGCTCGAGATGGTAAACCTGGTGCTAGGTAAGCTTTGCAAATTCTCCCGGTTTGGTAACGTTAACTGGTCAGCCTTGAAATGTCTGTGAGAAACGGTAGGGACGGGGATGGATTTCCTAAGCCAGGCTTGATCTAATCCTGGGTACCTAAACCTCGATAAGAGACAGCCTTAAATGTCTGTGAGAGACGGCATGAAAACAGAATGAGCCTTCACAGACCGGCTATGATCTAAACATGGATCCGGACCTCAATTGGGTGGCTTGAGATAGAAACCTCATCTATGAATGGCATCATTTATGGACCAGGGCTACCTTGGTGTCCTGCCATAGACGGTTGTCGATGAAGCCCGTTTGCTGCCCTCCTTCCAATGGAACCCACGTCCTAAAACATCACTGATCATGCCATCTGAAAAAAAGGCCCGCTAGTTCACACTGGTTCAAACACCAACTACCTACTACCTAGCTAGGCCTATCCAAAAATATCTCATGGCCCAACCCCCGTGGCTACCGCTAGTGCCCCATCGTTCGAGAACCATGTCCCCGGGTCACGGGTGTTCTATTTTCTGTTCAACTCCCATCTTCGCCTAGGTGCCTCCCCGAAGGCAATCACATCTGCGGCTTGATAACCCTTCTCGTCACCACCGCGAGAGAAAACAGTCCCTCAAGCCGACCATCCCGACGCCTACCCGCCTTCCCATAAGCAGCCTTCCACCTCCCTCTATCCCGTCCATTAGATATTATTAGCCAAAAGCACACCTACAAGGTTGGTTAAAACCATCGCCTGGTACCCACCTATGACGCCCATGAATGCCCAGTCAGCGACCACACCATCATTACCATCAGTCAACAACACCTCAAACGAAGTCCCATAGCGAGATACAGTAAGCAATTTAACACAAACAAGATGAGCTACCGGCGCGAACAACACCATTCGATCGCCGTTGCCTCTCAACACCGTGAATGCGTCTTGTCAAGCGCAGGTCGTCTATAACCAGTTTCAAGAGAAGAACCCAAAGATTATTCTCCTTCTATATCTAGATCAGTCACATTAGGTATACTTCTCAATATACAAACACGCACCTAACAGAGTCAAAACCCATTTTGAGGTATAACTTTGCAGTTTTTGAGTAGATATTCATAAACATTCGTCATGTTCCCTTAAACCACAAGCAAAACTAGAAAACAAGCCACCCAAAAAGTTACAAACAAGCCACAATAAATTTCGGGTATCTGTTATATCCCCTCCCTCTCCTATCATACCATCCAAAATTCCATCCCATACGTTTCTGTTCTGAATTTCCCTATCCCGATCCTCTGGGAGGTCTTCAATTCCAAAAATCCCATCCCATATCCCCCATATCCCTTTACCCATAATAACCCAACCGACGCCACCCCCTCCCAAACCGACCAAGTCCAAAAACCCATCCCTCTCACCCCTCCCCCCTCACCACCTCTTACTATCAATCAACCTCTCCCCCCCCTCCCTCCCCCGCCCCACCACCTCCCTAACCCTCTCCGCCTCAATAGCCTTCAACCTCGCCCGCGCACTATCCAACCTCTCAACCCCACTGTTGATCGTCGCAATGTGCACACTCAACGGCACGCTCGGCACCAGTTCCGCCGCCGAAACCTCATCCCTCAACCCCTGAATCTCAGCCTGAATCTTGATCAGATCTGACACCAGCCCCGTAACCTGCTTCACCGCCTTTAACCTCTGCGTCTCAATTTGACCAAGAACACTCAACTGCGACTTGAAGTCCTTTAGTTTCTGATTATTCGCCCCGACCAGAGTCCAGAGCGTGTACAAGATATCCTGACGCGAGGTCTTGACCTCCTCTGTGCTGCGGTGGGCGACCTCATGGATGATTTCAAGGTGGTCCTCCGCTTTGGTAAGAGACGACAAGACGGTCTGAGCTTCGAGAATGAGGCTGGCGATTCTGTCTTGGACGTGGGAGGCGTGGCGGAGGTAGGTATCCTTCAGGTGGTCTTCCGTAAAGACCACAGGTTGGAAAGGAGACAAAACCCACTCAACCATTTGGCTGAGCCAGGGGTCGTTGTTCTCAATCCTAGGTTTGAGGACATTGTCTCCCTCCAAGGTGTCGAGCTGGCGGGCTGTCCAGCGGTTCATGCTGATGACCGAGTCAACGGTAGACCCAACGTGGACGTTGAAGCTGCTGAGCTCGTGGACAACCGAACGAACAGTGTCAATGTAGCCGTCAAATTCAAGAACGAGCTCTTGCTTCCCCTTGAGGTTGCTGTGCCGGACGATGGTGCGCAAATCGCGAATGGAGGCTTCGGAACGCTTGATGTCGAGTGGGAGCGTGACGCCTTCCACGGTCCTTTCCAGTACCTGCTCCAGAAGGCTTTGGGCGTCGACCAAGCTGTCAAAGTCGACGTTTGCGGGCTTGTCGTCTTCAGACTTGTTGGGTCCGCAAAAAGGTACGTTCAGGTAAGAGACACCAGGGAGTCGGCACAGCGGTGAAAGAGACACTGCGAGCGACTTGGTGACCATGTTCTTGGCGATGATTGTGGTGCCAGATAAAACATAGACGGCCAGCAGGAAACCGATTGGATACTTGATGGCCCAAAACGCAAGCCCAATCACGTCGAGCATCCAGGAGAATACTGAACCGAGAATGCCATCATCCGGGACGGGGCGTTCCAGTTCCTCTGACTGTCTCATACTTTGTCGTCGGCCTCGAACTCTAGGACTTTCCTTGACCATGCCAAGACGCTTCCGTAGCCCGGGTGGTGGTGTTGGTCTCTTTGGAGATTTAATAGTTGTCGAGGACCAGGCGCTGCCCCCCTCTTCTGTTGGACTCTCGACCTCAACCTTGGGCATGACAAACTCGGGCCCTGGTTCACGGTGTTGTTCCTTCGAGGAATGCCTCACAGATTGTGGCACCGACGGGCGAAAGGGCGACTTGAGGATAAATTGCTCATCGTTCTCGGCTTTGCTGAGATATGTCTCGATGCTCTCGTCCTGCGAGCCACCAATGCTCCACGGCTGTGAGGCTCCAATGCTGACAGGCTGTGAATCAAACGAGTTGGACGGGTCGCTGTTGGAGGGAACAATCTCTTCGTCGTAGGCAAAGCTGCCCGTCTCGCTGCCCTCCACCATACGCCATGAACTTTCAGGTCGGTACGAACCCTCGCGCTCCTGCTTTCGAGTGATGGCCATGATTGTTTGTCGCGTTGGGCGAGGGGAACAAACGCTGTGTCGCCTGGAGGGGAAGAAAAATAATTAAAAGGCAGACGCGACGTGGCAGGCCTATATGTACGTCACTCGGGAGCAGGGATGATTCGGTAGTCTGTTGCTACCCGATATTGCTTCAAATCAGAAGGGGAACGATAGCGTGGTTAATAAGTGAGTCACGACAAGGCAACAGCAGAACCAAGAGGATAACGATGGGTGCTTGATGCCAGTAAATAATGATTGTTATATGCAGGTTTCAAAAATCAAAAAACTAGAACGCACATGGCGGTACTGCGATCGGGGCAAAAAATGCAGTTAGGTGCCCAATGCAATAGGTAGTGTTGAAGCAAGAGGATGTTGTTGTTGCTCGGATGTGGGGGAGCATCATTTGGATGGATGCGCTGTCTCGCTTCTCCACTGCCACGCCAGGTCACCCCTGCAGCATCCCCATAAATCCCTAGCTTCCGGGGGGTGGGCTAGCCAACAGAGGAATGACCCGCCGCCAGTTATCCACCGTGATCGACGAGGTGGCCTGTGCATCTCGAAAACCCAAGCGCCAATCTGGGCATTTCGAATTGTTCCGTCGTCGAGTGAGCAGAAGTCGAGACGACGTCAAAGCCTTGTTGGAGTAAAACGGTCGCCCGGCCGGCAAGATGCTTCCACAGAGGGTAGCCAGATGGCCAATCCATTCCCTAACGAGGAACCTCAGACCATCACAAAAAGCACCACTACCCACCCGACAGCTCCAGCTCCAGCTCCAGCTCCGAAGCTGCTCGACATGTGAAGCTACCACCCCCGCTGCCAGCCAAATCACCACCCCACCATCCAACAAACCATCCAAGAAAACACCACCACCACCACCACCAGCACCAGAAAAAACACCCCCAGACCACCGAACCCTCGGCCTCCACCAAAAACTCTTCACCACCTCCATCTACTCCCCCGGCTCCGCCTTCTTCCTCCCCTCGGGCACCCGCATCTTCAACCGCCTCGTCTCCTTCCTCCGCAACCAATACGTCCGCTACGGCTTCGAAGAAGTAATCACCCCCCTCATCTACAAAAAAGACCTCTGGGCCAAGTCGGGCCACCTCGAAAACTATGCCCAGGACATGTACACCGTCACCGGCGCCCGCCACGCATCCCCCGAAGAAACCGAAGAAACCGACCGCGAATACGGCCTCAAACCCATGAACTGCCCCGGCCACTGCCTCATCTTTTCCAGTCAGAAACGCTCCTTTCGCGACCTCCCCATCCGCTACGCCGACTTCTCCCCTCTCCACCGAAACGAAAACACGGGCTCCCTCACCGGCCTCACTCGTGTGAGGAGGTTCCACCAGGATGATGGGCATATTTTCTGTCGTCCCGTTCAAATAGAGGAGGAGATTAAAAAGTCGCTGGAGTTTGTCAAACATACTTATGCCACCCTTGGATTGGGGCCATATCGGTTGGCGTTGTCTACCCGACCAGAACAATACATTGGTTCACTGGAAGATTGGGAAAATGCAGAGAATGCCTTGAAAAGGGCGTTGGACAAGAGCGGGACGGACTGGACGGTTAATGAGGGAGATGGGGCATTTTATGGACCAAAGATTGATATTGTCTTGAGGGATAGTCATGGGAAGGAGCACCAGACTGCGACGATACAACTTGATTTCCAGCTGCCTAAGAGGTTTGAGTTGGAGTATATCGCTCCCGCGCCGGAGCTGGAACAAAAGGGGGAGACGACTACTGACCCGGAGTTGCTGGCGAGCTTTGGGCCGGTGAGACCGGTGATGATACACCGGGCGGTGCTGGGGTCTGTGGAGAGGTTGATGGCGTTGTTGATTGAGCACTATGATGGGAAGTACCCGTTGTGGCTGAACCCAAATCAGATCAAGATTATTACTTTGAATGATACCGAGCCGGTGGTGGAGTGGGCTACTCGGGTGAGGGAGAGGTTGTTGGGGATCGCGGATGGGGATGTTACTCCGACGCATTTTGCGGTTGATCTTGATACCAGCGCGAGACCGATTGCTGTCAAGAAGGCAGAGGCTGTTAGTGCGGGAGTGAGTGTGGTGGTTACTATTGGGGCTTCAGAGGTGGAGGGTAAATCTCTCAGTGTTGACATATCTGCTGTTACTGGGTCGAGGAAGAGGGTGACGATGGGACCCGAGGAGCTGAGGGCTTGGGTGGGGGAGAGGGTTGCTGCTCATGAGTAGACGTGACTGTCAACCCTAGGTGTATATATGCAGAGCTGTATACCTTGAGTACAATGTGTTGCCAGTTTCCATTCCGCTTGGCAACAGAGAGCTATATAAACCCGCCTTTCCCTTGCCCTCCCGGCCACAAGAAGGGGGGTCAAAAATTCTCTTGCTACATCTGATTGACGCAAATGTCAGCGTGCAAAACCCCTGTGGCACAGCACTGGAGTTCAATTCCTCGAGCGGGGGAGAAAAACGATTGTTCTCTGGCTGTACTGCCCCACTGCCATCGGCGTTGCTCGCATATGTGGGGAGTCGAGCAGTCGTCAAGCAAGGTAAGAACAAGGTTTCTCGTAGCTGGCCTACACTTCTGTGTAGGCTGGTGAACTTTTTTCTTTTTTTTTGTCAGTGTGTGTATGTGTGTTTTCTCCTATTTGGGAATCAAGGCTCTGATAATGGTTTTGCTTTTGTTAGATTGCTGCTGCTCGAGTCTCGAGTGGATAAATATATAAAGGAAAGTCAAAAGGCAATAAATAGGTAGGTGTTATGATGCAACACGTTTATTTTCTTCCTACTATAGGGAGTTTCCTCGAACCGTTTTCATCGCCCCCCACGGTCCCGAAAGCCGTGATAGCTTCTACTACGTTCAGAATCCAGCACCACAAGACTTTCGGAAGTTATAATGGTTGTTTTCTACGTCAACCATCACATACGACCATAGTCAGTTGAAAATACGGCATCCCGTCTGCTCTGCCCTCGTCAAATAACTGAACGCCGAACTAGTACTCAGGTGGGTGACCACTGTGGAATCCTCGGTGTTGTATGTTTTTGGCCTTTTTAACCTCTCTTTTCCCAGGTACTTACACAACTTTCTCATATGGCTTCTTGCGCTAGATTAAACTGGTATACGGGTGAGAAAGTCGTCATGTTTTTTATAGTTTTAATTCATCTATGATATATCCAAAATATGAAAATGTGGTGTCTGCTTCTCGTTCTTGTGAACCACAATCCTCCTCGCCAACGGCTGGAAAATGAAATCTCAAAACAACAACAATATAAATGTATACACTACTCTAGACATATATAGTAACCAAATCTGCCATACCAATGACCTCTCCTCCAAAAAAGAAAAACCAAATCATCATCCAAAACAAGCAAGCCAAAAAACCAGATAGCCCGACACGAATATCCAAAATCTCAGCAAACCCCCTACTCCATCTCCTACATCACTCCGAAATCTCAACCACCTTCCCTACGAACCCCTCCAGTCCCGACCGATCCCTATTCCTCCCCTCCAGCACCAAAATCTTACTCCCAAGCTCAACCCACTCCCGTGTATTCATCAAATCCAGCTGAACCTCCACCTCCCCATTCTCAACCCAAACCCCCACCTCCGACTGCCCTTGCTGAGCGGCGTTGTCATCTTCCCCCAGGCCAAATACGTCATCCATATCATCCGTTGGCGATCTCCCCTCGTCGCTCCTTCCTGGAGCTTGCACTCTCGACACCCGTGACACCCTCGCCGCGGTCCTCACACTAGCAACATAGATATTCACCAAACTCCCCACCGTCAGCTCGCTAACAGAAGCATTATCACCGTCAAACACTGCCGTCAACCCACTAACAGCCTGAAGCGACAGCCCAGAAGAAACCATATGCTGGCTCGGCACCGCCAACACCATCCCCTTCCTCAACCTCGGCGTCCCCATAGGAACCCCGCCATCCTCACCCCTGACCTGATCAAAAATAATCCCAATAGACCCAACCTGCCCCGCCTCAAGCGTCTGCACCGGCAGCCTCAAGTTATGAATGCTGACAATACTCGCAGCGTGCCACTCCCCTTTAATCGCCGAAGCAGAAACCGCATTCCTAGCAGCGATCCGGCTCAGCTCATTAGACGACGGATGCGACAAAGAAAGCCCATAACTTCCCGCCGGGGACTGGTCACGCGGTGGTGAGCCGGCAGCATCCTCGGAAGGAAAAGGGCCAACCACGACCTTATCCCCGATCGACAGGCTGCCAAACCTTAGATACCCCGCGACTACCGTTCCTAGATCGGTTTGCTGATCCGCGTCGCTGGTGGCAAGAGCGCAGGAGGCGGGGAGGCTGTATTTATCTTCGACATGGAACAGGCAGGCGGGCTGTTCCGGGTTCAAGGCTGCACCGATGTAGTCGTGTGACGTTGGGGTAGGGGGGACAGGTAGGCTCCGGAGTAAGGCGTGGAGTGTGCCGATTCCTCGGCCGTCTACTGCGCTGGTGAGGACGATAGGGACGATGGCCGATGGGTCGTCGTTTGAACGAAGCGCTTCGGCAACGTCTTTGATGAGAGCTGCGTCTTGATCCGAGACAATGCTGAGGTCGGTATGCCCTGCTGGTCCACTTTTGACTAACATGGGGACTCGGCCGGCCTTTTTGATGCTTGACAAGATCCTGCTGAGAGTTTTCTTGATGGTTACGCTTGCCAAATCCAGTTTTGTCATAACCACAACCAAGGGAAGCCGAAGCCGTAGACAGAGGTCGAGGTGGGCTGATGCCAATTCCATGCTCTGTTCAGGGCCATAGGCATCCGCTGCGGGCTCAACAAGCGTGGGGATGTCGTAATTGTTGGCTGCTATGCAGAGAAGAGTCCAGTGCGGTGCCCATCCTACAATGCCTCGAAGAATAGTACGCCGGTATTTTGGGTGTCCTGCAGAGTCCACCAGATAGACAAGCCGCCCTGATTTGGTGTAGTTGTGAATGTCAATCCAGGACTCAACTTCTTGATGGCCATAGTGGACAATCCTGTCACCATCATATCCCACAAGCTCCTGAGTGACAGAGGACGTGATACCCGAGGCCACCTCATGCAGGTGCTTGAGCAACCCAAGCCGACCTTTCCCACGCCCATTATCCAACGTCCCGGTCGAGAGAGCGCCGAGAAGTGTTGATTTTCCAGAGGTCGTCGGCCCTGTAAGTGTGACACGCAGCTGGTCCGTAGATAGCGGGCCGTGTGTTGGGTCAGGGAGCCCGGTTGACCGTGCCGCACCTGTATGACTGGCATCTCTAGGTCGAAGATTGGGTGTAACCAGGGCCTCGGCCACCCACAACCTGGCTTGTCGCCGTTGACCTTTTGGTCCTGAGCACGACCCTTCTTCAGAGTCGGATGAGTCAATCCATTCGCAGTCACCAACCGCAACCTTGCGGAGCACCTTCATGTTGCATCCCAAGCTGGCAGCCATGATGCGAAGTGTGTTGAGACTTTCGTCAAGCTCATCCTTGGTGAGACCAGCAAGCGTGCCATCATCTGCAACTCCGATCTCGTACAGAGCTCCTCTCGAAGCTTCCAGGCCCGGCAACAGTTTTCCCAGCTTGATCGGGGCGTCCCGAACGAAGTTCTCGTCAGGGAGCTGCGGTATCACCGGGACTGTGGTGGCAGTTCCAGAGTGATACGGACACGACTGTTGCAGCCTCCATAGCAGCTGAGTAGTGAGGTGCTCGAGGCGGTCCTGTCGAGTTTGTGCAGTGGTGGAACAGCCTGGGAGGGCTGGTGCTGGCTTGGAAGTTCTGGATTCGACTGAAGGGCGGTTGATGGAGCCAGATATTCGTGTTGCGGTGCTGATATGCTCATATCTCCTCCGAGACCTCAGCAGGAGGTGCAGTTTGTACTCGGTTGGGCCTTCTTGCGGCTCTGGCTCCAGTTTGGTGACGCCGTAGTCTGATAACAGGCCTGACCCAATGGTTCCTTTCCGCGTTGGCGGATGATCCGCAGCGAGACTAGACTTCTTGTGAGGATCGGTTGGTTTAAGCCATGGAGAGGACGCTCGTGCTGGATCGGACCCTAGAGGGTCGAAAGTAAAGACAGACATTGGAGCTGGGTTTTAGGGGCGATTCCTTGTAAGATCTGTAGGTGGCTATTGTGAAATGCTGCGAGTTAGACGTGCTTAGGTGAGTAGATATGCTATTGTATGGTTGATCGACATTTCTAGTAAATATATTCGGTGTAGGTGTAGGTGTAGGTGTATTCGTGGTGTCATCTTGAACTCGGAAGATGCGTGCTTCAGGTCAATGTTAAGGCAAAGGGCTTGAAGGACGAGGACTCGACTGCGCCTGCAAGGGAATCACGGCGATCTAAATAGAAGAAAACATTTTGATAGTGGGTTATAAAGATCCTCGTGACTCGATGTATTGTCAACAATGGGAGGGGATGAATCAATTCAGGTGTTCTTATCAAACACCTTGAATTTGTCGTCAACAAAAAAAAAAAAAAAGGTGACTCTCACACCGACGAAAGTGACACATCAAGATTTGGGGGACTTATGTAAGGTCCAAGTGCAGTCAATGAGCAAGCGGCCTGGGATGGCATTCGCGCTGTGACTGGACAGTCGCCAGCAACAGAGACCAGGTGACAAGGCCTGTTCTCCGTTAGCTCCGTATTACGGCAGTACCTTTGTTCAGGCTCAAAAGGCGACTGAATTGAGGTACTGTCCTACTTTCTTCTTATCAGCTGGACTTTTCGTTGTTCTTGCGAGCCACCACCCTCTCTCAATGAACGGCTTTCATTGTATTGAGAAGCCACTTCGCTCAGCTTGTTCCATGAACAGTCAATCGTCAATCTAGAACCATCATGGATCCTTCGCTGATCAAAGAACTCCAGCTGGAGCCCCTCTCGCCACGAGGCAGCGATTCCAGTTATTCCAGCGAACCACTGGGCAGTGATAACAGCAATTCCAGCAAACCCCCCAGCGACAGCGATAGGAGCGGACGAAACCCCCAGCCCGAAGCCAAGATGGCAGTGGACCAGTCGCAACGTCGGCGCCCCCAACCACTGGACCTGCATCAATCCAGCGGGATACAGGACCCTGAGAAACTCAGCGGTTCGCAATTTGCAGAGCCCACATATTTGCAGGAAGAGTGGAAGCGGACTCCAACCCAACCAGAGAAGAGGCGAAAGAAACGTGGGTTTTGGAGGTGGATGTCAGGCTGTTTCAAAGGAGACCAAGAAACAGACGATGAACACGAAGTCAAGATGGAGTCTGCGGTTGACAAGGTAAGAAAAGAAACAAGCTGAAAATGGATTTCCCAGAAGCCTTCTTTTGAAGCATCATCCCTGGTGGCGGAGCGCCAAGTGGCTGCATGGCGGTCACGATCCGGCGGTTGATAAGGCCAGCGACCCCCAACTGCTTAACTGCGGTCAAGCAAGTGGTCGTCAGCATTGCGAGGCAGGGGCTTTCCTCTTATACCGAATAGGTCACAGCCTGGAACAGTCTCAAGACACAAGCTCGTCTGGGTCCCACCGTCCCGCCGCTGCAGAGCTCCACCCAAAGCCCCGCCAGCTGTTAGGGGGTCTTTACGCCAAAACGCCCCCTGAACACCTAACATCACATACTTTCCTTCCTTTTCATCTTGTCAACACCTGTTTTACCATCTCGTTGTCATCAGACGACTCAACCTTTTGTCTTGTTTATTGTACTAACCCATTCACAGCATCCCATCATGGGCAAGTTCAGCTCTCTATTCCGCAGCAAGTCGGATAAAGACAAGCCCAACGAGACACCTGTGAACCCTTATGCGCAACAACCGCCGTCCAGCGACACATACTCGTCCGCTCCTGCGTACGGCGGAAATCGCGGAGTCCCTTCAGGACTGCCGTCCGGTCCTCGTCCCGGTGGCATGGGCGGCGGCTTACCATCTGGTCCTCGTCCTGGAAGCTCCGCCCCACCGCCTTACTCCGCTCAGAATGATGCCGCCTTTGCAGACAACAAGAAGAGATATGATTCGGCTGCATCCAGCCCTTCGATAGGATATGGGAATGATCGGCCTGGCGCTCCCAGCGGGTATGGCAGCAACAGATACGATAACGCTGCCGGTTATGGCCAGAACAACAACGCTCAAGCTCCGCCTCCAAGACAAGGGGGATACGGCGGTTTTGACAACAATCGCGCACAACTGTACGATGGTTATTCACCGCAACAAGCGCCCCCCAAGGATTACACCTTACCCGAGAACTACGAAGAGTTGACGGCCGAGGAGAAAGATGAGGCGCAGGCACGAGTGACGAAGGGTAAAATTGTTGATACTCTTCGAGATACAGCTGCGAGCACGGCGCGGTCTCGGCAGAAGATGGCTGAAGGATTGGAGAGAATGAGGGATATAGACGAGATACTTTACAGAGATGGACAGATTCTCAACAAGGTCGAACAGCAGATTTCTGAATCCCGTAGGTTCCTTGATACTCCTCTAAGCTCCTCCGCTGCTAACAAAGAGTCACAGAACATCAGAGCAGGCTCGCTAAAGCAAACCTTGACAATCTCGACGCCGCCAACTCATCGCTCTTCAATGTTTTCGCGAACAGCAAGGGGAAACTTGCTGAGCGTGAGATGAGAAAGGAGATATCAGAGCGCGAGCGGCAACTCGAGAAAGAGGAGTTGCGAAGGCAGGAGTACAAGTGGAACAACCAGGGCATCATTCCGGATCAGAAGCGCCAGCAGCTGCTTGGCAAAAGAGTTGTCGACAAGTCAAAGTACATCTATGATGACTCTGATGAGGAGCAAGAGACACTCAACGAGAGAATTGAGGATGATATCGCTTCTCTTGGGCAAGATGCGCTTTTACTCAAGAAGATGGCTCTGGCGCAGGCCGCGGTGCTAGATCACCAAGTCAAGCAGACCGGAGTCATTGGAGAGAACGTAAGTAACTCTTATGATTTAACTGTTTTATGCATGGTAAAGCTGACTATCTCGTTACAGGTTTCGAGAGCTCACGAGGATATCAGGAGCAACGATCATCGTATGAAAGTCAAGAATGGGATCTAGTGTTGGTGAGTGGTGAAGAGATAATGTTGGTTGTTTCTGGGTGGTTTGTGTTGGTGCTATTACATGTACATAGCTCATTATCCTCAGCAGCTGTTTATTTTCTGATTGGTTTCATTCGTGGTTTCAAGCTCCATGCTAGTCGTGCATTCTTGGTGTTTGGTGAATACCCAGGTAACTATGTTCCTACAGTCAACACTAGACCATGACAGCATCGTGATGTCAAATCTTGGTATTTATTTATCCAATTGCAACTTGGTGTTTCTATCCCAACTAGGAGGTTCTCAGTACCTGAACATGTGCGCCGGGGGCCATAGGTATTTGTGTGTCTGCTGTCCAGTTGCCAGCACATGCTCATTATCATGCTGAGCAATTGAGCAGGTGCGTTTTCGGGGTCTCGTTGGTTTAGTTACCTCCAGGATCGCTACTTCTTCAATATATGGTTCAAACCAAACGGCTGAAGTAGAGGTTCGTGCGAGAACCTGCCAGTTAATCAATCTGCCACAACACACGCGCCACATGGATGAAATGCTTCAATGGGTATATCTATGGCACCCAGTGCTTGCGCGACATTTAAAAGCCTGTATCCCATGGAAACACTGCACGATACCCTCTCAGATGATGGGTGTAAAGTTGATGTATTTGGAAACATAAAGCTATGTTTGACTGTCAGTGCTAGCTATCATATGGGGTGGGATGTGATGTGTCATGCGATATGTTGTGCCGTGTGCTAGAATCGCTCACTAGGATTTTACATTGGTATACATACCCTCACTGCATACTGGTTTTTCTCGTCTTCATCTTCTAGCCGTGTTTTGGTGTGTGCCTTGTCGAAGTGCATATTTTCCTTTGGGCAGGATGGCCGTCAAGATCTTTACAACCTCTTCCCGCTTACTCGCACGGCCATCAGCCTCATCACCGCCACAGCTCGGGTATAAAAACAAGTGAGAAACGATTGTGGTTTCATGAGCGATTAACGAATATATCAAATCAATATAGACTTGGCCCAATTTCCTGGTGTTTATACTGGCAAGTAGGCCTTGATATTTGAACTGGTTGGCAGATGGTTGGAATTCCCTTAGCAAAGCGCGCTCGGACCTCTTGCCGTTTATTCGCAGTTTGAAGAGTGTGCCCCACTCTCTCAACCAACTGGTTGGCCTTTCTTCAAGTAGGAATTTGTAGGACTTTGCTCACAAACTCTCTCCCAGACAACCTCAACTCACCCGACCAAATGGCCAAGAAAAGGAAGAACGATGGCGACGGTATTCGTGTGGGGGGAAAGGTCCTTGACTTGAGTGGCTATTTGACGAAAAGGCCCAAGCTCGAGGCCTCGCAATCTTCAACTGAAGCCCTTACATTAGCGAAAGAGGGCGCGTCGACAATAAATGAGGGCCTATCAGACTCAAAGGAAGGAATATCGACAACAAGCAAAGACCCCAAGGCAGGCGGGCGTTTGAAACCAGTCGGCAACCCAAAATATTTCGACGCTCGTCAAGCACTCCCGCTTTGGTCATGGCAAGATGATATTCGACAAAGGCTGCGTCAAAACGATGTCTTGGTTCTTGTCGGTGAGACGGGTTCCGGAAAGAGTACCCAGGTGCCCCAATTTCTGATCCAAGAGGACTGGTGTCAGAGGAAGAAGGTCAAAGTCAAGGGTGATGGTGGCGTGCAGGAAATGGCTGTGGGAGGTATGATCGCAGTCACGCAACCACGTCGAGTCGCTGCAACCACCTTGGCGCACCGCGTGGCCAAGGAGGCCAACATCCCGGGGAAGAAGAAGGACACGGAGAGACACGGCCCACTTTCGGACGGCATTGTTGGCTATTCAGTTCGTTTCGACCACCGCGTTCCGAAAGGCGCCAAGATCAAGTATGTCACAGAAGGCATGCTGCTTCAAGAGCTTCTTCGCGACCCGCACCTCCGACAGTACAGCGCAATCATCGTGGATGAAATCCACGAGCGTAGCGTCGATGTTGATCTGCTATCTGGTTTTCTGAAGCAGATCCTCTCTGGCGACAAGGCTGGTCGCGGCGGCATCCCGCTCAAAGTCGTCATCATGAGTGCTACGGCGAATGTCGGCAGCATCAAGAAGTTCTTTTCCGACGTCGATCCGGAAGGGTCTGAAGAATCTGTCCCTCTTGCGACAAGACCCAAAACTTCCGTGGATTTCCTCCAGATCGAAGGCCGTCAGTTTCCAGTTGAGATCACGCATACGCCAAAACCAGTCCCGGATATCCAAGAAGCCCTCCTGAGCACACTATTCAAGATTCACAAGCAGGAGTCCCTTTTCGACAAACATGGCAGGAAGGATATCCTAGCCTTCCTCACTGGTCAAGAGGAGATCGAAGCTGCCCAGCGCTTGATCGAAGAACATGCGGAAACCTTGCCAGTAGGCGTCCCTAAGATTGCAGTCTTCCCTCTTTTCGGCCAACTATCCATGGAAGCGCAGCACAAAGCATTCCAACCCACCAAGGACAAGAACACCAGGAAGATTGTTTTGGCCACAAACATTGCCGAAACATCCGTCACGGTACCCGGCGTTCGGTTTGTTGTTGACTGTGGCAAGGCCAAGGTAAAACAATACAGGCCTCGCTTGGGAATGGAGTCTCTTCTGGCCAAACCAATATCCAAATCTTCAGCCATCCAGAGAACTGGTCGTGCTGGCAGAGAAGGCCCTGGAAAGTGCTTCAGACTCTACACAGAAGAGACTTACGAATCACTTGAGAAGACAGATCTCCCCGAAATTCTCCGGACGGATGTACTCAACGCTGTGCTGACCATGAAAGCGAGAGGGATTGATGATGTGCTCGCCTTCCCCCTCATGGACCCTCCAGAATTCGAGTCGGTGGAAAAGGCGTTGCTTCACCTCCATATTCTTGGCGCGCTGGCAGATGACGGGTCCATCACGGATGTCGGGCGCAAGATGGTCATGTTCCCCGTCCCACCACCATATGCTCGTGTTCTGATCGCATCAGCAACGCCAAAATATGACTGTATCCTAGAGGTCATCGACATCATCTCTTGCATCACAGCGGGCGACGATATTTTCCTTCAAATTCAGTCTGAGGAGACCAAAGAGGAAGCTGAGGAATTCAGGAAAGAGTTGCGGAGGAGAGAAGGTGATCTTATCACGTACCTCACCACCATCCAGAAATACAGCGCCGAGAATGCCGACAGAGTTCGATGGTGCAAGGACAGGAAAATCAACACACGGAATATGAAGCAAGCCATGAACATTCGGAAACAGCTGAGGCAACTTTGCGTCAAGCAAAAGATGATGGAACAGCCACCCGCAGACCCTCAGCCGTTCTACCCCGTCACACCGGAAAAGTCTGCTACTATTCTCAAGTGTTTTCTCAAAGGTTTTGCGCTCAAGACGGCGATCCTGGCGCCTGATAACAGTTACGTGACGGCCCATGGCAAGCATGTGGTGGCTGTTCACCCAGCTAGTGTCCTCCATGGACAGAAGAAGGAGGCGATTATGTTTTTGGAACATGTGTATACCCAGAAGAATTATGCCAAGAAAGTGAGCGCTATAGAGGCTCTGTGGATAGTGGAAGCGGTGGACAGGTCAGGGTGAAGACATTTTTTGGCAGGAAGGAGGCCCTACTTAGATAGTGGAAGACGTATCATAAGGCCTACAATACACCAAAAAGAGGCATGGTTCTACGTATTGGCTGCATAATGCATGTGTGTAAGCGCTATAAATCCTATTAGTGAATGTCGCTGCATTCTTACGAAACATAAAAGCCCAACTCAGATTGCCAACATTGCAGTCACGTTTTACATCACCCCTGAGCCCCTGATTTTCCACAAGCACACCGTTCGAGCGCCGACCCACGGACACTGTGTGGAGTCCTACCTCTCCAGCTAACCACCAACTCGGCAGCTTTTCAACTTCTTTCGAATTGGATATGGTGACGTTGAAGAAACCAGCCGACCGGTGGAGACTTTGACACAAATTATCAACAAACAAGAGAAATAGACTTCAGAAATTCATCGTCACGAGAAAACCGACAAATCATAACACCGGGACAAAACTGTTTGGGTGACTCGCCGAACAATGAGATCAACAGCACGAGCTCTCATGGCAGCAGCCATGCAATCGGGGAACAGCCTAAAGCCAACGCCGATGGCGCTCCTGCCGCCGATTTATCTCTACCGGAGGCTGCTGAGGGCACACAGGAAGCACTTGCCTGCGGAAATGAGGTTGCTGGGGGATGAGTATGTCAAGGCGGAGTTTAGGGCGCACAGGAGCGTGGAGAATCCGGTTCATTTGGTGAGTTCGATTTTGGCCTTATATGTAGGTGGGATAGAGGGGGCATGGTGGGAAGGAGAATGATGAGGGGGGAGCAAGCGTGTTTCCGTGAAAGGGGGGTCCGATGATTTGAAAAAGGGGGGGGGAGCGTGATGCGCTTGATGGTGGTGAGAGCATTTGAACCACTGACGTTGTGTGAAAAACATATAGATCGGATTCTTGACTGAGTGGCAGTTGTATGCTCAAAAGATTGAGGGTGATGCTTGGAGGGGCGAGAAGCTGGATGAGGGAAAGATTCAGAAGATGAGTGGTATGTTTTTGTTTTTTTTTGTTCGTTGGTTGGTTGGGGGGGGGAAGGGGGTTGTTTACAGAGAAATGCTGACTTGATTAAACAGACGAGCAAATTGGACAGTTGTATGAGCTTATGCAGGCGATACAAAAGAGGGGGACGGAGGGAGATGAGTCGTAGGCATGAATGATGGAATGGGATTCTCTAATTTGTGATGAACGACATCTGTACTAGTATCCAACTTTGAAGCCTGTATATATATCTATCTTGCCACCGGGTTTCCCTTGACATCGTCCGCACCACTTCTTCCGGGATCCCCGTCGCTGCTATCTGATGTATATGGCTCCTCTTCAAGGCGAAGTAAAGGCAATGGCCACCGCGATTTACCGAGTGCATCGTATTTGTCTCGTGGGTCAAATGATTTCGAAGTGCCTCGCGATGGTTTGCTTGTGCCAGTGATCGCATTAAATGTGGAATCAACCTGTCCCGAGTCAAAATATGTTGCTGGTGCCGTCTCTGGCTCATCCTCCACTATTGTCTCTTCCAAAACCGGATTTGCCCTTGCTTCTGGCATCTTCCGAAGCTCTGCGTCAAGCGCTGGGTCGGGTAATGTGTACGACACTTCGCGGTAGTATGCGCGTTCGCCCAGTAGCTTGCTTCTCATCTCCCAGTCTTCGACCACCCCGTACTCCCAGTGCGCATCGGCCAAGATGTTCTGGTGCATGGGTACCCAATCAGAAAGATCGGCCTGGTAGTTTCTCATGGCGTGGACGGCAGTCTTAGTTGTTCGCTTCGTGATCCGATGCTCCACTCCGAAAACCGCGTCTGACCTGTACGCAGCCTCCTTGATAACATAAATCGACTCGAGATCGTAGCCTCCCAGGCGGCCTTTGATAGCATCGTGCAACTTCTCCAGGGACAGAATCGTCTCCTGGTGGCATTCGCCATAGCCCACAATGCTCGACGTCAAGCACCTTCTGGCGAGCGCTTCCGCTTCTTCAAATCTTTTCAAGCCTATCAGGCACTCAACCATCCACCGCATCACGTCGAGGCACCTGTAGTCAGACTCTCCAAATATCTTGATAAGTCCGTCCCAGAGTATAAGCTCGTAGAATTTGTAAGCATCCTCCCAGAGAGAATCCAAGTCAGGCCGATAATCGTCACCTTTGTAATACTTGACAAATCGTCGCATAGCAACCATGCTGTTGGCTGTGGTCTGGATAAGACGGGCCCGATAGTCTCCGGTAAGAAAATTGACTTCCTCCCCCTCAGATATGAAGGTGTTCGTTGCTGCTTCGAGCCGAAGTAGCCAATAGAGGCCATCGCGAAGCTGGGTACGCCTTCGATATTCATCTTCCGTCCTCCAGAGTTCCATATTTTCGGGGTGGAGGACCTTCTTCCGTCGATCCAGCGCTCTCGTCATGAAATCTTGTGAGTATACAAGATCATCTTCATTGTTTGCCTGGTCGTAATACAGCCTGGCGAGGCACTCTTCGACGTGGGAAATCCGAAGCTGCCAACAACACGTGTTACGCCATTCGGGCACGAACCAGCGAGCTTTCTGGGCCATCTCCTCTTCGCTGAGCGGTGGGGGTGTTGGCGGCCTATCCTCATCCAATCCGTCCTTCTTGGGTTTCTTGCGCCTCGGGGTAGGCTTGAGCTCCGCAAGCTGTGCTTTCGCACGCTGCTCTGCTTCTATTGCCTTCGATTTCTTCTCCCAGATACAGCGATCGATGCATTCCAGATACGTCAGCTCAGCTTCGCCCAAGCGACCCATCTCATGATAGAGTTTCCCCAGATCGCGGAGGGGTCTCTGAACCGCCCAAGTAGTAGGCCCAATGTAGATTTTGCTCAAGTGAATGATGCGGAGGTATTCGGCTTCGGCCTCACCAAATCGCTTCTGAAAGGTGAGAATGAATGCATACTTGGTTCTCAAGAAAAGCTCATATGGTAGGTGGATCGCTTTGGCGCCCCATTTAGAGTATTTGAGACACGCCCGAACATGCGGGTAGACCGAGTGGAGGTAAATCCGTCCGAAAGTAGTTTTGACGGTGTCTCCGATGGAATCCAACAGTAGGACTTTCGACACCAAGGCTTGTTGTGCTCTGTATTCCTCCTTCATCCGATCTCGTGCCCAGGAGTGCACTAAAACGTGCATTGACGCATACCTCTCTTCCTTCAGTGTGATGATCGAATATCGTTCGAGGATTTCGAGGGCGCTTGGGAATTCATCACCCCCATCTTCACGCAACTGGAAGAAGAACTTCTGCCAAGTCATCGTTCGGTCACCCGTGAGTTGTCGTAAATGCTCTTCAAGCGCAGGCTTGTCGTTATCCATATCGTCTCGGTTCTCCCACGATGAACCTCCCCACCAAGCAGCGTCGACTGGGATATTTTCGTTGTGCCAAAAGCATATTAGATCGAGCGCTCTAAGAGCGAGACCAGCATTTCTGCCCAGAGCGTTCTTGTTGCGCCATTCAAGCTGGGCAATAGCCTTGTAAGATGCTTCGAATGTTGTGTAAACGGCCTGGTTCTGTGCGAGCGAGCCTTTGAACTTTGGGTTTCGGAGTAGTTCGACTCTTTGCTTGCGGAATACTTCCAGGTAGCCATCAAGGGGACATGGAGCTTCTCTGATGTACGCAGCTGCCTGGTCGATGGCGAGGGGCAGATAGCCAAGTTCCTCGACGATTTCCTTGCCTATTGACTGGTCCCATGCGTTCAGATCAGCGAATTTTGATCCCGAGGCTGTCAGGAGAAGCCGGATAGCGTCCAGTTCCTCCAACACCTCGACATCATAGACACATTCCTCTCGCATCTGCTGTCGCACCACCCGGTTTCTCGTGGTGAATAGAACATTGCCTGTGTCCCCCTTTGGTAGCAACTCTCGGCGGTCTTCCTGGTTGCAGTTGTCGTAAATCAGAAACCAATCCTCGTCAAGCCGTTCCATTTTCTGAAGAGCTTGTCTCATCAACTGTTCAAAGTTGCCACCGGTCTCGATGCCAAATTCATCTCTTGCAATGCTTGCATAACTTTGGCTGATGGTTATCCTGTCGGTGCCGTCCACATATAGAATATGCGGGAACCTTCGCTTCCTCGGTAAGCCGAGCTCGGGATCCCCATGACGGAATATGTTGGCTGCCTTCAACGCAATCTGTGTTTTCCCAACACCGCCAAGGCCATGGAGGCAGAACTCCCTTCGAGGAACGGTCTCGCCTTCTCGATCGGAGAAGAATGTATTCAGTATCCCCATGATGTGGTTTCTTCCCGTGAAGTACCGGCTTGCCTCACCCATCAGGTTTGCTTTTAGGTTTTCGTCAGGCCTTGGTTCGCTAGGTTCAGCTATGGCTCCCGTCAGCAATGAATTCTTCAGAGCAACCTCCTTCTACTCACATAGAGCTCCGAGGTTCAGGTGGTGTTCAGCATTCTCGGTTTCCAAAATATCAGCCACCCTCTCAATGTTGCCAACAACCTCCGGTTCGCAGAGGTACTTAGCGGTCATCGATTTGAGCTTTCCCATCTTGCCATACTGGGCCAGACTGACTTTGTCTGCCGCAAGAGGAACGTTGAAGCGAAAGTAGGCATCCGGTTTTCGTCTCAGTCGCATTTCCAGGTCGATATGCACGAGTTCGGCATTGGTAACCATGTCCTTCATGGCCATCCCGACATCAAATATACTCCCCCACATATCACAGACGTTCCTCAACCCACTTGCAGCTCTGGAAATTACACGCTCCTGTTTAGTCCCAGTCCCAATGCTGATCAAGCAACCAAGCCGTCGACTGGGCCCAAATTCGGCAACCGCTTCCTTGATGAGCTCATTGGTAGGGTTATTAACACCGAAGGCAGCGTCAATGTAGTCTTCGATTTTCGAGCCACCCTGAGGTGTTGAGACTGTGAGTGGTTGTGGTTTGAAGTAAAAGGTAGCAGCCGTTGTGGCCCTGGCAGCCTCCCATATCTTCACATTTTTGTCCCTATTCAATTCCAGAATGTCAGCGCACCCGATTCAGGTAACCAAACTTTAAACACCACAAAGCTTACCAATTATCCTTTTCTGGTGAAAAGGAGCGAATCCGCCGAACATTCTTCGGATTCGCCCTCTTCCGCGGCATAGCACAAACCATCGCCTTACCCTTTGCTGGCTTTGCAGGATCGCGCATCATTTCCCCCATGTCTTTCTCCGCCACGAGTTTCTGGATAATATTTATCATTGGGGTGCTACGAAACTTTTCTGTGACGTTCGCCCACTTCTTGGACGAGAAGATATTCTCGGCACAGACGTCGTACTGGCGTAAGGCTTCCTCGGTGGACATTCGAAGCCGGCCGAGCATGATGGCAATGAGGCTGGGTCAGGTGTTAGTTGTAGAGAGACTATCATGCTGGATCGAGTACTCGCCCTCCCGTGCTGGTCCCGGCTATCATGTGGAAGACATCGCAAGGCTTGGGTATTTCAGCTAATCCGTGTCTTTCCTTGATCTTGATCATGATTTCGTGGATAATAAGCAGTGATGTGACACCTCGGACACCTCCGCCATCTGTATGATGTTAGTTCTCTTACCCTCACCATTCTGACACAGATGCTTTATCTTACCAAAAGACAGCAGATTGATTGCTTCATCGTCTGTTGCCATTGGGAGACTTGGCACATTAGACCCGTGATCAAATTTGAGACCCAAGTGCCAGTTGATCGGGTGTTAACACTAAGTTTCCGGGGAAGCCATTTTCACTGAGGGCAGCAGCGTGGTAGATTTGTACAAAGCGAGGTAGCTGTGTGCCTTTGTTGTCTGAGGTGGCTCAGCATGCTTAGCCCTTGGCGATGGATGCCCTCCAATGGCGAAGTCATGTTTAAGCGCCCGGTTGGGTGCAGCCCGTACAGTGCGGCTAGACTGTGGCCGTATACAAAACTAAGGCTGATAGGGGTTGTAAAAGGGGGCCGCTAAAATGATCCTTGAATAATGTGTAAATCATTGTGATCAGATAATGTGTGGTCTGAGATGTGTGCAATAAAAATGATATTGTGTTTCTCATGAGCCCATGCTGTGCATAAACTGAAATGCAAAAGAAATGAGAACCCTCAAACTATGCTATACACTAATCGGCGTGTTCGCAGCATTGAAATCGTTGTCGCCCCTATCGACACCCTTCCCTTTGATGTCGATGATTTCCGAGAGGCTCCTCCCTCAGGCTGAATTCCATGGTCGTTTCTCGTTATGGTGGTGGATAGCCCTTCGATTACCGGCTTTTTGATGCATAATAGCTTCCCAGGAGCACACGCCAGCACCGAAAACTTGCTCAATCTTCGCTGGTACTCCTCTTCGGATCTCCATTGCTGTAGGCCCTTGAAATCATAAAGTCTTAAGGCGTACTCGTCGAGCATTCCAAGCTCCGCAAAGTGAGCCTTCACATCAGCCTTGAGATCAAGCCACCTCTCTTCCAGGCTCTTAGCACCTGTCAGGTATGAAGGCTCCTGTGGGTGCTTGAAAGAATCAAACTCTATCTTGATTCGTTCAATGACGGGGTGATTCTTCGGAAGACTGGACTGCGCCCGGTTCAGAGCAAGCCCAAAAACATCCTCCACCTCCTTGTCACTTCCAGGTCTTTGCTTACCAAGGGCTTTGGCAACTAGCTCCGTGGCCAGTATCACCTCCATATGTGACGGCTGGTAAACATCTTCTGCCCGCAAGAGACATTGCTCGGCAATGAACACGGCATCATCCAGCCTGTCGGCAGACCAGGCCGCCTCCGCCATTCGCCGCATCATCTTCAGGACTTTCGGGTCGTGATATCCATATACATCCACGGCCCTAGGGATGAATTTCTTGTACATATCGATCGCCATAGAATACCGGCCGGCGAAGTACATCGACCAGCACCAATGATCGAACAGCTCGTAAATCGCGTCAGTTTGGAGGAAGGCGAGGCTTTGGTCGGTGTCGGATTCGTTCATCATGTCCACGCGTCTCTTGAACCAGTCCATGTCCTTTGGCTCAGTCATCGCCTTCGCCTCATTCTGAAGTCTCAGAAGCTCGGGGGAGTCCTCGACCAGTTCCTCTTGGCATTTTTGGACGACCCAGTTCAACAAGTTCTTTGCATTCTTGTTTCTGCCTTTGTCTTTTAGTACCCTTGCTAGCCTTCCGTGCCTGAGGAGAATTTCAGCCTCGAGATCATCAAGAGAGTCCGTCTCTTCAGCGCGTTTTTTCTTTCTGACAGTGGCCACAGCATCTTCAGCAGTGTCGGTAGATTCGTGAACTTCCACCTCTGCCCCAATGGGACTCCGTCTGTTGGTTACGGGCCTGTGGCGACCGAGAGGGTTGAAGACAGTTGCAGTGAACGTCTGGAATATTCTGGCTTCCATCTCCTTAGAAGAAAGGGCGGAAAAAAGCTGCGGGGTAGTCTTCTCGAGGGCTGTCTTCAGCAATCTCCCTCGTTGCGGTGCTGAAACACTGGCCTTCTCCTCTTCGAACTCCCGCTTTTCTAGTTCCTTCAGAAGGTACTGTTCTCGTTCTCGCTTTCTCACCTCCAGTCTGCCGATGGCCTCCCAATGCATCGCTTCTGCCTCGCCCAGAAACCCATGCTCGTGGTAAAGTGTAGCCAGGTGCGTCAGTGTATTTATAGCACCCCATCCAAACGGATCTTCCTGATACTTGAAAAGCCGAAGGCAGGTCTTCCAGCAATATTCAGCCTATTTGAACTGCTGTACAGCACTGTAAAACCACCCGAGTCTGAACAAAAGGTGGGCATTGTAGTACTCGTCCACTGGGTACGATATGTTTTTAGGGCCAACTACCACATCGCCGCGCTTGAGACCAAGGACACGGGCATTATCGTGCTCCTCGATAGTATCCCGGGTCTTTGGTACGATGGCGAAACAACAGTCGATGTGAGGTGCCAGACCGATAGCATACCTCCGGTTCTTCAAAATCAAGGATGGTGTCATTGCATCGCTGAGCAAAACCCCTGCCAGCCAGCAAACCTCAGCACGAGCTTCTGGATCCATCCTTTGCTGAGCCCAAGTATGAACCAGGGTATGCATGGACAGGGTGAGGCGGTCAGGAGCCAGCCTGACCAAGGAGTAACGTCGCAAGACTTGAAGCCTGTGGGCAAAGAACAGAACCTCCCAGCCCCCTTCTCCGTCCTCTTGCATCATATCATCCCAACCTTTGTCTGGGGTTTGAAAAATGCGCTTCAAGGGGTAAGAAAGGTCGGCATTGCAATTCCGCCGATTCAACACCGCCCTCGTTAGAATTTCCGTTGAAAATCCTTGATAGTGATAGCACGACAACAAGCTCAAGACCTTCATGGCGAAGAGTGCCGCGCGTCCTTCTTCGCTTCTCCCGGCACGATGACGGATGGCTGTGATCTGGTCGTAGGATAGCTCTAGAGTTGCGTACGCTGCTTGAGTCTCAACACTTGTGTCCTTGAAGCGGGGGTCTGTAGCGACTCGAACCTTTTGTGTACGCAACTCCTTGAGATATACATTCAGTTCCATTCCTCTCTCTCTGATAGCTGCAGCCGCTTTGTCGACGCAGACAGAGGCATGCAGCTAAGCTCATGAACAATTTCATTTGTCAGAGCTGTTTCCTCGCCTGTTGGAGCTCGTCGTGTCGGGACCGTAGGGCCAGCCTCGTCTGAATCAGATGTCACATCCAAGAGACCAGAAGCTTCCAAAAGAAGTTCAACGGCGTCCCTCCCGGCCAGAGGTTCAACGTGGTAGACAAGGTGTGCCGGGAAGTTGTGCTCAAGGCCATTGAAGCGTGATGTGTAGATGATGTTGCCCTTTCCTCTGCCCGGTATGAAACCGGCGTCGTCGAAAATCAAGAGCCATTCGTCTGCCAAGCACCCCATCCATTCTAGTGCCATGTGGAACATTGTTTCTGGATTGTACCGCCCAAGTTGTATCGTTTAGAAATTTCGGCGTACGAATGAATAATCGTAGATCTTTCTGACCCATCGACGTAAAAGATATATTTGAATCTTGGTTTTGTCAGTAACCGGCCCAGGGACATAAGTAATGGAAACTGTGCCCACCTTCCATCCAGGTTCTCTGCCGCCTTGAGGGCAACTTTACTTTTCCGAACGCCTCCTATCCCCCACAGAAGAAATTCCCTCCTTGGAACTCCTCCTGTGTCGCGCTCGCAAAACACTTGATCGATTTTGTTCAGCACATCTTGTCTCCCTATGAAGAAGCTGCTCGGTATTCCCATCGCCTTGGATCTGTCTGAGAGAAATAGCTGGTCACTGTCCGGAGAGTCTGGAACATTGTTGGCATACCCAAACAAGACCTAGTTTGTGAGTCGGTTGCTTCTTACAGGCATGGCCCAAAGTCAACCCATGCTTGCACCTGCCACGAGCCCCCAAGCCCTCCACCACCTCACGTATTTGTCGACCTACACTATCCCCACCGAGGTAATCCCTAGTCAAGGCCTTGAGCTGTGGAATCTTCTTATATTCATCCAGCTCAACCTCCTTGGCACCATCCGGTACATTGAACCGATGATACGACCCAGGAGAGCGTGAAAACCTGTCATGAATCTGCTTATGTGACGTCTCCGCGTCGGTAGCTACATTCTTGACCATCCCAATAAAACCTTGAAGCTGCCCCCAGGCCTTCGTGTAGTTCTTGAATCCAATCTTCACCCTCACAGTCTCGGTCGATTTCGTACCTGTACCAATACTGATCAAACATCCAAAGCGGCGGCGAGATCCAAACTCATCCAGCGCCTCCTTCAAAAGGTAATTTGCCGGATTGTTGAAGCCAACTGCCGCGTCAATGAATAACCCCTTGCGCACACCTGCACCCAGCTCCTGCGGCTTGAAATATTTCGAAGCAGCAGTCGTCGCTCGGCAAGCCTCCCAGATCCTGATCTCACTATCCCAATCATCCTCACCCTGAAAAGAGCGAACCAGCTTCGTCTCCCCCGTCGCAACAGAATCCGCAGGCATCACACACACAATCACCTTCCCCTTCTTGGGATTTTCGGGTCCCTCATCATCTTCCCCATTCCCCTCTCCTTGACCAACTTCTGAACAGCTTCCTTCAGTGTACTGGACTTGTACTTGTCCGACACCTGCCCCGTCTTCCTGTTCTTCTTGTTGAAGATACTCGCAGCACAATCATCGTATGCCTTCAAGGCCTCAGTAGTAGACATCCTTAATCTCCCCAACATGACTGCGATAAGCCTACAACCAACCGCTCGTCAGTCTAGGTCACTACACAAAATCACAAAAGATACTCACCCGCCTGTACTCGTCCCAGCAATCATATCAAAATAGTCACAAGGCTTCGGTATCTCCTCCAGCCCATCCCTCCTCTGAATCTTTTCCATAATCCGATCCAGAATCACCAACGACGAACACCTCGTACACCTCCACCATCTAAAACCACAGCTGATTAGCTGCTCATCCCCTAGTCCGAAGTGTAGATGAACTTACCCAGCGACAGAAGATTAACCGGCTCATCATCTTTCGTTCTCGACCCCATATTCGACATCTCTCAATCAAAACAAACAAAATAAGAATAAGAATAGACATATCACACAACTCCTCTCCCATCCCAACACCAAGGGAACTCATCCTTCAAACCCAAAAACCCCAACTTGGGTCTCGAAAGGCAACCGGTCTGTACCCCGCTCCAATGACCACCACTCAAATAAGCGCCAATCGTCCAGTATGCAGGCACTGCAGGTATTCAGGTGAAGTCTGACCAGGGTTTCATCGCACTGTAGTACCTGTACATCCATCCCCCCTAAGCCACCCCTTTAATCCAACCCCCCCTAATCCACCCCCTAATCCACCCCCTAATCCACCCCCTAATCATCATTAGCGGCACGTCCCTCCTCCCCATTCTCGCAGGTGAGAATCGAGCAAATATGTGATTAATCAAAGTATGCAAGTAGGTAGTTGATAGTGGCTATGCAACTCAACCACCGAACAACACACCAAGTCGCCAACAATGTGTTCGGAGATAGGGTAGGTAGGTGACCACGATCGCTGCTCTGCTAGGGAACAACAACAACAACAACATCATCATCATCATCATCATCATCCAGCCCTATCCAAGCCCAACTAACAGCGTGGCAATGTTTTAGACATGTATATTCAAACATTGCCCCACAATTGATCGAAAAAAAGGGGGGGAAATCGAGTTATCACAAGAGGAATCAACAACAGAAAATCATCTTTGGTTAACGAAATCACAACTGTTGGCGAAAACAAAATAGTGATATCTCTTTTAGCTACACACAATGAGAACTACATACCTGAATAGTGGCCAAGACAGAAGCGCACCGCCCCCCTCCTCACGGGGAGTCTTTTGTATTCTGTCTGGGGTTGCAGTTGGTGAGGTGGTTGTGCGGTCTACCCAGTTAGATGTCCGCGGGGAAGCGATATTTATATCCTCCGCGGGCCGGTGGTGATTCACGGTCGCCACAGGAATCACCAGTTGTTGAGAAATATGCGTTGACTCCATTTGCTCGTGTTTTTTTTTTTTTTTTTTTCTTTTCCAATGTTCAGCCTTTCGGTCACACCGAGGGTACCACTACAACGCCCCCAAGACCATCATGGAACCGCTAAAAACCCCGTCCCAAACTGTCGGGACAGAAGCACAACTCCCACTGGTCAACCGCCATTACCGCTGTGGCTGTGAGTGGGGCGCTGCCGCGGAAGCCAAACCGGCCTCTCTCTTTAGGCATGGTCCAGTGGCCTGGCGCCTGAAGGCACCCGCTGAGGCACACTCACCTCCCGGACGGGATGGTCCGCAACATCCGACTGCCATCGGGCCGTATCTTGAGAGTTATGATGCCATGCCCATCATCCCGTGAGCACTGCCTCCCCCCCCCCCCTCGGTCCCGAAAAGAGTTGGAAATGAAAAATGATGTGTATGTATTATCTATCCATACGCCAACCGTTCCTAACTCCATGTGTTGCATGAAACCACCCACCCGCTCAACAAAAAGAATACCTCCCCTTCCCAGCCGTGTCTACCATGATACCCACACCCCATCTACGATATCGTAGCCGGCTCGTCCAAATACCAAGCCAAATCCCCCTTCTCATCCCCCACCTCCCGCGTCGAGAACCCATTCCCCAAGTACCCAAACCTGTTCCCCCTCGCATTATCCCACTCATACTCCCAATCCTCCCCTCTAAACCGTTCCAGCATATGAAAGAAATGAATCCTGCTCCCCGGATGAAGCGCCACCACCGGTCCTTCCTCCCTTCCCATCTTGAACCATGATCTCCCCGGCGCCGCCCAAGTGGTGGCTGGCATGAAATGGGTAATGTGCTCAAAGTAGTCATCTACTGCTGCTTGGGAAGGGGCGATGGATTTGATTCCTTCGGTTTGGACCTTTTTGATGATGGTGGTGATGTACTTGGCGATGTGTTCCGAGAGGGTGAAGACTGAGCCGTGACCAATGGGTGCGTTGGGGCCAAGGAACACTGCTTCTTGTCAGCACATCATGGATCACGTCTGAAGAATGAAGAGGGCAGGTTTACTGAAGTAATTTGGGAGGCTTGGAACAGCACAAGACATATACGCCTTCGGGATCTCTTGTCTCCATCGATCTTGCAGATTTGCGCCATCACGTCCAATGATGGGAAATCGCGGGCAAAAGGATGTTTCGAAGCCCGTGGCACAGATTATGGCGTCAACTTTGAGGATCTCCCCTGAAGCAAGCTCAATGCCTTCCGGTACAAAGCGCTTCATGTCCGTTCTCCTGACTTCAACATTCGGTTTTGTCAGGGCTTGGAGATATCCATGGCCAGGCGTCATTCTTCGGCATCCTAGTGGAAAGTCTGGAATGAGAGCTTTGCAGAGCTGCTCGTTCCCACCGAGCATGGCTGTCATGTACTCCGCTACCTTCGCGCGGGCGAAGGCTTGAACCGGGCTTTTGGCAAGGACCTGCGGGTGTTAGCCATCTCCTTAATAGAAAATCGAAAGAGAGAACCCTACCACTGGGAAAGCACTGTTGACCTCAACCTCAATCCTCTTGACAAAATCCCGGTAGAACTCCGGGTCCGACTTGAACTTTTCAATGGTTTCTTCCGAGAAGTTTTCCTCGGCGTCGAGCTGTATCTTATCCCAGACCTCTGTTGCTTGACCCATGACTTTCCAGGCGTGTATCCTTGGTGGTATGACCCAACTGGGTGTCCGGAAGATGTGGTGAATTTTGGCGGCACCGGGCTGGAGAGCTGGCAATACTTGAACTCCCGTTGAACCATTGCCAATGATCGCTATCGTCTTGCCTGTGTGGTCGAAATCCTTTGGCCAACGAGCCGTGTGTATCAATGTGCCTTTGAACGCGGTAAGGTCTTGAATATCAGGCCACTTCCAGTTGCTGATGGTTTGAATGTTAGCTGATGCCGTGCCAGCGAAGACGTGTAAACTGCTTACTTCAGTATGCCCGAACCATTCAGTAGAAAGGTAGCATAGTCCTCAAATTCCTGTCCATTCTCAAGGTTCCGTATCCTCAGCTCCCATTGACCGTCGCCTTCATTCCAAACAGCAGAGACCACCTCATGAGAGGTCTTGATAGACCCTCTCAGCCCCTCCTCGTCGGCAACCTGGCAAAGATAGTCCTCAATTTCCTCGGCACTAGAAAAGAAGTTGGTCCAGTCCTTTTTTGGTCGCCATGAGAACTGATAACTGTGGCTTGGTACATCGCATCGACATCCAGGGTATTGATTCTCGAACCATGTTCCACCGACGTCGATGTTCTTTTCGTATACCACGACTTCGTAGTTGGTGAGATTCAGCCGCAAGGTACGGATGACATTTAGCCCGCTCGCTCCAGCTCCAATGCCGACAATACGAATCGGCCGTGCCGTGCCGAGAGGTTGTTCCCGGACAGTGTAGGAGACATTGAGGGAAGGGAAGTTGAGAGTGGCGCCATCACGACCAAGTCGATCCGGGTATCTGTCGCCGCAAGAGTCCATTACCATGGTGAAGAGTGTGTGGGAGAAGAGCCAGAGGTGTTCTGAGAAGCCAAGTAGAGACTCTCAGAGGATGCTTCGAGGCCTTGGTACTTATATCAATAATCGAAGGCGAAAAGCAGGTAGTAAACGCAGCCAATGGCTTGCCAGGCTTCGTTGATGTAATTCAAGTGGTATGCAGCAAACGAGCAACACTCCGTACCCTGACCTTGATTTGCTCTTCCCGGTTGGGCAAGTGCCTCAGAATGAGGAATACGGTTCCCCTCTCCAAGACAACGCAGGCGCTGTCAGCAAACAGAGTATTGTGGGTATCCCAAACTAGGATGGAAGAGAAGGAGCCTCCAAGTATATGACGATCCAGCCCCATGAGACAATCGACGGCCACGAGCTCAACCTAACCCCGAACAGAGGGGTATCTCCCGACGGGTGCGATCCATAGTTGGCTGATTTACGGTTCCCGTCCATTTACGCCGGCCGATAATTCCTTCAAGCAAGAAGAGACGAAAAGATATCGAAGAAGAAGAAGAAGGGCCCTGCATGTATCCCCGCTGTCGGCGCGGGGGCTGTTGGAAGCCCTCACTGAAGAGGATCTCGAGATCCAATGGGGTTATCGGCTTCAAGGCTGCCGCATATTGGGTTTGTTTGATCCGTCCCCCGAACCGGGAAAGTGATGGCCAGCCCGTTCCAACGAAGAGAAAGAGACCCGCGTGAATGTGAGAGACGCTTGGGATGGCCGGTCCTGTCGTATGCTGTCCAACCACAGCCGTTATCGACATATGCCGGTGAGCAGCGAATTGCATGCTCAGCCGAGGGCCAGTAAGAAGTGGGGAGCTTTTCCTAACGGCACCTTCCCGTCTGCGCTGTGCTTCCTACTGAACGTGCCTCCTCGATGCTGACAGAGACAGCGGCGGGCTGCAAGTGCAAGTTGCAACGGTTAAAATGTGGCACCAATTGCAAGCCTTCGGAGCATTTTCAAGCGGAAAAACTCCGCTTTCTCTTCAGCTTGGTTGGAATTGAAATTGGGGGCTGAAAGCTGACAGCACACGGACCACATGCCTCAAAAAAACACCGTTTGCTGCCCCACTACCGTTCAAATCCTACCCAACCCTACCACCACCAGGACGACCTCAGCTGAAAGAGACTCACATTCCTGGAAACTGTAGTAAGAGACATCGATATCATTCGCTGCTTCACGTGAGCAATTTGGAACCCGGTACAGTCAGCTGCTGTTTGGGCATAACCGACATATATCAGATCCCCACCACCAGTCTGAACCATGGCCTTTTCATTCTCGTTCGCCGGCGATGATATAGAAGACGATGGTCGTCCGCTCACCCCTTCACCCCAAGTCAAGAAGTCAGCTGTGGCCTCGCCCGCGGGGGCCGGTGCATTTCCAGTTCAGGGCAAGCCCCAATTACCACCAGCCAGCCATGATCTCGAGGACATGCTTTTGAAGCTACCCTCCAAGATAGCCTTCAACCTGCTCGGTGTCGATCTGCAGGATGGTAGCACACTCCAAATACCAAGGCGTGAGCTCTGGGATGTGCGGGCTCAGCTGATGGCTGAGGATGATGGGGAAAACCCATCTGAGTCAGAGGCTGGTCTTGGGGAGCACGACGTCAAGACGGGCATTTATGAGGGTGGCTTCAAGAGCTGGGAGAGCAGTGTTGATATGGTCAAGGTCTTGGCATCGGAAAAGCCGGCCGATTTTTTGAATCAAGAGCCGTGTGTCTTGATCGAGGTGCGGCGAAATATCTGACGTCCCTAAACCTCCTGCCGAGAAACGAATTGCTGACCAATGTGTACAGCTCGGCTGCGGCACGGCCTTGCCCTCTCTCGCACTCTTTCACTGGGCCTTGAGCGAAAGAAAGTCACAACCGCGACACCCGTTGGTCCTCACGCTTGCAGACTATAACCCCTCTGTGCTCTATCTGGTGACGTTGCCCAATCTCATCTTGGCCTGGGCTCTTCAACAACGAAGCCGAGTAGCGCTCGTCGAAGAGGCTTTTACACCCGACGGAGAACTCGATCTGACACCGGAGATTATCGCGGCTTTCAAGGACTCTCTGGTTTCCAACCAGATCACTTTGAGATTTCTTTCTGGTGCTTGGTCACCAGAGTTTGTGGATATTCTCTACAGCTCACCGAATGCCCCAAGTCTTGCGGACAACACCAAGACTCTTGTGCTTGGTTCGGAGACTATTTACTCTCCTTTTGCCCTTGAAAGATTCGGCGAGACTCTTCTTCTGATTCTTGAGCGAGAGCGGAAAGACAGACCAAGCGGTTCTGCCAGAGCTGTCATTGGCGCAAAGAAGCTTTACTTTGGCGTTGGAGGCTCGCTGGACGATTTTGTAGAAAAGATGAGGGGCCTTGGGACAACAGTGAACAACCTGTTTGAGGAACGCACTGGTGTTGTCAGAGGCGTCATCGACTGCCAGCTCTCATGACTGCCGACATTTGGAGTACGAAACGTCGGTTGGATAGAAGTCACCGAAGTCTGAACCTGGATATCTCCTGTTTGATCAACTCGGCCACGTTGAAAATTAACTCGGGATATCCTCACACGGGAAGTTGGAAGCTGAGGTCGAATGATGTTCCAGGGATTTTTCTTCCCGGAGTTGATTCAGAATCTAGCTGAGGCATCCGGTTGTGTGTTGCCGGAGGTTACACGGTTTATCCGCCAGCGAATTGTTTCCGGCAGAGCCGCCTGATCTCACAAACACGGAATGATGCCGTTGAAAACCTACTCGGTGACAGCAACTTGCAACTCGAACCCGTTTTGCCGCACAAAGCTATCGCATACGAACATCCAGGAGCACAAGGAACCCCCGTGACCTTGATGGTGGTTCAACGCCACGATGGCATGTATACCAAGGTGGCACAAAGCCTCAGCATACAATTATCAGTCAATCGACTTTTTGATTGGTGTATCTTTCGTGGACTAGTCTCTCACCCTCAATACTTCCGGGGGCTTTGCCATTCTGCGAAGATTTTGTTGAGAGACCCTTGGAATACTACCTGACCTGTCTGATCTTGCCTGGTGACTATCGTCAGGAGGCAAACCGGCCGCGCACTCAATCGCAGGCGCAGCCACACCCACCCAGACCCGAGGAAACTCAATTTTTGACCGCATCAACAGAGTAGGTATCTGATGTATTCCTTTAATATATTCTGGTGTGACCACGCTGACCCGCGTTCAAGCGGCCTGTAGCGTCACTCGCATTTTCGTGTTACTATGGCGCTAAGACTTGAATATGTGTAAGTTGGGATGGCGGCGCGATCTCCGTGTAACGTCTGGCTGCATAGGTCACCAGTTCGCCATCATATCCATGGTTGCGAACATCCAGATGCAGGCTGCCGTGGCCGTGGTGTGTGCGTTTTGACCCCGCAATGCACAAACCAAACTGCTCAGCAGGAGTGGCATGTGAGCCATATGCCCCCGTTCTAGACGTCGGGCTTCGTCATGCTGTGACATGCAATATCTCTGTAACTCGCATCGACATCATAACCTCTCGGTTGACCTTCGGTTGCGTTGCCAGGCATTGAAGAAATACCAGAAAATGGTCCCGAAATCCAGACATTGTTTTTCCGGATTCCAGACTCGAGACATGGTGAAGGGTTCTGGAAGGGGCAGTGATGTGCAATGACGACAATCTGGTCTGCAGCTCTGCAAGGAACCAAAAACCCTGAAGGGGTCGCCGTGGAGCACAACCATCTGAAGCGGGTCGATCTGATGCAGCGCAGCGAGATGAGGTCCACAGCACACATCGCATTCCACTGTCCCACGTGCATTCCGTCATCTTGAAGATAGAGCAGCAAGAGAAGAATGACTTTCCGTAGCGCATACAATGCCGTCTGACAGCAGTAATTAAGTGACAGCCAAAAGCCAACAGTCAGTCACTGCTAGGCAAGAATGTGTGTAACATCGCATGACAGGGAAGGGATCCAGGAAACCAACAGCGTCGTAGCCCGAATTGGCGCAATTCTGGATTTAGGAGTAATTTCCACATGGTGGTTGTTGGCGCTGTGCTTTCTTCTCGTCCGCACCGCGGGCACCGTCACGAAGGAGTGTCGCAGAGGACACAAACTGCGTGGCAGAGAGGAGGAATAGGGAATAATAGTGCTCGGTTTCACTGTCGCGGGGATCATGCGACTCACTCCCTCCCTCTCTGTGCCTCCATCATGTGTTCCTCTTGAGAGAACGGGATCTGGGGTTCTTCCCTTCCCGCTCAAACCCAGACCCTGTGCCTTCCCCTGTCTGTGCCTGTCCAGCCTTGCCGTGCCAGAAAAGCTTTTCCCCATTCGCGGCGTCTTTTTCTGGGGGTGGATCCGCCAACTGGTAAAATCGTTGTGTCAACGCCTCCCCATTCGCCAAACGAGATTGGAACTCCAGGACGCGTTCTTGGCTGTTTAGCTATTTTGGCCCCTGCGCCTCTTTCCTCTCTTCCTCTTTTGAGAGAGCTCGTCTTCCTCCTCTCCTTCCTGCCTGTCCTTCCTTTTCCCACCACCACCACCACTACTCACATATCTCTGTGACTTGTCTCGGGACTGCCCACATTTACATCATAATAATTACACTTTCACCACAGTCGTTTTTTAAACTCTTCGTTTTTCCATTCCAACCCCCAGCTCAACCGAGTCGTTCAACATTCCACAAGTGGTAAGTACATGATCGTGCCCCCAGCAACGAGATTGCGCGCCTTTCTTCGGATCGATCCACCCATATCCATCCTCCCCCGACGTTTCCACCTCGACCGCGACCTCGGTTTTCCTCCCACCGCCAATTCTGTTTTCTTCACATCCCACAAGCTTATTTACCGTCGCATCAACTGATCTCTCGTTCGCTCAAACTCGCAGTTGTACTTCATCTCACTCACCACCACCATCGTTTACTCTGTATAATCCAGAACAACATCCATTACCATCAATCAGTCAAAATGAAGTACTCTTTCGCCACCGTTCTCGCTCTTGCGACCGCCGCTCTCGCCAGGCCCAAGTTCACGAACTCCAACTACGATCTTGTCGTCGGCGAGCCTTTCACTCTCAGGTGGGACTCTGCCGAGGGCAATGTCAAGATTTCGCTCTACAAGGGCACCGCCGGAGATGAGAACAGCTTCAAGCCCGTCCAGGTCCTTACTAGTGAGTATCTTCTGGCTATCGACCGGCACCTGCGAAACATTTGGACTGACTTTCGATATCAGCCACCTCCGGCGCTAGCGGCTCCTTCACCTACACTCCCACCGACAGCTTGAACGGTGACTATGCCTTTGTCATTGAGGACGAGAGCGGGGACCCCCGCAACTTCAGCCCAGCTTTCCCTCTTGAGGGTACCGAGGTCGTCACCTCTGCCACCACCTCTGTGACCACCATCACTAGCACTGCTGAGTCCTCCACCGAGACCTCCACAGAGTCTTCCACTGAGACTGAGACCTCCACCGAGTCCACCACTGCTACCAGTATGTTCTCCCAACTTCTAGTTTCAAGTATAAACTAGTGTGCTAACCAACCCCCCCTTCAGCTCTCGAGACCACTACCACTGCCCCACCCACCAGCACTCGCCGCGCCCAAGAAACCGAGACTGCTCCCCCCAACACCAACAACGGTCAGCGCTTTGCTTCCTCGCTCGCGCTCGTCCTCGGTACTGTTGCCGCCCTTGTCTTCTTTAACTAAGTTGATACCATGAGGGTTGTTGCTGGTGTTTTGAGTTGAGATTTTCTGGCGTTTAACAGTCACCAAAAACTTGGCTAATAATACCCCGGGCTTGTTTGTTTGGGTGGTTGTTGGTTTCTTGTTTTTTTTTTTTCTTGTTGGGTGTTTTTGGTGAGGGTTTTTTACTTCTCGTACATAGGTTGGTACCTTTTTTTTCGTGAAGGGAAGGCTAGCTGTAATTGGTTAATTGGCTGAGGGGAAGGGAGGTGCGTGTTGTCTTCTTGTTTATGATTAACAAAGATGGGGGTGATTGGTTTAAGGCGGAGTAGGATAGGGAGGGAGAAGACAGATGAATGTTAGGATGTAATGGATTATATTTTATGATTAACTTGATGACTTGTGGGTGCTGATGTGATATGAGATTGGAGATGGGAAAGAGGTGAAGTTTTGAAAAGGTTTGAGACTTGCAGTTGTTGGGGTTGATAGGCGAGGTGTCAAAGTTGACAGATTGGTGAAGCTAGGGGTGACACCGCTGCGGTTTAGATGGCCGTTGGGACAGGCGTTGGGGAGTTCGGGGATTGACGAATTGAATTGTTGGAGTCAGGGTTCGTTCAACGTGGGTCGGTTGGTGGCATATGCCTCTACCCGTTGTTCGGCCGGTTGCTGGTCGGTCGGGTTAGGACGAAGGACGGTGTGAGAGATAGGTATAGTGACGTTGTGTACGGGGGGGCCACATATGCAGATGCAAGTAAGTATGAGGAGCGTTATGCGAGTGACAATGCAGGGAGGACATGCTGTGGCCAATTAGGGGTTTGAATTGAGGGTGAGATAAGCACTGTGTTTACACGACATTTTTCATCCCATGTTTGTGTTTTTGCTGTGTTGGAGGGCCGATGATAAGGCTTGTCGGACCATACCGCTGACGGGGATGACTGACCGTCCGATGTCTGAGTTGTGTAACCTGCTCTGTTTCCTTGAGGGTGTAGTCAGCAGCGATGTCGGAGAACAGGATAACGAAGAGAGTTGCTGCCGCAGAAGGCTTAGAGGCGCCGGATGTAATACCATAAACAAAGTGCTAGCTTGCGTACACTAAACAAAAGACACCAACTGTCAGATATCAGGTTATATATATGATTCCCAATTCAGCTCTAAAAGCCAGCCAGCCTTATGTACATAATCTAGAAACTATATACCCCTTGCCCTAAACATCACACGGGATGTTTTCTTTTTCAGCCATCTGCAAATAACGCTGGCTTTGATTCCTTTCTGACTGTTTTGATACATGGTTCCCATCTTCGAATCACTTACACCGCCATCTATCCCAAAAACCGTTTCATGCTCCCAAAATGCAAAATATCATTCGCAAGGCCTCCATATCCTTCCCACCCACATCCCTTACAACTTCGCCTTCACACTCCCCGCCCCACCCTCCTCCTCAACAACAACAACCACCACACAAATATCATCCTCCTTTCCCCCCCTCCAAACCTCATGCGGGTAATACTTCTTCACCTCCTTTGCAAACGGCCCATCCAGCTTCGGATCCACACTCGCAATCTTCGCTTGCCTAACAATCTCCGTAGCCAGCCTCCCCTGCAGCGTCGTCTTCCCCTCAGTCACACTCTTGATATCCTCCTCCACCACACACCCCCTCTCCCCATTAACCCTCCAAACCCCCCTCTCCCTCATAACCGAGCTCACAATCCTCAAAATATCCCCCTCAAACAGATTATCCCACAGCCCATCACTAGCAAAAACAACCACATCCCCATGCCTCAGCCCATGTCTCGTGACCTCGGCATCCCTAGGCTGATCCATCAACTGCGCGCCCCCAAAAGCCGCCGCCCGCAACAGCATAGAAGGCGGCACAACGCTGAGCTGATACGGTGTGTTGAACGCATGAGTCTGCGGTTCGCTGCTCGCGTGGACGCCCCCCCTTCTGAGAAGTATAAACCCGCTATCCCCCAAATTGGCGACTTCCATCTTCCCGTTGGAGGTCAACAAGCCAACAATGGCGGTGCTACCCCCGGCTTTGATGCTCTCATCATGACAGACAGCCTCGTAGCCCCTTTGCATGAGCTCCCGTGCTGTTGACGGCGGGTCGGATGATGATGCGTTGGCGGCCATGTAGTCGCAGAACGCATGGGAGAAGTCGGCTGGGTCGACTCCGCTGTCCATCCACCCTCCTACGCCGTCTGCGACTCCTAGGGCGACTTCCCCGCTGGAGGGGGAGGCACCTAGCTGACTGATGAAAAACGCGTCCTGACCTGATTCTGGCCGGGAGGATTTGGGACGTTTGGGGGATTTGGGCGGTTGGGAGAGGCGGTTGTAGGGGTTGAATTGGAAGAGGTGGGTTTGGGGGTCGAAGGGCCGGGATTTGGCTATGTAGGAGGCTGCGAGGTGGTAGTGATATTTGGTGCTGGGGCATTGTTGTGGTGATGAAGAGGAGGGGCCGAGCATGGTTGCGGGGCAGGTTGAGAAAAGGAGGGCGTTGGTTGGTTTCATTGGGGTTGGTGGTTGCCCTGGGGTGGTGGGCTGTTTTGATGGCGGTTTTTGCTTGCGGGATGTGAATGTAGAGGCGGCGCGGAGGCTCGATCGGCAGGGGGACGGTGTTGTCGTCGGAGGGGTGAGAAGTCGGAGGGTGGCTGATCGGTAGGGGAGTCGAAGCGCGCGGGTCGCGCTAATTGTCGCAACCATCTTTGGTGGTGGTAGTTGGGGGAAATAACCGGAGATGAACCGAGTCTTTTTTGAATTGGGCGCTGATTCGACAGTGGGTAACAGTAGGAGTAACAATAAGCAAAAAGGGAAGGGTTGATGTTGCTCGTTTGTTGTTCAGTGGTGAAATTAGCCTCCGATTCAAAGCCGGTTCGTCAAGGTGCGCTGCTACCCCGCCGCCAGGTCTCCAGAGGGGTTGGAGAGAAAGAGAGAGCGAGTTTGGGTGGGCGATACTCTATTGCTAGAACATCACGAACAGATTGGTGCGCTGGAGAGTGTGGCTGGCTGGCGGTGTGTTGGAGGTCCGTTCGAGAAAACTAAGGATCCGCCGTCGTGGTGGTGGGAGAGCAAGCCAGCTTGTAAGTCGGCTTTGCTGGGGCCGGGCTAGACTGGTCGGTGTTTCGCTTTTTTCTCGTCGGTGCCGATTGAGGCTCTGCGGAGGCGTGTTGACATTATGTCACCCTGCGTTTCCGCACCGAAGACGCCCATCTTGAAATTTGATGCAGCCGCTGTGGAGAATCCGTCGGTCTCGGTCGCCCCCACTCCGATCCGGCGGTTGGAACCGGCATTCAGTGGGTGCGGCCCGTGCTGGCGCTGTCGGTTGCCTGCCGGGTAAGCTAGTCCGATTCTGTCACTTACATTTTCTTGATCTCCGATATCTTAGACATTTGATCTTGGTTTGATCATGTCACTCTCCAGGAACACTCCGACTGTTACAATATTTCACTCAACACGTCTCGGATACCTAGGCGAGTACCGACCTAAAAGTCATCTCGTCCTCCCGCCAGCTTCGGATTAACGCCACTTCTTGCAAGCTCGGTGCCTTGCGCTACAGAATCTTGATATTCTTCAGATATCTGGAGTCTCAGGACTAGGCTAATGAAGTCTACTACCTATCACTTATATGAAAGACTAGCGGATATGATTACTGAGCATTGGACGGAAGCCTGTCGTCTATCATTTCAATCTTCCATTGGCAAAGTGACGGACGTCCAGGCTAACCGCTCGTCAAATAAATACCAATGAGCTACACTGTCCAATACCTAGACATGTGTCAATGGTAGTCAAGGTTGTGACACCATGACCCTGATGGAGGTAGCCAAGAATAGCCTTGACAATTTTCGTCCAATATCACGAGAAGGCCTTGACTATATATCCTACCTCATTTTAGCAATCACCGATTGCATCTTGATAGTTCATTGCTTCAGAGTTGACTCTCATTATTCATTTCTTGATTGCCGCAGAATATCATGAATAAATCTGCGTCTTCCAAGATTTCATCCTTCGGTCTCCTGGAGAACTGAAACGCCAAAGACAACGATGAAACCCAGTGCTACCCATTCTCATCAGCGCCACTCGCCATCGCGATAAACAAGTGGCTGCCGGCCTTTTTAGCGTTCAACCCGCCCCCAGGGTTCAGGGGACCAGCCGCTAAATAATCCGCGGGGTACAGCGGCAAGCGCATGCTACCAAGCCGGAAAGAGTGCCCGTTTTCTTGATCGGCAAAGTTGTGGTGGTTTTGTCCGTGATAAGAACACCTTCGAAGAATCTCTCATTCTCGGCGCGGAATCATCGCTTTGGCCTGGGCAGGCTTGGCACAACTGGCCGGCAATCTCCCTTCCGTCACACTCTCTCCCTCGCTCGTGCTTTTTCCAGTTCTTTCTTTGTTTATGCGACAGTGCTCCTTCCCTTTCACCTCTGCACATCGAAAGAGTTCAGGCAAACTCATCTGTACAAAACCAACTTGCGACCTTCATCCAGATCGATCAAGTTATCGTCCCCCTCTTTGATCGTATCTATTCATCTCCCGGTATAGAACTCAACCCAGGTGCATCAAATTCATCGCAGCAGCCACCCAGTCTATCCGAGTTCCTGGAACTCTGGACCTCGGACATTCCCCATCCCATCCGGTCACCACACACAAAAACAACACAAACAATGGCCATCGCCACGCTTCTACCCAGGCAAACCTACTACTACCGCAACTGCACGCGAGACGAAGATGGCTTTCTCATCAGCGACGAAAACTGCTACATCTCCTTCTGGAACACAAAGGTACGTCCCCCTCCCTCCCACCCATCTACAACCCCCACCCTCCCAGTCTAACATTTCCCCCCCTCTCTTCCATAGGCCGGCATAATAGTCAAATGGTCCCTCTTCCTCGCCATCCTCCTCTCCCTCACCCTCTACCTCCTAATAGGCTACTTCCACGCCCGGAAACGCGTCCGCTCCGGCCTCCCCCCGCTGGGATACCACCGCTTCCTCGTCAACCGCGCCACCCTCGCCCAAGTCGACCCCCGGTATCGATACCCCCAATCTACCTTCACCCCTTACAGCCACAACGGGGACGGGTATCAATACTACAACATGCAAGGGATGCCACCACCACCAGTCTACGATCCCAGCGCGCCACGGCCGCCGGTTTACGAACCGCCTGCTGGAGTCTCTAAATATGGGGAGGGTAATGGGAATGGGACGACACCACCACCACCGCAGGATAATGGGTATATCTACTCCCCACCACCGGGACCACCACCACCAGCGGTGGTCGCGCCAGTGCCAAGTAGCAGCTTGAATGAGCAGCATGCCCCTCCCCCTGGGCCACCACCACTCACACTACAACCTCAAGGAACGGGGAATACCAACAACCCGTTCAGGAGCTAGAAGAGACGGTATCGGATTGGGAAGGCAGGTAGCAGGGTAGGGTTTTGGAATAGGATGAGGAGTGAACGTAATTTGTATATATGATTGATCCCCTGGTGGGAAAGGACCACGGAACAGAATAAAGGAGGGAGAGCTTGACCATGCTCAATGCTCAACCTGTGGGCATTAATGGGGTTTCTCGATTGAGAAGGAGAAGGGCGCGGAACGCCCAGCAGCTCTCACGAGTAGGGTTCACTCTGGAATTACCTACGTTATAGCATTCATTACAAACATGCCTAAATACACCTAATATTATAAGCAGCACAAGAGCCTTTTGTTTTCTTTAATCATGTTTCTCTTATTGTGTAGCTAATGGTGTCCTATCACGAATTGTGAAGGATGCCCGCTATGTAAGATAACGGACTCATGCCTGATGGGAGCCATGTCCTGTGATACCGGTCCCTATGTCCGCTTTGTAAAATAAATGCACGCTGCCTGTAAAACACCTCGCTAAATTTCAACCCAAGTCAATATTTGTTGCCGTGTGCCTAGATAGCCACAGAAATACCGTGAATGCGCCGTGTGTGAAGGTATGGGAACCTCAAAACCCCTGATAACCTTTGAACCGACCAACCCACGAAACAAACAAAGAAAAAGACGGCCGCCTTGCTGTATTTCAGTCGGGATCCATAGCATCCGAATCACAGCCGAACGATATGACAACCATATCTCAGCGGACCTTGGTGGGATCCGAATCTAGCCGAGATCCATAGCAAGTCGATTCTATTCGAGCTCCATTTCGTCTGGATCGTAGTCGAGCTTCACTTCATCTGAGCACTAGTCGTGCGCCATGGGATCTGGATCCTAGTCGCGCTGCCGCGTGGCATCTCGATCCTAGTCGAGCTCCATGGCATCTGGATCCTCTGCTGATGACGACGAAGCCTGTGGCGCGGAAAACATGACCGTGTTATCCACTGGAACCTCCCTCATCGCGGCAGCAGCCCTCTCAGCCTCCTGCTTCTCCCTCATCCGTTGTCTCGCCTCGATGATAGCCTTGCGCACGCTGTCTTGGTCTTCTGGTACCGTGATAGAAGAAGGTACCCGGTACAAAACAAGTTGTCTATCGACCATCTCTTGTGGCGAGGGGGAAGCGAGGATGTTTGGAGGGATGCGGTGGGACTTGAGGTGCTTCTCAATGTCGGGGAGGAAAATGAGTTTCCCGTCGTCAGTCTCATTGTCGGACGAGGAGAGCTCGTCGTCGAGGTTGTAAATGTAGACTTTGTGCTTTGTGTCGTCGAGCTGCATCATGGAGTCATCCATGAGGGTGTGTTTGTGGTGGCCATGGCTACGGCGCTGGGATTGGAGTTGTTGTTGATGATGAATGGCATTGAGATCGGGTAAGGATTGGTTGTGGCTGTCACCTTGTTCAACGGGGACGTAGAGTTTGGGTCCAGAGTGTTCTGTGGAGAAGGGGGCGGGTGTTAGTGGGAGGGCTGGAATGCGACGATGACGTTGAGGGGGACTGTGCACCACACCGTACATACCGAGATTCAGCAGGCTCATGCGCTTGGAGAGGCGCTCGTTGTTCTCTGGGGGGGCATCTGGTTTGCGCTTACGGGAGAGGCGAGATGTCGGTGGTTGTGGTTGTGGTTGTGGTTGTTGTTGAAGCTGAACTTGTTGCTGCTGGAAAGGGTTGTGATTGAGGTACCCATGTTGATAGTGGTGGTCCATGCCCACAGCGGGTGGGAAGCTCCCCATCTCCATGATATGGTGGTGGGTGGCCAGTCGCGGCGCAGGGTTTGCTAGCATTTATTTCTCCCTCTTCCCTGTAACTCTGTTTCGCCAATTGCCTTAGGTGAGGTGTCGGAATGCGCGCCAATCAAGGTGGGATTCGGGAACTTTAGGACAGGAGATTGGGAGATTGATTGGGCTGGTTCGAGATAAAGGGAAAAGGCCGATATCGCGAAGAGGTTTTAGAGAGAGCGGGAGAAAGAGAGAGAGGAAGGTTGTGAGAAAAGGACGGATGGAGAAGGCGTTGTGGTTACGGTGGTCTTGCCGCGAGCGGTCCAGGATCTGGGGCGGCACGCGCTATCAATCGGCTTTTGTGGTGAATTTGAGTCATTGCTCGCGAACCTTCTACCACAAAACCCGTTTGACCCCGCCATCTTCAACACTCTCGAACTTTCGAGCACCCACCTCCGCCCTCCGGACTGCAGCCCCGGCTTCCTACTACGCTGCCTCTGCCTTGTTGGATTACTATCGAACCCGTCATCATCTCCCTTCTCACCTCAAACGCCTACACCACACCATGACGGAACCCCAGTGGACAGGCCCCCGCGTCCGGGAGACGTTTTTGAAATTCTTTGAAGAGCGGGGCCACACCATCGGTATGTGATATCGATACACTATTACCCCTCCATGCACGCTGTATCGAAATATACTGGCTGCTGGTTACACAGGTCGAAGGATGACCACAGCAAAGAGGCCCTTATTCAAAGCTGGATATTTCTCTATTTCTCTGCTCAAAGAGAGTTGCATGTCTTGCAGAAAACAATCACAATGATTGTAGCAGTGGTCCAACAAACCTCATCAGTCTTATCATAACCACCAAGATCAAGTTTGACCTTGGTGGGGTTGATATCGCCACACACTTTTGCAAAAAATCATCCTTCGAGCCATGTATTCGCACCAGCTATGCGCTTCAATCTAGTCTAGCTTCTCTTCTGCAACAGCCTGTGCTAACATCACACCTCAGTCCCATCGTCGTCGGTCGTGCCTCACAATGACCCGACACTGCTCTTCATCAACTCGGGCATGGCCCAGTTCAAGCCTCTGTTCCTGGGAACAGTAGGCAAGACTGAGCCCATGGCTGCGCTCAAGCGTGCTGCCGACACACAAAAATGCATCCGTGCCGGTGGAAAGCACAACGACCTTGACGATGTAGGCAAGGATTCCTACCATCACACCTTCTTCGAGATGCTTGGCAACTGGTCGTTTGGCGACTACTTCAAGAGGGAGGCTATTGGGTGGACATGGGAGTTGCTCACCAAGGTGTACGGTCTCGACCCTAATCGCCTCTATGTGACCTACTTCGAGGGCAACGAAGCCATGGGCCTGGAACCAGATCTCGAGGCCAGGCAGCTCTGGCTCGACCAAGGAGTACCAGAGGACCACATCCTTCCCGGCAACATGAAGGACAATTTCTGGGAAATGGGCGACCAAGGGCCATGCGGGCCGTGCTCCGAGGTTCATTACGACAAGGTTGGTGGGAGAAATGCTGCGCATCTCGTCAACCAGGACGACCCTCTCGTGGTAGAGATCTGGAACAACGTCTTCATGCAATACGACAGGCAAAAGGACAGGAGCCTCAAGCCTCTCCCCGCAAAGCACATTGATACCGGTATGGGTTTTGAGCGTCTGGTATCTGCCCTCCAGCACAAGTCTTCCAACTATGATACCGATGTTTTCGCCCCTCTGTTCGCCAAGATCGTCGAAGTCAGCGGTTCCCGCCCATACAGCGACAAGTACGGCAAGGACGACGTCGATGGTGTCGATACCGCGCTCCGTGTTGTTGCCGACCACATTCGTCTCCTCTCCTTCTCCATCGCTGATGGTGCTGTTCCCGGCAACATCGGCCGCGGTTACGTCGTTCGCCGTGTTCTCCGCAGAGGTGTCCGCTACGCCAGGAAGTACCTCAATGCCAACATTGGTTCTTTCTTCTCCCAGATTCTTCCTGCTTTGGTCGAACAGATGGGCGAGCAATTTCCCGAGCTCAAGAAGAAGGAGGCCGATATCAAAGAAATCCTTGATGAGGAGGAGGTTGCTTTCGCTGTTACCCTCGACCGTGGTGAGGCCATGTTTGAGAAGTATGCCGCTGCTGCGACCAAGGCTGGCGAGAAGAAGCTTTCCGGTGCCGATGTTTGGCGTCTGTACGATACCTTTGGTTTCCCAGTGGATCTCACCAAGTTGATGGCCGAGGAGCGCGGCCTTACCATCGACGAAGAGGAGGTCAAGGTTGCCCAGGAGAAGGCTCGCGAGGCTTCCAAGGCGGTCAAGGAAGCCGTCACCACATTCCCTAAGCTCACGGTTCATCACATTTCCGAGTTAGAGAATGACCGGAACATCCCCCGGACGGACTCGGAGGCCAAATACTCTGCGCAGAGCAGCGAAGGTAAAATCCAGCTCATCTTCAACGGTTCCGAGTTTATCGAGAACAGCAAGGATGTGCCACCAAAGACGCCCCTGGGCATCATCCTCGACAAGACCAACTTCTACGCTGAATCCGGTGGTCAGGTTGCCGACACTGGTCGGATCATCATTGACGATGAAGCTGAGTTCAAGGTCCTCGATACTCAAGAATTCGGTGGTTACGTCGTTCACTCCGGTTTCCTCGAGTACGGCAACTTGAAGGCTGGTGATGTCGTCAAGTGCGAATTTGACGAGCTCCGTCGCCAACCCATCCGCAACAACCACACCGGCACTCACGTCCTCAACCATGCCCTGAGAGAAGTGCTCGGCGATACGGTCAACCAGGCCGGCTCGCTCGTCGATCAGGACAAGCTGCGCTTCGATTTCAGCCACAAGACGCAGGTGACACTGCCCGAGATCAAGCGCATTGAGGAGCTCTCCAACGCCGATATCCGCAAGAACCTCAAGGTGTACGCCAAGGATGTTTCCCTGGCCGAGGCTAGAGAAATCAACGGCCTTCGTGCCGTCTTTGGTGAGACGTACCCTGACCCTGTCAGAGTGGTGTCCGTCGGTGCCTCTGTTGAGGAGATGCTCAAGGACCCCAAGAACCCTGAGTGGCGCCAGTTCAGCGTTGAGTTCTGCGGTGGTACTCACGTTGACGCCACTGGCCTCATCAAGGACCTGATCATTGTTGAGGAAAGCGGTATTGCCAAGGGTATCAGACGTATCGTCGCCTACACGGGTACCGGTGCCCACCAGGCTCAGCAAGACGCCAAGGACTTCAGCGACAGACTCGATCACATCGCTGCCTTGGAGTTTGGCCCCGAGAAGGTTTCGTTGGTCAAGGCTGCGTCCGTCGATCTCGATGCTCTCGTCATCTCCGTCTTAACCAAGGAAGAGTTGCGTAAGAAGTTTGCCACCATTCAGAAGTCAGTCCTTGACGAGCAAAAGAAGAGGCAAAAGGCTGAGAGCGGGACTGCTCTGTCTACCGTTCAAAAGTTCTTTGCCGATGAGAAGAACAAGGACGCCAAGGCGTTCGTTGGGCACTTGCCCATCTCTGCCAACGCCAAGGCCATCTCTGAGGTGATGACTTACTACAAGAGCAAGGACAAGGCCAAGAGTGTGTATCTGTTTGCTGGAAGCAAGGATGAGGCTGTCGTACATGGTGTTTATGTCGGTACCGACTTGAAGGGTGTTACCGCTGAGCAGTGGACTGCTGCTGTTACCGAGATTGTGAGTTTGCCCCGAGTATAAATGACCAACAAAAGACAAAAGCTAATGACATCGAGTAGATTGGCGGTAAGACGGGCGGTAAGGAGCCCAGTCGCCAGGGTGCTGGTTCCAACCCTGAGAAGCTTGATGAGGCCGTCACCAAGGCTCAACAATGGTTGGAGGAGAAGATGAAGGAGCTTAGCCTTTGAGACTGTTGCTTTCAAAGTGAAATAATCAATGAGCTAACGGGATCGGCATGGCGTGTGGTGTTGGTAGTTTTGAAATCCCGATAAAAGTACCTACAAGCTTTGCTCTATAAATTCCCTTTGTGACCGTATACTTTTTTCTTCTGCTTTTTGGATTCTTCTATGTAAAATAGGCATTGTCAAGTTCATATTTCTGGCTGAAGGCTGTGTTGCAATTGCTGACTATGGCAAGCAAAAGAGGTCCATCCCAGGTTTACTTCTCTCACCTCCCTAATATCAGGTTTATATGGAAGAGAAGATAGAAAGCAAAAAAGAACTAAAACACACAACACTGCGGATTCCACAGTGGTCACCCATCTGAGTACTAGCTCGGCATTCAAAGGTGAGGAGGATATACTTCTAAGATGCGGTTACAGGATACTTGTCACAGTCTTGGTTTCTTGGTCTTACTTAAAAGGTTCGATATGTGTGAAGCATGGTATTCCCATGAAGAATGAGTAGGTGTACGTTTGACTGGTAATTCTCAAGTTGGATTCTCCAGACATTTCTGTTGAGGTTTGATGCTGTTGTCTGATGCTGTTGTCTGATGCTGTTGTCTGATGCTGTTGTCTGATGCTGTTGTCTGATGCTGTTGTTTGAGGCTGTTGTTGAAAGGGACGATGCTGAACAAAGAAACTAGCTCTCCTGTGAGCTCAAGATGGATACCGCAACCGTCACACAACAGAGAAAAACTTTGCCACGCTAGGCGTCGCCGTTCCCTGCAAGTGGAAAGGCAAGGATGTGTGGAAATCCGGCACCTCCTTGCCGTAAAACAAGGGATGCAGGCCGTTTTGCGGAAGATGGCGGAGCGGAGGGATGGCTACGACTTTATACACCCGGTGCGCCCGTGGAAGGACTGGCAGGATTTGAGGACAGAGCTGCGTGCTGCAGAGGTTATTGAGCAGATAATGGGGGAGCTCCAGCAAAATCTAAGTTCAGAAGCTGAAATAACTGAAGGATTCATCCAACTATATTTTGAACGGTTTCTGGTCCCCGGTTTCTCCCTCGTTCACTTCTGCACCACTCGGCCCTGGTCTGTTGCCCGCTCAAATAGAAGCCTCACTGTGAGGAGCATCAAATCTATCTATCTCGTCCGACCACGGGATGCCATCCTGCGCTCCGACATTCATGATGGTCATTGCCGCAGCTTTGTTTGCACGAACGACAGCGCTTCTGATGTCCCAAGTCCCTTTGGCCTTTTGGCGTAGGTAGTCTGAGGAACAAGCCCCGGTAAAGGCATCCCTGTTCCTATTAGCGCTCGTACAGAATGACTGGAGGCAGCTCAGTGCCTGTAACGGTTCCAGCTTTACCCTGCTCCGGTGGTGTCCTTGACGACAACGTCATACGCAGGGCAGTGAGCGCTGCCATCGGCATTGGCGCAGAACGTGCCCAGGGCGGCCAGCGTGATGACCATATTCTTCACGCCACGGTCTAGAAACTCGTGTGCGATGGTCGACCAGCTGTCTTGGTTGACCTCGTCCCTATCCCGGCCCGACATGATGGCCGCTTCCGATTTGTTGACAAGCAAGTGCGTGAGGTGCCGGTAGAAGCACTTGCCGACGGGGGTCGCAGGCGCCGCGTTGAGGCAAAAGTCGATGCCATTCTGATGACCCTCTGACAGCAATTGTTTCCCAAACACAACAAATTCCAAGGGGAGCACGAGGCTCTCCGGAAGCCAAGGTTACCTTCAGGATCTGTATGATTGGTTGGCTTAGTGTCGATGGACGATCTTGTACACGAATCTGGCTCAGGGGTAAATAGGGGCTACTGAAGCTGTGTCAGCAAAAGGTGGAGCGAATTCTTTTCTTGTGAGAGCAGTGCGATTCAGGGTTAGTTCATTTTGCCTGGCGTTCATTAGACAGTCTATCTTGACGTACCTAATTGCTTACTCGGTGCGGCTGGCGCATGCTGGAGAGCACATGGGTGCCTTTGCCTTTTGTCCTCCGAGATATAAGAGTCACACTCCGGGTGAAGGCTGCGGGTGCTGTCTGGTTGTGTCACTGATGATGAGTAATGAATGTCTCGGCACCTGAATATAGTCATATGTGATGGTTTATGTGGAAAACAGCCATCATGCTCTTCAAAAGCCGCGACATTGTTTTGAAGATATTCAAAAGACACAAAAGAACTCGGGAGGCTTGGCAGAACGTCACAGTGCGTGTTAACTCTGATCTTCAGTGGGTGGCCCAAGCTTGCTTATCGCGCCGGCCGGAACTCTTATCCCCATCCGCTCGCCGAATGACACAACCTCCTCCTCGTAAATATGCACATCACCGCTTTCGGTGAATCGATGACTGTTTGAATTATTTTGCGGTTAACGAGCCCGTCTTTAGTTTGAGTTACCTATTTTATTACAAGACTGGATTCTCTTCCGCTTGCATTTTCCTCAATTCAACCGACCAAGTCGTCGATATCACAATCGCCACACGGACGGACCTCTCGGCATTTGCAAGTCTCACTCATTATCACATTTGTTGAACAAAATGGAATCTTCAGAGACAAACCCTGATCTTGAGTCGTTTAGGGAGCAGTGGAGGGCTGAGGTCAGGGCTAGACATCAGCAGTCACACCGCCCCCGTCAGCATCAACATGCTACGGCTGGACCATCGACGGGGTCGAAGAAGCCGCCTCCTCCTACGAAGAAGCCGATCGCCAAGGAGTATGAGGAGGATTATGTACCTACAAAGGTGTTTGATGAACCCGGACAGCCGGCCACAATTACAGGAATTGCCGCTGTGCCCACTAAGAAGGAGCCAATCACCGCTCTCGAGCATTATGAGAAGGCTGTGGAAAGGGAGGCGGCGGGGAATTTGGGGGATAGTTTGAGGCTGTATAGAAAGGCGTTTAGGGTATGTCTTGCTCCTCCTACACTCTAACTGGAACTGAATGCTGACCCAACATTCAGATGGATGACCAAGTCGATCAAAACTACAAAGCGAAGCACTTCCCCAGGGCGAAATTTCCCCAAAAGATGGCAGCACCAAAGTCGGGGGATTCCTCTACGGCTGCAGCACTGGGGGATGCAAAAGCCGATCAGCCTCAGACTATGAAGGAGCTCATCGCCAGTTTTGCGGGTTTGACTATTGAGCCGGTGCCGCCAGAAATCGAGGGCATGCCTCAGCCTCCCTGCCCGATTTCGAACCTGCCTGATGAGATACTTGTTCACATCCTCCGTGACGTTGCTGTCGCGGATGTGGGTGACTTTGTTCGTCTGGCGCAGGTATGCAAGCGGCTTGCGTTTTTGGTCGTGACGGAGGATAGGATATGGCGGCGGATTTGTTTGGGGGTGGAGTTTGGTTTTGGGGGGATGCACTACCACTGGCAGAGGCAGATCACTTGGGAGCCGCTTGCCGAGGAGGATCTCGAGCGGGAGGCGGCTGAGGAGGCGGCTGCTGCGGAGGCGTTTACGCAGAGCAGCGGTGCGACTTCGCCAACGGAGACTGAACAAGAGGATAGTTTTGTTGTGCCAGTTTTTGACCTGGAGAAACGGGCGGAGAAGTTGGCTGATGAATCGACAGCCAATACGCTGGCGTTTTTCAACAGCCTTTACGGGTCGAGTTGGCAACGGATGTTCCGTCTTCGTCCGAGGTTGAGGTTTAATGGGTGTTATATCAGCACCGTGAACTACGTCCGGAGCGGGATGGCTAATTCGAACAGTATCACTTGGGGAGCGCCGATTCATGTCGTGACGTACTACCGGTACCTACGATTTTTCCGGGACGGGACTTGTTTGTCACTGTTGACTACAGCGGAACCAAACGATGTGGTTCACCACCTTACCCGTGAGACTTATGCCTCCCACCATTCGGGACATGTGATGGAGTCAGCGCTAAAGGGCAGATGGAGGTTGGCGAGGGCGGGGGATAACCCGGGGGCTAGTCTGAGCGAGGTTGAAGGGGATGTGATGGTGGAGACGGAGGGGGTGAGTAAATATGTGTACAGGTTGGATCTGACGCTGAAGAGCGCGGGGAAGGGGGCGAGGAATAATAAGTTGGCTTGGAGGGGGTTTTATAGCTGGAATAGGCTGACGGATGATTGGGCTGAGTTTACGCTGAGGAATGATAAGCCTTTTTTCTTTTCGAGGGTGAGGAGTTATGGGGTTATGGGGGCGTAGAGGGATGGGGAGACGGGGTGGTGTAAATAGAATGATTGATGAGTATATGAAGGGAAGAATGAATGAAATTATTTGGTAAAAAGGCTTTGTTGCTGTGGGGGTGGAGTAAGTGATTGTTGGTGGCTTTGAGGTGCAGGAAAAGGAGCTGATGTGACTAACGATACCTAACTGTGCTGGTGCATAATAAAGATGAGGGAGTGTGGCCGGGCTGTGTGGAGGAAAAAAGGAACAGCGCTCAGCGAACGTTTTGAACACGATCGTATTAGCAGAGCAGTCTTCAAAATCGACAAAAAACACACCCCGGCATTTGGTCGTGCTACTTGGCCATAAACCAAATGCAGGGAACGATAGTAATTGGGCAGGAAACGAAGGCTATATGGCGGGGCGGGGGTGCTCTTAAGCCCGAAGCAAAGACTCGAGAGCATAAAAAATGGACAGATGATGATCGGTCGACATTTCGAACCCATCGACTTGAAATTGGGATTCTGGTGGGAAGAGCAAAACATTCTCTACATGGGGTTAAAGGATGCGTCATCGTAAACAACTGCGCCTTTTAACCCTATGCAGAGAATACCTTCTTGTTTAAAATAAGGGACCGTATCCTTCGTGCTCTTTCTTTTTGGCATACGTCGGTCATGATACTGATGCAGAAAAAGACAAAGAAACGAGTCTGCGCTCGAATTCCCGACGGTTTGAGGTGAGATTCCAAGCAAAACACTCCTCGTATCTGGTTCACGATCACGTCGAAGATCACATGGCCATCGGCCATCGTGCGATATGATGGTGAATCAGACAAGAGGAGCAATTGTTGACGCAGAAAACCGAGGTTATATACTGCCACTTCAACTTTCACACATGCTCTTGCACTGCTTGGGGCACTCACTTCTTGGGCTTCAGGTGTAGAAAATCCAGCTCATGCACCTTCCAACACTAAACACTTTTGGGTACTCAACTTTATATCCCAAATAACCAACAAAACAACAAATCCCAGCTTGAAGTTATTCACCACTCCGACCCATACATTCACTTCCACAGCTGTCCATTTCAAAACATCGCAACATTTGCCCACCAACACCGACCAAAACCATTTTTCCCGACCTCAACAGTCCCAAACACCAAAATATCCCAGATATTTTCACCTTTTTTTTTTTTTTTTTCGCGCCGCCTGTTCCATAACAACCTCACCATCACCAAAACAAAAAAGGGGCTCAGGGGCAACATCAAGAAAGGGGTCAAAAAGTGGTCAGTGCGCCCCCAGCTCAACACAGCCGGCGGCAACCGACCCCACAAACCGTAACACAACGGCTGGACCGCGGTTCCACCGTTGGCGGGCTCCAGCTGACACCATCAACCGCGCCCCTGTGAACAGACACGGAGCCGGGCAACTCGAGACGAATGTCCTCTGACCACCATTTCTCGACACTTTTACCTTAACCGACTACAGCCACTCTTTTTTCTTTTGAAAAATCCATCAATCTTCTTCAGCACAGTCGTTTACTTTAGTTGCCATTGGCATTTTACGCCTTTGAGATTCCGAATCAAAGGGCGGAAATGATATAACCACCACCTCCATCCCCCATCACCACTCGACGACAACAAACGATCCCCTCCAACCGTGACCGCAACCATGGCGCCGAACGGCGGCAGCGGCAGCGGCAGCGGCACCGGCCCGCTGGCCTTCCTCCGAAATATCTACACCCTCGACACCCTCGACACCCGCTTCACCACCCCCTCGGGCGTCCCCTACCGCCCCCTCGAAGCCCGTTCCCCCGATAAACGACGGGACTCGACCTCCCCCAAACCCCCCACCAATGGAACCTCACCCCCCAAGTGGAAAACCCCCGAATTCTACCTCTACTACCTCGTCTTCCTCCTCGCCGTCCCCTCCATGTTCTACGTCGCCTACTCCGTCTCCCGCCCCTCGGACCCCCGCTACCCCAAGTTCGAGCGTTTTCTGTCAGAAGGCTGGATCCCAGGCCGCAAAATCGACAATTCAGACGCCCAATACAGAACATTCAGGCGGAACCTCCCCGCCATGGCTGCATTGTTACTTTTCCACCCTTTACTCAGGAGAGTGTACAACATGGTCACCACAAGGGGTGATGTAAAAGAAAACAGTGCCGAAGGGGTGGAAATGCGGTTTCGTCAGCGGACATCGTTTGATTTTGTGTTTGCGCTGGTATTTTTGGTAATTTTGCATGGTTTCTCGGCGATCAAGGTGTTGGTGATACTGGCGGGGAATTATGCGATTGCGAAGGGGATGCCGAGGAGGTATGTGCCGGTTGGGACGTGGGTTTTTAATATATGTACCTTGTTTGCGAATGAGGTTTGTTCGGGGTATAGGTTTGGGTATGTTGCCCGACTAGTGACGGGCACGTTGGGGATTGACAGGAAGAATATGGTTGTTGACCTGCCGGCGGTGGTGAGGTTGGGGGAGTGGATGGATGGGTTTGGGGGGTTGATGGGGAGGTGGGAGATTTTGTTTAATATCACGGTTTTGAGGCTGGTTAGTTTTAGTTTGGATTATTACTGGAGTTTGGATGGTAGGAATACGGTGGGGGGGGTGGTTGAGGTATGTTTTGTTCGTTGTGTTCACCCTGTTAGAGAGATGCTGACACGCATAAGAAGAAGAACCTTGACCTGTCCAACCTCTCTGAGCGAGACCGGATTGCCCTGCCGGCTCAAAAGGGTGATTACAGCTTCAGGAACTATGTCGGGTATGCGGTTTATGCGCCGCTGTATCTAACGGGTCCGATTATTACGTTCAACGATTACATCTCGCAGTCGCGGTACCGATCAGCGACGATTTCTTCGGCACGAACGTGGAAGTATGCGATTCGGTTTCTGCTGGTGCTGCTCTGCATGGAGCTGGTGCTTCACTACGACTATGTCGGCGCGATAAGCAAGTCACGCCCTGAATGGTCGACTTACACGCCCGCTCAGATCTCTCTGTTGTCATACTTCAACCTGCACATCGTCTGGCTCAAGCTCCTCCTTCCCTGGAGATTCTTTCGACTCTGGTCGTTGGTTGATGGGATTGATCCACCGGAGAACATGCTGAGGTGCATGTCGAATAATTACTCGGCCTTGTCGTTTTGGCGGGGGTGGCATAGGAGTTATTATCGGTGGCTGCTGCGGTATATTTATATTCCGCTGGGGGGTTCAAGCTTCAGGTCTTTGGGGCAGGGGGTGAGGACGGTGGTGACGTATTTGGTTGTTTTTACGTTTGTGGCGCTGTGGCATGACATCAAGCTGAATTTGCTGATTTGGGGGTGGTTGGTGGTGTTGTTTTTCATACCGGAGATTGTGGCGGGACTGTTGGTGAGGAAGGAAGATTTTAAAGGAAGGGAGAGGACTTATAGGTGGCTTTGTGGGTTGGGGGGGGTGGGCAATGTGCTGATGATGATTTCGGCGAATTTGGTGGGGTTTGCGGTTGGGTTGGTGAGTACTTTATTGTGATTTTGTTTGGGATGATTAGAGGGGATGCTAACTGATGTGTGTGTGTGTGTGTGTGTAGGATGGGCTCAAGGCTATTATCAGTGGAGTTTTTAGGGATTATTCTGGTATGTGACACACGTTATGATGGGGAAATGGGATGCTGACAAAAGATATAGGACTGGTGTTTTTGGTCACGGCGTGTACGGCGCTGTTTGTGGGGATACAGGTCATGTTTGAGATTAGGCAGGGGGAGCTGAGACGGGGGATCAACTTGAAGTGTTGATTGAGGACGCGTCACAAGGGGGAGTGGGTCGTTCAAAAGTATAGCGTTGTTGTAATTCCCGGATGAGGTTTTGGTTTGTGTATACAAAGCTGGTCTTGAATTGGAGGCTGTAAGATGTTGACATATTTGACATGGACAGGTGCCAGTTTGAATGCTCACCGAGCGTGGGAAACTACGACCTTGTGATATCGTACAAAGAGAACAAGTTTGCCCAGGGTGCTCGGTCAAGTCAAGCCCGGCACTTACCCACGTCATGCACGTATACAACAGCCAACCTGCTCGTTACACCGTAACGGCGTCGGAAATTGGTTCCGAGAAATATCAATGTCTTGCCCACCCTTGTTGTGCTGTGCAAGTGCTCGCCAGCCACATGCTGTACTCACACCCCCTCCGAGCACATCACAAACATATGACAAGGCTGCAGTCCTCACCAACAACAACTCATTCCTGTCGTAAATAAATTACCACACATTGATATTTATCTCATGTCCACCCAGGGATCATACACATATATGCAACACACAAAAGAGGGTATCTCCCGTTTTCCTTCCCCATACCATCACACACGCAGTAACAATCAAAACGCCTTCAATGATGGAGAAAGAGACCGATAACGACCAAACACCCCCCGTTCCCAGACCAGCCAAGAAGAGAAACATGAAAGGATAGCTAGAAACCCTTTTTCTAGCCTAGGTAACCATACCTCAAGATTACACATCCTCCCGCAAAGCAATAGCCTCCTTCCCCCCAATCTCCCTCTCCACCAACCCCTTCTCCCTCTTCACCCCCGCAAACTTGCCCTCCATCCCCAGTTTCGTCTCAGCAACCCATTTTCTCAGCCTGATCAACCCCCAAGCAACTCCAAACAAAATCACACACCCAATCGCGATCCCAAAGACATACACCGCCACCCACCCCTTCTGCTTCTCCGGGTCCAAGAAATCATAGGTGTAAAACCCCTTGGTCGCCTCCGTCACATAGGCCAGCGCCAGATACAGCGCCAGCACAAAAATCAGCCACAGGATGTGCAGCGGCGGCGGGGTGTCAGTTCTCGGGATGACAATCTCGAAAAAGGCAAACACGCTGTTCAGCGCGTGCTGCGAGATGTTGGACCAGCCTTCATAGGCGAGTTTGTACCAACGGCCGTCGAACAAACGCGCCCAGTAGACAATAGTAACGACAAAAGGGTAGACGACAATGGTGGTGTAAAAGGCCGAGTGGAGCGCCTGCAAGAATCGAGGGAAGCGATCGAGCAAGGGGCGGCCGGTGCGGGCGTAGGTGAAGGTGTGGATGGCGGCGAACAAAAAGTAAAAGGCTATGCCCCAGTAGGTGAGCGAGGTGAAGTAGCTGAATTGGGCTTGGGAGGCGCCGCAGTGGTTGGGCGAGTTGATGCACTGGTAGGCGAGGACGAAGATGAGGGTTGTGAAGGCGTAGAGGGACTATTAAATCGAAGTGGAATTGCGAGTCAGTTTGATCCATGCGTGTCCGGGATGGAAGCTGTAGATTTCGTGGGGAAAATGCTGGGGAAAACGTGGGAACTTAACTAACTTACAATGAGCGCACGGCAAAAGAAGAGGGCCCAGGGAGATAAAATCCACGAGGTTTCGAACCGATGGGACGGATCCCAGAGGTCGGTGCCGAACTTGAAGGGATTGCGAGCCATAGGGGTTGTTTTTTTTGGCGCTGCGGCAGAGGTGAGTAGGATCAGGCTAGAGGTGAAGCTTGCCTGCAGGTTAGGTTGCAGATCAGGTGCCGGACGGTAGATGCAGAGAAGAAAGGAAGAAAAAAAAAGAACGACAACGAAACACAAAACAAGAATGGCAACCTGGAACTCAGGGTCTTCGATTTGCAAGGCTGAATGTAAAGACTCCGTGTCTTGGCAGGTTATGCGCACGAAGGAGCAAAGGAAGGAGCCAACAACTGCCGTGAGGTGGCAGGAAGTCTGTCTCGGTCAGCTGGAACCACCAACGATAACGTAGCCCACAGCCCACAACCCACAGGCCACGCCGCCGTAGGGTAGGTAGCGTTTCTTGGGAGGTGGAAAAGGCCCATTTCTCCCGTCGGGGTTGCCCATGCCGATGACGTTCCTTTGTTCTCACGATAACGTCTGCTAGCGCTTCCTTTGCCCGGGGAATCATTTCGGATACAGCTGATGGTCAGCCTACATCTTCCTTGTCAGCATCGTAAGCCACCACTGTTGCGTTCAAGGTACAACGCTGCAATGAAAAGCAGTGCTGAGCGGTGTTGGACCTTATAGCAAAGCCCGAGTCGGGAGCTGACTGGTTGGAATGACTTGTCGAATGAATAAGGTAATATCGACGCCTCGTGGAAGCATATGTGCAGCGAGTAGCATCCAGTGACCAATGAATCAAGCTGGCACTAGACACAGATGGCTTCGTGGACGTGGTGGCTTGCTGATCATCACCACCGGGAGCGGGAGCGGGAGCGGAATTAGAGTTTGGGACGTCATGATGCTTTCTCTGAGAGAGTTGGGACGATGGGAGAATGGTCAAGGTTGAAGTTCTCCATGATATCAAAGCTGGGGATCCCTTTCCATTTCACAAGATGCTCGCCGCACGCACAGACATAGCCGAGCAGAAGCGATTTATTACGGCTAATCGAGCAACACGTGCTGGAAAGGGGAAGCTGCAGATGGCCTGCAGGTTCCAATCCATGTATTGATTTTTTGGCCAGTTCAGGTCCGTGTGTGTGCAGAAAGGTCACATGTAGAGAGATAACCAGGCCGCTGAGTCAACATGTCCGTCTCTAGAGCAGCTATCGTCAGTTTTCTTCATGGTGTTGTGGATTTACCCTGAGACTCTGCAATTGTATGTACCAATTAATGACCCCCTTTTATATATATATGGTTGATAGAGGAAAACGTGGACAAGGGACGTTGCTGGATATGTGGGGTTTCCGTTCCGTCTTAGCGATGGCACAGAGCAGCAGCTGCGTGCCAAGACCAACTAGCAGACGCCATGTCCCGCATCTGGATCTTTTCTTCTGGACTGTGATGAAGAAGAAGAAGAAGGATCGTTTTTGCGCAGCCGAGGTGATGATGAGCAATCCGATATTCTTCTCACGACAAACCCCGTCTCTCCGTGGCCCCTCTCTTCGTCAATTGCTAGGTAGCTACCGTCCGCTCTGCGTTGGATCGGTTGTGGGCCGAAAACGGTTCATTTCAACGTCGGCTCGCATGACGGAATCCCTCCCAGTGGCACACAGGCCAGGGCCCGAGAGTGCAACCGGGTTTTTTCCAGAGAAAATAAGAATTGCAATTTACGGAGATGGACGGTACGGTGCGCAAACGAGCCGGATCCGGGTTTTCCCCTGCCAGTTCCCCACGAGAAGCCAAGTCGAGGCCTTTACATATCAGCGAGGAATTGAAATGACAAATGGGGACTGTACGGAGAAATAGTCAACAATGGGGGAAGATGAGATGGCATCGCAGGGGCCCTCGATGGCGCCCGTGGGTAGCGTCGGGGTGAGTGTGTGTGCCACGCCGGTGCAGGGCACGCCTGGTCTCCCAGTCAGGAACCAGAAGCACTGAGCAAATGCGCCGCCTGTCAATAGTGCGCGAGTGGAGCGGAACGCAACGCTGAGTTTGCTGTTCTTCCTCTCTCGAAAACCGCCCGGTCGGTGGTCTTCTTTTCTCTTTGCTTTCTCCATCATTATCTCTCCGTTTCTCTTCTTGTCTACCGGAGGACGGTAGTGCTTTCTCTTTGGGTATTTCTCATCATTCAGGCAATTTCCATCCATCCCCACCTGGAAGTTCACGATAACAACAGCAGACACACCCCCGTGCTGAGCAAACAGGAAACATTGGACTTTGTTTCACCCCCTGGGCCCCCCCCCCTAGAAACGAAGAGCGCGCCTGGATCAGCATCGTGCGACACCCTTCCCCGGACCGAGCCTGGTATCACGAGAAAGCTCTCTGCTGGCGAGTGTTTGACAGTCTGCCCGTGCAGCTCGTCGACGGAATTTGGATCATTCGGCGCTCGCTTCCGTCGCCAGCCTGGTGAGAGTCACCGCCCGACATCCCTCCTCACCGTATTCCCACCGCCGCCGCGCTCTTGGGGTCCATCCAGAACCAATTATGTTTCATCTCGAGGGATATCCATGACAAGCAATTGTTTACCTACCTGTATCTGACCCGGCTACCGTTTTCAATCTTTATCGACCGCTGTTCTTTTTTGTTTCTCCATTTCAGACGTGTAGTGGTGTCTCTGTTGCGCTGCCAAAATCCATCGTCGCACCGCATCCCGCCATCAAACTGCGGGCTCCCGTGGAACAGAACGCACAACATCCGGCCCCACCCGCGAACGAACCACACCGTCCCACCGTTCCTGCCGATCGCCGGGTTGATCGGCAGGCCAATGGTTGCCGAATCTTCGGGCCCGTCGAAGCTGTCAACAACGTATCGAAGCCGTCAGGGTCGGCCACCTAATCATGGCCTTCCCACGCCACCCATCATCGAGGATATCCGATGTGCAGCTACCAATAATGTTAATCGCCGATGACGACGACATCAGGGACATGGGGTCAGATCTCAAGCTGGATTCACGAGGGAGACCCGAGGAAAAGCCGCGGCCGGGACCCCCGGTGCCGTCTTCGTCCGCAGCATCATCAGCACCACAGCATCCGATCCCTTCCATGCAGGATGCCTTTGCCGAGTCTCTGGTCGAGGCCACCGAAGGTGAAAACTCGGGGAAGCCCAAGCTGAGGACTGGCGATGCCAAAGCTCGTCGTGAGGAGCTGCTCGATGGTGAGCACTCTGACCCTCACCCAGCAGCGTTGTGGCGGTTTCGACCTGGACAACAGGCACACGAGCTTCGGCGGTTGATGGCCCAGATCTCTTTTGGTGTCTATTTACTGCTCAACGGCATGGCCAACAGCCAGATTCTGGTTGTCTCCATCTTGCAAGGGCACATCGACGAGGTGGACGAGTTTCTGGAAACGACACTGGAGGATATGGATCTGGCCATGAAAGACGTGAAGCTCAGGATTGAGCACCTGCGGTTGCCCATGGACAATATTGATGTGTTTGAACGCATGCTGGAGGATCAGAACTACCGGATGACCATTTTGGAGGGCAATGAAAAGATTGAGCATATCCTGGCACGCACTCAGATTGCTCTCAAGCAAACCACGCAAGACCTGGCTGAAGGTCTTGCGGCGACCAGAGATTTTACCATTTATTTGGCCGAGCAGCACCACGGGCCATGGCGACAGGAGCGCCCTGATGTCATTGACATCTTCGATGCTATGAAGGGCAACACAGATGGCTGGTTCAACGCCTTTATGGATTTGCAGCACAAGGGTAGTTCACTGAACGCGTTGGTGGTGAGACTGGCTGGCATGGTCTCGGAGATGGACCGGAGAGCTGGCGAGGTCAGCCGCAGAGTCAGGTCGCAGCAGCTGAGTGCTGCCACTTACACATCTCCGAAGCACAGTCCCAAGCCATCAGATGCGTCTGCCACAACTATCACAACGCCCCCGACATCACCACCGAGGAAGATCCCCAACTCGCCTCCCCGGTTGTCTTTACGCCTGAGCACGATCAATGCGCTTACAGCATCTAGACCGTCGTCATTCTTGAACTTTTCGCTACCCGAAGAACCTAAGCCTGCCCCGGAGGAACGGCCGGCCACTCCGCCGCAAGCACCTGTGCCGACCATTCAGGAGGAAACAGAGACCAAAGATACTCCGCTGTCGCCTCCCAAATCACTACCCCAGTCATCATCACCGCCTCCTCAATCACCCCCGCAACTTTTAACCTCTGCAGTTTATCAGCCACCTACACGAGCACAACCACCGCGACCAACACCATCACCGCAACCGCAAGCACCAGCCGAATCACCTCCCGAGTCGCCGCCACCGCCTGCTCGAAATCCTCGACGGCTTTCTGAACGACCCAATGTTCTGCTCGAGGCTCCAAAATTGGAAGTGCACAAGGAGGAGGAAAACCGAGCTGAGGAGAGCACTCTGTATCTCTTACAGCCCACAGTCTACACCCCTCAGCCATCACCGCGACCATCACCTCGTCCTTCCCCACGACCATCCCCCCAGCCTTCGCCCAGGATCGTTGCTGAGCGTCCCAAGCCAAGAGAGAATGTCCCTAGTGCCAAGCTCGACTTTCCCTCACCGGCCGACTCGATCCCTAAGCCAGGGACTGCCTCTCCCAAGCCCCGTGAGCAAACCCACAGGCCGCAGACGTCCAGGGCCCAGATTGTTGAATCTCCCCGAGCAAGGATCGTGGAGAACCCGAGGCCGAAGGTGGTCGAAATCCCCAAGCCCAAGGTGATTGAAGTGCGAGGCCCAAAGGTTGTTGAGATTGGAGCGAGGAATCGAGCGGCGGCCCCCAAGCGAGATGTTCTCCCCGACTCTAGATATGAGCCGAGGCCATCTTCCACCAGAACCGACTCCTTCCAAACAACCTCTACCAAGAGGACGGATTCTTTCGGGACGGATTCTCTCGGATCCGATTCCATGCGAATGGAATCTCTTCGTGACCCAGGGAACGCACCAGAGGTTGTTCCAGACGCAGATCTTGAGGTGGATATGTACCCCACAAACAATAACCGCACCTCTCTCCGGGATCGCATCTCCCTGAAGATGAACCCCCCAGGGTCCATCCACGTGCCCCCACCTGACACCCACCACCATGCCGTTCAGCAACACCAAAACTACTCAACCTCCGCCCGAGTGGCCTACCACAACCACCTCCAGCAACAAAACAGCTACCAAACCTTTCAAGCCCCAGATTCAGCCTACGGCTCCGGCTCGGACATGGAACGTCCTCCCGTAAACTCCATAACCTCCATCTCCTCCTCCCTAGCCGACTTTTCTCCCCCGCCATCCTTCATCGCCCCGGGCCTCATCCCTTCCCCGCACTCAGACAGGCAGTTTTTCCGTCCCGTCCAGGCGAACCCTTACTCCCCTCTCCAGCAACGCCCACACACCTCCGGTACCGTCGGTGGAGTGCAGCAGTTCAACTTCCCGCACCCGCCGATCCCCTCAAGGAATATCCCATCCGCGATGGGCATGTCAGTGATGAGCAACGGGACAACAATGACGACCGAAACAGCCAACTCGAAGGGGGGAGCGGGGCTGAAGAAGAAGAGGAGCGCGTTTGGGTGGTTGAAGAAGGCGTTCAGTCTGGACGAGGAGGAGAGGGCGGCCTTTGAGCAGAGGAGGCGGGAGCAGATGGGGAACGATCCGTATGCGGGACAGGCGCAAAACAGCCCCAAGTTTTTGGACGGGAAGAGGATTGATAGGCCGGCGAATGGGTATGCGCCCAGTCAGTATAGTAGGCAGGGGTATTAGGAGGCATTAGGGGATGGGGTGGTGTGTATTGATAGAGAGTTTTTGACTTGATCTTTTTTGGATGGGAGAGAAGAAAGGATGGATAAGGAACAAAATCTTTGCATAGGTAGCGAGCGGAGCATATCGGCATACATAGTTTTGCTCTCATGTAACTGTAATTATTAGTTTGGGTTTGGCGGTGGGAATACACTGTGAGTTGAATATTTCACTTTAATTAATTAGTTACCTGGCTGGCTTTACTTGTTCCCAATGCCTGGTCGTCCCAGGTTCCGTCACAGGAGGTCAGACCCCACACACAGTGTTCAACACAGTGTTCAACACAGTGTCCACCCCGTCGCAGATTGTTTGAACCGTTTTTTTGGTAACCCTTCGACGTCAATTCCAAACCCTTCCAAAATTTGCCCCGTTCATTTTCCTCCCAACCTTCAACGTGCATAAAATCTGTCGTCAGCCAACCAACACGACGACAACAAACCACGCCGCCCACCATGTCATCCCAACCGCCAAAAGACCACCTCACCACCCTCTCCACCCACATAACCACCCTCACCCAAAAAGTCACCCAACTCCGCGCCTCCCTCTCCCACTGGCAGCAATGGTACCTCGAATACTCGTCCCTCAAAGAAGAAATCTCCCTCCTCCCCTCGACCACCCCCACCCCAGTTGAATCCCTCCGCCGCATCCGCCGCGACTTCTCGGGCAAGGTCCTCACCCAAAAGGAAATCCACGAGATAATGGGAAAGACTGATTTTCGAGAGGTGGATCAAATGCTCAGCTTGTTGACTCACAGGATTGATTACGTAGAGGGGAACATCAATACTGTGGGCAAAATGCTAGAGCAGGAGGAGAATCGGCTGGCGGCGGCGGAGGTGGTGGCGAGCCCGGATGTGCCGAGGGATGAGGAGAGTGGGTTGCCGATTATGGATATTGTTGAGTGGTTGGATGAGGAGGGGAATGTGGTTGATGCGGGAGTGCGGAGTGGGGGGGAGGCGGCGGGGAGGTTGATGGAGGTTTTTGAGAAGGCGGGGGGGGTGTTGGCGGAGACGGAGGAGGAGGGGGGGAGGGCGAGGGGGGAGATTGAGAGGGGGGTTGAGGAGGGGAAGGTGAAGAAGGAGCAAGAGGAGAAGAAGGCCACGCCAAAGGCTGTCGAGCGAAAGGGTGAACCGAAGGGGGGTGTGGCCAATGGGGAGTCGATGGTCGCCAAAAAGACGGTTACGTTTGCTGAGGGTACGAAGCCTGGACATGCGGAAGGGGAAAAGTTGGAGAAGACGTTTGCGCAGCAGCAATTGGAGCACGTCATCAAGATTGCTCAGGAGTCGCAGGCCATGGATATGTCCAAGGCTGTTGTTCCGGAGGATGAGCCGGAGGAGGATGCCAAGCTGCGGCGGGAGATGCTCGAGTATAGCATGTCGGAAATCGGTCCTGTAGTCGCTGAACTCACCTTGGAAGAGGGCGAGTTTAGTGATGACGAGGACTGGGATATGGATGATGATGAGGAAGACGATGACGAGGACGATTTGGGAAGATCCAAGCACAGCGTTTTGTCTTCTGACTACATCCAACGCATGCAGGAGCTCGAAAAGAAACTCGGAGTGAAATCTGCGTTTAGCGCTCCTGTTCAGCAAGAACGAACGGTACCTGATGAGGGTATGGGGAGGATTTCGGTTGTCAAGGAATCGGCACCCAAGGCAGCGACGAAGACTCCCAAGGAGAAGGCGAAAGCACCCAAGGGGGAGAAGAGCGTCAGCTTTGCGACAGAGCTGGATATTGCTCCTACTACCACCACCACCCGGCCAGATGCACCAGCAGCCCCCAAGATCAATCCCGTCGTCGACATTGTGGAAAAGGTCACAGATTTGACCATGCAAGACGACGAACCAGAGGAACCACCCAAGCGTGTCTCGCGCTTCAAGAAAGAGCGCGCCACCGGTGGCCTCCCACCAGGGCCACACCAGCTGCCTGCAACGTTTATCCACAAAGCTGCCGCACCACCACCCGAGCCGACACCGCCAGAGGATACAACCATTGCCCCCACTGTTGTTGAGAGACCCACCCCCGCTACAGCCGCTGAACCAGATGACATGGACGAGGCGATGTTGTATCAAGCCGCTGCGGTGGAGTATAACCGCATGAGGAACCAGCTGATCCAAAAGCAGGGAGGGTTTATTGAGGACCCGCCGCTGAATGAGGACGGGTTGATTGCGAATAATGACGGGCCGAAGAAGCTGAGCAGGTTTAAGCAGGCGAGGTTGAACAAGATACAGTAATGGTGAGACCATAGGGTCGATGGTTTAGAAATCGAACTATTGCATCTTTTTTTTTTTTTGTTTTGTTTCCCTGTGATGCGGTGTATCACGGTTTTCCATCCCTTTCTGGCATGACATAACTCTTTGGAGTGACCACCAATCTTCCACGGAACGCTTTCAATCTGACAATTGATGGTTTGCAGCATCTTCAATCTGCTTATCATTACTAGCGATTCCAAGATCAAATCAAGAGGAGCTCTCTGACGCCTTGACCAGTTGCTTCTTTGGTGACTTGAAAATCAGCGGTCTTGAGCGATTCGTTTCACTCCTCACATTTCCCCCAATCTTGATCCCATATTGACCGTATTCGAAAATTTTCAGCAGCAGAGGTAGAATATGATCTCCAGCCAGTTTTCATGAATTTTCATGACCAAAATAGAACTCGATTAAACCTCCCACTGTATAAAATTATTTCATAAAATTCGTGATGTCACTCACCCCTTCCAACATTGGTTTTTGGTAACATTACCCCCCCCCCCCCCTTTCTCATTGAATCTTGGCATTACTAAAATCCATCTCAGGATGCTGCTCCTGAAACTTTTTGAGAATCTCCATCTTCTTTTGCTCGTCACTCGTCGGCAGCCCTTGCTCTTTCTGCCGCTGGTCATACATCATCTTCTCCACCAGACCTCTCGTCTCCCCGTCCAGGTCTGAGAGTTTGGAGTTATCGGGAACAATCTTTGTGACGTCGATCTTGGGGGCAGTGGTGACAACGTGAGCCCACCACTCTTGCTTGTTGACCTTGTCGAGGAGGATCTCGACTGTTTTGGAGCTGTTGTCTGGGGATGTGGTGATTGTCCAGGTGGAGTCGTCGACGTGGATGGGGTGGGGGAATTGACCCGAGATGATGGGGGTTTGACCTTTTATGCCGGCGGAAATGGTGGTTTTGGTGAGGGAGATGGAGAGGTCGCGGGCCTTGAGGGAGGCGGGGATGGGGAAGGTGAGGGTTAGGTCGGGGAGGGTTTGGGTCCAGGTGTAGGGGAGGGAGGCTTGTTCGGCTTTTTCGCGGGCGAGCGCGGCGGCTTCGGTGGTGGGATCTAAAGGCGGGGGGGGTTGTTAGATGGGCGGGATGAGGGGGAAAGGGGGTTAACACGTACCGGTGTCGGCCATTTTGAAGGGGTTTGACTGTAGTGTTGTTGGTGGTGATAGTTGGGAATGGTGAGAAAAGGGGGTTTGTTGATATGGGAGTTTGGAAACTGACAATAGAAAGCGATGGAACACTGGCTGGCCGCTGAGCTCATGGTGGGGGCAAAAGGGAGCTCTTTGGAAAGCTTGGGGACCCCGCACTTCCCAGGTGAAAGGTACCCCACATGGCTGGCCCCACATATCCTACAGGGGGGTGGTTCGCGTCAAGTGGTGGCTTACCAACCTCAGCCTTGTATTAATTCCGACTGTAGCCTTTTGCAAACGGTTTCGCGACTACAAACATCCCACTTCACTACCAGCACCACCACTCACCACTACAACAACAACAACTATCGTCCACCGGACATTTCAAACACACCAGACAGAAATAGAAAAAACAAAAAAAAAAAAAATGCCCCCTCAACGCCCCCCCACCTCAGCCCCCCGCCCCGGAGGCGTTACAGCCGTCTCCTCCCTCGCCCCCGACGGCCTCCCCAAACCCGACAGCGACGACATGTGCCCCGTCTGCAAAACAATCCGCTACCTCAACCGCGACATGGAATTCCTCATCAACCCCGAATGCTACCACTCCATGTGCTCCTCCTGCGTCAACCGCCTCTTCAACGAAGGCCCCCAGCAATGCCCCTACGCCGGCTGCCACCGCACCCTCCGCCGCAAAGGCTTCCGCTCCCCCTTTTTCGGCGACCTTTCGGTAGAACGCGAAGTCGACATCCGGCGCAGGGTGAACCAAGTCTTCAACCAAGTCGAAGACGACTTCAACACGCTCCGTGACTACAATAACTACCTCCAGATGGTCGAAGACCTAACCTTTGACCTCGTCCACGGCGACGAACCCACCAAGCGGAAAGCAGAGGCCCAGCTCCAGCAGTGGGAGGCAGAGCATAAAACTGAGATTGAGAGGAATAGGCGCGCAGGCAAGGAACAGGATGAGCAGTCACGTCGGAGGCTAGCAGCGGAGCAGGCTGCCGCCCGACAGCGCAGACTTGACGCGATAAAGGAGGCGGAAGAGGAAAAGATGGAAAAGATCAAAATCAAGGAAATGGAGATTGATAGCCTGGAACGGGGACAACCCCTCCCGGATCAGCAACGGGTTCAGCTGAAACGGAGGGGGAACAAGGCTGTTGAAGCGGTTACCAACCTCGCCGCTGGGTCATCATCAACAGCGGACGCAGTGGGTAAACTTTCCATCCGGGGGCTCAAAGAAAAGAAGAAGGAGCCGAGGCCGGAGGGGCCGTATGACCCGTTTGGGGGGTTGGATCTCACTCCTAGTCGGTACAAGATTCACGGGGGGCTGTCGCATCCGAATGTGGAAAAGTACAGGTCGGACAAGGCGCATGTGACGGGGGGGTATAGCTTCGATGAGTACACCTCTAGGGCCATGTTTGAGGCGTTTGCTGGGTTGGGGGTGTTTATTGAGGACGAGAGAGACGTGGGGGTGGGACTGGTGGCGAGTGAGGTTGTGGGCATGGGGGCTGCGCTGGCTGCTGTTGGGGGGGATGGGCCGGGGTTGAAGATGGAGTTGGATTAGGGGGGCTATCATTTTATTGGCCATTTGTTTGATATTGGGTGTGATTTATGGGCATAGCGCTGGCGTTTTTGGAGGGAAGGCTTGGTAAGGTTTTAGATATTGGGACAAGATAGGTAGGTACAAAAAGGATATTACGCAGGGAAAGAAGGACATGATCAAAATAGACGACTCCTTGGTCTTATTATCTTGACCCACCGTGACGATGTTGGATATACAACAGCTCAAGGTCTGTGTTTCAAATGCCAAAAATGATATAAAATTAAAGTATACAATGAATCTACTACTACCACTCACTGCCCCCTCAAAACAACACCACCTATACCATCTCAACCAACCCCCCACCACACCATGTCTTCCAAAAACAAACAGGCAACAATGGGGGGGACTAAGGAAGAACCCCCCCCGGCCCCCCCAACCAAAACAAAAAAGTGTCAACAGCCTATTTCACAAACGCCGCGCTTGAATGCTTCTTTGCCAAACGAATGTTATCTGTGCTCTCGCTGGATGAATCCCAGCGCCGCCGCTCCTCCTAGCAAAAAAAGTAAACCTTTCTGCAGCCCCAACGCCCCCCCCCCATATTCTCTGGCCTCCCTAACAAGTTTATATCGCACACAAACCACCCCTCCCCTCACTGCTGCTGCCACGGCGTCTGAGCCGCCGGCCTGGGAAACACAGGCACAGTCTCAACCTGATCCAACCCACCCCCAATAGCCTGCTGGTTATGCTGCCACCCCAATCCCGTCTGATGATTCACAAAGGCTCCCTGCCTAAACGGGTTCGTCCCCGTCGGCTGGGACAATATTCCCCCCGCAGTGACAGGTCGCTGTTGCTGCTGAGTAGGCTGCGCTTGCTGAGCCTGTCCAAAGTTCTTGGCGAACGGGTTCGTGCCCGTCGGCATGGGCTGCATTTGTTGTTGAGTGGGCTGCTGTGGCGCCTGGGATTGGAAAGGTGAGTTGGACGTTGGTGCAGCAAACGGCTGTGTCCCTTGCGGTGAGGAGCGAGCAAAGGGGTTGGTAGACTGGCTTGTCATTGGGCGTTGCTGAGGAGAAGCGACCTCCTGAATAGGTTGCTGCTGTGCAAAGGGTGAGCCTGTTTGTTGTTGGTTCATGAGCATGGACTGGCGGAAAGGGTTGGTGTTTTGTTGAGGCGCCTGAAGGCCTCCTTGGAAAGTGGGCGCGCCTGCCTGGAAATTCGCGACGGTATCCTGCTGTATCGGGGCGAGAGAACCGGGCTGGAAGCCAACCTGGGGTTGCGAAGAGAACCCGCCGAAGCCGACGCCAGTAAAGGCCTGCTGTACTGGCTGCGCAGTTTGCTGTGGCGAAAATGCTGGCTGCCCCTGCTGTTGGAAGGGAACACCCGTCTGGAACTGGTGAACGGGAGAGGCGACAAATCCGTTCTGGGGAAATTGCTGTTGCTGCTGAAGAGGCTGTTGAGGTTGGAATGGGGCAGGGCCCCAAGGAGACATGCCCATCTGCATCTGCGTTTGTTGTTGTTGTTGTTGTTGTAACTGAGGCTGTGCTTGTGCCTGCTGCGTCTGGCCTTGGACAGCCAGTGTCGTCTGGTTTTGTTCAATGGACTCAAAGAAATCGATCAGATTGACGTCGGGTCCCTTTGCTGGTGCCGCAGCCTGAGAAGTCTGGGCTGGCTGAGAAGCAGGTGCGCTTGTGCTGGATGATGCTTTGGTCTCAAAGGCATCAAACTTGGGCAACTTCGAAGCTCCTGATGACCCGCCCTTGGATGACTTTTTGGCCTCAAGCTCGGCCAGGTACTGCCTCCGGTGAATCTCAAAATCGGGATCCTTCAGATACTCCTCGAGCTGGCGCCCGAGATTAACAGGGGCGTGCTTCAGCTTAGGAACCTCCACCCTGGTGTGATGCTCATACTGTCTGGCCGTGCTGAGATACTGTACAACGTAGTCAGTCTGCCTGGTAAATGTCCGGTAGATATCCATAGCTCTTTCGGCATCAGTCTTGGACAGCTCGAAGAAGTGACCGAGGATGTTGATCAGTCCCTGGTTCAGGGCTTGGAAAAGAGCCAGCAAGTCCAGGACAAGGAGCCGAAACACAGTGATGGTGATTTCATTTTCAGGCTCATTCTCCATCACCTATTGTGTGTCAGCATACAGTTGAGGGATGTTTTAGGCGATAAACTCACGTCGCATTTCAGCAAGGCCGTGAGTTGGTGCTGTACAATTTCCGTCTCCCGAAGTAAACCCTTGTCGATGGACAGTTTCTCCAGCCTCGAATCCTTTGACCGCACCCAGTCGACCTTTGTTTCTCGATACGCTCGCGCTCTTTCTGCAAGATAACTGTGGTAATGTCGTATGTTTCGCCCCTGAGTTTGCGCTGTATAAGAAGAGACTGTCAGTGACCCGTCGGTATCTCGAGTGAATTGGGGAGGCCGGGGCTACCTACCATCAGAAAACATGCTGATAGCAATCATGTTCCGGTGTTTCGCAAGATACGCCAGGGTGACATCTGCCGAGCCCTCGCGGATCATGAGGTGGACAGTGATCAAACTCTTGAAGACGACGGTCCATGTTGAGTCGCGCAACCGGTGGTGGAGCGCCCGGAATACCTCGCCCACGCCCGCCTCGCCCGAATGTGTCGCAACTAGAATGTGCTCGATGTATTTTGTTTTCGGAGGCGCGGCCTGTGAGCGATACAGTTGGTCAGGCCCGGACAACGATAAAACAAGCCGACAATTCTCGCGGGCGCAAGGGGGGGGGGAATCTACGGACCTTGATCTTGGTCGCGCCCTTGACGGACTTTTCAAAGGAGCTCGCCATGGCTGCTGGAGATGGGGATGTCGTCGAGCTGGCACGGGGCTACGCTGCTGCAAAAAGCGCCCTCCAAGCTCAATGTGTTGATAGCGTGTGATGGCTCGCGACAGGGACTTGGGCGGGTGTCCAGTGATAGCGGAGATGGCCTGGGGGATGATGGTGAGATGGGGCAGGTCGGGCAGCGGACAGTCAACGGTTCCTAGGCGGCGAGGTGAGGTGACCTAAGCGTGCATTAGGGGCCGCAAGAGGGGCAAGCTGGGAACGGTCTGCGGGCGAAGTTGATAGGTTGATAGGTTGATACTCTCTGCAATGCAGGACAGCAATTGTAACTGGGAAACCCACGTCAAAAGGAACCTGCCGTCCTGCCGTGTGTGGATGGGCAGTCGGGTAGGCGGGTCTCTCCCAGTGACATGGGTCAACGGGACGGAAATCGAGGGGCCGCCTTTGCGGGTTCCCGCTTGATTTCATGTATCCGAGACATGTGTATTATATTTGTGTTCATTCATCCAAACGTGATATTTTCTACAGGTAAACTAGTGCTACAGGCGTATCCGAACATAAGACGATGTGGAACACTTGTCCCAGTCAACATTCTCAAGATACAGTTCCGCTCGTGTCCGCGACCAACCTACTCGCAACAAACTTGTCGCCGAGGGCATCATCTCCAAACATCAAGTGACAGTACACCACCAGGCAGAGTCTCCAAGCACCTTAACTTGGTGACTGGCCCCGTCGTGAATGCAACCCTATGCCCATCGAGGATGCCTTCAGCGATACGAAAGGTCGCAAAAACGACCAGAAACAAAGCCCCAGAGTCAAACCCTTCTCATTCAGTGTAATCAGAGATGCCGTCATTGCGTCCGATAAGTAACAAGGTCGGTGTGCCGAACGCTTATTTCATAATTCCAACTCCATCTCCCAACCAAACCACCTAAGCCCCGTGAGGGGGGAGTTTGGAAGTTTGAAGAAGCGGAAGCTTTATCATGTGGAACACGCTGGCTTTCATCATCTGGAGAAACAACTGTTAGCTGGTGATCTTTGCAGTAAAAATTGGTGGTGGTGGTGGGTGCTACTCACTTTGTATTGAATGAGAGGGTCATGAAGAAGAAAAGAGGAAAATTCCAAAATGGATCGAGCCGCAAAACTTTTGTAGGTCGCAGCCAGCTCTGCCAGAGCGCCCCACCACAGAGTGCTCGGGCCAAACATCAGCCGAGCAAGAGTGGGGCCTGTCGTTGCCTGCCGTTGCCTGCCGGCTGTCGGCAGGCTCGCAGCTCTGAAGCTCCCCCCATGAGACTGCTGCCAGTGAATTTGGTAGTGAATTGGCCCAAGTTCTGGTGTGCACAAGTTGCAACTTTCGACTTTCGATACAGAGCATGGCCCTCTCACGGCCTTCCATGAGGCGTCTCACCAGCTTGAAACCCTCAAATCTCAGACCGTGCACCAGTTTTCTCCAGCCTCGACTCATCCGCCGGCCATCAGGTGTCTCGTGGGTACCTCAACGGTTCACTCATAGTGATATCACACAGCAGCTTCGGGAAGAATGGTCGAGCTATAGTATGGAGAGATATCTGTTCCAGCATTCATAGTTTCTCGGCTGATGTAGAATAAAGATCACTTTCCCCAGGCGTCCAGTGCCAACCAGTTTGTGAATGGCCAGACAGTCACAGTACATGGCTTTCTCTCCCAGAGAAGGATATCGTCCAAGAAGCTCATCTTTGCCAATGTGCAAGTCGACAATGGGCCGTCTATCCAGGTTGTATCCCACTCCGAGCCCGGTGATGAATCCAACCCTCCTCCCGGACACGAGGCCCATCTCGCTCTTAGGGCTCTGCCTCTCCACAGTCCAGTCGCAGTGACCGGAACTGTTGTATCTCAAAAAGGCGACCGAGACTTGTCTGCCTCCTCTCAAAGAGATGTTCCTGGCTCGTTTCCCAAAGGCGTCACACATCTCGAAATTTCTCTGCAGAATATTCAGCCTCTTAATGCTTTCCCCAAGGATATCATCGTGTCCAAGGGGGTGCAGTTCCCGCCCTCGGCCCGGCACCTTCAGATCCGCTTCGATGAGGCTCTCCAGGCTCGTATTCGTGCACGCCCAAAGATCGGCCATGAACTGCGCAAGTCCCTCACCGATCTTAACTTTACCGAGGTGGAAACACCAATCCTCTTCAAGTCTACGCCTGAGGGGGCTCGCGAGTTCTTGGTTCCAACACGACGGGCTGGTTTAGCATACGCCCTTCCCCAGAGCCCTCAGCAGTACAAGCAGATTCTCATGTCCAGCGGTATCCGTGGGTACTACCAGTTTGCGAGATGCTTCCGTGACGAAGATCTCAGAGCCGACAGACAGCCCGAGTTTACCCAGGTGAATTCCGCAGACTTGACTTGACCACAACACCATCTAATGCCCCCTTGACAGTTGGATCTCGAAATGTCCTTCGCCACCGGCCAAGACGTCATGCGCACAGTCGAGTCCATCATGAAAGACCTCATGAAGTCCCTCAACTCCCAATTCGAACTCGTCCAATCCGACATCAAGGAGCGCTACCCCGTCCCCAGACGCACCCCCCCCTCCTCCGACCCATCCTCCAACCCCTGGCCTGTATCAGACAAACCCTTCCCCCGAATTACCTACGAAGAAGCCATGTCCCGCTTCGGCGTCGACAAGCCCGACACCCGCATCCCCTTTGAAATAACCCCCAACGTCCCCCTCCCCGAATCCTTCACCTCCATGATCTCCCCCCTCCCCTCCCCCACAATTGACACCTTCCTCTTCACCCCGACTACCACCACCACCACCACCACCTCCCCCTCCATCCGGGACACAACAACCTTCGTCCACACCTTCCTCTCCACCCTCCCCCCCGCCCTCTTCTCCCTCAACCCCAACGGTCAACCCGCCGCCCTAATAATCGACACCTCCAAACCCCTAATGGGTCTCTCCCCCCTCTCCCACTCCGGCTTCGAAACAATAACCAACCTCTACCCCTCCCTCACCTCAGGTGACGTCATCTTTTTCCAAGCCCGACCTCCCACCCCCTTTTCAGGTGGTTCCACCGCCCTAGGCCAAATCCGCACCCTTTTATACTCCTCCGCCGTCACCTCTGGCTTCCTCCCACCCTCTCATCAATTTAACTTCCTCTGGGTCCAAAACTTCCCCATGTTCACACCCAACACCGAAACCGACCCGGGCCAAGGAGGCCAATCAGGCTTCAGCGCAACACACCACCCCTTCACTGCCCCCCTAACCGACGCAGACGTCGAGCTGATGGTTACCAACCCCCTAGCCGCAAGGGCAGACCACTACGACCTCGTCCTCAACGGGGTTGAGCTAGGTGGTGGGTCGAGAAGGATCCACACGGCGAAAATGCAGGAGTATGTCTTTAGGGAGATTCTCAAAATGTCCGACAAGGGTGTCAAGCAATTCTCTCACCTACTCGAAGCGTTAAGAGCGGGCTGTCCGCCACACGCAGGGTTCGCGTTGGGGTTTGATCGTCTCTGTGCGGTGCTCACAGGGACAGACTCAGTAAGGGATGTGATTGCTTTTCCAAAGAGTATGAAAGGGGAGGATTTGACGGTCAGGTCGCCGGGCAAGATTACTAGTGAGGAGTTGGGGACGTATCATTTGGCTTTTAGACCCAAGGAGGAGAAGAAGAAGGAATGAGAAAAGTTATTGGATAAGGTGGAAACAGATGTAAGATATCTTGTACACTCCAATCATAGAAGATCTCTTTCACCACTGTTGGATGTAGATGAGAAAGGATTCGAAACACAAAAGTGTTACTACCCTACTCTTCGCCACCAAACTACTTTACAAGTCTATAAAATCCCCCAATCTAAAACACAATCTTATTTCCCGCTTTATATCACCAACTTTCTATACAGTTGGGATCACGGAGAAAAAATATCCAGCACAGAAAAAAGCGAAGGACACACATACGTGCCTACTTCCCCCACCAACCCCCCTCCCAACGAAAGAGAGAGAGAAGCCACCACCTAGGGGTATCGAAGCTCCTCTTCTTCCCCTTGACAGAACGACCCCCGTACCAGAGCTTACAACATCCCAAAAACAACCCCCGCCACCCCAACAACGACCCCCACCGCCCTCCCCCCCGACACCCCAGCCGCCCCCTCATTAACCTGCACCATTTGCGTACCATGCGAAGCAGAAGCCGTGGGCTGCACCCCAGAAGGGCTAGCAACACCCCCCTGATAAAACTCAGACTGGTAACCACTAGCCACGCCATGCGCAGAAGTAACATCCCCCTCCCAGTCCCCACCACCATACCCGGCAGCAGCAGTAGCAGCAACACCATTCGCAGAAGCAACTGCCTCACTAGCCAGACCATGAGCAGAAGCAGCAACATAATCCCCATAGCCAGCCCAGCTCGAGGCATGAGCCTGCCAGTCAGGCGCACCACGCTGCCAGCCCTGCTGAGCCTGGTTGGCGTCCTTGTAAGCACCGTCGTTGGCAGCAGAGGCATAACCCGCAGCAGCCCCAGAGTAATACGAATGGTAAACCCCATTGTTGTCATCCCACCGGTCAGAGTCATCATTGTACTGCTGGCCCTGGTCCATATCGTCGCCACGCTTGTTGTTGTAGCCGTTGTTGCGAAACCCGGGAGGGAAGGGAGGGAAGCGCGAGTTGAAGTCATTGGTGAGCCTGTAGACGCGCTCCTGTGCAGCCTGGGCAGCGGCGAGACCTTGCTGGCGGCCGATTTCGAACCCGGCGTCTGGACGGATGCCGCCGAAGAACTGGCGCTTCGAAACAACAGGGGAGGGGGTGATCATGGCCTCGGGGGCGGCGTTGAACTTGGCCGCTGCCTCGCTTGCCTTGGGGAGTGCGAATGCTTTGGCGTCTTCCCAGCTGTCGCGCTTGCTGAGAGGGTGGGTCAGTATGTGGCGGGTGTTGTGGTGATTGTAAGTGAGCTTACCCCATGTCGTGTCCAGCCAGAACACTGGCCGACGTCAGGCTGACCTGGGCGATGATGGCGGAGATCTTTCTGATATACATATCGAAGATGGAAGCTAATGAGCGTGTTTTCTTGTCTTTAGGGAACGAAGGCGGATGGAAGCCGGTGGATGAGTTGAGAGGGTGCTGCTGATTGAGAGGGTATCAACTGTCACTTTATACATCAACGGGCTACGGGGTTGCAACGTTTTTGCCGCATCATAATCATGGTCTTCACCGTCTTTGGTCAACGATGATCCAGACCGATTCAGGGGAATAGCACGCTTCTCGAATCATGTTAGTATGTGAACGGCGGGGGCTGAATCGTTGGGTGAGAGTCCGGGGCTGAACGGGGCTGGGACGGTGAAAGGTGGGTGAGCTCACAGTCGAGAGCATCGATGATCTGGGGCATCTGGTATGACTCAAAAACTGGTCTAACTGGGTTGAACGAGGAGTCCGTCCCTAATCATCACCAACAGGGCGATACAACAGCTCGGATTGAAAGAATGGCCACATGCCAGAATATGAGACGGAGCTCTCAAAAGGGATGTCCGTCAAGATGATAGTTGACAAGTGTCTTTGCAAGATGAATAATTGTTGCTAGAGTGCAGGTATCATCATGAACGTCTGTCTATAGATCTGCATACGGACCGCTCCTGCCTCGATTAGAACCGCCCAGGACCGCTATCCTTTCTCCACATGCCTTGGGAAGGGGCAAGACATGTTTGGCAAGAGCGAACAGCTTGGCATGAGTCCCTGAGCATACATAGTCCACACCGGCGAGGATTCTTCCCCAGTGATCTGTCACATCTATCAGTCAGGAGTCGAGCCATTTTCTTCACCTTATTCTGGCGCCAGGACCAGAAATAAATTTGACTTTTGTCCGGCAACCATTTCAGAATCTTGCTCGCTTGGTAATCACCTCGATTCAGTGCCCTCGCCTTTCCGACCCAAGGTTGTGGTCGCCTGGCAACGGGACGACTGTTGGGGACGTTGGGATGACCGTTGAATCGTTATCAACAGGTCACGACAACCGTTAGCTCTGGAGATGTCATGCTCGCGACACGGTGAAGGCCGCTTTGCCGTTACTGGCGTTGACAACGGAGATGGAGGTTGAGTAGCCGTTGAAGATAGGTGTCCAAACGCCCGGAGATGACATTCAGATGTTAAAACAGAACATTCCCAGAGCAGAGATCAAAAATGTCAGTATAATACACCTCCAGCAGCTTCCAAACCACCAGCCCACCCCGACTCACCACACCACCCATCCCCCAACCATGCGCACCCAAACCCTCCTCACCCTCCTCCTCCCCCTCCCCCTCCCCATCCTCGCCACCCCCATCGCCCTCTCCCCCTCCTTAACCGCCTCCCGAGCCATCTCAAACTACCACTCCCAAAACCTTCCCCCCGACCCCGCCTTTGATTCCGAAATCCAATCCCTCCTCACAAAAATAAAAGTCTTGGAGGACAAGAACGTGGAAGACCCAAACCTAGACGCCCTCATCGACCGGCTCATTGACCGCCTAGCCGAGCGGGCAGCCAACAGCAAGAACAGCGGCCAGAAGAAGAATGACAACCAGAAACCGAAAAATATCATTTGTATCGGGATTAGTGTTTGTGATCCAATCACGGTTGATAAGAGTGATCATAGTGTGCATAGGCAGGGGAAGAAAAAGGAGGAGGAGAAAGAGGAGAGGGAGGAGGAGGAGGAGGAGGAGGAGGGAGTAAAAAAGGGGAAGGGGTGGAAGTGGGGCGAGAAGGAGTGGAAGTGGAAAGGTGGGAAGGAGGAAGCAAAGAAGTGGAGGTGGGGAGGGAAGGAGAGGAAGAAGAAGCCTGAGGGGAAAAAGAAGGCGGAGGAGGAGCAGGAGGAGGAGGAGGAGGAGGAGGAGGAAGGGGGAGCCAGGCGTCAGGGGAGGCCGAAGTTATCTGGGTATTGGCCTAGACCGAATTACGGGTCTCAGAGGTATGAGGAGGGGGAGTATCGTGGACGTCAGGGGCAGCAGGGGCAACAAGGACAGCAGGGACAGCAGGGACAGCAGGGACAGCAGGGACAGCAGCACCAACCTCAACGTCCTCACCGCGAAGCTCAATATGCACAACCTCGTCCTGATTACCACCGCCGCCCTCAGCAACAGCAGCAGCAGCAGCAGCAGCAGCAGCAGCAATCTGATCGTCCTAGAGTACAACCCGGCTTCCTACCCACCGGTGAGTTTCCTGGTGGATATGGCACTAACCGCGAAGGAAATCGCGGTGGAGACAACGGCTACCACTTTGGTGAGAAAGGTTACAACAGCAACGGTCGCCATGGTTATGGCCAGCAGTGGTATGACGACGACCGTAGTGGCAACAGGCGGCATCATCGTGAGGGATTCAACTATGGCAGCCGTCATGGTGGAGATTATCAGCAGACGCAAAGAAACAACGCTCATCACAGGGAGTCCAATCACGGAAGGAAACAGCATGATAACGAACCTTTCCACGTGTGGGTGGATCATGAGGGAAGACATCGTCAAAGCGGTCATAGGGATCACAAGGGGAACTATGTTGAGTGAAAATAAATGGGGGGCGAAAATGCATTTTTGGGTGGTGTCGTCCTTGTACAAAGTTGGGTGGCATGATTCTGTAGATTATTGTGGATTATTTTAATAACACATATTGAAAATAGGAAGGAATGATATAATGGTTAATGTTGAAGAGAAAGCAGGGAGTATTATTGATGATATTTGTGGTGAGGCTGAGAGTTTTGAGAACTAATGCCTAGCCAATGACTGAAGAACAAGAGTCGTAATTTTTTTTACTCATCTTTCTGGTCACAGTCAACGTTGTGCCACATATACACACACAATGAACAAGGGGTATCATCATTCTCACATCTGCATCCCTCAGATACACCCATTTTCTACTTACTGCCTCCCCTTCCCCAACCCCAAAACCTCAACAATGTCACCTTCCCCCTCCCCCCCCCTCTCCTCATCCTCGCCATTAACCTCCAACCCCAACTCCCCCACGCTCTTCCAAAACTTGCTCAAATGCCTACTCCCACTATCACACAAAATAGTCACAACCTGACTCCCCTTCGGCATCTTCAGCGCCGTCATCACCGCCGCAACACAGTTGACCGCGCTCGAACTCCCCACAAAAATCCCATCATGCTCCACCAACCACCTCGCCATTTTAAGAGCTTGGATATCCGTCACCCTTACGGCGTCGTCGATGAGCGACCTGGCAGACTCAAAGTTTTCGGTAATCCTGTTAATCCCAATCCCCTCCACCATGGTATCAACCTGCTGTCTCCTCCTCGTCCCTTCTTTCTCCGTGGGCGAGTACATCACCCCATGTCTAATCTTATTGTACAACCCACTCCCTTGAGGATCCGCAAGCACAACCTTGAGGTTCGTCAGCTTCTTTTCTTCCTTTAAATACTTCGTCACCCCCGAAATGGTCCCCCCCGTTCCAGCACCAGCAACAAACGCATCAATAAGCCCGCCCGTCTGCTCGTAGATTTCCGGGCCCGTGGTCTTCATGTGGGCCGTGTAATTAGCCAACGACTCAAACTGATCGGCAAAAAACCCGCGGCTTTCCGTGTCAGTCCGCAACGTGTGTTCCTTTGCTCTCTGGCGGGCGAGGTTGACAAAATGTTTTGGGTCCGTGATGGGCGCAGGAGTGACACGTTCCACCGTAGCTCCCAAGTGGTGGAGGAGCTCAGATTTCTCAATCGCCACGTCGGAGGGCATGCAGATGTGGCATTTGTACCCTTTCGCCCTGGCCAGGACGGCGAGGGAGATACCGGTTGATCCTACTGTGCCTTCGTAGATGGTGTCACCTCTGTTGGGGACCAAAAGGCCTTGCTGCTCAGCGACTTCGATCATGTTTAAGGCTACACGGTCCTTGGGGGAGTTCCCCGCGCCGTTGAGGAACTCTGCTTTGGCGAGGATGACGCACCCGGTTGCTTCGGAGAGGGAGCGGATTTTGACCAGGGGGGTGTTGCCTATCGTGCCGGCTATGCCGTCGACTATGCCGAGGCCGCGGTCGATGGTGGTGAAGGTAGATTCCCGGTCTTCGAGGGAGACGGGGCCGCTGAAGAGGAAGGAATCTCGTCGGGAGGAGACGGTGGAGGAGCGGGCGAGCAAGTTGCGGGCATGGCGGTTGCGTTTGAGACGTTGCTGGTAGCGGTTTTCGAGTTCGGGGTAGAGGTCTTTGAAGCCGAGGGTGACGAAGATGCCGGTTATGAAGGCTACTGTCAGGGCGGCGGTGCCGTAGGCTTTTGGGTGGTCGCTTAGAGACATTTTGACTTGGGGTATCTATCTCATTGCTTCATGAGAGGGTCAAGAAATGATGAGGAGGAGGAAGCAGATTATAAAGACATCCTCGAAGAGCAAACACGAGAAACCAGAAGCTCAAGGGCTTCAGGAACCAAAATGAAAAGAAGTTCCAGAGCTAATTGCAAATGTTACCGTGAAAAGAAAAAAATAGAGTTGATGTCATTGAGAGCTTTCAAGCTTCGTCGCCAAGAAGCCAATTCTCAACCCTGGTCCAACGTTTCAATGTCGTGAGATTCAGTGGGGGCCGCTTTTTTAAACCCCGCCAGATCCAGGCCGTTGAAGGCCGAAGACCCCTGCTGATGATGGGAGCTCGGGCCAACGCAAAAAGTTGACCCCCGAAAATGGGAACTGCGCGGGTGCTGCTTGTCAAAGGAGGGATGGAGTTCAATGTCCAGGACAGCTCGCCAAACCCCTCGACGACACCACCGACGCCACAACCAGACCTCTAGGGGTCGACTCCGGAACAATGGACTCGCCTGCAGTTACTCACTTGTTTAGACAGCTATTTAGACATCACCCTGCCTGCCAATCGCGAAGGAACTTGGCGACCCTGGCCACAGCTCTGCGGAATGTGAGACGTCAACGGCTTCAAGCTCAGGAGCTTCAACAACATTACCAACATTGCCATGCGCCACGGCAACAACAACAACACCGAAACTATGTGGCTCGCGGTAGAGGAGGGGAATCGTCAAAGAATCCACACAATGAAAGTAACTGGCAACAACGGAGCGAGGTGTTTCAGGAGGACATGTCCAAGGAGTTCGAGAGCTACCCCCTGGTCACTGCCGATGAGCTCCGAAGCAGAAAGGAACGGCCACGCCGGGTAAAGATGCTGATGCGGGACTTTGTTGAAGGTTGGTTCTATTGGGAAAGTACCTACATCTGTTTGTGCACAGCTGACATATCCTCCAGACAGTCTGTACAACCCCAACTACGGTTACTTCTCCAAACAAGTTGTTATCTTCTCCCCCGGCGAGCCCTTCAACTTCCCCTCCCTCCACGACGAAATCGATTTCCAAACTATTCTTTCGAAACGCTACGTCGAATTCGAAGACGCCCTCGACGCCGTCTCTCCAACCGATACACGCCAGCTGTGGTATACCCCTACCGAACTCTTCCGCCCTTACTATGGTGAAGCGATCGCCCGGTACCTGATCGCAAACTACAAACTCACCACCTATCCCTACCATGATTTGATCATTTACGAAATGGGTGCCGGTCGTGGTACCCTGATGCTCAACATCCTAGACTACATTCGCGATGTGGACCCGGCCGTCTATGCTCGCACTCAGTATAAAATCATTGAAATTTCCACCCAGCTCGCCACGATTCAAAACAACCACCTCTTGAAAAATAGCCACGCTCGTGGACACGCCCAAAAAGTCGAAATCATCAACCAGTCCATCTTTGACTGGAAGACCAAAGTGCCGTCGCCATGTTTCTTCCTCGCCTTTGAAGTGTTTGACAACTTTGCGCATGATGTTGTCCGGTATGACATGGCCACCGAAGCTCCCCTTCAAGGAACCGTCTTGATCGATGGGAAGGGAGACTACTACGAGTTCTACAGTCGCAACTTGGACCAAGTCACGGCCCGCTTCTTCCGCGTGAGGGATGTGGCTACGGACGGGAGGTACAAGGTGCCGTACCCCACAAGCAGGTTTGGCAAGTGGCTGTCTCAGCAGAGGCCCTTGCCTGGGAACCTGAGCGAGCAGGAGTACATCCCGACGAGGTTGATGCAGTTTTTTGACGTGTTGGGGAAGTATTTCCCTGCGCATCGGCTGCTGACGAGTGATTTCCACTGGTTGCCGGGGGCGATCAAGGGGTTGAATGCGCCGATTGTGCAGACGAGGTATCAGAGGAGGCCGGTGCCGGTTTCGACGCCTTTGGTGAGTGATGTGCTGTTCAGTTTGACGACAGGCAAAACATACTGATGCGTTTCTAGGTGCATCAAGGGTACTTTGACATCATGTTTCCCACTGACTTTCAGACGTCGGAAGCGATGTACCAGGCTATTACGGGCAAACTGACGCGGTCGTTGTCTCACGAGGAGTTCATGCGGAGGTGGGCGTATTTGGAGGAGACGGAGACGAAGAGCGGGGAGAATCCGCTGTTGACGTGGTATAAGAATGCTACTGTGATGTTTACTGTCTAAAAAGTCTTGTATGAATAGCAAAAAGGGGGGGTTAAGCTCAGCGCGCACTGACCATTACTTGCCCCACGCGTTGCTCGGTTAACAATCAATTCCCAATTGATTTCCGCTGAGCAGCATGTCACTTTCAAGGTTTCGAGGAGCAATAAACTGAAGTTTAAATTTCGCGACCGACGACTCGACGGGTGACTGCAGCGCGCGTGAGACGTCCCCTTCTCGGATATGACAACCTAAGATCCGTGACTACCAATCGGCCAATTCCACTCTGCGACACCACCACACCCGACCCCAGCGTCCACCACGACATGCGACTACCACGATGGAGTGCCCCCCTCCGAGCAAGCGCCCCCGCCTTTCGTTGAACAACAACCCCCTAGAAGTAGAGGAGGATCCACTAGAAGACGAACTCTTGTCGCTGCCGTCAGAAGTCAACGCGAGACGGGATCCGAATGCGAGGCTGGAACGGTCGAGACAGCGGGCGGTGAACAAGCTCAAGACGGCGTTTGAGAGCATCTTTGAGAGGTACGGGAGGGATTTTGAGGGGGTGGGGGACGAGGTTGATTTGAGAACTGGGAGGATAGTGGTTAATAATGGGCATATTGAGGGGATGAGGGGGAGTGACCTTTTGGTTGGCGAGAGTGAGGATGAGGGGGATGGGGAGGGGGAGAATGGGGGGGGCAATGGGGGGGAGGAATATAATGAGGAGGAGAGGCTTCTTCAGGGTGTGGGAGATGCTCAAGGACTGAGTAGGTTGGGGCAGGATGTGATGCTGCCGCAGATGATGGGGATGAATATGGGAGGGGGGGTGATGCTTCCACAGATGATGGGGCAGTCGGAATTGGCGATGGAGGGTGGGTTTGGGGGGTGGCCTGGGATGATGGGACAGATGGGGTTGTCGAATATGGGATTTGAAGGGCAGATGGGGCCGGGTGTGATGTTTTCTGGACAGATTGGGGGGGGTATGATGTTTCCGGGACAGATGGAAGGGTTTAGTGGGTGGCCGGTGGAATATGGACCGCCGATCGATCTACAGACCAGCGATCCGACTTGGCAGGCGCCGGAGCTGCCGCCTTCGTATATGTACCGGCCTGCAGCTATGACGGATGCGCCTCAGGTGAAGAAGAAGCGGATTTCACTTGCTGCGCCAAGGGATGAGCAGGGCGATAATGAGGACGATGTTTTGCTGGGGGTTTTTACGAAGGATAAGGGTATGGAGACGACGGAGACGCCGATAAAGCAGAAGTTGCTGTTGCCGAAGCCGCCGCCTGATACGGGGCCGGAAAAGAAGAAGAGGGGACCTGGAAAAAGAAAGTCCAAGGTTGGATCGGATACACCCAAAGAATCAGCGTATAAAGATGCGGAAAAGGATGTGGCGAAAGCGCCTTCGCCGCCACGGGACGGTGTTGCGATGGCTGAGGCGGAGAGTACTCCTTCGAAGACGGACGGAGTTCAGTCAGATGTTGAGATTGTGACGGCGGACATCAGTTCTCCAACAACTGAACCGGAACCGACTGCAACGCTTGTAGAAACCGAGAGCCCGAAGACTCCAGAACAGAAGCCTACGGTGATGGCTGTCCGGTCACGACCACCACCAGTTCAAGATTCAGTACCTGCCGAGGATCCAGATGTCTACATCTACGTGTCTGATTCAGAGCACAAGTCCGCTAGGAAACCGCGAAATCAGAGTCTAAGGGTGGAGATTGTGGCCAAAACTCCACTGGACATCTCCTCGTTCAGGGCTGTTACGCCTGAGCAAAGCGAGGGTGACCATCCTATTTCACAGGAAAAGGATGGGGAGGAAAATGTCCCACGAGCAACAATGATACCTCTGGCGCCCGAGGAGAAAGAAACAAACCACTCAACCAGACCCCCGGCTGTTGAAAGTGGAATAGAAGCCAACGGCCAGCCGGAGCCGCCAGGAGAACTGTTTACTCGGCATGTAGTGGATGCAGAATACGACCTGTCTGACGAAGATCAGCCCATGCAGAAGACGCAACGGCAGCCACAAAAGCAGGCAGGAGCAAGCCGCAAAAAGGACGAAAGTCTGTTACGGAAAACTCTACGCAAGCCACTTGGCATCGTGGCTTCCGACACAAATACCTCGGACAAGCCACACGATGTGCCGATGCCTGACGCTGGAAATCTTAATCCAAAAGATTCGAGCCTGGAGAATCAGGTTAACCGTGAAGATGAACGCGTCGCGGTAGAGTTGAAAGAATCGTCACCACAACCAGCACCACCCATTATTAATACAGAATCATCAATACCAGACATTATGGTTCGGCCGCCCCAAATAACAGAAGTTATCTACACAATCGGCAGCGAGGAGACGCCATGGCCAAACAGACGCAAAGGGAGACCATCCTTCAGGGGTAGAGACCCGCGAGGCGAAATCCCAGACTCTGATCCCATCGGCGGTTTCTCGACCCAGGAAGATCTCGACGACGATGTGAGGCCACCATCGCCAAGTCTGTCGTTTAATGGAGACGAAGAGACAACGCTGGAAATACCAGATTCTTATATTGAACTGTCAAGTGAGATGGGAATTGTGGAGGAAGAAACCCCGCGAAATCACACGGTTCCGTCGCCAACTCTGTCATCCTGCGCCCCCGATGATGAGATGCTGGGACCGATCGCTTCTATATCTTTACAGCCTCAAGATACTGAGATGTTGGACTCTGCCCCCATTGCATCTTCTCCGGGGCCAGCCGAAATATCAGACCCTGTCCCGGCTCTGTCGTCCCAGTCTCAGGACGGGGCCGTCACGGACACGACATCGTCACCACTGCCAGGTACCCCCCACGACAATATTAACAATATGACGCTAGAAAGCATCGCCATTACATCTTCACCATTGATATCCAAACCAGCCCAACGGAAAGGGGATTTTCACCTCAGGCCTTCCACGCCCTCGTATCTTACAACACCACCGAGGAGACCGCGTGGCCGGCCCCCAAAGGCAAAACCAACACCACCCACCATACCAGCAACCACACCATTATCCACCATATCAAACACACCAACCGCCGCCGAACCAGCCAAAACCCCAGCCCCAAAACCACCACCCACCACCGTCAAGCCAACAACAACACCAACCGTCACCAAACCGACCAAAACGCCCACATCAAAACGACCAGCACCCTCGACTAAACCAACCAAGGACCCCACCTCAAAACCACCCCCCGTTTCATCCTCAATAACCCCCACCGCCAAAAGGAAACGTCGCTCGGGGGTGCTGTCTCTGCTCTCCGACTCGGAAGACGACGAGTTAGCTGTCTTGTCGCCGTCTGTTTCGTCGGTGACGCCCATTATGAGGTCTTCTCCTGCTTCGAACCATGTGAGGTTGTTTTCGAGGGTGAGTGGTACGCCGAGGGGGACATACTTGGTCAAAAAACCCGAGGGCTCGGCAAGGAAAAGGGATAAAAAGGAGAGTTTTATGGCGAGAGTTGCTGTTAAGAGGCAGATGAAGATTGTGAAAGGGGGGGGTGAGGATAAGGGAAAGGGGGGGAGGTGTGAAGGGGGGTGTGGGAAGGTTTTTTGCTTTGGGTGTGTGAGGAGGGGGGAATCATAACGGGGGGGAGGTGGATGCGGGGGCCGGGGTGGTTAGTGGGATGGGGGGAGGGTGTTGGAGTGGTGATTATATAGAGTGAGATAGGAATTAATTGGGAGATTGTTTGATATGTTGACACGTTGAAGGAGTGATGAATTATAAACCGCACACTGTGAGCGAAAATGAAACATCGCTGCATTATACGTTGGTTTGCCCTCGATACGGAAAAGCTCGAGAAAAGGGACAGTGAGTCGACCCACTCACGGTTGTTATGTCAACTATCGATATATGTATGCTCGTAAGAAACGTCCGGCAAATCCCCTTGTCGGGATTGCTGGCAAGCGTAGTTCTGACCTGTGAACTGTCCAAGCTAATCATGTCCCAAAAGTCCCAGACATGATTCACTGTCATCGGCCTCTCGTGAAATTGCGTATAGTACAGCCTGTGCTCTAAATCTAGAGTTCAATAGAAATATGTAAATACCTCCTCCGGATCCTTCAGCTACCTCTCCCATCCCCGAGACAGAGCCTCAAGTACTGCCTGGCCGCTGCTCGGGTATCATGCAAAAACGCAGCAAAAGACGAAAATGGTGCGCGTTCCCCAAACGCCAAACCCCAACCAAAACACGACAAAAAGTAGGAAAACGCCTTGCTCGCTAGGAGAACTGTTGCCATCTGTTAGCACGCAAGAATCACTTGACGCAAGGCTGTCGAAGTGAAAACTTACCTTCCACCTGTTACCGCACACAGTGCATTCGCAAAATGTCGTCATCGGCTCATCAGCAGACCTAGTCTGAGCCTGGCTGTACGATACCTTCTTCTGCCCGCACTTGCCACACTTGAGAGCATCACTGATCGACTTCTCTGCCATGGGCACCTGCGCCTTCTTCATGTTCTCCTGCTGCAGCTTCTCGTCCTCGGCACGCTGGGCATCCGAGGCAAGCTCAACGTCCGTCATCTTGACAAACGTGTCCGGCGTGATGGCTCCGGATCGCACGCGCTTTCCCAAGGCAGGGTTGTCCTTGCGCTTCAAACTGGTCATGAGGCCGCGAATCTTTTGGCGATACTCTGGCGTGTCGCCCTTGAAAACTCTGAAAGCGGCAGCCTCCACCTCCATGGCGAGTCTGACAACCTCCTCGACAGACTCTGTGGCCCTGTATGCCAGGCCGTTGTAAAGAACGCCGATACAGCCGTCGCGAGCTTGATGACCGGTGCGCTTGAGATCTACCTTGTCCGTCTTGAAATGCCGTCTCTCGGTATCGCCCTCGTATGGCTTGTTGGAGGATGATGATGGAGGGAGAGGCGAGCTGACGCTCTTCGGGGTGGGCGAGTCCTTGGCGAGTTCAACCTTGCGCTTGTCCTTGGCCGAGTCGACGTTCTTCCTCCATTTGGACACGATCTCGGTAGCCAATCTCGCGATGTCTTTGTTGGTGTTTGATCGCATTTTACCGACGACGACGCCGGCTTTGGTGGACTGCGGGCAATATGATCAACAGAGTGGCCAAAAAAGTCAACCCGCCCGCCCGCCGCGGCAGGGACAGGAGAGAGGTCTTACACGAAGCTGCTCTTCAGTCGGGGCAGGCTCCTTCTTCAACTCCTCCAGCAACTGGAGGACCACGGATGGAGGCTCTTTCGCAGCAGCCTTGTGCAGCGTCTGGATGCGCTTGGTGAGCGATCGATCGTCCATTGTGGATATTGTGGTGTGGGAGAGTGTGATGAAGCTGTCGCGGATCGGGTGAATTGGCTTTAGTTTGTAAAGGTGACGGAGCTTCCAGAAAGGTAATCGTAGCCTTGCCCGGTTGATATCGATAAAAAGAGAGCCCCACCGGCCCAGCTTTCTTTGATCCACCAAGAGCAGCGACCTTGCAGATGCCAAGAGTTGACAGCTGCACCCATTCTGGAGCACAGCCGGCCACACGTGATATCGCGTTTCCCTCGTGCAGTGAATCTCGAGCTTTCCTGTTCATGAAATACCTGATCATATACATACACGAATTCCCTCATTATTGTTTTCTTACGCTTTTTGCGCGACATCCTCGGCACGAGTTTTCGCCACATCACCCTCCTTGTTCGCCTTGACTGACTTGAACTCGAGGAAGCACGAAATGATGGCAGCCATTGCACCCATGGGGATGCCCACAATAAACACCAATCGCAGTGCAGCATTGTACACCTCCAACATTAATGGCAGCTCATCATCCAGTACAAGATTATGGAATGAAGCCGCACCGACATCGATAAGCTTCTTGATGTCGACTCCGGGCAGGATATTAGCCTCTGATGCCTTCAAGAGCTGGTGTTGAAACACGCTGTTTCCGATCGATAGGATGATGGCGCCTCCCAACGACTGTGACGCCACCACCGCTGCTGTTCCAACCGCCATGTCGTCCTCCGCAAGTACCGTCTGAACAGCTGTGAATCCCTGTTGGATCGACATGCCAAACCCTACACTGCACACCATCTCGTAGCCCACCCACTGCCCCGTCGTGGTGCGCGGATTCAAGAGCGTCAGCAATCCAAGACCAATAGTACCGATAGCACTTCCAATCACGGCTGGAGGCGTGACGTAACCGATCCTGGTGACAAATATGCCAGCCAAGAGCGAAAAGAAGGCGTTTACCAAAAAGTAGGGGATCATGTTGACACCCGAACCAATAGCGCTGTCATCCTTGATTGCTTGGAACCAGATGGGCAAGAAGAAGGTCAGGTTGATGAGCGCACCATAGGTCATGAACGCCATACCGCAAGAAGCAGCCACCGTACGCTGAGTGACAATCCGAGGCGGCATCAGCGCCTCATCTCCTTTCCACCATTGCCACGCCATGAAGATGACGGCCACGACGCCACACCCAGTCAAGAGTCCGATAACCTCTGCACTTGACCAGGCCACCCCCTGGGTTGTGTACTCGAGCGCCAGGAAGAGCATGATGGACGCCGCCAGGAGAAGCGCATTTCCAAGGATATCCAAGGCCAAGATACGTTGCCAGAATGGCCGGTTGGCTCCCTTGTTCTTTGCTGGATGAAAGAAAATCATCATGGCCGCGGCTGTGGCACCGCCAACGGGGAGGTTGATGTAGAAGCACCATCGCCATGTCTCGAGTTGTCAGTATCTTCTCGACAAATACATCGGTTGCCGGATACTCACCACCAAGTCTGTAAAAACACCACCCAGCAGGGGTCCAAGGGAAGCACCGATCCCAAACCTGAATAGGGTCAGATGAGCAGCGAAGAGAACTTCGTGGTGATGATCACTTACATTAGCCCAACAATAGCAATGAAAACAGGCCTCAAATGCAACGGAATCGTGGTTGAAACGACAACGAAGCTCCCAGTGAGGATGCCTGCACACCCCAGCCCTGCAATGGCTCGCCCGATGATCAAAGTCATGGACGTCTGTGATATACCGCAGAGTAACGATCCCAGTTCAAAGAGAAACACGGCTACCAGATACGAGACTTTAACAGAGAAAATCGTATAGATGCGACCAAACATGGGCTGAAAGGCACAGGCTGTGAGCATATATGCTGAGCCATACCAGCCAATATCCGGTGTTGACTTGAACTCCTCGGTAATATTCGGAATAGCCTACAAGGTCAGTAGAGGAAGAAAATACTAGATAGCATCATGTTCCACCCACCGTTGATATAATCGTTCTATCAATCGAAGTCAAAAACACCGCAAACATCAGCCCAGCCATCAGGCACGCCAGAGGAATACCAGAGACATAACGGGCCTCTGCCAGAGGGTCACCCTTCTCCGACATGGGAAGTTCCGGGGTCACTGCGTCCCTCGGAACCTCAAATGGCTTTGTGCTCCAATGGATTTTTGCGTCAGGTTTCCCTGGATGTCGCTGCTCAGTCATGGAAATCGGGTACTTTCGTCGAACACTGGTAGGTGTCAAGGGGGTCGGGGACGCGGCTAGTTGCCGCAGGCCGCCAAGGACTTCTTCTAGGAGCACGTTCTTGGGTACGTTGGCCATCTCCTGTGGCGTGCGAATCGGTGGGGGATTCCGGGTCGCACCGGACACATGTGAGACGGCTGAGAGCTTGTCATTGTTGGTGATGGACTCGGTTTTGAGGGGTGGGATGCCGATTCTCTGGAGGTTGTGTTGGCTGACTAGGCCGCCAAAGCTGCTGGGGCGGTTGCTGTCTTGACATGCCGGCATGGGAATCTCGGGGGGGATGTCTGGTATTGGGCTCTCATCATGAGAGGGCTGGCGCTTTCGAAAGCACATGATGATATGAAGAACGTTACTCAGAGAAGCCATCATGAGGAGAAGGGACTCGGGGGTTGAGTGAAACAGTCAAGATTCACTCGACGTTCAGGAGCCGGAAATTCTGGTCATGGGTCATGTTTTCGACCTCTTTCAAATCCTGAGATCTGACCCCGGAGAAACTACCAGAGGCAGCAGGTATGGTCGCTTTCCATGTCGATAAAGCTCTCGTTAGTCTAGGAGGCCGGTATTTTCGGTCGACAACGGCTTTCTCTCGTTGGGAGCGGTCACAGGGGATCGCCTAGACTAGGTGCGCCACTCGACGGCTGAATAACCGTCAACCCTTACCAAGCCTGCAGGCAGTTCAACAGAAACGACGATGAGAATATTCAAGGGCTGTCTTTAAAGTGCCACGTTGTTTCGAAGAACACAGCGCACACGCAGAACCCCAGGTTCAGCTCATGATGCCTGACTGTAACTGAATGACTGCTTTCAGGGGTAATCAAGGAGCCCGCATGTCAACTTCAGTACCGACACACAGGTCATCGGCTCAAGTCTAAACCAACGGTTATACCGGATTCCGTCGTACGAGAACGCTCAAGCTAGCCCACTAGCACACAGACTCCAATACTGGCGTTGACACTGACTCTGGCGGACATGATTCAGACAATACTGCTCTAGGTCTGTTCTAGGCCATGCTTGTGGATAACGGCATGTAAATAGACCCTTCAGGTCAAACTTGCGGCATACACCGGCTTCGCCTAGCGCCATGGAAAGCCCTCAATCTTGAACGTCGCCACGGCGAACCAAGCTCCTGGATTCTGAAGGCCAGCAGGCATGATGTATATAACGGTATGCCCCGTTACCGTTGGAATCCTGGTTTCGGCATCACAACCTCGCAGTGTATCTGATCTTCTGGGGGTTTGGACCTAACCGGCGTTCAACTCTATGCTTCGCTTCAGTTCTTCCAGTTCCGATACTCCATCTCTCGGCCGTTGAACACCGAATGTCGCTTCGGTAACCATGGCCTCAAAAGTCACTCTCGGCCCCGTGCTGGCGGTAACCACAGCAGTATCCATCGGTGTCGCGAAGAAATTCGACCTGCCTCTGGCCCAGACTGTCGGGACAGCGTTGGCAGCAGCCATTCCCTTCTACCTTTTCGTCTGGCTGAGCTATCTTTACCCAATCTACTTCTCCGAACTGAGACACGTTCCCACAGTCCCGGGTAACCCTCTCATAGGGCAGTTCTTCACCATCATCACCGAGGAGTGCGGCGTCCCCCAGCGTCGCTGGCACAAGGAGCTCGGTCCCATCATCCGCTACTACTTCCCCTTTGGCGCCGAGAGACTGTCCGTTGCCGACGACGAAGCCCTCAAGCACATGACGGTGAAAAACCCGTACAACTACCCCAAGCCCGTTCGGGCCAAGCTCTGGATGGTCCGCATTCTCGGTGAGGGCATCCTCCTCGCCGAAGGCACCGACCACGTCGTCCAGCGCAAGGCCCTCACAGCCGGCTTCTCCATCGGCGCTATCCGCTCGCTCACGCCCATCTTTTGGGAAAAGTCCCTCATCATGGCCAAGCTCTGGAAGAAGGAGATGACCACCTCCCACCTCAGGGTCAAATCGTTCGAGGCGTTGGAATGGCTGAACCGCTGCACCCTCGACATCATCGGCAAGGCCGGTTTCGGGTACGACATCAACTCCCTCGAGGACCCTGACGTCCCCATCCGCGAGGCCTACCGCCTCGTCTTCGCCTTTGACCTCTTTTCTCGCCTCCTCCACGGGATGCAAGCTTTCATCCCTGCCTCGAAGCACATCCCCTCCAAGATGAATCGCGACATGGAAACCTCTCGGGGTATCATCCTCGACAAAGCTACCGAGATCATTACCACCAAGCTCGACGAGGCGGAGAACAACATCGGCAAGAAGGACATCCTTGCTCTGATTGCGAAAGAGAACAAGAAGCTCAAGGAGAACGGGGAGGAGGGGCTGTCGTTTGACACGATGCGGGATCAGATCATGACGTTTCTGGGGGCGGGGCATGACACCACTGCCACGGCGGTGGCGTGGACTGTTCATCTTTTGTCGACGCACCCTGAAATTCAGAGCAAACTCCGTGAGGAAATCCGGGAGCACATGCCCTTTTTGTTTGACGCCTCCACCCGCCATGATCCTCGTCTTTTGGCGTCCGTAGACCCGGATAAGCTCCCCTTCATGGACAACGTCTGCAGGGAATCACTGAGATACATCCCCCCGATCCCCATGACAGTAAGGCAGTCCATCGCGGACGACACTTTGGGTCGGTACAAAGTCCCGGGTGGGACTGTGATCTACGTGCTTGCCAACACGATCAACCGGCTTCCGTGCTACTGGGGGGAAACGGCGGATGAGTTTGACCCGGACAGGTGGGATGATTTGCCGCCGAGTGTGGTGCCGAACGCGTTTATGACTTTTTTGCAGGGGCCGAGGGGGTGTATTGGGCGGAAGTTTGCCGAGACGGAGATGAAGATTTTGTTATGTGTGCTGCTGAGCGAGTTTGAGTTTGGGAGGGATTATGAGACGGCTGATCCGGAGGAATGGAAGATGTGGAGGTTGGTTTTGAGGCCTAAGGAGGGGGTTACGGTTAGGGTTTCCTTGTTGGGGGGGAGTGAGGAGGTGGTGATTGATGGGGGGAAAAGGCAGGGGTAGATAATGGGGGGATGGGGATTGTATAATGTCGGTATTTTTAGATTGGGTGGTTGACAGATGGTGGGTAGATGGGAGAGATATCTAGATGGGGAAGACATTACATACATCACCTTAGGGGGGAAAATGTGTGTAGATTTTCTTTTTTGGGGAAGGGGGTTGTAACATAGCTTGAGCGAATGGTTTTGGTTAAGCCGGTAGATTAGGAGATACTCGGTCGTAGAAGCTGTTCATGTGATATCACAGGTTATTTATCTTGAATATCGAGATATCTCTCCTCTTGCTTCAGTCCTTCACCGGTTATCTACCGACCTGCCGAGTAGTTGATTGTGGTTCCAATCCCATCACACAGCGTACCAAACCGCCGGATGCATCTGTCTGTACAACCCAACAGTCATGAAAACGTCAACTCCAAAAACAAGTGATATAGAAACATCACTCCAAAGAAAGAAACAGCTCGTTATCCTATCTTTCACCAGTGGTCAATAAAAATCTAAAAACTCGCCAACATTCACACTTTATTTGATTGTGGTGTTCCGGTGCCGAAAACCATTTGATTTTACGAGGATTCGAACAGGAAGCTCTGAGGCTGAGCGAAACCGAGGGGGGGGGAGGGCTTGCCCTCGGCCAGCAGGCTGACCGCTTGGCTACGCCAGAATGTGCTGCTGTCCTGTTGAATATTGCAAGGCTGACATAATACATAAACCATGGTTGTTGCTCCTGCTGTTAAGGAAGGAGCAAGCTGGTGCTGGTTGTGGTCGGTAAGGTACCAGGATGAGTTATGGTGAAAAGACATTTCATTCCTTCTATTCAAACAACCAAAACAGCAAAACTTTTTAAACTCCTTATCCCCAAAACACCGCCCAGGTGATATGTCATATGCTTGATGGATATGCCGAAAGAAAAAAAAGAAATCTGGTATCATCAGCCAAAAGAAACACACACCCGTTCAGTCATGACCTTCTTTCCTTCGTATGCTCTATCATTTCTTTTCCCGTCTCTTCAACCATCATGATATTTCATTCAACTCGCTGGCCCCTTATTCATTGTTCCATAACTCCCGTTCGTTGTCCTCTTTTTCCTTTCTTTCCCGGGCTCAGTCTCCGATTCTGACTCCTCGCCCTCCAATGCTTCTAAAACAGCTACTTCGTCGTACCCGTCAACGCTGCTATCGTCGTCGTCGTCACGCTGGAGCAGGCTCTCTTCTTCCCCGTCAGAGGTGGAAGTTGATGTGGCTGTCGAGGAAGCGGTAGGGCCATCACCTTCGATAATAAACCAAGGCGGGATCGTCCCCATCAAGGCGATTAACCCCAGGAACCACCACGCTGCAATCACGTATCCTCTCTGCACGCCCCAGCTGAAGACCGCACCGGCAGCGGCGGGCCCCGCAGCTCTCCCTAGTCCGGAAAAGGTCGTCGCTACTCCGTTCAAGGTCCCAAGGATCCGGAGGGAGGTAGCAGAGTTGGTCAGGAGTATGGTGGTGCAAGGGAAGGCGACAATAACGACAAATCCTTTGACCAGCATGATGGTCAAGAAGAAGATGTACCGAGCGGTGGTATCCTGGACGAGAACTGTGTAGGGCGTCAAGAAGTATATTATAGGGAATACGACGGCTATGCAAGAAGTCAGTAACTAGGAAAGGGCTTGGGAAGGGAGAAATAATAGGGTGCTTACTGGCAAAGCGGTAGATTCCCAGCACACCAAACTTGGCACACAGCTTGGGAAACAGGAAAAACTGAATCACTCCACAGGAGATGCCGTAGACCGTGTAGATTGTGCCGATTTTGTCCGAGCTGAGGCCGAAGCCGCCGGTGAACTTGAACGGGAGGGAGGTGTTGTGCTCGTCAGGAATCACACGGGGATAGTTGAGGAACACAGGCAGGACTTGGTCGTACGCTACTGAGTGAAGAGCCAAGAAGGTGTAGCAAATGAGGTTTATCGACGTCTGAGGGGCGAAAATGTCCTTCATCGATACTGGATCGGAGTGCTTGGATTCCAAGTGCGAAGAGCTGCTTGACATGGCGGACTGGGCAAGCAGAGGGGCAGATGCCTCGCTGTCAACAAAGGAGCGCCTCCTGAGATTCTTGGTACGCTTGGAGCGGTGGAAGGGACGAGTTAGTTTCTCGCCGAGCTCAAGGCCCCAGTCGCGTTTGTTGCGTTTGCTTTCGAGTGTTTCCTTTTGTGGCTGTTAGTCTATGTGGTGATTTGGAAGGGCAATGAGACGAACCTTGAGGAACAACAACCCGGTCATGAAAGAAATGAAAAACACACAGCATGCCATGATATTTGGCAAAGCAAAGGGGTAAGTCTTGAAGAACTCAATGTTTCCAAAAACGTTGGGAAACTGCTTGGCAGGCTGAGCAAAGAAGCCACCAAAGGCAGGCCCAAAGACAGAGCCTATTGACCACACAAGGGGCATGAGCGAGAAGGCTTTGGGCTGAAGAACTCTTTCCGGCACCATTTCGGCTACCATGGTTCTGATGATGCCAACTGGTGACGTTGTTAGTGGTGTGACAGAAAACACAGAACTGGGTGTAGGTACTTACCATTGCCGTTGCCGCTTCCCATGATAGCTCTTGCGGTGATGGCCATGGGCAAGCTTGTCGACATACCCCAGACAAGAAAGCAAATCATCGTGCTGAGCAACCCTATCAGGATGATGGGTTTCCTTCCAAATTTATCTGACGCCCGTCCCCATGCCACAGCCGTACAGCTCTGACTTATAGAGAATATGGCACCGGTAAGACCTGCCCATCTTGCAACCTCATTCTTCTCTACCCCAAAGCTGGCGATCATCTCTGGAAGATAGGGGAAGACTGAGGTAAGTGCAAGGGGCTCGGCGAACCTGGCAATGGCTATATGATGAATGTCAGCATACTATGAAGAGAGCGGAAGCGGTACCCGGCTATGAGATGAACAGTGATCGTCAAGCAGCAGTTGTTGATGTCTGCCAAGCCTAGCTGACTCGGAGGGTATTATTGGGCAACGGCCCTCTTGCTCCACTACTCTAGGCCGGTGAACGACATGTAAAGATCTAGAAGGGCAAGTGACTTACCGAGAATGGCCAGCTGCTGCACAGGCAGCTTTGGCCCATCATTCTTATGACTAGTCATAGTGTACGATTATGCCTAGTAGATCAGAAGAACGACGGAGTTGAGTTCTGAGTTTCTGAGAGGCAGTGGCCTCGAGATGTCACAGTTGGCTCCACTGATGTGTGTAAGACGTATGCCACGGATCGGGAGGCAAAATAAGACTCTCTTGAAACTAAGTCTATGCTCTCCAAATGAGAGGAATTGGTATACAAGAAGTCCCAAGAAAGGAACAAAACAGATGGGGGAAAGACTGCAGAAGGCAAGGGGGCGGTAACAAAATAGTTTTATGAGAGGAAGAGACGGCGAGTGACTCTGCAGGCCTTGATTTGCCTTATCCGAGAACTGAGGCAAGGGTGGGAAGGCTGACAAACACAATTTCGAAGCGGGAGCGGATCCGGGAAGATGACTAGTCCTAGATCAGTAAACCGGCGGCCGGGGAGAAGCTGGTTGAGTCGGATGGCCGGCGAGTGTGAGTTCGGCCCAGATGGTAGGAAGAGAGGCCGTTGGCTGTTCGAGACGAGGAGGTGAGGAGGTCTAGGGTGGCATTCTGCAGGGCATGCTTTAGGCAGGAGGATCACGTTCTGCAGCAACGGATATCAATGACCTGCAGAAGGCGGAAAAAGATGGTGGCATGGGCATTTTACGGTGTCAAAGGCCGCTGGGAAAAGAGCAGTGAGAGGATGGCCGGAACGGCACCGGTCGACGCCCCACTCCGTGATCGGATGGGCTGGGATGAACCCTCATTCGCCACTGACGGTTCCACCTTCGTCATCCAAGACGAACTCAAGAAGATGGCACTTACAACAGAGTACCTTACTGCGTAGGTACCGAACCAGAGATATCATTCAATTGATGTCCCGGTGAGACAGGTTGGTGCAAAAGGTCAGCGGACATAAAAAATAAAGAGGGGTAACACACCGTCGAGACAGAAACAGGGCGTTTTTTGACATCTCCCACACCGAACCAGCTCACTGCATGGGGGGCGGCCGCAGTGCAACCGGGGAACCTTCAGTGCGCCTTCCGCCGCTAACCGCAGAAGTTTCTTGATGTTGGAAGATGTTTTCGTAAGAGGCGGGGATGAGAGACAACACATGAGATGGCAGCCAGAAAATTGCTTGAGACCTCTTGAGGGGACATACAGCGGTCCTTGTACAGCGCTACAGGAACCGAGCAAGTGCCTATTAAGCGTCAGGGAGAAGAAGAAGTCAACTTGAACGTCGATGTTGAACACGGAAAATTAGCGAGCCGTTCGGAAGCGGGGGTCCCCCAGACCCACCAAGTCTAGGCACAGTCTGCGAAAGTCGTTCTACACTGTATACTCCAATCACACCGGCAGCTCCCGTGGTTGCGTCAACGACTGCCTCGATAGCATTGAGTGATTGATCAGCTACCATTCACAGCTAGGATGAGACACGCGATCAAAGCTCGCCACAGGGTTTTCTCATCAGTGCTTAATTCAACGTCTGCTTCCGTCTCTTTGTTTACCACTCGATACTCGATATCTGTCGGTGAGATGCATCTGCTGTCTTGGCGTTAAGTTGACTTGTAAGTGATTGCCAAATGTCAGCCTTTCTCATAGATCAAGTCTCATAATGAAAACAGAACTACCATCATGGCGTCCGAAAACGAGCCGCTCAAGATGAACAAGACACAAAATGTCCATCCATTTCCCGATAATTACATCTACGTACCGCCACGCCCACGGCCTCAGCCTCGCTCGGTGCTTCGCCGTTTCTGCACTATAGCCCTCGCCTCAACCCTCATATGGACTCTCATAGCGCCTTTGGGATCCATCCTGTCCGGTAACTGGTATATCTCGGGGCGGGATGGACAGGATGGACAAACCTGGCCTGGACGCAACCAGGTCGACCAGGACGAGTTGAGGCAAATCCTCCGCGACGTTCCCAGCAGCGAAAGCGCCATGCAATGGAGCCGCTATTACACCTCAGGACCTCACCTCGCCGGTAAAAACTATTCGCAGGCTCTGTCGACCAAACAAAAGTGGGAAGAGTGGGGCATCAAGTCTGAGATCAACGAGTATGTTGTCTACATCAACTACCCTCTCGACCACAGACTCGCCCTTTTGAAGGGAAAGGAGAAGAAGGAACAGGATGGAGAAAAGGAATACGAAGTGACGTACGAAGCCTCGCTGGTTGAGGATGTCATCGAGGAGGATCCCACTAGTGGGCTTGCCAACAGTGTGCCAACCTTTCACGGATACTCTGCTTCGGGAAACGTCACTGCACCAGTCGTCTATGTCAACTACGGCACATACCAAGATTTCGAGGACCTTCTTGCTGCCAACATCACACTCAAGGGAAATATTGCCATTGCCCGTTATGGTGGAATTTTCAGAGGGCTCAAGGTCAAGCGTGCCCAGGAGCTCGGAATGATTGGCGTTATTTTGTACAGCGATCCTGGGGATGATGGAGAAGTCACCGACGAAAAAGGGGTTCCTACATACCCTGAAGGACCGGCACGCCAACCCAGCAGTGTTCAACGAGGCAGCACCCAGTTTCTCAGTGTCGCCCCGGGTGATCCGACTACGCCTGGGTATCCGTCAAAGCCAGAGGTTCCTCGCAGACCGGTCGAAACAGCCATCCCCAGCATTCCGTCCCTCCCGATCTCTTACGCCGATGCCCTTCCCATTCTCAAGGCCCTCAACGGTCATGGTCCGAAAGCGAAGGACTTCAACCAGTGGTGGACACGTAACACCGGCCTAGGGTACAAGGGCGTGGAGTACAACATCGGACCTACTCCAGATGACGTCGTTGTAAACCTCTACAACGAGCAAGAATATGTGTACACCCCGATCTGGAATGTCATTGGTGTGATTAATGGTACCATTCCCGATGAGGTTGTTGTTGTTGGAAATCATCGTGATGCTTGGGTTGCAGGAGGCGCCGGCGATCCGAACAGTGGATCGGCAGTCTTGAACGAGGCCATGCGTGCTTTTGGAGAAGCACTCAAGCGTGGCTGGAAACCTCGCCGGACTGTTGTCTTTGCTAGCTGGGACGGTGAGGAGTATGGTTTGGTTGGCTCAACGGAGTGGGTGGAGGAATACCTCCCCTGGCTCAAGCACGCGAGTGTCGCCTATGTGGTATGCTGATCAGTTCGTTGTGTTCTGTGTTGTACGAATGCTAACCCTCGACAGAACACCGATGTCGGCGTGAGAGGCAAGCGCCTCGCCGTCGCGGCCTCTCCTATCCTCAACAAGGTCATCTATACAGCCACTTCCCTTGTTGGATCAGCCAACCAAACACGCCCCGGCCAGACCGTGTATGATCTCTGGGACAAGAAAATCAAAACAATGGGAAGTGGCAGCGACTTCACTGCCTTCCAAGACTTTGCTGGCATTCCCTCCATCGACATTGGGTTCGACAATGACCGCGACAGCCCTGTGTACCATTATCACTCCAACTACGACAGCTTCCACTGGATGCAAAAGTTTGGGGATCCTGACTTTCTTTACCACAGAACCATGGCCCAGGTTCTTGGTATTCTAGTGGCGGAAATCGCCAACCTCCCTGTCATCCCCTTTGGTGCTGAAGACTACGCCAAGGCTCTGGCCGAATACGTCCACAAGGTCGAAGACAAGCTGGACGCCTACCTCATCCCCCCAGCTGAAGTCCTTTCGGCAAGCGTAACCGACGAAGAAATGTTTGAACTTCGCTCCTCCACCCGCAACATTTCCTCCCCTGTTTCTGTTTCCACCACATCCAAACACACCCCCAAAACCTTCCGCAAATCCCTTACTCGCCTCCATGAAGCCCTTCAAACCCTCACCTACCACGCCTACCATCTTGATCTCCTAGCCGATGAGCTTCGACACATCTCAGAAAACGACGAAATCCCCTGGTGGGATCTGCCTCGTAAAGTCCGCCATCATTGCGCGGTTCGCAAGGCCAACACCAAGTATAAGTACCTCGAGCGTAGCTTCTTGTATGAGGAAGGGCTGGACAACAGGCCCTGGTTCAAACACGTGGTGTTTGCTCCGGGACTGTGGACGGGGTACTCCGGGGCGGTGTTCCCGGGTTTGATGGAGAGCATTGATCAGGGGGATTGGACGAATGCGGAGAGGTGGGTTGATATTATTGAGAGTAGGATTTTGAATGCTGCGAGGGGGATTGAGGCGTAATGGTGCGATATTGAGAGGGGTGTGGAGAGATAAGTGTTGATGAGCGAACATAGGTGATGGTCTAGATTGATCTGAACTATAAGAGAAAGTGACTTTGCCTACCCTACAGCTGGCTATGGGCTGGATACAGCATTACGGATTGGAGAATCAGAAGGATAGTCTGCTTGCGGTTTTGTAATTTCGCAAGTCTTGTTTTATCTCCTGGGTTCTCATTCTATCCATTCCAGCTGCTTACCTGACAGCTATTCTCTCACACCTCTTACTTCACAGCCATTTATTTCGCTGCTTTCAATTCGCACCCTCTTGATTCACAGTTAATAGTTCACTGCTCTATTTTGCAACAATCAACACCTCTTGTTTGGAAGCAATAATTATTTCAACCCCTCCCTTTTCACACCGTCGTAGTAGATACTGTCACCACACTTGGTGTTCAACTACCTTACCACAGGGATCACTTCACAGCATTTGGCTCTCGGTTCCATTCAACACTTCATATGTACAACTACAGGTAGCCACTATCTCACATCAATTCTTTGTAGCAATCTTTTATGATGGTTCTTCATTACTGTTCTTTCCACCGTAGTCTTTCACAATTACTTTTTCCCTAGTAATTTTTCACACCAGCTTTTTCATAACCCTTTTTTTCACACCTCTCAATCCACCATTTTCACAGTAATTATATCACAGCTATCATTTCGCAGCCAAAATTTCAAAGCCGATATTTCAGAGTTGATATTTCACAGCTGATATTGCACAGCTGATATTTCACAGCTAATTACCATCCCACGACTCACCCCACAGTCCAGTTATAAACTTACTTCACATTTTCCGTGAGCTCATAGCTCTTTTACTACAGCGCCTTTGCATATTCCATGGTCCCGACTCGGCCACAAGCCTAGCCCTTCCAGGCTCGTAGAACCAGGTTGTGCTGTGATTTAGGGCTGGTAGTCAAAGAACAGACAGAGAGTCAAACCTGATAGGTAGTTCAGGGTAATAAATATAACCTTATCATAAATGCAACATGACACAGCTCAGAAGTGTCATCAGCCCCTGAAATAAACCAACACATCCATTCGCTACCCTACCCTATCCTTCCTTCGCACTCCCTCGCCTCACATACAGAGGAAAGAATTACCACACCCCCAAATAAAAAAAAACAATCAAAAAAACCAAAAAAAATAAGAACCACGAAATCCCATACTCCTTGCCATTTCTAATCGCACCAAACGATATTTCACTAACTACTTTATTCAAGTTGTGTTTCTTTCTCTCTCTCTCTCTTCATTCTCCTCAATCTCCCATCTCCTCACACCCACCCACAATCACTTTCCCCCCCTCCCCCCAACCTCGGCATGTCCCCCTCCCTCGGTCCCGACTCCAGCAGCAGCAGCCCTGGTATCAAAATCAAATTTCCTCTCTGCGCTAGGCTGCTACTTGGGGAGGCTGTCCTGCCTTCCTTCCAGCCGCTTTCCACTCCTCAGCAAGCCCACGAGTCATCCGCGTCCGGGATGGCAGGTGACCAGAATTTTCTGACCGGATCGTCCTTACGTATCAACTAGATTGCTTCGCCGGCGAGATAGCGCTGGAGGATGCCCTCATCGCGAATTGGCGCAAAGTAAGGGTGGGCCATGGCTTCCTTGGCGGTGAGACGTTCCTTTATTTTATCATTAGCATCGGATGACATCTCATCACGGTAAACAAAAACCTACCGCATGGTCGTATCGAAGCAGCTTGTCGAGGAAATCAATCGCCTCGTTCGAGACAAATCGTTGATTGTCTGCATTGACAAAGCTGTGCCAGGGCTTCTTTTGGAAACGGCCCAGAATGTCATCGTACTGTGTGTCCAGCTCGATCTCGTACTTGTCTAGGTAGTCAAACAGGTCGTCGGTGCCGAGCACCTTGGCGATCTTGACGAGCTGATCGGCGTTGCTCTGGCCGTGGAAAAATGGCTCCTTGCGGAAGATCATGGAGGCGAACATGGCGCCCAGGCTCCACATGTCCAGGCTGTAATCGTATTCCTGGTAGTCGACGAGAAGCTCGGGACCCTTGAAGTAGCGCGAGGCGACGCGCACGTTGTACTCGGTACCTGGGTGGTAGAATTCGGCGAGACCCCAATCGATGAGGCGCAACTATTGAGAGAGTGTCAGTAGTGGTCAGGTTAGAGAGAGAGCCAGAGGTGTTTTGATGGTGGTCGTGCCTTTCTGTTCTCATGATCGATCATAACGTTATGAGGCTTCACGTCGCGGTGCATGATGCCCTTGCTGTGGCAGTAGTCGAGGGCCTTGAGGAGCTCGTAGATGTAGTAGCGGACGTCGATGTCGACAAACTTGGGGTACAGGGTTCGGAAGTCGGTGTTGTTGACAAACTCGAAGATGAGCGATGGGGTTTTGCTCTGCGAGTCCCTAACCACGTCGAGCAGGGCGACGATGTTGGGGCCGCCTGCCAGGTTCTGCAGGATCTTGATCTCGCGCTTGATCTTCTTCTTTTTTACGGGCTTGAGCACCTTGATGACGCATTTTTGATAGTTGACGACGTTTATTCCCTCGAAGACCTCCGAGTACTTGCCGCGGCCTGGGGAAGGGGGAGTGTGGGGGGTCAGCGAGTCGTTGTTTGGAAGGAGGGTTAAAATGACTGACCGATCTTGCGAACAACTTCGTAGTTTTCGAGAGCGCCCCAGCTGATATTGACAGAATCATAGTCCCAGTAGCTCCTGGGCATGTTCTGGTTGACATCGGCATAGACTCTGGCCATTCTGGAGACGGGTGCGCTCGTTTGCGCGGTCGCTGGGGGTGCGGGATCGATGTTGCAAATTGGCGGTGGTGTGGGCGAGAGAGCGCCCAATGTCAGCAGACAGAGTGAGGGGCACACGGCCAGCATCTTTTTGAGAAGAGTCCTTTGACCAGGCGCGCGTTTCGCTGCGCTTGCCGTTTAGCGTAGCTTTGCAGGGATGCCTTGCCTGGCAATCCACCCAGACCAGTCCAGTTGCTTGCAGCCGATAAGGGTGCTTATCGCGGTGACCTTGCCTTGCCTTCCAGTTGCCTGCCGCTTCCAGGTCAGGTCCTTTTTTTTTCTTCCCCGTCTCTCTATTGTATAACTTTAAAATGTGAGATCTGCACCGAGTTGTGTGCTACTTGTATCCTGTATAGTGTCTCCTCTGGTGTCTCCCTTCCAGGTGGAAAGGCGTCCGGTTGAGGCGCAGTTTAAGCCCTATTCTCCATCTTGCCATTTTTAACAACTGTTAGCATCTTGTCCTGTGAGAACTGGCCAACTACAGGTGCCCGCCGGGAGTGAACCTTACGCGTCCGTTTCTTCAGCACTTCTGGGCAGCTGGAAATATGTCCCCGATATATCTCGTAATGAAAAAGTTGCTCGCCATCTTGATTCTTGAATACCTGACTGGCATGTGGCACGTCGGCTTCTTTTATTGTAGTTCCTCAAACGAGCTAGCAGTCGAGCCCCCCTGTCGCCATGTCGCATCAGAAGGCTCGGCACCTATCCGCTACCCATCAAGCGGCGGTGAACCACTCATCATCCTGCATTGAGCCCCGCGATAGCTAACCCGATTCTCTATCAAGGGATATTCTCGAACCATTCTTTTTGTCTTCTTTCAACACGCCTCTTTTGGTTTCTTCTCGGCGTCGTCACTCTCGGCTCTCTCATCATGTCGCGAAGGACGAATAGACCTCCCTCCACCTACGAGGACACGCGTTCTATCCGCTCCCAGCGATCCAGAGCCCCGGCTAACCATGGCTCCCAGAGGGCGGCACGTCCAGCCGAGGCTGATCGCCAGTCGCTGCGCCCACCTGCTGCTGAAACAGATCGCTATTCCCTTCGTGAACACTTTGCAGCAACCAGGAGCGTGCTAGAGTTTGATTTTGACGACGCTTCCTCCTTTGTGGGTTCGACCCTGGCGTCTGAGCACTTGGGCGGAGAGGACCAGGATGATGATGAAAAGGTTGCCGCCGAGCGAGAGGTCATCAGGAAGCTATTCGCAGACGGCCCTCTGGACAGAAGCTACTATGAGCTTATGTGTCTTCCCAAGAAGGGGCCGGCACTAAGGCGAGAGGAGGTTCAGGCTGCCTATAACCGCCTCGTTCAAGTGCTTGCTGTGGAGAGGCAGTCAGGACCTCTGCAGAGCCCGGCAGGCTTCTATCTGGGGATGGTTCAAGCGGCATATGAAGTCTTGGCCGACCCATCACGAAGAATTGGTTACGACTTGTCGACCATCGAGGGGTATGACTCGGAGGATGACGAGGCCGAGCTTGATGTTGCCCTTCTTGGTGCAGAGAAGCAGACCACTTATGAGAGCAAGATCCAAGATCAGTATATCCTCCTAACTCGCCGGGATGCCCGGGCGACTACAGACTTGGGATTCAGGGTGAATGCTTCGCCTCTACTTGCGTCTTCTGAGGAACTTGCGAAGCGTGGAAACCCTGGAGTGGAAGTGCTGGACTTCTCGCTGCAAAAATCTGCCACCGTGGCCTTGCCAGGATTCAAAGAGCCGTTCGAGGAAGCCTCAGTAACCCTTGTGAAGGTCTTGAAAGACTTCTTTGAAGATTCAGAAGAGGGAGAAAAGAAGGCACCTCTTCCGGAGCAGCAGCAGCAAAAGAAGGCATCAACCAAGCCTCCCATCCGGTTCACTGACCCAACCCTCACCATCACCGGCTCAGTCCACGGTCTCCTCGATGACCCTATCAGACTCGCCCCATTGGTTCTGGACCACTACCAGCCCCCAGGCCCATCCATTCACAGCCGCCGCCGTCTTGACCAGCTTCTATCCTCCCGTTTCCTGCCAGCCTTGAACCTCTCCTTCCGCCAAGAGATGGCCTGGCGCGACCCGAGGACCCCCCAGCACCCTCAAATCCCTGACCTCATCCTCGAGACAGACATATCCCCCCTCCCTCACCCCACAACCTCCCTCCGAATAGGCCACACCATCCCCCTCCTCCACGACCCAACAGCCCCCATCAACGTGGAGCTCTTCGCCTCCAAAATCTGGTCCCACAACATCACCAACTTTGGCCTCGCCGCCCACAAGCGAGTCGGCGCAGACTCGAACGGAACCGCCTTCCTCATCGCCGACTCGGGCGACTTCTCCCTCTTCAACCTCGCATCGTCACGGCCAAAAGAATGCGCCGACATGACGCACTTCTCCCGGACCTTTGGCTCCCGCTCGCTAGCCTCCTTCACCAATCCCCCAACCCTAGAAGTAGGCTACTCCTTCGCCCAGCCCGACCTTGGAATCCACCAAGGCAAATCCCTCACCAGACCCTCGGCCCGTGGCCTCTCCGTCCTCGACGCCGACCTCGACGAGAACAAACCCGGCAGCTGGACAATTTCCACCGGCTTCACCCCGGGGAACATAGCAGCCTACCTCCGCTACGGCAGGGATTTTTTTTCCTCTTACCTCCCCGGCAGAGCAAAGGGCGGCATCCGCGGGGAGGTCGAGCTAGCGGGCACCGTCCAAAAGGACTTTTACCTCGCGTTCCGAGCGCTAAAGTCGTTTGGTCGGTTCAGCAAAGCAGGGTTGGAGGTCGGGCTGTCGCCGTTCAATCTTCATCTTTCACTCTACTGGTCCAGGCTCGGGCAGAGGTTCTCGCTGCCTTTTCTCATGGCGAGCGGGGCGGGGAGGTCGAAGCTGGGGATGAAGGTCCTGTTTTGGAGTACCGTGTTTCCGTTTGCTGCTTTGGCGGCGTGTGAGCTTTATAAGCAGAGGCAGAGGCAGAGGAGGGCGGTGGCGAAGGCGAGGGGGCCGGGGATCAATCCTGCGGCGCTGAGGCAGTATATTAACAAGAGGAGGACCGAGGCGGATGAGCTGACTGTTATTCTGGCCACGGGAGCGGAGGGGAGGCAGAGGGAAGAACGACAAAAGGGGGGGTTGGTGATTTTGTCGGCGAAGTACGGGGTTAGGAATGCGCCGCCGGAGGAGGTGGCGGATGTGACGATTGCGCTGGCGGCGTTGGTGGATGATTGGGGACGGTTGCATATTCCAAAGGGGGTGAAGAAGGGGAAGTTGCTTGGGTTTTGGGATCCGAACCCGATGGCGGGGCAGCAGGGGAAGGTGTTGAGGGTGAGGTATTTGTGGGGGTATAAGGAGTATAGTGTCGAGGTGGAGGGGAGAGAGGAGTTGAGGTTACCGTGATGGGGTGGGTTATGACTTGGGTGAAGAAAACAACAGCGAGTTGGCTTACTTTGCCACTTTGGAACTTGTTAGAATGTTTTTGACGTTTTTTGATTTGGCTTAAAGCAGACAGACAGACAAAAGCACCACTCCGTCAGAGATGCATGGCAAGATGAAGCTCCATCATCTGGTTGAATGATAAATAAAAATGAATTGTTATCTAACACCTCATTCTGTAAAAAGGCTCTCATGATATTTCACAGCCAAAAAAACTTGGAAACAAAGAGCTCATCTTAACTAACTAGCTCATTCTCTCTCTCTCTCTCTCTCTATTATCTAGATCTTACACAAGGGGGTCAGCCTGCAGCTACGACAACGATGACGAACCCCTATTTATCTCCCTGCCAGTGCGGGGGCCATACAACAAGGGGCCAAGCAAGCTTGCAGCGGTTAATATACCACCCGCCTCCCCGAGCCACGCCGATCGCATATCTCTCACGCCTCTGTACCTACCTCCAGAAATTCCAGAAACAGGGGAATATGTAACTGACATGACATGTTCATCTATGTACTATATCCATCTCGGAAGCCATTGCCGTTGTCTATCTTCTTCTCCGTCATAGGACGCCTCATATTGGCCAGGGACGATGGGGTGGAATAAATTCCCGGGACAAGTAATCACGCAATTTGGATGGACGGGTATTACCTGGGACAATTGAGCAGCCTTTCAATGTGTCTGTGATGCTGGAGATGAGTACCTAGGGGGAGGGGGGTCGATTGGTGGGATCGACTGTTGTATTTCTTGATGGCATATTTGCGGGGAGGGCAATATAGAGGTGACGATCCGGGGTTGGGCTCCGTGTTGATCTTGTTGTATATATTTTCTCGCCTCCTCCCTGGGAACTGTGTTTTGTCTTGTTCTTCTGTGGTTGCCTTGTCACCTCCAGCTTTGTTTACTTACAACGGTCTACCCCTATCTGCAACCCAGTCATGCAGCTCGCCCTCACAATCCTGGCCTTCGGCGGCCTCGCCTCCGCCCAGGGAGCCCAAGGCACAGGCAAAACAACCCGCTACTGGGACTGCTGCAAGCCCTCCTGCGCCTGGCCCGGCAAGTCAACCGCCTCCACCCCCGTCCTGACCTGCGACCGCAACGACAACCCCCTCAACGACCGCGGGTCCACCCGCTCCGGGTGCGACTCGGGCGGGTCAGCCTTCATGTGCAGCAACCAATCCCCGTGGGCGGTCAACGAGACCGTCGCCTACGGCTGGGCAGCCGTCAACATCGCCGGCAGCAACGAGGCCTCCTGGTGCTGCTCCTGCTACGAGCTCACCTTCACCTCCGGCCCCGTCTCGGGCAAGAAGATGATCGTCCAGGCCACCAACACCGGTGGCGACCTGGGAAACAACCACTTTGACATTGCCATGCCGGGGGGTGGTGTCGGGATCTTTAATGCGTGCACCCAGCAGTATGGTGCGCCGCCTAATGGTTGGGGGGAGAGGTATGGCGGTGTGGGGAGCAAAAGTGCTTGCGAGAGTTTTCCGGACAAGCTCAAGGCGGGGTGTAATTGGAGGTTTGATTGGTTTATGGGGGCGGATAACCCTGATGTGAGGTTCAGACAGGTTGCCTGCCCGGCGGCGATTACGGCCAAGAGCCAGTGTGTGAGGCAGAGGGATGTTATTGATCAGACGCCTACTGGGCCGAGTACGGTTCCTACTTGGACTCCTTGAATGTTGAGAGGACGGGGAAGCGTAAGGAGAGGCCCGTGGTTAAAAAGGGGAGATGATTATTCACGGCCAGCAATCATCTCACAGCGTTCGGGATACAACACGCAAAAGTCTTCTGATATCATGTAACTCATCTAGCCATTTCACCTATCACAAATCCAGTGCCTCATCTTCTGATTCCACCATGTCAGCCAAGAATGCCCGAGACAAACCCGCCCAGTGTTTACCACCGGCGACGTCCCTCATCCTCCTCCTCGTCATCTCTCCGGCGACCGTAACCACTGTAGGTGTTAGATTCACCGTAGCCGCCATAGTCACCACGACCGTAGCTAGCAGCTTCGCCACCGCCATAGCCACCAGAGCTTTCCTCTTCACGACGGCCATAGCCGCCGCCATAACCTGAACTCTCCTCCTCACGACGACCATAGCCACCGCCGTATCCAGAGCTCTCCTCCTCACGACGATCGTAGCCACCGCCGTATCCAGAGCTCTCCTCCTCACGACGGCCGTAGCCACCGCCGTATCCAGAGCTCTCCTCCTCACGACGACCGTAGCCACCGCCGTATCCAGAGCTCTCCTCCTCACGACGACCATAGCCACCGCCATAACCGGAGCTTTCCTCCTCACGACGGCCGTAGCTGGCAGCCTCACCATAACCACCGCCGCCGCCGTAGCTAGGCGTCTCCTCCTCCTCCTGTCTCCTATACCCACCACCCCCATAGCTAGGCGTCTCCTCCTGCTGCTCACTCCTCTCCCTCTCCCTCTCCTGCCTAGCAGAGTTAAAAATATTGCCCGCCACACTACTCAAGAAACCCCCCAACCCTCCACCCCCCTCCCCAGTCCCCGCATTCTCGGCCGCCTGCTTAAAGCTCTGCTTCACCCCCGCAACGATATGCCCGGCCGCCGCCTCGGCAATCCGATCCTCCATCGTCTCCGGCGCAGCATTAGCATAATTCTTCTTCACCTTCAACCCGCCCCCCACACCCATGCCCGCAATCCTTCTCCCCCTCCCTATGATTCTCCCCATTCTCCACCCCCTCCCTGCTCAGCTTCCGCCTATAATCCTCCTGCTGACCCCGCCCCATATCATTCCACCACTCCTCCACAATCCCATAAATCAGCCTCCGGCCCTCATCAGCCCCGTCAGGTCCCATGTTCCGCTGCGCAGGGTGGTGGAGCACACCATAGATAATCTTGTTGAGTACCCGATCAACATCCACCCCCTCGTCATCGATAGCCTCCATGAGCTGCGGCACAGACCAGGAAACAACCTTCGACGCCGCCCGCCCAGCAACCTCGTTGAGAATGTTCGTAAAATGATCCTTCGACAGCATCGAGTGCGTAGGATCAGAAGCGTCATCGTCCTCGAAAACAATGTGCTGCTCGTTCTTGCTCGACTCGATAATCTCCGTCGCGCCCGTCGCGAGCTCGTTCTTGATCTGCTCGATAACCGGAATCACAAACGGGGCGATGACCTGAAACACAAACAACGAGAGCTGCTCCTCGAGCTGCTCGATAATCTTGGGGAGAATCGGAATCCTAGACACCGCCTCCGAGATGCTCTTGAGCAAGTCGTCGTGGTACTCGATCGCGGGCATGATCTGTCGGAAGATGTCCTGGACCTGGCGGGTAAACTCCTCCGTCTCCTTGGGCGAGATGCTCGTCTGCTCCATCTGGGCGGCGTTGGCATTGTCCTGGATCTCGTTGACCTTGTTCTTCTTGTCGCTGCCGATGAGCCCGTCGGGGATCTTGTCGAGGAGCTCGCGGAGGTAGGACAGGTCCGAGTTTTTGGACTGCTCGAGCGTGTTTTCCAGGTCTTGGATTTCACTCTGGATGAGCTTGTCCGAGACCTCGCCCGTGACCGAGTGCAAGAAGTCGACGCCGCCAAAGGTGCCGGTGACGATGGGGTAGACTTCGTCGTTGGCGCCCTCGAGGGAGATCTTTGTGTTGCGGCCCACGTGGGGGAAGACGTCTTGCTCGCCCATTTCGATGAGGGCGAGTTCAATGTAGTTGCTGTGGGCGAAGTAATCTGCATTCATGTTAGTTTCGAACCTTGTCCTGTAAGATATAACGATGAGAGAAACATGCCCTCAAGACAGTGCAACCCAGTCCCGATCAACCTCAGGCACTCATACAAATCATCCTTGTTCCCACTCCTCCCATACCTCCTCCCAAGCTCAATCGCATCCGTGAACAGCTTCCTGCAGTGCGCAGCCGACGTCATGATCCCGATGTTCTCATTAGCAATGTAGTTCTTCATGCCCGTCTCGGGATCGATCGCCAGCTCGACCTCCTCGTTGACCGGGCCGCGAAGAGCGCGGTGGTACTGCCTGGCGTCCTCGTTCTCGGCATAGTCCTTTGGGTTGTCGATGTGGTCCTCGGGACGGTAGCACCCCAGACGGTCGGCCGTCACCTCGAACTCCTTGCTGCCGTAGCCGAAAGTAATGAAGCCGAGCACGCAGAGAAGGAGCCTGATGGCCTCGGCAGAGACGCTCTTGACGGTGCCGACGTCGATGGCTTGGGAGTAGTCGCGGAGCCAGTTGCCAAAGTAGACGCGGGAGACCATCAACTTGTCGAATCTCTTGCCGCCGACGGCGCGGGCCATCATGACTTTGAGGAGGGCATCTTCGATGTCACCGTGGCGCCCTGTAATTGTGACAAAGCGCCGATCAGCCTGGTGATGTGCCGTAAATGGTAGGAGGAATCAACTCACAGTTCTGGCCCTCGATGCTAGAAATCCCGGCAATGTTACCAGCGCCGAAGGCGAGGGTGGGCTTCACAAACCAAAACAGGAGGATGACCCCGAGCAAGATGGTCGGGTACTCCCTTGAGTAAGCCATGGCTGAATATGAATTGCTTTATCGCTATGATGCTTTGTAGTAGTTTAAAGTCGCAGAAAATAACAACGGTAGTTAGGTGTAAGATGAGTTTAAGGTAGAGGGTATCAATGGGCGAGATATTCCAAAAGTCTTGGAAGAAGAGGGAACCAAGTGCGGGGCAGAAGCTCGCAGAGAGCAAGACAGGAAAACAAAAACCCCTGTTTGCCGGTGAGCTCAGCTCGGTGGGTTCGGGCTTTGGAGATGGGATGGATAAGCTCTATTTGTTGGAGGTGTGGCAAGAAAGAGTGTCACCACGAGAGAGAGAGAGAGAGAGAGGGAGAGGGAGAGAGAGGGGGGCAAGAATGAGGATACCAATTCCCTAAATATAAACTTGAGCATCACCCTCCATTATCAACTTGGAAACAAAGCAGGAGCTCATATCCTGCTTCGGGCTGCTTTGAACATCAGCGTGGCTCACACCATTGCATCGGCCATGCCATATCACACACAGCCAAAAACCCGAGTTTCAGGCAATCAGAAACACTGCCAAGCCAACCATTCAGCTTGCGTCGTTCGCGGGGCACAGGGAGGGGTTGACTGGCGGAGCGGGGTTGCCCTCTGGCAAGCGGGGTGGGGTCGATAGCTCACGGAGAGGTAAACGGTAGCAGCGTCATCGTCATCGAGTTGGTACCCTCGTACCCATCACAGACTGGGCGCTTGAGCCCAACCGAAGCCAAGATCTTGCTTTGGGACCCGGGACACGACACTCTGGAGATGGCTCCTTTTGTTCATCTACACTATACTCGAGACTGACACGAAAGAGAGCGCTGTTCAGTACCTAGACTGAGTCGGAATCAAACGCGCAATGGCATCAGCGGGGTGTGGCTGGCGCGTTGGTGCTGTGGATGTCGACGAGAAAGCGGCGGAAGTTCAGGCGGGGCTGGCCATCCGGCCGTCCGCGCCGCCTATGCCCGTCTCAGCATTCCCGCGCTATGAAAAATTCAGAACGTCTAGACCTCGAGAAGAAGTTCAGAAGCAGAAAAGCGTGAATAACTGAATGTGACGAGCACACCGCCGGCGAGCGAGGTGCGGCAGGGCAACAGTGATGTCGCTGCCAGCTGCAACTCAACGTCTTGTTCGATCGATATGATCCAACTGTCGCGCAACGAGCTCGCCTGTCCTGGGTCGTCTTGGGTCGTCTTGCCCCGACAATGCGTTTCAAACGGGTTGGGCTTCGTTAACGGTATCAAATCAAGTCCCGTAGTCTTCAATTCGTATTTCGAGGACATGTTGCATAATTTACATAAAATAGTGCTTTTGGATAGCGCGTCAGAGTAGTGCTCTAGGTACGCCTTCCTTTGACGAAGATTGATGCTGGCATGGAAAGAACTATAGAAAATCATATATCATTTCAGAGCAGGAAGCAAAGTGTGAGGCTGTAGGCTGAGATGAAGAGCTGACAGACAGCGCCGGCCTAAGCTGCTGTATGCTCCTCTCTAGAGACTCTGTGCCATGCCAGTGGCGGCAGGCTATAGCAGAGAAATAAAAGGTTCCCCAACTTCATGGTGCAATAGTGGTGTATAATGCCCCTAACCAAGAGAAGCAAACCGTTGCGACAGAAGCTGATTCGAAGAATGGGAAGTGAGGGGGAAAGCGATCACCTCAGGCTGTGAAGAACTGAAGAAGAGAAGCTTGGGCGGGCCTGGGCAGAGAAAATCAGAGAGACCCGGGCGGGGGGGGGGGGCGCTCCACAGCAGCTTCAAAATCAATCAGCAAAGAAAAAAATCACCCCGGCTTTTGGGCGGTGCTGACGAAGACCCCCTGTCGCTTTGGGAGGGGACGGGAGGACAGCGCTGCGGTGTCTCAAAGACAACAGCGAGCCCCAATTGGACAGTGGAAGGCCTCGCGTCAGACCACTCGATCTTCCGCCAAACGCTGGAAGAGCGCCCCCGAAGTACCTAAAAGGCCTTCGAGATAGCTGCATCGCGTAGCTGAAGAACAGCGACCCAAGTCGCCGGCGGCTCGCTGGACCCCTACAGCGGTGCACTGAGCATGCAGACATGGCGAATCGATTTGCGAAAACCAGCCTTGTCGATATCAGCCATGATCAACGGCACACCTCCACGACAGCAAATAAAAATATTGGTCGTCAGTCCAGCGCCATCATAGAGAAGAACAGCAGCGACCAGAAATCAGTGACTGCGAGGATGTTGTGGTGGAGGTTTGACTGCAGGCCCCAGTGGGGTTTGTTGGCGCGTCGGGTTAGGTAACATGTTGTTGCACCAAACTGATGTGCCCGGGTTCGCTGTACACGAGGCTCTGGAGCTGGCTGGGCAGGTGCGACTGCGGAGCTTTGCGCTTTGGGGGAAACCGATAGAAGGTGCAGAAAAGAAAGGCTGCAAGAGACGGAGTACCTAATGAAGGACGGGATGTACGGTGTTGTCTCTTTGTAGTGGGATAGTCAGGAATAGGTAGCGGTTGGTAGTAGGCGGACCTGAAATGTGTCGACAGGCGTGTTGTTGTTTGGAGCCTTGCGGGCAGGACGCTGAAGCTTCCCCGGAGCGGGGTGCCCTGGTGCCGTGACTGATTTCGCCCAAAATCGGGCAGCCCCCTTCCACCCCCAGGCAGCGCACAATTTTTTTCACGACCCGCCAATTTTCAGCAGGTAAATCAGCGCTGGCTCTTCCCCCAGCGGCTCGGCGTATATTTTGGGGACCCCGCCACTCCCCCCAAACCTCCCGCCCAAAAATTTCCTCTTGATCTCTCCCTTCATTTTCCAGCACCTCCGCTCAGCGCTTTGCCCTCCCCCAACCACAGCGCAATCCACCATCGCGCCGTCGCATTCGCAGCAACAGCGCCGCCATCCCGCTATTATCTTACAACAACAACAACAACAAAGTCATTCTTAACAGACCCCCAAACCCAAAAAGCCGCAAATATGCCGCGCCCACCCAAGAAGGTCGCTGAGGTCGCCCCCTCGCCTGCGCCAGTCGCGCCAGCCATCATCAACCCTATCCAGCAACAACAACTCCCTGTTGCCCAGATCCCCGGTGGCCCTCCCGTCATCGATGTCGCGCAGTTTATTCGCGTCAGAGACTCTGTAAGCATTGGCTTTGCACTTCCACTTCCACCCACCCCCGCCACCTCTTGCCTCGAGCTGGGCTAGGTGCAAGGCACAACCCACCCACCCCTTTTCTTTACTTGTACCTGCTTGGTTCTGGCAACCGCACCCCGATAAGCTATGGCCACCCAGACACCTTCACACTTGCTGACCGTCCTCCAAGGTGTACAACCGTCTGCAAACTATCCAGGATTTGATTAGGAGTTTTTCTGCCGATTATTTGCGTCAGACGAACCTTCTCATTGGCGAGGGTACCAGCCTCGAGAATGGACAGGAGACTCTTGACCATCTCAACGGCGCTCTCGGCGGCCTGATGCCCGCTGCCCTTGCTGCACCCATGCCCGTTGTTGAGGAGAAGAAGGAGCGCAAGAAGCGTACTCATGACCCCAACGCCCCCAAGCGTCCCCTGACCCCCTACTTCCTTTACATGCAGACTGCTCGTCCCATCATTGCGAGCGACCTTGGTGAGGGAGCTCCCAAGGGTGCTGTCCAGGAAGAGGGCCAGCGTCGCTGGGCTGTCATGGCCCCTGGTGAGAAGGCGGGCTGGAACACGGCTTACAAGTACAACCTCCGCCTCTACCAGGCTCGCGTCCACTCCTACAAGGCCGGCAACATGGACGCCAAGAACATGTCGGATGATGAGGCTCGTGCCTATGCTGAGCTCTACAACATTGACGTTTCCAACCTCGCCCAGGTGGAGGAGTTCCCCGCCGATGAGCAGGATGCCATCGCCGAGCAGCTTCACCAGACGGCCGCTGTCGAGTCCCCTCCCGCCGAGGTCTCCGAGGAGGAGCCCGCGCCACCAGCCAAAACCCCCAACAAGAAGGCCGTGACCCGCAAGCGGAAGAGCACGGCTGCCACTCCCGCTGTCCCCGAGCCTCCCAAGCCAGAGCCCGCCGCCACTCCGGCGAGCCCGGAGGCCAAGAAGAGGAAGAGAACGTCCAAGGCGGCCGAGATTGTGGAGGAGCCCAAGAAGTCTGCTCGTAAGAAGACCAAGAACTGATTGTGCTCGTCTCCTTGTCTCTCTTTTGCGCGTTATACTCTGGGTCTGGTTTGGGTCGGTTCGTTTCCAATCTTGATGATACCTCTGGCGCCTCTCTTGCGTTGCCTCTCTGCACTGACTGGGGCGGCATCTTTTCTTTATGCTTTGGGAGCAAAGGCAGCTGGGTTTTGAACAACGCGGGCATGATATTTTTCTCCATCTCTGATCGCTTTTTGCCGCAACAGTTGAAGCAGGCGGTCGCGCGTTTTTGTATTATTTGTATGGGTATGAACTGGGGAATATTGGCGGGTCCTTTTGCTTTGCTATTCAGGTGGGAGCGGAGGAAGGGGAAACAACGCAGGATTGGCTTTTGTATGGAGTCTTGTCGGATGTATGTAGTCGTCTTGGGGCCTGGGTCAGTGAGTGCGTCGCCGTTCTGCATGTAGGCATCGAGTGAGCTCGGGGGGTTGGTGAAATGAAACTTCAATAAGTACACTTGTGTTACGTTGTGTGACATGTTGTGATAGAAACCAGGTGATGATGTCTGCACCAGGTGGGTGTTTCTGTTGACTATTCGGATCTCTTATCAAGGGTTGTTTTTTCTGGATGGTTTCTAGAACGTATTATCTTGAAAGCCGCCAGCCTTGTGTTCCAAGCATAGTGCCACCAGGAGGATTATGGGGGCTATATATCGGACCATCTTCCCTGCTAATAGCTCTCAGCCTTTGAAGAACAACTACTTCTTGATTGTGAGTGCTCTGGCTTTCTCAAGCTACCACTTATACGCTTTCAGAACCCTGCAGAAGTGTTGGGTCCGAAGTCGAGGTCAAAGTACAGGCGGGACGGTTCCAACTAACACCCCGACTTGGAGCACTCCTCCCTCCCCACAACGGGACCTCGAAAGCCCTATTCAAGGCCCCAGCACACACCCTGTTTTTAAACGACACTGTTTAACGAGGAATAGGGGTCGAATTTTGCTAACTGACCAGCCCCTTTTCCAAGCACCATGAGGCCTTGCTGAAGACCTATGCGCCATCAAAACTGACAGGCTCCTTCTTGTCATGTTCACAGAGCAATTTTTCACCACCCTCATCCAGTCTCAAGCTATAGTTTCAAATTCAAATGTGTAGAGATTCCGCTTGCCTTACGTTAACTACCATATCACACACAAGCCAAAAAAAAAAAAAAAAACCAACCCTTATACCCCCGATCTTAATAAACAAAATACCCCTGCGTCAACGGCAGTTTCTCACTCGGCTCCGCCTCACACTTCTTCCCGTCCGCCTCAACCACATACCTCTCCGGATCAACCCTCATCTTCGGCATCTTATCATTCCACTTCATATCCCTCTTCCCAATCCCCCTACACCCCCTCACCGCGCTCACCCTCTTCCTCAGCCCATAACTCTTTATATTCCCGTTCTCAACACTCTCCTTGCTCACAAAAACCACACTCGCACCGGGCAAATCCCTAGCAAACATCTGCCTCGCAACCACCGGCTGAATGGTCGGTATGCTGGCATTCGGATCCCCCATCATGGCCACCGCAATCAAGCCCGATTTCACCACCAAGCTCGGCTTCGTCCCAAACCAGGCCGGATCCCAGACGACAAAATCGGCTAGTTTGCCGACTTCAATGCTCCCGATCAGGTGGGAGAAGCCTTGGGCGATGGCGGGGTTGATGGTATACTTTGATACATATCGTTTAACCCTGACATTGTCGCAGCCGGTGGGGGCATCTTCGGGCAACGGGCCGCGTTGGAGTTTATTCTTGTGGGCGGTGTTCCACGTTCTGAGAATGACCTCCCCGCAACGGCCCATGGCTTGGGAGTCGGAGGACATCATGCTGATCGCGCCGAGGTCGTGAAGGACATCCTCTGCGGCGATGGTCTCGGCTCTGATGCGGGATTCGGCAAACGCGACGTCTTCGGGGATGTTTTTGCTTAGGTGGTGGCAGACCATCAACATGTCGAGGTGTTCGTCCAGGGTGTTGAGGGTGAAGGGCCGGGTTGGGTTCGTGGAGGAGGGTAGCACGTTGGGGTGTTCGACCACAGAGATGATGTCTGGGGCGTGGCCCCCGCCGGCGCCTTCGGTGTGGTAGGTGTGGATTGTGCGGTTGGCAAAGGCGGCGACGGCGGTTTCGACGAAGCCGGCTTCGTTGAGGGTGTCGGTGTGGATCATGCACTGGACGTCCATTTCGTCGCAGACGGAAAGACAAGTGTCGATGGCGGCCGGGGTGGTCCCCCAGTCTTCGTGGAGTTTGAGGCCGCAGGCGCCGGCGGCGATTTGTTCTCTGATTGCGAGGGGGTCCGAGTCGTTGCCTTTGCCTGTGATGCCGATGTTGATGGGGAGGGAGTCGGTTGCCTGGAGCATTTGTTTCATGTAGTGCGCGCCAGGGGTGCAGGTTGTTGCGTTGGTGCCGGCGCTGGAAAAGGGGGCTGGGTTAGTGATGTGGTGGGATAGGGGGTTAAGGAAAAAAAAAAAGGGGGAAGGCTGCTTACCTGGGACCTGTACCACCACCAAGGAAAGTAGTGACTCCAGAAGCGAGAGCTTCCTCCACCTGTTGAGGGCAGATAAAGTGAATATGCGTATCAATCCCACCCGCAGTGATAATCTTGCCCTCACCAGCAATAACATCCGTACAGCTCCCAACCACCATCCCCTCCGTCACCCCATCCATCACATCCGGATTCCCTGCCTTGCCAATCCCGACAATAAACCCCTCCTTAACCCCAATGTCCGCCTTGTAAATCCCCGTCCAGTCCACAACCAACGCATTCGTCACCACCAGATCAAGCGTATCCTTATCCGACCGCCCGGTCGCCTGACCCATCCCCTCACGAAGCGTCTTGCCACCACCAAACTTACACTCATCCCCATAAACCGTATAATCCCTCTCAACCTTGATCCACAGATCCGTCGCCCCCAGCCTCACAAGATCTCCGGTTGTCGGCCCAAACATGGTATTATACGCCCGCCTATCCATCGTAAACCCCTCCATAAACTCAACAACATCCTTCTGCGGCGTGTGAGCAAAGCCCATATCCAACAGTCGTTTGACAATCTCGTCAGGATTCTTCCTCGTCTCCTCCACCACCCCGTTCGCGATTCTGTTCCCCCCTCTAATAACCTTATGCCCCCCAATCTCAACCAGCGTGACAGTCTTTTTGTCCCCCGGCTCAAACCGAACAGACGTCCCGGCAGCGACATCCAACCTGTACCCTACCGCCGCAATCCGATCAAATTCCAATTCGGGGTTGACTTCTACAAAGTGATAATGAGACCCGACCTGCACCGGCCTATCCCCCTTGCTCGTCACCTGGAGCTTGATCCTCCTCCTTCCTTCATTCAGCCTCACCACCGCATCCTTGACGCAAACCACCGCTCCGGGCTGGGCTTCAGGCGCGTATTCCTCTGCCGGTGGCGCCGGAAACGCATCATTGCTCGGCACAGGCAGAAAACTCCCATACAACGCCCTGTCGAGGTTACCATCATCAGAGGAGATGGGGTTGTGCACCGTGACGAGGTAAGTACCGCTAGGAAACGTCCCCTCGATCTGTATCTCATGCAGCGTCGACAGCACACTCGGCAGGACGTGCCGTCGACCTAGCATCGTCGACCCGAGGGACATGAGGTCAGAGACGACATGGTTCCCGTCGCGGATCAGCTCCTGGATGTTGGACGAGATGAGCGCTACAGCCTCAGAGTGGTTCAGCTTCAAGCCGCGGGCGAGACGCCGCTGGGCGAGGAAGCCGAGGTGGGAGATTGTGAGCTTGTCGAGCTTTCGTTTTCGTCAGTTTCGATTGGTGAAAAGAAGAAGATGGGATGAACACCACGGCTGCATGTCAAATGGGTTGGGTGTGAGGGACTGGCTGGGCATGGTGTGTGTGACTGACTGACTAACCTCTCTCGGTACAAGAAGCATCTTTGCCCAATCTTGTGTCTCCCGTCTCACAGACAAGGAAAAAGGTTCAAACCGGACGAAATTGATAAGTTGACTTTCCTAAAATCCCAGCACGAACTCGGAGGAATTATCAAAAGGTATGCCACCACCCCCCGTTTGTTTATGAGTCCCCCCTCCGGGCGCCGGGATCATGGTCGTGGTGGGTGGGTGGGCGATAACCCCGCATTAACCAACTGATAAGAGAAGCTCCATTTATTACGCAAGTGGCAGTATGTACATTTACACAACAAAACACACAGCCAAAAGAAGCCGAGATAAGAGCAGTGAGAGAGAGGGAGGAAAAAAGACCGTGTTTTACAAGCAACTCAAATCATGCTGACCCATCCATAACCCTAGTACAGCCAATAAATAACTCCTTCTAACCGTTTCGCCAGCCTGTAAAACAAACAATTCACACATCAATCATTTGAACTTGCTAAAGATGACAGCAAAGATGAGCAAAACCAAGACGGTGATGATGGCGATGGTGATTATCCGATTGGTAGCCATCCTAGACAGATAACAAGTAAGTATGTGATTTTGAGAGTCCAAAGGGGTGCACAGCAAACGCCATACCTACGGGCAATGCCCTTGATGCTCTTCAAACTGCGATCGACATAACCCTCGCTCTCGTACATAACGCGCGTGGTGTGCTCAATCGTCTCGCGCTGCTGTTGCAGCGTGGCCAGAGTGTTGGCACCGATGAACTCGGTCTCGTTCGCCAGCTGTTGACTAGCCTTCAGGCGCTGAGTGCTGCGGTCCAAACGATCGGTCCCTTTATCATCAATCAGCTTCAGATTCCTCTTCCTTTGGCTTCCTAGAAACCTACCAGACAACAACTGCTGCCTCTGCTCCAGCTGCGCATCCCCAGAAGCACCACCGGGATTGTCCGTGTACCGTCCCCCAAAAAGCGCACTCCTGTCCTCGGCCAGAGTCCGCAGCTTTCGCCTGTATCCATCGACATCGCTCTTGTAGTCGCGGATCCGTCTGTTGATTGCTGTGCGCTGAGACGAGGGGACGTTTTGCTTCTCCATCTGCATCTGGCCCACTAGCTCGTCGGTTTCCTCCAGCGCCCGCTCTGCCGCGCTGAGGGCGGCCTTTCTGGGCTCGCCGGATAGCTCATTGATTTGGTCGAGTTTCTGGGTCAGGTCGGCGCGGACGAGCAGGTATTCTGATTCGTAGTGCTTGAAGAGCTCGGTGCCGGCGTCGGTGTCGAGGGGGTTGGACATGGTGATGGCAGTTTTGGGCTGAGACCTGAACGCCCCGGCTAGTCGTTGGTATTTACTTGTTGCTTGATGTTTGTCAAAGTCAAAGTTCCAGGTTGGCTGGGTTGGTTGCGGCGACGACGACTGCGACTACGACATGCAAGCACGGGCCAGTGGCTGGCACGCACATGACAGCCTGGGGAGGTCACCTTAACCCCCCGACCAGCCGGCCGCTGAGTCGCATGCGGGCGGGGGTGCTTGCGTGCCGGGGACAGGGGTGTTGTTTAACTGTGACGTCCACTGTCCAGCCCACCTAGAGCGACTGGTGCCTACCTCCCCGCCAGATCATCTATTTATCTACCTTTTATCTCTATCAGCTACACCTTGAGACTCTTTAGATCTCCGGCACAAGATGTTTTGCCAGAAATGCCGCGGCCCTCTGAAGCTCGACGGCTCTCTGGAGGACCTCAATCCGGCCGCCTATGATCTCCTCGTGGCGACACACTCACAGCAACCACCCAAGAAACCCCCAGCCGCATCGCGAACTCTACACTCCCAGGACAGGGCGCGCAAGTCCACCTACGAGAAGGCTGTTCGACAGGCCGGTCAACCCATGTTCAAGAGACATGGAGGACCCCCACGAGCCAGCGACAGTTCCATGTCATTCATCTTCCTGACTGAGTCTCAGATAACACCACACAGAAGCCAACAACCACAGCAACAAGATGCTTCCTCGGCGCAACCGGCGAATGGAGGAAATGATGGGCCGCCAGACGACGACAAGTCTTATGAGATGGAGCGCATCGCCAAACTGTTCGAGATCTTGTCAGCGCGATCCGATATAGACCACCCAGTGTGCGTCGAGTGCACCGAGCTTTTATTGGAGGAATTACAGAAAAGACTCGAGGCGACAAACCGTGAGCGGGACGCGTATATCGCTTGCCTCAAAGAGATACAGGCCAGCGCACCCACAGACGACGAGATTCGAGCCCAGGACGAAGCCCTCCGGAGGGCCAGCCAAGCCGTGGCCGAGCGCCGCAGAGAAATCGAGCAGCTAGAGGAGGAAAGGGCCAAACTAGATCTCGAGCTCCTTGCACTCGAAGAAGAGGCCGAGAAGGTCGACGCTCAAGAAGACGTCTTTTGGAGGGAACGCAACGCCTTCGCCTCTCGACTAGCCCATTTTCAAGACGAACGCGACAGCATTAACAGCACCTTTGACCACGATTCCCGCCAGCTCGAGAAGCTCCAACGCAGCAACGTATACAACGACACATTCTGCATCAGCCACGACGGAACCTTTGCCACCATCAACGGCCTCCGCCTAGGCCGCTTGCACGCCCGCCCGGTCGACTGGCCCGAGATCAACGCCGCCTGGGGCCACGCCCTTTTGCTCATCGTGACAGTCGCCGAGAAGCTCAACTACCACTTTGACGGCTACGAGCCCCAGCCCATGGGGTCTTGCTCCCGAATCATCAAGTTGGAATACCAATCCCCCTCCTCGAGCCGGTACGGCTCGGCCAGGAGCGCCCCTCCACCCGCGCCGAAGCGTCATGTTTTGGAGCTGTTCTCTAGCGGGGACATGCCCTTTGGCATCACAATCATGCATAGGAAGTTTGACCAGGCGATGGTGGCGTTTCTGGAGCTGGTGAGGCAGCTGGGCGACTTTGTACAGAAGCAGACGGCGAGGGAGGGGACGCCGCTCGCGCTGCCGTACAGGATCGAGGGGGACAAGATTATGGATGTGAGCATCAAGCTGGGGATTGCGCAGGATGATGGGTGGACAAAGGCTTGCAAGTTGACGTTGACGTGCTGCAAGTTTTTGTTGGCGCATGCGAGTAATGTGAATTCGATGAGTAACGGGAGGGGGGCCGGGGGTGGATGAGGGTTTTTTTTTTGTGTGTGAGGGGAGGCTGGGTAGGCGTAGGGGTACTAGATTATTTTGGGATTGGGATTGGGACTGGGGTCGGCTTTTTCTTTTGTGGATGGGTTATTTAGCAAGGAGTTGGGAGTCGGCAAGGGAAATATATATACTAGTCATTTGCGGGCATGGTTTTGAACCAGGAGCGAGAGAAACGGACTAATAAGATCAACAGCAAGGGAAAGCGCTACCTTATAGAGATGAATCGGCGCAAGTAGAGCAAGGTGATGTTTTGGAGCTACTTGGATAGTACTGATGATCTGTGAGACATTTGGAAGAGGGCAAAGATGGTAGTGAAGCCTGTCTCTCAGGTCTGAGGGCTAACGATGGTGATACTCCTCTTCCCAGTCGTCATACACCCTCCCGTTGAGCATCGCGGGAGAGTTTTTTGACTTGTCCAACTTTATCCGCCACTGTGTCCTGACGGATTGCTGTTCTAAAAGGTAGAGTTGGAACTGGTACTCGGGCTGTCGGAGGGGGTGGTCGATTGGTAGTTTTTGGACGGGATCGCCCTCTTCCTCTTCCTCTTCCTCTTCCTCTTCCTCTTCCTCTTCATCTTCGCCTTCGTCTTCGTCTTCGTCTTCTCTGCTGCAAAAAGAAATCAGCATTCGTCTTCTACCACAATACCATCACCACCAAGTAAAATATATATATATATAATAAAAAAAGAAAAAAAGAAAAAAGAAAAGAAATGAAAACAAAAAGACTAACCTACTTTTCCAACCCTCCCTTCCTCTCTCTCATATACTCCTTAAACCCCTTGCTCAACCCCCCCACCGTTTTCAAATGCCCCTCTTTCACCACCACCCGTCCCACCAACCCCTTTTCGTTTGCCTCAAACTCCGCCAGCGCAACAGCAGTCTGAAGCCCGTTCCTAATCTCCCGTCCGTTCCACCCCAACTCCCTCATCTCTTTCCCCTTAACCCACTCCCTCGCCGCTGTGTGAACCACCACCCGCCCATTACTCTCCCGTTCCAGCCTATCAAACCCCACCTCCCAAACCTGCCCCCTCTGCTCCTCATCCAGTTCTTTATAGTGCAACGCGACGTGAATCCGACTGGTAAAAGCATCATCAAACATCTCCACTCTGTTCGTCGTGAGCATCATCACCCCCTTGTAATACTCCAGCGCCCGCAGGAATACCGACACAAGACTGTTACGACGGAGGTCTTTGGATTGGCGACGCTCAAGGTAGACGTCTGCCTCGTCGATGAGGACTAGGGCGCCGAAGCGTTCCGACAGGGTGAGGTAGTATGACAACGAGGTTTCGATTTCCGAAGGGGAAGGGGGGAGGTCGGCGGGGGTGAGGGGGAGTAATGGGCGGCGGGTGAGGAGAGAGCAGACTTCTGCTGTGAGGGTTTTCCCCACGCCTGGGGGGCCGTGGAGGAGGAAGATCCTGCCGAGGCCTTTGTCGGGGATTATGTCACTTGGCCAGGGGTGGATTTGGGAAGGGGAAGAGGGGGGGGAGGAGAAAGGGGTTATCACGGCTTTTAGGGTTTGTTTTGTCGATGGGTCGAGGACGAGGTGGTTGAAGGGGGTGGGGGAGGGGGTTATAGGGTGCAGGGAGGAGGTTCGGATGTGCGCTTGGGGGGAGGGGTGGGAGGTTAGTTGGGAGGGAAGAAGGGGTAAAGGGGGAACTTACCCCAGCGGCGTTCTTTGAGGATAAAAGCTGGGATCAAGGGCCCAATGACCATGAAATATATCTCCTCGTTTCGGGGCAAGGGTGAGGATCTCGGGTCGAGGTCGTCAAACCCTGCCCAGGGACTAGGCTCTTGCTTCCCCTGGCTACTGCTGCAAACAGCACAGCTGCACCGTGACAACATCTGCGGTAACCTGTCCTGTCTCGCCGGGGTGTGCTGCTGATCCCAGCGAGGGGCAAACTTGGGCGTCGCAATGCGGTGATGAGGCGACTGCTCAGCAAACCGCTCGTACCCCTCCGGATCGACAATAACCTTCCCCTTGATCTATCACGTTCAAGTCAGCTTCCACCCCCCACCAAATTCTTTCCCCAAACCATTAAGAAAACTCACCATCCCCCTCGTCCTCCCTCCTCCCAAGTACCCCTCGTACTCCCTATAACTAACCCCCCCAGCCAACCCCCAATACCGTCTCCCCATCTCGACTCTCTGTCCCCTCACCCCACCCTTCACCCATCTCTCAGGCACCACAGGTAAGGAAGTGATATCCCTCTCCCCACTCCAAGGCCAAATAATCCTCTGTATCATCTCCCGTCTCATCAGGCCCTTCTTGTAGGCAATCCCCCACATGTAAACCAACATCCCATCACTCCCCATCCCTTCCACCGAACCAGCCGCTCGTAGAAAGTTAATCCCAGAAACCACGCACCCCGTCCACTCCCCATCCTTCTCACGGTACACCACACTCCCCGGCTTGAGGAGATACCAGAAGCGGCTGTATGTCGTCCGGCCTTTCGCCCAGCGTTTTTTCTCGTCATCTAAGCCGGGGCCGTAGAGATCGGCGAGGAAGGTGAGGAGGACATCAATATGTGCCGCCGTGGTGGCTGCATACCTCCCGTCATGGCAGTCCGGCTGAGATGTTTTATATTCCTCCAACTCCCCCCAGTGATGCGCAAGCACCTGGTAAGGCTCCGCTATCCTCAGCACGGTCCCCCGTTGGATGACCTCAAAACCGGGGTAGTATTGCACCACAGCCGAAAGCGCAGACCGGAGGTAAGGGGAGTGGATTACCATTTCTTTCTTCTTACCAAAACCAAAAGCATTGTTAGGCAGGTCGCCCATCATGGAGGGGATGAGGTCCGGGGGGGGGAGGTCGTTGTCTTCATCTTCCATGTCGGGGGTTCGGTAGGGGTAGGATGGCGGGCGGTGGAGGTTCATCATCATTCCTTGCTGGCGGTTGTTGTGGGGGGAGGGGGTGGTGATTGTGGTGAGGATTTCCACGACGGGGGCGGTGGGATCAAGGTGGTTGGTAGGAGGGGGGGAAGGGGGAGGGGGTTTGCCGTTGTGGGCTGGGAAGTACATTAGTCGGTTGAGTAAGAAAGGGGAGGGAAGGGGAAGGGGGACGAACTGGAGATTATTTTGCCGTGTTCGTTGACTGCGATGGTGGTGTAAACAACAGCATTGTCCTTTTCGTCGGCGGGGTTGGTTGCTGGTGAGGGATGTCCAACGTTCTCGAAGCTCGCTACGGAGCAGGCGTAGGACTGGTTGAGAGAGATGTCAGATTCAAATCTGTGAGGAATTTTCAATCAGGGGAAAGATTTACTCACGACGTCTTCGATCTCATCCATGGTTGGTGCTGTGGACTTGGAAATTGACTGTGTTTAGTACAAGGTTGAGAAAGGATAGTGAGAACGAGTAAACTGTAGCGACATGACTGAGTGAACCTGTTCTTATGTAGACAGAAGAATCCTATCCTAGGCACATCCAACTACCCCATCAACTCCCATCATCACCCAATCCACACATCGTGAACTTGAGCATGAGCAAACATTTCCCCTGTTACACAGCAAGGAAACTTCCTAATCAGGTAATGGTCTGTGCACGTCTCTCTCTCTCTCTTGCGGATCCATTCCGCACTCGTTGGCAGCCAAAAGTCCTGCATAAACAACCCCATCCCACACAAGGCAACCACTCCTAAAGCACCATCTCATCATCCAAGCAAAATCTCTAGAAAGTGTACAATTTCATTCATGTTCTTAGGCACACATATATTACCCCTTCGTGTCCTTCTACCGCGGAACAAAATCCGTCCTTCACCAGCGAAAAACATACACAGCGGAATCCCTCCGTTCGTCGACTTGTCGTGTATTATTTTACCCTCCCATCCCATCCCATCCCATCCCATCCCCGCCTACCCCGAAGAAGCAGAAGACCTACTCCCACTCGTACTCTCCCCATACCCACCCCCCCCCCCCTCCGCCGTCACCGAACTGACCATACTCGCAAAATCCACCCCCCTACTCTTCTGCTCCGCCTTCGCCTCCAACCCAATCTCATACGCCGGCCAGTCACTCAAAATCACCTCCTCCTCCACCAACCTCGGACTCTCCGGCCCACACGCCAACCTAGCCGTCTCTATATCCACAAACCTCTTCAGCAAAGCCACATCATCCGACCTCATCAGATGCGCCTGCAGCCGTAGCACCATCTTCGCCACCGTATGACACTGGCTCTGGTCCCTAATCCCCTTCATAAGCAGCAGCATCGTTGAGCGGTGCGACTCGAGAAACAAGGAATTATCCTGCGCCTCCCTCGTGTTGATCTTGATAAAGTTCAAACTGCCGAGAAAGTGCAGCAAAAAACCGTCAAAGGCCTCGAAGCCGTGCCGGAGGTAGTACAGCCGGAGCAACGTCTCGAGGTGAATAGCCGCTTCGTGGTGCGCGTCGTCAAGTGTCTTGTTTGGCTGGGTGGTGTCGCTCCAGTTCAGACCGAGCAGTGGTTTCAGCAGGTCGATCAGGACGCAGTTGTAATGCATGTGAACCTTTAGGTGATGCGGTAGCACAAGCCGTTTGGGTGTCAATGGCTCAGGTAGATTCCGTAGCCATCCGCGGAGTCGATTGTAGAACCCCACAACCTGATCAAGCGGCATCTTGACGTGAGGTTGCGAGAAGCTCAACAGCGAAAAATCGTTCATGATGGTCCAAAAGTCTGCTCTGGCCTTGGCGAGGTGGCCGTGGTGAGTGGGTAGACGAGCTGGCGTTTGGGGATATCGTATCCACAGCTCTCCCCACCACTGGGGGTTCTCGGACGGATCTGGCATAGGTGTTTCCGGCGGCCGGGCCATCAAGGGTGGCTTGAGGTAGTGATAGGAGCTGAGACTTTGCCAGGTGAACAAACACCACGCTGTGAACTCCCTGGCGCACCGAATGTCGCTGCTGACATGAGACGGAACCGCTTGGAAGAGCCGTATTTCGTGTGCCATTTCCACGGCCCGGATCGTATACCGCCATCCTAGCCTGTCAGAGCCATTCAGGTTGTAGATGACATTGAGCAGGAGCGCCGCCTGAATGGTGGTTAGCCTGCGGCACTCCCAGTCGTGATACTTTTGCTGCCATTCTGGATCAAGCATAGACGGTCTTGGCACCTCGGCTTCAACCTCAAAGAGCCTCTTGGCCTCGGCGAGGAACTGGTTCCCGATGTTTCGGGGGTTCCATGACTCGGAGCGACCTGGCAGCTTTCGATGACAATACTGGAGCGGTTGTTAGTGGGACAGAATGACTAAGACGTGCAGTCAGAAAGCACTTACACATCCTATGCACAGGACGGCATTGACCAATAACCTTGAGCAGTGCCGTGGTCGGTCACTCGCCATATCCTGCAGAAAGTAGTCCTTGTGGAAAAAAGTAAACCAATCATAGTCGTACAGAAAATAATCGTGAATAACCTGACGCATGAAATTGTCATCACTGCTCACCAACGTCCAGTTTGACGGCGTGAGCGAGTCCAGCCACGGGTCCACCACAATGGCAGAGGAATACGGCTTCAGGTATGGATCCCGCTGGTCCAAGGCGTCACGGGGAGATCCCAACATGTCGTTCACGCTAGGCAAGGCCCGTTGCTGCTGTGGTTGCGGTTGCTCGACAGCCCCCCGCAAAGCACAGTCAAAGACCTCCGAGTCGAGGTATGGGTTGTCGTGTCTTTGAAGGTAGATGGGCATATCCGGCAGGTAGGGAAACTCGTATCGAAACCGCGTTTCCGGCACGAGGGCCATCTGCACAAGCACGTCGCCATAGTTGACATGCCTTAGTATGGAGCTGGCCTCTGCGCCCCTCCGTATCCGCTGGAAGATTTCTTCGGCTTCCTTTTCCGGTCTGGACCGAAGGACCTCATAGATCTGTTCGAATGTGCTCTTTTGTTGCAGAAGCTCGGTGTACTTGCGCTTCAGGGCTTGGGTATGGGTCTCGGTCGCGGCAATCGTATCAAACTCGCACTTTGTTTTCCGGTCACGACATACTGAACATGTTGGGCGTGCACCATCACACTGCAAGACAACAAGACATATCAGCTATGGTTCAACAATGCTATATGAAAAATGGGTACGGAGCCTTCACACCTTTGACTTTCTCTTTCGACAGGCCCGACACGCAGCCGTGGTAGCTTGCCTCCTTCTCCGCGGAGCAGCCTGCCCAGTCCCCGCGGCCGAGGACCCCGGGGTCGGGCTAGTTTCGAGATTCACCGAAGCCTCACTCGCTGCTTCATCGTTCGATGCGGGGAGCAGTCGGCGTAGCGAGCTGGTGCTGGTGCCGTACGACAGCTTGTCAAATGGCGAAGTCGATCTGGAGCTCGGCATTATGGCGGCCAGAACAGGTTTTTTTGTCAGCCTGGGGCGGTGGTGGTATCGAGGATCAATGGGTCGGCGTGGGCGTGGTGGGCTGGGGTCATTGTTTCCAATGCTCCCATCTCGGGTCGCTGTGCCACTCCACACCCTTTCCCACGGGCGGCAGCTGTTTAGCTAGCTAATCATAGTCGGACCTTACTCCGGGAAGTCTTTTATTCGCCTTCCAGCCCTTTAACCCCAATCTACCGTCTGCCGTGCACGCTCGGCCGCAATGGGGCCATATTGCGCTACCTATTGCCAAAGAAAGAGGGCTGTGAATGCTACCGCCTGCACGTGACTGGCGTTTTCGGGGACAAAGAAGGATCAAGTATTCCCGCTACGGGCCGAGTCCTGGGTTGATACCCGATGGGGGTTAGGCGCGCCCTTATCTGCTTGTTATTAGTTATCAGTCCAAAGGAGGGACAAATCATTATTCGAGGGATTCCTCCAAAAACATTTGTAGCGAATATGAAAAGACAGACAGAACCAACCTCAAATGATCAAATCAAGCAACCAGTCTTGCCCATGTGGATTCCGTAATCCGTCGTCACTAGTGGAGTCTCCCGGCAAACAGGAAACAGCATGGGAGATCCCGTGCAATGGCGAAACACTGATACTTCAGGCCACTTCAGGCCCCAAGCCAGCCAATTAGCGACCGCGGGGTTGCTGGTGTCGTACCTGCAGGTGTCCCCCCAAGAGCAGGGTTTTTCGTTTTTTCACTCACCGCAGTCGGCGTACACCAGAAGAGGGGACCCCATTCCACATCTCCAGTCGGTGACTCAAGCAGAGACGCCCCCCCCCGAATTGATACATAAATTGAGAAATACTACAGACCCTGTGTTGTGCTGTGCTCTGTCTTACTGCATACTTTTTTTTTTGAACTTCTGTTGCTTCACGTCTTTCCTCTTCAAGACTTTGACTTTGAGATACCCCTCCACTTACACTTACACTCATACCACATTCACGATGGCTCCCACGGTGCTTCACCTCCGCAGTGAGACCAAGCCCCTCGAGCACAGATCTGCCCTCACCCCCACAACCACCGCCGCCCTCATCAAGGCCGGCTACGTCGTCAACGTCGAGCGTTCCCCAGAGAGAATCTTTGACGACAGCGAGTTCGAGGCCGTCGGCGCCACCCTCGTTCCCGAGGGCAGCTGGGAGGAGGTCCCCAAGGAGCACATCATTGTTGGTCTCAAGGAGCTCGAGGAGAAGGAGTGTAAGTGCTTTCATAAGACAAATCCAATCTCATAACATCCCAGATATCTAACACCTCCCCCCCTCCCCCTCCCCTAGTCCCCCTCAAGCACGTCCACGTCCAATTCGCCCACTGCTACAAGCACCAAGCCGGCTGGGAAAATGTCCTCGCCAGGTTCCCCCGAGGAGGCGGCACCCTCCTCGACCTCGAATTCCTCGTCGACGAACGCGGCCGCCGCGTAGCAGCCTTTGGCTTCCACGCCGGATTCGCCGGCGCCGCGCTCGCCCTCGAAGTCTGGGCCCACCAACTCACCCACCCCCCCTCCTCCCCCTTCCCCGGCGTAGCCTCCTACCCCAACGAAGACGCCCTGATCACCAACGTCAAGAAGGCCCTCGCCACCGGCACCGCCGCCGCCGGCCGTTCCCCCCGCGTCATCGTTATCGGCGCCTTGGGTAGGTGCGGTTCCGGCGCTGTTGACGCCCTCCGCAAGGCTGGTGTCCCAGAGGAGAACATCCTCAAGTGGGATATGGCCGAAACCGCCAAGGGTGGTCCTTTCAGTACGTTACCCCTGAAGCTTTACCCCCTGATATATCTCAAGAAACCGGCACCATTTCTCCCTATTCCCTCCGAAATATCATACTAACACCCCCTTAGAGGAAATCACCGACTCCGACATCTTCGTAAACTGCATCTACCTCACCTCCAAAATCCCAAACTTTGTCAACCTCGACTCCCTCCAGGTCCCCGACAGAAAACTCTCCGTCGTCTGCGACGTCTCAGCCGACACCACCTCCCCCTTTACCCCAGTGCCGATCTACACCGTCGCGACTACATTCGACAAGCCCACCGTTCCCGTCGAGGGCCTCTCTTCTGGACCTGCGCTTTCGGTGATTTCTATTGACCACCTCCCTTCTCTTTTGCCAAGGGAGGCGTCTGAGGCTTTTAGCCGCAAGTTCCCCCCACCCTCCTTAACACCACATGGGTGATGCTGACAAAACAAAAATAGATGACCTCTTGCCCTCGCTGCTCACCCTCAACGACTGGCAAAACTCGCCTGTGTGGGCTAGGGCCAAGAAGCTGTTTGACGAAAAGGTTGCCACGTTGCCTGCGAGCGCGTTGGAGAAGTAGACAGAGAAAAAAATCATAGATGAGATAGAGGCAAAAAAGCGGAACAGAATAGATGATGAGCCAAATTGGGATGATGCACATCACAATGAGATAGACAAAAAAGTTATGATTTGGTGGAAGGATCAAATGAACATCGGGCCCGGGAAGCAGTCAAATGACGATATAGACATCACAATGGAAAAAGAAAAAAGCTGACACTTAAATCTCGACATATTCATCTGAGATCGAGAATTCACAATGAGACAAAAGTCAAAAGTGGACACTCAATATCGATCTATTTGAAATCAAATCGGTGCTAGACTATATATACTATCCGGAGAGCAAAGAACGCTAAAATAATGGATAGAAAAAAAGGAGCAACCACACTCCCGCTCTCCACTCGACCGATCCTCAATATTACGAGAGGAATCGTGTCCGTCATCAATGCACCCATTTTTTTTCCCTTTCCCACGTAAACGCCGTTTTGAATCCCAACCAACACTTCCCTCCTATCCCATTCCCAATTTCTTGTCCGCCTGGTATCATCATTTCTCCATAAAAGATTTTGTCATTTAAGCATAGAGCTTCTTCTCATAGGACTCCATGTTCACACCGCCCTCGAGCTGAGCGCTGGGGGTGCGAATCTCGAAGCGGACAATGCCGGCCTCGACCTGCTTGTGGAGCTCCTCGACGCTGGTCATGCCCATGTCCTGGAGGGAGTGCTTAAGACCGGCAGCGAGGTAGGGGACGAACTTGCTGACGGAGCCACGGTGGGCAACGGCACCAGAGACACCCTGAGCAACAAGGACGGAGTCGCCCTCGGAGAAGTAGCGGGCAGTGCCAGCATTGCTCTTCTGGCTGTCCTTGCCACCACCACCAGCCTTCTTGTCCTGCATAGCGTCGATGGAACCCATGCCGCGGTAGGCCTTGACGAGCTTACCCTCGCGTGAGACGAAGGAAGTACCGGGAGACTCGGTGGTACCAGCAAGGAGACCGCCCATCATGACGGTGGAGGCACCAAGGGCAATGCCCTTGACAATATGGCCAACATTCTGGACACCACCGTCGGCAATGCAGGGAACACCGAATCTGGCGGCGAAAGCAGCAACATTGTAGACGGAGGTAGCCTGGGGACGACCGACGGCCATGACCTCCTGGGTGATGCAGGCAGAGCCGGAGCCCATACCAATACGGAGACCGTCGACACCGGCGGCGATGAGAGCAGCAGCCTGCTCACGGGTGACAACGTTGCCACCAATGACCTCGAGGTCAGGGTACTCGTTCTTGATCCACTTGATCATCTCGATCTGGTACATCGAGTTACCCTGAGACGAGTCCAGGATGACAATGTCGAGGCCAGCCTCAACAAGGCCGGCAAGACGGGCCTTGTCCTCGGGACGGGTACCGATGGCGGCGGCGCAGATGAGCTGCTTGGAGTCGGCAGCCTTGGAAGCGAGGGGGAAGTGGAGGTTCTTAGTCAAATCGGAGCGGGAAATCATTGAAACGAGGTTTCCATCGGAATCAACGATTGGAAGCTTGCCCTTCTTGGAAGCAGCAAGGATCTTGTTGGCCTCGAGGAGGTCAACACCGTCGTGGGCTGTGATGAGATCGGTCACCATGACCTCGGAGATGGGCTTCTCAAAATCATCTTCGAACTGGATGTCACGGTTGGTGACGATACCCAAAAGCTTGGAACCGAGCTTGCCGGACTCTGTATTCACAGTTGGTTAGCGTGCAATCCTTGACGAGCTGCAGAGCTTAGAAAGTGATAGGATGGTGCCACGATCATAATTTTCAGTGATATTGAGTCCTCATGACACATAGGTCGATTTGGTGGAACGAAAGTAAGGTTTGTAATCATGTGGCAGGGAGAGTTGGGGAGAGCAAAAAAAACTAACCTGTGACGGGGAAACCACCGAATCCCCACTTCTCCTTGAGGGCCTTGGCCTCGCCGACGGTGGTCTCACGGCTGATGACAACGGGGTCGAGGATAAAACCGTTCTCATAGCGCTTAACCTTGCGGACAAAGTCGGCCTGGGCCTGGGGAGAGCAGTTGTGGTGGATGACACCGAGACCACCCTGAAGGGCCATGTGGATGGCCATCTCGTGCTCGGTGACGGTGTCCATGGGCGAGGACACGAGAGGGGTCTTCAGGGTGATCTTCTTGGTGATCTTGGAGTCGAGAGTGACAGCAGAGGCAGGGAAGCCAATGTAGCCGGGGAGAACAAGGAAGTCGTTGTAGGTGAGACCGCCATGGGCCTTGGCGTCCATGAGCTCATGGACACTGAGGCCATCGCGACTCTTGTACTCGTTGAGCACCTCCTCGGCCTTGCGCCAGTCAAGAACTTGGTCGGACGACATTTCTGCGCGTTGACTGAGATCTGTGGGATAGACTGGTGGTTGTGAAGCAAGAGATTGTTGATGCGAGCGAGGGGGGAGACAGAAAGGACAGGTCCTTTGAGAATCAGCCAACTGTTCCCCCCCAAGAGAAGAGGAAAAGAAAATCTCAGAGTCGCCTCTGAAAATCTTTTTATGCCACCAGAAATTTTTAGAGTGGGTGGGATGCGGGGCAATTGCGCCGGGCGGTGAATGTGTCAGGGGTGGAGCATCGGTGCTGCTCTAGGCGCACGGGCGTGGCTAGACTTGGAACTCCGACAACTCAAATTGATGCTCCGGGGCAGCTCACATATTCTCGGTCATGCGTCTTCAGATGAGAGCTCTTGAAATAACAGAGCAATTTGCTCCATGATATCTCTAAGTCCTTCTTGTTTACTTTTCGGGTCAACCACGCGTCTCGCTTCCGAACAATTGGTGCTACCACAGTTCCCAAGATGCCCTTAATCTACATGGCACAGGTGACCCGTAGACGCAGGGCGGAACGGGATTTTATAGGACCGAGCCACACACATGAAGTCCCGTCAGCCCGTTGCCCTGGCGCCCTCCGGTAAATGTAAACAAGGCAGTTCCCCTCTCAGGCCGCAACCACTAAACCTGGCCGACACCCCTGGTCATTGGCCCTCCCACACCTTCGATAATATCATCCATCCCCTCCATGTTCTCCATGCGGCTCTCGAGTCTCGACTGGTATGGAATGACCCTTCTTTAAACCACCAATTCATCATTCGAACTTTTTTTGCGCTGTGCGCCGGCGTTGGCATTGGCAAGGATTCTTTCTGCCTTTTACTTCGTGTACTGTTTGTTTAAGGATAGACAGAGCAGAGCAGGACGTGTTTGCGCTCGCTCGGCGCTAGACATTATCGACATCCATCAGACACCGACCGACCCGGCACATAACCAACCCTCCCCTCACCCCAACCCCTCCAAAGAGGATCCCCCATCGTCATTGCTTGGCACTCTGAGCAAGGGAGAAGAAGCTGTTCTATTCAGCGATCTAATGTTGTCGACGACTGCCATCCCGTGCAACCCGAAATTTGAGCCAAAACAACAACAGCAACGGTAGTAGCACACACACAATGCCGTCGTCGTCGTCGCACAGGCCGCACCCGTTGCGCCAGTCGCACACAGCCGACTATCGCTCTTCCGATATTTACCGCCAGCCCTCGACAGCATCCTCATCTGCCTCGTCGGGCTATTCCCATGTGTCTTCTGCTTCTTTCGATCTGAATCTAAGTCGAGCCCCCAGCGCCATGTCCGCCGCGTCCAGTGTTTACTCGACCACGAACCCGGGATACGGCCACAAGAGAGGGCAAAGCGAGGCCAGCCACTTGGTTCCAAGTCTTCGTTCTTCTCATAGTTATTCCTCTACGCCCACCACACCAACACCGGATAATATCTATTCGGCTGCTCGTCAATCGCTCCGACCACTCCCCCAGGTGCCACCAGGTACTTCTTCTTCGACAACATTAACACCACCACCCCGCGCTCCCAGCCACCGTGACCGAGGCTATAGTGTAGACATCGGTAACAGTCGCTATGATCGGGGTCAGAATGTTGATGCCGTCCCCAGTCACCACTCCCGAGGCCGCAGCGTCGACGTCGGCAGGTTAGATATGGCCAGCCTGTCGCTATCGTCACCTCGCGAACGAACCCCGCCAACCTCACCACAACCTCCAACACCACCCCGCCGCGGCTCCCTCGTACCAGCAACCTCGCCGGGCGCGGCAAACCCACCAACACCCCCAGGTCATGGCAACCACCGGCCCTCGGTCGTCCGTCCTACTTCGATGCTTCTGACTCGATCCGACACCGTCATGGCGCCCCGTCGACCTAGCGACGTCGGCATCATGGCCCCCCCTCTGCTGAGCGCCCACACAGTAGCACCGATTCTTAGGCCGGATCTGGAAAGTTTGGGGCGATCTTCGACCAGTGAACTACGAACATTGTCCAAGCTGGCCAAATCGGACGATTTCAATACCATCACTTCTGCCACGCAAGAGGTTGTCGGGTTGAGAGGTCGTCGCCGTTTGAAATCAAACCGGCCCGCGGCCAAGTCTGGCTGGGAAAACAGAAACTGGATGGACAAGCAGAGGCAGTTTCTGCAGGCGTACGAATACCTCTGCCACATTGGCGAAGCAAAAGAGTGGATCGAGGATATCATTCAGCGGGCGATCCCGCCGATTGTGGAATTGGAGGAAGCCCTGCGGGATGGAGTTACTCTGGCGGAAGTGGTGGAGGCGTTGAACCCGGAGAGGAGGTTCAAGATTTTTCGGAACCCGAAGCTGCAGTACCGGCACAGCGACAATATTGCGATTTTTTTTCGGTATCTGGATGAGATTGAGCTGCCGGACTTGTTTAGGTTTGAGTTGATTGACCTGTACGAGAAGAAGAACATTCCCAAGGTGATTCACTGCATCCATGCGCTGAGCTGGTTGTTGTTTCGGAAGGGGGTGGTGGGGTTTAGGATTGGGAATTTGGTTGGGCAGTTGGAGTTTGAGGATAGCGAGCTGGAGAAGATGCAGAGGGGGTTGGATAAGCTGGGGGGGGCGATGCCTAGTTTTGGGAATATGGGGGCTGATTTTGGGGTGGTGGAGGAGGTGGTGGAGGAGGAGACGGAGGAGGAAAGGGTGGAGAGGGAGTTGGGGGAGGCGGAGGAGAGTGTGAGGGAGTTGCAGGCGCAGGTTAGGGGGGCGGTGGCGAGGATGAGGTTGGGGGAGATGATGGAGAGGTTGTGGGAGGAGGAGGAGTGGTTGGTTGATTTGCAGAGTAGGGTTAGGGGGGGGATGATGAGAGAGGTGGTGGAGTGGAAGTTGGAGCGGGAGCGGGTGGTTAGGCAACTGCAGGCTGCTGCTAGGGGGTGGTTGGTTAGGAATGGGAGGGAGATGAGGGAACGGGAGGTCAAGAGGGCGGAGCCGGCGGTGGTGAAGCTGCAGAGTGCTTTTAGGGCGGTGAGGGCGAGGAGGGAGGTGAGGGAGAAGTTGGACGAGTTGGATATGGCGGGTGGTGTGGTGAGGGATATTCAGGCGACGTTTAGGGGGTTTTTGGAGAGGAGGAGGATACAGGAGCAGCTTGGGCAGTTGGATGTGGAGGAGGGGCCGGTTAGGGATATCCAGGCGACTGTGAGGGGATTTTTGGCGAGGAAGAGGATGGAGGTGCAGCAGAGAGAGGTGAGGCAGAGCGAGGCGCCGGTGGAGAAGTTGCAGGCTGCTGTTAGGGGCATGTTGCTTAGGAGGGAGGTGGAGAGGGATCTGATTGCGCTGGAGGAGGCGATGCCGGCTATTACTGGGATCCAAGCTGCTGCGAGGGCGGCGCTGGAAAGGAGCCGTGTTGCCGATCAGCTTGAGGCGCTGGAGAGTTTTGAGCCGGTTTTCACGACACTGCAGGCTGCCACCCGGGGCAAGGTCGCTAGGAGCACTGTGAAGGGGATTGAGGCTGAGCTTAAGAAACAAGAGCCAAGCCTGGGCTTGCTTCAGGCGCATGTTAGGGCTGGTGCCGTGCGGAGGGAGATCTCGGAACAGCTTGAGGCCCTGGGTGAGGAGGAGGAGAATATCATTTCTTTGCAGTCCCAGATCAGAGGCATGCTGGAGCGCAATCGCGTTGCGGACGTCCTCGACGCGCTCGCTGAACAGGAGGAGTCGATTACTCTGCTTCAGGCTCAGATGCGCGGGATGCTCTGCAGACAGAAGCAAGGCGAGATTCTCGACCAGCTCGAGACGAACGAGATGGAGATTGCCTCGCTGCAGGGTCTTGCCAGGGCTATGCTTCTCCGCGGCAGCGTTGCTGAGGTTCTTGACGAACTGGATGAGAACGAAGCCGTCGTTGCCGAAGTCCAGGCTGCGGCAAAGGCGTTCATCGTCAGGGCCAAGTTTGAAGAAAAGAAAAAGTTCTTCAACGAGAACATGCAAAAGGTGGTAAAGATCCAGAGCTTGGTCCGCGCCAAGCTGCAGGGCGACGCCTACAAGAGTCTTACCGGCGGGAAGAATCCACCGGTCAATGCGGTCAAGAACTTTGTCCACCTGTTGAACGACAGCGACTTTGACTTCAACGAGGAGGTGGAGTTTGAAAGGCTGCGCAAGACGGTGGTGCAGCAGGTTCGTCAGAATGAGATGCTGGAGCAGTATATTGACCAGCTCGATATCAAGATTGCGCTGCTGGTCAAGAACAAGATCACGCTGGATGAGGTTGTCAAGCATCAGCATAACTATGGCGGCCATACGGGGACGCTGCTGGCGAATAGCTCCATGTCGAGCGCCAACCAGTTTGATTTGAAGGCACTGAACAAGGGGTCGAGGAAGAAGCTGGAGTCGTATCAGCAGCTTTTTTTTGCGCTGCAGACGCAGCCGCAGTATCTGGCTAGGCTGTTTAAGCGGCTGAGGGAGGTGGGGACGGCGGAGAAGGAGTGCAAGAGGATTGAGTTGCTGATGATGAGCCTATTTGGGTATGCGCAGAAGAGGAGGGAGGAGTATTATCTCCTCAAGCTTATTGGGAGGGCGATTGGGGAGGAGGTGGATGCTTGCAATAGTTTGCAGGATTATCTCAGGGGGAACTTTTTCTGGTCGAAGCTACTGCAGAACTACACCAGATCGCCGCGGGATAGGAAGTACCTGCGGGATCTGCTTGGTCCTTTGATCCGCGACAATATCATCGAGGACCCGGAGCTGGATCTGGAGAGCGATCCTATGCAGATTTACCGGTCTGCCATCAACAACGAAGAGCTGAGGACTGGTCGGCCCAGCAGTCGCCCTTTGGACATTCCCCGAGAGCTTGCGATCAAGGATCCGGAGACCAAACAAGTCTTTATTGATCACCTGCGCGACTTGAGGGAGATTTGCGATCAGTTTTTGTTCGCGCTGGAGGATCTGCTGCCGAGGATGCCGTATGGGCTGCGGTTTGTCTGCAAGCAGATCTTCGAGGCGTTGAGGCAGAGGTTTCAGAGGGAGGACCCGGTCAGGTTGTTGAACGTGGTGATGAACTGGCTGTGGAAGTTCTATCTGCAACCTGCGCTGACGGCGCCGGAGAATGTCGGTGTGGTTGAGAAGCAGCTTAGCCCGCTCCAGAAGAGGAATCTGGGCGAGGTGGCCAAGGTGCTCAGCCAGATGGCTTCGGGGAGGCAGTTTGGTGGGGATAACGTCTATCTCCAGCCGTTGAATGCGTTCATTGCGGAGAGCATTGAGCGGTTGACGGGGTTGACGGAGGCATTGATTGCGGTGCCGGATGCGGAGAGGACGTTTGATATTGATGAGTACAACGATCTTTACGCGAAGAACAAGCCGACGTTGTACATCAAGATGGCGGATATCTTTGCGATTCACAACTTGATCGCGTCGGAGCTGATTCATCTCTGCCCGAACAGGGATGATATGCTTCGGGAGATCATGCAAGATCTGGGAAGCGCCAAGCACAACGAGAGCGAGATGACGGCTGCCGGGTCGACCGACATTCAAATGTTTCTGACGCCCAAGCTGCACGATGTGGCGGACCCTGACGCGGAAGTCAAGGCGCTGTTTATGGAGACCAAGAGGTGCATCTTGTACATCATTCGCGTTCAAACTGGCACCAACCTCATGGAGATCTTGGTGAAGCCCATCACGCAGGACGATGAGCACAAGTGGCAGATGCTGCTGAGGGATGACTTTTCCAACGGGAGCAACACCAAGGGCGCGTACTCGGATGCGAACATGGTTGATGTTACGCGCATGAGCTATTACGAGCTGAAGAGGATGGCGCTGGAGAACGTGATGAGGCTGGAGCAGATTGGGAGGATATCGAGGCATAATTACTATCAGGATATTCTGAATGCGATTGCCCTGGACATCAGGACGAAGAGCAGGAGGAGGGTGCAGAGGCAGAGGGAGCTGGAGGGGGTGAGGATGACGTTGAGCAACTTGCACGAGAAGGCGAGGTATTTGGAGCAGCAGAGGAAGTCATACGACGACTACATTGAGCAAGCCATGGCTACGCTGCAGAACAAGAAAGGGTATGATTTTCCTCCTTTCTAAACCTCGGTGTTGACACACAAGCTAACTTTGTTCGCAACAGGAAAAAACGCTTCCTCCTCCCCTTCACAAAACAGTACAACCATCAACGGGAGCTGGAGCGGTCCGGCCGGGTGCCCAAGTTTGGGTCGTACAAGTATTCCGCCCGCGCGCTCAACGACAAGGGGGTGTTGGTCTCGTGGGCGGGGATACCGGAGAGGGAGTGGGGGCAGATCAACCTGACCATCTCGTGCGACGAGGTTGGCGTTTTTAGCCTGGAGGGGAGCAGGGGACACATCCAGATTCCTGGCGCGAGCGCGCTGGTGCCGATTGAGGACTTGCTGCAGGCGCAGTTTGAGGCGCATCAGTTTATGCAGCTGTTTGAAGGGGGTTGCTTGAAACTGAATGTGAACTTGCTGTTGCATTTGGTTTATAAGAAGTTTTATAGGACGCAGTAAAGGGGGTGGGAGAAAATGGTGTATGAGTGATGAAGATGATGAAGCGATTGAAAGGGTTAGGATATTGGGATGGAGGGAGGGGGTAAAGGATTGGGAGGAATTATCTTGAGGGGGAGGACTTTGAGTTTTGTAACTCTTTGTGAATATGATACCTCTTTTTGTTTTTAGTTTTTTTCTTTTTTTTCTTTAGCTTTTTCTTTTCGATGGTTGATAGTGTCTGGAATTATGGTCGTTTTTTTGTATCTGCTTTTGCTTGCTTCTGGGGCTTTTTTTTGGTTTTATTTAGGTTTTTGGCGTGTTTAAAGGAAGGCTTTCGATGTTGTTGTTGTTGTTGTTGTTGTTGAATAGCACGAGAAGACAAGGTAGGTAGACATGCTGGTGTGTCTGTCGCCTAGAGATTTAAATACCGAAACGAATAGTATAGGTTAGATAGATAGGTGTGTATGAATTCGGGCATTTATCTAGTTGATGATTGTTATTTGTGTTTGGCTGACCAATAAATAAGTAAATGAAAAGAAGCGTGATATCACCCTCCTTGCCAATCCCACCATCATGGTCGAATAAAACCCAAGAGTCTTTGATGTATTTTAATTCCCATACCCCCGCCCGTCAATATCTACACATCATCCCGTCAGTCCCAAAGCCCCTTCCCACCCTCATGCCCTCACCAACCCATAAAACAGCGTCCAAGTCAGAATAAACCCCGCCAGCCCGTTCGTGAGCCCCGCTGTCCAGAAATCGAGCGGACTCCTGAAATACCGGGACAGGACGCCTCCTTTTGAGGTGGTGGAGGAAGAAGAAGAAGAGGGGGAGGATATCGCCGTGGGAGCTATTCTCAGAGCGTAGAATAGGAGGGTTGTGATGAGGGAGAAGACGAGGTAGAAGAGGAAGCCGGAGTAGGACTCTAGACCTAAAATGCCGGCGCCGACGCCGAAGAGGGAGGCTGTGAGGGATTGGAGGTTGTGGAGGGTCTATGGGGGGTAGGTCAGTTAGTGGGTCGTAGTTTTTGGTTGGGTTTGAGGGGACGTACTCGGGTGTTGTGGACTAGTGATTCTTGAACTAGTGGGGAGATTTGAAAGTCGAGTTCTTGCTGGGAGGGCATCGTGGTTGGTTTATGGGTTTGGTGTTGCGGCCGCGGTTGGGTGCGGTGACAGGTCTGGGGCGCAGGACAGAGCCAAGTGGTTGGTACGGAGTAGAGGGAATGGAAACTTCCGTGAGATGGGGTATGCTAGTCTGCGGGGCCGAATGACAATCGGCGGAGGTTTGACTGGTTGTTGTCTTTGATATGGGTGATGCTGGAAGTGATGACTATCGCGATCGCTGAGGCTCAATGCAGCGCCTCTTGGGAGGACCCGCCCGCTCAAACGGGTTGTTTGGGTCCGCCAGTTGGAAATGAACATGGGCAGGGGCCAGCTTGTGTGGGGCCCCGGAGCACGGGTCCTGTATCGATATGGTAGGTACGGTAATGACCGTTTTTTGAGGGCCGAGATTGGGCAATTGTCCGCTGGGAATAAAAGATGCCGTTCCCCTGCTGCACTGCCCTGTGGCATTATTTCACTGAACCTACTTGGGTGTGTGCAGGTATTTCAAGATGATGCTTCGAGTTGAATATCTTGAAGCTGCATCTGAAGCTGCCATAGGCTGCTACCGAGGACAGGATAGACCGACTGCAGAATTCAAGACATGCTCCTATGACGGGCCGAGTGCACCGAGATGATGTAAAGGAAGCCAGACCCTGGACATTATTTCCGCATTGTGCTTCTTAAATGAAGGCTACGTGACAGGGATGCTCAATCCAGCAGAAGCTTCGCAGCTAACCCCCGACTTTTAATGAGAGCCTTTAGCGACCTTCCCAGTGCATTTGTTGTTATTTTCGGCCATCGACTCCTTCGATTGCAGCTCTAGCTTCCTGTCCACCTGTTCCCTGACTCTCAAGCATCACTCACCCCAAGAGGTCGCCCGGTCTCCGTCTTGTCACCCGTCCCCGATATACACACATCTTCCAGCCACTGGCCGCGACCACGATAGAAACATGCACAGCGGCTATTCGTAAAGCCCACCACCACCACAACCACAACCGACCACCCCTAGCGCTAAACGACTTGTCGCCGCCACTCCTTTACAGCACACACCACACCACCAACCACACCACCCGACCGCCTCCCTTTCTTGTCCCACGACAACCACCCGGAACCACTCACGTGTGACCGCATCGTGTGACGTCGGCGAGCCCCTTTGTGCGACACCAAATATCGGGAGGGATTGCGAAACAAAACGGTCGGGTCTCTAGGGGTGCGCAGTGGCGGGCAGATGGGGAACTGGCATCGCGACACTTTGCTTTGATGGAGACCGTTATTCAGGACCACTCTCCCCTCGACGAATATCTGCACGGTCAGTCCATCTTTTTACTCTTCCGGCCACAACAAACAAAATGGCATCCTGGGCAATACTGATACCCCTATTCATCACAGACCAAGGCGACAAACAGCTGGACTGGAGCACGCCCGAGGTCTCAGAGCACGATGTGTCGCCGCCATCGAGCCCGTCCTTTGCTCCGGTAGGACGTCCGACCATCAAGAAGCGCTTTCGGAGTAAGATTCCGGATCCGCTGCGGCTGGATGTCCCGCGGAACAGAACAAGCAGGCTGGGGTCGCTACATCTTTCATACTCGGTAAGCCGCTTTTGCCTCTTTTTTTTTCTTTTCTTTTGTTGTTGCCGCAGCGCGCCGCATGGTGACGTCGCTAACGATTTGTTCGTTTGGCAGAAGGCTGTAGCATCGAGAATAGATCGGGCCGACAACCTCAAGTTTATCGAGCAGTTCAGATACACCATCGTCGCCTCACAACTATTAGCTGGGCACTCGATTACGGGGAACTACAACTACTTCAACCGAAATAGGGATGCGTCGGATGTTCCGCAGAACGTGGTGGTTCCAACGTCAACGGGAATATTAATAACGGCTACGGGCGCCCTGGTAGTAGCGTGTGTGATTCGATGGGTGTACATGGGAGGATATGCCCAGTTGACAAAGGGGAAGATTGCATTCACGACGGTGGTGCTTGTTGGGTTCGGTCTGGTGGCGCACTTCTACATCCGCCAGCAGTGGATACGATATCTTAGGAATCAGGCACTGGCCGAGGTGTCTGCATTCGTGGCCAAGTCGCAAGACTTTGATGGTGTCTCGAGCGCGGCGCTGTCCCTTATCCAGGAGGTGGAGCTCGTCTCAAGGGGCTACAGGCTGTAAGATGAACCGGTCCCATTGCCACGTCCCGAAACTAACTCAAGTTCAGAAGCGCTCCGTTGCCCCCTATCAGCCGGTTAGAGGACAGAAGCCAGACTCGCCGATGTAGCAGACTACGGAAGACGCTAAAGGCCCGTTTGGCTGAGATGATCAAGACGTACATCAAAGTGTCATCAGTGATCAAGGGATTTTCAGAGCAGCTGGATATCGAAAAGTTCCACGATGTCTATGATATCAGCGATTTTGATATCTCTGATGCTATGCAGGGTTTCTCGGATCGCGAGTTTGACGATCCAGAGTCTGTCAAGACACTGAAAATTGCAGCTGCCAGGTTTCATACCATCAGGAAGATTTTCCTGTGCTCGTTGCTCGCTTTGGAGGCTACCGGAGACAACACGGACTTTTTGCGGTGGTCAACGGCTGTCGAGAGCCTTCGTGCCCTGACCGAGGCGACGGACGAGGGTTTGTTCAAGGTCCGGCAAATCCTCGACGAGGAAGAGAGTAAGCCTTTCGCGCGGCTTGAATCTGGTTGCAATTCGCTGACACGGAATAGCTTTCCCCACGGTTCAAGAGTCCAAATTCCCATTATCACCAAACCGAGAGAGGCGACGATCTCAGTTTCAAAAACTCAACTCTTTGTCCACGGGCATCCGTGGACTTCAAGCCAAGCTCGCGTTGTTACGAGAGGAGTCTGAGAGAACACTCAACGAGGCCGAAGACGTGTCTGAGCTGGGTCTGAATCTCATGGCCCAGTATGAGTCCATTGGTCAGGACCTCAAGCTCCTGCAACAAGCTTGGGAGGAGGGCAAAGCAGCGCTGGCATCGGGTATCGACCGGAACGAGAAGCGACTCTCTTCCATCAGCACCATGCTATCACCGGCAACATCTCTGAGCGGCCTCACCACTGTCGAGGAAGGTGGGGCCTTGGAAGCGTTCAAGGCTCTTACCGGCGAATCACCGAGCAGTTCGAGCTTTGGGAGCGCTAAGGGTGACGACGAAGCCGAAGTCTTCGAGGCTGTTTCTCTCCCACCAACACGGCCTCGAAGCATGCTCACCAGAGAAGAGCGCATCGCCAGGATGAAGGAGGAACGGGAGAGACGAGAGTCCATCAGGCAAGACGCCGATGCCAGTCGAGGCATGCTCAAGGAGCTTGAAATGGTCATCAACCTCCGGCCCAAACGATCCACCATGCCCGCCCCAGCGCGCGTATCATTATGATTCTTATGACGATAAAAACAACACAAACGATCTTTCCACCTTTTTCTTTTTCCACCCTCGCATCGATCAGCTCAGGCTTGGGGTCAGTCAGTCATACGCATTATCGCCTAGTGTTTTTTTTACTAGATGGAGGCTTGTATAGAAACGCTTCCCGCTTATTTTTTTCCCCTTCTTTTTGATCTTTATATTTTCTGCTGGAATGGTTCACACTATTCAAAATGTTTTTGGGAAACAGGACTATCGAGGGAGGCGTTATGGGATGGCAGCAGGGAAAATTGCTGGAGGGAATGTTGGTGGACTTTATGTGTTTACTCAGCACATGTTTTTTGTAATTAGATAATTGGGACATGGTATTGAGCAGTTCAATATATGCCATTGAGCGATTGGAAAACCAAAACCAAAACAAAATGTCGGTGTGAGGCTCTATGAGATAGGGGGTGGGAGGCCATGATTCAACATCTGACAGCTGGCATAGGCAACCAAAGGCGCTAGGCCAAAACAAGGAATCAATCAAACCCCTGGTCGCGTCTTTTCGGGCAACCACCAAAAGCGCGTTGTCGCGTTCCACTTTCTTTTGCCTTCTCCCACTCAGAACTCAACAACATTTCGACCCAAGATCTTTCCACGACGACCGCCGTGACTTCTTCCAGCAGCACAGCTCTGGTCGCTCTCGATACCCTCGACCTATATCACTACCTTTGCCACTAACTTCACCCATCCACATTTAGTAAGAGTTTCCTGTAGACAGACCGCTGTCGTCACGGCACCTTGCGGCCTAGCCCCTCGACCGACACCAGAAGCTGACGATATCCCCCAATAGCAATGCTTGAAGCTCGGTTGGACACGGCGAATCTCTTCAAGAGTGTGAGTTTTGGCGCCATTGATTCTTCGAGCTGCTTGGTGACTGACAACTTGTCTCAATAGGCCGTCGATGCCATCAAGGACCTCGTCCAGGATTGCAACTTTGACTGCAATGACAGCGGCATTGCCCTCCAGGCCATGGACAACAGCCACGTCGCCCTCGTTTCCATGATGCTCAAGGCCGAAGCCTTCTCTCCCTTCCGCTGCGACCGCAACATTGCCCTCGGCGTCAACCTCACCTCCCTTACCAAGGTGCTGCGTGCGGCCGGCCGTGACGACACGTTGACCCTTAAGGCCGAGGACGCCCCCGACGTGCTGAACTTGGTTTTCGAGGCGACCGCCCAGGACAGAATCTCCGAGTACGACCTCAAGCTCATGGACATTGACCAGGAGCACTTGGGCATCCCCGACACCGAGTATGCCGCCACCATCAGCATGCCATCAGCCGAGTTCAAGCGCATCACGACTGATCTCATGGCCATGTCGGAGTCTGTTACTATCGAGGCGACCAAGGACGGTGTCAAGTTTTCTTCAACTGGTGATATCGGCAACGGGTCTATTACTCTGAGACAACACACGCCTGTTGACAAGCCCAACGAGACGGTCGAGATTGAGTTGAGCGAGCCGGTTGCTCTGACCTTTTCTCTGAAATACCTCACCAACTTTTGCAAGGCGCAGCCGTTGTCGAACCAGGTCAAGCTTTGCTTGTCGGCTGAGGTGCCCTTGATGGTGGAGTATGGTCTGGAGGGTGGCAGCTATCTCCGCTTCTACCTTGCGCCAAAGGTAATGTTTCACCACCCATTTCTGTCTTGGAAGAGTTCAAGCTAACGGTTATGCAGATCGGCGACGAGGAGTAATGGCCGCGATGGAAAGGAAGCACAATCTAAAACGATAACGACCGTCACGTATACAATCAGATGGAGTTGACCTTGTGCATGGATACCTGCAAGATTGATGTGGTAGATGTACTTTTTGTGGGAGTGTGTATCAACATGTTAATAGTTTTCAACCACCATTTGGTATCGATTTTGGGGCAGGTGCATGGGAGGTTAATGAAGTCTGTCTTGGTGCCATATTGCATTGTTGGCATAACCGGTTTTTTTTTTCTTTTTTTGGTCAGATTTGTATTTGATGTCTAGAATCCCTCTCGTCCCATCTTTTGGGCATCGCTGTGGCGGTCTCAGCACTTTTGGAGAATGGGTGCGGGGCAGCCTCATGGATGGCGGGGTAAATACCATGTGCGTGAGTCCAGCTAGACACCTTGCTTGGGTCAGCGCAATCTGTTTCTAGAACCCCTTTTTTCGCCATGTGCCCGGTTTATTAGTAGCTTGGGAGGATGCCAGGATCTTGGTTTTCGGTGAAGGGCTGACGTTTTTGATCGGGCGTTCGTGACTGGGGTTTTGGAAGGGGGGGGGGAAGGAGGGCGATATCGCTTATGGATTTTTAGGATGGTTTTAGAAGTCGAGTCACCGGCTCTTTCTAGAACATTACTTTCTATATGACATGACGGACGTCACATCTTTACTTTTTTTTTTTGATATTCCTGCACACTAACTACTATTTGCATTTCGGCCGGTATACCCGCTCGATTTTTGAATACAGCTGCCGCCCCGGATTCTTTGCCCCGTCACCCACTCCGGTGCTTGTCGTTGAGGTGCCCGCGCAAACATTACAAGGACTTGTCGCATACGTATAGATCTGAAAGGCGCATTATATCGCCAACAACCTCCTTTCAAGATGAGCGCAGAGCCACCGGTGCCAGAAACGAGGGTGTTGGCTATTGCGAGCCATGTACGGTGTTGATCTTTTTTTCTTTTTTTTTTTTCTTTTTGTGGTACATATTAGAGAGAGTGATTAGGCTAATGGTTTTGAAAGGTCGTTTCTGGGTGAGTCTTTACCTCTCTGCCCTCACTCTCACTCCCGCTGCCACCATGATATATCTTCGCCACTTCGTTTGGGTTTGGTTGTAAGATATGAGTTCTTGACTCACTACTCAACCAACACCCATCTCTCCCTGTTCACCCACCGCATGGCCCCCTGCTGACATCCAAGAACGAAAGATACGTCGGCAACAAAATAGCAACCTTCAGCATGCAATCCCTCGGCTGCGACGTCGCGGCCCTGAACACGGTCGACTTTTCCAACCACACCGGCTACGGGCAGTGGACGGGCACCCGCTCGACACCTGAGCATATCCTCGATCTGTGGTCGGGGCTTAAGCAGTCGTTTTTAGATGACTTTGATATGATGCTCTCGGGGTATGTACCTGGGGCGGAGGCGCTGAGGGCTGTGGGAAGGATTGCGGAGGAACTCAAGTCCAGAGCGGAGGGGAGGTTCTTTTGGGTGCTGGACCCGGTGATGGGGGATAATGGGAATCTGTATGTCGGAGGTGATGTTGTCCCTGTGTACCGGGGCTTGGTGGGAAAAGCGGATTTGTGTTTGCCTAATCAGTTTGAGGCTGAGTGAGTTTTCCCTTTTTGTTTCTTTTTTTTTTTTTAAGGGGGGAGGGCGGGGGCACGAGGTGGTTGTGGATTTGGATGGTAGGAATGAAGGGGCTGCTAACAATACGCCAGGCTGCTATCAGAGGTGAAAATCACGGATATGCTCAGCTTGGGCAAGGCGATTGAGGTCCTCCACTCCCGCTACGGCGTCCCACACATCGTCATAACCTCGCTCTCACTTCCTGATGAGACAGACCCTGACACCCCAGGCAACAAAAAAACCCTCAGCGTTGTCGGGTCGTCAATGACGAGTACAAAACAGCCCAGAGCGTTCAAGATCTCCTTTCCGGCGATTGATTGCTACTTCTCCGGGACGGGGGACATGTTTGCCGCGTTGATGGTTGTGAGGATGAGGGAGGCGGTTTGTGACGCTTCTACATCGACAGAGCCGGGGTTAGATACTAGAAGAAGCTGGTTGAGTGAGGATGGGGTTGATGCGTTGGAGTTGCCTTTGGCGAGGGCGGCGGAGAGGGTGTTGGGGAGTATGCATGAGGTGTTGGCCAAGACGGCGGAGGGGTTGGAGAGACGGTTGGAGGAGATGGTCAGGGGGGTGAAAACAGGGGGGGTGAATGGGAATGGGAATGGGAATGGGAATGGGAATGGGGAGGGGGAGGGCGGGGTAGGGAAGAAGCAGATGCAGGTGCTGAAGAGCAAGGCGGCCGAGCTAAAGCTGGTGAGGCATTTGGATAGTTTGAGGAGGCCGAAGGTGGTTTTTAGGGCGAGGAGGTTGTAAACAATAGGATGTGGGTTTGAGGAGAGTAATAGGAGTGAGGGTTTGAATGGGATCAAGTAGAAAGGGAGGATGTGGCCTAGACGACGCAAAGCTCTTAGAAAGCGTACGATAGAATATCTTTTTTGCTGTTGGGAATATACCATGATGATTTTTTTCTGTTGGATTACAAATTTGATTATATTTTGCCGTATCCCTGAATGAGCCCATCATTCTTAACCAGCTTCTTAACAAGACAAAATGACTTTCAGACCCAACTCCAACCGTTATTAACCATCATCAAAACAAACGCCTAGTTAACGACAGGAGCAGCAGCCGCCGCCGCCCCAAAACCCCCCGTACTCCCAAACCCCCCCGCCCCCCTCACGCTCTCCTCCAACTCCTGAACCTCCACCACCTCGGGGGTAAAAATCCGTTCCACAATCAGCTGCGCGATCCGATCCCCCTCCTTGACCTCAAAGTCGGAATCGGCATGGTTGAACAAGAGAACCTTGACCGGACCGCGGTAGTCAGCGTCGATGACACCGGCGCCGGTGTCGATAAAGTGCTTCGCGGCCAGGCCGGAGCGGGGGGCGATGCGCCCGTCTACATTGTTACACATTAGCAAAATGTTTCAGTTCGGGGGGTTGGAGTAGGGTATTGGGGGTGCTTACATGTGTTAGCTGGAACAGCAATGCTAATATCCGTATCAACCAGCGCCTTTCCCCTCGCAGGAATAGTCGTGTCCTTTGACGCATAAAGATCATATCCCGCCGCGAAAGCAGATCCCCGTGTGGGCAGCCGGGCGGTGGAGGACAACTTCTTCACTTGGAGGGAGGGGACGGCAGCAGGTTCGGCGGCCATTGTGGTGACTGATGTTGTGGTTGTGGTGGCGGAATTGGTCGTGGTGTTTCCTTCTGCGGTAGTGGTGGTGTCTTTTGTTGTGGTTGTGGTGGTGGAAGAGGAAGAGGTCGCCTCCTCAGGAACGTTGGTGTCGGTTTTGAGACGCTTTGCTGCTGGTGGGGAAGTGGGGACTATGGGATCGTTGCGGACGGTGGCAGTCATGAAGCTGGTGATGGATGAGAGCAGGGGATGATGACGGTGGTGAGAAGGTGTGGTTGGTCGTAATTGGTTGGATAGTCGTTGGCAAATGGCAAATGCAGCTTTTCGCATGTTCTTCCTGGAGGCTTGCCAGTAATATTAGTAGTGGGAAGAATTGGGAAATGGGAGACGCGTTTTGCGTTTTGGATAACGCGTCGCGTTGGCTTAATTGAAATGCAAGGGGTGGGAGGGAGCTGGGTGAGTCATGTAGCATCTCATTGGTCAATTGGGGCGAGTATGCCACAACGTCATTGGAGCCTGTCGATGGTGATGATATGAATCGCATTCCCAAAGGCGGATTATGATTCAACTGAGGAACAGTATTGAAACGGAAGATCGTCGTGGCTGTGATGCCTGCAACATGTAACGGCTTCCTACGACCCCTGAATGACTAATCATCGATATCCCTCCCGAAATCTACAAGTCGCAACTTTTGTGCATCCTTGGGATGAAATGAGGCGACCTTGGATCGGACGAGAAACCGGACCGCGGCTGTCTCCTTGGATATCTTCAAGTAGCTTGCCGAGTTGTCACCTTGTGACTCCACCAGCTTGTTCATCAGTTGCTCAATGAGACGCCTAATGTCAGCAACCGCAGCAGATGCTTCGTCCTCCTCTCGTTTTCTCTTGTTGCTCTCGCCTTGCTGGTCCTGAGCTCCCCAGATCTCATCTATTCGTCTCTGTCGCTTGTCAATGTCTGTCCGGTCTTTAGCCTTTTTCAGCTTCCCCTGAGCACTGAAGCCAGCACTCAGATCTTCAGGGTCGATGTCCGTCAGCTGCCCAACAACCGGCCCGCCGAGCTCTTCGGCTGCCAACATAGGCCCCAAGTGCTCTTCAATGAACCAATCAAGGTCCTTGGTTAATTTGGCTATTCTGTTTTCCCACTCCTTTTTTTGTCGCTTGAGCTCGGCAATGCGCTCCTTGGCCATCTGCTCCGGCGTCTTTTCTTGCTTGTTCTCGAGCCCGTCCCGTAGAGATTGAATACGGTTCTCCAGAGCTGTTTTCAGCGCCTGTTGCTCTCGCAGGGCCGTCTTTTCGGCCTCCAATTTTCGAGCCAACTCATCCTGTGACTTCGCCTGTGATTCCAGATACTCATTGGACTCATTTATTGTGTTGCGTGCGTTCCTGATGGCAAGCAGGGCTGGCAGAACCGAGCCTGGCGCAGGAAGGAACGGTTTGGACTCGGCAACTTCTTCATATGCCTTGGTAAAGATCTCCAGGGTGTCTTCTGGTGAGGGCTTAGTGTCCGGCACAGTTGAAGATGACCGTAACTGCAGAAGAATTAGCAGGGTGAGGCACAGCATATGGGAACGGCACAAACCTCCTGGATTGCCTCCTCAAGCTCTCTCTTTCTCTTGTTGAGCTCCTGTATAGTCCGCTCCATGTCTGCCTCGTGGGCCCTGGCGGGGTTGTCATATTCAAACTCCATTGGGCTCGGACAACGGGATCAGGTCTCCGCGTAGGGCGGCGGCAAGACGGGAAGCGGGACAGGTGGGATGGAAAATAGAAGATCTTGAATTGTGAATGTGGAGGTCCGCGGAGACTCGTGACACTTCTTCAGCCGCAGCTTTATGTAATTCTACTCTTTCATATTCCGCCCTCCAAGAAGACATCGGGAGCTCAAAGATTTGCTGCCGAGAAATATGTCACAATAGAAGAATCGGGTAGACGAAACAAATATGTCGTACAAAGCATGGGGCAACATGCGTTTAAGAGAGTTGTAAATTAAAATGGAGGACTGGTGAGAGAGGCGTTGCTACCGTTCCACTGTTGGCTTGCTGGCGAACCAATCCGAAGCCGAGCGCGACGTGGTTGCCCCACTATTACCGCCAAATTAGAACATCGGCCGGCTGTGGCCAGAAGAGTGCACGGTGAAAGGGCATCCACCGCCCAGCGAGGCTGGCTGCGAAACGCTGGGTCTCGCTTCCATTTCCGTCCCTCTCAGCCAAAACTCGATTATTTCGAGACACCGACCCGACCTCTTCCTCCTCCTGCCCTCTCTTCCTTCCTTCATCCCTTTGAACGTGGAAAACTTATCATCGCCACAGAACCCGACCAGTCACCTACCCCGTGCCGTCGTCTCCCACTCACACGGTATCCATCGGTCTCCCGCATCGATCGGTTTGCCTCTTCGATATTAATCCTGCACGCTGCCTTGCGCATCGGTCGCATTCCACACACCTAACACATCGACACTCGTGGCATCCCACTACAGCTGTCGCTGAGCTGGGAACGGAAGGTCAAAGAGAGAGCAAGTTGAAACGGAGCGCCCGGTTTGACAGGCAAAAGGTTTGAGATACCTCAAGGTGCTTTTTTCCGCAAGAACCACCCGACCCTTCTGCCTTGACTCCCGTCACCCACCACCTCCATCACCACCTACCTCACCTACCTGCCTCACCTACTGCTTCACCTTGCCTTTATCAGCACACTCACACAACACCTCCTCTACTACTTCACTTGCACTTCACCCGCAGCCCGTCGCGCCTCCATCACAGTCTCCGTCAGTTCGCCACAGTGCTTTGTAGCTTGTCGCGCAGCACCGATTGAGTTGGCACTGGATCACACACTCCATCTTTGCACGCCCTCTCAAGCCACAACGTCCCCTTGTTTTGACAAGCCATCATCACCCAACCCGAACTCCTTAGCTTCAGTCCGTCCCGGCCCAAGTCAAGCCTATCCTCAGTTCACGGCCCAGTCCAGTCCCGCCCCCGCCACTACACCTAGCCCGTTTTCTTCGAAAACCCTTTCAGGTGTAGATAACAACATAAAATATTCAATTGAATACCTTCGAGAATCCGACATTGAGCAAACGGCTTGCTCTCCAAAGTGAAACAAGAGTCATCCTCCTCCCCCTTAAACAAAAAGAGATCACTTAATTAGGTATTTCACCATGTCCGCCTCTCCCCAGCCAACACAGTCCACCAAGCGTCCTCTCGAGGACACGTCGTCCCCCTCCCGCAACGACCAGCCCGAGGCCAAACGTCCGGCTCTGGACAAGGTCATCAAGGAGCAGCAGGAGGACAACAAGGCCGACCCCATCTCTTTTTTGAACGACGAGACCGCCTCCTCCGTCCCGGCCTCTGAGGCCAACGGCACGGCGAAGACGAACGGCGAAAAGCCCGAGGCGACGGACCATCAGGGTGACACCGTCGTCCCCGATGCTCCGGAAACAAAGCCCACCACCAGTACCACGGTGGATACCGCCTCGTCTGAGGCACAGGCGAACCCCCCTGCAGAGTCTCGTGATGAGACTGCCTGGATACACATCCGCGCCGTTATTTCAAGTCCCGAAGCCGCGACTATAATCGGGAAAGGCGGCGAGAATGTGTCCAAGATCAGACAATCGTCAGGAGCCAAGTGCACTGTCAGTGACTATCAGAAGGGCGCCGTTGAGCGTATTCTGACTGTCAGCGGTGTTGTTGATGCTGCTGCAAAGGTATGCTGCTTCAATTCTGTCTTGATTTCTAGCCTCAACTAACACAACATTGCACAGGCCTTTGGCTTGATTATCCGCACCCTCAACAACGAGCCGTTGTCTGAGCCCTCCAACCAGCACTCCAAGACCTATCCTCTGCGTCTTCTGATCCCCCATGTTCTGATCGGCTCCATCATTGGGAAGGGCGGGTCTCGCATCAAGGAGATCCAAGAAGCTTCTGGTGCGCGCCTGAACGCTTCTGACTCCTGCCTCCCCGCGTCTTCGGAGCGTTCTCTGGTCGTCACGGGCGTTGCTGACGCTGTACACATCGCCACATACTATGTCGGTAGCACCCTTTTGGAGCAGCTCAACGAGCGCTTTGGCGGGGCTGCTGCCTCTGCCTACGCTACCCGCAGCGGCGGTCCTGCTGCCGTCACAGGTGGCATGACTGTCGTCCCATACGTCCCTCAACCCGCCGGCGGAAACTTTGGTCAGCGCGACCACTACAACAACCGCCGTCCGGACCCTAGAGCCCACCACATGCCGCCCCAGACCTACGGTGGCGCGCCTCAATATGGCGCTTATCCTCAGGCGGCACATCCTGGCCCCGCGGTCCCAATGCACTTTGCTGGTGCTCAGGCTGCTGGGGGTTACGGACCTGCCGCCCCCCACATGCCACCCCATGCCGGACACGCCGGACATGTTGGGCCCCAGCCCCACACCGGCCCTCACGGTCCGCAGGCAGCTGGCTCTGGTGGCGCGGCCGGTGGACCTATGACTCAACAAATCTACATCCCCAATGACATGGTTGGCGCCATCATCGGCAAGGGTGGCCAGAAGATCAACGAGATCCGTCAGATCAGCGGCAGCGTCATCAAGATTAACGAGCCACAAGACAACAGCAACGAGCGTCTTGTCACGATCACTGGTACCGATGAATGCAACAAGATGGCGCTATACATGCTCTACACTCGTCTTGGTGAGCTCCAACAAGGCCTCAAGCACCAGTTCAAGCCCAGCAACTAATTGATTAACCCACCACAGAAAACGAAAAGCACCGGATGTAACCGAACGAAACGAGTTTTTAACACAGGTCCGGTCGATGGCACCAAACGATAATTCCCCTATTCCTTTCGACTTTTGGACGGCGTTGGGGGTGTTGGGAGAAGGGTGGAAAAGCTTTGGCATCTCGTACAGTTTCTGCCCGGAAAATATTTTCTGAGGGGTTTTGTTCATTTATAGTTCACGGACCCGAGGTTTGATAATGATCGCTTTTATTTCCCACCTTCCCTGCCTGCCCTCTTGAGCACGCTTCCCTGCCTCGCTTCCCCGTGGTGCCTTGCCCAGAACTGCCCAGAACTGCCCAAACATGCTCTGTCCTTCACCGTTCCCTTTTGGAACGCCAACCCTGCTCCTCCTGATCGTGCCCGCATCCAACATCTCTCTTCCTGAGCGACACACCCCATAATCGCATCCCGTCCGACGGCACCACCATCTCCTCCCACCTACCCGGACCCTAACCAATCTCAATCTTTGCGAGCACCAGCCTTGGTCAGACACCCTTGTTGTATGTAGGTGAGCTGGCAGACGGCTAACTACCTGGTGAACAGTAGGGCAACAGGTTGACAGTTGTGTTGTTTACCTTGCTGCGCACCCACCATCCGAGCCAGTTTCACCATTCCGTTCCAATGCTCATCAACACACCACGCTCCCCACAGCAAAAACCAGCATGTGGAAGAGAAGACGCCGGTATCACCACATTGTGTAAGTTAACAAGCTAGGTGGTTTGTAGAGGATGTGCTTCTTTGTGTATTGGAAATGTCTAGCAAGCACCGCCTCTGAAGCACTTTACGGCTTTGGTATTACTTGGTGGCTTGATCAAGAGGCGGGTAATTATTAGTTAATATGAATCAAAACAAGGCCCTGTTCAGGCAATCAACCCTTTCCTGATTTCAAGACCGCCGGGGGGAAATAGTTTGGCAAACATGCTGTGTTATGTTCAAACGCATGCGATACATCCATCTCAGTGGGCAATTCCAAGGGCATTCACGTCGACTTGGGTGTTGTTCTTATCGGGGGGTGTCTGTTGGGACTACTAGAGATAGCAAGTGATGTCTTTCTAAAGAATATCGTATGCTGTAGGAGTATTAGCCTTGGACAAGATTAATGAAAGGTTCGTCTGGGAAGAGGGGGTCACAACTCGCCGGGCCAAAGTAGGTACCAAATTTGATATAAAAACGACGTCTCTCCCTATGAGAAAGGGGCAGCTGACAGATTAATTCAAGGTTTGTGGTTTTGTTTTCGCATTTATCAAATTAAGTAAGGTAAGGTATGATAAGCAAAACAGTCTTGGTCAGTTTTGCCATTGTTGTTAGACAAGAGAAATATTAATTGCAAAAAAAAAAAAAAACGAGAAAACAGCAGTAGGTAGGTAGGCTTTGGTGCTTTCCGCATTGCCATCCATGATCAGAAGAATACCAGACCCGAACGAAACCCTGTAACGGAAACAACAGCAAGGAGGGACTTTTTCATGCCCTCTGATGAACTCCCCGAGGGGAGCAGTATAGTGTTTTTACTACTGGCCGTGGACCCAGCTGATAGGTGGTCAGCTTAGACAGGTGGAAGATGAGATGGTAGGGGAAAGGACATACTTGTTCCACATGCTGCCGATGAAGCCCGACTTGGGGCGTTGCTCGTTCATGCTCTGGCGTCTTGCTACTGCGGCGGGGTCTTGGGAGCGTTTTTGGGCTTCGAGGCCTTCGAAGAGGTGGCTTGATCTCTTGGAGGGGGTTAGTACTTTGCTGTTGTGTTGGTTTGCTGGAAAATAATCTTACCCGGCGAGGTGGTGCCTTGGGCATCCCAAAGCTGGAGTTAACGGTGTTGGTCGTGCTGGTGGAGGAAGTTGAAGAGGTGGAATCGGCGCGGCCGGTGCGAAACTCGGGGCCGGAGGGCATGTTATCGGCCATGCTGTCTTGTTGTTGTGGTGGTGGTGATGGGTGGAGCTGGTTAGGGTGAGCTTCCTTGGATAGCTCGAGGTAGGTGAATCGGTTAATGTTGTGTTACGAGTATCGGGGTTTACACTATCGACAAAGGTGGATCCTGAGAGAGCTCTCCGTTGAAAAGCCCTGATTTGTGTTCACGATGTGTTTGTATTCGAGTTGAGCTTGGAGGGGAACAGAAGAAAGGTTTGGAAAGATTTGTGGGCAGGAGCGGGGTTTAAGAAGAAAGAAGGGGTGCGTGCGACTGCATTATCATCTGCCCACTCCTGACGATCTCTCAGCAGAGAGGTGGAAAGCTAAGCTACCTACCTACCTCAGATCATGGATCATGGGCTGGAACCTTGCGATTGGGACCGGGTGTGAGCTAATCATGATGATCTCATCAATGGACTTGACGCTTTTCTGGACCCTGAAGGGGTGGGTGTCATGCAAGCCAGCAGTAACGTTCTTTTTTTGTTTTCAAATAATTGTCCGGGGAAGTTACCTACTAGTGTGGGAACTGGGAGAGGTAGAACGGAGCTTCCCAGGGTCCGGGAGGTCATGTCATCGTTTGTCAAGTGTTACCTTGGGTGGTGGTGATAAGCAGGGCTTTGATACATGTACATGGAAACGGTTGCGTACATGCATAGGAATGTCTGACCCCGCCCTGTTTCCAACTTGGTTACCTAAAACAAAGCTCTGGGGCTTGAATTGAGGACCACGGATTGCGAATGGATGGATAACCAACCACCGGTCAGCAGTTTCTTTGTCTTCGGCGCCGGTAGGTACTGTGCGGCGTGTTTCCATCAGATCAATATGGCCGTGCTGGATGCGCCTTACAAAGCACGATCATGGGAAGTGCGATCTGGAGGCCTAGTTGAACTGAGATCTCGGACATGCCGAATCGTGCACCTGAGGCGACAGAATGTGCCAAAGTAACTGAGCTACATTGAATCGTTAGATTTCATCCAGCCTCAACCGTCAATGACGAAAAGGCTGCTCTAGCTTGTCAGCAGTACGTCGACATGGGCGACTTGAGACTGCTAAAGCCTACATCATATCACTTATCGTGACCTTCATCGTCTCTTGATGGGATGTTTGGGATGTCATATGGATCGTTGTCGTCGTTGATCGACGTTGATGTGGGGCAACTGGCCAGGGTCCAGGGTCCACCAAAAATGCGGGGGTGGAGCTTGCCGAGCTTGCCCAGAGATCGTGCGCTAAACTTGATTTGGCCCTCATGCTCCATGTGAGAAATCTTGTCTACATCAAACATGAGGGTGTAGTCACTTTTCCATTTTCCATGCCTCCATTCCCCATATCCCAGAACCTATGGCCGTGATAAATGTCCGCCAGATTTGAAAGGATGCCAAGCACACAAGAAGCAAACTAATGACAAGGCAGAAAAGTCCTATACGAGCAGGGAATTGCAATGAAGGTGCGGGGGAGAGCTGGCCGGGTGGACTGATAGTTGGGCGAGCTTCAGAGCTTCCCAGGCAGCAACGCCTGCGTACTGCTTTTTGTCTTGACTGACGTTCTCCCACCGCTCCTGCCCTACTTCTTATAACAGCAGTCAATTAATTCATCGCTCGTTTTCTACCAAATCTGCAACCTCAGCGTGTTTCATAAGTGTGCAATTGAAGACTCCATAATGGAACCGAATGAACCAGCAAAAATGGCCACCGAGAAGAAATACTTCACCATGCTCGGTACACACCTCATATTCTCCCTATTCCCCGAACATTAATCACTGACCTCTTCCAGAAAACCACCCTGAAGTCTTCACCACACTCGCTCACACCCTCGGCCTCCCCCCTTCCATCACCTTCCACGACATCTACTCCTTCTCCCCCCCAGCCCTCACCCACATCCCCCGCCCCTGCCTCGCCCTCATAGCCATCATTCCCCTCACCCCCTCCTGGGCCCTCGACCGCCAATCCGAAGACGCCCGTCTCGGCGACCCCAAAACCTACTACCACGGCAACAGCAACCCCTCCTCCTCAGCCCCCATAATATGGTTCAAACAAACCATCGGCGACGCCTGCGGCTCCTACGCCCTTCTCCACTGCTCTATCAACGGCCCCGCCGCCTCCCTCATCCATCCCGGCAGCACCCTCGATCAAATTCGCAAGGACGCAGCCCCGTTGCCAAGAGAAGAACGTGCAGAATTATTGTACGACAACAAGGCATTTGAAGAGGCCCACCAATCCGTAGCGGCAATGGGCGATACCGCCGAGCCAAGAGACAGGTCTGTAGGGCTAGGCCAACATTTCGTCGGTTACGTCAAAGCAAACGGACGGCTCTGGGAGTTGGAAGGGAGCAGAGAGGGTCCGTTGGACAGGGGTGAGCTAGGAGATGACGAAGACGTCCTAAGCCCCAAGGCGTTGGAGTTAGGTCTGGGTAGGATAATCAAGTTGGAACACGAGTCTGGTGGGCAAGACTTGAGGTTTAGTTGTATTGCCATGGCACTGAAAGACGAGCAATCCGAGTAGAGTCAAGCTCTCGTACGTACTATCAATCTTACTACTGATGTATGCTTCTCTATTGCTGCTTTCAAGGCACATGTTCTCCATCCCATCAGCCACGAGGCCCAGAAGGTCCGCCATGGCCATTTGCGTGTATGACTGGCTGTCGTACACCGTACTGCCTCAGCTCGCGTTGGTCCTCGTATTGCTTCATGAGAGATTTGTGCTTGATACATGAACGATCAGGTGACCAGGGGTTGTTCTTGCGACCTCCCCACCATCCCCAGCAAGATCCAACCAAGAAGAGACTGCAAAACGAAAAGAAGAGACAGGCCCATACACAGATGAGACAAAGCGCAAATCTCAGGTCTGGATCCCAGAAACTGAGGGCCCTGCTCTTCCGCCGCTTCGCCCTACCCTTGATGGAATTCTTGGGTGGTGGTGGTGGTGATGGAGTAGTCTTTTCTGTCCCTGATGGGGGGACGGTTGACCGTGCAGGTGGCGAAGGGGTTGCCAACGAGGAGAGGGCTCGGTCCGAAAAGTCGACAATGAAATGGTCTGGTGACTTGGTAGCGCTGAAGAAACTGAACGGAGTGCCCTGATGTGTGGTCCATGAGAGGGCTGGCCGAAAGGCAGCAGAGCATGAGCTGGATGCTATTGAAGGCTCCCCGAATTGGGCATGGGATGAAGCAGCACTGCGAGCTCGTGGGAAGTAGGCAATCGAGGCCGGCGAACTGCTGGGATTTCGGGAGAGGGGCGAGAAGGTGATGGATTGTCTGCTGTCGGTTGTGGCATCGGGAGTACCTCTCTAGGGGCTATCGCTGGCCGGGGTGTTGGATGTTGGCATGGGAGAGTCTGGCCGCGATTGAGTCGGGGATGGGTACGATCCGGGCATGTTCCTCCATCGCCTCGAGTCTATTGCGTCTGTCGTTGACGGAGCTTCTGGCTCGACTGTCATGGCTCGTTGATTGAGGTATGTTGAAGACCGGTGGGCGGTGGTCTTAAGGTGAGTGAGAGGATGAGTTGGTTGTTGGAGGAACATCTAATTTCTCAGAGACAGGTGCAAGACCAAGTACAGCACGACAGACCAGGCACACCTTCCTCTTCCACGGCGGTCCAGAGTTGATCTTGCCATCTTTGATCCGACTGATCATCTCGGAACGGGACGAATCCCGCAATACCCGCATTCTTCCAACCTGGTCACCTGGAACTGTTCCCGCCCGCCATCTCACCGAAACCGAACCTTTGAACGGCTCTAGGTTTCAACAGTTGATGATATTTTCTTCAGATATCCGCGGAGAGTGCCGTGAAAAAGGTTGGGCACGGTATGTGACTCCGCTTTTTGTTGACTCTGGGGTCACGATCCGGGCAGCATTCCAGGCCCCCCTTTTTGACCAAGGAAGTTTTGAGACAGCCCCTGATTCCCGCGTTCCTGCAGCACATCAACAACGAGCATACCATCTCACTCTAGACCGCGCCGAGAGTTGGACCGATCACAGCAGATTGTGCAATGATGGAGGTGGTTTCTGCGGACCGAGAACCACTCTCGATTTTTGTATAAGTACGGCAGGACCTGAACGATCTCGAAACCTCTTTTTTTCCTCACCATCCGGCCCTCCACACACAAACACACCACTCACTTCCAACTCCAGGCCGTCTCTTTCAGACCGCGACCACAGAAAAGAAACTTCATCTTTCATCATGAAGGCTACTCTCCCTCTCCTCGTCCTCGCTGGCACTGCCATCGCTGTCCCTGTTCCAGAGGAGCAGGCCCAGCAGATGCAGCAGGCCCAGCAGATGCAGCAGGCCCAGCAGATGCAGCAGGCCCAGCTTGCTGAGCAGCAGCCTCAGCAGTTGGCTCAGATCCAGGCCGCCCTCGAGGCCCAGCTCCTTGACGGCATCCCGATCCTCGGACCCCTCCTTAGCGGCCTTCTCGGTAGTCTTACCGGCGGTGGCGGCGGTGGTGGTCTTTCCATCCTTGGTCCTCTCCTCGGTGGTCTCCCCATTCTCGGACCCCTCCTCCAGGGTCTTCCCCTTGTTGGCGGTCTCCTCGGCGGTCTCCCCATCGTCGGCGGTCTCGTCGGTGGTGGTGGCGGCGGTGCCGCTCTCCCGCTCCCCCTCCCTCTCTCTTCCACCCCCGCTCCCACTGGGGCTTCTTTCCCCACTGTCCAGGCTACTCCCCAGGACGCCGCCGCTGCCATACAGAAGCGCAGCGCCGCCTATGCCCAGAGCGTGGCCAACTACTACGCTGCCCTCAACAGCCAGATCAACCAGGAGGCTCTCACCCAGCTGTTGACCGACTTCCAGGACAACCTCGAGAATATCAGTCAGCAGCTCCCTTCTTTCTCTTTGTACTGTCTGCAGCATGACTAACCTCCCGATTCTTCCAGAGCACGCCATGGCTGAGGCTGCCGACAAGACGCCCGAGGAGAAGGCCGAGGCCGTCCGCGCCCCCCTCGAGCAGCTCGACGCGGATCTCAAGGTCGGTGTTTCCCGTCTCGTCCTCCCCAGTGTTTCCGGTTTGAATGGTCTCCCCCTCGTCGGTCAAGCCACCACCGGAGTCCTTAGTGGTAGGCCCGGCGGCCCCATTGGAATCGTCTCTGGCATCCTGAAGCTGGTCACTGACCTCCTCACCAGTCTTCTGTCTAGTGGCCCGGTCGGCGGCGGCGGTCTCGGCGGGTTCATTGGTGGCGGCGGTCTCCTCAACGAGGTGATTGGGGGCACCGGGATTGGCGGGACCGTCGGCGGTCTCATCTTCAACAGCCCCATCAGCGGTCTGCTCCAGAGCATCCTCGGCACTGTCGGAAGTGTCCTCCCTGGTTTGAACAGCATCATTCCGGTGCAGTTTTGATGATGACGGGAAACCCTCAGATGGACTCCTTGGGAAGATTCTAATGACCGAAAATTTGAGGAAGTGTGCGAAAACGTGTGAGGGATTAGTACTGAGGATTATGGCTTCTTTTTTTTTTTTTTTTTTTTTTTTTTTTTTCGGGTGGAGGGGGGGATCATGTAATGGCTTACGAAACTTAATCTTCTTTTTTGGGTTTGTTGGGTAACACCGACTGCTCACCTTTTTTTAGCTGCTCTTTTTTTGAGGAGTTGGCATGATGGTGGAGGGATAGCGGATGGAAGTTATCAGGTTGAGGCGGCTGTTGACCTTGAAAGGTGATGGGTGCTCTTGACGATGGCTTCTGGTTTTTAGCTGAATGGGAATACCTATTCTTAGTTGACTTGATTTGATTGTTTTGTTTGTGACTGAAACTTGAGGTTTTCGCAGGCCTTGGTTAGCAAAAGTTGGCGGAAAGACATCAACCCCCTGGGTGCAAACAATGAGAACTGCTGTGGTGAGATTTGAGCTCATAACATTCTAGACACAACAGCTTTGATCATATTCGCTATAGCTCTCCTGCTGTGGTTGGATTGTCATACTATTGACTACCAGGCAAGTTGCTCTTGTTGGGAAGGGGGTGGAAAGGCTGGTTAGTAAGTCGATTCTACAAAGACATACCACAAGGGCGCCCTGGAAAGATGTTGGAGCTGCTGTTGGAAGGAGTAAAAGGGACCTAATACATAAATCATGGTGCACTTGTAGGGAAGAAGCAACGTGGTGGGTGGTCATTCCCGTCACCTGTAGGGAAGGAGTAATGCAGTAGTCGGTGGAGATGATGGGTAGCAGTGCGGTTAGGAGGGAGAGATGTTAAAGTAGTAGTAGATGGGGTTTTATTCTAGCTAGGGGTAAATCCTGTGATCCCGTTGTTTTCATGACTGGGATATTCATGTTATGATCGTCGTCGGTACCTCGCACAGTCATTCGGTCAGCCTGAACGTCACTCAGTCAAGATAATTTCAACAAGTTTTTGCGACTTGACATCATCATTCTCTTGCCCTGTTGATTACGGTATCTATCTCTTGGTTATAACCTTTATATATCTCTTCTTCTCACAAACATTACTCCATCAAACAACAACAACAATAACAACAACACCAACCGAACCTCTCACTTCTCCAGGCCATCCACCACCACAGATGATCACTCCCACCCCCGTCTCTTAACCACCCACCTAACCCCATAAACCAACCCCAACAAAACCGGCACCTCAATCAACGGCCCAACCGTCGCCGCAAGAGCCTGATCACTCTCCGCCCCAAACGCCGCCACCGCAACGGCAATCGCCAGCTCAAAGTTGTTGCTCGCCGCGGTAAAACTCTGGGTAACACCAAACTCGTATCTATACCCCAACCTCCTGCACGCGAACAAGGTAGCAAAGAAAATTACGGTGAAATAAACAATCAACGGCGCGGACACCCTCACGACGGAGACAATCTGGTGGACCACCTGCTTTCCCTGAGACGCGAAGAGCACGAGGATGGTGTACAACAAGCCGATGAGGGAGAGGGGGGAGATGACTGGAATAAACTTCTTGTTGTAAAAGTCCGGGGAGGTGAGAAAGAGGAGGGCAAAGCGGGTCATGATCGCGGCAGCGAGGGGGATGCCGAGGAAGATGCCGACAGAGGTCGCGACGGTGGAGTAGGAGATGCTGATGGCGGTGGTGCTGTTGGGGTCAAAGACTCGTATGAACAACAACGACAGCGGTGCGAAAAGGACGATCTGAAGGAGGGAGTTGACCGCCACGAGGATGGCGCAGTAGTCGCTGCTGCCCTTGGCCTGCTGATCGTCAGCATCACTGTGTGGGATCTCAGACGGGAGGGGATAATTACAAGATTATTCCAGATCAAAACCATAGCAATACACCTCGCTACACCAACCAGAATCAACCCCTGCCTTAACCCTTCCTCATCCGGCAAGAACGCCCACGACAAGGCGAGCATGAACAGCGGTGCTACCACCCAGTTCACCACAATGCTGAAGGCAAGTTGCACCCAGACTTCTCTTTCTTGAAAGACTTTGTGCAGGGACTCGTACTTGACTTTGCAGAGGATGGGGTACATCATTACCAGGAGTCCGACTGCTATTGGGACGGAAACGTCGAAAAAAGTGCCGCGATGGAGGGCGGGGCCGGTGTTGGGGACAAAGTTACCGAGGAGGACGCCGATGAGCATGGCGAGGAAGATCCAGAGGGCTAGGAAGCGGTCGAGGAAGGATAGGGCTTGGAAGGTGGATTTTGGTTCGGCGCATGGTGGGAGGGGGGGAGGAAGGGTTTGCTTCTCGGGGTCATTGCTGGTGATGGTGGTGGTGGTGGTGGTGGGCTTTTCGGTGATGTCGGGGGGTTGATAGGGAGCTGGGTTAGGGTTTGTGGTGGGCATTGTTGTTTACTTTCTCCTGAGCGGAGTTGAGATGAGAGGTATAAGTGCCCGTGGAGAGATAACAGAAGGACGATTGTTGTGACGGAGATGCAAAAGAAGCTGAACAACTGAGTGGTGTTTTCACAACAATTGGTGTTTTTTTCTCTTCTTGATGACAAGAGACTCAAGAAGAAGTTTCCCAACTCCAAAAAAAAAAAAAAAAAAGTCTGAATATCAATGGTCTCTTCTTGGCTGCCATTTGACATCGAGTTTATCAAGGTTCTCAGCCTTAACGCACAACTGCCGAAGCTATTGAACCAATCATTTCGAGGCAGTGACATTCTCTCTGTCTTTTGCGCAACCAATCAGACGAGGGTAGTGACATTCCGATGACAGACCGTACCGTTGCCGTTTCTGGACAGCTCGGGGACTTGGCAGTGTGTTCAGGGTCTGAAGAGAGTGATTTGACTGGAATGTTTCGTGTTTTTCGAAGATTTGGACAGAACACGGAACGCAGCGTCAATAATAAGAAAGAGGCATAGGGCATGGTCTTTGTGATCTCATCGCCGATATGACCGCTCGCAAATGCCGAGGCGTGAGTGTGTGAGCAAACGGCGTTCGGGATCCGGAAAGAAATCGAGCTCCGTCTCCTGGGCTTGGCTGACCGTTGCGGTTTTGTTGATCTGCCGGTATCTGCCGCTGTGCGACGGGGGCAATCGCTGGCGCGGTCGTATCGAACTCTAGTGTTCCATGGCACAATCGAAAAAAAACTGGATGGAGATCTGATGAAGTCGAAGTTCTAGAAGGGCTGACGAGTTCAGTTGATAGCCGTCAAGAGAGAAACGGACGGTTGAACGGCACCAAGAGCGGAGCCACTCTCCACCCCAGATCAACTGCCAACGCAACCTCATGAAGCAAGAGTGACAGCAAACTGGAGGCATTCTGACAACTTGTTTGCCCTTATTACGAGCACCGCTCGCCTTCCTCCTCGGTTCCATCCGGACGACGGATGGTTGCACGTGAATCCCGCTGGCGTTCGGCCTGTCGGTTTCGCTGGCGTTGCAGCAATGACGACGGGTTCAATTAAAGGGATGAGACAGCCCCTTACTCAGCCCACCACCCACCTCATGCTTCCGCTCACAGCCTTCCACCCTTCCTGATCTGTGACGGGTGAGAAGTTCCACAACTCCACACCGACCCTGGCTGCCCAGGCGTCATGCCTTGTACTCTGTATCTTCACCAGTGTGGCAGCATGCCAGCAATGTTACTTAAGTAATGACCAATCGGTGCAACTTCATGGCGACCTCCGGATTTGGCCTCGGCCCAAGAGCTTCGTATCAAGATGGTGCTGGACAAAGGCGAAGGATTCGGATGGATTAGGGGTGTTTATATACAGTTAATGCCCCCTCTTCAGAGTTCTGATGCTGGGTGGTAATTTGATATCATTACGCAAGTGTTGTCATCTGAAGCTTTGACCACATTCGACTTCAACATACCTACCTTGCCTTATCTCTCAACATTGGATCGACTTATCACAACACTCACCATGTCTTGTCCCTTCCACGTTGAAGGGGCTGCCAAGCCACCGGGTTCATCACATTCAGCACGTTCAGAGTCAACACCCAAGCCAACAACATCAGCGCTGGAAGAGATCGGAGAAGGAGAGCCAATCCCTCAACCACCCGAGAGATGGCTTACCGGCAACCTGGGAGAGATCAACCCCGAGTTCTCTATGGGATCCCTATGGAGACTTGCAGATGTCTACGGTCCCATCTTCACACTCAACCTCGTCAAGAGAAAGATTGTCGTCCTGTCCAGCCATGCTCTGATAAACGAGGTGTGCGACGAGAAGCGATTCGAGAAGAAAGTTGCTGGTGCCCAGGAGGCCATCAGGGTGTTTGTCAAAAACGGTCTATTCACATCATATAACGAGGAAGAAGTCAGCCATTTTCAACTTCAGAGTTTGTGTCAACTTTAGCTAACCCATTTGGCAGGAATGGGGAATCGCCCACAGAACTCTCCTACCGGCCTTTGGCCCGCTACATGTCCGCACCATGTTCCCCAAGATGACGGATATCCTCTCTCAAATGATCCTCCGCTGGGATCGCTTCGGCCCAGACTACCGCATCTCAACCCATGACGATTTCACTCGTCTGGCCTTTGACGTTATCGGTCTCTGTGCCTTCAACTATCGCTTCAATGCCTTTTACTCCGAGGAGCTAATCCCGTTCGCCAAGCAGCTGGGTGATGTTCTTATCGAGACTGGCAAGCGGACCAGTCGTCCCGAGATCCAGAACACTCTAGCCTTCCTCAGCAAGAGGCAGATGATGGAGAATATCCATTCCATGTGGAAGGTCTGCGACGATATTGTCGCAGAGCGCAAGGCCAATCCCCGCCCCGATGTCGACGACACTCTCAATGTCATGCTCAACGCCAAAGACCCTGTCACTGGAAAGGGGTTCACCGATGAGAATATCCGATATCAGATGGCTACCTTCCTGGTAGCAGGACACGACACTTCGGCTGGTACCATGATGTTTTTGTTCTACAACCTTCTCAAGCATCCCGAGGCCCTGCAGAAGTGCTATGCCGAGGTCGATGCTGTGCTCGGAGACAGGGAGCTGCAGTTGGAGGACATTCCCAAACTCAAGTACATTGATGCTGCCATGAAGGAGGCTCTTCGTTTCTGTGGTCCTATTCCGGCTTTCATGAGACAGGCGAAGGAGACCACCATCATTGGCGGCAAGTACAAGGTCACTCCCAACGAGAGTCTGGTGTTCAATCTCAAGGGTCTTCACAACGACCCTGCTGTTTGGGGCTCTGACGCTGCCGAGTTCAGGCCAGAAAGGTTCCTCAATGGTGGTTGGGAAAGGCTGCCACCCAACTCTTGGAAGCCTTTCGGGACTGGTGTTCGCTCGTGTATTGGTCGGTATTTGGCTGAGCAGGAGGTTCTTATCACCATGGCTATGGTGTTGCAGCGGTTCGTGATTGAGATGGCTGATCCTGATTATGAGCTCAGTACGTTGTCGTCACCTTTTTGCACTTGAAGAATGTTACTGACACACATCCCAGAGATCAAGTCTACACTTACCATCAAGCCTGATGAGTTCTACATCAAGGCTCGCAGACGCCCTGGAAAGGACCACCTCATCAACTTCAGCGCTGGTGCCGCTCCTGCCCCAGCACCTTCTAGCAAGACAGCCAACGGAGCTTCTGCCAACTCCAATTTGAAGCCGTTTTCCGTCTTTTATGGTGGCAACTCGGGAACTTGCAAGTCTTTTGCCGAGGATCTCGAGACCAACGCGGCGAACCACGGCCTGTCCGTTCCAGCTAAGGTGCAGAGCCTGGATGATGCCGTGGAAAACCTGCCAAAGGATCACCCCCTCGTCATCATCACCTCCTCTTACGAAGGCCTCCCCCCCGACAACGCCCGCAACTTTGTCGCCTGGCTCGAGACCCGTGCCAAGGACCCTAGCAACAGTGAGCTTCTCAAGGGCGTCTCATACGCCGTCTTTGGCGCTGGCAATAAAGACTGGGCCTCGACCTACCACCGCATCCCAAAATTGGTTGATGAGCTCCTCGAGAAACTCGGCGCCGCACGTCTCGTCCCTACCGGTTTCGTCGACGTCAGCCAGGATATTGTCGGTCCCCTTGAAGAGTGGAAACTGACCCTCTTCCCAGCCCTCCGCGAAGCAGTCGGTGTGACGGCAGCCGTCAAGACGGAGGAGCTCCGAGTGGAAATCACCCAACCCACCGCGCCGTCCAAGCTAGCAGGCGAGCAGTTATCTCAAGGTCTCGTCTTGGTCAACAAAGTCCTCGCCAAGAAAGGCCTCGGTCCGGAAAAACGCCAAATCGACATTCTGCTCCCTCCTGGTGTGCAATACCGCAGCGGGGATTACTTGGCCATCCAACCCTTTAACCCCCGGGACTCGATCCGCCGCGTGCTCAGCCGCTTCGGCCTCCACCCCGACGATCTCGTCACCGTCTCGGGGACCACCAAAGAACACCTCAAGTCTGAGTCTGGGGGGCCAATTTCGGTGTTTGAACTCATCGGCACAAGAGTCGAACTCGCCAACCCTGCTTCCCAGCGCCAGGTGGCTCACTTGGCTTCTCTCTCGTCCGGTCTGGAGGCAGATAAACTTCGTGTTTTGGCCTCGGATGAGGAGTACCCTACCTCTGTGCTGGCAAAGAGGTTTTCTGTCTTGGACCTGCTGGAGGATTTTCCCTCTTGCAAGCTGAGCTTTGCTTCGTATCTTGACATGCTGAGTCCGCTGTCTCCTAGGCAGTATAGCATTTCCAGTTCCCCGCTCGCGCAGAAACCGCTGCCTGATCAGGGGTCTGGGTGGTCGAGCGAGGAGGGGGTTGATCTGGAGAAGGCGAGCTTGACGGCTACGTTGACGTATGATGTGTACAACTCCCCTTTGATGTCACATCCTGAGACGAAGTCCTTCAACGGCGTCAGTTCTTCCTACCTCGCCTCGTTACAGCCCGGCTCGAGACTGCGGTGTTTTGTGAGAAAGACGAATGCGTCGTTTCGGCTACCGAGTGACCCGGCTACGCCGGTGGTGATGGTTGCTGCTGGGACGGGGGTTGCGCCGATGAGGGCTTTTCTGCAGGAGCGGGCTGCTGTTGCGGGTGCTAGGGGGGGTTATCACAAGTCAGGTCTTGGTCCTGCTGTGCTGTACTATGGGTGTAGGGATTCTGAGGAGGATTACCTATACAAAGAGGAGTTGGGTCAATGGGAGAAGGAGGGGGTTGTTAGAGTACGGGCGGCCTTTTCGAGGAGGGCGGGCGAGGGAGGGAGGACGGGGCATGTGGATGAGCTGATTTGGGAGGATAGGGAGGAGTTGAAGGGGTTGATTAAGCAGGGGGCCAAGATACTTGTTTGTGGGAGCGCGGGGAGGTTGGGGAGGAGCACGGCGGAGGTTTGTTTGAGGATTTATGAGGATGAGTTTCCTGCTAGGGGGAGGGAGGGGGCGGAGGAGTGGCTTGGGAAGATGAAGGAGGAGAGGTATGTTAGTGATGTTTTTGGTTGAGAAACTGGACGGACTTGGGGGTTGTGGGTTGTGAGAGGATTAGGCAGAGATGGATGGGCGTTTTACTTTGATAGAGGTGGTGTTTGTTTGTATAGAATTTGGAAAGTTCTTTTCTGCTCTCTTTTTTCCTTTTACATCAATGCAAGTTTTTGAGACTTTTGAGTTGCGTTATCCACATTTCTTATCTCTTCATAGCGCGGTGTAAGAAGGGATGTTCTCAGACAGATGATTATGTTCTGTATGTCACACATGAAGCCTTCATGCATGTCGCTGTCACCCGCGTCTTTTTGCTGCTCCAAACCACGGCATAAACTAACTCCCTTTACATTATCAGACGAACTTGTCGACCCATCAAAATTATTTCACGGAGTGCCACTACCACTTTAGCTCCCGGCACCGTCTTCTTCTGGCGCTCTTCTAATGTCATGGCTGTCAAAGCGTTTTCCTCCGTTGATAGTAGCCCGCTGTTCCCAACGGCTTTCTAGTCACCTGGCAGTGGCGAGAACCCGGTACCTACTTCTAACAAAGTCAGTTGACCCTCCCCCCCCCCGTTTTTATCTCACTCAACAACGGCACGACCGATAAACCACTCTTGGTCGACGGTTAGGGGCAGTTGCCTACAACGGGATGGGGGCATAGCCATTCGTTTTTTTCAGGTTTAGGCGAGGTGTGAAGTGTCTCCGTACCTCCTTCAGACCTCGGAGAAATTCCCTGCTACACAAAGTTGAAGAGAAATGTCTAACACAGCCTTGTGAAGAACGACCCGACGGAAAGTGACTGAGAGTAATATCAAAGTGAAACGACGCCCCATCGTTGGAGTCCGTTACCTCAGCCAGGAAAAATAAACCCTGAGACATGGCTGCTTTCGTGAAGTTTTCTTCCGAGTTTTCCGTTGGACGTTACCGGTTTAATTGTTTATTGTGATGATCGGCCGCGCGTATCTTCAGTCTCATGTTGATGATGATGGTTTTTTTGGGGGGGTATTTTTTTTGGCTTCAGGTTGTCTCACCTGGAGTGCTCACATTAGCTAGGTAGGTAGGTATGTGGGCGCACATAGGTCTACCTACCTACCTACCTACCTACCACCTCACCCCCCACGAAAGATGGGCTGGTTGCCCGAACGCACGGCCCGGGAACACAACATGAAAGGAGCGGTCAGTTGTCGGGTATACGAGATGCAGTCCCAAGCCGAAACCTGCATGAGGAGTTTTTTGAGGATGGCGTGGACTCTACGCTTACAGCTCATGCGGTGTCCAGCGAGATGAGGACGTTATGCCTCAAGCTCTTTTTCACTTGCCTGTGATGGGTGACCAGATGTCAAGGTGACATTTTTCGGTAATCGTATCGATAATCGAGCTAGGGGGGTCTGTCATGATCAGGCGGACGGGCGGAAAGATGACCCCGAGGATCTGGTTGTGGCTTTGGCGCTATCGTGAGAGTCCATCGTGAATGGTAGGGCGGCGGTGTGTTGTTGGTTTCTTTTCTCTTCGCTTCTTTTTCTGGGCACACCCCCAAGGAATTTTCCTTTTTTTTCTCTTTTCATCTTCTTTTGCCGCCGGCGTGGCATGTGTGCAGGGCTAATGCAGGAGCGCGCTACCCGAATGTGGATGTCAACATCTGGACACCTCTTGGTAAAAAGGCTAGCGTGCCAGGAAGACACTTCAGGATGGGAGCGCGCAGTTCAATTGTCTTGTGGTGAGACTTTTGGAGACGCGAGACCCCTTTCTTGGCCCCCTTTTTTCACCCGACAAGGCCACACTAAAATGGCTAATTGTCAACAACAGCTCCCGAATCTCCAGAACACGGCGCAAAGGCGGTTTCAAAAAACGAAGTCGAGCGATGCGGTCGATATACGGATGACCACACCCGCTTCTGCACTGCACACACTGGACGCGCTGTAACGTCTGGTGCATGACTTTCAGCTACCCAGTACCGTGGCTGTCGGCCAGCACATCGTGCTTCTAGGCTGAGCTGCCACCAGAGACTTTCATGTAGGGTTGGGGGCCAGTCCCTGCCAGTCAAACACCTAAAGGTGGCGGGTGGTGCGTGACGTCGATGCAAAAAAGAGGTGAAAGGCACTTTACAGACGCGTCGCGCGTTTAATTGCTTGCCTACGAAAGAGTCTTAGTCTTGGTGATACATATGTAGGTCTCAGAATTTGGAAGCTTCTCAGTGGTTGCGGGAGCTGCCGTGCTGAATATTCCCCTTTTTATATCGTCAACTTCTTGACCGGGTTTCTAGAGGCCGTTTTTGGGCTTTTAGCAAGAGCTTGTTTTCCCTGATTCCACACGTGGCGGTTGAGAATCCTGTTGAATGTTGGTTGAAGAAGGAATATCAATCATCAATTCGGGCTACGACGTGGTGTTCATATCTGTTTCCGACCCATGCTGTCGGATTTTGTTTGATCGGCCCCCGATCCTGCCTTTCGTCATCGCTCAATTAAAGCTGCCGGGTTCCCGGCGGTGGCATCGATGTGACCTTGTGATTATCAACCCTCAAACGACACAATTCTCACAGACTCTTCACCGCGCATTATAAGGGTCGTCGATTGTGGTAAGGCGTGGTGGTGTCAGACTGATGTTCATGCTCGGGGTGGGGTAGCAAACATCTCGACTCGTTCAGATGGACCAGCATCGCTGAGGTCTTTATGCCTTGGCATAAACTGTCATACCTGCCCGTACATGGTAGCCTTGTTCCCCGCCTCGGCTCTGGGGAAAAAAGATGCTTCTGGATTCCGGAGTCTGAATAATTGGGTGATAAAACAACACAACCGGTGACCTCGAATTGACTTTGTAGAAATGGTGAGCGCTCAGCGAACGACTGGAGCTCAGGTCCATCGGTCTCCTGCAACGGATCGGTCGCCCAGCCTCCTTAGTGCAGCCTCCAGGAACATTCCCTCTTCGGGGGGGTCGTTAGCGAACAGCACACCCGTATCCGTAGCCTCGGTGTGGCCGCCTCGTCTCCGTCCTATCTTCTTCTTCACTCAAACCGCCTGTTCGTCTCGAGTGTTTCTTGAACCATCCGAGCGCAGGCACAGTGTTCCCGCTGAATGTTTCTGGATCAAGTTTGCTGTTTGAGAGAACATCTTGAAGTGAGGTAGCATCAACCAACAATGGAAGTCAATGGTTCAGTACACTACCCGTACGAGGTGTTCCGGGGCCATCCCGCCGCATCTGCACGTACTTCTCCTAACTTGCAAGATCGACGACGTCAACAGCCTGCCACCCGAGTACGGTATAGTGGGCGCCAGGCTGGCCGCACTGGCCCATTGCTCGTCCCAGTTTGCATCACTCTCCTGTCAAGCTGCCAAGTTCCCGTCCTGGTTGAGCGCGCGATTGACAATCTCCACTGGACCGTGGAGGTCGTGGAGTCGCGAGTCAAGCTGAGCCCGGCTTGTTCAAATGCAGCTTCGATATTAAATCGTGTCTGCCCTGATCTCGCCTGTCCGCCCGGGGCCTGCCCGCACTCGCTCGCAGCCGATCCTCAGCCTGTGATTTTTTTTTTTTTCATTTTTATTTTTCACTCTCTTCTTTCTGCTGTTGTACAATCGCCTGCACCTGCACCACGACTTTACGTTTACGTCTCTCGTTACGTCCAAGCTGCTCGCCCCGACCCGCCAAGGCTCGGATTCCCGTCATCTACACATCGCCGCCGCTGCTCTTTGTCTGACCGAGAGACACTCGAAAATCGCATAGCGTCGTCATCACCCCGTTACCATTGATCAGCTCTGAGGAAGATTGGAAGAAGGACCATGTTTTGAAGGGGATTGGGGCAGATCGAAGGCAGCAGAGTCGCAGTATTCCCTGACTGCGAGGCTGCCAGCAGGTTTCTCCGGCATACACGGCACACCACCCCTGTTGACGAACCACTGCAGTCCACAGAGTCGACGGCTTGTTTTGAGACAGAGCAATGGTTGGTCCGACACTGACCATGACGGCGCCCGCTGTGGACACCAGCACGCCATTGCCTTTTCACCGCTCACAGCGCTCACAAGGTTCACAACACTCACATTCAACACCACCACCACCTGCTAGGAGTAGCAGCAAAGAACAAACCCCGCTCAAGCTCGCCAGGCCCGATGTTACCTCGCGCCCGCCTGCCAACACCAACAAGGAACTTCCGAGCCTGCCCATGCCCGATCCCTCGTTTGACATTCCCTCGTTCGATTTTGAATTTTCACCCGAGTTCAAAAGATCCTTCAGTTTCTGCAGCGACAAGATCGAAGCGTTGTCCATCCACCCTGTGAAGCCCACCGCCACTGTCGTTACCGCTCCCGAGACGAGGCTATTGCCCATCGCATCCACTGAAGCTCGCGCCGAACCCACCAAGCAGCCAATACCACCCCGAACCTCGTCCAAAACAATCGACACCACCACCTATCACCGTAACAGCACCAGCACCGCGCCCACCGTGGCTGCTGCTCCGCGTGCCGAGAAGCACGGCCGTAGCCGGAGCAAATCAATGATTGACCGGCCGCTGTCGTGGCTGCCGAGCTCAAAGTCGACCCCCAACGTGCCGGCAACCCATGAGCTGTCCCAACGGGTGACCAAGAACAATGTGACTGTGTCGACCGACAATCTGGTGGAGGACGGCCAGCTTGAAAGGTCGAGGACGGTCGAGTCCTTTGCCGATTTTGCGAAAAAGTCTTGGATGACAAAGTCACGATCACCTTCACCGCCAACGACCCCAGAACGGCTTCGACATGAGACCCGCGAGCCTTCCACAGAAAGAAAAAAATCGCCTATCAAGTCTAGGTTGACGCTGCGAACCCGGGCACGTTCGGATTGTGATTCTTCTCAGGACCCTTCCGCCGAGCCACAGAGCAGCAGCAGCAGCAACAACAGTACAAGCCGCGTCTTCAGCCGTGCCAGTGTGTATCTGACGAGGATAAAACAAAAACCTCAAAGTGTGTTTTCTAGAACATCGTCCCCACTCTCACTTCCCGCGCCATCTTCTGTCAAGAGTTCCGAATCAAGTGACTCTGATTCTGCCAGTGCTGCGACAGCCGCGCACAGCGTCAAGCCTGTCCCGGCCAAAACCACCCTTGCCCCGTCAAACCTCCCCAGATCTGCTGCTCTTGCCACCAACAATGCTTTTGCCCATGTCGAAGCAGCACCATCTCGCAGCTCTTCCCACCGGACTTCGTCACTAGAGTCGGATCTGGACACGGAAACCACTGCGACAACCAGCGCCTCCTCCGAAATTGCTTCTCAGGGCACAGCAGACACCAACATCACCATGCCACATCCGACATCCCGTGACCCTCTTTGGGGCACCTTCCGAACGCTAGATGGCGAGTTTGCCCGGTTCGCGGCGAGGCCTACCACCTCGACGCGAATGGACGTTGTGCGAGGTGTGCTGATGCCATTCTTGAAAAGTACCTCGCACCACCCTTCCAATTCGAGCAGATCGGTGTTGAGTTCCGAGGATTTTGACCGGCGAGCCACAGTTTTGAACAAGTGGTGGAATGGTCTCTTGTCGATGCTGGATGCCGGGCATTCGAGGCTGTTGGCGGGAGGATACGGGCTTGCTCCAGGCATCGCTGCGCTTGGCGTCCAGTTTCCAGTATTGCAGCCGGTTGCTGGTGTCGACAGGCCTACTCTGCTCGAGGCGGCCACCATGATCATGATGCGGCCAGAGTGGAGGACGTGTACCAGCCAGTTTCAGCCTTTGGCTGAGCGGTCTCCCGAAGAGAAGGTCCGGGCGAGGTCAAACACATCGTCCACCGTTGGCAGCGATGTGGATTCTCTGTTGACCGAGCCGGCTGAGCACAATGTGCGGACCATGTTTGTCAACAACTTGACGACACAGATGGCGCTGGTGGTGGAGAAAATGTCGCTCCGGCACGCCCCTCTGAGCTTAGTCAACTGGTGCGGCAAGGCGTGTGCTTATGCGTTCTTCTTCGTCCCCGGTGTCGCTGATGTTCTGGTGCGGCTTTGGGGTTTGAATGCCGACATTTTGCGAAGAGTCGCCGATGAGTTTGGTCTGCCGAGGCGGAGCAAGGGCGAGAGCGAGGATATTGTCGCGCTCTACCCCGAGCATCTGCACAAGCTGGGATGGTCGTCTGTCAAGACACTGGGCGACAAGCTGCGGCTTGCGGCTAAGCTGCCACTGATGCCAGCCAAGATCCCCTGGCACGGCCCTTGGGTGTCGAGATGGCGTGGTGGTGAGACGGATCTGTTTTTCATCTTTTGCAAGTACTTCCACGTGCTTTCTGAGCAGTTTGTTTTTGAGGGACTCCCGCTGGTCGAAAAGGCGCGGTCACCTGCCTTTGTCCTGGTCCACGCTCAAATCTTGTCGGTGTTGGATAGCACCATTCACCGACAGGCCTCGATCGATGCCATGCTGGGCCCTCCGATTTCTGACAGCATTCACGGCGCGGATGCTACTTTGACCGGCATCTCCGTGCCCAGCAATGTTCTGAAAGGGATGGATGAAAACCGGCTCATTGTCCTGCTCAAGGATGTGCTCTCAAAAGGCTCTGTTGGAGTGAATCACGAGATTAAGCATACCTTTGCCGAGGCTTTTGCTGCCATCTCGAAGGCGGCAGCGAAGAGGACACCACGATTCGACCAAGCTTCATGTTTCATGCTGTGCGATTTTCTGGAGGAGATGCTGGTCACGCTGGATACATTCCAGAATACGGTGAACGGCAGCCCTGCAGGATCCCCGGCCGAAGAGATTGGCCAGCCGCGGTACCTGGAATTTGGCAGCACCGCCCCCTTTGTCAACTACATTGACTGGCCTTTCTGGCTCGAGGTGGGCAAGATGATGGCCGAGTCCAACAACACCATGTCTGAGATTAGGGTCCTCTCATTCCTCTACTCGGTGTGGGACGCCATCACTTCTGATCCGGCGCGCAAGGAGGCCGTGTGCACGGAGTGGCTGTTGACGGAGGAGTTCTTTGCCAAATTCTTCAACCATTGGTGCCCCATGGTTCGTGCTTACTACATGCGCCTGCTCTGCTGGCGGATCTGCAGGGACTCGGGCAGCGCCAGTGAGGTCAACAGGTAAGACGATAGCCATCCAAGCGTTGCAACAGGTGACTAACGGGACTCTGCAGCAAAATATTCCTGACTGTGTCGCAGCGGCTCAAGACTCTTTGGGCTCATTACCTTTGGCTCAAGGCTGATGCCGACATGAGGGGCAAGGTCCAGCCTTCTACGGCCCCTGCTCATCCCACGCCTGGCAAGCGGTTCTTGATCATTCGAACCGAGGTGCAGCCGCCACAGCCGTCCATGAAGCTCGGTTTCGACTCGTTTTCCAGCTCCTTCCCAGGGTCAGACCAGCTCGTGGATTATGCTGGTACGTTCGGGATCAACGGCGGAGATACCGTTGGTGGCATCAAGGATGATGGGGATGTGTCATCCTTCAAGAAGCGGCTGTCAATGTTGGGCAAGGTACTGCCATTCAGCTCGCAAAATGGTCGGGCCGTGGATCCCAAGCGCGCTTGGGACGAGGAGCTGGAACAAGCTCGCCGCGAGACAGCTGCTGCGCGGATGGGACCTCGCCAGGGACCTCCACCGCCGCCAAAGAGACCTGGCCACCATGCCACCTTGTCTACCGACTCCATATCTACTACAGGTTCTGCGCCCGTCTACGAGGCCACCACCTATGTCTTTCGCTTTGCGCTCACATGGCAAACTGGACCGGGGGGGCAGCCAATGCCACTCGGTCCTACAAGAGACCGGATTCTGACCCGCCCTCGACTCCCTGCGCCTGCTCAGGCGAGAGTCAGCGCTCGCTCGGCGGCGATCAACGACGTGGGTAACTTTCAGAACGGCAGCCTTGTCTATCACAGCGATAGCCCGCCTCCCGTTTCTCCCGGCCTGCCACCCGACACTAGGCGTGTGAGCGGTGCTTTGCAAACTGGTCTTATCAGTGAGGCTCGCAATGCTCGGCCATTGTCCATAGTGGAGGATACACCACGAAAGTCGATGGAGAGCTCCAAACGCCGGTACTCCCTCAGCATCAACGTCACAGCGGTTTCCTCGGACAGTGAGGATGAGAGATACAACAGGCCGTCTCCTCTTCGTCACATGAGCTTTGACGGCTACGAACGTGGTCCTTCGGTTGACATGATCAGGATGGCTCGGCCGCCCGCGCCAGCAATTCGTGCCGAGAAGCCCCTCGGCCCTTATGCCTCAGGGGCTGTGTACACAGGCCGAGCCCTCGCCGAGTGGGCGATCGTCATCAACGAATGCAACAGCTTTGTGGACCGCCGCCGGGACGAGGGCGTGCTCGGGTTGGCCGAGGTTGAGATTCCTATTCTTGGGGTCGATGGACTCGGGATGCGGCAGCGGGGTTAGTCGCCTCGTCCGCACAAGTCTGGCGACTGGAGATGGGCAGCTTTGTACCGGCATCCGACTGATTGCGGCTCGAGGCACTTAACCGCTTTTTGAACCATTCTACAATACCACACCATAACATGACGTTCTTCCGATCATTCACGCCATTTACACCACCACCACCACCACCATCTACACAAACACATACGTGCATACACAGCACACATTTTCGAGAGATGTTATTTTTTTTCTTGTTCCATATCAGCATTTAGCGACTTTTGTTCTTTTCTTGAGCATTTTTTGTTTCATTATCAAGCCGCAAAAGTTTTTTTCTGGTTTTTTTTGGGGCACAGATATTCAACGTATATAAGCCTCGTTTTTAGGGCCAGGGGGTTTTGGGCATTCATACGAGCATTTGATTCTTTTACACATTATTTATAAGTTATACATTGTTTGGGCGTTTTTGGAAGGGGCTCCTGGGGCAAAGGGGGGAATATAAATTCGGCTGTTTAATTTTTCACGGAAGGGTCTGTAGGATTTGGATTTTATGTTTTATTATTAGATGGAGGGGAAGAAGGCCTACGCTTTTTTTTTTTGTTTCTGGTCCTCAACTTGGGACTGGCGAATTGTATTGCTTAATGAAGGTTTCAACATACACACACAGACATACACACACATACACACACACACACACACACACACATACGCACACATATTTTGAGCATGCACATGTGGGAAAAGATTGTTTTTTTTTGTTTGCGTAGGTGTTTTTTGTTTGGTTGTGTTGCTGAGTTGGATGGTTTGATACCCACCAAGATACAAGTTGGTGTTTGATTTTCTGTCTTTTTTTCTTGCGTGCTGTGAGGGAGAGAGGGAAAACGCTTTTGGGGGGGGGGGTGCTTTCAGGCCATTGTTGTTGATAATGCGGTAGTATGAATATCGGTTATGGGAGGATTGTGTAAATATTGTTTGGGAATTTGGAAGAAATCAAAACATATGGTTGCTGAACGTGATTGTGACAGAAGCTGCAAAACTTGGACGTGACGTGACATGAGGTCGTGTTGTGTGTGTGTGTGTGTGTGTGTAAGTCGGGGAGTAGATTCCTTCCCTTTTCGGAAGGTGGGTCGGGTAATGGGGGTGGTTGAGTGGCTGGGCTGGACTGGGCTGGGCTGGGTTGGCTGTAGATGCATAATGCAGCTTGAGTTCGGACTATGCTGCTGTCAGGGGAACTCGACGGGTGTCTGATGTCGACGTACATGAGAGGAAAGCATTGACAGCGCTAGGTCGTCTTGAGGGTTTTTTTTTTTTTGGGCCAGTTCGTCCGTCGTCCTGGCATGGCATGGAGATGGCCGCAGGGACAGACGGACGGACGGATGATTTGTTGAGCGTAATCAGAGCAGAGCAGAGCAGAGCAGAGAGCAACTCCAGTGCGGTCGGTCTGAGAGTTTTGCTCATCATAGCTGTTGTGTGTTCGCAGCGACGGAAGGGTATTTGGTCCCACTGTTTTTCCTCTTCACGGTGGTGTTCATTTTCTTTTCATCTTGTACATATATTCTAGACTTGGGGGGGGGGGGATGGGGTGGGGGGCAAAGCAACCGATTTCTTTTTACCTTTTCGTCAGGGTTCATTTTTTTCCCTTTCCAGGCCTGAAATCATTCTTATTTTATTTCCCACCCTTTGTTGTTGTTATTTCTCATCCAAGAGTAAGAAGCAAGATGCCACCAGGCCGCTTCCCACACACTCTCCCCCTCCCCCGCCCCCGAAGCCGGAGAGGAAACCCCTTCTCCCTCCCGACTTTTTATCTTCTCTTGGTCATCTGCATAATCTCCTGGACGGCGACCCACACGACGGCCTCGTGGGATTACACTACTTACAACAAACCCCGCCAACATACACATCCCCAGAGGCACCATTCCCGGGATACATACACGCCTTTTCCCGGCCGGGTTGTTCATGACCATCATCACGACAAAAGGAACGGGATGGCAGGGATGGGGCTTTTCGAAATGATGGGGAAGGCGAGGGGGCAGGGGGTGGCTGTGACGAGGCCGCTGGGGCCAGTTTCTGGAAATGCTGTTAGGAAGAATAAGGGTGGTGGTAATAGGGATGCTCACAGTGCTGGAGGAGGAGGAGGAGGAGGGCGGAGGTATGGAGTTGTGAGGTTGGATGATGCGGTTAGCTTGCCTGTTGGGGAGATGGTGGATGATGGGAAGGGGGAGGAGGAGTTGAAGAGGGGGAGGATGGTTTTTGTGGAGGAGGCGGTGGTGGATGAGTGATAGAGGGTGGTGAAATAGGAAGGTGGATGGGTAATGTGTTGGAGGGGATTGAAATGGTCCAGGGGGCAAACCGTGGATGAAAAATATGATGGATAGTTGATGTGTGTTCAATGAAATGGGTTGGTCAGTGAGATGAGGTCGAGCTGTAGGGCAAGTCGTAAAGTTCATAATAATAGTGTCAAATGATGAGACTAACAAATGGCAACGAGAAGTCGACAGACAAGCCGCAATTACTGTACTTGCATGGTTGGGACTGGAACCGAATCGCATCCTTCCCTACGACCACAGCCACACCGGACCAGCACTTCGAGAGTCGAAGAAATATATTGACCCGTTGCGTTCCGCATCGCGATATTCTTTGAGATTTTGATTAAACAACTAAATAGGTACCCTCATAACACCAAGTACTCACCGAAACAAAGAACCCTCACGCTGGCAGCTTGTGCTACAAAACTGTAAGGATAGATATAGGCACTTGAACTGTTCTTATCATAATTCCCCACTGGCAATCCAATTCTGAGCTGAAAGCATAATATTAACTCTTATTAAAAGTTTTGAAGCAACAACATCTACACAGTTTGGTGTTAGTACACAGAGATGCTATTCCTCGGTATGGCATGATAGTAAGCTCGGCTTAGGAAATACTTCGTACAACCAAAGTGAGACATGGCAGCTCTGGAGTGTGTGAAACAAATACATAACACACATTACTTAAAAACCACCTTGACTGTCTGCTGATAGCCTCAAACCATAACCTCAAAGTAGAATTTATTATTCGCAAAAAAAAAAAAAAAAAAAAAAAAAAAAAAAATTAAAAAAATAAAAATTTAACCATCCAAGAACCCACCGATTACAACAAGGGATAGAAAGAAACGACGCAGTCCGTCCCCAAACTACCGCCAATATGAACCACATGTAGACATGCTTATCAGAACAGTGAACATTGTCCATATAACCCCATCACATCATGTATACCCAACAAAAGTGCCCAACAACGCCAGAAGCCGCAGCCCCATCACAGCTTTGATATTGAAAAAGAATTTTGCCTTGAAAAAATCAAGATAGCAAGCAATACCAAGAAAGCGCTAATGTCTATCGTGAAATGCTAATGCCCCAAAGCCAAACTCCTATCCGAAATACGCCTATGCCCCTCTATGTCCCTCAAAGCCATATCCCGTGTCCCCCTTTCCGCTCGTTTTTCAATTTTCCCACTTTTCTATCTTTTACTTTTTATTCCTGTTTAGTGACCGTTGACACCATTGGTACCGTTGCCGTTGGAAGTCTCGGCAACAGCACGCTCAAGAGCCTGGAGAACATCGTTCTTGAGGTCCTCGGCATCCTCAACACCGCAGCTGAGACGGACAAGGTCGTCAAAGACACCAACAGCCTCACGCTGCTCCTTAGGAATACCAGCGTGGGTCATGCTGCTTGGCACCTCGCACAAGCTTTCGACACCGCCCAGGGACTCGGCAAGTGTAAAGATTCTGGTCAGCTGGCAGAAACGCTCGGCCGCGGCGTGACCCCCACGGATGCGGAATGACAGCATGCCGCCACCCATGCCGTTGCGGTGCTGCTTCTTGGCGATGGCGCGATGCGGGTGAGAGTCGAGACCGGGGTAGTTGACCGCGATGACGTGGGGGCTGGCCTCCAGGGCGTGGCCGACAGCCGTCGCATTGGTCGTGGCCTCGCGGGCACGCAGGTGCAGAGTCTTAGCTCCACGGTGGGCAAGCCACGAGTCAAACGCCGAGGGGATGGCGCCGATGGCGTTCTGCAGGAACGAGAGCCTCTTGAAGAGCTCCTCGCTGTTGAAGGCGGCGACACCCATGACGACGTCGCTGTGGCCGTTGATGTACTTGGTGACACTGTGCACCACAATATCGGCGCCGTGATCAAGAGGGTTCTGGATGTAAGGGCTCAGGAAGGTGTTGTCGACAACAACCATGATGCCGTGCTCGTGGGCAGCAGTCGCAACGGCGCGGATGTCGACGAGACGGAGGGTAGGGTTGCTGGGAGTCTCGATCCATACCAGCTTGGTGGCAGGGGTGATGTGCTCGCGGATGTCAACCTCGATCTCGGGGGTGAAGGTGACCTTCACACCGTGGGCCTTGGCGACCTGGGTGAAGTAACGGTGGGTGCCGCCATAGACGTCGGAGACAGAGATGACGTGCGAGCCAGAGGCAAGCGACTGGAGGATCACGGCAGTGGTGGCGCTACCGGAAGAGAAGGCAAGGGCGTGCTTGGCGTTCTCGAGGGCCGCCACCATGTCCTCAAAGTTTTTGCGATTAGGGTTGGAGGACCTAGAGTACTCATACTCGCCAACCGGTTGGCCGACGGCCGTTTGCGCAAAGGTCGTCGAGAGGGAGATGGCGGGGATCACGGCACCGCTGTGAGCACACTATTAGTTGGAGGATTGGGGAGAAGAAGAAAAGGGGGGGGACACATACGTGCTGGGATCGTGCTCAGAGCCGGCGTGGACGGCTCTGGTGCCAAAGCCCGACGAGGGGGAAGAGGCCCTTGGTGGTGTCGTGATAGTCATCCTGTACGTTTTGTTGGTTGGGGAGTGTGAGCCTCTGGTGGTGATGTAGGGGAAGCGTGGGGGCACGTTTAATAGTAGAGGCGTTGGGTGATTTTTATAAAAATCGCGACATCGACCCTGCGGGCTTAAAATAAAAAACACTGTGGGATTCCGAAACTGAGCCGACCTGGCACACCTTGCTCCAGCTGATGCTTGTTGGAGGGCTCGCTTTGAAATCAGCGAAAAAGAGGTGCCCCTCCTGTTGCCAAGCCGAGACAGTGGAGATCTTGGCAGATCTCGAAGGAGTGGTTCCTTCGGGCTTCCTTGAAAGAAATAGTCGAGAAGACGCAAAGACAGGCTAAACAAAGGGCTGACCACGTGAAATCGCGCCATTGAGTGACGCTTATGGAGGACGTGGATATCTCCCTGCCTTTCATGGAGGAAACCAAAGGGTCCGCACCGCAGCAAGCCGTCTTCTACCGCGCTTCTGGTCGGATCGGATGATGATGCCACTGCACCCGAAAACCTGGGGATGGAGGGGCAATCTTTTTTTGACTGAAGAGCGCACGGGCCACTCTTATGCAAGTAACTGCATAATCTCTTGCTTATCATTCACACTGTGACTCTGCCATCTCTTCCAGAATTCCGTATATTATTCCAAATTGCTTGCTAATCAGGTCTTAGACTTATCATCTAGATACACACCGAAAGTCTGAAGACCACAAAGGCGCAGTTACTATGTGCCTGACCGACCTTGCCGTTCAAACCTCTTGCCACACCACCAGTCACCAAAGTCCAACTTTCAACAGTTACCAATCGACAAGACCATTGTATAGATATGAGCTAGGTGGCTGACCACATGAAGAAAGAAATAGTGTCTTGTCTGCGACTACATCAAAGCTATTGTGCCACCACTCCTCTCACCAACCTCTTCATTGCGAGAATGTCCCGAGATTGGCTAATCCTCCCGAGCTTTACGTATCGCATTCCTGCTGACCGAGGTCGCGGCCCGAGACTTTTGATAGTACTTGTGTACTTGTGGAAAGCATGCCGTCTTCCCGTTTCGTCACATCGGCGCACTTCAGATTTTGCGAGCTAATGCATATGGGGAAAGAGACGTTTAACTCCTGCTCATAGGGCTCTAGCTCATCGGACGCAAAGATTCTTAGGTACATTATCTTGGCATTATGGGAAGCGCGGCAATAGAAAACAGGATTAAAGGTTTGGAAGCTGACCATCACAACACATTCTAGGGTACTCTAAAATTCTCCTCATATATCATATCTAAACCCAGCTTTTGTCTTCTAGTCATCTAAAGCAAAAACCCAGGTATCCCAGATCCCAAAACTCCACGCTAATGCCATCATCATCATCATCACTTCCCCCTTCCCCTTAAACCATCACCCCCATCTCCCCCTTCGCTTCCCGCCCCTCCCTCTTCCTACTTTCCTCTCCCTCAACACCAAACCACATCCCCGTCACCACCCCCTTCCCCCCAGCACTAACAAACAACGCAATCGCACTCCCCACCCTCTTGAAAATCACCGCCCCCACCAACGTCCCCAAAATCAAACTCCCCAAAAACATCAACCTCCTATTCCTCCCCCTATTTTTCACCCTCATCAAATCAGGATCAATCACCAAATCCAACCACGCCGCCGTCGCCATCGCCGTGCTAATCTCGGTCATCTTCAAACTCCTACTCACCACAACCTGCGATCCCGCAGCAGTGGCAAGAAACCCAATCGCCAGGAGGGTTCGTGTACCCTGGGGCTCGACCCCCTTCTTGTACTGCAGGACAGCAGTCGCAAAGACGAGGCAGGTCTGGATGAGGTTGCAGATTATGATGTACAAGCGGCGGCGGGGGCCGATGATGTGCCCGAGCTGGCCGGTGAGGTAGGCGGCCGCGAGGAAGAAGCCCAGGGCGACGGCAATGTTGGAGGTGACAAACATTTCGCCGTTCATCTCGGGGAGGATGATGGCTAGGACGAGGAAGACGGTGTTGCCTGTTTGGTTGGAGGCGAAGCAGTGGAAGTCGGGGAAGGAGACTGCGTCTAGTAGGGGAACAGAGTTAGCAAGGGGGTGGGAGGAGGATAGGTGAGGGGGATGGGTAAGGGGAGATATATGATGTGGGTAAGGTGACTTAGCGAAGACCAGGGAAAACTAACCTTGTAAACCGATGCAGAATGTTAAAAGCGTAAGTTGGATCTCGGCAAAGGTGGTGGGTTTGATGTCTTGGTTGAGGTAGTTCCATATTTTGGAAGCCGTGAAAAGGTGTTTTGGTGGTGGTGGTGGTGGGGGGTTGTTGGTGGGTGTTTCGACTTTGGCCTCGGTGGTGGATGATGAAGACGAGATAGGTTCTTGTTGTCTTTGAGGATCCATCATCGTCTCTGTAGGTCGTGATGGCGGTGGGGGTTGATGATTTTGAGCTTCCATAATCTCGTTATTCGACCCTCTATCCGGCCCAACAATATGCGGTACGCAAGGTAAAGAGCAAGGCATTGTTGTCATTGTATAACATCCAATTTTACTCCTGCATGCAAGATCGAGATGTCTTCAATGATATGTTCAAGATTCGCTGGTCTCGATGTCTGTATCTCACAAACATGAAACAAAACAGGAGATCCCCTTCTACTTATCTACATCCCCCAACCCGTCCACAGATCCCCCCGATCTAGAGAAGAAAAAAACCAGTGACTCCTTCCCTGAATTTCCACCCGCCACTGCTTCGGGAAGAGTTACACTTTTCCATCGGTGCGGGTCCCCTATCCATAGTGTAGTCCGCCATATGCCGTTCCCGCAAAACTCCACCACCGACAACCGATTCGGTTCGTCTCTTTCCCTATCTTTCCACAAGGGGTGTTCCAGACTTTTTCCAACCCGACCTTCAACATCACTTGCGATAGCTCTCGACTATCTTACCGTCTAACGATACAATATGTGCTATCTTGTGTGATGAAACCCCCGACTCAAACCTCCGACTAACCCCCGACTTCCCCCCCCCTTTCCCCCCAAGCGTAAACCGCTACATGTGACCACCCAAAAAATCCCATTCCAATTCCGTCATGGCATTTCCCGACCGCTCGGTTCCTTCCTTGATTCGAACTCGATGGTTGCGGGTCTGCCTTAGCGTGACATATCACACATTTACGCTACGGACCAGTCCGTTCCCCACAACTTTCATTCCCGGCACGGCAAAAGTGGGGCGGTTCTCGGGAGGTAGTGGGCCTTCGAAGCCGGAACGGCTGTCGGTGCCGATAGCCGGGCCGGTCGGAGAGTTAGGGTTCGGGTTGGTTATGTAAAGGGGCGAGGTTGTGTGTCAAAAAGGACAAAGACTGTGCGTATATGTAACATCGTGACCACCTACGCTATGTTGCCAAGGGAGGTTTTTGTGCAGATTTTCGGTGTGGAAAGGTCAGATAAAGGGGGTGTGTTTTCGTCCGATGGTTGCCGCCGGTTGAGGAAAGTACGGAAGGTTGTTTCGTGCAAGTGACCGCCGGGTGCGATATCCGACACCGCCCCGGTTGGGGTAATATTGTGTGATGCTGGGGGGTGGGCCACACACCGGTAAACTTGGCAGAGGACTGGAGCTTGGTTGGTTGTCAGTTGTCTGGCGGTGACTGTTGTTCCTGGGTTGGTTGTTCGACGACAAGTTCCGAGTGTTTGACGGATGTGTTGTTCCAAGGATAGATATCTACCTACCTGCCAAGATCTGTGTGTCCGGGACAGGGCCTAAAACAGACAGTCAGTGTAAATCATCTTCAGAATCAGTAACACTTCGTAGCTCTCGACCAGGTTTGATCAAGACACAGCTGAACGTCATTCATGCTCTGATGTTCATCGTGTTGCAATGGAGTCTTTGGCAAATGGTGCCACAAACACATTGATATCGTTCGTAAAGAGCAATGTAAACTCGATATGGTCTTTTAATTCCACGCTTAAAACCCCCTATCCCAGATCCCAGCCCCGTAACCCGCCATGCTTGTTTTACCCAACCCAGAACACCAAAACACCACGCTAAAAGAGAGTCCCCATCCGTAAACCAATTCACGACCCATCTTCCCATCTAATGCCCCCCAACCTGGCCCCTCGGCAGCGGCCTAATCCAACTCACCCCCAAAGCGATCCCAAGATTAACAACCCCAATCACCCAAAACCCCTTCGCATACCCCTTCCCCCCATCCATAAACCTAAACACAACCGCAAACACCACCCCGCCCAAGTTCCCACCCGCCCCCGTCAACCCCGACAAAATCCCATTCGCAAACGGATGCACGTGCGGCACCAAGCTGAAATTCGCACCATTCCCCGCCTCCAAAAAAACCGCCATCAGCGCGACCAATCCAAACATCACCCCCTGATCCCTCGGGTCCAAAACCCCAATCACGATCAACAACACCCCAGTGACAGCACCACAAACCACGATCCACATCTTCTTCAACCACAGCGAGCGTCCAAAATAATTGTACAAGATATCAGACACAATACCCCCAAGAGGGCGCGTAACAAAATTGAGAAACCCAAAAATGGCAGCATAGTTCGACGCAGCCGTCTGCCCGAGCGAAGGAAAATTCTTGACGTAATAAGACGCCAGGATGGCATTGATCGCCAGCTCTGACCCAAAAGAGCACGAGTACGTCAAGATGTGAAAAATAGTCTGCGGGGAGCGCGCGACCTGGAGGGCCTCTTTCAGTGTCGGCTTCTGGACAATCTCCCCCTGGGCAGTCTGGATCATCTCCGTCTTTGAAAGCTGCGCCTCGTGGTCAAACGCGGCTAAAGTCTTCCGTTCAATCTTCAGGTCAACCTTCTCGTGGTTGCTGTCTGGTGGGGTGGAAGGCAACCGGTCGGTGATGGCGCCGGGGATGTCGACGATCGTCTCATCGATGCCGTGGGCGTGAAGGTTCTCCTTTGCTTGGAGGTGACGGTCGGCCCACTTGCCGGTGGGGGTGTCGGGGCAGAGGAGAAGGAGGGCAGTCCCCGTTGCGATGACCATGACAAGAGGGATGATGAACGTCAGCCGCCAGGATTGCCCCGGGGAGCGGCCGCTGGCGACAAAGGCGTCGTAGACGGCGGGCATGATGAAGTAGGTGATGCCGCCTCCCGCGTTGCCGAAGCCGCCGGTCAGGGCGTTGGCCGTGCCGACGACGTTCTTGTCGAAAAAGCCGGTTGACCAGACTTGGCAGGGGACAAAAGAGCCGCCGAGAATGCCGATGAAGAAGCGGGAGACGTAGAGCCCGTTGATGTTTTGCACTAGAGGGGCCAAGCCGAGGGGAATGGCGCCGACGAGGAGAAGGCCGCCGAAGACTTTGCGGGGACCGAACTGATCGCATAATGGGCCGGCGATGACCCTGACGAGGAGGGTGGCTAGAAGAGAGACAATGTTGCTGTTGGCTACCTCAGCCGGTGAGAGGTTGAGGTCATATTTGATAGTATGTGTGAGCTATAGACGGCATCTGTTAGACCCCTACACCTCATTGATGTTATGAAAAAGTGTCATCATACCAATGGTGGGAATGTATACCAAGCTAAAGCACAGAAAGTTAGTACAGAATTGCCAGGTAGGTAGTAGCAGAATGACAGAAACTTACCCCAGAACGCGATCATGAAGCCGAACCACGAGAAGAAGAACACCCGGCCGTAAACATTGACAGGATTAAAGAAAGGTATCGCCCGCGCCTTTCGGTTAACGGGGTTAACCTCAGGGGCAGCGTAAAGGTGAGCGAGTTTGAGGCCCATGTTTTCAAGCTAGCCCTTTTGCTGTAGATGAACTGATGCTCTCTAGCCAGGAACTAGTCGGAATGAGCCAGGCCAAGGTCTGGTCTTATACCTGTGAGCGTCCCTCACAAACTTGACGGATATACAACTTCCATAAACACACAACCACGACTCTTGGCTCACTCCCGAATTCTCTCATATCGCACTCATATCACTACCGACAAACACAATGACGTTTCCACGGACTCGATCCGGAAACGCATGTTTGGCACCCTCAGCACGCTGAAAACCACGGGTAAGTGTGCATTCCCCAGATCTAGAACTTGGAAAACCCCCAAACGGGAGCCGCGCCACACCGCAGATCTTGATAAGAGGTCCAACGGGCCCTCTGAGTGGCCGGATATGCATGTCAAGAAAAGCCAGCCTCGAATCCGGAGATGCAAGTACCGTCCCTACGGTGGTAATCTGATCCCCATATATCTCAACAGTTCCCGCTATACAAGCTTTTGTGGAGTCTGGGTTATTCTTCACCGGGAATACTGTCGACAAACCAGTATGACATCTCCTGTTTCTCCGTTCTTCCTTGGATTTTTTTCGAGTTTGAGTTTTTCTTGCAGTTGTGTTCCGAAACCTCACCCAAAATCCTCCCTCCCGAGACACCAACAACCTCAACACCATTGCCGTCCTTATCATACAAAGCCAAGAACCTCACAGACGCCCACATTGGATATGACTTCATGAGGCTTGAACCGACGCTGCTCACTGCTTTGACGATTGCAATTGCAACGATGTGATTGGAGCGACCGGGTTGTGTGGGTTATCTCTGCTCCTGCAGCTCTCGACGGGGACGAAGATAAGGGTGTTCCTGGCCAAAGCAACCTCTCGGAGCTCGCGCGCGGCAGTGAAAGCACACCCTCTTCCCATCTCCGCGGGCTGCGAGCCTGCGGCTGGAACAGTCGTCAGATAAGGATTTTATGGGGAAGCTGATTGCGTCGTCCAAGGTCTGCGGTTGAAAACGGAACCTCAGGGGGACCGTGCCAAGAACACCAAAATCGGGTCGCCCCCACGCCACTCCCCACACCATCTTCATATCTCGCAGCGGAAGAATATTTGAGCGAGCCCCTGAATCCAACGACATCTGCCAAGATTGTTTTCTGTTTTCCTTTTTGAGAACATAAGCGCTCTAGTCAACCTGTCAGCATCACGAAATAGCTCACTTGCAGGTGACATAGGGGAACTTACATTTTATATGTGTTTACTTTGACCAAGTTGTGGTCCATATTTTCTTCTGCAAGTTTAATGGTCGTCTTCACCACCAAATTCCATTCCTTCAGAAACATTGAGGAAGAAGTCCTGTAGCCCATTTTTGACAAAGGCGGCAAAGTCCCAAGGATCAGGAGATATCTTCTCCATCGGGCCATTCCAGAGGTACATGTCTGCCGCTACTGACTGATCGGTAGCGATGTAAACCTGGACGGGAACGCACTTGTATGCCTCTCCTTCACCTTCGAAGTTGTCGAGCTTCCGACGTTGAGACGTGGTCGCTAGTGTGAGGAGGCAGCCCTGGATCGAGGCATTTGGGTCTTTGGAGGCAATTGCCGCGGGCTGCTGGGCGTAACCACTGCCGAAGTATAACGAACGCCGCTCATATCCCTTGACGGTTGCAGGTTGCAGCATGGGGAGTATTTTGTCGACGTCGGGGGCGGTCTCATCTGATTCCCGGAGGAGCATGGCAAGCAGCTCTGGAGCACACAAGGTGCCGTAAACGAAGAGGGGTCTTGGCGTGGTTGCCATTGTGGGTTTTGGGGTCAACTTGGTGATAATGCGTGGTGAATGTGCTACCAAGGATTAGTTGGGAGAGTCTTGTAATGTGAAGATTCAGGTCAAAAGGCCAAGGTGAACTTACTTTGACTTTAATGGGCAGCCACGGTGAGTCAAAATCAGCCTCCGCCAAACTGACAGCAAAAAGACAGGCAGCATCCTCAACAGCGAAACCTTATTACGCCAATTTTTAACATCACACGCGTGGTTGAATCTTTTACAGGAGAAAATAAATGCTGGTTGACTGCGATGACCGATGATGATGGCAGGACACCAAGCGGAGGGCTTAGTCGGTAGATGTTGGATCAGACAACACGACAGAAGCACGACAACCACACAAAACTCCATGTCAATCCCTAGAACAACTCATGGACAGCTGATTTTATTACCACCAACTACAGATGCGTCTCTTCGTTGGCCCTGCTACGCTTGCAACCGGTTACCAAGCGACACCACGAGGAAGTGCAGAGTCCAGCTTCGTCGCTCGTGCTGGGGGGACACTGGGTGGACTTCCACCATGAAAAAGCCAAAAAAAGCAACACCGAGAGGTATCTAGATACAAACAGAAAAACGCCAACAGAAAACAAGAAAGCCAAACGCTGAGAGCCAGCGCTAACTGCAAGAGCAAAACAACAAAGAAACCCACCAAACAAAAAAGAATGCCAACCAAGTCAGAAAACAATCCAAACAACCATCTCAAAAACGAAAGCCGCCTCCTTCTCCATCGCCAATACCACCAACAAAAGACAGACACCTACCAAAACCACTACAACAAACGACAGACACCCAACCGAAATCACCAACAAGAGAAAGACATGACTCAAAATCACTCCTCCCAACGCACCTCCCTGATCGTCTTGAGTTTCGGACGGTACTTCGGGATTACTCGACACTCGCGATCGCGTCGTTCCCGCCCGACTCGTTCCCGGTGCCGCGCCACCTTCAACAGCCCCAAAAGATCTACTTTCTTTCTCAGCGCGGGTTTCTCTGGGAGGGGAGGGGAAGGGGGACGGGGAAGAGATGGGGATGGGATGGGGTTATGGTGAAATGGAAAACATGGTTGGATAGAGCGAGAGTTGAGGATTCCGGGAATCAAGTTCTGAGAGGAATTATAGGTGTTGCGGGCTGTCTGTTTTGGTTGAAATGCTCAATATCGCAAAGCATTTGGGTGTTGTGTTAAAAGATCCGAGTATTGGGGGGCATGGGGGTGGTCAGCATGTGATGAGGATGAGAGCTCACGCCCCAGTGGAGGCTGCGAGGACAGCAGACGAGAATGCTGTCTTGTTCGTCGAATTGCTTAACAGCAATGGCAGCAACCATCATATATCTTGCATCAAACGATATAGCGGAAGGAAAGGAATCCAACGGTTATTTTGGCGTAGCCGTTGGCCTCGATTTGCGCGGAATCCGCGGGCGGAAAGGGGACAAAGACTAGCAAGAACACCCAGTTTGGAGGGACCGGACGTCTCTCCACCGCATTATCTTGATACCCACGACGTTTCCCACGCTATAATATATATGGCTAGAATTACCTGAAGATGCTCTGCCAAATGCTACTTTTCCAGACACAGAAACCTTGTTGCGCGGCCTGGAGAGCGCAAGACATCCTGATGCTGCTGGGCAGGCTCGCCCGCCGCGCTCGACGCGCACGTGTCAGCCCAGTGAAGGCCGCAGAGATGGACAGAAGAACACCGTGCGGTGAGGTAACAGCTGGCGACACCTCGGGATGAAAAAGCATTTGCAATACGCAGGCAAAATTTGGCAAGAGGCTTTGTTCGGCACCCAAAAATATCAATGTTGAAGGCCCGGGTGCGGTACCCGAGGATACTCTCTCGGCCCAAATCAACAGTCAAGGCATACAAACAGATGGAGCAGCATGTTTTCAAGACGGGCCAAATTATTTCAAGTGTCAATCTATCTTCTTTGTGTTTGTACAAATATTTATAATCATCACATATTTAGGTAAATACTCGGAAAATCATATTGCGCCATCCAAGTTGACTGTTCGCCTATTTTCTACTCTATCCTCTTACCGACTTCTGCACAACGAGCTTTAAATTCCGGTCACAACTTAGAACCAAGAATTTTACAACAGAAAAAAAAGGGTCCCGTAGAACTCAATATATCACAAACGCTACCCAAGAGCCCACAATGACTGGGATGAGATAGGATCACATCAGACGAACTGGTGCACTATTTCCGGGACCAGACCCATCGGCATGGTTGCCGCAGCATGGACCTCAAGGTTTCCATCAGTAGCAAGTGCTTCCCGGTACCTCATAACCAAAACAACATCTCATCCACCGCAGTCACGATGCCTGTGGCTCTCTTGATGACAGAGCACTCAAAACCAATATGCCGGCCCAGTGGTCAGCTCATCACAAAGTCCCAGTTATTAAGCAGAACATGAGATTGGGCATTGAGGACTTCTACCCAAACTCCCAAAACATGGTGGCGGGAGGTGTTTGGTCAAACTCATTAGTGTGGTGAAGACGGATTACCCCCGACACCAACAACAAACCTGTGCTCATGCGTTCATAGTAAATGTTACTAATATTGAAATATACTTGACTGGAATCTCCAAGATAGTAATGTGCCGACTTCTCGTATTGCTGTAATATCCATTGATGTTGGTACCCTTCATATGCCATGATGTGAAGCTTGGAGTTGATGTTAAAGTCCAGGGCCCCACATTTCTGCCGGCCCCACCCAGATTCACCAAGCGCAAGAGCGCAGCGATAAGCTGATAAGAAAGTTGAGCTTAGCCAAAATAATTTCGCAGCCATTCAAGTTAGCACCACCATCATCAACTTTTTGACAACATCGCCATCAAAATGCTTCGCACAGTGTAAGCACCTCCAATTCGACTCGGGAAGCTGTATGCACAACATTGCTAATTACTTTGAAATTCAGAAAGCCCAAAACCGCTCGCTCGAAGCGTGCCCTCGAGAAGCGGGCGCCGAAAGCCGTCGAGAACCCCAAGAAGGCCCTCTTTCTGAGGGGTACCTCCTGCAGTCAAATCGTATGTCGATGCACCCACGATGCAATTGAGACGAATGTATGCTAAGAAGGAGTTCCCAAACAGACACAAGATGCCCTAGGCGACCTCTATGCGCTCAGGCAAGTCCATGCCAAGCGCTTCCAGAAGAAGAATGCGATCCATCCTTTCGAAGACGCCAGCTCGCTCGCCTTCTTCTCTGAGAAAAACGACTGTAGTCTTTTGTTGTTTGGCAGCTCCAACAAGAAGCGCCCACACACTATCACCTTTGCGCGAACCTTTGACTACAAGATCCTCGACATGCTTGAGCTCTGCCTCGATGGCGAGTCGTTCCGCAGCATTTCGCAGTTCAAGACCCAGAAGGTGCCAGTGGGAACCAGGCCGTTGATGGTTTTTGCGGGGACGGCCTTGTATGTTTCACTTCTTGGCATCTAACTACTTTGCGTGAATGCTAACCTATTCTCTAGCGAATCTCCTGTACCGAATGGCTTCACCATGGCCAAGTCCATGCTCATCGACTTCTTCCGCGGCGAGACATCCGACAAGATTGACGTCGAGGGTCTCCGTTTCGTTGTCGTTGTCACTGCTGACGAGCCCACCACCGCTGAGAACTCCGACGACCCATCCTCCAAGGCTGTCCTCCGCCTCCGCGTCTACACCATCCAGACCAAGCGGTCCGGCCAAAAGCTTCCCCGCGTCGAGCTGGAGGAACATGGTCCCCGTATCGACTTCCGCATCGGTAGAATCCAAGAACCCGACGAGGCTATGCTCAAGGAGGCGATGCGTAAGGCCAAGACCAACGAGGAGCGCACCAAGAAGAACATCTCCACCGACATCATGGGTGACAAGCTCGGCAGAATCCACATGGGCAAGCTGGATCTCAGCCAGCTCCAGACAAGAAAGATGAAGGGTCTCAAGCGCGAACGGGATGTCCTCGACGAGGCGGAGACGGTAGTGGAGGAGGCGCCCAAGCGCAAAAAGAAGGTCGATATCTAAGTTTGTTGCGGTGATTCTTTTGAGCATCATATACCTTTCGCGGGCGTTTACATTTTTGGGCTGTGTTGTTATGTGGGACTGTTTTTTGGGGGGCAACTTCAAAATATTATAGCACAAGGAACGGGGGCTAAATGGCGTAATGATTATATGTTTTTTTCTGTGGTTCATTCATAGACGACAGCCATCTTCGAAGAAAGTTGCTGTCTACCTTTTGTTCTACATGCGGAAAATTACATTGCAAATCCATGTTCTGTGTTTCCAAATACTTGCTGCCTGTTTATTGGACCAGGCAGTGGCCCGTTATTGGGCTTCATCCTCCTCCTCCTCTTTCTGCAACATAGTACATCCTCCAGGAAGTATTCCATACTTCCAAAACTTTCCCGCCAAACATCAACTTTGAGGGATGAGCCCAACTTTAGTGTGGCTATGTCGATCCCTTTCTTCTGTCTCCGTATCGGACTCTTTTCCACTGACGGCAAAAATCCTGACCAGTTGAAACTTATACGACTGATATCCCAATATCCTTCCTCCCAGTAGTTCCCAGGTTCAAACCCATCAGGTCGATATCCTTCCCTCCAGTAAGCCCAAACCACCATCACGGCAAATATTCTTTTCCCCCACTACCCCCCTCCCCCTAAAACTATGATTGTCACCTCCCCCCCTGCCCTCTAGCCCCAGCCATCATAGCAGCATACTCCGGCACAGTCGGAATGCTATTCACCGCATTGCTCATCTGACTCAACAGCTCAATATGCCCAAAGTAATCCCCTTGCTCCCTCCCCTGCTCCTCCAGCGCCCTCTCCTCGGCAAACCAATCACTCCCCCAAACCTCTGGCGGTATCGGCATCCCCCCCTGTTGCCCATTCCCATCCCTCTCCGGCTCGAAAAGCGCGATCCTCATCGCCCACTCCAAATGAGGCCACCACTTCCTATACGCGTCCGGCCCGAAAAAATCACTGTTAAACAACGACACAACCCCCAGAACTTCCCGTCTCGCCATCCCCTGCAACCACCAAACCCCATCAAGCGACTTCAACAAGGCAAAAAAACACGCCAAAATCGCCAGTGCCCGAGGCCGCCGTTCCTCAAGTAGCTCAATGAATCTTTTGGACACCGTAGCCGGGAACGCCAACGGCGCGCCCTTGTGCGGGATCTTGTGCGCCCAGTTCAGCACCGCCACCGCATGCTGGTAGGCTTGTCTCGTGGCAGAAATATGGTCCGGGCTGTTTGGTGGTGGCAACGGTCTCGACGTCAACGGCACCCGAGCGTCAAAGCTAGAGGGGGGGTTACTCAGCTCCTCTTCTAGCCCTTCCAACAAATGGCCAAAAAACGTCTCTGGGCCGGTGCGGAAGTCGAGTTGGAGGGCGGCTTGGGAGTTGATTACCTGGGTTACCACCGGTGACACTCGTAAATACTGCCAGGAGGCGGCCGTGATGGCTTTGACGCCTTGGAAGGAGTGGAACCAGGTGAAGGGGATGGCGTAGCAGCCTGGTTGCTGGTGGCGTTTTGATGGGTCGGAGGAGAGGGAGGAGATGGAGGAGGAGTTAATGCTTAGGCCTTCGTCTTTCATGAAGACGCGGGTGGCGGTGGACTGGAAGGCTATGAGGGCTGCGGTTAGAAACAGGGCTTCGGCGTTGGTGTGGTTGATTCCTTGGTTGAGGGTGGCCGAGTATTCTTCCAGCGAGGCGGCCATGTAGGCGTGGGAGGCGCGGACGATTTCTTTGTCGTTGGGGTTGATGCTTCGGAGGTGGAGGGCGGCGACGGCGAGGATGGAGTCTGCTAGGTGTTGGGAGCCGGAGAAGGCGAGGTTGGGGACGGTGATTTTCCAAATGTCTTCTGTTACGGGTGCGGTGAAGGTGAATGTTTTGCAGGTCATGACTGTGTAATGGTGCATGAGTTTGAGTTCGAGGAGTCGATGTCCCGGGGCGGTGGTGGTGGACATGGGAGGTGTGGGGAGGGGTCGGGCGAGCGGAGCGGAGGCGAGGGAGAGGTGGCCGGCGGAGGGGACGATGGGGGAGCCGAAGTTGACGGTCGTCGCGGGGGTGGAGGGGGTTTGAGCTGCTGCTGCGGCGGCGGCTTGGAGGTCGGCGAGGACTTCGGGGTGCTCAAAGTCGCAAGCGACGCCGTGCTTTACGCAGTTGCCGCATCGTGGGTGGACTTCATCGCACTGGTCGCATTGAGTGTTAGCAATAACTGACGAATAGAAAATCCAAAGGCGCATACACACCTTGATCTTCCTCGCCTTGCAACGACGGCAGCCAGCCCGCGACTTCTTGTGCGACCTGCGCGGAGGCATGATGAAGTAAACTGAAGGTCGGATCTGGGGATGTCTTGGGGCGTTGATGTCTCGGTTGCTGCTACATAGGGCCCTGATGTTGCGGCTCGCGCAGCTCCCCGTTTTCCATGCTAATCGTGCCAGAAAACCGAGGTGTGATTGCTACGACTCGAGAAGATTTCGACAATGGATCGATTATGTGGCAAAGAATCGGGAGTGATGGTGTTGAGCAGTCCCGTTCAAGGGATGTGTTGTTCAGAATAATACCAGCTCGAGCCCGGGGCCCGGGGTGTCCAACGAAACCGAGCACCGCTAGAACTGACAGGATCCGACGGTGCTGTTAGTGCCTGGGCGTGCCGTGGAAACAAGTGTCTCAATCCGGCATGGACAGTGCTTAGATAATCGGCCTTTGTTCTCAACCGACCCAAGTCCATGTTATTGGGATCAAAGACGGGAAGGGACGATTGGAATCCAGCCCAAGGTCAAAGAAGCCTGTCTTCTCCCCGGGTTCGATCTCTTTGACCTGTGTGCCAATCTCACTTTTTTTCGTTTCCGTACAGTGCCCGATTGAAAGAAACCCTAACCTGGGTCGCAGTCTTGGCATTTGCCCTTGAGCCCCTGGATAGGACATCGCCGGTGTCAATGAAGCAATGGTGAGAGGATCAATGGGGAATAAATCTTGAAGGATTAACTCACTCATTAAAAGTTCTGCTGTATAATATTATTGTGAATGCTACTGTGTGATGAAGCACTGATCAATATCTAAGTATCATCATACCCAGCCTCAACCTACCCCGACATGGGTTTGTCCTAAACTGATTCTTTGCTATCAAGTTGAGAGCTTGGAGCTTGGAGCTGGGTAGGAATCAGTTTCTGGGTGCGGAATCTCATCCTCTAAAGAAAACAAAGGGTTTGCAAAGCTGGGACGTTTGGCGAAGTTGGCCTCTGAGTCTGAACGCACTATTTACAATTCCGCGTCGCACTCAACGCTTGCCCATTTCACTCGAACAATTCAGAATCAACCCCTTGAGCCACAGACGTGTTTATGTAGTCTCATGAAATTCAAAGCTCAGATGAAATGTTGAAGAGAATAATGACGCTGGGGTTGTTCAGTCCAATACTGGAGATGGTCGAAGAAAAAAACAACGCCTGTCTGTTGCAGTGTAACATTGAGTATGTAGTTTCAATGGGGGAAAGGGTGGGGGGCGGGGGAGCGTAAACGGTCTAGACAAGGGGTATAGGAAACTGAATACAAAACTATTCGCAGGGTATGCATGAAGACAATGCTCCAACTTAGTCGAGGCACAAAGAACCCATGGATAGACTGCTGAACCATCGCCAAAACTATATATGTGCCACTACTCAAACTTCTACTTCCAACAGAACCATATTCTTTATTTGCCTCAGTGTTTCATACTCACAAACTATCTCAGCATTATCCAAGCCAAGATCCAGACGCGCTCAATGTTTTCATCTCCAACTTGTAATCACAGATCATAAATATTGTTTGCAAAAAGGAGGGTGTCCAGGTGCAAGAATAGGTCATGCTTGGATTTCATACGCGCGTGGACGCGCTGGCCTTCTGATCCCTTCCACGTGCTCGCGGATTATAAACTTGATTTATGATAAGAAGAGTGTTCTAGCGCAAGAGCAAAGATCAGGTGTAAATCACCATTCACCTGTGTTCTCACGTGGTACCCTACCTTTTTCTTTCGTTATACTAATGAATCATCCGTACTTAGTCACTCTCACTTCTACTTATCTACTGTCTCTTAACTCAGCCTGCCTTTTCCGTAGTCGGTCTGCGCTTGTTCTGAAGTCTACAGCACCCCTGATTGTCGAGATATTTCCTGGGACAAGATGCTCTCTTGCATCTCCAAGCCCCCTTTAGATCTTACATTATCCAATAGTCTATGCACATCTCACGGCATAGAAAGATTGGTATTAGAAAAAACAAACCCACACAAATGTCCAGTGCCTGTGACGTTGTAGTCTGGCAGAGAGCTTCAAGCTAAGAGGGCAAACATCTATATGTACTATCGTATGGACATAGGTTCTGTGTCTCGGTGTAAACAAACAAGGCATGACCACCGTATCTCTGTCAACCTCCATGTGCTAACTTTGTCGACAACACCACCATGTCGAGTGTTTCTTCCTTCGACGCGCGAGGGAGCAAGATTCCGTCGTCTTCCAACGCGGAGACGACCTCATTCCCAGCCAACAGTCCAGGCGGGCACGCGCACGCGTTTTCAATCAAAGAGCATGCCACGAGCACCTGCCAAGTTATCCCAAGAGTGTCATCTGAAAAATCCGAACTTGTAGCTCCCGGCAAGTGAGTTTGCAAGCCCAGACCACCGCCTTCCATAGTTGCTCCCAGTCCCAGGTATTTAACCACCTCCAGTATTCCCGAAGCCTCCCAACCTTCTCCCAAACCACCAACATCTGGCAGTCAACCAGCCCTCGAGTTCGCGCGCGAGACATCCTCGCGCCCACGCCTACCAGTGCTTCTGCCTTCCTGTCCTCAGGACACCACCATCACCGCGCCCACGCGCGAGACTACAACCCAGGCCACTCAAGCCACTCCTTGGGACACCCAGGACCCCTGGGTACCATGGACCACGAGGGCGAGCACGCGAGGTAAGCATCGACTTGACACCCTAGATATTCACACAAGCACGCACCCTGCTACGCCAGCTCTGCTCACACTCCCCCTTTCCGATCCTCTTCTCAATCCCACTCCCAGTCCGCAGGCACTTCATCGTTCAATCCCCTTCCCCATACGCGGGAACTTTACTGTCCAAATTCCCTGATCGTCGGACTTGAGAGTCGCACCGTTAGGCCAGTGTCGTTACGGTGTAGACTTCAATTCACTGTCCCAATTCACTGTCCCCGTAGAGGGAGCTTGGGCCGCCCAGGATGAGCTTAGTTCACTTGGATCTTGGCGCACCTTACCCTAGCGGGCTAGCGGGCGCCTAGGCTTGGCGGAGCACATGACGACGCGTTTAGGAGCGCTCTCAACGCGTTTTCACAATGCCCTATCCACCCATCCTCACACAAGCACTCAGAGTGATTCGAACCATTCCAGGGATTCTCAGCACCACCCCCCTCCCTCCTCGCAATCCTCTCCTTGTACTCAACATCGATGCGAGCCATTCGGGTTGGGGCCCAAGGTTCCTGTACGATCCCATGACTCGGAACAATCTGAGTGCTCATCTGTCGTGGCTCTTGAGAGAGACGACGCGCTTGAGGCCATCGGGACCACCTTTACCCGCCGCCCAAGACCCTTTCGACAACACCCCTCCACCTCCTGCTGCCGATGTGACCCGCACTTCACGCACTTCACGACCTAACCATTCTTCATTTCCTAGTGCTACGGCTGCCGGTGCCTTTCCATCACAGACTGGCACTGCCCCCCAGGACCCTCTTCATGGCACTGCCTCTACTCAAGGATCACACCTCGCTGCCATCCCTTCCACCAATGAGGTAGACATCGACGACGCGAGCGGAATGGCAAAGCTGTCCGCCTACAACAGCCGCCGGCCAACATTGGCGACTAAGCAGCAACAGCAACTCCCCACTCCGGTCTCTACTACTAGAAGTACACAGATCGGAGCTTTGCAGCGCGCCTATTCCGCCAATGCTGCTGTCCGGCCCCAGGCAAGCTCTTCCTCGCCGCCGCCGCCCGTTAAGACAAGCGCCCGCGTGAAGGTCGAGTTTGACGACCTCTCCGATCCCATTGATCTCACCGAAGAAGATCGCAACGATGGGTCCAGCTCTGTGGTGGGCTTTGGCGATGGCAAGAGGATGTGGCGAGAGGACTATGCCGAGCGCCCTGAGCCTGTCTCCAGCCGTAGCCAAGCGAACCCCTATCAGCAGACCAAAGTTATCAAGACTTTGGACGACTTTGACGAAGAGTATCCAGACATTAATGAGATCGTCCCGCCCTCCTCAGCCGTCCGCTCAGCTCTCAAACGCAGCGCCACGGCGCCTTCAGTTGTGAAGACGCATATCTCTACCCCTTGCCCGCCCGGAACAAGCCGTGCGTTTAAGGAACCCACGGTCCAGGGCCGTGAAGCTTCTCATGGTAGTTCTGCTGTACCCAATCAAACCGTCCCAACCGTCCCAGCTGTCGCAGCATCCGCTCGCAAGCGAAAGTCGCCCGCGACTGCCGAATTCAACAGCGACGACTTTTTGGACGAGGAGGTGGACGCTTCATGTACCCCAGCCAACAACTCGTCAAACAAACGGGCGAAGCGTGCCGATGTTGTCTACGACTCGGAGGATGAATTCACCACGCCGGCCTCCCACGGATCGCCCGACGCTCAGTCGCCCCCAGGAGTTCAAGATATGGATGTGGACATGGAGTTTTCCATTCAGGAGACTCCCTCGAAAGCGCCGGCGCCGATGCCTATGGAACTCGATAATGTCGTCAGCAACGGGAGCAGAGCGACTGTCGGTAACACGCAGGGATCCCAAGCCTCGGTGCCTCAGCCTGTCAGCTCGGGGCAAAACCCAGCCTCGGAGGCTTCTCTCGGCTCTGAGATTGAGCGTAACAAGCATACCCTGGGCTTGTTTCTTTCTCGGCCCTCGGTTTTGGATGAGATGCTGCAACTTGTGGACTCCCAGCTCCAGGAGAACGCAGAAGCTTTTAGGAGATTTTTGACTCAGAGGGGGTTGAAAGAAGAGCGTAATCAAGAGCGCGAGCGCATCAAGAATGCGAAAAAACCTTTGGACGATAAGAAGAAAGCACTGCTTGCTCTCCAGGAGTCATACGCCTCGTACAAAACGCTGAACAGTGATCAGGAAGTCCTGGTAAACAAGATTGCGAAGGCGTATCGCGATGGTATTGACACAGAGGAGCATGAGGAACAGCTGCTAAAACTCGATGAAGAAATCGAGACCGCGGAGAAAACACTCATCGCCCACCTCATCAAGGCTGGCATCGATGATCTCGATTTTCTTAAGAACCAAAACGACTCCATTGCGCCTGCCGACTCTTCCCCGAGGGCACAAGCCCATGCGGCCGATGCCAGGACTTCTCCGAGTGAGGGACGCATCATTCCTGAATGTCCTTCTTTAATTACAGGTCCTAGTCAGGCCCATGCCACGTCGGAATACTCTGGTAGCCAATCTCAGCGAGGCCCATCCCAGTTTGCTGCTCCTCAATTTCGACCGCCAGTTCCGCACTTCCCACCAAACCAACAACATACTCAGTTCTCGGGATCTCGGGTCCAGCCACCCTACCATCAAGCTGTGCCAAGCAGCTCGAATCACTTCGATGTTGACGAGGACGAACTTGCTGCTATGGAAGCAGCCTCGCAATTTGCACCACCACGGGCGCACAACAGGACCCAAACACAGGCGGCCGAGATAGACGAGTATGGACAAGACGATGTCCCGGACGATTTGTTGCTTAGTGCATATGAGCAATTTTCAGGAGGCCCGTCAGCACCCTCAGCGACTGCCGCTGTGCGAACAGCTGCCCGCTCTACGTTGTCTGAGGCCACTAGCAATAGTGCTCCCGCACCACCCAGGCGAGCTCTTGCAAAGCTTGCACCACCTGTGGTACGGAAGACTGCCATTCCGCCTGAGCTCCTGCAGTTCCCCTGGTCTGCAGATGTCCTTCGAGCTCTGAAAGACCGCTTTCGGCTCGTCAACTTCCGCCATAACCAGCTCCCAGCCATCAATTGCACTCTTGCCGGAGAGGATGCCTTTGTCATGATGCCGACAGGAGGTGGAAAATCGTTGTGTTATCAACTTCCCGCGGTTGTTCAAAGTGGAAAAACAAAAGGTGTTACCATTGTGGTGTCACCTCTCCTCAGTTTGATGAGTGACCAAGTTGAGCACATGGAAAGGATCAATATCCTGGCTGTGGCGTTCAATGGAAACCTGGCGGCAGCTCACAAACGACATATACTGGGGAAACTCAACCACGAGACACCGGAAAATTTCTACCAGCTGCTCTACGTTACCCCGGAGATGCTCGCCAACGAGAACACCCAGATCCGGCGCGCACTTAAGATGCTGCACCAGAGAGGCAAGTTTGCTCGTTTGGTCATTGATGAAGCCCATTGTGTCAGTCAGTGGGGTCATGATTTTCGTCCCGACTACAAAGCTTTGGGCGAGTTCCGAAAGCAGTTCCCAGGTGTCCCGGTGATGGCCTTAACCGCCTCGGCAACCGAGAGTGTTCGGAAAGATGTTCAGCATCAGCTTGGAATGACAGGCTGTAAACTCTTCACGCAGAGCTTCAACCGGCCCAATCTCTATTATGAGGTCTTTCCCAAACCCCCAACTTATGTCGACCCGCTCGGCAGTTTGATCGCCACCAGATACAAGAATCAAACCGGCATCATCTACACGACGTCCCGCGCTTCTTGCGAGGGCATTGCTGGGAAGCTTGTGGAGAAGTATGGCATCAAGGCAGCGCCGTACCATGCCGGATTGGACGACAGGCCGGAGATTCAGCGGAAGTGGCAGGATGATGAAATTCACGTCATTGTTGCCACGATAGCCTTTGGCATGGGAATTGACAAGCCAGATGTGCGTTTTGTCATCCACGTCTCTCTTCCAAAAACCATGGAAGGGTACTATCAGGAGACCGGGCGCGCTGGGCGTGATGGGAAGCCTGCCGACTGCATCCTTTACTTTTCCTACGGCGACGTGACCAGTCTGAGGCGCATGGTGCAAAAAGATGAGCTTGATAAGGACGGCAAGCACGTGCGGTCACAGGCTGAGAAGGACAAGCAGCTGGAGCTGCTGGATAGGATGACGTTTTATTGTCTGAACACGACTTCTTGTCGTCGGACGCAGCTGCTGGGGTATTTTGGGGAAGACTTCAATGCTGCCAACTGCAACAAGCAGTGTGACTTTTGCCTTCTCGGCGAGAGAGTCACTCTTAAGCAGGTGGACCGCACTGACTGGGCCAAGGCTATCATTGACTTGATTCCTGGCATGGGTGCCAAAGGCGGCTCTATTGGTAAACTCGCTTCCGCTATGGCCGGGCGAGATAAGAAGAACTACCAACACCTGCCAGGCTTCGGCGTAGCACCCGGCATCAAAAACACAGCCATCTATCCTGTCATTATCGAGATGGAGAGGGTGAAGATAATTCATAGCACAGCGGAGACGAGCGCAAACGGCGGTCTTAATCTTTACTACCACGTAAGCAACAACACCCTTGAGTTTATCCTTGCCTTTTGTACTGACAGCACCTGTGTCTTAGGTCTCCAAGGAGAATTTCAGACACTTCTGGTCCAGCGGGACAAGACTGACCATCTTGATGCCCGAGCAGGATCTTTTCTCCCGCAAGTGCCTGGTCAAATCCGAAGCAATGGTTCGAGCACCGCCCTCTACCAATGTGTCGTCGCCTGTTTCTGCACCAGCGAGAAAGCGGCTGGCGCCTCAGCGGGGTCGACAGTTCATTGATGATGAGGCCGAAGGAGATTTTGGAGACGAACTCGGTTCCGGTGATGAAGACGAAGATATCCAAGACCACAGGCCGCGACATGCCAATGGCTATGCCAAGGACAATTTCGTGGTATCCGACTACGAGGAGGAAGTGGACTTTGACGCCGCCGCCCCATCTCGTCATCATCGCACTGCTACACGGCATCAGCAGACCCTGGATGCGCTTAGGCCATTTGATTTCTCTCAACTGGACCAGGTCCATCAAGTTATCACAGATCATTTCCTTTTTGAAGCGAAGCAGCTTGAGATTCAGATTAGGGCCGAGACAAACCATATTCGCCCCTTTTTCACGGATCAACAGTACCGTGAAATGATCGCTCGTTGGACAACGACTCCGGCCAAGATGTACACCATCCGCGGCGTCACTCCTGACAAAGTAGACCAGTGGGGTTCTCACTTTGTGCCCCTGATTCAACAGCTGCACCAACAGTACCAGGAGATGATGAGCAACCAGGATCCCAGCAGAAACCAGTATTCTGGCGCTGCCACAATCGCCCCCAATGCTCATATAAGGAAGAAGGGGAATCGAGATGTCATTGTGATCAGTGATGGAGAGGAGGAGTTTGGTGACTTTGACGACGAGGAAGATATGGCGAGCGGATCACGGTATGGCGCTGGCGCTCCCTATGTGAACCCCGAGGTGGCAGCCTTTCATCGAGAGCTTAAAGCAATGCAAAGGGAAGCTGATGCTGAGAGACTTACCAAAGCCGCCTCTAACTCTCAGCATCAAGGTTCTGGCTATGGTAGCAGAAGCGGTGGCGGGTCCTACTACAAGAAGAAAGGTGGACGGGGCAGCAACGGATACAACCGCAATTCAGGAGGTGTAAGCAAGCGTGGAGGTTCTTCAGCCAAATCGGCAGGTGGCAGCAGAAGCAAGGGCTCGTCTTACCCTCGGGGTGGAGGCGGAGGTGGAATTTCGGCCATGCCTCGTTAACATCTGCCATAGTGGATTCATCCCCTAGAATGCGGGTTGCGTTCATAGCATTGACTTTTTTTTATCTCAGTCGATGTTTCACAAAGCTTTTTTCTTTGTTTCGATGACGACTTACGTGCATCAGACGATACTGTATATAACGACATAAAGGGGGGCTCTTTTCAGGGGAAGGGGGTCACAAACATGAGCATTGTACTTCATTCACAGCATTGGGCGGCGCGGTGCATTAAAGAGAGGAGTTTCATTTTTTGTGTCTTTACGTGGTGCTGGGAGAGGGAAAGGGGGTAAAAGGCAGAGAGGGGGTCAAAGGGTGGGCTATCACCACACCAGACAAGCAAGCATCGCTCCGTCTTCATGCCTCAGACTTTTCAGCGTCTTTCTCAAGGCATATCATCACATTACGATACCCATTCACGCACAGGGTAGATCAACAGAGGAAGAGGATATTTGATAACTGCGAATTTGCTTTGCTCTAGGAGCTTTTTGCATGGGGGTAGTTGAGGGGTGGAAAAAAGGAGTGGTTGATCAGGATGGGAGAGGTGTTGGATTATGTATACAGGGGATAATTGAGGATCAATCACAGCATTGTGCATACCTACATAAAGCAGGGGAGGTGTGATGGGAAGGGAAGTAGTTAAGCCTTTAAGTGGCAGAGAATCCCTTTTATTTTGAGATTTACTTGATGATAATGACTGTGAATATGCATCTCTGGAGGTGTACTTTTAAAAGTTAAACAACATGACTGATTAAGTTTGGAAGTATATATAGCCTTTAAAAGCAAGAGATACTTTTACGCCTACACTTCTCTAGGATCTGAACAAGAATTATAAAGAAAAATAAGAACTCGTTACGTTTCTCCAGGATCTAGCCGGATCATAGAGACAAAGAGAGAACTTATGGCATAAAGCAAAAAACCCTAAAGCTTGGAGCTAAATTTTGCGGCCGGTAACGGTGTATAGCGGCTGGAGACGATTGGAATCATCTCTAGCTAGCTGATAGCTAACAATTTATGCTAGCTATAGAAAATCCTATACAAGTATGAAATAGTGTGTGTGAGAGTGTGAGAGAGTGTGTGTGTGAGAGAGAATTAATTCTAGTTGATAATGACTTATAATGAGAGAAAATGTTATTTGTTCTCTTCTCACTAACAGCAACATTCTCAAAACAATAGTACTACAGTCTGTCCTCAATTTTAATCTAGAAACTTAACATACATAGTCAAAAACAAGCCCACAAATATATATCAAGATACCAAGGGTTGAAAAACCTCAGCCTTTGATTGACACATCTACATATATATATATATATATATATATATACTCTCTGTTCCCCTCATCTTAATTAACACCCCTTTTCCTCTCCAACCTCTTCCTCCGCCCAGTCCCCCTCTCTTTCCAACCTTTCTCCCCAAACAAAACCCATTACAAACGCCCCAAATCCCAATGTGTGTGTGAGCTTTGTGTTGGTATTTCAATGTTTCTTTTAATGCTGATAATGATGATGATGCTGATAAACGGGGGTATATAAATGAAGAAGTAGTGATAAGAAACCCAAGTAAAAAAAAAAAGGTAACAAGGAGGACCACAACAAGCCCGAACGAAGTAAAATAAAAAAAAAAGGAGGTAATGTTTTGTATGCGTAAAAGTGTGAAACCCCCCCCAAACTCGTCATGTCTCTCCTTTCCCAAACAAACATTTTGAAAGTATATACAGGCAGAATATAACGAAAAAGTCCAACATGAACAAAACCCCCTATATCTGCCTGTGTTGACAAAAGTTGGACAAAAGGTCAAGGAATAGTCCATCGTAAAAGCTCTCAAGAAGCCAGGTATAATCCAGGATTATGTGGTTATTGAAACCAAAAAGGGGCAGGTGTGGAGGCCCAACCCCAGCAGTAAAAGAAAAAAGGTATGAAGAATAGACAAAAGTGTTTGTGAGTCGAAAAAGAAAAAAAAAGAAAAGAAGATTATATATATATAAAAAAAAAAGGCGGACGAGGGGCCAAGCCGTCTATCAGGTCGTAACATCTTTCAGTCGTCATATCCTGCCAGCCTGTCCCCCCCCTATCCGTCCCAATTTTTTCCCCCTCTCCCCAGGAAGATTTTGTGATAAGCTGGTATGTATGTCCTCCAGAGGCATCTGCAGTGCCGAACCCACCTGGCTTTGATTGCTGACCACGTCTCCCGCTGGGCAGGTAATAACGCTTGCCGATGCTTGTTTTTTTTTTGGTGGCACCTAGCCCTCCAGCTCGGCGGTAATCTCGCCGCGTACTGTTCGGCACCATTGGAGAATGGCATCCTCAAAGTCAAGCCAGAGTTGCGGGCTTGTGTTGTACTGGAGGCCAAGAGCATCGGTCTTGAGCAGCACCTCCCATCGTAGCTCGGCCGCCTTGAGCCAGTAGCGCAAGTTGTCAGCGGCGCGATATGGCTTCTGGGTGTCGCCATGGAACGAGGCGATGGCACCAAACCTCCGGCGAGACTTGCGAACCGCACAGTTGTGCAAGTGAACCAGACGCTGGCCGTTGGACAGGGACGCAAGAAACGGTGTGGGGAGCGTTTGCTCACCCAAAGGCTTCGTCCGGTCAATGGGGACCCATGTGGGAATGGTTGGCATGTTCTCGATGGGGTCCTTGATGCCGTGCAGCATCGACTGTATGAAGGCTTCCTCGCGCTGAATTTCGCGGCCCTCCCACCCTTCATCGCGCAACCAAGTCCACCCCTCCCGCTCAGCAGCCTCGGCAGCCTCTATCTCAGCCTCAGCAGCCAGCATGCTGTGGAGCCCGGAGATCCATTCATTCATAGTGTGGAACTCATCCTCACGCATGCCGCCAGAGAACCCCCGAGTTGCCATGCGCTTGAGCACCTCCATCACAGAGAGCAAGGCACTGCGAATCTCCTTTTCCGATTTGATGGCATCCAGGCGGTCAGGTCGGTCGTGGGATGTGTAATAAATCTTGGCCGCCCGGATAGCCAGCGTCATGACATCAAGGATGTGCATGCCCTGAATCTCAAACCACCCAATATTGCTCCTATTGCTCCGGGTGCTTCTGGTAGACCCCGAACGTGCGCGTGAGTCGGCTCCCTGGTCATCAGTCAAATGAATGGAAATTTTGGGCGAATCGTCTGGTGGGGCCTTGGCGTCTTTTGCCTCCTTCAGTGATCTTTTGGCAGTATCGAGGGCGTTTGTGAGCTCGGTTCTTAATTCAGCAACCGTCGGCGGCTTTGGGACTGCCTTTTCTCGGTGAATGTATGTGCTGGTCGTCGGGGGGGGCATGTTGAGATCCTCCTCGTCGTACTCGTCCTCGGAATAGAATTCCTCCGGGTGTTGCTCATCGGTGGGCGATTCGACGAGGGAACCGCCGGCCAAACTGACAAAGCTACTGTGCGCACCCAGATCCGGGCTGCTTCCCATGGATGCGTAGCTCGAGTCATGGTCACTGACCGGGGCCTTGAGACTAGAAAACGACACGGAATCGAGCGAAGAAAGATCCAGTGTTTGTGCCTTGCTGTCTCTTTTGCGTGCCAGCCGACCACCCTTCCCGTCCAGCAAACCGGTCCGTGCAAAGTAGTACTGAAGATGTGCGATGCTCCCGAGGCTCAGGACGCTCTCCCGAGCGCGGGCGCTGGCAGCGAAGTCAGTTCCCTGGGGACGCATGTAACCCCGGCGCCTGCTCGAGCTCCTGGACCCCGACGGTGTCACTGGCGTGTAGGGCATATCCATGCCGTTCATCGAGTCCCGATTATTGAGTGGAAGATTGCCCGTGTAGATATCAGAGACACGAGAGGGACGGTAGCTCTCTGAGGACTGGCGTGAGAAGGCCGAGCTGTCGCTCCCAAGAGACTCGCGCACATTCGAGGCTTCTGTAGTTGCGGAGCCATGAGAGACGGTCGAGCCCACCGAAAGGCAGCGTGTCGGGTCAGAACGAGGGCCGAGGGCCGGGCCGGGAGCTTTGTCGAGCGGAGGTGAGGCACAGCGTCCGCTGGCGGGCTCACCAGAAGCAGCTGCCATCTTGATATCGAGTGAGGACGAGAGGCAAAAGGCCATAGGCCGGAGTGTGCCTATTTCGGTATACCAAGAGCGATCGTCGGCGATGACGTCGTTTCTTTCTGTCTGGTACGAAGGTTGCTGAAGCGTCTTGAACAGAGCAAAGTGTGTTGTTCCACGGCAGGGAGCCCAGTGGGCGAGTGGCTGTCGTTGGTGGTTGATTGAGGCAGAAAGTAAACAAGAGACGGCTCAACGCACAACGGGAGGCAAGTCTCAGACACTGAACGTCTGGGTTTTTCGGGACGGTTTTCCGGTGAGGGGGGATGGATAGGCAAAAGGGAAAAAAGCGAGGTCCAGGCGATTCCGCTGTGTGTGGTATTTCTGTGGGCAGGCAGGTTGGGCGAGGGTGGGCAGGCAGAAGAAATGAGATAACTTCATGCGGTAGAATTGCCTGTGACTGTCTCGCCTGCTCTCGCCCAGGGGGCCCGATGGCTTGATGCAGCGCCGGTGGGGATTGGGGACCGATGGCCCACCCCCTGGTCTGCGACACGGAAGGTGGGGAGATGAGGAGGACACGGTCCACTGCAACGCGTCGGTCCACACAGCTCGAACCCCGCCGAAGCTTTTTTATTTTTTGTTTCCTGACACAAGAGCAACCGGCGAGAAGCCTGCGATCACTGACGAACCCCTTTGATCTTGACAGCGGAAGCCGCGGAATATCTCGTAATGCTTTTCTGTCATTCTCGCCACGGAGCAACGCCCCGGCAACGCGAGGAGATGTTGAGAGGGTCACGTGCATGCCTGGCTTGCTTCTTTTCATTACGACATCTGGGCGTCTGTCTCCGTTTCATCTGATGTTGAGCTGTGGTCTGGACGTCTGGATCTCTGGTGAGCATCTCTCTCTTTTGAATTTCTCAATATCTCTTCACGACTTGACCTCGGCTGAAGCCAATGATTGGTGTTCTGTTTGGCTCCAATGCAGACTCGGGAGCATCCATCCAGGTTGCATTGCAGCATTTCTCTTTGCTCTCCGCAGCGGCCATCAGCGGCCCGTCTTGATGGTTACCTTATGTGAGGTAATTATTAGCAGAAGCGTCTGATCTTTGCAAACAAAAGACAGCTGCATGAGCTTGACCTAGCTGCTGTGTCTTCAGTGACAGGCCGCAGAAGTGAAGCCGATCGTCATCTCTTCATGATATATATTCCTTCTGTCTCGTCAGTCGACAGAAGAAGAGAGGCCCAACCTTGGCCCGAGCATGTGGTTCCCGCAACGCTAGAAAGGGGCCCCTGGCTTGCCGACCATACCGGAAATAGGTTTAATCTTCTAGAATCCCTGTACCCCCATCAAGCGTTTCAGCACCCGTTTCCCGTCCGGGCTGGCGAACTGCCGTCATCGGGTAGTGCTTGTGCTCTGGAAGACACTGAATATTGCGACCTTGTAACTTCGCTTTTGTGATATCGTCAAGAGCGCTCTGGGGGACTACACAGTAAATATCTGGAGAGCAAGGTAACACTCATGGAAGGCGCCGTGCTCATTGGACGATCCCATCGAACGCGACTGCGGGTTCCCGAAGGGCACCCAACACAAGATTAACAACCCCCAAGCTAGAGGAGGCGAGACAGGCCTCTGGGAATTGTTCTTTTCTAATAATAATAACTTGGCCCCCTCTGGCACTTCTGTCGGCCTTTTGGGCCTGCTCTGTTCTGCTCTATTTGCTCTGCTCTGCCCTTTCCAACCATTTCTCTTTGGAAGCAGCCTTCATAACATCACACCTACCTTGCTGATCAAAACGGGATGCTGTCGACCAGTCACTTGTCTCTTCATTTGCATCGGCCCACTGCCATTTGCTGCCACACACCACGATTGAAACCCGGCAGAATTCCCCTCTGCGGCGTGTCATCCAACCACTAACGCAAGGCAAACTGCGTTCCATCGCGAATTCAGACCACAGCCGACCCTGGGGGTTTTATGGGGAAAAGACGCAGAAGGCAGCTCGCATACGCACCCTCTGACGCCGCCAAGCTAGAACGCTCTGTCGCTGTCGGCTGCCGTCCAAGTGCCCGCAAAAAAAAAAGAGAGGGAGCTCAGTCGAGCCAGTGTTCCGAATGACGGCTCTTGCTACTACTGCTGCCCCAGGCAGTAGCCATCACGAACTCACCGCTCCGATTATCACGGCGACGGACGTGTCCGAGTCACCCGATCTTTTGCCCCTTCGCGCGTACGAGACGACGGATCAACACCACGTCGGTAACGGTACCAGCACCACCACCAGCGATCGCCACAACGGCGACCCGCCAAACACTACCACTAACACTAACAACACTAACCCGCAACAACAACAAAAACAAGCCCAATCTCAGCAACAGCTATCGGCAGACGACCCTGCAACCTCTTCCCGGGCTACCACTCCCGGCCCTTCAGCATCAGTCCATCGCGCAAGAAAGCCGTCTCCAGGCCTAGCAGCGCGATTAAAAGCCCTCGGCTTTGGCTCCTCCCGCAAAACCGCCTCGCTCCCTCCTCCCATCCAGCAAGATATCGGCCGTCTTCCAGAGGAGCAACTTAGGAAACTAGACCAGGGACACCAGGTCAACTCTGCAGCTGCCGTCATTGAACGGAGGGGTAGACCCTGGAAGGGTCACATCATCCGAATTCCCTCGAGATCGAGCCTCAAGTCGGACAAGTCGTCGCACAGCAACAACAACAAGAACGACAACAACAACAAGAACGACAACAACAACAAGAACGACAACAACAACAAACCGGCCCTCGAGTGGCCCGCTTTTCCGTCCCCGAGTATCGAACAAGAATTCTCATCATACCCAGAACCAGAGCTGCTCCCAGAAATTACTACGACAGAACCGCTGGAAATGGACACGAATAAATATCGTCTGCCCGACCACACCAATGGCAATGGGGTGAAGGCGCAGTTGGACACAAGGGAGGAGCATATCGCGAGAGATACCCGACCGCCGCCACCACCGCAGACGCCAGAAATTCCACCTCCGCCGCCGGCAAAGGATACGCCTCCAACGACAACAACGTCGCGCACGTTTAGTCCAGCCACCCCGCCTTCTGGAGACGTTTTCAACCCGGATTCGATTGCATTGAACCCGCTGGGTCTGCAACGGCCCGGGTCGATTTACACGTTATCTCGAGCCTCGTTTGCCAACCAGTTGGCGCAACTAACGTCGTTGCAACTCCCAGATGCCGAATCTCTGTCTAGCAAAGTCTCGGCCATTCCAACAGCCCAAGTAGCCACCAGGGCACTCATCGGCGCGGCGGAACAAATCCGAGGGTGGATCTCCAAAGCGTCCGAGGTAATTGGCGGTCTGGAAAGCGAAGATGACGTCGAGTGGGCCGCCGCCGGGGGTCGCGAGGGGGTGGAAGAGGTGGAAAACGCCATCATTCGGTTCGAGGAGTTGATTAAGGTCTATGTCGGCGCGATTGAAGAACTGCAGGCTAGGGAGGACATTACGGCCGTGTCGGCGGATGATCTCAGGAGGGCGGTGGCGCAGATGGAGGCTATCCTGGAGGAGTGGGGGCTGATGCGCAAGACGCTGCACAATGTCAAGGCGCAGGTGGAGATTGCGATGGAGTGGGAGGAGCTGTGGAACATGGTGTTGGGGGATATCGAGAATGAGCTGAACGAGTTGAGCAGGTTGGTTTTTGAGATGGAGGAGAGGAGGCACAAGAGCGTGTTTGGGGCAGAGGAGGGAGGGGAGCTGGATACTATTGCTGAGGATACGACGCCGGGGGGGTTGAGGCTGCCGGTGGGACAGCAGCAGCAGCAGAGCAATCGGTTTAGTCTGCCTCCGTTCCCTCTGAGTCCTGGGTCGCCGAGTCCTGGGGCGATGGGGATTTCGCAGGACGATTCGAGCTTGTTGGCGCTTTTTGCGAGGATGCAGCCGCTTAGGGCTTCGCTTGACTTCTTGCCCATGAGGCTTTCGGTTTTTGAGGCGAGGGCCGAGGATACGTTTCCTACTGCTTGCGAGGAGTTGGAGATGAGGAGGGCGGATTTGGATGCCAGCTATAAGAAGCTGGAGAAAGATGCCGAGTCGCTCCGTAAAGAGCTGGGCGAGGACAGGTGGGTTTTGGTGTTTCGCAATGCTGGTCGGCAGGCGCAAAAGATGTACGAGTCTGTTGAGAGAAGTACGACCTGGCTACGGGAGGCGATTGAGTCTGGGTTGCATTTGACGAGCCCGCCGGCGATGAGCAAGAAGATTGAGAACTACGAGGCCAGGAAGACACATTACGGGGAGGCGATCGAGAGGCTTTTGACGATTATCGATAAGGGGGTCAAGGATAGGTTTACTATTAATGGGGAGATTTCACGGTTGCATACCGAGATGAGGGCGAAGTGGGAGGGGTTGAAGAGGCAGATTGCCGAGCTTGATCTTGTGCTGGAGGAGATCCAGCAGGAGAGGAAGAGTCAACAACTACGGGACTCGGTCTCGAGTATCCTGTCGAACGGCCGGTCTACGATTCAAAGCGCCCACGAAACACCCGAGAGCTCGCCCCCGTCGTCAGTGATAATGTCCAGCCAGCCGGCCAGCTCCCAGACCAACATCCGGATCTCCAAATCCCGCTCCACCAGCGGGGGGAGCTCACTGCCGCAACCAAGCAGCAGGAGGATGTCCTCCCTCCCCACGCCCTCCCACTCCTCTATCACCCGAAAGCCAGTCGCGGCACGGATGTCGACTCTGTCGGTCCCCTCTAGGGAAGGGTCGGCCACCCCGACAGGAAACCGCACCTCCCGACCGCCTTCTTCGCTGTCCAACCGTCCGAAATGGAACGCATCAACCAACACGTCGGATGTCGACACGGGCCACAACTTCAAACCCTTGACGTTGACAACCCCAAGTCCGTACGCTAAGAAAACTCCGACTCCGGTCCGGTCAACCTCTGCCCTCACCCCTTCTTCGTCCAGCTCGAAGCTACCCACGTTGCGAAGCCCGCTTGGGAGAGCCTCGAGTGCGTCACCTCTGCCGGAGGATGATTTGATGACTACTCCCAAATCGCACTCTGGGCTCTCGTTTCGGGAGCGGTTGGCTTCTACCCCGGGGCCGTATGCGCAGAGGCCGAGGCTGGCGAGCTCGGCGACCATGGCTGGGTTGAATAGGGATCGGAGGGCGAGCATGATGCCTTCTTCGAGGCCGCTGGAGCAGAGTCCTGACGCGGCCGCGAGGCCGGCGAGTTCGATGGCTGGGATGATGGGGGGTAGTAATGGGAGGAGGTCGAGTTTGTTGCCACTGCCGAGGGAGAGTGGTGGTGACTTTAGGAGGTCGACGAGTGGGTTGGTGACTGGGAGGGCGTCTCCGCAGGCGGTGGAGGGGGCTAGGGTTGCGATGGGGTTGGGGAGTAGGAACAAGAGTGCTATGGGGAATAGGACCGGGGATTCACAGGAGAGGAAGGATACGAGGCCTAGGTGGAGAGGGTAGAGACGTTCTTCTTCTAGCCTGGGATGTCGAGGTCGAGGGAGGGGGGTTTGAGGAGGGGTAAGGGGTGTTGGTTGGTGGGTTATGAGGACAAGCGTGTATTACTTTTTTTGTCTTTTTGGGAGCATGGAGTTTATCTTTGGCTGTGTATCTTGTTGATGCAATGTTATGAGAGCACTAGAGGGGAGGGGGGGTGTTTTGTTAAGGTTGAGTCAGAAGGGTAGGGGGGGAGGAGAACAGCGAGAAGGGATTATGATTGTGGTTAATTCGGTTTCTCTCTTTTTTTCTTTTTTTGGCCCCCGGTTATGGGTTTTTTGCCTGCTTTTTGTTGGAGGGGACAAAGGCAAGAATTCTCTCTTTTTCTCTCTCTCTACTTCCTTGTTATACCCCGTAGGATTATCATACCCAGTGTTCTTTTTTTTAGGAGTTGTAGTTTTTTTTTTATTTTTTTTTTCTTTTGGAATGGTTTTATCATGATGAGCCAAATATCATCATCTTCTCACTCATATCTTTTTCTGCTGTTGTTGGCTTTTTTTTGTTTTTGTATGATATGATTAATTAGGATTTGAGCTGAGAGGATGGATGAAGATGGTGAAAATTGAGAAGCGGTTCAAAAAGTCAGATAATGTTTTGTGGTTTGTGAGATCAACAATGTGAAATATGTGTAGTCTTAGAGAAAAAAATCAGAGCTGGCGTATCTCAAAATTCAGGGGTAAAAAAGGGAAAGTAAACAATACCCAACACACATGAATAAGAATTGTCATTTCTCAAGAAAAATCACCGTGAATTACACCATGTATCCCTCCTCAAGTCACCGCTCACATCACCCCCCGCAATCAGTTCATGACCGGCACCACCGACTCCCTCCTCTGCAGCGCCTCCCCCCACCCATGAAACCTCTGACAACTCACACACCTTGGTGCCACCCACTCCCTCCCCGCCCCCTCCTTCCCATCCGTCTCCAGCCACCCCTTGCTGCTGTCCTCGTACCCCTGCGAAATAACATGCTCCCATAACCACTGCGTCCTCTCCTGCTTCTTCTGCTGCTCCTCCTGCTCATCATCACTTCCCGCAACAAGAGCAACATCTTCCACCCCCTTGACAACCTCCCCAAGATCATACTTGTACCTCCCCTTCTCGTACTCCTTGCCCAACCTCTGCGAAACCATATTCGCCGCGTGCAAGCTTACCAGACTGCGCTTGGGGTTCTCCATTCTAGCAAGATAATCCTTGCAGAGGAAGAAAGTCTTTGCAAGGTTGATCTCGGCGTGTTTAGCCGCCGACTGGGCGCAGACGCCCTGGTTGACAAATATTCTCGGGTCGGCAGTGTGAATGTTTCGTACGGCAAGTGCGTCGGCTGTGTTGGCGTGGCGGTTGTACCAGTAGTAGTTTTGTTGTGGCTGGTTCTCAACCTTGACTTTGCTCGACACAAATTTCTCGTGGATGAGCTCCGCTGGGGTCCGGCCTACCGCGTTTTCGATGAGGAGAAGGGAGGGCTCAAACTTGAGGAGGAAGCCGATCAGGCCGTGCTCTGTGTCGCCCATCAGGAGGGAGTGAAGGGGCGTATTGCCCGCGCCGTCGAGCATGCGGAGGGCTTGGCGGGTCGCGTCGGGGGAGAGGTCGGCCACGAGGTTGAAGACGGCAGCTGCGTCGGCGAGGCTCTTGTAGGCGTATTGGTTGGTGTAGTGAGTGAAATGGAGGAGCCAGGTGTGCAAGGGGGTGTGGCCTTCTGTCTTGAGGTTGTTGCGCTCCTTGAGCATGCGGACGAGGAGGTCGCGGCCGAGAAGGTCCAGGAGAGGCTTGAGCTGCTCGCGAGTGGGCTTCCAGCGCAGCGCGGCGTGCAAGAGGTTGTCAAAGTTGGCGTCCTTGGTCTTTTGATCGGCGCCGGCCTCGACCAGAAGCTTTGCGATTTCGACACGACCAAGCCTGCAAGCTGCCATCAAGGGAGTAGCGCCGTTGCGGTCCTTGGAATCGATGGACTCTGGGCGAACCTTGAGCAGGTATTCCACCAAGTCGATCGACTTCTGGGTTGGATGGGTGTACACAGCAGCGTGGATGGCCAAGTCGCTGTTGTCAGTCAGCCACTTCGAAATGGCACCCTCAAACCCACCCTTCTGCTGTCCCAAGTGTTTGATCCGAACATCCTCCCTAGCCGCCTTGCTCTTGCAGAACGAAAGATAGTGCCTCAGCGGAGCATCACTGAGGAACCACTCAACACTCGCAATCTGAGCAGACTGAGCAGCAAGCAACAAAGGCGAGCTCTCAAGACCACGAGCTCCCGGAGCGGAGTTGCGGCCCTGAGTCGCCCAGTCCTTTCTCTTCTTCCCGTACACGGTCAATCCCTGATAGTAAGTCGGCTTCTCCGCAATCTCAACACCCGTGTTCTTCACCAAGTTCTCGAGAGGCAAACCAGCACCAGTGCGCTTGATGATCTCGGCCAGCAGCTCAGTGTGGCCCTTCTGGATAGCCAGCTTGAAAACAGAGTCAGGGAACGGGTAAAAGGTCTGCTTGTCCTCAGCTCCACCATCAGCAGCAAACCGCTCAGCGAGGCCGAGAACAAACTTCAGCGCTTGCATGTCATTGTTAAAGACAGCACCTGTCACCCGAAATCAGCTTCATCACTCCCAATACCAGACGAGGCAAAAGACTTACGAGACAGCAGGCCATACTGCCGACCCTTCTCCCCAGGCTTGGGATAGTTCCTGTGCAGAATCTCAGAAGGCTTGGTATGGCTCTTCACCTTCATCGAAACCTCTCCTATGTTTTCAATGGTGAACTCGCCGCCAACAATGTGCCTGTAAATGTCAGGCCCAGATCCGCCGCTGCAGACCGACTCGTTGTCCGAGTCATCCATCGAGCAATCATCCTCATAAGTGTCATTGACGTGCATCTTGTACTCGGCCTCAGGCTTCTCCCTTGGCGTGTACTGAGCCTGGGCAATCTCAAGGATCGCCTTGGCGACATCATGATGGCCGCGGAAGTACGCCAGCGAGAAGGGAGAATTGCCCTTGTTGTCGTACAAGGCAATCTTGAGCGGAGCCTCGGTTTGCTCTTCGTCCCACGAGGTCAAGCAGAGCTTCTTGATCTTGTCAAGATCGCCCGACCAAGCGGCTTCGAACCTGTGTAAATCAATGTCAGCATCTATTTCAGCAGGTAAACCCACGGATGAGCAACTTACAAAGAGATGTAGGCAGGCAGTCTCTTGTCTGTCACATCAAAGACATTCTGCAAATGGAACAGGTGCCTCGTCGGGTCGACAATCGGCTGCACAACCTTGCCTGCTTGCGCGTACAGGGTGTTGACGTCAGGGAACGGGTCAGGGGCCTTGTAGGCCGGGAAAAGCTCTCCGAAGGTCTTCGCCCCCTTCTCAACAAGTGCCTCCTTCACCTTTGCCAATGTGACAAACGCTTGCAAGATTGCCTTCCTCTTCTCGGCCGTACCCTCAGGTTCCTCAGTCGAAGCAAGCTCTTTCTCATACTGCCTCATCTGGTCCTTGTGTACAGCCTTCAGTTTGGCAATCTCGGCAGAGGCAATCGCATACTGGTACGATGACTTCTCGTACTGATCGAGCCAGCTGTCAAGATCCTCACGAAGCTCTGGGGCCTTGGGCACATCCTTCTTCTTGTCAAGGAATTCCTTGAGACGGATGAGGTAGGTATTCACAAGATCGAGGGCAGATTCTCCGTTAACCACCGTGACCCACGAACGGTCCATCTGCTTGTGAGACTCCATCGTAACAACGTTGGGGTCGGCGCCAGCCTTGAGGAGCTCGAGAGCCGAGGAGGGATCGGTGGAGTTGATGGCGAGAATCAAGGGCTGCTCCGTCATCTCGTTCCACATCTTCTTGTTGCCCTCCAAAGTGCCCAGGTTCCTCTCGATGGCGGCTGATTGTCTCGCCGACTTGAGCCAGCTCTCAAAGTCAATCTGAGGCACAGCGCCATGGTCGAGCAACTGAAGAATCAAAGAAAGATTTCCTTTCTTGATAGCAACGCCGAGAGCCGTCTCTGCGGTCGAATACTGGTCACGCATGCTGATGTGGTTGATGGCCGTCTTGGTCCCTACCGCATCGTGCTCCCACAGAGTGGCAAGCAACGACTCGGCATTCTCCTCGACATAACGGTGGAAGGCAGTAACGCCGTTCAAATCGGCCTGGGCTGAGGTAGCCCCAAGACTCAAGAGGATCTTGGCCATCTCCTTCGCCTTGGGAACAGGTAAAACCAGCGCAAGGACAAGAGTGAGCAGCGCCCCGTATGGGGTCTTGTTGCTATTCAAGAACTTGACGGGCAGCAGAACATCGGCACCATATTCCTGTAAAAGAGTTAGCACTATTCCCAACATTCAAGACCCAGCATGACATACCTGGCACAGAGTCTTGACAACCTCACAATGACCCTCCATGATGGCAAAGTGAAGGGCAGAGCAAGGAGTGTCCCAGGCGATGACGTTAACATCGTAGAAATCAGGCTCCTCTTCAGCCTCTTCCAAAGCCAGCTCATCCGCAGCGGCAGCGTCCTTCCCCACCTTGACAAATCCACTGGTGGTAGTCCGGCCCTCATCGTCAGAGTCCTCGCCATCGATCATCTCACCATCAGACTCCTCGTCTTCTTCCTTCTCGCTACCGTCCTCTTCCTTCTCATCGACATCCATCTTATCCTCCTCAGTCTTGTTCGCAGCAAGCTCCTTCTTGCGCTTCTCCTCCTTCTCCTCATGCTCCGCCTCATTAGCAACGCTCTTGTTCATGAGAATCTGAACAATCTCCACACTGCCACGCGACGAAGCAAGGTGAAGAGCCGTCCGTCCATCGGCGAGACGCGCGACAAGCCTAGCACCCGCATCGACAAGAAGACGAACAATCTCCGGCGTAGACGTCATGACAGCAAGATGCAGAGGGGTGCGACCAGTGTAATCCCGAGTATTGGGATCAACTCCTTCCTGAGCAAGCCAGTCCTTGACATGCTCAGCATCACCATCAACGATAGCCTGGCAAAGCCGAGCCGTGTTACCAACATACGCCATCTCAGTCCAGTCATCATCCGTCAGAGGATTGAACGAGCCGATAGCCTGTCTGCCCGGATCATCTTTGAGGAAAGAGATCTTGCCCGACACAAAGTACTTCTCCTCTTCGGCAGCAATCTCCTTCTCCTGGTCCGTAGTCGGGACAGGGCAGAATCCGCAGCAGTCGTTTACCACGTCCTCGACCCGGCCAAAGAAGGCAGGGTGGCGATGAAGATACACCTCCCTGTCCTTCTTCTGGTTCCACTCGGCGTTGAGCAACAAATCCCTCGTGTAGCACAGCTTCTCAATCTTCTTGGCGTGGTACTTGGTGCCGTAAGGAATCGTGAAGGTGTGATAGTTGGAGACCTCATCCTCAAGAGCCCAGTCCGCAATCTCGTCCTCATGCTCATCCTTGATGTTGCCCCAGAGCTTGTGCTGGTTCCGGCTGTAGCGATCAATCGCTGGCCGGCCTCGCTCCTTGCGACGCTGATCAGTGTACGTCTCTCTCGCCCCTTGGGTAGGGAGGCGTTCCAAGACAAGAAGCCTCGCCAACCCAAGCGTGCGCTGGAAGCTCCGCTCAAAGATGGTTGGGTCGATGCGGGACCGGTCGAGGTCTGGCCAATACACCTCAAAACCTCTGTGGGAGTACTTGGAAAGGCGATTCTCATAGGAAGGGCTGCGCCGAGTCAGATCAATGTGGTTGATCTGGGTCAGGTAAGACTGAAGAGCACGTGGAGTGCAGTAGACCTGGTTGCCATCATACGCAGCCCCCGAGCAATCAATGTCGAATCCCGTCAAAATCTCAGAAACCGAGTTGTAAATTCGAAGAACGATCTGAATATGGCGAGTGGGGTATTGGCTGCAAATAGTAATGGCATTCTTGGTCCTGACCGTGGTAGTCTCGGTAAGAAGAGAATCGCGGACTCGGGCCTCAATATCCTTGATCTTCTCAATGGCCTGCTCCTCGGTGAGACCGTAAAGAAAAAGATCGACATCTGACGCAGGTGAGAACTTCTCGTGGTAGAACTCGCGAAGCGTTCTCTTGTTGCGGTTGTATTCAGCAGGCACTGGCAACAAGCAGTTCACCACTGATGAGCCGGCGGCAACAACGTTGCTCCAGTCAAGCTCAACGAGCGAAGACTCAGAAAAGACATTGAAGTTGTGGCGGAACTCTTTGAGGTCCTTGACAGTCGCTGGTGAGCCATTGGGCCTTCGTAGCTCCTTGGGCAGGGGCATGATGTATCTGGAACGCTCCTCTTTGGACTCGGCCGCCAGATTGCGGGCTCTGATGTTGAGGCTGGAGGTATCCTCGGTGAAAAGAGGAAGGACGTTGACGTGAGGGTCCTTCAAGAGCTCATTGGAAGGGTCCTGGGCAAAAGACTCACGGAGGTGAGCCTCATACTTGCGGTATGGCTCAAAGAGCTGTGTGACAGGCGTGTGTGGGTGCTGAGCAAGGTGTTTGGGAAGGTCCGTAAGGGGAACAGGCAGGGCCGGGACAGTGGTGGTGGCCATGTTGAAAGATATGTGACTTGTATCTGAACGAACAGCTCCAGATGCAAAGTCAAATGAGCTGGATGAAAATAATCTCCGACTCCTCTGGAATGGCGATATGTGGGATGTGCTGAGAAGCGAGTAAGAGAGATGGTCCAAGTGTGTGAATTGGAAGACGAAGGGGGTGTTAAGTACTTAAATATCAAGTTGTTTTTGTTGAGGACTCCTCGAAATCCTTGTTGAATGATACGCGCGTTTGAGATTCTCGATGGAGGTGTGGTGAAGGTTCGTCGCCTCTTGGACGTAACAGGGGGGTGTGCTGCCTGGACACAGCAGGAGATCCCCACACGAGAAAGGCGCGAGATCCTGTGATAGCCCGCGATGCCTAAAGCTGCTGCGGAATAGATGGAGGAGCCGGCGGGAACTTTATTTTGGAGGCTGTGATGCCTAAAAGCAACCAGGGACGACATGGGAATCACGACAGTTGAAGGTGCAACCTGCATTCCCAATTGGGAAATGTGTGTTTTCAGCTCGCCAAGCTACACCCACCCACTATCATCCACGCCAACCAGCCCAAAACGTGGCAGACACGAGACTTCAACAGTCGACTTCTTCAAGACCGCCTGTCATCAACCGACACAAGTTCACTGCCGAACTAGACCCCCGCCTTCTGCAAGTTAACGTCAAAAAGTATCATTATAGTACTTGCTGTCAACAGTCAAACTAACAGAAAAGGCCAACCTCTAGCTCTCCATCTCTATGGGTGAAGCAACAGTTCCTCACATGGTATGAACACAAGCCAGCCCCCCAAGCAACCTGGTTCCCAACTCACTATGCTATGTTAGAGCAACCCTCCCCATCCCCAGGGCAGCCAAAAAAAAAAAAAAGCAAATGCTTCGCCAGCGCGACCCAAAAAAACGCCATAATCCGTGAATGATTCAATGTTCTCGTTCCCGTCCTCGCCATATGTTACTTATAGCGCAATCGAGCCCCGTCGGCTTTGGCGTACGTGCAGGAGACCCTGGAAGCCGCAGAAGACAATGAACCCCTGTTTGGCAAGCATTATTAGCAATCTTGTCCTGGACTTTGATACGTATAGGGGCGCAACATACGATGTAGATGATAATAGCAGTGAAGATGGTAGAAGCAACTTCTGGTCCGTTCTCGGGGTCCTCACCACCGCCGACGAGCTCTGGGTGATTCTTGTTGAAGAGAATGCCGAGAATACCGAGGACGACGAGGGCGAAGAGAGAAATCACAACGCTGCGGTGAGTTGCTGTTAGCGCATTGCCTTCCATGACTGGCGAGGTTTGATGGAGTCGTTCTTACCAAGACCATGCCTGCACGGCGCCGACGATAGGCTTCATGTTAACTGGCTGGGATTGGAGCTACCGGTGCGAAAATGGAGGTGTATACAAGGTCGTCGAGGAATCGACGGTAATATTCGGTGAGCAATGCCAGCGCCAAAGACGAATGTTGCTGGATCCTGGGACGCGCAATTGCTGGAGCTTGATGTTCGGGTCGGCCAACGGCGAGGTCCAGTGTGTTGTTGGAGCATCCTGCCCGTGCTTGGTCTGTGAGGCAACGACAGCTGAGACCCACATTTCCTGCCTTGTTTGCGAGGCAAGCGGAGCTCTTGAAGATTACATAATCGGCCTCGAACTTCTTCACAGGTTCTGGGGAGGCATATTGCTTGCTTGAGGAGGTATCTATGGTCTAAAAGTATCTAAATGAAGCAAATTGCCGAAATAATCAAGTTAACTCCGGCGTCGCTTCTGGGATCAAAGCAACCATCGCTTTACTCGCCCCATCCATACAATACTGCACCACTTCTATCTTCTCACCTTTCGGAGCCAGCTTGGCAATCTGCCTCAAATCGCTCGTCCTAGGCAAATACAAAGCATGCTCCATAGGACTGCAAGCCTTGTGTAGTACCTCGAGGTTGTACGGCTCCATGGTGCTCAGGTCGAACACATCCTGCTCCTTATAGTCCACTCCTCCCCATGGTGGCGATGCAAACAGAACGGTCTGGCTCATATCGCACTTTTCTCGTAGTGATAAATCCAGTGTTTCTGGGTGATGCTTTAGACGATCCAAAAAGTCGAAGCAGTCACCATGGATATAGGTGATGTATCCGGAGACGCCGTATACCTCGGCGTTGTGTTGGGCGCATGCGAGAGTGGAGGCATCGCGCTCGATGGAGATGACATGCTCCCATTTCTCTGAGAGCGCAAAGGCGATCGTGTTGCCGCCAGCACCGCCAAAGAGGTCAACTATGGTCGTGCGTCGTGGGGTGGAGTAGAGATGTGAAGGCAGGTCGTTGGCGAGCCTCAAGGCTAGGGGTTCTGGGGTGATGCCAAACCAAGCATCGTTTGTGAGGCGGATGTCATAGTCATAGAATTTGAATATTGAGTAGCGCTGGTGGAAATATCTGTGAAGAGTTAGTTAAGTGGAATCACGTAGGTGGGTTGAGCGGCTTACTTTTGAAGATTTTGCGGCACCTCACACACATCATCGTAGTGAAGACATTCATCTGTGAGTGGCAGTTTGCCAACGACGGGTTTCATGATGGACATGGCGATCTGTTTGAGCTCTGGCTCAAATGGGGGTCGGTAAGGGATGGGTATGCCGCCAAATGGGATCGTTTTTCTCTCTCTCGTATCTTTTCTGATTTTCTGAGGACGTTTCTTGGTGACTCTGTTGGTGTGAGGTTGAATTCTGGTGTTGAGTGCTGTTCCAGCGTGTTTGGTTGGTGAACGCGGCAGTGTGGAGCCTACCACTACACTTGGACTGGTGACGCCTTGTCGCGCTCAGTCACAGACTGTTCTTGGCCCATGATGTATTATGTGAATTCAAGAATGAGTCTGGGAAGATGCTTGTCATTTCCACCTAGAATTTCCAGATTGTCCATGAGAAGAACTTTACAAGAATTTAAACCACAATGAGACTCGATGCCAAGACAGGGATGAGCGTTTGCAGTTTAGAGAAGCTCAGACCTGCCCCACCCTCTAGGTGAAGAGCGGGTCACCGATAAACACCACCGTATCCATTACCGGACCCCTGTCCAATTGCACATGCCAAGCCTGCCTTCGAGACAGCTTCACTCTTCAAAACGACGACAACCCAACCTCCAAACCACCACATAGCCCCCCCAAAACATGTTCAACGCCCTCAACCGATTCATATCCCGTCTCGACGGTGATGCGCCTCCCCAGGCAAGAGAAACCCACAGCGGTTTCGGCTTCCAAGTCCTGCGCAACACCAACCTCGAGCTCTCCATCGAGCCATGGTTCGACTACATAGTCGGCATCAACGGGCGCATGATTGTACCTCCCCCCAAACTCCCCTTCTCGCCCTCTCCAACTAACCTTGATCCCCAGGAATCCTCCGACCCCTCCCTCTTCGCCCAGGAAGTCCGCAACTGCGCCGGCTCCTCAGTGATGCTCGGCCTCTGGTCCGCCAAAGGCCAGCGCACACGCGCCCTCCACGTCCCGGTCCCCGCCGACACCGCTTCCCTAGGCCTCACCCTCCAATGGACCCCGCTCTCCGTCGTCTCCAACATCTGGCACGTCCTCGACGTCCCCGCCAACTCTCCCGCCGACGCCGCCGGCCTCCTCCCCTACAGCGATTACATCCTCGGCACCCCTGAGGGCGTCCTCCACGGCGAATCCGGCCTCTCCGAGCTTGTAGAAGACCACATCGGCCGCCCCCTCCGCCTCTACGTCTACAACAACGAATACAACGTCACGCGCGAGGTCACCATCCAGCCCTCGCGTGACTGGGGAGGAGAGGGAGCTCTCGGCTGCGTCCTCGGCTATGGCGCCCTACATCGCATCCCTGCCCCTCTTAGCGAGCCAGTTCAAGCTCCCGGTGAGACTCTCTTTGATGGCAGTGAATCTGGTGGTGGTATCCCTCAGTTCGGCGCTGCCCCAAGGTCATTCTCACCTTTTGTTCCGGCGGCTACCACAGCTACTCCTCCCCCTCCATCCTCCTCGGCAGACTTTCTTGTCCCGGCTCAACTACTTGGCCCGCCTCCAACAACAGGCGGTACTGCACCACCCCGAGGCAAAAAGAAGGAAAGGGGCCACCATACGGGACCGAATCTCATGGACGATTACTTCAAGGAACAGGAAAAGAAGAGCAGAGAATTGGACAACGCGCCAAGTCGAACCGCCTCACCGTTGCCACCTCCCCCAAAAACCGGAGGGCCACCAATGGGAGGGCCGCCCAGGGCTGGAAGCATACCTCCTCCACCCAAGGAGGGATAGTGAACATCTTGAAATGTGTATTTTGTTTATACCAGCCCTGCCTGTTTATCATATAAAGTTATCTGTCTGGCCTTGAATCTTGTCTTGTTGCTGTAAAATTTTGTTGTACAGCAGGGACGGTACGATGTGGTATATGAACCGCACACTCCTCACGCGGTGAAAAGAGGTAACGTAGACAGAAAATACAGCAATTGTTAAACAAAGATGAATCGAAGAAGAAAAAACACCACATTTCACCACTGCCCCCAGTTTTGGCCCAAAAGATTGCAAATATTTGCGCTCGCTCGCTTTGGTTTGGTTTTCCCCGTTCCCCTTTTTCACCGGCAAATCTAGTTGATAAAGTTCACGCAGAAGAAATGCAGGATTAAACTGCAGACAACGTAATCCGCAAACGCCCTATTCCAATGTTAGCCCCCTGGCCCCCTGAACGTGGGTCAAATGAGCAGTGATGTATGCATTTACCTCTCGGGAGAAACCGCTGGAAAGTCCTTCTTATTCGCCTCGGTGGTCTGAATGCGCAGCGACGCGGTGAGAACAAACTGCCCGACTGTCGCGCTAAAGCCGGAGAGGAAGGCGTTGAAGGGCTGTTGTTATACCACATGTTAGCAACATATACAACCCGGGATCTCTCCCCCTGCCTCCCCCTGGATAAGAGCCAGATTATTGTTTGGATGTCAACGTACGTAATTCCCCGCCAAGACACAATACACAAACTGCAGGACCCCCACCACCACCAAGAAGGCCATAAACGCATCGAGCAGCTTCGTCCGCTGGGGTGTGGATTTCTGGTAGTGGGTTGTTAGGTTGGAGACGACCTTGTCCCAGGTCTGGGCGACGGGCGCGGAGGCGGAGCTTTTGGCTGAGGTGGTGGTGGTGGAGTGGGAGGATGTTGGTCTGCTGCTTCCTGGGATGGGAGCGGCAGGGTTGGGGGTTGGAGGGAGGGGGGCGGTGGTGGTTGAGGAAGAGGTGGTGGTGGCTGTCTTTGGGTTTGGCGAGACGCCGCGGTTGACGTTGTTGCGTTTTTGGGCCATTGTTTCTTGTTTTTGAGGGTACAAGCTGCGTGGGTGTGTGTTGTTGAAGAAAAAGAGGGAACTGGGTGGGTGAGTGTGAGTTTGTGGAGGAGGGCGTCGTCGATGGGGAAATGTTTCAATGGTGATGATTGCGCCCGCGAGCTGCTCGGGAGCTCTCTCTCGAATGAAGCGGCCACGAAGCTTCAATCGACAAGGCTGCTCCACTGTGCTGCGGGAACCCTGCAATCAATATTAGGCACGGGCCACTGTTGCAGGGGCGGTAGAGCTGCGCTAGGTGAGAATGGTGTGAGTTGATTGGTTGGGATTTTTGGTGTAAATGCTGTGAAATGATTGGACAGCTGTTCTTGCTTCCAGTGAGCAGATGATTCCTGACTGTAATTCTGACATTGTGAGAGCTTTACTTATCTAGAGGTCTTGAGTCCACGTTTACCTTTGAGATAATCTCCATTTTTACGAGCCTCTACAAGATATTCTGTGTTGCAAGATTGATCATGTAACATATCGCGTCTGATGATCATCGGAAATGGTCAGAGAACCACACACAAGTTGTACTCAGGAGCCAGCCATGTCACTATGGATTTCATAGGTTCTGGGTGACGATGGCAGCTCTATTTGCCTCCAGTGTTTGTATAGCTAACTACACTCAAAACTTCGATTGACATTCAAAATCATATATTCTTTCAATTACTCAGAGCTCTAAACATACCATTCACTGTCTTCCCTGTGTGAGGTATGCGAGAATGCTGCGGGCCCAGCTTGTTACGGGTTAGGGTTATGCGTGCTTTGAGACTAACAATAACACAACCCGCCCCAAAATTACGCAAGACCCACTGACCGAAGCAACCTTCAACAAACAACGTCACAGCCCACGATATCATTCATCTTCTCATCCATCTCATACCTCATGACATCCGCGCTACAGCACGCTTAATCTCATAATAATAGATTCGGCCCCGAACGAAGCCCGGCAGCTTGCCCTTTCACTTATCAATTCCTCAGTCAGCACCACCCACACAAGCCGCTCAGCATGGCGTCCATGTTCGAGGTGCGTCGCGCGCTCATCACTCCCCGAATAGCACCAATAACTGACGTCTGCTATGTATAGGCCCTCCATCCTTACCCCCAGGACCGACTCCATCTGCGTCTTCACCGCGCACGATCAGTCGTGCTGACGAGTCAAGAGTGAGTCTTGATCTCATCTTTCGCAATGTCGTTCCGAAGTGCCGGTCTTGTACGACCAACACCTCAGCCTCTATTTCTCCTTGCCTCCAATTGTTCACACACCTCCTTACCTTGGACGCCTCACCTGCCCCTGATTCGTCACCATATTGTCCTTGTTTCGATCCAGCCTCCCCCTTTTCTTGCCGCCTTTCCATCTTGGTATGATTATCGGTCCTTCTTGGTGGAGACCTGTCAGATATGCACGCCGCCACCATGCTTGTGTCTCCCGCCTCTTCCTCTGCCGTTCCCCGCACTTGCGGAAGTCTTTTCATACAGACGGCACGGGGCATTTTTGACGGGTAGGAACGTGTAGCGGGCCCGAACGATCTCGCCTACTCTAGGCCATTTGTTGTTCAGATCGAGGCGTGCGGTCGCAGGCTAGTTGCCCCATCTAGATCATATCTCGGACACTCACCTGCAGTTCTGTCGTTCACCATATGCACATACGAGGCAGTCTGCTCACACGCTTTACTTGTTCAGGCTGGTGGAAATCCGCGCTGCCCAACGAACCTTTGAGGGTGCCTATATGCGCACGGCTCTATCACAGTTCTCCTTTGCACTAGTCATCCTCAAGATTTTCACCTCGGAGTTCTACCCCATAGGAGCCTTGTTCGCTTGTTATGGTACGGCTATCATGCTAGTCGCCATCTACCGGCGGTACGAAGGCAACCGTCAGTTCTTTGATTCGGTCGAGAGCGAAGACGAAAGTAGTAGCGGCGAAGAAAACGATCCAGCAACCCCAACAGGCCTTACCGTACGGGGGCGAAGAAGGACCCTTGTTGTCAAGAAGAAATTCCGGACCAGCGGTAACAGCGTGGCGTTGCTCGTTTTGTTGAGCTTCATGTGCTACGTTGCGTTGATGGTGTTATTGTGGAAGCTCACAGGTTGATTGCTCCGACTTCACTTCTTAAAATGGACAGCTATGATCAAGACGAGACCTCTTCTTGACCGAAAACCCAAGTTGGAATTCCTTGGGGGCTGCTCGTTGTTACTGAGGAAGTTTGGTGGACCGTCAAGGTGACAAAGGCTGTCAATCTAGGAGGCCATGACATGGTTCAGGGTCCATTGATCGAGGATGAAGTACGTTTGAAAGGTTACATACCAACAGCCGTGCGCTCGGCTCGAAGCACCCTCGACTACCACGACAGACCGGAAGGTTGGCTTGCCGGCATGAACTGCTGCTGCTTTTGGAGTGCCTGCACTGCTACATCCCGACTTGTCCACTCGTTCCCTTCAGCGAAACAAACTGGCCCCTCTTGTTAGATACAACGAAACGACAATGTACCTGTACCGGTTTTATATTCGATTTACGGCACGTGCTGCGCGAGTCTTTTTCTTAGCCTTGATACTTCCACCAATAACCAGCTTACATTCATAATATCAGTCCCAGATTTGGATCTGGAAAGGTACGAGAAGTTTCGGTTTCAGGGCAGCAAGAACAAGGGCGGGACGGCAGGCACACGAACAGGTGGATTGGCATGAAGAGGGAACAAACACGGCACAGATCATACAAGGCAAGAAAGACGCTGGATACTCCCGTGCGAGAGACGGCAGAACCACACGCCCAGCCCGCGTCGCGCGCCGTTACACGGACGGGAATGACGGCGGCAGGCGGAAAAGTGGGTTTTGCGGGGGAAGCAAAGCGGCCGGGGGGCGCGCCAAGTTGTGGGGTCCACGGCAGGGCGAACGGACGCAAAAAATTCGCGGGGTCTGGGGAATCCTAGCGGGGGACGGAGTTGTAAGTGTGGGGGAGGGTGTAGTTTTTGGCGATGTCACAGATGTTCACTGGGAATAGGACTCTGCGATAGCACGCTGGTATACTAGCTGCAATAGAACACCGGTGTGATATGACTGTAACCGTCACTGAATATGGGAGTACACCCCGTAGCATTGGAATGGAGGAACAGACAGGCATATCCCTACAAGGCTACGACATTACCGGACGTATTGTTGAAGTTATCTACCAACCTATCACTGACACCTTTCACACTCGATAGTACATTACTGGCACTACTATATATGTATACATTCCAATTTTCACCTTTTCTACTACAAGTCAGACCACAAATTTTGACCTTGACTCACCTGACCCTTTCACAAAGACTTGTGCAAGTTGATACACAATGTACATGATGATGTATACACTCTTTCCCATGGCGCCTCATTCTCTGGGTTCGCAAGGGCGTGTGTATACCTATTTCACCTTTCCACCATAGAGCACAGTAGGTGGTATGTATCTGCTTTACTGCATACATATCATACACGACCTCCTACCTGCATTACCTACATGTGTCTATACTTTCTTCCAGTCATCTCACCTGCTATGAGAGCGCAATGAATGTCCCATAGATTCATTCAGTTGCTACTTACTTACCCCGTTGAAGACACAAAAAAAAAAAAAAAAAAAAAAAAAAAAAAGAGTAGCTTGAATCATTCTGATTCATAATAGGTTGTTGATCCTGTCACTTGAATTAAATATTGAACAGCCTACAATACACATCATTCTCTTCACGATTGGCAAATAATCGAGAGTCTGTCAACAACCAGTTCACTGCTTTGCAGAAAAACTCATCTAGCATTCATCTCTTTTCCATCTCAACCCACAACTTCAAGACATCTATATACATCCACTCACATACGAGGCATGTCATTCATCGTTTGACCTCATTCCCATCTGCACATCTATAAACCCAGCGGTATTCAAAACACAAAGCTCAACATAAAACACATCTTCAGTTCCATTCAACCTAAAGATGCAGAAAGGTTCGGCGTCAGAAAAACACCACTGCATGTTTAGCAGCAGAATGTATATATAATATGTAAAAAACAAACAAACAACCCATCCATTTTCCATGTTCCACTTTCCACATCAAATTTGCCTTCCTTATAACCTCAAACCCGCTATTTAGTCCCATCATACAGATGACAGCGTCTCAACTCGGAAAATAAAAACTCATATATCAAAAAACACAAATGAAAAAGAACAAAACCACAGTAAAATCCGCGAAAATAGAAGCGAACAAAGAACAAGAAAAAAAGTCATGACCCTGATTGATGCCCCATGTATCTGTTTTCCACAACCTTCTCCCAATGCCCTCAAAGATGCAATTTGACCACCGCGATCGTGATTCCGATTTCTAACCCAGGTGTGTTGGCCGCACTTGTGCTGTTGTCGACGTGTCATATTATTCCCCAGTGTTCCCCCACGTTCATCGCGTGGCGTCCCTTTTTTTTTTTTTTCTCGTGTAACGTCCTTCCACCTTGGGGCAATGCGCCGAACCGGTGTGTCTGGTTTACCGCCATGTGACCAGCCCGGAAGCATCTGCTCTCACCGGATACATGAAGGTGTGGGCACTCCCGTCAGTCTCCCGTCCCGTGCCGTTCCGCCCGGTTTCCGCCTGTTCCACGACACGGCCCGTTGATATATAGTTGCCCGGCTTTTATGGATCGCGCTACTGAATCTGGTGATGACGAGTCATATGCCGAGCTGGTGTTGGCAATCATCATCACACTGGCCCAAGTCTTTTCTTGATCAAAAGGGGTAAGATGAGTAAACTGCTGCTTCACTCGGTTCTGTGTCAATAATCACCAATCTCTCTTTCCATCGCCTCCTGGTTTGATCAAAAATATGCCCCGTCATGATCGTTGTCGGCCGGACTTAAAGTTGGGACTGCGGAGGCCGACGAGGTGAACTGTGGTGGACAAGGCGCTCGGTTCGCATCCTTGCTGTCAGCCACATTTCGTGTGATCGGGTCACAAGCCATCGATCTTTCGTCGTATGCTCAAAACTTGCAGATGGAGAGCCTTTCATGGGTACACCCGAGGTCTCATGTGGTGTGTCGTGTGTCGCAAGTCGCCCGATTTGGCGTCCAAAGAAGGTTTGCGCTCAGACCCAACTTCCCGATTGAAGAACTTGCATCGCGCACAACCTGTTTGAGAAGTTCCAGGAATCACACCGACTGACCCGAAAGAGCCGCGACATGAAAAGAGTGTTGAAGGTGTGCGAGAAGCTGGATGGCACTTTGTCGATAAAACCAAGGCGCAGCCCCGCGGCTGACAGTAATCCCGCCCGCCTAATTTCACACAACCATTTATGTTGGTCAACAAGCTCAGCATAGACCACAGCCTATCCACCACATAATGAGATTCGCTGGCTCTATCGCTCATAATAGGCGTGCTCAGTCGAATGCTGATCTCCTGGATGCCCCGATTCTTGATATGCCCACGCTCCCCCATAACCATCAGTGGGTTTGGAATATGGGTATGGCTGCTGCCAGGTTCCATAGGCAGATGATGGGGCAGCCCCAGCGGAAAGCGCCAGACCATGAGTTGGTGTCGATCCGGGGGTCGTATCAACGCCGGGAATTGCGGTTGAGATGGGGGCAGGATACATGTCGGCAGACATGGAGCTGGCTTTTCGACTGTAATCTCGACTCGAGTGGTTGCTGACATGCGAAATCGATGGGTACTGGCTTTGACTCGAGACGCTCTCGGCACCAAAGGACAATGATCGGGGTGGCGGCGCCGGGTACGACGATGACCAGGCCAGATCGTCACGAGCAGGCTCGGAGCCTACGGGCGTTGACCAGGTTGCGGATGGAGGCGGTGCGTGTGGCGTGTATGGGGAAAAAGCCGGCGTTATGGGGGATTCAGCCGGATAAGTTCGCCAGTTGGTATTCAAGTCGCTCGGTTTAGAGGAGCTCGGGCTAGCATCTGCCATCCAGTTTGTTATCCCGGACTGCCCATAATCGTACACTCGAGAGCTCGAAGCGCTCGAAGGGACTTTGGAAGTTTCAGCAAGTTGTTCTCGGGTTGGATTTCGGGGTTTCTTCTTACTCTTGGAATCAGGGGTGTAGGCTTCGGAGCCAGCTGGCTTCATCGGCGGAGGCATTGATGGTATGGTGAGTTGGGAATAGGGCTGTTGTCCATGCATGTCGGACGGCATTCCACTCTGCATGGCCGGCGATGAAGAGGCTGAAGCAATTTTGGGTCCAACAGACGACCTCGACGCCGACTTTTGTCTCGTGTCTGGAGGTGGTTGTTGATCTACTGGGAAGAAACTGCAGTCCTTTTTGAGTCGAATGCAGTTCATGCATCGACCCTGCACGTCGTTTTGGGAAGGTATACACCTAATCTTCCGCCGGCGGCAGTGGCCTTAATCGTCTTGTTTTTAGCACCATACTCACACAAGGGTAGCTTCATAACTTCCAAGTGGGCGAGACTTACCACATGCGACTGATGTCCGATGATAGCCAAGTTTGTTTCTTCTCTTTTCTCCTGCCAGCCCAAGCGGGTCCTGGCCTTGGGCTGTCGACTGCTGCGATGCCGTGGATTGGGGTGCCGGGGCCTGGGATGGAGATGGGCCGACGGCCGGCGTCGATAGTGACCTTTTGATTTTCATCGAGTCTGAACGGTCTCTGGATGGGACCCCCGAATCCATTCCTGATGATGTGTGTGAAGAGACTGAATAGTTGGGATAGTATCCCGATGGCGACATGTCCATGTCAGCGCCGTTTTGAGGCGGCGGCGGATATTGGTATGACATTATGTCTGTCATGGGCGCTGAAGGTGGTACGGCAGGATATATAGCGGATTCGCTTGATTCCCAGAGGTCCAACTTCGATTTTAATAGGGGTGGCGGAGCAACGACTGCCATGTACGACAGCTGCTGCCCTGGTTCGCGCCTGAAATGGTCAGAGAGATACCGGGGTCGTCTTGAGCTTCGGACAAGACAACGGGTGGCAAGCGGGTAATGGATTATTACTTGCGGGTCCGCGACCAAGGTTCCAGAAGCCAGATATTGCAACGATGTCGAGCTACCCTCACTGCAAAACGGCTTGTGCTGATTTGGACTTCAAGGGGCTCTTATGACATAGTGTTAAGCTTTCGAGCCTGGGCGGTTCTGGTGTCCAAGATGGTGCCGAATTACAAGGGCTTTGTTTGCGGTCCGGGACGGAAAGACAAGTGATGGGCTCCTTTGGTTAAGATATGACGGCGGACCAAGGAGGGAGAAGAGCCACGGCGTTTGGCGGCGATACAGATAAAACGGGACGGTTGACAGGTAGCGAGTAGCATGCGGACCAATGGAGGTGTTGATCTTGTGGTCGGCGGCGCCTGGGGCGAAGGAGATCCAAGCGATGTGACTGGCGATTAAAATACACCCTTTCAGGTCTGAGTGGTGGCCTTGATCCGTCCAAGAAGCTGTCAGGCAGCGGCAGCGTTCAACTGCCAAGTACAGCAACTGTTCTTGCTTTTGTTCCTGCAAGGGTTGACACGGCAAAGCAAAGCTCGGGCTATATGTGGATGCCGAGAGTATGGCCAGCGGCCACAGTGCGCTGCAGGAAGACCGAGGCAGACTGGCTGAGTAGCCGGCCGGTCTGGAGGGTGGTTATGGTTGTGGTTGTGAATGCGGTGGAGGTGGATGTGAGGGTAGATGCGCGTGTCGTAGGTGGGTGCCCGGGAAGGGAAGAAGAGGGGGGGAGGAGGGGGCGTGAGAAGGAGGTTTCCAGTGGAAGTCCGCAGCTGGCTGCAGTGTGGAGAGATTCCTGCAGTGCACGAAGGAAACGAAGCGAGAGCTGGCTGGCTGGAATGGAACCGGACGCCCAAGGCGAGTTTGGTAGGCCGCGTCGAAGACACGGCTCACACCCCAAACTTTTGTACCTGACCTGATCGAGGTACTGTTGTATGGTTGAGTGCGGCCAGGGCAGGGAATCCCGCAGTTGCTGTTTTTGGAAGCTCCTGTGCGACGTTCCGGCAGCTTTGGCTGGTGAGTGCAGTCGACGGCGACAGTGAATTCGAGATCGGGACCGTCGGGCGCGAGAGATGTGTGCGTGTGAAAGGTATGGAAGATGTCAGAGGCTTCCAAGTGGCATGTGGGTTGTGACGTGCTCCTGGTTGGGAAAGGAGAGAGCTTTTTGTCTTGGTGGTGGGTGGCCGTGGGGAAATAGGTGAGGTGCCTGCAGCGCCTATGATGAGCCGCACAGGGTAAGTGATCACTCCAGGTCTTGTCTAATTAAGGTAATCCGCTAAGCAGATGTTGGCCTTTGTCTTTTCTTTTTCAGGAATGGAGCAGGTCGTTCCTGATGCTGGGCCAAAGGGCGTGCTCGCAGTGGTGAACCAAGGGATGATCGTTTGGCTTGCTGCTATTGCCGGATTGCAGGATAAGCACCATCAGTGGTCCTATCTTGGCCATTCAGCTGGCAGATCTCAGCCCCTTGTACCCGCGAGAACCAAGAGGTGTTTGATAACAAATGGCGCGGCGGCAGCAGCAGCCAGTGCAGTTTCTGTGCCACGAGGAAGATGCCGAGCAGGATCGAGGTGATGCTGATGGCTGCCGGCAGTGGCAGGTAGGTAGGCTTGTATTGCACGCTAGGGACGGGCCATAGGTAGGTGAGGTAGGTAGACGGAAGGCTGCGGCTAGGTTGACCTGCTTCAAGGCGCTGCTCCCTGTAGGTGACTTTTCCTTTTTTTTTTTCTTTTTTTCCTTCTTCTTTGTTCTTCGTTATTACTTCACCGGTGACCGGGTTCCCCAGAAGACCCAAGCTGATGTCTGGTGCGGTTGGCTATGCGAAAAAGAAGGTGGCAAAGAAAGGGTCCCTTCTGGTGGTGTCAGACGCGGGTTCCGGAAAGCCAGCCGAGTGCGGAAGGGCGAGGCAGATGTCAGGAAGGGGTCTCGAAGATTTGTGGGAACGGTAGCCGAGGACTGGACTCCTGCTGGCTGGCCGAGGTTGATTCAGGGAAAAGGAAGTTCGTCGAGTTATATTGGAGACAAAGTCGTTCTGGAGACTGCCCGTGATGTGGAAGTTGGACATGGACATGGGGGAAAGGGGAGGAGTCCAGTGTTAAGGCAGTGGCGAGACCCGGGCAAAGAGCACATATTAACGGAGAAGGTTGCGCCTTCACTTGTTGTTGAAACCTCTCTTTATTCTTCTGCAGCTGCCGCCAGGAACGACGGCAGTCGGAGTCACAATGAGAGCAGCCGGACAAGGAAGGTACCGACCGTGCAACCTGCAGGAGCTGCCAAACACCGACAACTGCCAGTGTCTGGATGGCAGAATACCTACCTTAGCAAAAATTCGGAGAAAAAAAAAATCTAATAGGTGTGGGCGTTAGATTCATTCAATCGGCTTCAACTGAGCGCTGCTCCATGCGAGAGAGGCTAACTTGGAAAAATGGATATGCTGTCCCCTCCCTCTCCCAGGGGCCTCCGGGCTAATTCATCCTTTGATCATTGCCAAAGCCTGAAACACCGTTTCCAGCATTTGGCTCTTCGGAAAGAAGAAGGTCCAATTCTTCCTTGCCAGCTTCTACCAAGCTTCGGTGGAGATGTCCCCAGTTCTTCCGTTGATCCCCAAGTTGGTTAGTATGTACGGGTACCAAGGTAGGCCCGATCTTCCAACTGCCCTGCCAATCCGGCGCCCGGCTGGGCAGCTTTGACAGCCATCTTGTCGATACCCGTCGTCTCAGATACGCAGTCGCGTACCGCATTGTTGATGTGGTACGGCAATGAGGATCTATAGGAGAGCCAAGTATAGGGGGGGTGTAGTATCGTTGTAGCGGAGCGATGGCTTTGACCACGACGACGCCTCATCGCTTGAGGGTCGGATTTGGGGGGCGTGCTGGTTTCTATGTTCGTCCCTCCTTAGATCTCGAGAAGTGGTAGTATTCTGGCAGTCTGGCCCAGGGTTGTCAGTGGTTCATGCGCAAAAGGGTGGCATTCGGCCGGGAGCGACCCCATGGAGGAAGATCCGATCTTGGAATCTGAGGAGCCGGCGCGGAAGGCGATCAAGAAGAAGCCCGGAATGTATGCCGCGGGACCGCTGCCAGACAGGTCCATCTTGCAGTGACAGCACAGCGTTGGATGAAAGCAACATCAATCATTTTCTTCCACGGCAGCGCAGAACAGCTGAGGCCCCTGGCTGCTTCATGGAAGTTCATGGTGCTGTCAGTGAGAGTGTCAAAAATGAATGCACCCCTCCCCCCCCCTGCCGAGTCAAGTCAAGCAGTTCTGTTACCCCTGGGCAAATGTGTAATAATTGTCAAGGATCACGTATCGAGACCTCTTACAGGTGCACGCGCTGGATCGCAACCTCCCCTGTCCCTGCCTCGTAACCCCCGATTAGGCTAAGCGCTCTCTCCATCACTGGTTACGCTCCGGACCGTAATTGGACGTTATCATTCCATTTTTTCCTGAGCTCTCTCGTAGTGAAGTTTGCGAGAGTTTCTTTCTTTTATTGTCGCAGGTGATATGGCTGTTTGGAAGAAGTGGGTTATTCTCCTTTGTTCGCTCCCGTTGCCTCGACTTCGGCCCAACGGAGCTCGCCTGTTGGCCGCCGCGTGTTCCTTGTGGGCTTCCAGAACGTGATCGCCATCAAGGGTTATCAAGCTTCAAAGCAAGTAGGCAGGCGTCTGACCTCTGACGTTTCCTGTTGGCATCGGAGATAGGGGACCTCTAAGCGCCGTCATGCGACGTACTGAGCAATCTCTGAGCAGACAAAACCAGGCTTTCAGGGTTGCTTTGGCAGCTGCTCAGGTACTAGTGTCGGGTACCTTGCATGCAACCTCGCTCCGAGGAGGCGACTTCGGACGAAAGCTGATGATCATAGTGGTATTGAGGGAGCTCGGTTTTGGCGCATACTGGCAGCAACCCTTTCATTTCTGGCACCGCACCCTCCAGCACCTCAGCAGAGAGCAAGCATGGAAGCAAGCAGGCCTGAGACGGGCATGTCTTGGGACACTCTCAGTGGAATGGGAGCTGGCAAAATGCCGGCTACATTTTGATGTCGTGCTTCAAGCCACTTGGATCCCCACTTTCCGATCATGCAACCCTACCTTACCTTGCACGCACGCCGCCTTCACCTCAACATGACATTGCGCTGCCCACCACCAAAACCGGCCATCACGAAATGGAGCTGTCAACTTTCGTCCCGCAAACACCCACGTGGATCCAAAACACGCCCGACACAGTGGACCAGCCGACAAAGCGGTCCGACGAACGCGGGAACTCAATGGTCAAGCCGAGGAGCAGGATCTCCAGGGTTGTGCTGCTCCAAGGCCTTCTCACATGGGATGAACGAGATCTGACAAGGCCGAAATGCGCATCCGAATACGCCATAGCTCTTGAGTGCAGAATCGTCGATCACAGATTGCTTTGGAGGTCCTGTGTCGGAAGCTCCGATGATGTCAGGCTCGGGCGATCAAACGCCGATTGGGGTGGTGTGTAGACGCTGACACTTGCTTTTCCAGTGCTCCCTGTTTGTCCCCTCACAAGCATGGAAATGCTGGAAATTTGCGACTCCTATACATCCCACTACCCCACATTCATGGCGGGGAGATTATCAGATGGCTTGGTCAGAGGTGAGGGACAAGAAAGCCGGGCTGGCGATCGGCAATGGTCGCCCCCTCTTTTGGATAGCACCCGTTGTTACCCGCCAGCCACACTGGCAGCTAGCGCGCTCCAAAGCGCCATGGACTGATGTCGCACAGATAACCACCCCACGACGCCGCTCACTTCAGGTCCTATTTTTTTTTCACCATAATGGCAGCCCAACCACTGACGAAGGAGCGAAGCCATCATACGAGCAGTGACGAGCCACTAACTCGACCCATGCAGCCAGTGATGACAATTCACTCCCCTCGAATTTCTCTTCTCTCTCCCAAATCACAGCCAATGCGACACTGGCCAGCTTGGTGTTACCAACCACTCCTCCGGGATATTGAAACTGGAAACAACAGCGAAATTTCACTCACTCTGACTCGAAAACCAGATTCTGCCTGCTGCCGGCTCCTTCGACGCCCAAGTTTCAAACCTACAGCCACTCTGACCAAGGCTGTTCTCATGTTGGTCTTGGATAGATTACCCTCTTCTCTCTTCCTCAACACGTGAATTAGCCTGCACACTTTGACGATATGAAAGGGGAGCATATCCAGAGCACTCTGAGGGAGATCAAATCTTGGCATCTGCTTGCCAAAGCATGTGCTTCTATCACATCAAACAGACGCGATGGGTCGCTAATTCCTTCAGGGTCCGATTCGGATGCCGTAGATGGCCCAACAAATCTCTCGTCAATCGACCCTCATCGCAACGGTCAACGGCTTGCAACAACCAGAAGCCGTTGGACTGCAAGCAAGAGCGGAGCGAAAGAGCCGTTGCCGCGGGTTCTGTCAAGTCGTAGCCGGCTCGCTTCCACAAAACATCATGGAATATCAGCAAGTCAGAGTATCATCAGGGCAGAATCTGCATTATCTACCTACGGATTCAGGATTCGCTCCGTCTCGGGTCTTCGGAACAGCTTCCTTTGTGGAAAGTCTGGCCCGATTGTCGCACCTCTCCGTAAACACGTCTGCAATAGTCAATGCAATATCTGCATAGACATTATTATATCGTTATAATCTAGTTTTCTGACCGGTCTGTTTAGTCCAAGAGTCTATGGATGCCAAAAGTCGTGCCACAACGGTGAGCCGTGGGTCGAGACGAGAACGCAACCCCTCTGAATGTTTGATCTTCTTTTAGCCAAAAACCCGAGATAAGTGTGTTTTTTTTTACTGCTTGTGTCGAGAATGACCGAAGCCCCAGAGTAGGTGAAAGTGGTACTGCATTCTGGCAAAATGCGGTGGTCGGCCCGTTCTGTGATCAGGGGTCTCGCAGCACCTCACCCTTCCATCTGATCTCATCTTGGTATATCGTCATCCCTCTCCTGTCAATCATGTGGGCGAATGAGAAGCGCGCAGGCAAACAACAAACCATCGACAAGACGTTAGCTGATCAAATGCACAGTGCCTCATCTTTTGTTTTCCGCCAGGCTCAATGACAAATGAAGGGCAATATCAATCCAACTGTCCCGGTTCCCCACGGTTCCACCAAAACGGTCCGCTTCTGAGGCTCAACCGTTGGCCGCCACAACGACATGGCTGGATTTCCTTGCCGTTCCAAGACGGCACACGCACGAACTGTCCCAAACCCGCCATCCGCCATCAACCATCTTTGCGGGATTTGCAAAGGGGTGAGAGGATGCCCTTGAGGGAAATCCCGCACATGCACTTGGGGTGTTCGTGCGAAGTCCGTTACATTGCATCTCTCCATCGCAGCTTTCGGGTTTGTTAATGGAACGCTGCCCAACGGCGCTGCTTTTCGCGCTCTCCTTTTGGCTTCGATATCAAAGCAGTACCGAGTGTGCTTTCTCGGAGGGACATTCGGCGGCATTTCGAACCGATCGAGCAGAAGCGAGAGGTGGTTGATGTTGCCTTGCCAGGCGTGTGCTAGCACCTGCGGAATGCTACCCATATTCCTGTGTGGATCCGATTAACTACACTCCACTGGGCAGCGTATCTTTTCTTCTTTGGTCTTGTTGTTCTCGGAGTGCCGGTATGGACTCTCGAAGCGGGAATATCTTGACGTCGACTATCAAGGGGGCTGACAAGCAAGAGAGGGCCTCTCAGACTTGCATATGCTGGACAGCTCATTGTGGTAGGGATATTCCCTGGACGACATATTAAGCTGGCATTGCATGCAGTATCGCATGTCTCTGATCCGGGCCGGATCCCGCCCGCGGGCATTCCCGACATGGTGATTTCAATACCTCTCTGGCCATCGTTATGATTACAGGACAGACTATAGACACTACCAACCTTTGCTAGAACGAGAAGGCCACCTTCTAGCCTTTTGACACATCCCTTCCGAGACAAGATCTCTTTCAAACTTTGTCGAGTCAAGTGGGCCTAGACAACTGTCACAAACTCAGACATCTCGTGGCGCCCTTTCTTTCCCACAAGCGAACAGATCGACTATGCTTCCTTCTTTCTTTCTTTTTTTTTTTTTTTTTTTTTTTTGCTTTTCAGCCCAACACACAAGAAAACGGTTTTGTGTCACTTTTCACATTTGACCATCTCGAATCTAGGCGGAGTGATCTGGTCAGATGGCCTTGTTTCCGGGTTCATAGTTCAACCAAATATGTGGGTGTCTGTTTACTTTTTTTCTTTTTTGATGTGTGAAAGGCTAGGAGCTGGTTGGTGGGGATAGGGCCAATAAATCGCATCTTTTGATGCAGGGAGATTTCAGGAAGAAGCAAATCTTGCTCGACGCCGTGGAATCATGACATGGATAAAAAGCAGAGAGGAAGAAACCCTCCGTCATCGGTCATCACAATCAAGCAAAAACCAATGATCAGCTTGCTAGCTGAGCTGCTGAAATGCAACATTCATTTGCAAATTGGTACTGGTTGGTGGGATCTATTTGTGAATCCTGGTTAACGATAGATGCACGCTTTGCTATGTTGTCTAAATTATTGCTGCTGCTGCATGTAACTTGGGGAAGGGCGATAAGGGGGGTTGTGAATGGAAAGGAATTGGATGTAACATCAGGTTGGTATATATATAGACCTTGTTGACAAATTGCACATCTGGAAATAGCTACAAAATCTGAAGCCAAAACAATAGTTTGGGGATCGTTTAAGCAAGCTCAAATTGAAATTCTTCATGGAAATGTATTTTGTTGACTGGAGCGGTTGAGGAGAGGGAGGTGGCAAAAGGGGTGTGTATGCTTGTGCAATAAATGTGAGAATGGGAGAGCTGGTCACGTCACCTACCCGGGAGGCTGTAAGTAAACAACATCAGAGTTGTTGATGAGATTCGTGGATGGAAAGGATGCTATTCCTGGAGAGAGGGTTTTACGATCAAGGGATTGACAACGTTATTGAGATTGACGGCGATCTTGACATCATACTGTGCGATCTGATGTAACCACCTATTTAGAGTTGCAGTGAAGGATCGCAGCTGAACTTACCTCCTGAAAGGATTGCAGCTGAACCTACATAATTATCTTGCTCAATAGGTAAGGCACAACAACGAAACTGAAGTTCGGCAAGGCCGGTTTGTGATTATCACCATTTCGTTAGCATTGTAGAGCAATGGAGTATAGTTCATATCTAGAAGTTCCCACCAAATTACGGCCTACAGCTCAATCCCACGAACAACCAGATGCTCTCCCCCATGTGATAGTTACACCCTCTCAACACATATGTAATCAACCATGAAGGATAGGGCGTCAGATCCCCTGAAAGTCGATCCACTAAAAGCTTAATCACTTTCTTCACCAACTAGAATTCGACATCAAACTGCGTCTTTCGAGCTACTTACGAAGCCTCAATGCTCCTCAAGTACGATACATGACAATAAAATATAGCGAAACCCCACACATAGATTGATCGCCACTTAGTGAAAAGCCAAAAAACATACAAATGTCAAACATTCAACACGCGTTTACGTTGAGGGCGGAAGCGTTCACCCCAAGCCGAGGTGTGTGAGAGGAGATGGATGTCTTCTAAATTAAAACAAGAGGACGCATGTCAAGATAGTAATCACGCTTGCACAGTAGTCTAGACACAGTTCAAAGTCTGCTCGCTCATGAGACCTTAACTTAGGACTTCCGAGTTGTACTTAGGATCTCAATGAAACAAAAGTATCCTGTCCTTTCCTGCTGTCCCATTCATGCCCTTCTACAACCCAAGCCGCTTAGTGTCTTCACTTGTGGCCAGTGGCCCTTATTTTCAATTACCTGCTTAAACTAGCACATACGACCATACCCAGCTGAAAATACGGCATCCCGTCCGCTCTGCCCGAGTCAAACAGCTGAAGGGCCGAACTAGTACTCAGGTGGGTGACCACTGGGGAATCCTCGGTGTTGTATGTATTTTTCCTGTTTTTTTCCCTCAGTCTCATTGTCTACACATGAACCCATCCCCTGACCCAAACCGTCACATACGACCACACCCAGCTGAAAATACGGCATCCCGTCCGCTCTGCCCGAGTCAAACAGCTGAGGGCCGAATCAGTACTCAGGTGGGTGACCACTGGGGAATCCTCGGTGTTGTATGTTATTTTTTCTCACAACCGCTGCGTTGTTGGTTATCCTTTTTAACATGGTCTCAGTCTTTGAGGGGAAGATTGCCACGGTGAAGCACTTCTCCTCGGATCTCAATGATTATCAGACTACCTGACCTTTCCTTGCGGGACAAAAGCTTGTTGGAATCGAGGCCGCGACTTTAGGTATTAGATTGCAGGAGCTTTGTGCACATGGGAGAGAGGTGATGGGAAACAGAACATGGTATTCAACAATTACCCTTCCGTATCCATAAACGACAAACCACCAAAACCCACCCAACCGACCCATCCATTCACCATATGTACCAACCCATCCTAACCAACCTGACACCCCAAATATACAACCATTCCAACCAAACCAAGAGCCTACCAAAGTACCGTCATGAAAGGGAGCAGCACCCCGAAGTAACCCGTGGAGGCGCCTGCACCGCAAACGTCTCAACAGGCTTGGGCTCAAACGCTACTGACCCTACAGACCCTACAGAAGAGTTGCTGATAGTGCTACTGTTGCTGTTCTTGCGGCTGTGACCTCGTTTTCGTGTTGTAGTCGGAGTGACAAATATCTCTCGCAGGAACTCGATGAGTGTGTCGACATCTTTGGTTGTGCTCATTGCTCCGAGGCTCGCTCGTACGACGCTGGAGGTGTTGTTAGTATCGTGGAAAGAAGGTGCAAAAGGGAGGGGGAGATGTACCCTGTCGGGAGATCATTGATTACACCTAAACCATGGGGACCTGTTGTGAAAAGTGTCAGCAAGTCCAACATGGCGAGAAGTTTCATAGTAGACTCACCGCACCGATGCCCAGCCGATTTGGCTCTATTCAACTGCCACGGCTCATACTGCAACGCAGTAAAAATCCCACCAGGACAACAAATCCCTAGATCAATGTCAGCATCCTTCTTCCCCAAACCTCCCCTGAGATAAAACTCACCACCACTCCTAACATAAATCCCCCTCTCGTTCGCCAACCCCTCCACCCGATCATAACTCACCACCCCCCCATCCTCCCCAAAAACATTAAACGCCACCGTCCCCCCCTGCCTCCTCGAATCCCCATACCCCGTCACATCCTCACCCGCCTCCTCATAAACCCTCACCACCTCCCCCCCATTCCCATGCTTCAACCCCCTCAACCCCTCATACAACCTCACCACCAACCCCGTCACATGCCTCGACACATTCTCCATATTCCCATACAAATCCCTCTGCACCTCAATCGCCTCCCCCAGCGCCAAAATACTATGAAACGGCAACGTCCCATCCTCCAACCCATCATGCAACCCCCCCTCCTCCGTCATCTCCGCCCCCTTGGAAATATGCCACACCGGTCCACCACCCAACGTCTTCACCATGGTAACCGTCCCTCCCCCAAAATACTTCCTCAACGTCAAGATATGCCCCGAGTCCTTCCTGACAATCAACCCCCCAAGATCCGGAAAGCCAAAAATCTTGTAAAAGCTCACACAAGTGAAATCCGGTGCTTGAGACGGGTCACCAAACACCCGCGTCATATCACATGTCATCGCCAGCGCGGCCGCATCCAGTAGCGTGTACGTCCCCTGAATCTCCCTCAATCTCCTAACCCGCCCAGCCCACTCGAGCGGCAGTCTCCTCCCCGTCAAATTCGACTGGCCCGGCCAGGCGAACAAGCCCAGGCTGCTCACCCTGTCAATCGCCCTGTGGTAAGCCCCAGGGTGCTCAAGCCAGGCTTCCACCTCCTGATCGTGCGCAAAGACGTGGTGCTCGCCGTTGCGGGTGAACTCCCTCACGCCAACAAGAGACGTATGAGCATCCCTGTGGTAGCCATACCAAAAAGAACCGGAGCGCGTCTGCTCGGCCAGATCCCGGAACGAGTCCGCCACGAGCTTGATAGCGGCCGTGGCGTTGGCGGTGAAGACCAGGTCAAAGTGCTCCGGGTCTGCGCCGAGGAAGCGCAACGCCTTGAGGCGGATCTCGTCGACCATGTCTCCTGAAACTTTGGCCGGCTTGTTTTCTGAATGGGGGTTGCCGTAGAGATTGTTGAGCATTTTGTGGGAGAAGCGGGTCACCGTTGAGGCGGCGTAGATAGTTGTGCCCGAGTGGTCGAGGTAGGTTCCTGGTTTATGTTAGTTGGTCGTCTTGAGATGGCGAAGAATGGACAAGATTCTTCGTGGGAGCTCACCATTGTTCATGTGAGGGTACTCCTCCTGTCTGATAACCTCAACAGGCTTTTCATAGACATTCTGTGGCGCCTGGCTGTGCCCATGGAAGATGGCTGTGGTGGGTAGCTGTTAGTATAGACAGACCAGACATGGCCTACTCGAGTACCTACTTACATGTAATAGACCCCAAAGACCGATGCTTCCAGGATTTCTCTCGTGTGACTGGTCTAGGTGTTGGTGTAGTGACTGGACTGGTGGCGTCCGCCGGCTTGATATGTCCGTTGAGGCTCGAACCCTTACGGTGCCTCCTCTCAGAAAAGCGCAAAAGAATACCAGGACGAGCCATAATGACGAAATTCACAATATGATGGTGAAATAGAAGTTGGTTGGACGTGTGCCTGACCTAGTGTGGGGGACGAGGACGAAATCAACCCTTTAAATATTTGTACACCCCTGATAGTGCCATGTAAAGTTTCTCCGAGTTCATGTTGATCTCCCACCCGAAGATGCCCACCTCTGCCGGGGCGACACAACAGCCGAGACGATACACCATCCGATAGGTTATCTCTTGAGCTTGACAGCTTGCGTAACAAGGAGAAGGCCAAACGCTCGCTATGGGTGGGTGTTCCCGGGTGAATCGGTGGCGGTGCCGGCGCACTTGGAGGGCAAGATGGTCATCACCGTTGGTAGTTGACCGGTCATCATCCCACCCTCCTGCTCCGTCCAGGTGGGCAGGGGGTGCTGGTAGGACCGGGGGAAATGGAGTGGAATCGGTGTGGGGGGCTCGACAGGCACTATTCTACACCAAGACCGGCGAAGAACCTGGGTGATAGCCAGTCGTAACAAGGGAGCAGTGGGATAGACCACCTCCGCATGTAGAATACTACTGAGTCTTTTTCTAGGCGATTGTTTCTTCGAGACTGCTCCATTCACGGCAATTCTGGAGCACTCCAGTCACCTAGATTCACTGGAAATAAGCTGGACACCAGACCGAGGGAACATCTATATGTCTCAAAGGATCGCCGATGGGACAGGATAGAAGGGTTGCAGAATATTGACAGGAGGTCCCCGAGCGGCTGTGTTCCAACGTGCAACATCCTGTCAGCGGATCTTGCAGAATTGTCTCTCTTTGCTGAAGAAAGGTGAACACGGGGATACGGCGCGAGTCCCAGCAGAGGGGTTGACATCATGTCTCGTTAGACCCTGTCCTTCCAACGTATGCAGTTGGCTGCGGGTGCTTCATGGCTCGCCACGTTATCAGCGCATGTGGTAAGCTGGGGAGCGTGGTTGGAACGGATTTTGATCATGATGCTGCGGCGAATAACCCAACAGATGGCGATCAAAGGTCTTGTGCGTAGTCGGTAGTTCGTCTCCGATTCCAATATACAACAGTCCAGAGTGCTGAACACCCTCGCGGCACAGCCCCTCGCTGAATTCCCTTAGGACGTGAATGTACAATCTTGATGCTTGGCCACAGATCATATCCCTCCCGTTTGGCGGGCATTGAGAGCGTTGCGATGTCTCAGCTGAACCATCACGGTGACGGTAGAGGTGACTAAAGCAACTGAGCCGGCTGCGGGGCCACAAGAGCGGATTGGCTGGCCTGATCTGCAAAGGGATTGCTCGGAAACCGGACGACGACCCCAGGATATGTATTCAGTCAATATCACAGGGAGGTGTAGTAAGAGCCATCCTGGTCTTGAGAGACCATTGGTCATCGAGTGTAAGCGCTTCTTCAAGTATTACCTGCAGGGTACGAGTTCGCTCTAACCAACTGTGACCGAAGGACAACGGCAGTTTGGAGAGCGACCGGATTCACCTCGATTCTTGCCATCAGTTGACCGCTTTAAGAAGGCAGGGTTCCAACTGCACCCGGGGACGTGACGGTCGCCGATATGAGATCAAAAGGGCAACATGGGTTGATGTTGCAGGAGGCCTTTTCTCCTTTCGGAAGAGGAGGGTGGTGTTGAGGGTTGCAGTTGGCAGCTGGATTCCAAGATGACAGAACGCCACGACTGGTCGTTTGCGGTAGATCTCCTCATTGGGCTGCGTGTACGTATGCGTGTCACTCGTCGTGGGGTCTATCTGTTGAGGATGTTAGCTCCAGTCTACGATATCATACACTAGTCTGCAGCCCCACCATCCAAGAGATCGCAGCTGCCGGCAGGATCGCCAGACCAGCCAAGATGCTTTTTGTCCGCACCGGTGGTAACCTAGCGTGAACCGTGACCTGACCGAAAGGGCATTGATGGTGTAGATCGACAGCTAGGTTCCATTGACTTCTGAAGATATCTCTCCTGGGAAACTCGGCAGTCGTCGGTCAAGCAAGGCTCGGTCTCTACATACTTGAGGATGGCAGACCAGGCGCCTGGAAAGCACCCTGGCAAATATTACGAGAGTCCCGACGATAAGGTTTCTCTCGGCCGAATACAGGGTGTGGTCCTGACTCCACCTCGACTCCTAACTATCTATCTTGATTAAGTCAGTTCCAATGGCTCACTAGTACTGTACTGTAGTTGTGTACTTAGCTACTGACCGACAACTCTCAGATCAAGACTGTCGTTTGTCAAAGGCTCCTTGGCCGGCCAATCCTCGGAGCTAATCACCCCAGCCTCTTCCCGGGGTATTATTGCTGAGCATGACCACTACCACAGCGTCGGATACCATCATGATGATTGCGACAAGAGCAAAAGAAAGAAGACGTCCATCATGAGTCGCCAGCAACGCTGGTAGTCCAGATCCGAGGAGGGTTTTCACAAGGAAAAAAACAGCTGAGACTGAGACATTGATCAGCACTGCATTCGATGTAACACCAACGGCAGCCAACCACACCCTGGAACCTCGATCCCTCCTCCTTCCCACTCACCTCGAGCTCTTCACTGGATGCCTCGTCATCGATCCCAATATCAGGAGAATTAATGCGCTCCCGCGGCAGGTTGCACAGCTGCTATGGCTTTCCGTTCCTGAACATCACCGCTGTCAGTCGACATCTCAATTGATGAGGTTGTAACCATGCTACACCGGGAACCCAGGTCGACAACCCCACAGCGGGTTTCTTCAGCATGAACCCGCAGCGGGTAGCCCCACTAAAAGATGATCGCCGCCAGGAACCCCCGGAAAGAACTGCCGGCTTCCCCAAAAAAGTTAGCAACACCCCCAAACCTCCCCAGCGTTCAGCCTGCCAGGGCTCGCTTGCATATCATCAAGTTTTTGGAGGTCTGCGAGCACCTTGAAGGCCACCACTAGCATAGCTGGGGTAGAAACCGGGAATCCAGTCAACAAATCCTCTAGCCATCCCCCGCTTCATCAGTCGATCAGGCGATCAGGCACGGTACCTGCCTCTCATCAAGCTCACATGGAGCCGAGGAGACACCAAGGCTTCCAGTCCGATGTGCCACAGCCTCACGATCCGATACGGGTTCCTTGCCGGCTCAGGAAATGTCGGATACTGCCGCCGCTGCGGTCGAAGCGCAGTTGACGCCGGGCCAGTTCCGCTCAAGGGATGGCCACTGGAACCAATGAGCATCTCAAGGTCCAGTCTCGCAACAATGAGGCTTCTGTTTTCTTTTTTTTTCCATGATGAACTATTGGCTCACTATCGGATGTGGAACAGTCTCACTCTTGGAACAATTTTGCGCACCACGTGTAGGTAGAGCAAGCCGAGCAGCTTCGGAGCCATCATGGGATTTGGTATCACTGTCAAGACAAGTGCTAATGAAAAGTTTCAGTGCTTTCCAACATACGTCTTGAAGGATGTTTCTTTAATATTTCCCTTCCCTGACATAGCTCACCCAAGCTGATATCCTGATCCACAACCCTAACCCACTTACACAGATCGAAACCTCACCTCACCCAGGACTCAGCAAAAACACCATCGGTCGATCAGAAGCAAGTGCCTCGGTATAGATCATGCTTTGACACGGAATTTCTCTTCACTCTCCACTCATGTTCGCAAAAGCTATCTTTTCACATCTCACTCTCGCCTCACAGCCCTCATCTCTTAACCCCAACTTCCTTCCAACAGCAACTCCAATCACCCCCCAGATCGCTCAACGGTCACAACCCCTGCATCACCCATTATTGAGCCCCGGTGTCCCGAGCAGTTATCTATGGTAGATCTATACTCTTACTAGCAGCACTGCCCCCGTCCCTGTTTTCTTTTCGACTACTGGACTTCCATTCTTTCACATCAACACCAGCACCCCATCCGTGAGTTCCCCTTCCAAATAATGAAACCCGCCTCTTATTTAAAAAGGAGAGAAACTCGACGGAGCCCCTCATTGATCTTATTAGAGCTCCCCTGCCTACGTATTACTTATCTTTCCTATAATATAATGTAATAAAATGCTTCTAGGGAAAAATAATAAGCGTTTAATTTATCTTTAATGGCCTTCGAACTATCTTTTAAAGCCCTTAAACTATCTTTCAAGCCCTTTTGACTATCTTTCAAGGCCTCTTGACCATCTTTCAAGGCCTCTTAATTACCTTATATCGTCTTTTAACTATCTTTTAGAGTCTATTAAATACCTTTCAACCCTCAATGATTATGCTTCCAAATATAGTTAAATCTTATATTAAAGGGGGGATGTTGGCAAGATGAATAAGGGGCTCCGTGCATGTTCTCTCTTACAAAGTGCGAAGAAAAAAGATCAACCCATACCGCCATGCACTATCGTCATCCTAGACATTAGGAGGAGACTGCTCGTCTGCAAATCTACACACCTATTCCTTCGAAGCCCTCCTCTCTGAAGCAACTAGATAGCTTGGCTATTACCTAGGTAATTTAGATAGCTAGGTGAGAAACATGTCCCTGTACTCCCCGGCAGTACCAACGCATTGCCTCGATGACCGAAGAGAGCAGAAAGACGCTGCTCAAGTCCCAACACACTCCCCATCATACTCATAGCACATCACTTTTCTAGCATTATCTGCTCTCGATATTCCAGACATTGAAAACAAACCTTGTCCCCACAGTAACTGACCTCCTTTGACCTCTGACAAAAGACAAAATCACAATCATCATGACCACCACCATGCAGCAACAACACACCACGACACTCTTATTACGGTCCGAAATGACCATAACAATGACACATTATCACCGTCACTTGGATTTCAGTTGCCAATTCCAGTTTCAACATACTTTTCAAGGCACTACTCGATCGAGAGCCCCTCTGAATGGCAATCACCACCATTACCAAGTCACAGCCTTCTCTCTCCCATCAACATATCAAGACCATTGCATTCAGCTATAAACATTACCCTATCATGATCCTTCATTCCCTCCCAAATTAACTATGCCCAAAGCAACACAATAAACCTAGCTTTCATCTACCAAAGAATCTCAAGCAAGAAAAGAAAAACCAATTTAATACGCCCCCCAACGCCTCAATCCTCCCACCCTCCATCACCTTAACCCCCCTTACAACATAAACATGACCACCGCCCCCACAACCAACGCCCCAACCGCACTCCCCCTCAACCCAGAAGCTCCACTCAAAGGAGGCGACGTGGTCGTCTCCGTCCCAGCCCCCGCATCACTCGTGGTGCTCGGCCCCCCTCCGGTAGTAGTGCTCACACCCCCCGTAGGCAAAATAGTATAACTCCCATTACCCGTCACCGTCGGCAGCACCGTCACACTGCTGCTCACCCCCCCTTCCACCTTCTCAAAGTTGGCACAGCTAATCCTAGTCTTGTTAGGATAATGAAACACGATGCTCCTGTTCCCAAAGAAACTTCCCAACCCCTCAAGCGTCGACGAGTACAAGTCCGTATACGTCGTCTCCCACGTCCCATCCTCCTCAGGTCTGATCTCCCCAAACTTGCCGCTCAAATCCCCAACCTGGCACGTCTGCGGAGCAAACGGGTTGCAAGAAGTGTTTTCCCCACGGATAAACGGATCCAAGTGGGCGAGCGTGACGGTGCAGTTCCCGTCGGCGGGGACAGGGGCGACGTGGAGGTGGTAGGCTACAGCATAAGTGTTAACAACGATGCCATATGGGGCGGGGGGGTAACGAAAAAGAAAAGACATACGGAACGGCCCGCCCTCCTTGGGCAGGTTGGAGAGCTTGTATGTATACACCACTCCCTCCCCCGACTCGGCAGCCACAGCAGTGACCTCCCCCTCGATATTCCCCCCATCTGGATACGCCGGCTTGAACCAAGCCTCCGCTGGCAGGACGGCCTTGTACACGACCCCGACGGGGTTGTTGCTTACGATGGTGGCATCGCCGAGTTTCTACACGATACCAGTCAGTGATGTTATTCGAGGTCAATTGGTTCGGAATAGGGAGAACATACGCCTGTCTCAGGCTCGACCGACTGGGCTGTCACGCCGGCAGCGAAGAGGACAAGGGAGAGGTTGTTCGAGACACGCATTGTTGTGGCGTGTTGTAGGTGTTGTAGGAAAGGTAACCGAGGGAGGTGTGTTACGCAGGGGGGGCGGAACAGAAGGCTACTTTATACCCTTTCTTCAAGGGGAGCACGAGGAATGATAAAAGGTCTGGTAGCTAGCCAAGCAAGGGTAATGTCGCACGAACAAGCAAGACTCTCGTCTCACACACACACAAGGTCGAGCGTGCGTGCTTGTTTTATTAATAAGGCGGGAAATTGGGAAAAACCAAAGAATATGACGCAAGTTCTTTGTGTATATTGGGAACACCCAAGCTCTTGATGAGACGGAACGAAAAGAAAAACGGAAACACAAGAGCAAATCGGTAAACGGGAAAGAGCAAAAGAAGAGGAAGAGCAAGGGCAAGCGGGCAATGTGATTTATATTTATCAATGGCGACAAGAGCAGCAGCAGCAATCAGCAGCTACAAAGGCAAAGTCACACCTACCTGCATCTTGGGGAAATGAACAGGGGAGGAGGCTCGGAGAGGCGTGGTTGACAACCACCCGGCCCCCATTGGTACAACCTCGAGAAAAAAAAGAGAGACATGGATACCGACCTACAGAAAAACACAACCGGCGGCGGAGGAGGCGGAGACAGGTGGCCCAGGCTGAAGGGTCCGACTGGTGAAGACAAAAGCACAAGAAATGCAGGCAAGCGCGATGGTAACGACCCTCCTCCCACACCTTCCCATCATGTAAGTGGTTGTCGTTCCTCTCAAAATATGTTTGATAGCCACCTCAGCACCCAAGAAAAAAAGCGGCCGCAGTCATGGGCTTGCCTTCCCTGTCTTGTAACTGTAAATAAACTCTTTGCATTCATATCAAGTCCGAATGTGAAGAATGTTCATTGCCTGGTGGTGGTGGTGAGGTGTTGGGTGCTGCGGCCCATCCTCCCGCATGGCTCAGGTCGTCTGCGGCCTGCATGCGAACCTCCGTGATAGGCCCTCCCTCCATTGTGTTTCCCTCTCTATTTGTTTCTACTTTCCAGCCACGCGGGTGCGTCTAACCCCTGGAAATCTGCCTTCTTATTTTTTTCGGTTTCCTTACCCTTCGGAATTAGGGATCTGATCGACTGGTGATCTCAGCCTCCACGACTGAGGGATGAACAGTCGGACTTGTGTCATTACTTGACTATAGCGCGGGCTTTCTTCTTGATTGGGCACCCAATATCACCGAGTTTGTCACCGTCTCTCCTCGACTGGCCAACACTCCCCAGCTGTCCCATCCCCAAAAGCCTAGTCAAGAAAAGTCCAAGTCAAGCCAAGGAAAACGTGCAGCGGCAATCACTGGATGCCCAAGGGAGAGATCGCAGATCGTATCCCAGTTCCAAAAAGGGAGTGGGTGGGACAACTGCACGGCGCTGCACCAATAGCAACCCTTCAACCGTGCAGCAAACGGTCTGGCAGGCGGCTACCCGTTTCTTGGCAGCCATCGCCAACGTGTTTCAAGCTACTGGTCACCTTCCAAAGAAAACATCTTGGTATCTTGACAGCACAATTGATTCCTCATTGCGGAACTTGATTCCAAAGGCCAAATAATACCATGACCACCACTCTTGGTCTAACTCTTGGTACCGACCCTCGTCTAAACAATCATGCAGTCACGGAACAGCATCAAAGTAGGGTAGTCGTTGTCATTACGGAAGAGTTCAACGAACGGCTAATTCCACATCTGGTTATATTTTCGCCGCTCTCCGGGGTCCAGGGGATGGTTAGCCAACAAATCACACGAGTTTGGCTGGTCCATCTATACCCAATCTATCCAACACAATAGACCCCTCTTGGCTAAGAGGTGACGACATCTTTGGCGGACGCACATCTCCGGCCCTTGTGTAATACTGCTAGCCATAGCCAAGCAGTGACCAATACCAGGCCCATGACAGATATCAGAAGGCCTCTCAACTTTCTATCCAGCATGATTTATGTGTTAGTATGTAGAGTCATTTCTCTTCGTCCACCAGATAATTAGGCACTCTATGTGAAATCAAGGCTTTAGAGGGTGGAAGACACCTCTACCTAGAGTCTCTTGAAGGCCGATAATTCACATCAAAGACCCGCCAACTATCTTTAAAAGGGTATCAAGTGGACGTAAGGTCTACTCACTATCTTTCGCCCTTATTCCCAAGAACAAGGCCTCAAAGATTACATCAACTTATCCTCATATCTGAAAACCCCTTCGACTATCTTCACAGGCCAATTGGCTATCCTCACAGATATCCTAACCATCTCAAAAACCTCCTAACCATCATCTTACCAAAACCTTTTCACCATCCTTTACAGCGTTCTCGATAATAACATCCCCCCTATCCCGCCTCACAATCTCCTTCATCAACGCATAGAGGTTCTCGTCTTCCCGGCCCCTCAACAATCTCTGTTCTTCGTCTTCAAAAACACCACTTGTTGCAGCTCATTTAGCGCCGGGGCAAGCCGTTCTGGCCCTCCCACGCTCGCCTCTCCTTCACTCACATCTCCCTCACTCACCCCCCCTCCTCAACCCTGCACCTCTCCCGATCAACCTCCCACTCCACCAACGAAATCCAATTCTCCAACGCAGCCATCACACGCCTCACCTCCCCCCCCCCACTTGACATAATCCTCATGCTGCCCCGTCCCAGTCAAATAAGGCAAACAACAATTCAACCTCAATCTCGTCCCCGCCGACAAAGCCCAACCCTCCTTCAGTCTTTCCAAAGTCATCTCCTTCACCTGCCTGCAAAGGGCCGTGTATTCCGACAACAGCCCCACCGCCCGGCACATGTCCTGGCGAAACATTTTCTCCGTCCTCTAATAGTTGACGTGATTCACCGGAGGAGGACTAGACGAACCTCTGGGATCTGGGGATGGTGGCCTTGGCTTGGGCCCGGCTGAATCGGACAAGCTTGAGGTGGTGGAAGACATGGTTCCTACGCGTTAGGGGATAATGAAAGTACGCGTAAAGCCGTGGAGGTTTTGGATTTGGCCCGGTGTCAGCCTCGTTGTCTTTTTGTGTTTTTGTGTGTCTTTGGTACTGATAAATCTCTGGTTTGACAGCACAAGGTTTAGCTTTCCGTTAGGCCTGAACTATTCATCAGCCTTCTTTTGCTCATCTGGGGTCACAAGCACAGCAACCCAACGGTGGCTTGAGTTTCCGTGGATTGGCTGATGGCGGATCAGGCTAAGTGGTGCTGGTGAAGCGTATGGCTTGTTCAGGCTAACAGTTGTGTGTGTGTGTGTGAAATGCTGCTGTAACAAATGTGGATGAAATGGATGTAGACGGTACCGTAGTTAAAAGCTGTGGTTGAACGGTCTGGCAATGGGTTGCAGGAGGAAGATTGGAGCTTGTGGTCTGGCACCTACATGACGTTCCTCTCTGGCCAGGTGCACCTTCCTCGTGCCTTTGAACTGCAAGAACGAGGACAGGCAGCCGCACAATTCTAGTTTCACGTGTGATTCTGGTAGGCAGTGACTGCCAGGAAAAAGGAAGGTGCCAACCTTTGTTTGGTTAAAAAGGAAAGTCTTGTCGAGTAGATGAGTTGTCAGCATTCTAAGCATCAAAGGGGCAGCACTCGAGATACCGCCGAGGAATGTTCACCATCCTTAAAAGACACAGCTGTATGCTTTCAAAGACACACCAACCACATATCCTCAAGACACACTAACCACTGTACACAGATTCTATTGTTTTCAAATATTTGTACAAATCCACCACCCCCCTTCCTCCCCTATTTTTCTCTACCAGGGCTCAACATGATATCATCAGCCCCATCCATCATATTATACACAACAAAAACCCCCCCCAACTCCCCTCTTCTCCCATCCCCAGGGGCAGGTTTCCCCCCATCCCATCCATCTATATCTTCGTTCCCCCCGGAAAAGCCAACCTATTCACCACATTCCAATCCACAAAATCCCACCACCTCTCCGCATAAACCTCCTTCCCACTCTTCTGATTCTCCGCCACCCCCGCCTGCCCTCCCTTGACCTTATCCAACACACTCTTCGGCGACCCCCCAAACCCATACTCAAACAACCACGCATGCTCCCACGTGTTCAAGCACAGCACCGGCTCCAGAAGCACCCCCCCGGGCGCAAAATCATCCTTCTTATACGCGCTCGCGTTCCACCCCGCACCCCGAGCGCTATTCTCCAAATACTGCTTCCCCGCCTGAATCCCCCTCTCGCTCGACTCCCCAACATCCGTAGCAGTGTTCAAGCTCTGCTTCCGCCAGTGCGCGGCCGGGTAAGGCGAGCCAGACAAGTAAGTCGTCAAAACCCGGAACTGGTGCGGGTCTTTGGGCCTGTCGCTCCGCACGAGCCAGACAAACCCGGGACCAAACATGGAAGTGGCCGTGTTGACCATCAGCTCCTTGAGCGCGTCGAGCGAGCCAAACGACTTCACGAGAGCGTCCTTCAGCTGGGCTGGCATGTCCTCGGCTTTTGTCTCGGTAGGGGACAGGCACTTGAAGAAGAAGTGGTTGTTATGCGCCGCCGAGGCATAATTAAAAGTAGCTGCTTGGGCCGGGTCGCGGGCCGTGGCGAGGACGACGTCTTTGAGGAGGAGGCTGTCGTTGTTGGTTTCTATTCCCACCACCAAAATCAGCTATAGTCCTTCCCCCACATGGGGCAGTTAAAAGAAAACGTACCAGCACAGAGACGGTTCAAGTTGGACAACACATGGGTCTGGTAGTAATCCCAGGCGGTCGTGAAAGCCATAGGGGACAGGAACCCGTCGATTGACCTGTATTTCTGCCCATCTTCGGATTCCTTCTCTGGGATGTTCTCCAGCACGGGAACGGTGTGGTATGATGACCTGTAGGCGAGGGGCAGGAGCTGGCCAGCGGTTGACGACCGGGAGGCGGGGAGGGCAAAGGGCGAGGAGGCCCGCGGTATCCTTAACCTTGGACGCAGCATGGTGAATGTGTGTGTGTGTGGTGTGTGGAGGGAGGTTGTCGGATTGTCGTTCGTCCCTTGTCGCTATCGCCAATGGGCCAATGCTTGTCAATCGAGCCTCACACTCAACTTGGGAACTTTTTTCTGAATTGCCCGCCCGGCACGGAGCGGCTTTTGCCTGATTGGCTAGGCAGCTTTGCAGGGTTTAAGCTTTATGAGTAGCCAACCCTAACCCTCGATTGCATGGGGTGGGTTTCTCAGTTGTGTTGTCTGGGGCTTTGGTGAGGCAGGTCTCTTCTTCGATGAAGAGAGGATTTCGTTTTCTCATGTGCGATGAATGTCTTTGGGAAGTTCAACTCGAGCATGGATACCTTCTCTTCCCTTGGAGGTTGTAATTCAAGGCAGTCAGAGCACCCTAACCAGCCCTGGTCGAGCCAAGCGTTTGAAGAACCAACAACACACTCACACCAACTCTCTCTTTAGCTCGTCTTTGAAAGTGTTTCATTCCCAAAACTATTTCTGATATCTTCGTAAATGAACCATAATGCCCATAACTCTGACAACACATTTACCCATCGAAGCCCACAAACCCTCAAAGACCAAATTAGTCAACAAGAAAAATGCCTTGATGCAACTCAACCAAACCAACCCCCCCTCATCCAAGGGGATGAACGATTCATGAAAACGGAACTCCTCCACCACCAAAACCCATTCTCTAAACACCGATGCCAGACATGAAAAAATCCCACGCAGAAACAAATATGCCAAAAAACTCCAGTCATATATGTACAAGTCCCTGGTGAGCAACTTCAGATATCATCCTCCACCATGCTCAACACATCCATCTCAGTCTTGACCATCCGTTCGAATTCCTCCCTGTCAATCCCCGCCGACCGTGATAATAGAAACAAACTCCTGATACTCCTGGAGATGTGCTGCTTAACACCAAACTCACTCTGCTCGCGACGCTCTGCGCTCTCTTCCAGTTTGGCAACTGTCAATGACCCGTTGGAGCTGGCGCTGGAGGCAGGACGAGGATGAAGGAGGTTTGCCGTCCTCTCTTCATCCTGCTGCGACCGGATTGAGCGGACAGAAGGTGATTTTGGTGGCTCCAATGTCCAAGATCCGGTCATCTCGTTGAGTCCACCGCAGTCACGGGAGCCAGCCGGTCTGCTTATGCCCAGTGGTGGGGGCGCCTCGACTTGCTCAACCTCCTCGTCGGGATCATGAGGGTCCATGGCGGGCTGGACATCATCGTACTGGGCGTAATATGCATCTTCGGCCGATTGCGTACGCTGGATTTCCGGTTGCTCAGGACGCATGGATTGCGGAGCGGGGGATTGCTTCATGGCTGGGGTCCTGGCGGGTGTTGCGTCATAGCGAGCCCAGTAGTCATCGTCATCGTCCTCTTCTTCTTGAACGGTGGTGTTCATAGCTACCGCCACTCCCCGGATACCGTTGGTGCTGGGCTGCCTGTTTCCTCCCGCCTTGGTCGCCTGGAATGCCGCCTCAGCTTCCGAAACGCTCTGGAAGCCGCCAAACTCGGTCAGTGGTGAGGGGCTGCTGGCTGTGCTAACTTCGCCAGTCCGCCATCCGTTGGGTCCCCCCTCACCATCGGCATCGTTTATGCAGTACACCAGCCGAACAAACAGATCAAAGTCTTTGAGAACGACAAGTGCCTGCAGAGTCTCCTCGTCTAGCCTCTTATATCTGATCTCCACATTGTAGTCCCAGTCCAGCTCGATCTCGCCGGATACCGGGTGCGGTTCTAAACTGCCGCTCTGCGCAATGCTGGTCAACTTGGACACCTTGGCGGTATCATATGTCAACAGTCTGATCCATGGTTCTTGGCTGGCTTCTGACATGAGCTTCACCCGCTGTCTGAGGATGGGGGAGAGGAGTGGGAGGACGGTGCTGGGTGGCTGAGTTGAGACGGAGGCGCCCGGGAGAGCTGAGAGGAGGGGTGTTACAAGTCTGCCAAAGTCTGGCGGCGAGATTTGTTGTGAAGTCATCCTGATGCGTAATTGATGTGGTTGTTTGTTGGAGGAGGTGAGAGAAGTGTTAAGGGTAGGTAGGTAGGTGGATAGTAGCGGATCTGAGTGGGACTGAGCTGATATTGTATAAAAAAGCAAGAAGATGGAAGAAGCAGGTCGTCTATATGAAGGCTCCAGGGGCCGTGCCAGAATGTCTCATACGCAGGGCAGGTGTAAAACAAGATCACATGCCGCTAACTCGTCATGCAGCCGAATGTTTGGGTGGTGGATGAGCAACACGGCGAGACGAGAGATGCAGAGAGACGCAGAGAGATGCAGAGAGGACAGACTCTCCTGTGGCTAGCGATAGCGCAGGAGGGGGACGACGTCTTGATATCTGGGTGAAATCGGCCGAAGTTGCCGTGGCCTGTAGGTTTCACGACGAGGAGGAACCTCACCATGAGGGTCCAGAACCCCACTCGAATCTCACACGGGAACGGAGGAACGGCGTGTTAAGGCGTGCATCTCGACTCTGATGTAACAGAGCCCTTCCGTGTGGCCGCTGACCCGCTGAGAGTTCAGGGCATTTCAGCCAAGTTGAGGTGGGTCCCGCCGCTAAGCTGCGATTCGGGCGGATGGAACCAATCAGAGCTCGACTTATTGCACCCCGTGCTGCAATGACGGCGGAGCCCAGGTGGTCGCGGGGAAGGTGCCTGCCTGTGAGAGAGAGCTGCCGACACTGCCCCGGCTTGCGGTGAAAAGGCTACCGATGCTTGAGCGAGGTGGATTCGGGATGTCGGATGCAGATAAGACGCCTCTTTCTGCTCCATGCAATGCATCTGTTCTCGGATCCCCATGGATCTTTGCTCTTCTTCTGAATATCTCGTCAATCGCTGCGGTCGTCAGTCAGTCGTTGTCCATCCGCGTGTGCTCACACTGCAGATCGGGGTGATACACAATATGGCTTTGGACTCGTGGTTTAGGTGGTCAAGAGATCTAGGCGACGGCTTGTTCCGTGCGCTCCCTCAACCAGCAGAAAAAAAAAGTTATAGCCCCCTGTCAACTGACAGCAATGTCGTCACTGCTTTTGATATCTTCAGATTTGAGGTCCAAAAATACACAACACCACCATCAATCACGATAAGCCGCGCCCCTGGCGTATCAGGACATGAGATTCATGTAGCTGCATTTCCAAGCATACACGCAACTTACCGAGCTGTCTTCAGTGCACTTTTCCATTTTGAACACGCAATCGCTCTGGAAGGCTCTAGCAACGCATATTGCTTTTTCGCCCAAAGCTACAGCTGCAGCTTGATCGAGCTTCCCATTACCTTCCTTGAAGATCACCCACAGACACCGGACGGACCAAAATAAAGAGGCGCAAAAAGCTTGTTGTCCCAGTGCGTGCGCCTGCATATCAACCATCCCTGCGTCGTCATCCCCTCTTTGGCTCGTCATATCTTCAACGACGACACCTTCGTCACCCCCCACTGAATGAATGTCAGCCAAACCAGGCGACCGCCTCAAAGATGAAGGCACCCGCCTCCAAGTCACCGCCGCCGGCGCCACAGCCGGTGTAGTCTCTCGGTATTGTCCTCACCTCCTCCACCCCCTTTTCTATAACCCCCCCCCCAACCCACCCTAACCCCATGTCTCTGAATAGCTTCGTCATAGCACCCCTAGACGTAGTCAAAATCCGCCTCCAACTCCAAACCCACTCCCTCTCCGACCCCCTCTCCACCCGCAACCTCCACGGCTCCCCTATCTACAAAGGCACCCTCCCCACCCTCCTCTCCATTGTTCGGTCCGAAGGCCTCACCGGCCTCTGGAAAGGAAACCTCCCCGCCGAACTCCTGTACCTCTGCTATTTCGCCGTCCAGTTCACCACCTACCGCCAAACCACTCTCCTCCTCCACTCCACCCTCGGCGAGTCTACCCTCCCCCCATCAGCAGAATCCTTCATCTCCGGCGCGGCAGCCGGAGCAACAGGCACAACAGCCACCTACCCCCTCGACCTCCTACGAACCCGCTTCGCTGCCCAGGGCAATGACAAAATCTACAAGGGCTTCCTCCCCGCCATCAGACAGATCCATCACCAGGAGGGGTACAAAGGTTTCTTCCGGGGGTTAGCCCCCGCCCTGGGACAGATCATCCCCTTTATGGGGACGTTCTTCGCCGTGTACGAGACCCTTCGTCCCAAATTGTCAAAGCTGGAGCTTCCCTTCAGTTCAGGCGGGGCATTGGCAGGGACGATAGCTTCTGTTACTGCCAAAACAGGGACGTTTCCGTTGGATTTGGTGAGAAAGAGAATACAGGTGCAGGGCCCGACGAGGGGGGGGTATGTGCATAAGAATATACCAGAGTATACCCACGGGACATTGGGTACGATGAGAGAGATTGTAGCGCGGGAGGGGGTGAGGGGCTTGTATAGGGGGTTGACGGTGAGCTTGGTCAAGGCTGCGCCGGCGAGCGCGGTGACCATGTGGACTTATGAGCGGGCGTTGAGGTTTTATGGGAGTTTGGGAACAGGGGGGAATAACGTCAAGGAGATTTGAGGGTTTTGGGTAGCAAAAATGGGTATATACAAGGATACAGCACTGTAGAAACGGGATATATTAGTTAGATGAGAATTGTACATAATAGACCACACCACTTACATGAACATACCGCAAATAAGAGTTGAGTCAATTTCTCACAACTCAAAAGAGAAACAGTATAATTCTACCCCCCAAGCCTTTTCGGACTTTTTAAAAAATGGCAAGCTTTCTACGTATTGATACAAGAGGGATATTCCGCTACCGCCTCTGCTACCCCTTCTCCCAGGCTAGGTACACATATCACTTTTTCCCAATCCCCTTTTTTGTCTACCTCACAACACACAACCATCCCCCCTTTTCATTTATTTCCCCTTCCTAACCCACCCCTCCAACCCCTCCCTAGCCTCCCTAACCCCCTCCTCAATCTTCCTCTGCGCCAGCTCGGCATGCACCTTTGCCATGTAAACACCCTTCTCCACCCCCTCCCTAACCTGCAGATGCGCCTCCGCCACCGCAGGTACCTTCTTCTCGTAATACCACAGCAGCTCCGAGACGTTTGTCATCGTGACGGGGAGGACGGTCCAAGCGGCGGTGATGCCCAACGCCAGGGGTGTCGCCGTGCGGAGGAGGACGTTTCTGTTGCGGGCGACAATGCTGCCTGCCATTCCGGCTACGAGGACATAGATGGCACCGGGCATGAGCTTTTCTCCTGAGGCACGGTCGGGGGCGAGGCCGGAGATGGTGGAAGTAAAAGATTGCTCGAGGTCGAAGGCGCGGGAGAGGGAGGAGTTGACTGCGTCTTCGAGGATGCAGGAGTGGTGGTAGAGGTAGAGGCGGGCGGAGCGGATTCGCTGGGCGAGGAGGTCGGTGGGGGTTTCTTTTTTGATGACGGCTGGTTCGGAGGTGGTGGGGAGGGCGATGAGGGAGGTGGAGGGTGTTGTTGGCTCGGCTGCTGCTGGCTTGGGGGGAGCGGGGAGGGTTTTGGAGGTGGGGAGGGGGTCGTCGAGGTCGTCGTCGTAGATGGGTTTTCTGGGCTGGGGCGTGTGTTAGTGGGGTGATGGTATGGTTTGGTAGAGAGGTGCTTTGACGTACAAACTGACGACCGTTGGGGGCTTCGGCATGGGCGATGGAGGGAGAGAAGGCGATGCTGCCGACGAGGACGGCGGCCGTCAATGGCGCGGCTCGCTGGAGAGGAGAGACATGTTAGTGATTTGTAGATAGATGTATATATGACGCTAGGTGCAAGGCGGGATGGATAGGTAGCTGCATCCGGGACAAAAGACTTACCCGTTGAAACAGCAGTCTGGCAGCCATGGTCTCGACCCAATTGGATTTTCCCTTGCGACGAAGAGGAAGAGGAAAAAGGAGGACTGGTAAAAGATTGTTGCCTGGGGAGCAGGCGTCGTCGGTGGTCGAGAGCTACAAAGTTCAAAACGACCGGGATTTGGGAACCTGGAAGTTGCAATGCTGGCTGGGATCAGATGCGGGTGCGGCTATTTCCGGGATCTCGGTACGGTGGTATTCGTTCGTCACTGTCTCAGAACCCTTTTGGCCTACAAAGAGTGGCCTTGGCATTGTCAACCCAGGGAGCCTACTAGATGACTGGCAACTCGGACTACCTTTGAAAGCCGCACAGGCCACCCAGCTAAAGCCCGGTAATTAATTTGATCAATTAAACAGCTAATCAAACTACATAAATTAGTTAAGCACGTACACAAATTTATACGATCAATCACAACTTAACCGCACTATACTCAATTAAAGTATAAGCAAGTATATTAAGCTTTTCAAGTAGTAATAAAAGCTCCCGCGTATACTAGTTTTGATATAATAATATGGTAGTATCGTATCTTCAATTCAAAAGCATGGCTTTCATAGTAAACTTTATGCTTGAAGTCCAAAAATATAGATGAGCTGCCCAATTAAGCCTAATGGTCTAAATCAGCTTTTGCTCAGTTAGATAAGCAAGTAGGTGGCTTAGCTTACACAGATGTGGGGGGGGTAGTCCGAATTGCCAGTCATATAGCAAAGTCCGCTCAAAACCTCACACTATAGCCGCAGCCAAACAAGCGCAGCTGCCACCACTGCCACAGCCCTAACCCTTTTCATATAAGGTTAGACAGAGGCGAACCTATACCACCGTACTTGGAATTTTGACTTGCCATTTTTTTGGGCGACTCTGCCATCCTACCTCGACAGACGACAAACCCCTGCAACTGCTCGTGTGCCTGCTCGCGAGGTTTCGAAAATAACTGGATCACATTGGGGAGGGCAGAAGGAGGTTATCGACATAGGTGGCGTCCGGCTCTGGATAGCCCAGCGGTGACTGGGCGCGGTTGAGTTCATCTTCAACTTTGCCAGCACCCCTCCACTCGTTTACACCAATGCCGAGCTAGGGACAAAGCTCTCGAGCCCCCCTTGTCAATCGCAGCCATGTTGAAATCGATACAGTCCCAACTTTTACGGTCGACCCGGCTGAGGCGACCAATATGTTCCAGTTGTTGTTTGTCCCACCCGCAACGAAGATGGCTCTCGGTAGATGCTTTGGGCCCAGTGTCTGCCTTCATTCACACCCCGCCCAAGGGTTATGAACGACATGACGACCTTTTGCTCCGCGACATTTTCGATTCGTCGACGCATTGGAAGGAGTTTTCGGCACCGCCGTACATAAACAAACCGGTCGGTCTGTTTAGGAATCAGTATCTGAGGACACCTAGTGGGTTCCTCACCTTCGCCCAGGTGAGCTTGAAGAGAGCGCGGGCCACCGTCGACAAGGTGCTGTCGGCAAAGACGGTGGAGGAATATCGAGGAGTTGTTCGCCAACTTGACAGGTTGAGCGATATCCTTTGTCGAGTTCTCGATATGTGCGATTTCGTCCGTGTGACACACCCAGAGCTTCTCACCCAGCGCAGCGCCGACCAAGCTTGGGATTTGGTATATCAGTACATGAACGAGCTCAACACCATGACTGGCTTATACGATCAGCTGATCAAGGCCATGTCGAACCCCGATGTTACGTCTGTGTGGTCAGAAGAGGAAAAGGCTGTTGCTGAGGTGTTGAGGTTGGATTTCACCAAGTCTGCCGTCAACCTCAGCCAAAGGCACCGGGAGCGTTTCGTGTGGTTGTCGTCGCAAATCAGCACAGTTGGGTCTCGGTTCATCCAGGGGATGAAGCCAGAGTACCCCGAGATTACTGTGCCGAGCAGCAAGCTTATGGGCATGGACCCGGTAGAGGTCAGATCGGCCACTCGGTTTGGCCAGACCACCTTGGAGACACTGGGTTCAAAAGCCACTTTGGCGTTGCGGACGGTCAAGGATCCTGAGGTCAGGCGTGCTCTCTATCACGCTTCTCGTACAGCATCTACCCGCTCGGTAGCTATGCTCGAGCATATGGTCAAGTTGAGAGGCGAGCTCGCCGATCTCTCAGGCTTTGAGAGTTATGGCCATCTGGCTCTTCGTGATCGCATGATGGCCAAAAGCCCAGAGGCGGTGGACCAATTTCTCCGTGCCCTGGCACACAGCAATGGCCACAAAGCCAAAACAGAATTGGCCGAGCTCAGAATGTTGAAGGAGAGGGAGACAGGCAAGTCTGAGGAGGTTTACCCTTGGGATAAGGACTACTACCAGGAGGCTCTTCGAAGATCAGAGAGGACTCCGACGCGGTCGGATGACCTCTCCGCCTACTTTTCTGTCGGCGTCGTCATGCAGGGCCTCTCCAGGCTTTTCACTCAACTGTACGGCATCAGATTTGTGCCAACGCAAACATTGCCGGGAGAGACATGGCATCCGGATGTGCGCCGCCTTGATGTCGTGTCTGATACAGATGGCGTGGTGGCTGTGTTATACTGTGATCTTTTCTACCGGCCAGACAAGTCGCCCAACCCAGCTCACTTTACGCTCCGCTGCTCACGCGAGATCTCGGCAGAGGAGGTGGACGAGATCTGGCTTGAGAGCAAACACGATCCAGATGCTCAGTCTTTCCCGACCCCGGAGCAGGCGGCGAACGACGGGATGATGTACTCCAAGCGTGGAAAGGCCGTGATGCAGCTTCCCACCATCGCCCTCGTCTGTGACTTTCCCCAGGCCGCCAGGGACCAGCCTGCTCTCCTGAACTTTTACGAGTTGGAAACGCTCTTTCATGAGATGGGCCACGCCATACACTCGATCCTAGCTCGTACCTCGTTCCAGAATGTGTCTGGCACCAGGTGCGCTACAGACCTGGCGGAGCTGCCATCGACATTGATGGAGTTCTTTGCCGCCGACCCGGCCGTGCTGGCGTTATTTGCTCGGCATTACCAGACGAACGAGCCGCTTCCTTACAAGCTGGTCACTCAAAAGCTCCACCAGGCGCGGAGGTTCGAGGGTCTGGACACTGAAAACCAGATTATTATGGCAATGCTGGATCAAAGGCTTCACTCAGCTGAAGCTAATCGACCTGGGTTTGACTCTACCAAGATATTCCACCAGATTCAGAGAGAGCTCAGCAGCATGCAGCCTGATCCAGAGGACACGAGATGGCAGGGTTTTTTTGGGCATTTGTCTGGGTACGGAAGCACTTACTATAGCTATCTGTTCGACAAGGTGCTGGCCCAACGGGTTTGGGACGTGGTGTTTTCCGGTGGCGCAAACGGCTTGGCGCTAGATAGACAAAACGGGGAGAGGCTTAAGGAGAGCCTCCTCAAGTGGGGCGGCGGTCGTGACCCATGGACATGCCTCTCTGATGTTTTGAAGGACGAGAGGCTGGCTGATGGCGGAGAGAAGGCCATGGCTTTGGTGGGCAGTTGGGGGGCAGGAAGTCACTAGTGGGGAGCCGGTTGTATGAATATGTATGATGTATAAATCGCGGACGTTTATAGAAATAAATTCAAGTCCACCTCATCTTTCACATGTCTAGAACATTGGGTGGTTCTCTCAACGGGCTTGGAATACGGAGGAAGGGGTCTGGCTGATTTGTGGGTGATGCTGAAGCTTGACCTTACAAAATTACATGGGGTTGGGGTTCTGTTCCGGGATAGATGTGAAGTTACCTTAAGCCAGTCACCGTAACTATATTCACCAAGTAGAGACAACAAAAGATGCACAGAATTCACACCAGGACAATACTCACATGAACAATCGTCTTGAACTGTGTTATGGTGGTTCGTCCAAGTCAGGTTGAGGAGACATTTACCGAGGCAGGCATAACCCATACATAAAGTGGCACAACAAAATGGTTTTAAGGTTATCGTCAAGTTGTCCGCTTCCACTCAGTAATTAGACCTGGATAGACTCGCCCTCTCTTGGATTACCTTCCACCTCCACCTAGTATGCCTGTCGTTGGGCCCGAGAGCAACCCCCCCTCCGCCATCGCCTTCACCACCACCAACTCCCATCCACTCATTTCCATTGTCCAGTAGCATTTTCACCATATCCGTAGTTTGGCTACTATTGTCACCGTGGAGCACTGTTTGCTTCTTTCTCCAGAGCAACCTTCGCCATCTTTGGTCGTTTTACAGTGCGTAGGGCCACTGTTAAACGTATCTTGCCTCCCCAGTGTATCCCCCCATTTTTTATTTTCGTTAACATTATAACCGTCCCCATTACCATCCGTATTTTCCCTCCTCCCCTTCTCCTCTCCCCTCTCCCCTCTCCCCCCTCCCCTCTCCCCTCTCCCTTCTCCCCTCTCCTCTCCCCTCTCCCCTCTTCCTTCCCCTTCCTCGCTCCACAACCATCAATTACTTCCACGCTATCGTCGGCGAGGCGTGCGGCCCCGATGTTTGCCTAAGACGTCTCAACCACACCCGTGTTCGAAGAACCCAAGTTGGTCGCGACTCGAACAACCTACTGGACATTCCAGCGAGAAAAAGCTGTTTCCAGCGAGAGGATTTTATTCATCAAGAAGCGGGCGTCCGACCCAGGCCAGCTCTTCACCAACACCCTTCTCAACAAATCCGACCGCAGCCGCCCCTGAACCTAATCCCCCCTTGGCAGCCATGACGACACGCCGACTGTCGGAATGGCCTCCACGGTTTACCAACTCCCCGACAGGAATGATGTCTCCATTTACTTCGATTCCCACCAGACATGCAGCGATTTCTGCCCCTAGTACAGTCGAACCGTCTCGTCTTCGACCCATGTTGCAACCTCGCGTCCTTCAAGCCAGACGACCCTCTAGCAATGCCGTTGGTGACACGATCATTGTTGGAAACCCAGTAGGTTCTTTCGCGATTTCCCCCTTCCGTCCGTTTGCTTTGCTTTCCATAAACTCACAACCGTGCGACCAGGCCGACATTCATCCCAGCAACCCGGAACGCGAGAGCCGGGAATCGATCAAGCGAAAGAGCCAGTTGATGAGTAGCGACTCGTCTCCTCTGACTGGTCAGTCGATTTCTGCTGCGGTCGGCAATGGTGACTCTCCAGTCCCCAACAAGAAGAGCAGGCGTAAGCATGGGCAGACGAACAATGGCCAGTCTCTTCTCAATAGCCAGTCGAACCGCCCAGAAGGGAACTACAAGGCATGCAAGCGCTGCAACTCTCTCTTTGTGCAACGGCACCTTGAGGCTGCCGACAAGACTGTCCCCTACCACGAGCGCACAAATCTGTTCTGCGCCCGCTGTTTCATGCGGCTCTATATCTGCGAAACAAGGTTGGAAATGACCGACCTCGAGGCCCGATGCGGACAATTTGATGATGATGCCAACGATGGCATCCATGAGAACTGGGCAATCCGGGTTATGATTCGGTCGTTCTCCAATGAAGGTCACAAGATCGTCAAGGCGGCTACAACTCCCAAGACCAAAGAGTTGTTGGAAGAGCAAGAGTGGACAAGAATCATTTCCCATCTCGACAGAACCCTCAATTGGAATGCCGAGAATGATACAGATCTGGAACTTGATTGGAAAGAGTGGAGGACCAACGCACATCGATGGATCGGTATTGCCACCACGAAGCTGCTGCTCACTTTCTTCGATCAGGAGACCCGGCGAGATTCGGATTGGAAATGGTGAGGTTTTCCATCTCTTCCCCACCCCTCATCCCTTTTGTCTCTGTCTGCGTGCTGCGACTAACGGTGGTGACAGCGGCGGTTATTGCTCGCATTGCGAGCACTTTCCAGAACAGCCTTTGGGGCATTTTCCTGAGAGGGTTGTCTTGGGCAACTTTCCCGAGAGGGGTGTCTTGGGTCCTGAGCAGCCTTCGCAGCACTGGACCGAGGACGATAAACTGTCGAACCTCACTTGGGACGAGTGGCTCGCCGATTATGACAAGTCGAAGGGGTATGATCAGGCCATGATAGACAATCTTGCCGCCCTGGATAGTCAACCCTAGTCATGCGTCGATTTTGTCTTTGGGTAGCCTCTTGCCTTGAGTTGAGCTTCGGGGAAAAGTTGATTTGCGGTTTCATTTTCTTGCGTTTTTTCGCTTGATCCTTTTGTGGTTGGGGTTGGGGGGTGGTTGTTCAAAGGAAGTTTTAGCTCCTTGACGGGTTCTCTTTCGGTCTTGGATTGGGGTTCTTTGTTGGCTTTGAGATACCCGTGATTTCACACTCTGGTTTTTAACAACAATACCCGCTATTCCGCCGGCGGTAGCCTTGAACAGCATTTTCTACGCTGCATCATAGGCATTAGCTTTTTGTTTATGTTTTGTTCTTGTTTTCGGGGTGGAATATGGGTTGTACTTTTTGTGTTGTTATTGATTGGTGTGGTAACAGGTGTGATATTTTGTATTTTGTTTGTTTTTCTCGTTTTGTTTCAATGCCTTGGGATCTGGTATGTGCTTCTTAGGCGATTAGAAAGCTCGAAAAGGGGTAAGTCTTGATAAATAATACTGGGGATGGGTGGTCATCGAGGAGAGTAGTATGGCCAGCCGAAGGAGGGATCTTTGGGAGGAGCACGCCTGGCGACAGATTGTGGTCAGCAACACTCGAGAGTGCAAGAAAGGGAGAGAAAATGAAGCGGAAATAATCACCAAAAAAAGGTGGAAGGGAAGGAAATGGCGAGGGAAATGGTCGGGACTCTGAGGATGTTTCTCTTCTTTTTGTTTTTTTTCCAGGATATACGTTTCTCTTCTTTTTGTTTTTTTTCCAGGATATACAGATGGGCATGAAATGGTTAGACAAAACGGGGAAGGATGAATAGACAAAAAGACTCACCAGAGGTTTGGATACCTTATAGAGTCCCCAATAGAGCAATAGAGTCCCAAGGATAAAAGAGGAGAGAACCTTTACATGAGCCCCCTGTTTATTTACCCAAGGTTACCAACCCCCCCTCCCTCCCCAAAAGACAAAGAGGTAGCTCCCCTGAGTATCTTTTATAATTATTAGGCGTTAAAAGATAGTTAATAGGCCTTTGACTGTATTGTAGGGAGGGTGAGTAAATAGGCACAGAGAGGGGGCGCCGGTAAGATGAATAGGGGCTTCCGTAATGGTTCTCTTCAAAAGAGAGGCATGTTTCTGGTTTCGGCGGCCAAAAAGATGTTTGCGATTGGCTTGGTGATGGTGATGGTGATGTGACATGTCTAACTCAAGATGGAAGAAGGGTCGAGGGGGAAAGAGGTGGTTGTTTCTGGTCGGGTGTTGGCCACCACATTTGAGATATGATTTTGTGGTGTGCCATTCGGTTTGATATGAGGGTGTTGAATGTCACAGGATGGTAAAATAGTTTCACGGTTGAGGCACGATATACAACAGGTGATGTGGAGAGATTTAAGTTTTTTTTTTTTTATTCTTTTTTGCTATCTATGCGGTCTATGGGTCACATGCAGTGAAGAAGAAAATTCTGTGCCAACTTAAAAAGGGGAAATTTTGGATAGTAATTTCGACAGCTATCTGTGGGTGATGGTGAAACTGGTGTGGCTGTGTTTGGCGTTGGGACAGTGCCCAGGGATAGTGTGCTATGGCTATTCACACTGGGGGAAGGGTTTAAAGTGTTGAAGATGTTCGTAGAATTGGTGATATTGGGTGGAGGGAAAGGGGGGGTATGGATATGGGAACTGTATAGGAAAGATGGGGTCCAAGAATGGGGAGTGAGTGGTCAACAAGAGGTATGAACTGATGGGATGGATGGGCAAGGAGATGACGTAAAGAGAGCTGTTCAACAGTCTGGTCTTGCCGTAAAAGGTAAGTCAGATTATAGACGTAGGATGAGGTCTTTTTCTTCCCTTGATCCTGACATGGGCATATACATACATAACCCCCCCCTAAACCAGGATCCCTGTCCCGGTGGTTGCCACGCCGTTGTCACCCCCTTTGTTTACTGTCCCGGTACGCAGGGGCGATATAAGCTTGATCCGCCAATCTAGCCTGTGGCTTGCGAGCTCCACACACTCCGCAAATTCCAACGTCGCCCGCATTGCGATACTTTGTCCCGGTACACGTCGTGCTGGTACATGCCCAAGAGTCGGAAACCCTCGTTGGGTTGAGGACATTGCTGCATATAGCGCAAATGGCGGATATTGGCTCGTTGTCAAAGGAGCAAGTTGGGCACGTGGTCGGTTTAGTTGTGGCAGTAGTGGGTAATGGCGCTGGTGTTTTCAGTTTAAGAGGCTGACATTGCTCTGCTTTCGGGTGTAATAATTTGGTATTTGGCGACTGTGCCTGGACTTTCGGTTTCGGTGGCGGCGGTTTTGGTACTGGTGGTCTCTTTTCTGATGAGGTGTCTGGCTTTATCGGTGTCGATTTGACCGGGTTGAGAATCAAGGACCCAGTTCCAGGCTCTTTCTTGATCCTCCCAAAACTCTGCAACTCCCGCAGTTCATCCATCCTGATCATTGGGATTCTCGTCGTCGCAAACCTTCACCATCCCCTGCCCTTTCCCGTCAAGCAATTTCTTCCCATCAAAGTCAACCGCATCCGGACCCTGGCTTACATCCTCCTCATATTCATCCCCACTATCCGTCTCCTCCTCCTCCTCCTCCTCTTTCTTCACCTCCCCTTCCCCCTTCTTCCCCTGTTCCAACCTCGCCAAAGCAGCCGCAGCCCTCAACTCCCTCCCTCTCCCACTCCCTGCCACCCTCGGCTTCCCCTTCACCTTCTTCCCTTTTTCCAACTCCTTTTTCACCGCCTCATCCTCCCCAAGCTTCTCCCCTCCCGCCCCAAACTTCCTGAGTATCCTTCTCTCCCTCTGCTCCTTCCAATCAACCTTCACCTTCCTCTTCCTTCCCCCCCTCCTACTCCGATACGTCCCACCACACAAATGCTCCGGCAACTCCTCCCCCTCCCCAACCGCATTCCTCTCCCACTCCCCCGTACTCAACAACGCGCCCCTACCCCAAAGCCCCTCCCCAGTGAAACCCCTCTGCCACAACCCTCTCAGCTCATCAGCAAACTGGTTGCGAACCTGCCAGAAAGCCTTGGAATGATTCATCTGCTTGTTGTGGGCGAGCTCATGCATCATGACCATTTGAACATAGTTGAAGGGGAGCCAACGACCCGAATGGGATTTGAGGACTAGCTGGATTACCTCGCCGGCGTTGAAGTTGCGGCCGACGAATTCACGGTTGGGGGGGAATTCTTCTAAAGAGGTGACCGAGAGGTGGTGTTGGCGCATTATGGGGACTAATAGAAAGGGGGGTTGTTAGATAGTGTGAGGATTGGAGGTTAGGGTTAGGCATGCGTTGAGTTGAGAGGATGGGGTTGAAGTTAAGAGATTCTTCTGGCGGGAAGGGATGGGGAACTTACCGCATTGCGCAGCTATTCGCTCGAGGAAATCCTGAGCGATAGCTTCATGGGGCCCGGGGATGGGCTTGATGAAGATGATGCGGTCGTTGGGTTGTGATTTCTTGGCGTTGAGGCGTTGGATGCCGAGGGGCATTTTGTGGTCAGAGGTGGGAGTCGATGGTGTTGTTGCTTGTAAGAAAAGGTGAGAGTGAGGGCGATATACAATGAAATGTTAAGTCGATTATGTAAATCGATGTACAGCAGTTTGATGAAAAAAGTTGACGGGTAAATACAACGGGTGGTGAGTTGATGGACGAGATGAGAGCCTGCGAAGCCAGTTCGAAGGCGACAGGACAATGAGACGCGTTAATGAGTGACACCAAGTCATGTGATTCCCCAATCTTGACCACTTCGATGCAAAACCACGTTAAACCCTAACCCTCGCCAACCCCTTTGCTTTTAAGCTATGCTGACGAGACTAACCCAATACCATTTGAGAATCAAGGGTCATTTATTTGAAAATTTGGCAATTCTTCTAGTATATGGAAAAGTCTCGACTTGTGATACGAACTCTTCACCGCATCCAACACATGTCCAAAATCACCAAAGAGACATCTCTATTTTCCTTCACATCCCCTAAACTCAAGCACTCCCCAACTCAAATTCAACACTCCCACCCCACCTCGCCGCCCCTAGACAAACCCCCCTCAACCCGCCCGTAGGACAAGCCTCCCTAGCCGCCTGCACACACATTTGCCACCTCTCCCTACTAACATTGATACTCTGCCTCTCGTTCACGCTCTTCAGCCGAAAAACTGCCGTCCCGACCTTTGCTTCTGTTGCCTTCAGCCCGCCCTGGCAGTACTGACCTCTGCCCGTGCCAGCTATACTCCCGTTGCAAATCTGGAGCGAGGCAGCGGCTTCGTCATGAGCAACAATATGCCTACAGTTTATTAGCCACCTACACCAACTAAAGATAAGGGGCGGGAGGGGGGGAGAACATACGCCTTTCTGTCCAGGCAGACAACATCCTTGACTATAGACCTCGGATTGGCAAGGGCGTACTGCTGTCTCCGGATATGCAGCACCTCATAATACGACTGAGGCACTATGGCGCGGCGGGCAACATGAGAATAAGTTTCGAACCAGCGGGGTTTTGGCGCTGTAGTAGGGGCCGAGAGGGCACTGAGAGGGGAAAAAGTGAGGAGGAGGAGGACCGCAAGGGTGGTGGTGAGGAGTTTGGGGAACATCTTTTGCCGCTCAAGTGGGAGAAGCTGTCGTTGCTTGTCGGGGTAGTTCTTCAAAAAGGCTGGAGATGGACAACCACAACAACAACAACAACGACAAGACGGAAGATAAAGAAACAAAAAGGGGGAAAAAAGGCCACAGACCCAGCCGGCAAGAAACGAAAGAAGAAAAAAGAAGAAGGATTCAAGAAAAGAACAATGATGCCAGCATCGGTGATTGACCCAAACCACGAAACAAAAAAAGGATTCGTGGGATGCCGTCGGAAGTTCAAGCAAATGGCGAACTCGAGGATGTAAGATGAACAGATACAAGTCCAAAAAGAACCCGGGGGAGACCAGGTGGTTTTCCTTCACAACAACTACCCATGCCATACCAGGGATCACCGAACTACGGAGATCTCCAGGTAAGCGGCGATGATCAACCGTTCGATCTGTAACATCTCACTAACAAACTCCCCTTGTCATAAGAGGGGTTGGTGGTAATGGAAAACTATGAAACCTTCTTGCTTTTCCATACAGCCAGAGCCCAAGAGCCAAGGGATGGGGGGGATGGCGTGGCAAAAGGGGGGGTGGTAGGGGGTTGAAACATAGCTCGGCCGGAGAATTTGTGATGATCTTATTGGTCCATTTTCTTTCGACCCTCCCCTCATGCTTTAATTTGACTGCAACGACAACTGATAAGATGCGCATAAAGGTTTGCTTGAATTGATCTTCATCATCATAGAAATCGGGTAAGAAAATTGGCCTGACCTGTATATCGGTTTCCAGATCGAGTCAAATAACAATCGCAGGACCAGTTCGCAATCCAGGGCGATGGAGAGTAATGACAAGTGAGAACCGCGGACCATGAGCTCCGACCACCACCTCACCTTCCAATACCTCTCAAAAGCCCGAGAGCTCCAGAGCCACTCGTTGACAGCTTCCACTTTGAGCACTTTACAGATCTGCGGCTTGCGCAGATCGTCTGCTCTACATGATACCTCTTCAATATCTCCGAACTGCAGTATATCAAGGTAAGTGGGGGGGGGGGGGTCAACGAGGTCATGTTTGTCAAAATGTTTTGATATTTTTGATGTAGTTGTCTCTGTATTTTACATTGCAGCACTCTATGTCTACATGTCTACCATGATGGCTTAAGCCAGCTCCAACTCAACGCCCCAGTCTAGAGATGACTTGAAATGCTTTTGATTCCTGCCTCATCCATTCGTCAGGCTAACCATCTTCTTCATAGTCCTCGTGTCAACATTTACGAACTCTTCGTGTTCTCCTTCACCCAAGAAGCGACATCCTCACGGTCGCGCTCGACCCAGGAGATCTTGGAGCGAATGGCGTCCAGGCTCTGCGCAAGAGACTGATCGAATCCGTTGGTGCTCTTGTCAGCGAAGAACTGCTCAACCTTGGCAAGCTGCTCCTTCTTCGTGAAGCTAGACGTGAAGATAGTCACCATGGTACCGAGCATAGACAGCGCAGGAGGGAGCTTCTCGACAAGCTTCTCCCAGTTCTGCGTCATCCACTCATACAAGGCCTCGATACCCTCGGGATGGCTACGCAGACCAGCAGTCGGCATGTAGATATCCTGGTCCTTGACCTCACCGCTGAACAGGAGATCCAAAGTTCTCTTGATCAGCTCGGGATCCTTGGCACGGCCGAGGCAGCGCAGGGCAGTGTTGCGCTCATCACTGTTGGTGGACTTGCGGTAGAAGTCGAGGACGGCGTCGTACTAACAACACAGTCAGCATCCATCATAGACAATAGGGGACAAAACAACGTACCTCCTCCTTGCCACCATGCTTCAGCGCCATACTAAAGACGCTGCCCCTAATGTTGGGGTGCACAGCAGACCGGTCACCGGCCATGTACTTCTTGAACATCTCCTTGGCCGTATCGATGATCTTCTGGTCTCCGGACAGACCAGCACTTCCGAAGAGCATAGCCTTGAACTGCTGCTCAATATGACCATCCTTCTCGGAGAATTCCCAGCCAAGTTGGTGCGCCTTAGCACTAACAAGTTCGCGCAGGAAAGCCTCTAGGCCGTCGCGGACAGCCTTGTCCTCGAACATCCAGGCACTCTGAACTGAGGCAACACGACCAATGATCTCGTTCCAGACAACGAACTCGGTCTCGGTCTCGAATCCCTTGAGGAGATTCAGGACTCCAGACGTCTTTTGGTAGCCAGAGGTGGCCAAAGCGCCGGCATCGGCAATCATACCGGCGCGGTCTTCCACGCTGAGAAGACCGTTCTTGGCAGCCTCGCCAAGCTTGGCGAGGCGCTCAGGGGAGTAAGAGGTGCGGTACAGACCGGTGTGGTTGGCGTTGAGCTTGAAAAAGTCGTTGTTGGGCACCTTGAAGGTGTCCTCACGCTTGCTCAAAGTTTGCGACTCGTCAATACCATCCTTGGTGCGGAGACCCAAGAAGACGGGATAGATGACCCTGTCCTCTTCGGGCTTGGTGTCGCCAGTGCGCAAGAAGCGGTTCTGCTTCAGCTTGACGGTGTTGTTGCCCTTCTCCTCGACGGTCACAACAGGGTAGCCGATGTTCTTGGTCCACACCTGCATAACATCCTCGACGCCCTTTCCGCTGGCCTCAGCAAGAGACGCCCAGAGGTCTCCGGTCTGGGTGTTGCCGTAGGCGTGCTTCTTGAGATAACGTCTGACACCCTCCAGGAAGGTATCTTCGCCAAGGTAGGTTGAGATCATGCGCAGGACGCAAGAGCCCTTGGAGTAAGAAATGGCATCGAAGATCTGGTTGATCTCGTCGGCTCGCTTGACAGGCACTTCAATGGGGTGACTGCTGCGGAGGGAGTCCAAAGACAGGGCGCGCTGAAGGTTGTCGACAACATACGTCTCCCAGACCTTCCACTCGGGGTAGAAGATGTTGCAGGAATACCATGAGGCCCAGGTAGCGAAGCCCTCGTTGAGCCACAAGCCATCCCACCAATCCATAGTGACAAGGTTACCAAACCATTGGTGAGCCAGCTCGTGCTGAACAACCTCAGCAACACGCTCCTTGGTCGCCGCGCCACTGGCCTTTTCATCCAGCAGCAAATCGACAACACGGTACGTCACCAGACCCCAGTTCTCCATGGCGCCCTGGGCGAAATCGGGGATAGCGATCTGGTCCATCTTGGGCAAGGGGAACTCGATGCCAAAGACCTTCTCGTAGAACGCGAGAGTCTTGGCAGCGAGGTTGAGTGAGAAGCGACCATGCTCAATATCTTGGCCAGGGGGAGCATACACGCGGACGGGGACACGGAACTCGTTGGTCTCGATGTAGTTCAGCTCACCAACAACAAAAGCCACAAGGTATGTGGACATGAGTGGTGACTTGTTGAAGGTGACGGCCTTCTTGGCGGCATTGGTCTGCTTCGACTGGACCTCTGTCTCGCCAGAAACATCCATGTTGCTGAGGCAGGTCAAGTTCTTGTCGGCAATGAGCGTGACTGTGAACTCGGCCTTGAGTGAAGGCTCGTCAAAGCAAGGGAAAGAGCGGCGAGCATCGGTAGGTTCCATCTGGCTGACGGCAAGAAGACCCTGGGAGCCGTCCTCCTTCTTGTAAGTCGAACGGTAGAAACCGGCCATCTTGTCGTTCAGCTGACCAGTGAACTTGATCTCAAGCTGGGCCTTCTTGCCTTTGGGGACTTCATTGTCAAAGTCAAAGGTGGTGACTTGGGTGGTCTCATTGTATGAGATCTTGGGCGAGGAGCTGTGTTTATTGTGAGCTTTGGTGGCCCATTCAGGGGCGGAACGAGCATTGTTGGCGGGGTATGGAACCTACCTGACAGTCTGCCCCTCGGAGCTGACAGTGGCACTGTGCACGTCAAGCTCAAGGGTATGAAGGGAAATGGACTTGGAGTCCTCGGCCACATCGAGGTCAATCACGACAGTGCCGTCGAAGGTGAAGTCCTTGAAGTTGGGCTCGAGAGTAACATGATAGTGCCGTGGGATGACGTTGGTGGGGAGCAGCTCACGAGCTGCCACATTGACCCCACTAGCCACATCGGCTTGGGCGTGAGTTCTGCACATGTTGTGACGGCGGTATGAGCAGTGCCGGACTGGTGGACGAGTTGCTAGGCGAGCTGTTCGCTGGGTCAAAAGAGGGCGTTGAGAAGTGGAAGTTGTTGTTCTCGAAGTGAGGGTGGCAGTAGCAGTAGAAGTGGCAGAGTAAGACCGCCGTGGTGAGACTGAGACTGATGAGGGTGATGATGAGTGACTGCGGGGTGGTTTAGCAAATCCGCTTGGGCCTTAGTACTTCCTAGAAGGGGGAGCGGGTCCCGTTAGAGGCGACCTTCCAGTTGCATACCGTGAAGTAAAACTCTGCGCTGTTCTTCTCAACGGTGCAAATCTTAGATGTCTCCGGGCTCCCTGGCTGGCTGTTGGCCGTGCTGTAACGCAAGAACGGAACATGATGGAAAAGAAGAGAGTGAAGGAGAGACGAAAAGCAACAATTTAATGTACAATGAGCCCAACTATCGCACCTTCCTTACGTGCGGTGCTCGTCAGAAGGCTCTTTCCTGCAAACTCCCAAATTGATGCACCTTGGTGGCCTGTAAAGGCGGGCAATCTGGCTGAGCACAGGCCTCCTTTTCCGCCCCTTCCTGCTGACTGACCACGCAAGAAGCTATTAGACCATTTTAGGCAGGCGGTCAGGAGCAACTTCATCTCTCAACTCTTGGTTAGACGGGAGCACGTAATGGTGAAGCTATTATGTTCCAGATAGCTTTTTGTTAGGTATGGCTGTTAGATATTTGTTTAATCTGTTGATCTTTGCCTCTGGTCTGCCAATAGCTATAGTTGGGAAAATTGGCGTTGACGGATCCCGCCAGATGTTTGTTGTAGATCGGATCCCACTGGACGATTTTTTCTTCAGGAGCACAACACACGGGAGCTCGCCAGCAATATGATACTCTGTAACCTTCCGGGACACTTGTACGGAGTTCCGTGGCTGACCGCAGAAATGAAAATCATGACAGAACTCGAGAAAAGCACCCCAACCCTCTTAGTGAAGTGATAATGTCATACATGGGATAATTGCTCAAGACAGAGTGCCAAAGCCTTCTCATCGCTACATTCTTGGGAGAGCTTTCATATCAATGCTTCGATCTTGATTCAAGGGGTCTTTGGAAGCTTCTCGACAAGAGCTGAGCTCTTCTTCTGTTGGGGTGGACCTGGCCAGTGCTGTGATCCACTTGTTGACGTCTTAAAACTTGGGCTGCGGGGTAGCTCAACCAGTTGTCAGTCTGGCCATGGAGGGGCAACCGTCTTATCCATCAATATCAAAAAAAGGTTGACATCGGCCGGGGCGGATGCGAGCAGACAACTCGCCCGTGCAAAGCCGCCGCAAACTTTGCAGCAAGGCGACGGGACCTCCATGTGCTTGGGTGGGGGTCTCCAGCTGTGACTGTTGTGAAAAGGATGTTTGACTGTCTGCAATTCAACACCCCACGCCATCCCACCGGACTGTCAGGGATGAAGCTCCGACAACGGATTCTTAGCAGAATAGAATTGAAGTCGCCTGCGCCGAACTGGGACGGCCTGACCGGGCGAGAGACAACCGTCCTCTCGGCCACTCGATCCGCCCACATGCAACCCCATGGTTGGCAATTGACATTGGTTGGGCATTAGGGCAGGGATGGTATAGCATGTAGACGGTACACACCGAGAGCTTTCCTGCCTTCGACCTGCGAGGTGCTTCCGATATGGCAAACCCTTGGCAGTCACTAACAAGAGGGGGGTTCTCGCTACCTACCTTCGACCAGGGATCACCCCACCGGACGACCTGCCCCTCCCCTCTGTCTCTGCTCACCCAAAAGCTTCCACCTCCAGCCCCGAGTGCATCATCTTGATTCTCTTCCCTCTTCCATCTTCACTCTTCCCATCCTCGTCTTACAACATCGAGAGACCTTCCACCACTCATTAGTCCATCAAACCTCAGGTACGTATGTCCAGGGCATCATCCGATGGCCTCCTGTCCTGTTTTGTCGTCCCATATCACCTCCACGCCGTGGCACCTCAAGCTCTGCCACCATCCAGCTCCCGTGGATTCGCGCGTTGGGTGACGAACCACCCAGTCTTGCGGGATATTCCACGAACCTGGTCTGTCCTAGCTTGCAATTGAGCGACTTTTGGGACCTTGATACCAACCAACACGTCAACAATTCTTCAACCTTTCCTCCTTCCCTCCAAACATTCCCTTTCCCGCCATCCGCCAGCCTTACTTTTCACCTACCACAAGTCCGTCCTTGACCGCTCCCGTACTCCGGCAGACCCCATAGCCAACAGATAACTGACCATCTCCCATCAGAAAATCATCCACAATGGGTATCACCAAGGTTCACGCTCGTTACGTCTACGACTCTCGTGGCAACCCCACCGTCGAGGTCGATGTCGTGACCGAGGAGACTGGCCTCGCCCGCGCCATCGTGCCATCTGGTGCCTCCACCGGTTCGTCTTACCCAAAACCCCCGTCGAGGAAAAGCCATATCTGACAGACACGGTGGAATATAGGTCAGCACGAGGCTTGCGAGCTCCGTGACGGCGACAAGACCCACTGGGCTGGCAAGGGTGTTCTCCAGGCCGTCAAGAACGTCAACGAGGTCATTGGCCCCGCGCTCATCAAGGAGAAGATTGACGTCAAGGACCAGAGCAAGGTCGACGAGTTCCTCCTCAAGCTCGACGGTACCCCCAACAAGACCAAGCTCGGTGCCAACGCCATTCTCGGTGTCAGTTTGGCTGTCGCCAAGGCCGGTGCTGCCGAGAAGGGTGTCCCTCTCTACGCTCACGTCTCCGACCTTGCCGGCACCAAGAAGCCCTATGTCCTCCCCGTTCCCTTCATGAACGTCCTCAACGGCGGGTAAGTTGCTCTGCTGGCCGCTATCATGCGTTATCAAACATGTGCTGACATCCCTCGATAGTTCCCACGCCGGTGGCCGTCTTGCCTTCCAAGAGTTCATGATCGTTCCTTCTGCCGCCCCCTCTTTCTCCGAGGCCATGCGCCAGGGTGCTGAGGTGTACCAGAAGCTCAAGGGCCTCGCCAAGAAGAAGTACGGCCAGTCCGCTGGCAACGTCGGTGACGAGGGTGGTGTTGCTCCCGATATCCAGAGCGCCGAGGAGGCCCTCGAGCTCATCACCGAGGCCATTGAGGCCGCTGGCTACACTGGCCAGATCAAGATCGCCATGGATGTCGCCTCCAGCGAGTTCTACAAGGAGGACGCCAAGAAGTACGATCTCGACTTCAAGAACCCCGAGAGCGACCCCTCCAAGTGGCTCACCTACGAGGAGTTGGCTGCCCTCTACTCCGACCTCTGCAAGAAGTACCCCATCGTCTCCATCGAGGACCCCTTCGCTGAGGATGACTGGGAGGCCTGGAGCTACTTCTACAAGACCCAGGGCGAGTCCATCCAGATCGTTGCTGACGACTTGACCGTCACCAACCCTCTCCGCATCAAGAAGGCCATTGAGCTCAAGGCTTCCAACGCCCTTCTCCTCAAGGTCAACCAGATCGGTACCCTTACCGAGTCCATCCAGGCCGCCAAGGACTCCTATGCCGATGGCTGGGGCGTCATGGTTTCTCACCGCTCTGGTGAGACCGAGGATGTCACCATCGCCGACATTGCCGTCGGTATCCGCTCCGGCGAGATCAAGACCGGCGCTCCCTGCAGATCGGAGCGCCTGGCCAAGCTTAACCAGATTCTCCGCATCGAGGAGGAGCTTGGCGAGAACGCCGTGTATGCCGGCGAGAACTTCCGCAAATCCATCAACTTGTAAGGTGGACGTGGTGGGATGCCTCGGGGGGAATCGGAACCCAGAGGGACGGGGTCTGGTGATTTGTTGGTAACAGGTTTACCTCGGGTCAAAAGATGTCTGAGATGACTTATGAAAAGGGTGGCGAAGCCTTAGAAAGCAGGGAAATACCAATGTGAATTCTTTTTCAAAGTCCAAGCTTGGATGGATCCTCTTTCGGAAACTTGCGGGGTGGTCGTGGACCACATTGCCGGCATGACCTCTCAAGGTTCTCGCCTATTGCCGTGGTTTGCCGGCCATGACATGTAACTCCACAAAAAGGGCTGACATTTGGCAGGCTGCAGGGCTAGACATATCCAAGACTCGACTACAGTCTATTACCGGAGATCGGTGAGTATTTACCCTGAGCCTGTGGAGCATGTTGATTCTCTCACCTGCCTCGAGGCGATCGGTGGTAGTTTATGTGTCACGATTGGTCCAGCAACCCATCACATGATGGCTCCTGAAGGCCAAACCCCTCCTCTATAGTCCGCTTGGTTCGCTTCAAAGTCCTCTCCCACAAGTCCCCTTCCTTTTCGGCCTTCCTCTTAGGAGGGACGATAACCGGTTGTCCATCATCTCTAACCCCGATCACAGCAAGAATAAGCACCCCAAGAACGCCGGGAAATGCCTTTTGTATATTCTCTAGTAAAAAGGACATTTCCAGTCCCAAAGATGCCCCAGCATTCACAACCATTTCCGTGATCTTTCGATAGAACCTCAGCCGATCTGGCTTTGTTGCTCTGGGCCTGATTATGCCTACACCCTCAAACAAAGTGATCAGCACCTCATCAGAAATATCCACGCCAGCTGACAGGTCGAGAAACGCCTCCAATACCTGCAAGGCTTTATCAGAATGTCTCGCATGTCGCGCGAACAACATCTCAATGAAACAACTCAACCCGAGCATTCCTCGCCGCACCATGATGCAGAAACGCCAAGTACAAGTCCGTTTCTACTGCTCTCCAAGAGTCGTCCTTTGTATTCCTCCTGGCACGTCCGCTGAATAAACTTTTGTCCAAGGCGAAGGCGATTGCCACCCGCCGTGCCCCTCGTTCGGATCCTTGCCGGCCTCCAACAGACACTGGATCACTTGCAGATGACCTTCGGTCCACTGCTGTTCCTCAACGACCAAGCAAAGCGGCCACTCCTTCAAGTCGTCAGTAGTACAAACTGTCGTTGAGTTTCCTCGAGACATACTTTGCCGCCCCTGTCCGGAGGACCTCTTTTCGAAACTGGGAATCGGATGCCTTGTTTCCCGACGCAACAGCGTCTCCGATGGTGGTATCGCCGTTGAACTCGGCCGGTTCGAGCAGGTTCCACTCCATGGCATCTTCACCGTCTTCTAATGGCGCGGCGAAGAGATTCTCGATATCATCGAGCAGCTCGACTGCTGTCTCTTCCGCGTCCTCCAACGCCTCGTGCGCATACGAGAGACCTTCCTTGAGGAGACGCGTTCGTAACAAGGAGGCAGAGTCAGACGATGTGGGTGGTGCACTGCATTACAAGCAGGCTGTGTAAGCCCGCAGAGTTGAGAGAGGAGTGGAAAGCACTGGTTTCGTTTTCGAACTGAGGTAGTCGTTCATTTCCCGAGTTAGCAAAAAGTCGCGGACTGTTCAGTGGAGGAACTCGACTGAGGTGCCCCTTTCATTTAGCAACCCCCGCAGATGGCATTGACACGGCGTCGGCACCGATCGTATAGCTGCTCTTTTTCGGGCGGGGAGGTTGGGGAGATTGCCATCTTGAGGGCGTAGTCCTCATCTTCGCTTTCGCGCTCTTGCATGCTGAAAGTTAGGTAGTAGAGCGGCTGCTTGGCATGGGCGGATATGCTGAGGAAACTCGCCATTTTTTGGTGGTAGACGCTGTCGATGAGGTTGAGCATGTGTTTAAAGAAGCGCTCGAGGTCGGTGGGGAGGCTTTCGAGTCGATGCTGGAGATCGAGCATTGTGTCGGGGTTGGTTAGACCGTCTCGTATTGATCTTATTACGAGGAACACCCAGAGGAAAACACCCTGGGCCTTGTCGGTGATCGAATCGATAATGGCGGTTTTGTCCTGCGGTGAGAAATGGGGAAGATTCCACCTGGGGTGTCCTGTGAGCCGCCTCTCTGCATAGCGCAGAATATCCTCGCGCATGAGATCCTCGATGCTGATCTTGCGCGCAATGTTATTGCCAAAGGCATCGATGAAGACGTTCCATGGCCGGCTGGAGAGACAGAGCTTGCTGTTGGGGGACTGGCTGAGGTTGGAAAGAATCTCGCAGAGCATGAGGTGATCACCGCCAAACTCATCGACGCCGTCGATGAAGAAACAGTGCCGATTGTGGAGGTCTTGATTCCGGCCGAGATTGTGCAGGGCTTCGGAAAGTTCACGGGTTGTCCACTCGGTGCTCTGCTGCTCGGTCCGTTCGGGACAGGTCTGCCTCCAGCGAAGGGGACAAGCAGCGGGGATGAGGCTGGGACAGGCGCAGAAGATTTCGTAGAGGAGGGTTTTGAGGAGACCCTCGTGGGATTTTTGCATGTGCGTGCCGGCTGCCCAGAAGTAGTGCCTTGCAGTCAGGAGCTTGAATGGTTTGGCTCATTCTTCTCAACAGTTCCGCGCCGAGGTTCTTGTTTGCTGAAGCATCCTCGGATAGAGTTTTGGCGATAGAGTCGAGTTTCTTAGTCTGGTCAATTTTCATACTGTTGCTTATCTGAGAGTTTCGACCGTATCCAGAAGGCTCGATTGTTGTGCACTAGACACCCATCCCTATAATTAGCACAATCCGATTTGCCAAAAAATCCCCAGCCTACTTGCCTGATCACCGGCAGAAAGTGCATAGAAACAATGTCTTGAAACCTATTAACCTCTTCCAAATCCCCTCTATCCTCTCCCGGTTCCGGATCATTTTGAAGGCAGCGACATAACTGTTTAACCTCCGACTTCCCTTTTCCTTGAGTCTCAACTTTCCTGTCATCTCCAAGAACTCATCACAGATGCCTTTGCACTCCTTTGCGAGGTCATTCGCCAAGGCGTTTGCATCGTTGACGCCAATTGCTGATTGTTGGGGTGTCGCTATCTGCAAGAGGGCGCTAAAGTTGAGAAGGCGACGGTGGGTTGTCTCAATGTCGGCTGTGGCATCGGAGGACGAGGAGCCATCCGGGGTTTGGTAGAGATCCGCCGCGGTTGTGACGAGGCTGGAGATGAATTGGTGAATTGGAGGATGTTGCCTGTTAGGGATATTGCGGCGAGGGCTTCCATGGGGCATTACTTGCTACGCTTCGGGGGACAAATGAAGGGCTCTTGTGTCTTTGTGAGAAGGCTATGAGGCTTTCATCCCTCATTGGAAAGGGGGGCCGGCCTCCTCCTTGTCAATGCCGTGCGCTCATGTTGCACAGCTGGGTGGGTAGGTAGGTACCAGGTAGGTATAGGTTGGCTTCGACCTCCAGGCAAAACCACACTTAACGGAGTTTTAGACATATCATTACACTCTTGCTGGAAGCGTATAGAGTACCATTACTGGGCCTGTCCCCCTTGGGTTGCTCACTCATAGGTGTGGTTGCCCCATCAGCTAATTGAGCATGGTCAACCCTAACCCTTCTCGCACGCAGTATGTTGGCCGACAACTGTGCACCACCTGTCGCCAACTGCGATTCGGTTGCTACAACAACCCCCATCTCCCAAAATATTTTGTACACTTGAAACCCAGCAGCAGCCAGCGGGGGTCTTATTAGCGGGGTCCAGATTGGGTCGCGACCAACCCTCGACTCGACCTGACATCAACCCCTCCTAAATTTCACCAACGCGCTGTCCTTTTTCCACCGGGCACAACACACTTTGCAGTGCATTTTGCAACAGTTGACTCACTTCTTTTCCTGCCATATCCCATCTTTGTTTTTTGTTTTTATTTCATCTTTCTTGACGTCCGACTTTACCAACAACACCAACATCCCCGCCGAGGTCTCGGCTACCACAAACAACAATGCCCGACAACGATGATTCGGTCAATTTTGACTTGATCGAAGGCCACAAAGAAAACATCCAATCCCTCCCCTCCGGCCGCTCCGCCAAAAAACTCGCCCAGCTCTTCTCCCCCCGGGGCAACCCCTCCTCCTCCCCCCATCCCCACCTCGACGACCTCAAAGGTGAAAACTCCAGAATAAAAGCCTCTTTTGAGCAAGAGATTCAAAACATTGACGAGTCCGACGACCCCCTCGACATTTGGGACCGGTACGTAAAGTGGACTCTTGAAGCCTACCCCTCGGCGCAAAACACCAAAGAGTCGGGACTGCTAGGGGTGCTGGAGCGTGCGACGCGGGGGTTGGTCAATGACAGAAGGTATAAGCAGGATGGGAGGTATCTGAGGTTGTGGTTGTGGTATGTGGGGTGGTTTATGGATAATAAACGGGAAGGATATGTTTTTTTGTCGAGCAAGGGGATTGGGGAAGGGTTGGCGTTGTTTTATGAGGAGTATGCTGGGTGGCTGGAGAGTGTGGGACGGTGGGCGCAGGCGGAGGAGGTTTACAAGTTGGGGATTGAGAGGGAGGCTACGCCTGCGGCGAGGTTGTTGAGGAAGTTTGGGGAGTTTGAACAACGGCGGGCGGCGCAAGAGGAGGGCGATGGGCCGAGTAGTCCGGCGATTCCGGCGCAGAGAAAGGTGCTTGGGGTGAGGGCTGATCCTTTTGGGGCTGCCGAGCCGGTGGTGAGGGATCCTCAGGCGCCGAGGCAGACGAGTGGTGTTGGGGGTGGGGGAGCGAGGCCGGCGAAGTCGAAGCTGGCGATTTTCTCGGATGCGGATGCTGCGCCGGAACCGTCGGCCATGTCCTCTCGTGGACCGGAGTCGAAGGGGTGGGACTCGATTGGGTCGATGGCCGAAAGAAAAAAGGAGAACACCATGGCGCCGAAGCCGTGGGCTGGGGAGACGCTGAAGGCGGGAGGAAAGAAACCGCCTAGTGCTGGGGCCAAGATGGCGGTGTTCAGAGATCCGGTAGGTCCTGCCCCGTAACTTTCCAACATAAGCAAAAGTGTTGATCAATTTAGGACTAATTTGTGGGCCGTTTGTTGCTGGCGTTTCTATGTACTTCAGTCTATGGACAAGCAGATATCACAATCGCACATTCGAATTGACTATACCAAGGTTCAAGTTACTGTGAATCCGGCGAGTGGGAAGAGGGAGAGGATATATGTGGACTTGAGGGCTGTGTATCCGACGCCTGATGAGCCGGGGACGGAGAAGAGTTTTGAGGAGATTTGGGCGGCTAATAGGGGGTGGCTGGATGTTGAGTGGGAGGATGAGCAGCAGCATGAGTCGACGCTGTTTATGAATGATGAGAATAGCTTCCCGGGGGCTGGGAATGTGGGAGGAAAGCCGCAGAAGATGGCGATTCATGCGGATGTGATTAGGTTGGATGAGAATGGGGCGCCAATTTATCCGAAGGGGGAGAAGACGATGAGGAGAAAGAAGAAGCAGGAATTGAATGAGACGCAAACAAGTGGGTTTATTTTTGGGGATTGTTGGTAAGGGCGTAATTTGCTGACGGTGAAGCAGTTCAAACGAATTTTGACTCTCCTTCGGGCCCGAGGAAGCTGAAGAAGAAGAAGAGGCAGTCTGTCGGTGAGCCGACTATGACTCTGCATACCAAGGCGGCCACGGACGATATCTACGACATTTTCAATGCGGAAGTCAAGTCGGTAAAGCCTGTTGGTGGTAGTGATGACGAAAGGGGGTATGAGTCGGATGATTATACCATGGGTGATGGCACCAGGCGTATTTCAACCAGTGATGTCGATGAGGAGGAGGAGGAGGAGGAGGAGGAGGAGGAGGAGGAGGAGGAGGAGGAGGAAGAAGAGGTTGATGTCGATGGTGATGGTGATGAAAATGCCAGTGTGTGGTCGGAATCATCACACAAGCAGCATCAAGACCAGTCGGACGATTTGATCGATGCTCATGATGGGGAAGAGGACGATCATCCGGATGAGCCTCCTAGAACGAGGACCATGTTTGTTCCTATACCCCCTGAAGACTATGTGCCGACACGACGACCGTGGAGGGATCCTGTGGAGGCGGCTAACAACCGTCTTCCATTCATGACTCCCATCACGGAACGAACGGAAATGTCGCTTGATGTCACGGCTGATATGGGTCGGTACGAGCTACACAGCAAGACCCCGTCGAGGCAGATCAACAAGAACATGATTGCCGAAGAGGATGAGGAAGGGGAAGATCTGACACCGCTCAGCAGTCCGGCTCGGAGTGTGTTTGAGGATGAGAATGCCTTTCCCAAGGGCAAGGTGCCTCAGCCGCTGCTTCCCAAGGCCAGACCTGCGTTGGCGTCGAAGCCCCTTGCCACCAAGGTGCTGACGCCCAAGGCAACCAAGACGCTCGTTATCCACAACAAGGGGCCTATTATCAAGGATGCCCAGTGCAATCCTGTCGACACCGCTGTCCGAGGCGAGATTTTATCGAACATCCAGCCTCCCTTGACTTCGTACGATGGCTTTTATGACCACCGCAGCGAGAAGTCTGACCGCAGTGCCGAGATAAGAAAGTACTGTAAAGCAATCGGCAAAGGCGGCAACCGCTCCAGCACAGGCGACAAGTCTTCCAACTTTGGGTCGTCTGTCACCCTCCGCTTTCCCGGCACAGAAAGGGAATACGCCATCCGCCGTGAACTCGGCGCCGGAGCCTTTGCCCCGGTATATCTCGTTAACAACTCCCACCCTTCGGTGAATAATTCCGACGCCGACGATGACGAAAACAACGAAAACGCCATCATGGGCAAGGGGCGTTTTGCCTCTGCCCATCACAAGCGTTACCCGCAGGAGGCACTCAAGATGGAGTCCCCGCCTACTCCTTGGGAGTTTTACATGATGCGTCTGGCGCACAACCGTCTCGGTCCGCACGACAGGGCAACGGCTTCGTTGTCTCTAGCGTTGGAGTTTCACCTTTACCAGGATGAATGCTTTTTATTCCTGCCGTATCACCCCTTCGGGACGCTGCTGGATGTGGTCAACCTCTTCCGCGGGGAAGCCTCGGGCGTGATGGACGAGCAGCTGGCCATGTTTTTCACTATTGAGCTCTTACGCACAGTGGAGGCTCTTCACGCCAAGGGGATCATGCATGGCGACTTGAAAGCAGACAATTGCCTCTTGCGCCTTCCCGGTGATGAGACACCGCTGTCGACGAAGTATCAACCCTCGGGTGACGGGGGTTGGGCCTCGCGGGGAATTACGTTGATTGATTTTGGGCGCGGGATCGACATGAGGAATTTTAGGGATGATGTTCAGTTTGTGGCTGATTGGAAGACGACGAGTCAGGACTGTAACGAGGTGAGGGAGGGGAGGTTGTGGACGTGGCAGATTGAGTATTTTGGGGTGGCGGGGATAGTGCATTGTTTGTTGTTTGGGAAGTATATCGAGACGGTTGGGGTGAGGGATGGGAATGGATTAGGGAAGAGGTATAGGATTAGGGAGAACTTGAAGAGGTATTGGCAGACGGAGATCTGGGGGGGGTTATTTGAGATGTTGTTGAATCCGGGGAATTTTGTCGGGGGGGAGGAGGGGGGGCGGATGCCGCTTGTTAGGGGGTTGAGGGGGTATAGGGAGAGGATGGAGGGTTGGTTGGAGCAGAATGGGGAGCGGGGGTTGGGACTTAGAGGGGGGTTGGGGAGGGTGGAGGGTTGGGCTAGGGGACGGAGGTAGAGATGGTGTGTTGAAGGAAACACATCAACCGATTGGGTTTATTTTGTTATGGGTGTGAGAGAGTATTGTTTTCTTGTTATTAGGGTTTAAGTTTGGCCTTTGTGGTTATACAGTTGTACATGATAGACATGCACAGTCGAGGCAGATAATCCCCCCCCCTTCCTTTTTTTGTTTTTGTTTTATGCCTCTTGGTAGATATTCAGTTTACACACTTTTTATACACTTTATCCGGCCCCTCTATTCGCTCTCCTCGCCACAAGAATCACACGCCTCCTCCTCGGTCTTCTTCTTTTTCTTCGCAGCAGCAGCGGCCCCTTTTTTCCCTTTTGGCGCCGCCTTCTTGGCATCCTTGTCAGCCTTCTTGTCCACCTGCTCCTGAATCCTCTTCCTCTCTGCCGCGCCCTTCTTCTGAAGCTCCACCTCCAAATCTTTAAATTCCTTTGACTCGGCATCCATCCCTATCAACGACTCGAGCAGCTTGATCTCATCCGCCCAAATCTTCTTGTCTTCTGTCTTTTTGCCGTCCGGTCCCTTGACTTCAATAGGTGTCTCGAGCACCATAGGGATGTTCTGTAACCGCTCATCATTGACCACGTTGTGGAACGCTCTCAACCCAAGAAATCCCTGTCCGATATTCTCGTGAAGGTCCCGGTGTGATGAAAAGGGGGCTTTGCTATCGTTTAGATGGAAGGCTTTCAAGTACTTTAGCCCGACGACCTCGTCGAATTCCCTCATTGTTTTGGCGTAGGCTTCCGGCGAGCGGATGTCGTAGCCGGCGGCAAAGGCGTGGCATGTATCGAGGCAGACGCCGACGCGGGACTTGTCTTCGACGAGGGATATAATTGTGGCGAGGTCGGAGAAGGAGGAGCCGATGATGTTACCGCTTCCGCACATGTTCTCTAGGACGGTGATGACGGATTTGGTGGCTTTGTGGGCGGTGTTGAGGTGGGAGGCTATCCGGGCGCAGGCTTCAGACATGGGGAGGCCGCCGGTTGATCCCGGGTGGAAGTTGTAGAGGGTTATGCCCAGGGCGTCGCATCGCTTCAGGTCGTCGAGGAAGGAGGAGTAGGCTTGGGTGGATTTTTCCTTGTCGGGTTGGGCGAGGTTGATGAGGTAACTGGCGTGGGGGAGGATGATGTCGGGGGTGTAGGTGCTTGTTTTTAGGAGGGAGGAGAAGAGGGAGGGGGTTTCTGGGGAGAAGGGGGGGTATTTCCAGGTTCGGTGAGGTTTGAGGAAGATGGCGAAGGCGTTGGCGCCGATGCTGGAGGCGTTGGTGATGGAGTTTTGAACCCCCCCGGCGGCGGAGACGTGGGCGCCAATCTTCATGGCTAGTTTGAGGGTGTTGAGGGGGGTGCGGGCGGCGAGGGGCATGCTGTCGTCTGTCTTTTTGGAGGAGGTGGTGGTTGTTTTGCGCTTCTTGGGGGCTGGCTTGGTGGAGGGTTCGTCGTCTTCTTCTTCCTTGATGTCATTGATGTCATTGACATCAGACTTGACGCTCTCATCTTCTTTGTCTTCGTTGTAGTCGACTTTGCGCTTGGTTGTGGCTCTTTTGTTTACTTCCACCTTGGACTCGACAACGGAGGCGGCCGACTTTGCCTTTGAGACTTTGGTTGCGACGACTTTCTCTTCGACCCTGCCAATGGCTTCTGCGGTTAGCTTGGCTTGGGCAGCTTGTCTGGCTGATTGGCGGGGCATAATGAGCTGTGTTTCGTCGAGTTTCTGGTACAATTGATCCGTTCACTCGATGTGAATAGATTCAGTTGCCCAAGAAACAAACGCAGAGGTGCGAAAAAGGGTCCCCTGCCCGGCAGAATGAACTAAGAAGCGCGTCAATATGCGACGCGCCGCGATAGCACGTGATGTCGATTAATTGATTGTTGGTCATGCTCGCCCTGTTCCTCAGGCCAAAATCAGATAAAGTCCGATCCTCGCCCAGGCCCGCTGACAAGTTGCAGATCATCAGCTTGGCAGCGGATCTCTTGGCAAATGGTCCGAGTTCCCGTAGCGTGGTTTCAGCCCAAGACACAGCGTGCGAGTGGCTTATCTCAGCCAACTTCACACAACGACAGACACAGCCTTTCTCCCCCTCCATCTTGCTCTTTCACAGCAAATCAGACAATGTCTGTCCTGCAGCCTGAAGCACCTTCCTTATCGGTCACATCCTACAGCAATATTAACTCTTTAGATATTCAAGATCGACATGTTCTGGATTGACCGAACTCTCAGCTGACAAGAAGCGGACTAGCAGTGGACTCTCTCAAGCAGGCAGCAGTTTAAACGGGAATTAGGGAATTATAGAATGGGTCTTTGTTGCTGGGTAAGGTACCTCGTAAGCGGTAGGTCTCCGCAATCACGGTAGCATTCGGCTCCTTCTCCTCGGACTACCTCAACACCAAGCGCTGGGAGGGCACTGGGAGGGGCAGAGAGGCGGGAGGCAGAGAATCATCGCCAACATATCTCTGAATCCAGAGCGATACGCGACCCTCTTTGGCCTTCTCAAACACATGTTCGCATTCGCCCCTTTCTGCTGTTGGAGCATGGAAATTGTTTGCTGACTGTGCCCCTCCTTTACATGGGGCCAGCCACAGCGCTATCCCTTGTGCTGGTGCTATTTTTGACAAGAGGGGCCCAGTCCATCGGTGACATCTGGACCCAGCTTCGGGGTCAGATTGCGAGATTGGTGATATTCTTCTTTGAAGACACTGTCCAGTCTGCAAAGAAGCTTGAAAGACGGCGGTTCCTTGCCCTGAGCCGCCCGCCACTTGGCTTTATTCTCGAAGCAGAAAGACGGACCCCGAATACCATTTTCGGGAGAGAATGTGGAGGGGCCGTTCCAGCCGTCGCATGTCGCACTCACTTGTTCCCTTGGAAGATATATGCCTCCTGCCATGCCTCTCCATGCCTCCGGGGGACCAACCGAGCGGTGTACAGAGAGTGTTCAGACAATCATCATCAGCAACCATCCGATCTTTTTATGCTTCACTCTGTCATCAATCTATCAAAGTGATCTACGGAGTAGAGATTCCCTAGACAGAACGCTAGAATCCCATCAGCAAGCAAGCGAAGCATTGGCGTCCAGGGTGGCTTACAAAGCCTTGGCGTACCTCATGCAGGCCAACTGCAAAGTGCTCCCGCCGATTCTCTACTCTGTACAAGCAGCTTGCACTTTGCCGTGCCTGCTGCTCGCTGATGCTGCCAACACTCCGCCCCAAAAAAATACCCTTAGCCCTCCCCTCTGTTTGCACCAATTCGGTGCTGGGCCGCGCAACCTTCTTACCCATATTCCCTTTACATACGGGAGACCTACCGCCGAGAAGACAAGCAAGCGCCAGACTCGCTCGCTCCCCTTTCTCCTGCCGCTCTGTACGACGACAAGAATAGTCTAGGCCAGAGAGACAAGCAGCCCAGGAAACTAAAAAAAAAAAAAAAAAACAATCATCAGAAACAACCTGATGGCGAGCCACATCGACAGACCATGATCACTTTTCCCTAACAATCGGCTGTTGAATTCCTACCCACCATCAGCCTTGCCTCACCATGGAGATCGACGACTCGGGGGACACGGGCGATGGCCGCCGGCTTTCGATAGAGAAGAAGCCCATCATTATTACCGACGCCATCATCGACGACGAGGATGACGAACCGTCCGCCTTTGAACGCCTACCCGACGAGATTATCCAACAGTGTGTTTAGTCTTTTTCTACTTCGTGAAATCGCCCCCTATGCCCAGTCCGCCTTTGCGTGTGTTTGTAGCATCTAACATGACCGTGCTAGAATTCTGCAGGAGACTGACCCGAATGGATTCGCGTCGCTGGCTCTGCTCAACTCGAAATGGAGAAGCGTAGCCCAGCAGGCGCATCTCTATGCCCATCACTTGTCGAACTGTCCCTCGTATGCCATGAGCCACAGTGGCCCAGTCAAGGTCGATAGCGAAGATGACCTGCCAAAACTCAAACGACAGTTTGCAAAAGAGGTGAAGCGCAACCTCTTCGAAGCGTACTTGCGTCCCAATGAGACCGTCATCAAGGTCATATCCAACTCCATCAGCTCATCGTCCTGCCCCGGAGGCGAGGGCATCCAATTCAGTGCCTCACCAAAAGGCCATCACATCTTGGCTTATAACTCTTCCAGAATACATGTTGTTGATGTCAGAGGCGCCGAGATTGCAGTAACAAGAGAATTCAAGATTCTGAGGCGGCCAGCGGCGACATGTATCAATGATCAGGGGACAATGCTCGCGGTGCTATTGACGGAAATGCAAGTGGACATCTACCACCTAACGCAGTCACCACCAAAGCGAACGCACTCCATGATTTTAGACCACAGCCCACGCGCCATCGCCTTGTCACCATGCGGGTCAGTACTAGCGGCCGCTTACGAAGGTGGAATCGAGGTCTCTTCGCTGAGCCAGACCGCCATGGCCACCGACCGGAGAGCTGTCAAGTGTGATGGCGTCGATGCTTTGACCTTTTCGTTTGACGGAACTCAAATTCTTGGGACGACAGTTCACTCATCCCAACCGAATACTGTGATACTGACAGCACCTTACTACGACCCTGGAAGCCATATGGAGTCCGATGATATCAGCGCTTTGTGGACGACATCGATCTTGTTTCCCAACACCAGTCGGGATTGCAGTCACGCCGTCTTGTTACAGAATGGGAAATACGAGGAAGCAGCATGGACTTTTACCTACGACCGTAGCTTCGAGACCTTCCGGGCCGTGCGTATTGACGATCTGAGGAACGGCACAACCTATTTCACAGGGCCAGTTCCCAATACCGAATCGCAGACCAGGCTCATTCCATGTACACTCCCGGCTGCCTCTTATTATGGAGAGCTGGTTTCGGCAGGCTTTCAGGGGAAGGATATCTGGCTGTATGGTGTTCCTGAGGATCTTGACGCCGTGCCGGATACCACCAGTGCGGCTGCGGAGAACAACTCGGGCAATGGTGGGCTTCTACGACGAAATAGCGGTCCATCGATGCGGGCAGCTTCACGGGTTCAGGAGAATGAGGCTCGGGTGCCCCAATGGCAGATTCTATGCGACAAACTGCGCAACACGTTTGTGGGAGGATACAAGATTGCTGAGCTCGAAGGTGTAAGCACTGTCAAGTTCGTGGCCGATTTTGCAGACTCGTGCATAAAAGAGCGATTGGTAATCACTGCCCGTGGCGTCACGCCTAATATCTCTGTCGCGGACGAGGAGGGCATCGATTTTGTAGATGGCGGCCGGATCACTCTTCTCGACTTCGACTACAGCGTAACCAACGGGGTTATCAAGGAGTTTACCATCGACGTAGGAACGAGGGAGCCCGAAGTGCTGGAGGAAGAGCATCGTGATATGGAGACCGAAGTGGCCATCGTTCGTCGCAGGACTGTCGCTCAGAAAAGGGGCAGCAGGGCTGTATCTACTGTCATGCGCAGCGCAACAACTGCTGCTCCTCGCCCACCACCGTTGCCTACCCAGCCCTCCTCTTCAACACAAAAGGAAGATGACGATGACCCCTTGGTTCCTCGTCGAGTAGGTACCGTCCCACCTCGCCGCAATGGTCCACCGTCGACAGTCGATGAAGTCGGAGAGACAGAATCTATGCTCGAAGAACAAGAGGCCCTCGATGCGCCTTATTCCCAAGGAGATCCGCGCTCAGGGACAACTCTTCGCCGTGCGGCTACCGCCGCTGCCAACAACCGCCGGTTGCATCCACAACAAGCAGCCGCAGGACCGGTCGAATATCGCAGAGCTGATGGTCGAGCTGAGCATCCCCATGAGAGTGATGCGGACAACTGGGTTCCTCCACCACCACCGTACCAGAAAGAAGACCCCGGCGACCTCCCAGCTTTCCTTCGACACACGGCCGGTTTGCCTGCCGGTGCCGGTGTTCAGACCCATGACGGCAAGCTACAGGTCGACACAGCAGACAGGCAAGCTGCACGCATGTCGTCAGCCTCTATGTTCCAGCCCCGTCGCAGCCAGACTGTCACCACCACTACCAATAATCGTCATTCTTCGCCAAACCCGCCCGTTCCCCCTGTCCCACCACTTCCATCGCTCGATATAATCCCGCCGGTACCGGCTCTCCCGGCAGGCATTATGGGCTCACCACTGCCGCCGCCTCCTCGAATCATGGCCTCTCACGAACGAAACAGCAGCTCGGGGTCGCTTTCGGTGCAAAATCCTGTTGTGCGGCCAGGTTCCAGCAGCTCACGCTTCCTAGATGGTGACAACATCTATGATGTTTCACCGCCAGACTCGCCTGCTCTGGCACCGGTAAGGCAACATGTATCCCGAGAACCTAGTGGCAGCCCGGCAGAGAACGATCCGTCGCCACCCGTTCGAGCCAGCATGTTGTTTGTGTCACCTCCCACGGCCAGTCAAGGGGACTTTGCCGGTTCCGGTCCCAGCCCCTTTGCCGGTCAAGCTGCTCGTGTTTCTCCAGAAACGGGCCTTCCAGGGGCTAGTGAGACGACTATGGCGTCGTCCTCGTCGGTCACCAATGCGTCGGTGCCACCGAGTCACCGACCAGTAGTCGCGTCGGAGGAACCCCCAGCTGTGAGACGCTTGTCCGTCTCGAGGACCTGGCCAACGCAGCCAGTACCAATTAACACGGCTGCGGTATCCGACGGCTACCCGTACTCGGCTCCTATTCCTGGCAACGGGACCGACGGTACTATGTCTCGGTCGTTCCCGCCTCTGCCCCGGCCCGATCAGATCTCGAATCTTGGGAATGGTAACCATCGGTTCTCTGGCCACTTTCAGCTGCCACCGCGTGCTCCCGTGGCGGTGGCAGGCCCACATTCTGCCCACCCTGCCATGACTATGGATGAGCATCTGCCGCAACCTCAGCAGCCGTGGAGGAGGACCTCGTACCAACGACCTGTATCACAGCAGCAACATTATTCTTTCCCCTTGCAGGGAGGAGGCGGTGGCGGTTCACCGCCGTATCATCGATCGTGTCACTCCCGCGCTACGATTCATGAGCCGCAGCCGAGGAGGCCGTCGGATATTGTTACCTCGGGGCCTTTGGTTCAGCAGCAGCCTCAGGAGGACATGCCGCTTATTATTTCGACGCCAAAGGGGGTTCAGGGGGCATTTGATGCGCCTGGGTCGTTTTCGTCAACTCAACAAAGGGCGGAGACGCCGATTTTGGCGCCGGTGCCGAGGCATCCTAGGCCTGTCACGCAGTCGTCCATACTTATGCCACGGCAGGTGCCGGAGAGGTTGGATACTATTTTCAGTTTGTCAGATAACGGGCAACAGCAGCAGCAGCAACATCATCATCAGTTTTTGAATCATCCGCCCCCTGTGCCGGGGTCGTCGAGTGGTGGTGGGTTGAGTGGGTTTGCGAGGAGTGCGCCGAGTCTGAATAGGAAGCCGAGTAGAGCAGAGAGGTCGGCGGCCAAGAACATTGCTGATGCGAAGAAGAGGGGGTGGAGTGGGATGACGGTTAGGAGTAAGAGTAGAAGGGGAAGGGGAAAAAAGAAGCAAGAGATGGATGCGATGAGTACGGTTGCGTGGACGAATGTTGAGGGGAATAATGTTACTTGGCAGAGGGGGCAGGGTCAAGGGCAAGGGGGAAAGGAGAAGGATAAGAAGTGTGTGGTAATGTGATGGATGGGATGGGATATATATCAGTTGGGGTATGAAGGGTAGATATGTGGGAATGCGTTTGATAGGGCATATAGAAGGGGGGGCTTCTTTGTGTTTATTTGATGAAGGAGGGTTGCTGGTTAACAGGACAGGGTACAAGGTAGGATAGGAAAGGGAAGGCGGAGGGTAATGAAATGACTACTAATGTGGACTTGATATGACTGTTTCTGTGGGTTTTGGGTGAGTGAGTGTTTTGTTGGAGTCGTATGCTCCCATACATCAAGAGAAGGACGAAAGCCAATCTTGTGACCAGTGAAGGAGATATTTGAAGGCAAGCTGTTGTTTGGGGATCTTGATGCTGTCTACGAGGACTGCTATTTCACAAAAATCCTGTGTCTTCATATCTTCAATGCTTCATGGCTGCATGCAACGATTGACACTTAAGTAGTTGTCAAAGGTTGTTTTGACAGCTACTTGTCTCTCCCACAATCTCTTTTCACAGCTATCTCTATTATAACTACCTTTCTGCAACTCCTTTTTCACAGCAAGGTATCCGACTATTTTGCACTTATTTGCTCACCTACAATTTCACAGCCGTATTTTCACAGCTACATTTCAACATGGACTTTTTCACAGCTATTCTTTCACGGCTAATTTTTGACAGGTATATCTTCATCGCCATTGTTCTTTCACACCTTATATTTCACAGCTACTTTTCCCGGTTGTTTTTTTCACAGCAATCATTTCACAGCTAACCTGTTTCTTTCACAACCACTTCTCACGGCTACTTTTTCACACCTACTCTTTTCGCACCTACATCTTTTCCCAGCTATCTATTTTCCCAGATATCCATTTTCCCAGATATCCATTTCCCAAGCTATCCATTTTCACAACCACATTTTCACAGCTACTTTTTTTCACAGTTACTTTTTTCGCAGCTTCTTTTTCACAGCCATCAATCTATTTCATGTTTAACTTTCACAGCTATTTCTTGACCTCGGTCACTTTTCACACCTGTCATATTTCACAGCTACATATCTCTTTTACAGTCATCTTTCACAGCCGTCAACGTCACAGCTGTCCCCAGGTTTATGATCGCGCTTTCTTCTCCCAACCTTACAGCTCAATGGTATATATGAGGTGCTGTTTGACTCTTGATATTGACAAGTAAGTAGGGCATGTGTGGCAGACAGAGCTGGTGCTATTGATCGTTGTAAGGGATGTGAAGTAAGAATTGTGATATAAATCTGGAGTTCACAAGAGTTAGTGGAAGACACCAACATGTTGCGTGACTCGGCCAATCAGCAAGTATCATCTTTCAGAAGTTTCAGCAGACACCCACTGCATCAAGTCTTTTACAAACAATATATTACGACACCACAAACATCACCACATCTCATCATAAAAGAGTGATTTCAGAACGAGTGACTCCAATTCAGTTAGTTCCCTCCCCAAAATCAAGCGCAAAGTAAACTTGGAGCAAGAAACTAAACGAATGTCCTCCCCCCCTTCCCCCCCCCCATCATCATCATCATCCTCCTCCCCCACCACCCCTTATCTCCACATCCCCTGCAAACCCCCTGCCAACGCCGTTCCCTCCCACAAAACTCAATGCTTCTTCTTGCTCTTCGTCTCCTCCTGCTCACCCTCCTCCGCAGCAGCTTCAGCAGGAACAGCAGCAGCAGCAGCAGCCCCCTCTTCTGTCGTTCCAGCCTCGACAGTGGGATCCTGACCGGGGACGTGCTCGCCGGTGGCCTCGGTGGTGGAGGTCTCGGCGAGGTCTTGCTTCGTGTCCTCCCCGATCGGGGGCACCTCTGCGCCGGTGGAGGTCTTGGGGCCGTCGTGGGCGCCGATCGGGTTGCCGCGGGAGGAGTTGGTTGCCATTTTCAAAGTTGTTTGAGTTGGTTTGTTGCTAAAAGATGCAAGGCTGGGTAAGATAATTGATGAGATGATGTCTGGGAGGAAGGAGAGGTGGGTGATGGGGGAAGCGAATAGGTGGTTATATAGCTGGGTTCTTGGGTGAAAGATGGTGTTGAGTTACACTTTCACAAAGGCACAAGTGAGCCTTGATTTCGAGGCGGTGAGGACAAAAACATGGAGTTAAATTGCGCGGTGAGTACAAAATTTACATTGTGATATGCCTCTTTTGTTTGGAAAACTTGAGAGCACATGATCAGGATCGTCAATTGCTGGCTGGTCAAGAAGAGATGATGTCACTGGCTGGGCAGCGGTGGTAAGTGGTTCTGCCCTTCGCTGACAAAGGGTTAGGGTTGTACTGCATGGAAGCTATGATCAACTGGGGTTTTGGTGACCATTTTGTGTGCTGCTCTCTTGTTGAACGACGACCACCACCTCGATCGAACCACACCACCACCTTCGGTTTATTTTCTGTCTCTCGATTCTGTGGAATCCCGCCCGTGAGAGATGGTACGGTGAGGGACACAATGCTGCCGGCTAATTTTCTCCGACGGGTAGCGGGTTGTGGTGGGGGAGTAATAGGGGGGAGGGTTCTGTCGTCGTCTTTTCCTGGACGACGCGTTGTTTCTGTCACTCATGGCCACAGTCACATCAGCAGCAGCCACAAGAGTCATCATGGCTGTCATAATATCGGTCAGCAAAGACGGATGATACAAAGCCTGCTGGCCAGGCACAAGTGTGTCACTGTTGGCCTTGGCTCATTAGAGTTGTCCTCCTCCATGTCAACAGCCGAGTTGAAGGTGAGTATTTACGATTACGCAAGCCCGATGGTACAAGGACAACAGGGCTAACTACTCACGACCGCTCTTTTCCAGAAAAGAGTCATTTCTGCTGTTGCTCAGAGCTTGCGCGTCTCGTCGACGGATGACGCTGCTGTGGTTCTTGTGTCCAGGTCACTAGCCCCTTGGCTGGAGGATCAGGCATTTATGGCTGGGCTGCTCGAAGCTACGACCTCTGATGAGACGGGGAGGGAGCTCAGCGTCTTGAGTGCGGCGGTGGATGAAGTTCCACGGTTTCAGGGCGCTCCAAGTTCTTCCGAGGGTTTGTCTGTTTTGCGCGGAAGTTCTACCCGGGTGTTGCCCGGTCTGTGGGAAGTCGGGAGCAACCAGACCTTCTCACCTTCACAGCAACCGTCCTTCCTCGAGCTCCGTCTCCCTGGGCTCCAACCAAAAGCAGAGCCTCTCCAGGTCACGGTCCCTCTTGCCAATACCATCTTTACCACCGGGAAGTCCCACGCTCTTTTTGCGAGCAAATGGCGCCATGATCCCGCTGCGGCCCGAAAAGGCCTGAGCATGGCGGCCAGTGTCGAAAAGACAACACAGACTATCCTTCTTCCAGGGTACGATCAATCCTCGGCGAGTACCGTGTACACAGCACTTGTACCAGTCACGCGCCCACACAAGATTGTTGCCGGCCTGGGAAACATCCTTCGACAGGTCGAGGTGGGGGTCAAGCCAGAGCCGGCGTCCAAGGAACTTGAGGCGATCATTCCCGCACTTCTCAAGAAGCGCCTGGAGCACTCCGAGTCGGACGAGCTGACGTATAGTGGGCCTGTAGGCGTCTGGGCCTTGATCATACCTGAGGGTGCCGTCGATCAGTTTCCCATCCCAAACCCCCTTGACGTGCAGAACTATGATCCATCTAGCGAGTGGGACTTGGTACATCAAACCTCGCAGGCCATGGACGGGCTAATAGCTGCCGGATGCCAGTTGCGCAAGATCCGTAAGTCTTTATCTCCTTTCCTGCCACGACTGACGGCTCTGATACTCTTGTCAATAGTCAGCGGCGGTGGCGGCTGGGGTCTCAAGCAAGGCCTCCTGTCACTTGATCCAAACACAAGATACGCAAGAGAAGAGCACGAAGACATGGAGAGCTTTATCCGGTCTTTCAAGCGCGAGGATGCCACCGGCGGTATTGTCACGCCGGGCTCCTACGTCCAGTTCTTCACCGAGGCCATCCCCCCAACAAGGCTAAAGCTGGCCTGGCCTTCTGACCGCCCTACCTTTGCCATTGGAACATCTGGTGGGAAGACGTCAGAGGAGATGGAGACTTTCCCCGACCTCTTTGGTGCTGTCTCTTCAGAGGGTGTCTACATCTCTTCGGAAGAGAACGCCGCCATAACGACCAAGCTAGACGCGCCACAATCTTATGTGGTATCTCACGCGAGTGAGGAATAACATGCCCAGTGCAATGTGACAACACTGTACCGATATCATCTTCAACCTTGAGGTCGCGTCATGTGGCGCCAGGCCAGAGCCGTCCGTCGTTTGATAGAGTTCAAGAGACTCCGCTCCGGGAACGCCACGTCTTCCCTTCTGGCCCTAGCACAACCCAGGCCAGACTGGACAGCACTTTAGCATTCCGAAATCAAAAGCCAGTTTCCGTGGCGTGGTAGTATAGCGGTTATTGCATTCCCAAGTTTGAGCAACGACCCAGGTTCGACTCCTGGCCCGCCAATCAGCGTTTGGTTTTCCAGCGTTTGTTTCTCTTTTTGCCCAAGTCCACACAGACATGGAGTCTGCCAACAATGCCCATGGATGTGAAGGGAAACCATTTTGTGAAACTGGAGTTCAAATTAGCGAGGCAGTGTTTTTTGTAGTCTTGATTGAACTTTGAGCACTTGACAAACTCCCCGCCATCTATCGAATCACCCCCATCATGTCCATTCGCCCATATCATTCCTCCCCCTCTCATTCCTCCTTCGCCTTCCTCCTCCCCAACCCCTCCCCCACCGCCTCAGCAACCCCCTCCACCGTCGTCCCCCTTTCCCTCTTCCCAATCCTTTCCCCTCCCAACACCGTCCCCTTCGCCACAAGCTCATATACCTTCGCCGCAGCCTCGAAAATCCCCTCCCACTCTTCCCAATTTCCATTCTCCCTATGGGTCTTTCCAATCTCCTCCATCTCCCTAACCCACCTGCCCGCCTTGGGAGCCAGCCCAGTAACAGCTTGTTCCAGTTTCTTCCCCGCTGCCTCACCCTGGAGTTCATTGACCGACTCCAATAGTTCGGGTAGGACGCCCAACTGGTGAGCGGTGGTCACTGACTGGAGTGCCACGGCCGCGTAACCTTTTGATAAGGATGCGAAAACCATTTTCAGGCCGCTTGCCTGGCCTAGTTCGGGGGAGATTTTTTTTTCCCCGAGGACCTCACCAAGGCCAGGGAAGATATCCGAGAGAGCAAACGGGCCGGAGGTGGGGATGATCGGTTTCGTCCAACTGCCATCGACAAAAGAGGGAGGGCCGCCGAGGATGGAGCCGTCGATGAATTTGACACCAGTGAAAAGGGAGGAGATGGACAGCAGGGTAGAAGGGGAGACAGCATTCAAATCAGCATAAACCAGCTCCGTCTCCTTCCTATCCCACGCTTTCACCACCCTCTCGGCGGTCGAGTAGGCTTCGGCAGGGGGGACAATGGACAGGATGAGGTCCGAGTGGTCGACTAGTAACTCGTCAGAGGGGAGGAGGACGGCGCCGGCGGAGAGCGCGCGGGATTTGGTGTCCTCGCTGGGAAGGTGTCAGTATGGACAGGACACGTAAAATGGGAAGGAACAGACCTCCTGTCGGAAACATTGGTCAACACAGCATAATTATGCGCCATCAGCAACCGCGCGACCCCGCTTCCCATGTCCCCCATGGAGATGACCCCTATTAGGCCGAGGTGCCTGCCCCGGAGGGCGTCAAAGTCGGGGAGGTCTGCCATTGGAGGATTCAGATACTTGAAATATGTTTTAGACTTCCATAAAGTGAGGGTTTTAGGGAACTTGAGGGCTGAAAATATTAGATGGTTGGTGAGTGAGGAGGGCTTTGTAAGTGACCGACGGGAAAGAATCAAACAACCCCGCGGTTGCGTGCTCACATTGCATCAGTTCTCAATGCTCAGTGCAAAAGGCAGCTACGACTCAAAACTCGGGCAAGAATGTATTGTCGTGTCTACAAGTCTGCCTGTATATCTAGTCCAGTGAACTTTTGGACTGATCATAGTAAAACAAAGTTCGTCTAGTACACCTATATGTACTTCAAAAACCGTGCTGTTGAATGATAATAACTTGGCCTTTGACAACATACAACCTGTACAGAACCGACCACCATGACTTTGGCAGTTTGAGCCGTATATAACACCACACCTCAGCAGTAACCCAAGACGCAAAACATCAACGCTTGATAAAGGAGTAGAGTTCCTATAGAATAACAGCAAAAAAAAAAAAGGCTGGCGCGTACCAACAAGCAGCGATATCCATACTTCGCTTTAGTTGCTTATGATTATAAAACCCCATCCCATGCTATCCCGTGTACCAATCATTCCCCTGCTGACTGATCTACTCAATCATGTCAATGTCCCCGTCAGTTTGCTGCTGAGCCGCCGCACCATTCGCAGCAGGAGCCGCATCGTTCTGCTGAGCACCACCACCGCCAAAGTAATCCTCCATCTCGGCGTCCAACTCCTCTTGGGTCTTCTTTGGACGTCTCTCAGACTTCTCACCACCGCCACGCCCGCCGTCGTCACGTTTACCACCTCCACGCTCCCGACGGCCACCCCCGCCCTGTCTCCGGCCACCTCCACCTCCTTCACGACGTCTCGGGGGCATAGGGCTGCGCGAACGACTGGCGCCAGGTCGGTATCTATCGATGCCCTTGCGAGCGGCCTCCTCATCAGACTGGCGATGGGGCGAAAGCGAGCGGGATCTGCCGCTCGGGACTGTGATACGCTCGGCAAGCGGGCGCGGGTTGATCGCAGTATCAAATGGGTTGCGCCTTGGACCCGTAGGCATCATGGCAAGGCGGATTGGTTGGCCGGCAGCGTTGGCACCGTCAAACTCCTTGATCGCCTGTGCAGCGTCGTGGGATGACTGGTACGTGACAAACGCTGTACCCTCTGAGCGGCCGGCGCGGTCATACTTCATCTCCAACTTGACGAGAGGGCCAATGCTGGAAAAGAGTCCCTGCATATGCTGGTGAGCTTGAATCCCCGAAACAGTCCACCAAAATGTTTTGACATACCTCCAACTCCTCTTGCGTCAACTCATAGTGGATATTATCCACACGGATCTTGCTGCCTCTCGAGTCGCTGAAACCCGGTTAGTTACCGTACATGAAAATAGAACACTCCATGGTATCCTGCCATACCCAGAGTACTCGTTCGAGTTTCGTCTTCTCGGAGCAGATCGGCGGCTCCCTACAAACAATTGTTAGCACGTCCCCCAAACCTCATCCTCGACCCAACATACCATGATCCTCATATCTGTCATGAACCCATTCGCTGCGGAATCCGTCAATTTTCCGGCCTGTGTCTTAACCAGGGCCGATGGGTCGAAATATCTATACGTACGTGTCGAGGTTGCGAGGCGCTTCGTCTCTGAAGGACTGTTTCTCCCCCACAAGAAACGGGAGCTGTTAGCCGGCAAGTTTCAACCAATGCGTTACCTATTCCCCCCGGTCGTGATTCCGATCCGATCCGAGGCCGCATCGAAGCGCACACAACACACATCAGGGAGTATCGTCTGTGTGGATTGAATGGCGGCGTCGAACAGTCTGAGAAGTGACCCGGAGGTGCGGTAAGAGAGAAAGGGAGGAGAGGGTTCATTCAACCTAGAGATAGCGGTCGCCCGACGAGCTTAAGCAAATGGTGTTTTTTGCGAGAAACTTGACAACAGACCGTACTCGAAGAAAAACAGGTAGAGAGGAGAAACAGTCGCAACGAGCGTACCTTTCTTACGCCATCCCTGGGATAATCCGACCGATTGTCGTTGTTGTTGTTGTTGTTGTTGTCGCGCCTACGGAGACGACCGTCCCGGGAATTGCTGCTGTTGCCGCCGCGGTTTCCCCGATTGCCTCCTCTGTTGTTCTGCAGTCTCGCGTCAGCATCTTCCTTCACGGCGCCACCTGTGATGCAGGATGCCGGGGGGGCGGTCAACAGGCAACCGGCGGTGGGGAGGGCTGTTGGACATACCTGCTTGCGGTCGGCAAGGATCTCGTCAAGGCTGCGGTCGAGAATACGTTCCATGCTGGGCAATTTGGTAGGGAGGGCAAAGATCGAAAACGGGAGGCGATCTAGGTGATGTTGGCAATGGTCTAGAGTTGGTTCAAAGTTGCGGTCGCAACACAGTTGGAGAATGGAACGCCAAGGCCTTTAGACACAAGTGGGGCCGTTGTGGTACCAAGATGGAACCGTCCTGTCCAGGACCCACTGTTGACCGCGGGGGTGTGCACGTATCGAGGGGCTGGATTTATATTCACTTGACGACTACATATATATTCACTTGACGCATATCAGACCTGTCAAAGAAGGTAATGGATGGACATGTCTTGGAAACAGCCCCAGGAGGCTCACATCATCAGTCACCATAAATAGTCACATATCGAACAGCCCTTCCTCGTCTCTTCTTCTTCTGGGTTCGGTCTACGTCGAATTTTTGGTAACATCCCTGGATACACATAACACCGTGAAACAAGCCAAAGACAACGCAGATAAAAGAAAACCAGCCTTCATTGATAGGCACTATCCGTCCTAAAGCACCTCGCACCATCCAAACAGATTACGGTGCAGATGCTCTCAGCCTATCCCTCCTATCAACGCTTTTATGGGTAACGGAAACCCACCCCAGATGCCCAGGTCTTTGGCAAAAAAACTAAAATAAAAAAAATTCCCGAGCGATAAAGCAGATTCCCTCCTCCCTACCTACCAGACGAACGCAATCACGCTGCTCTTCAGTGTATCTCAATGCCGATGCGCAGAACGTGACCAGGTATGCCGTAAGAACAGAGAAAAACGGTCCAGGAACGTCGTACAGATGTGTGCTGTTTAGATGAGGTCGGCCACGTTCATCGGCATCTCCTCAATCTGGGTGCTGTAGAACTGCTCAATCTCGCGCATCATGCGGACATCATCAGCAGTGACAAAGTTGATCGCAACACCCTTGCGACCGAAACGACCACCACGACCAATGCGATGAATGTAGTTCTCACGGTTGGCGGGGAGATCGTAGTTGATGACCAGGGAAACCTGCTGAACATCAATACCACGGGCCAAAAGGTCAGTGGCGATGAGGACACGAGAGGAGCCGGAGCGGAACTCCTTCATGATGAGGTCACGCTGGGCCTGGTCCATGTCACCGTGCATGGCCGAGACGGTGAAATCACGGGCAGTGAGCTTGTCGGTAAGCCAGTCGACCTTGCGGCGGGTGTTGCAGAAGATGACGGCCTGGGTGATGGTGACAGTCTCATACAAATCGGAGAGGGTATCGAGCTTCCACTCCTCCTTCTCGACGGCGATGTAGAACTGCTTGATACCTTCAAGGGTAAGCTCGTCCTTCTTAACCAAGATGCGGACGGGGTCGCGCATGAACTTGGTGGTGACCTCAAGGACGTCCTGGGGCATGGTGGCCGAGAGAAGGACGACCTGGGTGCTCTGGGGAAGGAGCTGGAAGATGTCGTAGATCTGCTCGGTGAAACCACGCTAGAAGGGGGTTAGCTTGGATTCGCACCCACAACCCACACCAGCCCACAAATATTACTTACAGACAACATCTCATCGGCCTCGTCGAGGACAAACATCTTCATGGAGTCCGTCTTAAGGAAACGACGCTGAATCATGTCGTGGACACGACCGGGGGTACCGACAACCACCTGGGGGCCCTCGCCGAGAGCCTTCATATCGTCTCGGACGCTGGTACCACCAATGCAGGCGTGGCACTCAATGTTCATGAAGTCGCCGATGGCGACAACAACCTTCTGAATCTGCTGGGCCAACTCACGGGTGGGGGCGAGAATGAGGGCCTGGCACTGCTTGAGGGAGGTGTCGATCTTCTGGAGGACCGAGATAGAGAAGGTGGCAGTCTTGCCAGTACCGGACTGAGCCTGGGCGATAACATCATGGCCTGATATCTTGTTAGGACATGTCGTGTGTATGCGACGGGGGTTAGAGTAGTCTTACCCTTGATGACGGGCATGATAGCACGCTGCTGAATAGCAGAGGGGCGCTCGAAACCGTAGGCATAGATACCTTTGGAAATTGTCAGAAAATCTTTGATCTTATTGCCACCCTATTGGGTATCGTTGTCGACCGATGGGGTGCTTACCGCGGAGGAGCTCCGACTTGAGGTTCATCTCATCGAAAGAGTCGACGGTCTCATCGTAGTTAGACTCGATCTGTCCTGTATGTTGCCATCACGGTCAGCGGCTGTGCTTGCTCGTTCCGTTTGCGCATCGAGTGCTTTGGGGGGCCGGTGGGTTGTGGGCGGGGTCGAAGGCAGAATGCGCACCGCACCGTGATGCCCAACGCTCTCGAGAGGTGCGCGGGCAGCGGCGATGCGACGCCATGCGATGCTCGTCAAAGGTGGAAGAAGCCAAACGTACCCTCGGGGACGTCCTCGAGACCCTTATCAGCCATGATTGCGGTGTTGAGTTGGCAAAAATTTCCAGATCCAAGCGCTGCTTAGATCTAGAAATCAGAAAAAGATGGTGGGGTAGCGAGAAAAAAATCCGCAGACGACTCGGAGAGTGTTGCGAAGTGCTTTTGAAGCTGGAGTCTCCTTATAAAAAGAAGATAGATTCGAGAGTCTCAGTTGGAACACTGAGAACAACTGAATCTAAAAGGCCGTTTGGTATCTTGGGTGTGGATTGTTTAGAATTGGTGGTGGACGGAGAAGAGAGACCAGAGCAGGGTGGGAGGGAAGTGATAAAAATTCGATTTGGCGGAGAATTTATGAACGCCTCAGGCATCAACCCCTCCCACTTTTGCCAACTCTTAGTGGGGCAAAGAGGCCCCCCATTCACTTTAGCGTTCTGCTCATTGTTTTCAGGCTTTGGAGCAACCGTTCCTACGGCACTGAGTGAGCCTCTGAAGGAATTGCAACCTCACCCACACCCGGCACCCAGTGGCTAGACTAACACCTCTTTTTTTACCTTTTTTTTTTTTTTTCCCTGCGAGGAACTTTTTTTTTCCTTCACTTGCCGGGGGCAACCCACATCCTCGCCCACCTTTACGGCCCAACCAGTCGGCACACGTCATACGCATATTTCTCACATACTATCATCCAGTCGGTTGACTCATTTTTAGGAGGCTCTGGGGTGCTGTCAAGAGCGAGCAGTCCTTTTCTTCTATTTCCTTGGTTGCCCAAAGCCTGGCCTGGCCTGACTGACCGTTGAGGCTCCCACCCCCCACACCTTACTTACCACCCCCTGACTCCTGAGAATCAGGGCGCCGCACGAACCATGATTCTGCCACACCACCAACGCCCCAACAGGAGTATTGCCTTTGAGGAGGCTGCCAATGGGAGCCAACCTTCGACTCACCGTAGCGTGACTGGGAATGGTGACAAGGAGGTAGATTTGGAGGATTCTGCTGTTGACTCCTCGGCTGTGCCACTCCACCCGCTCGGTATCAAGCCGCTCGGAAACAAGTACTTCTCCAATGTGAATGATGCTCGGAAATACCTGGGCACTTTGCAGGGCCTCCCGGATGAGATGCTCATGCAGCTTCTTGAATATCTGGATACACGTACTTTGAGGCTTCTGGGCTACACATGCAAATTTCTCTTTGCTTGCTGCATGTCAGACGATATGTGGAAGGCAATCTTCTTAAAGTAAGTATTGTCCCTGTTTGCGGTTGATTTTTCACAAAGCATTCAGTTCAAAGGCAAGGGGAGAAGCAGAGGATAATTTTTCTTTCTCTTTTCCCTGTGGTTGGAACCCTACTGGAGACCTTGTGACCTTTGTCTCGTTTGGGATGAATGGGCAAAGGGGGTTGTGCGAGTCAAAGGTCTAACGTTTTTCTCTCCAGGTCAGATTTGGGAAAACAGTCATCCTTTCCTTGGCTGGGGTCATGGAGATCTACCGTCTTAGGCCTCTCAACAGAGAAGCAGATTCAGATGGACTGCAGCAGTGTGTTTTCCGACGTGCTGCATCGCCCGTTCGTCTGCAGTCATATCTCCTTGCGCAACTACACGACCAAGATCCCAGCAGGAAACGAGATTGACCGCATGGAGGATCTCTCTTACGAAGAGTTTGCTGACAAGTGGAGCAAGAAACCGTTCATCCTGACCAAGTGTATTCAGTCCTGGCCTGTCAGCCAGACTTGGAGCATAGACAGTCTCTTGGCCCAGTGCCCAGATGTCATTTTCAGGGCAGAAGCTGTGGACTGGACGTTCAGGACATATTGCGATTATATGCGCAACAGCCGAGATGAGAGCCCCCTCTACTTGTTCGACCGAAAGTTTGCCGAAAAGATGAAGCTCAAAATTGACAAAGGGGAAGGTGCGGCATACTGGAAGCCTGACTGTTTTGGCACAGATCTGTTCGAACTTCTTGGGACCGAGCGTCCTGCCCATCGATGGCTAATCATTGGCCCCGAACGCAGCGGTTCAACATTTCACAAGGACCCCAATGCCACATCAGCCTGGAACGCGGTGATTCAGGGGGCAAAGTACTGGATCATGTTTCCTCCGTCAGCCTCGGTTCCTGGAGTCTACGTCTCCAAAGACAGTAGTGAGGTGACAAGCCCCCTCTCCATTGCTGAGTGGCTGCTTGAGTTTCACAGAGAAGCCCGACAACTTCCAGAATGCAGAGAAGGCATTTGCAGAGCGGGCGAAATTCTTCACGTTCCAAGCGGATGGTGGCATCTGGTGGTCAATCTGGAGGACGGAATTGCACTTACACAGAACTTTGTGCCCAAGTCGCATCTTGCCAATGTCTTGTCATTCTTAAGTGACAAGGCTGACCAAGTGTCTGGGTTTGAAGACGATGTGTCAGACCCATACAACCTCTTTGTGAAGCGTTTGAGAGAGGAGTGCCCTGAACTGCTTGAGGAGGGACTCAGGCAACTAGCCGAGAAGCAGGCACGAAAGAAAAGAAGATGGGATGCCGTGGTTGGCGACAGTGAAGCCGAGGATCACCCACAGAAGAAAAGCACTGGGTTCAGTTTTGGATTCTGTTTTGGGGGTGATGATGATGAGGAAATTCCATGAATGCTGGCATTGTTGGATAGAAAGCCAAAAGTGTATAGAGCGTACTTACCTACATACCCACACTACCAACCTGTACACTGCCCCGGGTCTGAAGAAGCACCAGAGACTGCGAAGGGTCTCAAAAAACACCACATAGAGGCACAAGAGGACACAAGTTGCAACTAGGCGGCTCACACATCGGGCCTCATCTAAGCACAAGTACACTTTTTGAAGGTGGCTGAGCTCAGCAAACGGTGCAGAAACGAGATGCTTCACCGAAACTTGACATATCACTACTGACACCGCAGTGGCCGTTCCGAAGACCAGAGCCCCCAAACAGAGGCTCCTTTGTATAAAAATACTAGAAAAATGACATCTCCAAAAGAAATCCCAAGTGTCAAATTGATCAAGTAAGCACGTTGAAGTCGTGTTTCTTTCTTTGTCTTGGCCCTGTGCCAATCAGATGGCCCATCCCGGTGTGCTAAAGTCGGGCGGCGGTATGGTCCTAGCTTTGGCTGTCATTCATACTGACCCTGGCACTGCCCGCACAGTGCCGCGAGCAAGCGGTGTTGGGGCTGCCGTCCCGCAGAATAACTGAATTTGAAGATAGACTGCACAGTGTTTTTGGCACTGTCCCCGTGGGGCCTCTCTTCCCCCAGCTCCGCAACAGCAGCACTGTGGACTGTGGACTGTGGTCGAACTGAACCCGACCGACACACCTCCCGGACCATCACCCATCTCAGCTGAACTCGCAGCCTGTCTGCCTAGCTTTTTCCTACCTTATCTGCTTTCCCTCCTTCTGTTTTCTTTTGGACTCTACTTTCCCAAGTGCTGCTCTACCCATGCCGCCTTGTTTGTTCTTGTCCGCCCCTCATTAGCAAGCCGCCGACCCCCGCGTTCCTGCCTCGCTGCCTCGATCGACTCCCGATTCCGACGACCCCCTTTCCACACCAAGGACCAACGGGTCTGACGATCTCCCAAAAGACAGCCCTAGCATGATAACAACATGCTGTTAGACAAGACTGGCTGCCCTGAAACCGACGTCCACCATCCCCATTATCGCATTACTATACTAGTTGACCCCTGAGGGCGGTTCAAGTTTGACACCTTGGCGCCGACGACAATCTCGAGTACGACGATCGGGTCTCTGACAGTTAGCTTGTATCAACACCTCAACTCAACCCACACTTTCGCTTTCCCAATACTGCCTTCGTCGTTACACCGTTTTCTCGAGCTCGCATTCATCCTGCGCGTTCCACACCGCCAGCAACACGTATACGGACGGCCTGCCTTCATACCAACATAATACTAGCACCCGGGAGCCTCTCGAAATAATAATACGGCGCGCGCGCAATCATGGTTTCTGACGAGACCTACGAGATCTGCCTCCCGATCCTTCAAGACCTTACCCTGGAAGATGAGGATAAGACCGACAAGCTCGAGGAGGTCTTGAGGGAAAAGACAACGCTGAGGGACCAGGCGCTAGAAAATGCAATATTAGACGCCCTCTGGCGATTTCGAGATGGAGGTGGGACGGCAACATCACCGCCGTCTATACGGCAGACCATCTTGCGGCGTCCTTCACCGGCCCCCTGGCGCGGCTCCGGAACCCCACTGTCGGGCTCACCGCGCTTGGGTGTTAGCCCCCTTGCCCCGCCAGGATTCATGCCGACCCCTTTCAGTCGGGCCAAGTCCGTAACGGCCTCCCCCTTCGGCTCGCCGAGACCGTCTCCGAGGCTGGCCTTTGCCGCTCCCGTGCCTCACAGCCCAAGCTTGAATGCGTACCGTTTCAACGATGAGCCGCCCTCTCAGGAGGTTTTTGGCGACTACCAGTCTGACAATGTGGACTGGCTGGTGAGCGATGATGCCGCCAGTGTAACCTCGTCAATCGGCAACGCCAGTGGCCTGAACGTGGCGGCTCCCGAGTTCGTATCCACGCGCCAGGAGACAGATATGAGCCCGTACGACATGCTGCGCACGATCCTAGGACCTACCAAGACCGATGATGAGATTAGTGCTGCCCTTGCCATGCATGGCTACGATCTTGGTGCCACTGTCCAGGCCATCATGGAGACACAAATGCAAGACAACCTCGCTATGGCCGCCCAGGCCGAGGAGGCTCGAGTGACTATCGGGAGGTCACTGACTCCCGACAACCGACCGTCGACCCCAGGAGACCAGCAAAAGACGGGTGTCATTTGCAAGTTTTATCTGTCCACCGGAAGCTGTCTGCGTGCCGACTGCCGTTTTAGCCATGATTTGAGCAGTCACATTTGCAAGTAAGTAGAGTTCAAAAATTCTCGGTCATGAAAAACTGACACCACTTTAGATACTGGGTGGCAGGCAACTGTCTCGCTGGGAGCACTTGTATCTTCTCGCACGACCCGGCACACTTGGCCAACAGGCTTCATATCGATGGGTCGGATATACCTCCTACCCAGCACACCACGGTTAATCTGCAAGACTACAGCAGCTTCCCAGCGCTGCAGCCCGGCACTCCGGAGCAACTGCCTATCTTTGCGGCCGCTGGCAACTATCCGGCCCTCGGTGTTACGCCGCCCCCTGGGTTTAAAGGACACCATGGCTACGCTAACGACCGGCCGCGATCCCGGCCTGGAAGTCGCCATCAGCAAAAGGAGGCAACACAGCCTGTGCCCTCGCCGGATGATGCGGATGCTTTTCCTTCGCTCGGGGCTGCCCTTGCCAAGCAGGGTAAGAAGCACCATGGCAAGAGGGGTGGGCACGGTCACGGTCACAAGGAGAACTTTCCTCCTAGCACACTTGCCGATATCGTCAAGATGTCGCCATCCCCTACGCCTTCGCAGCAGTCCCGAAAGATGGCCCGCAATGGTAGTTCGACCAGCATTCGCAACGGCGAGAACAGCGCGGCCGCCCAAGCCATCCCAAATCCCAAGCATATTCCGTGGCTCGAGACGGGCGAGAAAGCCAACAAGGCCTATCTCAAGGCACGCCAGGAGGCTATCAAGCATGGTGGCCTCCGCAACAAGTTTCTCCAAAGGTGATCGCGAGTTGAAACCAATAGCAAGCGGTGAAGACTAACAAAGTTCACAGTGCTGCTCAAGCCTGGAATCGTAACGATGCCAGAGCCGCCAAGGCACTCAGTCTCCGGGGACAGAGCGAGAACGACCTGATGCGGAGAGCTCACCGCGAGGCAGCCGACCAGCTGTACAAGGAGCGCAACAAGGATCGGGCCAACTGCCCAGAAATCTACGTGGACCTGCACGGGCTGCACCCCGAGGAGGCGGTCGAGTATCTGGAGAAGGTGCTCATGGAGAACATTTCCGAGGTCAGACCAATCTACGCCATCACAGGCACCGGCCACCACAGCAAAAATGGTAAGGACAAGGTTGGCAAGGCGGTCCGGAGCTTTTTGAACGAGTGGCGGTATGCCTACCGGGAGTTTTCTGTGCCGGGCGACCGCAACAGCACGGGCGGCATCTTGGGCATTGACGCGCGGAGCTGGGACCGGAGTCTCTCCAAGGACGGGGCGACGCATGCAAAGAAGGATGGCGGCGGTGGTGAGGGGGGAGAGAAGGAGGATGTGGATATTCTTTCGCAGGGTGTCGAGATTGGGGAGGGCAAGGTCAAGCTTCTTGTTAGGGACACGTCGGTTGCCAAGGAGCCACCCAAGGGGCCGGCGAGGAGGTGACACCCTTTTTCCGAGGAAGAGGGGGGGTGTTTGCTGATACTAAATGGTTGGCTGGATGGGATAGAATAGAGCAAAAAACAGTTTATTAAACCTTTGTTTGTTCCAGTTGGGATGATGTGAAATGTAGAGGTTATACCTATGCAGAGACGGGCCCGGGATGTGGGTTGTGCCGTTGATGACGTCTTGTTGCCCTATCTACCTAAGTAGGTATGTCATGCAAGGCGCTGTGAGTGCGTCGGATTGCGCGGCTGGCAGGCTTTCGGGTGCTACCGAGGATGCAAGAGGTTGCGTTACGTCTTTGACATCCATCCCAACTTGTTGGTTCGGGACATCTTAATATTGTTCGCATCGCATTCTCATCTCTTTGGGGAAAGGAAGGTCTCGGATTCATGATGCAGTCTGCTGTGGTGTGGTGCCCCTGAAACTACTGTTTTAGGTCTAGCCTTACACCGTTTTAGGTTGTTTTTGGGCTGGGCCTTCTGGAACTCGGCGGCGGGATGATCGGGGGGGTCGGCTGGTTGTGAGGCTGAGCCAGCTCGTTGCTGACTTTAATTCCAGTTGGGTCCAGATTTCGGGGGACCCTTTTTTTTCGCTATCTTATTTTGGCATTAGGTATCTCTTTTGTCTTTTCGACACCCTTGGTCACAGGAGGCATTTCTGTTTTACTTTTACTTCTGAGAGAGAGAGAGAGAGAGTTTTGTTGGAGTTATTGTGTAGGTGCAAACCCAATGGACTTGCAGAGGCAGTGACACGCTCAGCGACAAGACGATAAGTAGCAGGGCGGAGAGGGAACGAGAGCCGTGGATACCGCGGAGACCGAAGAGTGAACAAACGAACAAACGAACGTACCGAACGAAGAGGGATAACCTAGAAAGTGGAGGAGGGTACATATTCTTTGGCTTGGCTTGCGATAACAACGCATAAGAACTGGTGGAAATTGTTGCGACACTACATACATACACTTTGAACGAAACGTCTACCACCACGACATCTTCACCCAACGAACCGATCGGACAACACCGAGGCTTATAACAACGACGGCCATGCCAGGCGAAGAATTTCCCTCCTTCGGCCCCCCATCAGGAGGAGGGGGACGAATCCCCTCCCCAACCAAAAACACCTTCAACCACCACCATCGCCTCTCCCTCTCAACCTCCTCCTCCCCCTCTCCATCACTAACCTCCGTCCCGAGAATCACCTCCAACCCAACCTCCCCCAATCTCCAAAACGACCTCTGGCAGCAACAATCCCAATCCCGACCCCCCTCCACCTCCTTCTCGTCCTCCCGCCGACTGAGCACCACCCGCCGCCGATCCAATCCCTACTCCTCCAACCCCCTCCTCGACACCCCCCAGTCCTTCCTCCAAAAAGCAACAACAACAGCAATCACCCTCTCCCAATCCACCCTCCGCCTCTTTCTCTCCCTCCCCCGAACCCAACAACTCCTCGTCCTCTTAGCCCTCTCAGTCCTTTTCTCCCTAGGAATCCTCTTCCTAGTCTACTCCCACACAATCTTCACCTCCCTCGCCCCCCTAGCCGCATCCTGGAAACAATCCTGGCTTTTCCTCATCGTAATATTCCTCCTCACATGCCTAACCGGCTTCCCCCCCATAATAGGCTACAGCACCTGCGTCACGATCACCGGTTTTGTCTATGGCTTCCCCCACGGCTGGCCCATCGCCGCAACAGCAACGGTAGCCGGTTCGACTGCCGCTTTCGTCACCTCACGCGGCGTGTTAAAAGGCTATGTCCACAACCTGGTAGGAAAAGACAAACGATTCGTTGCGTTGGGGCAGGTGCTGAAAAAGGACGGGATGGTGGTGCTGGCGATGATTAGGCTTTGTCCGTTGCCGTACTCGCTGTCGAATGGGTTTTTGGCTACGGTTGGGAGTATTAGTCCGGTTACTTTTGCTGGGGCTACTGCGCTCACGACGTGAGTTTTTTTTTTTTCCTATCATGATGGTATGTGCTGACTGACGGGGAATTTTATAGACCGAAATTGCTAGTCCACATTTTTATCGGCAGTCGGCTTGCCTTGTTGGCCGAGTCGGGGGATAAAATGACGGGGTTTGACAAGTTTGTGAATTATGCTTCTATGGCGGTGGGGGCGGCGGTGGGCATGGGGGTTGCGTGGGCGGTTTATAAGAAGACGATGCAGAGGGCCGAGGAGCTTGCGGGAGAGGATCTGGAGGGGGGGTTGCTGCCAGAAGCTGGAGAAGAAGAGGAAAGGTTGGTCGATCCGGATGAGATGGATGCTGCGGCGGCTGATGTGCTGATGGATGATGATGATATTAGCTTGTGGGATAATGATAGTTCGGGGAGAACGGGACAGGAGCAAGGGTATAGGGATGATGTTTGGGAGGATGCGCCTGAGTTGCCGAGGGGGTTTAAGTGAAGGAGGAGGGGTATGTTCAAACAAACGAGGGGGCGGTAATCAAAGGGAAGGGGGCAACTTTGGTTGGGAGTTGAAGGGGAGAGGGTATTTACAAAGCAGGTGAATATATGGGTGCGTGTGGGATTACCTATCTGTGGTTGGATCTGGGTTGGCAAGCATTTGGCGGCGTTTTGGTTGGAGGCTTTGGATGTTGCAGATTTGATATTTTTACACTGGCGAGGCGTTGTTGGGGTCGTTTTCTGGAAATCACTTCATCAGGTTACCAGGGGAATCACACAAAGGAGAATCTAGATGGCCACATTGTGGAAACAGAAAAACAGAGACTGCGACCTCTCAATGAAGGCTTCGACAGATGTGACATATGCATTTCGATTATCTCTCCGAGGTCTGGAGAGAGCCTTGTACACGTACTCAAGCAAAGAGTTGTTTCTGTTTCTTACAGCAGGCAGGCCCATTGTTCCCAAGCATGTTCCCTACATGTCATGTCTACCTCAAATGCTAATGCTATAAACCAATTAACCTGCTCTCAATACCTTGTGATACTATCCTGATTCTTTGTCCCAAACTCCTCGCTTGCCAAAACATTATACATGCAAAAAGATAAGAGATGCCCGCCCTATTGTTTCTGTTGCTGCCACTGTTGCATAAGCTGCATGGCCTGTTCCATCGGATACCCAATGAACACCGGCCCGTTGAAGTTATACACAATCTGCGGCGGCCGATCGGCGCCTTTGTCGCCCGATGTTGGGGCGGCAGGTTTGACAGACTCGGGGAGGTTGACAAACGGTGGCTGGGGCGGACTCGAAGGCAACTCCTGCTGGTACTTAAGCGGTAAGGAGGATGTGTTCAAATTATGGCCAGCGTTGAGATTCGGGTCTGCCGTCGGAGGATGCGGTTTCATTTGGGTTTTGAATCCCATCTTGCTATGGTCAAAAGGACACTTCTTAGGTTCCGCTTTGACTTCTGGCGCAACTGCCGGGGCCTCTGTTCTCATCGGAGGGACGGGCGATGAGCTGCGGACAGGAGGTATATCTTGTGGTCGCAGGCCAGCTTGGATAGGCACAGGAATTCCCCAAGGTCTAGTCGGCGACTCGCCCACACGGACCTCGCGGAAGTTGCGGTCAAATCTATTCTCCCGATCCCCTTCCTCGTCATGAGGCGTCGGTGGCATCTCGTTATCCTGGATGTCGGGATCGGCAGCAACAATCGTCTGGGCCCAGTCCTCTACTCTCTTATTCGACGAGGTGCTGCCCACCCTGGTCTTGTCGTTCCCGGCAGCAGGAGGTAACATGGGGCGGTGCAAGTGGCTCAAGTCTTCGACCATGCTCACGAGGTTACCATACTTAGCGTCGAGCTTTCTTATCTGCTCTTCGTTCCGCTGATACCTCCTAACGCAGACCTCATGGCTTCGGGGAATCTCATGCTTGTGGGTCTCCACGTAGTGCGCAATTTCTTCAGGCGAGTGCTTGTCTAGGAAACGGATCGGACATTTGGAGGCAGCAGCGGCGGCCGTGGGACTGGGCACGGCATCTTCAAGCATGGCGGCGCATATGGGATCAGTTGACTTGTGAGGCGTGGGATCAGCACCGGCGCCGCCAGCAAGGTCCTGGGAGCCGTCGACCTGCTCATCGTGGTGACCATGAGGTATGCCGTTTTGATTCAGCTTGGTCGAGAAGGGGCACGCTAGGGAGCCCTTTCTCCCATGAACGGTAAAGTCCTTTTCCAGGACCGTTGACGCAGCCGTCAACCCTTCCATTCCTAGCGACAGCGGAGTGTCTTGACCTGACCTGGCAAACTGGACTGCGTCGGTCATGGCGATAGCAAGCTGGTTTGCGGCTTTGCGTCCCTCTCTGATGAGCAGCGCGATTTGGTGCTGGTTGTTCCCGTCAAGTCCACGTTTTGGCAAAGGCACAGCTGACGTTGCCGTCGCAAGTAGATGTAAATCTGGTGGTATTTGGAGTTTTGCTAGAGTCTTGGACACGTCTGGTACTGCATGCTTGTCGGCGAGATATTGAAACTGCTTCACGAGCTTGATGTTAGCAAACTGTGATCGACCGCAAGAAGATGACGGGGGTCGTAAAGTAAAAGAAAATGCCAGCGAAAATATCAGAGTGTGAATAGTGTCTCCATCTGCTGCTCGTTTAAAACAGCTCCAGATCTAGAGCTAATGAAATCATCATATGAGGCTGGGGAGGGGTGACATCGCAAAGTAGCGATAAGACGAGAAAAAAAAAAAAAAAAGGAACGTACCTGTTCATGGGCGTAGCGCAGCTTGTGCTCCAAGATGGTTTTGCGATCAATCAGCGACTGAACTTCGTCTGCAAGGGCGGCGAAGGACTCGGTCAGAGTCTGAATGAGAATTGCGGCAGACATCCCATGGGTCATGAGGGGAGGTGCCGCATTTGTAAGCTCTTGCTTGGTATAACAGAGAAAGAAGAGCTTGGTGGAAAATGGTTGGTCTGGAAGAGGGAAAACAGTCGCGCCAGCTTTTTAAACCACCCCGCCGAGTCCACTTTTAGAGACCAGGCCCTGAATGTTTGGCCGATTCCGTGGCTGGGCGGGGCGACCGTTAGCGTGGTGCAGGGATCTGGAGATCAGGTGTGGTCCCAGCTCCAATTTACAGCGGAGCACAACCTCGATGCTGATGGCGCCTGTGGTTGTACCTAGCTGGAAATCGATGTCTGGAGATCGTGGCTCTTGAAGAGGTACCCAAGGTAGATGGGAATTGGCGATGGAATGCGTTTTGGATCAGTTGCTGCAGCCTGTCGTGCCTCACATAGGGTTCTGTAGGTTAATACGAGCTTGTTCTCTCATCTCATTCGCCATGAGACAGTTACAACCTAGGTGGAAGCCGATGGGTAGTTCAAGGTTACTATCCCCGCATCTGCAACTTTTTAACTACTTCCAACGGCCACTTCTTAAACAACAACATGCAAGATGGATCCTGTTTGGACTGCGCGTCTGGTCGGCAGCCGGTCACATATTCATCCCGGTAATGGCCCTTATTTCTATCTGTTACAAGTATTGAATCTTTGGCTAACCTATCACCAGGCGGTTTTCATGTGACTGAGCTGTTCTTCGAGGTCCCGTTGAACTATGCTCGCCCGGGAGACGGAACCATTCGGCTCTTTGCCCGCAGCATAAGCCGGCCGGAGAAGACTATTCCAGGACTCTGCAAACCGGCGGATGAGCCCATAAAGCCGTACCTGGTCTACCTTGAAGGTGGCCCAGGCTTTGGTGGCCCTGAGCCCCGAAGCCATCCCGTTTCCAACCGTGCCTTGGACGCCGGATACACGGTGCTTTATGTCGACTACCGCGGAACCGGAATGAGCAACCCCATCCACACAGACCTCGTCCTCAAACAGGGGGACGTCAACCAGCAGGTCGAGTACCTGAAGCTCTTCCGCGCCAACAGCATCGTGCGAGACCTTGAAGCGATCCGGCTTTGTCTGACCGAGTCCTGGAAGCCAGAGTATCAAACATGGTCCATTTTTGGGCAGTCATTCGGCGGCTTCGTCTGTCTGTCATACTTGTCCAAGTACCCCCAAGGCCTTAGAGAGGTTTTCATGACCGGCGGTCTGGCCCCTGTCGAGCGCCAACCTCTAGAAGTGTATTCCGCCCTCTATAGAAAGGTCATCCAGCGAAACGAAGCCTACTACAGCAAATATCCTGAAGACGAGGCGAACGTCGCCCGAATCGCATCATACCTGACCACGAACAAAGCCGATATCCACCTTCCCGGAGGTGGTACTTTTACAGTCCACCGTCTGCTCGGTCTCGGCATGGCCTTTGGTGGCCACGGAGGTCTAGATACTGTACACAATCTAGTAGTCAAGCTCATTTCCGACCTGGATCAGTTCAACTACTTTACCACTCCGACACTGATGGCACTTGAGCGTGAGGTCCCTTTTGACAGCAACCCTGTCTACGCCATTCTACACGAGAGCATCTATTGCTCCAGGGGCGTAGCGTCCAACTGGGCGGCCCTGAATGCAGCTCGCAAGTTTGAAAACTTCTTCTTTTGGACGCAATCTGATCATAGCCAGTTGTCTTTGCCAGTGGATGGAATGGTCAGAGTTTACTTCTCGGGTGAGATGGTTTTCCCTCAGTTCTTTGACACGTATCCCACCTTGAGGCCGCTCAAGCCCGCGGCGGAAGCGTTGGCGAGATATTCTCAGTGGGAGGAAGATCTGTACGATGAAGAGCAGCTGCGCCGTAACGAAGTACCTGTGTACGCCGTGAGCTATATTGACGACATGTACGTTGACATCGGGGCAGCGAGGGAGACGGCCGCGTTGGTCAAGGGGATCAAGGTCCATGAGACGAACCAGCTTCATCACAATGCCATCCGGGCAAAAGGGGACGAGGTGCTAGGGATGCTGTTTAAGTTGAGGGATGATACCCTGGATTAGCGGGCAACTGACAGATGCAGAAGAGTCGTGAGATATGAATAAATACTTGAGCTGGCTCATCTACGAACTTCTCGAATAACGGTATGCTGTGTCTCCGAGCTCGCTCCTGCCCTCTTGTCCCAGCATCAACCCTCGCTCCTTCCTCCACCACCCCCTTCTCGCACCACCAGCCCTCGCTCCTTCCTTCCTTGTTTGTCCCCGCACCTTGCTCCCTCCCCCACAATGGTATGTATATCTCGTCCAACACATCTTCTTCAACAAGGAGCAGCAGCTCACTCTGGCCAAATGGTCAAGTGGGAAGACTTGCTGGCTGAGGGAAAAGCCCTCCCCCCTCCCAGTTGTCTCGACCTCGGAGAGCTTCCTTGTTCAAATCCTCGTAAAACCAAGTTTTCGGCGCCAGACACCACAACCAAATAAAGTGTGGATGCCGGCGATCTTTTTGGACTTTTACACCTTTTTGACCTGCCCAACTTACACGTCGATACTTTCTTGTGGCTACTCGGAATCTAGTCGTTGTAGTGTTTTGTTATGAGTAAATACCGGATGAAATTAGTGAAAGGAAGTTCACACAGCTCAGTCTATTCACCTTGCTTGACTCTTTACAATATCTCAACATGGTTCAGAGCGTTCTTTCAGTTCCCATTACCGACACACCATAATAAGCATCCAATCTATATGGTATTTCCAAAACATGACAAAACTCCAATCCAATAACCCCCATCCCCATCATTATCACCCATTCCCCACCACCGGAACATTGACAAACCATAACCTCCCCTTCCCCTACCTCCTCCCAGGCCAATTATGGTGCCCATACATAACCTGCCCCTGCACCTGTCCCCCTCCTCCATTCCACCCCCCATAACCCTGATGATTCCCCAGCGGCCCAGGCGGCGGCAGCGGATGATTGTGATGATGTCCCCCCCCACCATGGTGCCCCCCTCCCCCTCCCCCATTCTGCACCATCCACCCCGTTCCCCCTCCGTTGATCCCCCCACCATTCCTAACCCCATCCGCCCACCCATCCCCAACCCTCTCCATCGAAGGCAGCATCCTTCCCCCATCCGCCCCCATGACCATCCAACTTGTCCCCCCCAAACCCCCATCCTCCGTCCTGCTCGCCATCTCCTTCAGCAGCAAAGCGGCAATCTCGGGATTTTCAACCAGGTACCTGTCCCCGTCCCCACCTTCAGTAGGAAGTTTCCAGCACTGGAGAAAGGCCACCCTGGCGAAAATCATCTTGAGGAGGGGGTCGTAAGAGGGGAGGTTGGTGTAGAGGGTCGAACACGAGTACAACAGCTCGAGGGAAGCGCAGTCTGGGCCGGCGGATTCAAGGAGATCGATGATGTGACGGGCCACGCAGCGTTTTAGCGGTTCGAGGAGGAATTTAGACGCGGAGATGTACACCGAGAGGGAGAGGTTGTAAGTCAACAGCCAGGTTTGGAGGTCGGCTGGAGTGGGGAGGCGAGGGTTGGGGTTGGTGTTTGCTGAGGGGGGGAGGGGGGGTGGTGGTGGAGGGGGAGGAGGGGGAAGGGGACCACGACGGTTGGCGTTGCGGCGGCGGTGGTGGGCTGGGTGGCCTGGTGGTGGTGGTGGTGGTGGTGGTGGTGGTCGGCCTGGGCCGGGGACGCCGTTCATGTTCATGAGAAGGACGTTGGGGTGGATGGCGCCTGGGGGAGGGTGAGGGGGGGGTGGCATACGGGGTGCTCGGCAGGACCAGCATGCGGGGCCGGTTTGGACGTTGCTGCAGGAGGGGCATGGGCAGTTTGTGCGGTGGTGGCCGGGGTGTTTTTGACGGAGGCGTTCGTACTGGCGTTCGGCTCGGCGGATGCGGCGGTCGCGGCGCCGGCGGGAGATGGTGCTGACGTCTGATTCGAGGGAGGAGAGGGAGCGGTCCGAGTCTGAGTCGGCGCCGGTGTTGAGGTTGGCGGAAGTGGTGGCCGGGTGGGAGATTTCATGTTCGGGGTCTTTGCCTTTGGGTTGGTCGGCAACTGGCATCGTGTCAGGATGGCGGTAATTTTTCAGTTGAGAGAAGGGATAGGATATGACATTGATGACATACTCAACACGGCGGCTAGCGGCTTGATGGGGTCATATCGCCCTTCGTAGAAGTATGACACCAGGAAGTGGAAGATGGCTGGGTCTTCCTCCGGGAGCTCAATAGACTGGGTCTCAGACTCCTTGAAAGGTCCGCACAGTGCCTTTTCAAAGTACTCATACTTGATCAGGATGTGCTTGTGCACCTGTGAGGTTTCATCAGCATCAAGAAGGACTCGAGTGGGAAGTATTGGGTGCTGATACTAACGTAGAAGGTCTCTATGTGCGGCGATGAGCCAACTTTCAAGGGGATGATAGGTGAGCTATATCGACTATGCGCATTTGTGTTAGACTACTATCTGACATCACTCAGAACAGAAGAAAGCACCACGAATGTGGGGGCGTATCATGTATGAAATTCTTACCCATCGGCCGTGGACATCCAGAGGTCTTCTTTCGGGTCCAGTGTATCCCGACGCAGACGAGGTTCGGGCACAGCGTTTAGGACAACAACATCAGGAACACTGGTGGATGGCTCTTTCATGACGTCCTCTAGGGTCCGAACTGATCCAGATCCCGGCACCGATGCCGATGCCGATGCCGATGCCGACCGAGACCCCGGGCCGGAGCCCGATGTTAATTCTGCTCCGGTGGCAGGCGAAGAGGAACTACCCTCGCCATTGCTAATCACACTGGGCCTTGCGACAGCGTTGGGGCTTCTGCTACCACTGCCGTTCCCACTTCCGCTGTGCTCTGCGGCTGCGTCTATGTTGGAGGCGCTAGCCGCCCCAGCCATGGTGCCTATTGCTATGTGATGGGGTCCGATCTGACGTGATGCGACGATATAAAGCACAGCACCTTTGCACACACACGGTATAGTCGGAGATGTTGGAGTAGCGGGCAGCAAAATCACCGGTCGACAGAAAACAACTGACTAGACAACGAAAAGGTAAGGTCAAGAAGGAGGTCCGATGTACGCAGAGACAAAGAGGACGGGGGCCGCCCTGATAAGAGCCGAAGAGAATGGGGAAGCAACCGAAAAGGCATCAGCTACCTGCTAGTGTGGCACACACTCAGCACTCAGGCAGCCACACCGGTTGCCCGTATGTACAAGTCATAGGGGAAGCGGCAAAATTGGCCATGCCAAAAGATCTTTACACCCGATCCGGGGCTATGGAAAGATGAGAGAGGGCAGACTGACGGGAAGCGGGAACCGGAAGAAGGGTAGCTTGCTACTTTTCTGCCTCTGTCAAACACACACATATCCACGTACAAGCCGGCCGTGACTGCTCGGTCGACAGACAAAAAGGTGACTGGTCAGTTGACCTGAGGTGGTGTTGTAGGCGACAGACCGGACGGTGACACGCATCAACGTGCCCACTCGACCACTGACTGCTGTGGCGGATGCGGGGCAAAAACCACAGAACATGTTTGGCTGGCTGCATGTCGTGCAAGGGGAAGAATGGGCAGCCGAGAGGCCGACAACCAGCTGCATACGCCTTGCTGCTGGTGGTCGCTGCACGCCGCAAAGAGACGTGCAGAAGTATCCTTTCCACGAGGTGAGAAAACAACAGTCCTTTGGTTCCTCGAGACGGTATTCTCTCCTTGGTGTCACTGATTGCCAGATCTCGAGCTGCCGCGATTTCTATGGTCAGCAAGTGAGACATAGGGATGCCATACTCCATATTTGCCAGTCATTCGAGTCGAAGATGAGGCCTTGTGTTGCCACGGCACATGTGAAATGTCTCTCGTTCGATTCCTTTTCTGTGCGGCACAGACAGCGACTGCGGGGTTTTTGCTGTTGTCGTTGTCAAGCCCCTAGGACCCTTCAGGACCAGCCTAGAACGAATTCAGTAGTCAGGGCATTTCAGATCCCGCTATATCTTGACATTTGAATTGTTGCAACAATGAGACTAGCGACCTTGAACTGGGTCTTTTGGGTCTGCGATATCTCCGAGCTAACATCTCCAAAGACCATGTCCCAAGATGCCCATGTTGAGACCAGTGCCGGCGAAATGACACTTTAGACGTTGAGTTGTTATTGTTTCTTGAAGGGTAAGTTCCAAGCTTCATCCAATCTCATGAGAGGGTGCTGGTACATCAACTCTGTACGTAGCTATCAGCTTTCACGTTCATCATGATGAGAATGGAAGATTTCTACTTACCCAAGACCCAAAAATGCTAGAAAAAGAATACGATCTGGGGGAAAGAGGGACTCCGGATGTTGATGCAAGCAAGTCATCCCCTGTCAAACAGCACAAATAACAAGAAAGTGCAGCAAAATTGTGGTTCAAACAACACAGCAAGAATTATTACTCATGATTTGATAGATACAAAAGCCTTTTTCCAAGGTCATGATGATTTCACCAGGGCCACTGTTGGCTGGGCTTGTTGAAGAAGTCACGCTCGACGTCGGTTCTTTCCCAGCCGTTTGGGCGGAAAAAGATCCAGCAGGGGAAGGAGCCCCACCTTTTTTGAGGAGGCGGGTGGTTCCATCTCTAACCCCTGCTCTTGCCAAGAATTCGGGATCAAGTCCCTTGAACTTGGGAACGCCCTCCTCCCCAAAGAAAATTGGCGTCGAAGCCCCACTTGTCCCGTACCAGAAACCTCCGGCTGGCCTCCCACCGACCTCCAGCTCCCACCTTTCGAGGACGGGAGATAGGAACAGCTGTCACAGAACTCGCAGCCGCCGGAGACGACACAACACAACGGCACCAAGTCGCTCAACAGGAAACAGCAGGGAGCTTGAATCGTCTGATCCTTTACTCTCACCAGCCTGACACATCACCCTGGGACCCATCGTCATCAAGCTCCGGACCATGCCCGACTCCTTTCCATCCCCACATCCGGCTTGGTTTCCTCAGCGCCGCAGGTGATACGGCAATCTTCACCTCATAACGTGACCGGCCGATCAAGCTGTCAACATCAAAAGCTACGATCTGGCCACCTGAAACACTTCCGAGAGAAACAGAGAACAATAAGCTCGAAAATGTGCTACTATCTCGCGCCCGTGGCCTCGAACATGGAGTTAGGGCACACAACAGCGAGGCGGCGGCTTCGAAAGCGCCAATGACGACCCAGGACACGCGCCAAGGTAGCACTCCTACAAGCAGGCGACACATTGATGCCCCAAGCCCAAACACTGAGCACTGCATTCTGGCGGTTGAAGCTTATGTCTGCACTGACCGCTGCTTCGTTCGTCTAGTGATATCCAGATCAAGGGATAAACCCTAATGAGGCCGATGGCTGGCCGAAGCGGATAGGGTGGAAGGGGATACAAAATTGACTGCTAACTCCGTCCTTCGTACCCACCAAACAACGGAATCCCCTTTGTTGACTCCTGGCTTTTTCCATGCCGAATCCACAAGGTTACTCACTAGGTGAATACAGGTAGCCAGTGCGCCCTTGCTCTCCCGATGTTGAAAAATTATAGCCCCAAGATCTCGAGTTGCTGGCTTCCCGGTATTTGACCTCCGCGATGATCGGCTGTCCGACCACGCAGGTCACCGCATCACCACAAGAAGAAGTCGAAGGCCAGACATCATTTGGGCTTCTCCACAGATGTGGCCCCGCTCCCTATCTGTCTGTCCCCTTTGCAGCCATGGCAAGGGCGGCAGAATGTCATTCTGGGGGGGAGGGGGGCAGGTGATTTGGTGTCGTGTTGAGAAGAGATCGACGGTCGGCAGGAGAGATATGGTGTCTATTTCGACAACACAAACAGTCGGATACATCAAACATTTTGCTTCGCAGAAATAAGAGCAACAGATCCAGACCTAACAATGCCTTGGAAGGTGTTCTGTCATCATGCAACAGCGGGACATTTTGATCCTTTCCTTTGCAACCGCTCTCGGTTGTTAATTAGGACGGTAGCCCCCGGCAAGAAAGGAAGCCAAGATTGCTCCCCGTCGCCCGTTCGCCACTAGCAGGACAGTGCGTGATGGTTCGGGGTCGCACTGGGGGCTGGCCGCGGAAAGCCTCATTCCTCAAATCCCGACCACTCATCTCATCTCTCTCCGTTGACGTTCGACAAGACCACTATTACCAGCTGGGTACGAGGACGCGCTTTACGTCTGTGCTGACCACTGTAGAAAAAATTCTTGATCTACCATCTCTCTCTACCTTTGGGGCTGCTGACACAATATTCCCGCCGACACCAGACCGGACGTCACAGCCTCCTGATGTCAACCAGGGGGCCTGCGCTGTCATATTAGGACCTGGGGGAGAGTAAGACCTCGCAAGCTGGATGACACACGTAACCTAGGCTTGTGCGCTACTCTATCCTCGTGCGCCCGTGACGAAGCCCGGGAAATCTGTCGTGATACCTCAGACCTGGGGGCGTCTGCAGGGAACACCATCTGGGACCGGACGGCGGCGGCAGTGCCAACAGTAAGGCTCATCAGCCAGACCAAAGGATATGCTAACAAGACAGAGAGGGTTTTGATAAGGGAGCGGTCAAAGGCACATGGGAGCCTTCTGGTGGGTGACTCTGATCTTATTATGCTGTGATATAGGACTGCCCCCACTCCCCGAACGGTTTGAACGGATTTTGGACAGCTGCAACCGCCAAGATGAGAGCCACTCCCCCTTCCCAAGTTTGATCTCTGAAACAGCAGGAAAATTCGGACAGCCGATGTTTCCATGATCCCATGTTGTTGATGATGAAGCTGTTTGGGCTGAGCTCCACGACACAAGACGATTGCAATTCGGCATGCACATGGCAGGAAGTTTGAATTGTGGGGCAACGGGGTTTTCCAACGAACGATCCTGGGCTGGCTCAAATCTCGCCCATTCGGGAAATCGGTATTGGTGTCGACATCAGATGGTTTGGCGATTCGCGATCTGTCTCTGCACAAAATCGTGTCAAGCTGTTGGGCCGAAAATGCTGATGTGTTCTTGACTCTTTTCAGTTGCTTTTCAGCCCTCCAACCCCACCAGCGAGGCCTTGAGGGCAGTCGCGAGGTTTTGTATGACGGTGATGAGAGGAGGTCTGGAGAAGCGTTTTTTGTTTGCGGACCGGGCGGAGCGGAGGTGGGTTGATGAACGCCAAGATGTCGGGGATGTCGACATCATTCGCCGATCATCAAGCAAGATGCCCAAAACGTACGTGCATCCATCGATTCATTTCGCAGTACAAACAAAGACACCGCAGGTTTTTATTCCGCCGATATCATCTTCAGATGGCCACAGGTGAGGACAGAGACAAGCTATCGCTAGCAAGGTGAGGTCGTTGCAGAATGTAACCGTTGGCTGGCGTGGACAGGGGTTCGACCATGAGAAGAGGCGGTGCGCGTGCTTCAACAGATGGAACGGCCGTGACCATGATACGGAAAGGATTCGGATTTTCTCAGGACCACCGTCTCCAGCTGATATTTCAAGGCATCAGGGGCGCACAGGGACAGCTCAACCAAAGCATCCGATCGGTCGCAGCCTTATGAGATACGCCGCCGACACACATGTGGCACTTCCAACATGTCCAAGAGTTGGGTCCGTCCTGGTTACGAGATGCTTGACCTGAACGCAGAGACAAAGAGATCTGGCCACCCATTTAATAACAGACCGAACTACGGATCAAAAAGAGGGGCATCTGGGGTTGATGGTGGTTGCTTGATGACAGAAGGCGGGATGTTGGGCGGACACACATTGGGGCTAGTATGAAAGTGACACCTGCATAAGCCAATATTCCATGACCACCTCCATCATCAACCATCAGGTCTGGCAGTACTAACAGTCATGGACATTGATTGATAGAGGAGTCTAGAACGAGGGGTGAGAGGGTTGGCTGAATGACCCCAAGTGTGGCCGCTTTTGGGGCTCTTGTGGTAAATACCCGCGCAAAAGCTTCATGTTCGCTAGACACACGGTGCGGTTCTTTCTCGATCCCTCGATCCCACCCTTTTAGTTTTGATATCCCACCATTCGGGGGATTTTGCCTGCCCTGCCTGCCCGCGCGACCGTCTGCATCAGCAGCAGCGGCAGCGTTCCAGCTGGGCGCGCGACTGGAAGCATTTGCCCTCGATTTTCTACCTTAGCTTTTACCATTTCTTGTGCTAACGGCGACCGAAAGCAAGCCAGTCAGAAGCACTACGTGAAAGCTACCGAAGAAAATACAGATGGGTATCACTTCCGTCCATCCATCCATCCATCCCATCATATAACATTCTTTCTGACTACAAGTGCCGTTGTTCCAAGCATCCCTTTCGGGTTCCAAACCCTTCCCATCGCTCTCCACTTGTCTATGCTGTCTATGCTGTCCTTGCTCCACACCCTACTGTCGAATGATGAGGTTGGTTTTGTCAACATCCCCGCGCGGTCCGTAGGGGAGAAATATATATGTCCACAGGAAACCAAAAGTGGACGGTGGTGGTTGTACGTAGGGATTGCGATTGGGGTGAGGTTGATGAGGTTGTAGGGGGTTCTGGGGCACAAAGTATCGCCCAGGTACCAGGCCGTGGCTGGCCATGGGTGGTTTTGCCGACGTTGAAATGTGGACGATGCGGGAATGCAAATCCCTGCAGGCCGCGCAGTACGCGATATCTACCTCGTGGGCCCCACAAACCTCACAGTGCCAGAGGACGACGGCCCACACCTCTTCGACACCCGGAGGCGTGTTAGCCTGCCAATTGTGTGGGCTTGGTCCGTGTGTGCTACCTTCTTTTTTGCTAGGTGCCGCTTCTTCACTCTGCTTTCGCTGCCCGTCCACGTCCATCTGTCACTCTTGGGTCTTGTCGCCTCTTCTTCAGTGCCCTCCATTTGGACGAACCAGTCTCGAGTCGATGAAGGACGACGAGCCAGAGATAATTAGTAGGTAGTCTACGCAACTCATCCGTGACGCCGGAATCTATCCCGAAGCACGGCATTTCTCTATTCTCATAGCACAGGTGGTAGTATATACCGAAAAAGAAATGGCGAAGAGCCGGGGCCAGAAATGTACCAAATTGTAGACGGCCTGTACCTTGTGCCTTGCCTTGCCTTGCCTTGCCTTCCTTGCACGCACCCACGGCACCGCACGCCCATTTGACGCTTCTTGACTGGGTCTGGGTCTCCATTATTACCTTTGCCCACATATCTCCCTCTCCCTTCCTTTTTCCCTTTCCTTTGGCAAGATTTCCCCCCGATCCAGATGCGCTCCATCTAGCTTCATCAGCCGTTTGCCCATAGACACACGTCTGCACAGGAGCTTCCCGACGACAGCCCACGGCCAACGCGCATAGTACACGGTCCCCCTTGACTCCATCTCATCGTCCCCAGGCCACTCCACTCACTCACCCTCCATTCACCCACGGCCGCGCCTGACCTGAGCCCCCATACATACATTTGTCGATTTACTTGGATTTGGCCTTGACCTCACACTTGCTCCCTGGTCTCCCCGATACGGTGCCGACGACCTTTTTTCTCTCTGTTATATGGCTCGTCCGGCGAGGTATCGCGAATTTCAATCCCCCCACGGTCTGGCAGACATCTTTCCACCCCGACGGTTCCTCCGTGTCTCCACGCAGGGGGCTCGCAGCCAGGCTTGTTGAGATTCACTCATTGCCCGTCTCATCTTATGGACCGTTACCCGGCCCGCCGTCACTCCTCTCTTGGCTTTTCTTTTTCCTCCCATGACATCTGGCGTCGGCGCCCTTCTTCACGCCCCTACCCCCCCCCCAAAACCCAAACCCAAACCCACCTTCTTTCTTGACGCCGACCACTACTGCCTTTTGACATCAACAGCAACACTGACCAGGGCGCCCTTCATTTCCAACAAACCTTTTCAACCACGATATCACCGCCACAACCGCCTCAGCCGCGTCTTCACTGCTCGACAAGAAACTTAGGCGGAGCGAGTTTTCTCTGGTATCTGGTATCTGGAATCTGACGCCTCTTGATTTTTTTTTTTTTTGCTTTTCGGTGACCTGTTCCCCACCATGGCACAGAAAAGTGGTGTGAAGCAGCAGCAGCAATCTGAGGACCAGGCGCAATCTGCAATTTCTACCAGTTCGGCCACTCCCTCCTCGTCCTCGTCCGCCAAGGACGGCGCGGGAGCAACAGTCGCCAACTCTAATACTAACTTGGGCGGCCCGGTCTCATCCACATCCACGGATCACCCTCCACCGCCTACCATGAGCAACCTCCCCAATTCATCTCGCTCGTCGTCCTCCACGGCGAGCACCACAAAATCGGAATCACCACAGCCCATGGAGAAGTCTTCGGCTTCGGCCGCCGCCAAAGATGCCGGTGAGAAGGCCTCTCCCTATGGCACGCGATCTCGAAATCGCACTGGTGCTGCGCGCCCAAATTATGCCGAGGACCGGGACATCGACATGGAACTGTTTGAGCACACCAACAAAAAGGACACCGACTCGAAGAAAGCCCCTTCATCAAAGCAGCAACATCTAGAACCACCAATACCACAAGAAGCCGGTGCGACATCGTCGTCATCATCACAAGCACCACCAGCAGCCAATGCAGGCCAAACAGCCCCGCGCTCCGGCAATGCATCTTCACGAAAGCCTCTGCCCGATGAGAGCAGGCAAACCACGGCCACCACAAATGGCACCAAGGATTCTCACCCGGCTCCATCATCTACGACGTCGACAAACACGGCAAACAAAACTAATGGCAATTCGACCTCAAACAGTCACAAAGGCAAGAAGCGAAAAGCTACTTCTGCGGCGGCTCCGGCTGCTGATGCCTCGACTCCCAGCGGAAGCCAGACCCCGTCCGGGACCAATGGAGCTTCGACCTCATTGCTAGCGGCGGCTGTTCATCAGCGACTCGCGGGGACGGCATCACGCTCGATGGATGGCGGAAGTGCGACTCCTGGCGCGCCTGGCTACGGTGAGACGAACATGCTCACTTTTGAAAACTGCAAGTCGCGGCCGACAAAGGACGGCAAGATGATAGCCGACGACGGGACTGTGCTGCAAAAAGAAGGTGAGTCGGATACGGGGAAGTTTGGACGATATTTCACTTCTGACACAGACATGCAGATCACGTCTACCTGGTCTGTGAGCCTCCGGGGGAGCCCTATTACATTGGCCGCATCATGGAGTTCTTGCACGTCAAGAATGACACCAGCCTGCCAATAGACGCAATCCGCGTCAATTGGTACTACCGACCAAAGGACATTGGCCGCAAGGTGCAAGACACACGCCTGGTCTTTGCCACGATGCACTCGGACATCAGCCCGTTGACCTCACTCCGCGGCAAGTGCCAGATCCGCCACAAGGCGGAGATCAAGGACCTGGCTGCTTACAAGCGGGCGCCCGACTGTTTCTGGTACGAGAAGCTTTATGATCGCTACATCCAAAAGAACTACGAGGTGATCCCGACGAAGCAGGTCATCAACGTGCCCGAGCATGTCAAGAAGGTGCTGGACGAGCACTGGAAGTACGTCCTGACGGAGCAGGGCCGCGGCAAGGAGTTGACGAGTGCCGTCAAGACGTGCAAGCGGTGCGTTACGTACTGCGCAAAGTAAGTTTGTTTCCTTTTTCCCCGAGCCTTTTCCATTTTCCATTTTGGCGCGGGGGGGGTGGGCGTGAGAGAGTGTGAGGTGGTCGTGGTTCGTTCGCACCGGGGCGCGGGACCAATGGGGTTCCCTGGCGTGACCCAATAGGACCGCACCCCCATGCATGCACCAAAAAAGCGACTAAAGTGGGGAGCTATAACTTGTACCAAAGTATCTTGAAATGCTGACACATCAACCAGCAACGATTCGGTCGACTGTGCCGTGTGCCAACACACGTACCACATGAACTGTGTCAAACCACCCTTGCTCAAGAAACCCAGTCGTGGCTTTGCCTGGTCCTGCGCCGCCTGCAGTAGAGCACACGAGCGCAGGCTTGAAGGTCGCAACACTCCTGGTCTCGCCGACGGTGGTCGTGATGGCGAAGACGATGAGCTCCTCGACGATGAGGACGAGGAGATGGGTGGTGTCGATGGTGTGCAGACTGGCCGCACCAGCCGGACAAGCCCTGCTTCGGATGAAACCCGGCAGCCGCCTACCGCAGAGCAGATATACCATGCTAGTCTCTGGCCATATCGCTACTTTGGCATGCATTGCAAGGTGGAGGACGCTCTTGATCTGGACGACCGCATCTTTCCCCGTGCCAGCACCAGACTGGGTTTGAAACATCAAGCTGTCGTGGGTCCTTGGCCCGGGAGACCGGTGGAATATGTCAAGCCTCTAGAGTTCAAGAAAAGTGGCAAGGGCAGCAACAAGCTCACCAAAGAACAACAGGCCCTCTTGGAAGCTGAGCGGATCGAGAAGGAGAAGCGCCCAAAATGGGTTCAAGACACTCCGCCAGGGTATATCGAGCGCGGCGGCGACGAGACAGTCACCACCCTCTGGAAGGAGCCAGCCAAGGTTGGAAAGGAAATGCCTGATGGTGCCATCGATGATTACATGGACACCGCCAGATCTATGGCCGTCTCGCTTGGTGTACCGAAACAATCCACCAATCTCCAAGATGTGGCGAGAGATCTTCTTTTCAAGTTCGATTTCAATGCCGAAAAGGCCCTCAAGACACTTCCCAAGGTACCGAAAGAAGATTTCAAAGAGCCAGATTTAACCCCAGCAGAGCAGAAGAAGTTCGAAGAGGGCGTGGCCAAATATGGCTCCGAGTTGCATCTCGTCATGAAGCACGTCAAGACGTTGAAACCAGCTACCGTCGTCAGATACTACTACACTTGGAAAAAGACAGATCGCGGCAAGCAAGTTTGGGGCAATTTTTCCGGACGTAAGGGCAAGAAAGATGCCAAAAAGGCCGAGGCGGCTGCCAACAAGCTGGCTGACGACGTTGCCGATGTTCACGATGACTCGGCGTTCGACACGGAGAAGGCCAAGGAGAAGAAGAGAGGCTTCCTGTGCAAGTTTTGCGGCACCAAAAACTCTCGCCAGTGGCGGAGAGCGCCGGCTGCTGCTGTATCCGCGGTCACCGAGAATGGTGGCCGTGGCGCTAACAAGGACAAGAAGGATCAATGCATCCAGGCGCTCTGTCGACGATGCGCCGAGCTGTGGAGACGTTATGCTATCCAGTGGGAGGATGTTGAAGAGGTTGCGAAGAAGGTGGCCCAGACGGGAGGTCGCGGATGGCGGAAGAAGGTGGACGAGGATCTTTACAAGGAGTTGTTGGCGGCTGAGGAGATGGCCAACAATATTCGATATCGCACCCCCGATCCGGCTGCTACTGCGAGCCCGGCACGCTCTTTCAGCGCCCAACCGACGGATAAGGAACCGCCTCGCAAGAAGCTCAAGAGTATTCCCGACAAGGATGCTGATCAGACCGCTTCTGAGTCGGGTAGTGTGGTCAATGCTCCGATCTCCAAGAAGAAGGAGAAGGCGGTTGAGAAACCACCTCCACCTCCACCTCCCGTCCCGGAAATGCCCAAGCCGCGGACGCTGCCTTGTGCTATTTGCCTTGAGATGGAGCCCATGGGTAATCAGCATCTGTGCTGCAGAGAGTGCCGCTTGACGGTTCACCGGAGTTGCTACGGTGTGCTGGACAACAGACCTCCTGGAAAGTGGACATGCGACATGTGTGCCAATGACAAGAACCCGCAGGTCGCTATTGTAAGTTTTGCTCAGGTTTGATTGCAAAGGTGCAATTGATGCTAACTCGTGTATCTAGGACTACAAGTGCGTGCTTTGCCCACACGAGTATACCCACCATGACTTTGTCGAGCCTCCCAAAATCTCTCACAAGAAAAAAACGGAGAAGGAAAGAGAAAGAGACAGGATGGAGCGCGAAAATGCGCAAAAAGCGGCCGACTTTTACCGCAAGAAGCAGGAGGAGATGAATCGGCCTGTCAACCCTCGCGAGCCCCTGAAGTGCACGACCGATAACAATTGGGTGCACGTCACATGCGCGGTCTGGACACCGGAGGTCAAGTTCGGTAGCGCAAAGGCGCTGTGTCCTGCTGAAGGAATTCCCACGATCCCGAGGGCGAAGTTTGCCGAGATTTGCAAGGCTTGCAAGAGAGATGGAGGAGCTTGTGTATCTTGCCATCAGTGCCGCGCTTCTGTCCACGTCGAGTGTGCTCACCAGGCAGGTTATGCTCTGGGTTTTGACATCACGCCTGTCAAGGGCTCGAGGCGCGATCAGCACAATATTGTCAGCATCAATGGGGACGCTGGAACTATGTCGGCGGTTGTCTATTGCAAGGAGCACTTGCCTACCAAGACGGCTATCTACCGAATGCACGACATTGTGGCGGAAAACGGGACGACTGCTCTACAGCTGTATGTCCAGAACTACAAACAGGCCGATACAGCGCTGAAGGGATGCGCCAAGAAAGCCAACCAGATCGCTGTCACGTCCAAGGTTTCAACATCGCCATCCACGCCTTCGCATCACGTCAACCGCCGGGCATCTCTGATCAACAACTCCATCTCGCACATTCTCAACGGGGATGCGTCAATGGAGGACGCACCGTCAATGCAACAGAACGGCAAGATCTGTCTTACCTGCGCCACCGATGTCAGTCCCAAGTGGCACCCGATCAATCAGGAACAGGAACGCGGGCTCACCAACGGGTACTTCGGGAACCTGGGCTCCGAGGCGCAAAAGTTCGTGGAACAACGCAGTTTTCAGTGTCACAAGTGCAAGAAGTTGGGTCGCCAGCCGAATCCTTATCCGCAGCTCAAAAGAGAGCCTACGCCACCACCCGAGCCGGTCCGGCAGGCTTCGCAAGCATCACCGGCTGTTGTTCCTATCGGTGGCCCTACTGAGCCTCGTCATCCCAGTATCAGCTCCTACAGGACCTGGTCACCTCCCCCGATGCATTCTGCGTCGGGTCCTCCGCCCGTGGTTCAGCCACCACCGCAGCTACAAGCTCCTTTACCAGGTCCGACTGCTCCCCAACTGATCCCCCCACCGGTAGCCGTCCAGTCACAGGCTGTGCAACCACCTCCTCTTCCGCCCACCATCGTCCCGAGAGGACTGCCCGTCCAACCTCCACCGCCCGAGTACGCCCCAGCAAACAGGGGCTACAGCGACTGGCCCCGAGCCTCTGCCCACCCAAATAACATGTCACCTCTACTCAACCACCACCGCGAGAACCACCACCGCGGCCCGAGCCCTCCCCCACTGAGTATGCCACCCCTGGCACCACCACCAAACCACCTCCGTCCACCACCGATCCAGACAATTGGCCCACCGCCTGGACCACCACCCCACAACGGGATAATGCACTCGCCTTATAGGAACGGGGTCGGGCTGAACGGAGGGGGGTCATCACCGCCTAGGAGGACGAGTGGACCTCACCAGCCGCCGCCGGTGATGAATGGGTATGGTCATCATGTCGAGCATATGCGTCCGCCGCCACCGCAACATCATATGATGGAGCCGCAGCCGCAGCCGAATTATCTGAGGCAGGGGGGGCCGCACTGGGGGGGACATGTGCATCAAAGCCCGCCGCCGTTGAGGGAGCCGAGCCTACCGCCTCCGAACAGGGAGCCGAGGGCGAGTGGGGCTAGTGCAAGTCCTTCGTTGAGGAATTTGCTTTCTTAGGGGGGGTTAGTGGCCGAGGAGGAGGGTGTGTTATGGGGGGAGGAAGAAGGAGTGGGTAGACAGAGGAGTGTAATATATAGTGTATATTTTGAGGGGGAACACATTCGGGGGAGATGGGTAGCGGGGAAAAAAAGGCTTCTGAGGGTTTGTAAGAGCGAGAAAGAGCGTTTATTGAGTTTTTATTTTTATTTTCTTTTTACATGTTCTGGTTTGTTGTTTGTTTGAGCGTGATCGGAGTGAATGGTATATAAAACTGCGGCGTGGGGTCTGAAATGGGCCTTTTTCTTGTCTTGTTTTTTTTGGGGAAGGGTTGGTGGTGTTTGAGGGAGTTTTATAAAAAGGGGGGAGAGGTGTTGTTGACAAGGGGGTTGTTTTTGTATATCGTGGCATAGGGCATTGGCAGGCAGGTCTACATTGGGGGAGGTGGTGGTTTCAACAAAGCAAAGCATGGAAGGGGGGTTTTGTCAATGGTGTTGTTTTCAACATTATATTGCTCTGGTTGGGGGAGGGAGGTATGCATAGGCACTGGGCGGTTCTGTTGTGTGGTTGGCAGGGAGGGAGAGATGGGAGAAATGGGAGAGATGGGAGAGATGGGAGAGATGGGAGAGATGGGAGAGATGGGAGAGATGGGAGAGATGGGAGAGATGATATGGCGAGTGTGATAATAAATATCAATAACTGTGGACAAATATGCTTCATGCTCACGCTTCTTGTGTCCTGTTACGTGAAAGTGATGCAGCCTAACACCCTATAGCCAGGCGAATAGCATTATTGCCATGGCTCTCCGACCCGCCAGTGAGGTAGGTGGGTTTTGCCTTTCTTCGCCCGAGAACGGAGAGGGGGGCGATCAATGCATGTGAGTTTCGGTAAGATTCCGTGATCTGGGAATTCCAAAAGATGCATGTAGGGTAGTGTACACTAACTAGATAAGCGCTCTATTTCCCTGCTGGTCAGTTCCGAGTTCACCTACAAACCTGTAGACTACCTGGTGAGAGAACCCTGGAAACCTGGAGAAATTCTCACGATTATGTCATGTCATGATAAAGTACGTGCGCGCACATGTGTTCTGGGACTTTGCAGCTGCCCTGGGATTTCCCTTTCGCTTCACTAAAAAAAGATTCCCCCGTTCGCCGGCGCCGATGCGGAGGAGGATCCCTTGTGGGTGGTGTGGCGGATGGTTGGGTGGGGGAAGGGAGTGTGGGAGGGTGACGACAGAAGACCCTGGGTTCTTCCTTTCAAGCCACAGTTTGGAGGGGTTGAAGAGCGACCAGGCTTCCTGAACGCAGAAGCCTCCCGTTAGATAGATATTGTTCGGTTTCCATGCGCATCGGCACAGCACTGGGATTTCTACAGAATTAGATAGATGGGTACCCCTTACCTGTCAGTGTTGCCGCTGCTCAAGCATTGCACGGGCCTATGATGCATGCGGCTTTTGGGGCCTGACAAGGGGGGGGGGATTACTGGAAAGTACTGCACTAACAGCACCAGCCACACTCTAGAGTCTTCGATGGAATTCCATCAGGAGGGGAGTGGAGGGAAGGCAACGCCTGGACTTGGGGAAGAATTTCAGCCTCTTCTGCCGCCCTCTTTCCCACCCCAATCTGCCCTTGCTCATATTCCCCTTGGACAGGACCCCTCTCCTTGCGATCAGTTTCTTAAAGGACGAAATTCTTTTAACTTACTTGACCAACTGGCGCCTCGAAAAAGCTCCAACGCAACAACAACCCCACCCCAACCCTTTGTTTTCTTCCCCAGAAGAAACGAAAGTTAACGGACGAACAAACAAACCGACGACTCAGCAGAAGGGCTCGGCTATTTCCTACACGGGCGATAGTGACAAATTCTTGCTTGCTGCGACAACAAAATCGGGCAACTTTGAGAAGAAGTTCAAGAGAGTTTGACGCATTTGCGCAATATCGGCGAGCGCAAAATTCCAAAGCAGACAGTAGGTTTTCCTTCTTTCCACTTCCAACACACACATCCAACTCTATCAGTTTTTCCTGGCAGCCACCAAGCCTGGTCTTGCCAGCGGCCCAGCAGAAAGCTTACACAGCCTCGGGGGTACGGCATACACATACTCTGGGCGCCCTGTTTTTGATTTTTTTTAACGGTTGGCTTTGCCAGTTGCCCACCTATCCCCCACCGCTTTTCACTGCAGAAAGTTCAAGAAGACCTCTTTGGCTTGTGGCTTTCTTTGCTCTTCCCAACTTACTCTGTTGCGCCATATCTTTTGGAAAAGTGCCCGACATCTTTGCTAACTTTATTGGCCATTTCAGCTTTCTCGGAAGGAAACCCTTTTTACTAAGCGTCGTCCGCCGAATCGAGACAGCAAGCTGTTGTTTCCTTTTCGATACAATCAGATCCAACCGCAAACATGGTTAAGGAAGCGAAATACTACGAGATCCTTGGCGTAAGGAATCCCAGAATGCCATCTCGGATTTTTGAGGAAAGCATGTAGAGTTTCTGACATGATTGGTGCTGCAGGTCTCGCCAAATGCGACGGAGCAGGAGTTGAAGAAGGCGTACAAGATTTCCGCCCTCAAGTTCCACCCAGGTATGTAGTTGTTGCTGGCACAGTGGCAGGTTGCTGTAACATGACTGACTTTGTTGTCTAGACAAGAACCCCAACAACCCGGAGGCCGAGCACAAGTTCAAGGAGGTTTCACATGCTTACGAGATTCTTTCCGACCCACAAAAACGCCAGATCTATGACCAGTATGGCGAAGCTGGTCTTGAGGGCGGTGCCGGCGGCGGTGGCGGCATGGCTGCTGAGGATCTGTTTGCCCAGTTCTTTGGTTCCGGCGGCTTCGGCGGTGGTCTTGGTGGCATGTTCGGCGGCGGCACGCAGAATCGCGGGCCAAGCAAGGCCAAGACCATCCACCACGTTCACAACGTCTCCCTCGAGGACATTTACCGCGGCAAGGTCTCCAAGCTTGCCCTTCAGCGCTCCATCATCTGCCCCAAGTGCGAGGGTCGCGGGGGCAAGGAAGGTGCCGTTCGCAAGTGCACAACTTGCGACGGTCACGGTATGAAGACTATGATGCGCCAGATGGGTCCCATGATCCAACGCTTCCAGACCGTTTGCCCAGACTGCAACGGCGAGGGTGAACTTGTCAAGGAGAAGGACAGGTGCAGAGGGTGCATGGGCAAGAAGACGGTGGTTGACAGGAAGGTTCTCCATGTCCACGTTGACCGTGGCGTGAGAAGCGGTACCAAGGTGGAATTCCGTGGTGAGGGTGACCAAGCGCCAGGCATCCTTGCGGGTGATGTCGTTTTCCAGATTGAGCAGAAGCCACACCCTCGCTTCGAGCGCAAGGAGGACGACCTGCTTTACAACGCCGAGATTGATCTCGTAACGGCTCTTGCTGGTGGAACAATTTACATCGAGCACCTTGATGAGAGGTGGTTGAGTGTTGACATTCTGCCTGGCGAGGCTATCTCACCTGGTAAGTTTTGACTGGTGTCTGTTGGTTAAGAACGTCTGTCTAACACAATTTAAAGGCACCGTGAAGATGATCCGCGGGCAAGGTATGCCATCATACCGTCACCACGACTTTGGCAACATGTACATCCGATTCAGCGTCAAATTCCCCGAGAAGGGCTGGACTCAAGACGAGGCCGCCTTTGAGGCCCTTCGGAAGTGCCTCCCATCGCCAGAGATCATCAACACACCCCCTGCTAATGCCATGACGGAACCGGCTGATATCGAGGATGTGGACGCCAGCTCCAAGGGTGGCTTTGGCGGGGCCACTGCCATGGATGAGGACGAGGATGATGGGCACCCGCATGCGGAGCGCGTACAGTGCGCTTCGCAGTAAGGGAGGGCGGGGGAGGTTGATGTGATTTGGGGAGACTGGAGTTTTTTTTTTTTTTTTCTGCAAAAAAGTCACACACACCAAGACATATATCCCATACCCGCAGTAGCTCAAGTTTATTGATTACTGCATCTTGGATGTGGACATTTTTGCAAAAACAAAAAAAAAAACATAGAAAAGAGTCTCTTTCCTTGCTTAATGAAATAGCCCCTTTTGAAGAGGGGTTTTTTGATGGACGGTGTGGAGGGTGGTGAGCATGAGAAAAATGTTTTATTTTTCTTCTTTCTCAAACAAACAAACATTTGCATGGGCTGGAAAGACATGGGATGGATGGGATGGGGGGCAAGGCTCTCTTTGTTTGGTTGATGTTATACCTAAAACAAGAAGCTCTTTTTTTTTCTACTTGGTTTATTTGTGTCGCTTTTTATGTTCTGAGGTTTTCTTTGGTGGGTGGAGGGGGGGAGGAGAGGGGGTGAATCTTGGAGCGACTCCCAGGTGAAAATGGGGAGGGGTAGGGGAGGGATGGAAGGGAGAAGAGTTTTGTTTGTTGTTTGGTGTGAGAATGGCGAGGGTGGGTGCTGAAATGGGGGGTTTGATTTCTGAATTTTGGCGTTTTAGAAATGGGATATCGGTGAATACAATAGATGGGGAGGAGGGAGAGCGGGGTAGGAAGTAGGAAGTAGGGAATGTGAGATTGTTATGGAAGCGATGATGATGCTTGACTTTGAGTGACTTGCTTGACCACGGTTTACAGACCTCGATCCCTTTCTCGCAAAATTGCGTGTGCGGTGAGGTCGACAGCGAAGTGTGATGGAATTCGGGATCGCTGCTCTCATGGATGCTGCTTGCTGTTCCAAAGATAAGTCTGCTCAATCCAAGTACACCTCTCGGGCGTCCCAAATTGATAATTTCTCTTGAGATTTGTAGCCACATCCCTGAGAATTGGGGGATGTGTGTCGCGTGTTGAGCTCATACTTTCGGAGGGAAGGGGTTGATGGTGATTGATTCCTTGAGACGTTGCTGCCACTGGCACTCCTCAAGCAACTTAAAGCGTGATAACCATTCAATTAAACTCTCGAGACCTAAAATCAAAATCTCGAATCTCATAACCCGGTAACACCACTCTTCGCACAATCTCGAAACAAAACAGTCCAAAAAAAATCACCTCGCCCAACCATACAAGACGGTCTCCTTAATGGTCCAACTCCAACTTGTAAGTCGCCACCTCAAAAGCCTTCAGCTCAACACCAAACCCATCCCCATCCACCTCCACCTCCTCAACCTCATCCTCCAGCAAATTCACCTTGGTCACCCTCTTGATCCCCCACACACTCTTCACCCTACCCCTCGCCAGCCCCCCAAGACTGTCATACATTCTCAAAATCACATTCTCCTCCCCCGTCTTCTCATCATCCTCCCCCCTCTTGACCGTGTCCAGCACCAACCCCTCATCCGACTCGCTGTCCAACCACACCCTCCTCGTCCGCAACCAACTCTTGACATCCCCCAGGTTCTCCACCTCAAAAATCTTGAGCGGGTTGTTAAACTCGTACCCCTTCCTCACAGTAACATGGCTCAGCCCCCCCTGATGCGGCAAAATTCCCCACCGGATGTGATGAGTTCCCATATCAGCATGCGCATCAGGAGCCTTGGAGCTCCTCAGCAGCGACAGCCTCATCAGATTCCCGCTCGTGGCAAACCCATACTTGCAGTCGTTCAAAACAGAAACACCATAGCCATGCTCCGACAAATCCGCAAACCGATGCGAGCAAACCTCAAACTTGGCCATGTCCCAGCTCGTATTGTAGTGAGTAGGCCTCCGCACGATACCAAACTGGGTTTCATAGCTCGCTTCCGTGTTGCGGATATCCACGGGAAACTCAACCTTGAGAAACTTCATCGTCTCGTGCCACTCCACCTTGCTGCTGACCTCGACGAACGACTGTTGGCTGGGAGAGCACGCCGAAAGACTAATCACCGTCTCGATGTAGCTCTTGTCGCTGATCTTGGTCTTGGTAATGACGCTGACGCGGTGCTTCTTCTGCTCATGAATTTTAGTTTCAGAAGTCGAGAGCTCCTTGCGGCTGTCGAGATGGAACACCTCGACATCCCAAGCCTGCCAGTACAGAGGCTTGTCGTCAAAAATGACGTATCGGTTGGCCTTCTGTCCCTTGGGAATGATCTCTCGGTTGGCCTTCAGGTCGTAGAGCGATGTGATGAGGCCGCTCTCGAGCTTGACCTTCAACTGGGTGTTCTGGAGCACAAACACATCCGGGGATGGCTGTTCGAGCGTCACCAGCGTTTCCTCGCTCTCAAGGGAGAAAGGCCGAAGTTTCATAAAGGGGCCTGGGCCGGAAGCGACGGCAAGCTCGCCATCGGCAAGCTCGACTATCTCGTGACGCGACCACGGAAGCGAGGTGAATGCCACACCAGTGTTTGACGTGACAGCATCGGCGGTGGCTTCACGGAGGCCTGTAGCCTCGCCGAGAATCTTCTCGGCGGTCTTGAAAACCTTCTTGTAAATCTGCACATCGTGTCAGCAACCATCTCGCTATGCAAATTCAGATCCCTCACCTCATCAGAATCATGATAGCACATCTCAATCGAGCTTCCGGGCAAGCAGTCGTGGAACTGACAAAGAAGAACCGACTCCCACATCTCATCAATCTCCTTCTTGGGATAGGCGCAGTGTCCCTCGATAGAGGCAATGGTAGCCAGCAGCTCGACAGCACGGAGCGCATCTTCGGCTCTGCGGTTGTTGCGCTTGTTGTTGGACTGAGTGGTGTATGTTCCGCGGTGCAATTCAAAGTACAGCTCGCCATACCACGTCACGAGCTTGTCACCCTTGGCTTCGAGGTGATCGAAGAAGTCATCGACCGAGCTGCCCATGTGCACCCGAGGGAGAAGGCCTACCGTGTCGCTGATACCACGAGCGCGGCGGAGCTTCTCGAGATGCTGCCAGGTAGGACCGCCGCCACCGTCTCCCTTTCCAAAAACAAGAAGCGAGGTCGGGTCCTGGTCAAGAGACTTGTGCTGCGACATGCTACGCTTGACATCGCCGAAGTGGGCCTCCGCCGTGTATGTTTCAGCCGGCGGCATGTGGCATATCACCTGTGAGCCATCCAGAGCAACCCAGTTGAAAGTGGTGTGCGGGAACTTGTTGATGTTGTTCCAGCTGAGCTTCTGGGTGAGGAAGCGCGTCATGCCGGCCAGCCGACACAGTTGAGGGAGCTGGCTGGAGTATCCAAAGGTGTCGGGCAGCCAGAAGGTCTGACAGCGCTTCCCAAAGTTTTCCTCGAAAAAGCGCTGGCCGTACACGAACTGACGGACAAGAGACTCGCCGCTGGGCAGGTTGGTGTCGTGCTCAACCCAGCTGCCGCCGATGGGGTGGAACTGGCCATCCTTGACCTTCTGCTTGACACGCTCAAAGACATAGGGGTACAGTTCCTTGAGCCACTTGTACTGCTGGGCTTGGGAGCAGGCAAAGTTAAGCTCGGGATACCTCTCCATCAAATTGCACTGGTTGGACCATGATCGGGCAACCTTGCGCTTGGTCTCATCAAATGGCCAGAGCCAGCAACTGTCGATGTGGCAGTGGCCAATACCAAAGACAAGAGGCTTCTTGTCACTCTCGTACACCTTGTGTGAGTCGACATCGGGGCCGAGGTACTCCTGAGCAATCTTCCGGCACGTCTTGAGCGAGTCTTTGTTGCCGGGCTCGAAGGCCTCGATAATCCTGTTGTAAACATCCAGAGCATGATGCTGCTCAGGGGAATCCGAGGGGAACTCTTTGGCGGCGTCGCCAATGATCCAAGTATCGATATGCAGGCCGCGAGCGTCCAGGTTGACCGCCACAATGTTGGCTCTCTCGACGGTGTAGTACCTGTTCGGGTCGGGGGCAGCGATGAGGTCACCCTGGCCAATGCCAAACATGCCGTTGCAAGCCATCTCGACGTAGAAGGTGTGTTCCTTTCCATCAAGGAAGGGCTTGGGAAGAACCCACTCCACTCGCTCGCCGCCGCCAGTGAGGCCCTGGAGAGGCTCGCCGTCCTCGGACCAGATCAAACCCTCGTTGTTGGCGTCCCAGTGAAACTCGACCAGCTCCTGATCGCGAACATTGTCCGGGACTGTGATCTTGACCCTGAACCAATGAGTGGTCCATGATGGACCAAAGCTGGCGCCGACCTTGGTCTTTTCAAAGTCATGAGAGACGGCCTCTTTGAAGGTTGGCCTGGTCTGTCCAGGAGCGTGCCAAACCCAGAGTTGGACATGAGGCTCGCCGTAGACGACGGCATCGTTCATCATGGAAAGGAGGTTTTCGTTGGCATATTGGCCCCTGGCGTAGAATTGGCCGATGCGAGACTTGTAGATTTGGCTGATGTACTGGCCGACTGGTTTGGGAGCCCGGATGGGATAGTCACTTCTAGGACCATTCCCGCAGAGGTTTTCGCCGCCCATGGTGACCGAAGAAGGGGTTGAAATTTTGTATAAGAAGAAGCTCAAGTGTTGTGAGGAAAAGGAAGAGTCATAGAGCTATGAGAGCGGATGATCAAGCTGTAGCTGTCGAGGCACCGGGCGTCTGCAGCACTTATATATATTGTTGTGATGATTGGGAGGTAGAGAGAGGAGGTTAAGGTTCAAGTTCAGGTGCCTGGTCAGGTTTGGAGAGAGAGAAAGAGTCAAAGTCTGTGAACCTCCGTGACGGGCGTAAATCAAGGGCAGGTACTACTGTGTACGGAAGTGGTTGGTCAACGGATGCAGCTTCGTCCTGGTGATGGCGGAAGCTGAGGGCGGGCAGGGCGGATGACAGGGGTGTGTTACCGAGAACAAGACCACATCCTGGCTCCCCGCAGTTCCCCGCCGTGCTAGGCGACCAATCAAGAGCCGGCCTCTCCACCACTCTGTCCCACCAGTTCCACCCAAGGGATCATGGGGTAAGATGTCTGCCCCTGTCGATTATCTCAACCCTCTCTCTCTCTCAACTGGCCCTGAGCAATTGCCGAAATGGGTGTTACCGCCTGTCTGCCTGCTGTCTTTGATCAATATCAGATCAAATCCCACGGACTAGTCATTCAGCCTCGAGTCGGTCCCGAGCTACCTGCTGATTCAAGTCGTTTAAGCCGTAGGTAGGCAACAGGCCACAGTGCACAAGGCTGGATATAACTTGTTCATCACACAATCCACGGAGATGAAACCCAAGGCAAGAGTGATCTAGCAAAGCCACCGGATGGTGTACCCATGGTCCTACAGGTCTAGGCACAATACGGTATTACCTATTTATTCAAAAATACTACATTCCAGTTCAAATCCTATGCATAACCCATCATCGTCAACCGCTGGCTAATCCCACCCAAGAATATTATATATAAAAAAAACACGAAATAACAACCCCTATATACGGCCCATGAACCTCCATGCGTGTATATAACCAAACGCCTCATAACCCATTTCATAACCCTCATCATAAAACACTACTCTCCCTACTCTTCCTCCTATCCGTTCCCTCTACCGTCCCCAACTGCGCATCCTTGCTCAAACTCCCCATAGTATTCTCCTCTTCCTTCCCCTTCCCCATCCTCACATGCTCTTCCTCCTCTTCATATTCCTCCTCCTCCTCCTCGTATTCCTCCCCCTCTTCCAACTCCTCTTCCTCATAACTCATCTCACTCTCACCCTCACTCTCCTCACTCTCACTCTCCTCAAACCCCACCAACCCCAAAAACGGCACCTCCACCCTCGCCAGCTGGCTCTTAATCAACCCATCCGCCACCTCAAACAACCTCCCATCCCTATCCTCCTCCCTCTCCCCCATCCTATCCATATCAAAATCTCTTTCTTGTGCATCCTTAGGCAGCTCCCTCCCCGGCACAAAATCCTCCTTCTCCAAAGGAACACCCATCACCCAATTCCTCACCGTCTCCCCCTTCGTCACCTTACTCTTGGCGCTGTTTTTATTATTGAGCGCCCGCTTGAAGGTCTTTTTCTGCCGTTTTCTCCGCCTATTGATACGGTCCCTGATATACCACGCCACGACCAGCATCGCCGCCTGCGTCATCTCCTGGCATTTTGCTCTCTGGGCAGCGGCCCACTGCTGGCAGCGCTGCTGCTGGAAGTTGGCTACCGCTTGGCAGCGCTGTTGGTAGTACGAGGCTATGCGGGAGGCCATGGCTATGTAGCGGGGGTCGACAGCCGCTTGGGCTGCTGTGGCGGGGTCGATTCCGACTGTGGTGGGGGGGAAACCTGGTTGTTGTTGGTGTTGTTGGGGTTTGGAAGAGGGATAGGAAGGGGGGAATGTTGGGGAGGTTCGGAGTTGGGGTGGTGGTGGTTGCATTGTTGATCGGGAGGATGGTCTTGGGGAGGTGAGACTGGGGGGATCACCTTCGGATTTGATGTGTGGGCCGGAGGTTGTGGAGTTTGATGGGGTTGGTTCGTGGTGTTGTAATCCTAAACCGATTCCGCGGTATTGCTGTGGTGGTTGGCTGTGATGTTGGTGGTTGTGGTTGTGATGCTCTGGTTGTTGAAAGGCGTTTGGTGGAAAGAGCCCTTTCGTGAACATGTGGTGGTCCGGGGGAGGGGTGACGGGAATCTGGGGGTTAAAGGAAAGCGGCCCTGGCATTGGCGCCGCCATCATGACCGGTTTATGATTTATTGTGGAGGTAAGTGTGTGTGGTTGCTTGCTGATGTTGCAGGGTCCTCGAGTGTCGTTCGATACTGTTCGCGCTCATAAGAGGGGAAACGACAATTTGCGACAGATAATCTCGGATCGAATAGATTGGGGAAAGCCCGGAGAATAAAAATAGATGATGGATAGATAGGGTATCAAGCAAGAGATGAAAGTATCTTTCAAAGAAGAAGCCCCGCAGGTGGGGAGGGGAGAGCGACAAGAGCGTCTTATACCTTGACCTACAGTCCTTTGATATTGAATAATACTTGAATAACACGGCTAGGTAAGGGAACCCTGGTGAAGTGACGTTGGCTATGGAACCAGTTCCTGGATGCTACTTTTTTCGAGAAAGGAACGGCATCCAGAGTCGGGTGCACAACCTGGCATGTTTGGTTTGGCAATGGGCAGAGGCATGATAAGCTCGGTTCGACTGGGGTTGGCGGGCGGAGCATGGAAAAATGGGCTGAGGACCAGGTCGGGAAGCGTGGGTATGATGGCAGAAGCAGGCCAAAATCGGTCGATACCGACGGCGGCTGGCAAATCGCCATCAGGGGGCTGCCCAGCTCGAGAGCACCATCGGGCCACCCTTAATCATGCCAGGCCAGGGCACTTTGTCCTCTTCGGATTTAATCAATGATGAGAAGAGGCATCATCCACGTTCGTCTGAAGCTGCATCCCACCCCCATCTTGCATGCTGGAATGTACCGATACCTACTCCTCCACCATTACACAGCAGTTAGGCAGCTAGACAGCTTCCATCCTACCTGGTATCAATGAAACGTCGACAACAGATATCCCGTCTTCCGGGGAAAAGGCCCTGCCAAATTGCCGGGATTTGCTAGGTGGCCATCGGCAGGTGGTTTTTCGGGCCATTTTTAACCCTTCGTGTCTGTCTTGTCTATTTTTCGGTGTTTGGTTGTTGAGATGAAAAACACGTTTGCTGCATTGTTGGAGGTGCATGATTCGCAGATGTCGTCTCTCAGCAACAAACACATGATCCAGACCGCGAATGGGCCCATGCCCGCTTTCCAAGACATCGAAGCTTGACTAGATCAGGCAAGACGCCTCTCACCACCGCGGGGCAGGTGAAGGTCGGTCGTCAGAACCCACACCTGGGCTGACCGAAGTTTGCCTTTTTTTCATGAATTCTCGTAGGGCTGAAGGCTGAGGGCTGTGCACGCCTTTTCTGCCGGTTGTCGCTTTTTTTTGGAGGGGGGGGGGGTTTCTTTTTTCGTTTTTTTTTCGTTTTTTTCGTGTTTTCGGTTTTTTTTTTTTTTTTTGTGGCCAGCGAATTCAAAGGGGGTTTCTGCGACAACCACTGGGAAGACCTGAGAGAATTGCAACAGAAGAAGCTTTTTGTCCCCTGGAAAGCCACTCCAGAATAAACCCCTGCCCAGTCAGTGTCTGCGGGCGGGGGATTCCGCCCGCCGCATCGCCAAGAATTCTCGGATCTTACAGGACAACTCTTTAACACTAGAATTTTCATCACGTTGTCGCCTCGTCAACAACCAATCCTGATTATTCTCTTCTCCTGATGCTGTCCTCGCGACCACCACCAGTTCCTCGCCTCCGGATAGCGTGTCTCGCCCAGACAACTCGCTGCCACCCGCGCTGTGGTCCCGCCACCGTCGGGCGGTGTGGTGTCCGACATGTAACCACGGCCTTGTTTTCTGGACCCTCTGCTGCGTCTGGAACGCGTGCGGCTCGTCTGGCTCCCTTGCAACACCTTCAGCTCCGCGGCAAGAAAACTACCGTCGTCAAGCTGGACGAGCTGCCACAGGGACTGATCGTACCACCAGAGACGCCGGCTCCAGTGGAACAAGATGACGAGCCCCAGTACCCGACAGTGGTGCAGCAGGCCCGCCGCAACATGCAGAAGTTTGACAATTGCGTGCTGCTCACCCGTGTCGGCGGCTTCTACGAGCTGTACTTCGAGCACGCCGATGAGTACGGCCCGCTCCTCAACCTCAAAGTCTCACAGAAGAAGACAAACGCCGGCCCCGTATCCATGGTATTTATCTTTATTGTGCCATGTCCATCCGTCCGTCCTTGTAGTTAGTTCCAGCTTGTATCTGATGACTGTTCGTGTGTTGCCCAGGCCGGCTTTCCATTCTTCCAGCTGGATCGCTTTCTCAAGATCTTGGTCCAAGACCTCAACCGCCATGTAGCCATTGCTGAAGAGTTCCCCAACGATGCCTCGGCCAAGATCAGGTCTGGTGGGTTGATGCATGACCGTCGAGTGGCCCGTATTGTCACTCCCGGCACCCTCATCGATGAGAACTTCATGGATCCTTATGCAAACAACTATGTAATGGCCGTTCATCTGCCCGAGAAAGCGGAATTATCGGACCATGTGAGGCGCCAAGCGGGGCAGCAAGCCATCAACACGCCAGACCCGGCCGATGATGCCCCGACCCGTATCGGTCTAGCATGGCTGGATCTGTCGACCGGCTATTTCTTCACTCAGCCGGCCACTCTAGCATCGCTCGGCTCCGTGCTGTCTCGGGTGTCCCCTCGGGAGGTTGTTCTGGACAAGGCCCTCGAGTCTGCCGAGGATCAGGGGATCGCGTCTATCCTGCAGGAGGAGAGCTACCTGGTGACGTACTCTCCCCAAGGTGAGTTTCAGTCGCTAGACGACTGGCAGCCCATGCTGGAGGGTAAAATCCCGGCGAAGGAGGCCAAAAAGTTTACAGAGGAGGAAGTAGATGCCGGCAGTCTGCTGCTCCACTACGTGGGAGATCGGCTTCAGGGGCTGAGCATGAAGCTCCAGCCACCGGTTCGCCATGTAAACATGGAGGTGATGAATATTGACAAGAATACCATGCGGTCACTTGAAATTAAGGAGACTGTCCGGGATGGCACGTTTAAGGGGAGCTTGTTGTACGCCATCAGGCGAACGGCAACCAAGAGTGGCGCCCGGCTTCTCAACCAGTGGCTGAGTATGCATTTGTTTTCTTTCAGCATTCAGGGCCATCAGCTTAATTTGTCTCCTAGGTTTCCCGTCAACATCACTCAAAGCCATCAACGCCAGACTTGACCTGGTAGAGCGCTTCATTCAAGACGAAGAACTTCGAGATGCCATCATCGTCCTTCTCCGCAGAAGCCATGACTCCCAGCGCCTCGTCCAAAAGTTCGCCCTCAACCGCGGCGATGCCGATGACCTACTCCAGCTAGCCAGCACAATCAAATCAACAGAGGACATAGTCGCCCTCCTTGAAGCCTCCATAGCCTCCCAACCCGAAGAAGCCAAATCAGCACCACCAGAAGAAGATGCCACCCCGGAGGAAGAAGAAGAAGAAGACGAGGACCCCCTCGCCACCCTCCTCTCCCGCGTCTCCCTCAAATCCCCCCTCAAACTAGCCCACTCCATCCGCTCCGCCATCGATGAAGAAAACCTAGTCCAGCAACACCAACTAGAAGACTCCCGCGCCGGCGAGCTCCTCTCCCTCGCCCAAGAAATCGTTTCTTCCGAAGCCACAGAAGAAGACGGAACCATCCTCCCCAAATCCCGACTCCCCTCTTCTTCTTCCCCTTCCCAAAAACCCAACCGGAGGAAGATACCTTCAATACGGGACCACTACTCAGAAGAAGCAGAACTCTTCATCATGCAACCCCGCGCCTCCCGCCTTTTGAGCTCACTACACAAACAACTCGCCAGTCTCAAATCCCAAAAGGAAGAGCTCTGCCTGTCTCTCCGTCGGGAGCTGAACCTCCCATCCCTGACCTTGAAATGGACACCCCAGCTAGGGCACATCTGCCACGTCAAAGGTCGGGACTCTCTCTCCTCCCCTGTCTCTGACACCCCTTCCATCAGGACCCTCTCCACCTCCCGCAGCACCCGCTCCTTTCACCACCCGGCCTGGTCATCGTTGGGTGACTCCCTCTCCCAAACCCGCCTCGCTATCAGAGCAGAAGAATCCCGCGTTTTTGCGTCGTTGCGACAGTCGGTGATTTTGAATCTGGTAAAGTTACGACGGAACGCCGCCGTGCTAGACGAGCTAGACGTCCTCACCTCCTTCGCCTCGCTAGCCCGAGAGAAAAACCTCGTCCGCCCCATCCTGAACACCTCCACCGCCACAATAATAGTAGGAGGTCGGCACCCCACCGTCGAGTCCGCCCTCCAAGAACAAGGCCGCACTTTTACCAAGAACGACCTTTTCCTTTCCTCCCCCTCATCCCCTTCCCAACACGGCCGCATCTGGCTCATCACCGGCCCAAACATGGCCGGCAAATCCACCTTCCTCCGTCAGTCCGCCCTCATCACGATCCTCTCCCAGATCGGCTCCTTCATCCCAGCAGACCACGCCCAGCTCGGCCTGGTCGACGCAATCTTCTCCCGCCTCGGCTCCTCGGACAACCTCTACGCCTCCCAGTCCACCTTCATGGTCGAGATGCTCGAGACCTCCACCATCCTCCGCCAGGCCACCCCCCGCTCCTTCGTCATCATGGACGAGATCGGCCGGGGCACAACGCCGCAAGACGGAACCGCCGTCGCCTTCGCCTCCCTCCACCACCTCGTCAAGGTCAACAGATGTCGTGCGTTATTTGCTACTCACTTCCACGACATCGCCGGTTTGATCAAAGAACAAAACCTGACCGTCCAAGACGGGGGGCAGGATGGTGCGGTGGAGATGTACTGTACCGATGTGGAAGAAGACGAAAACGGGGGGTTCGCCTATGTGCACAAACTCCAAAAGGGCGTCAACAGGACGAGTCACGCGCTCAAGGTCGCGAGGTTGGCTGGGTTGCCTGACAAGGCCATTCAAGCCGCAAGAGAAGTGTTGGAAAGGAATGGGCTATAGAGCGCATAAAAAACAATGTCACATCATAGGAGCAAAAGGAACGAAGCACTTGTAGGATGGATAAATATTGTATTTGTATGAAACACATGTCACCAAGGGCAAAAGACGGCAAAATCGTGGGATGAATAACCTGTTTGATCTGGTACTCATGTTAGTCTTGATACCCAGAGAATAAATTGTGTAAACAAAATGATAAGTGATTGTGTCTCATACGTTGTTGTATGGGTTTCTCATCAATAAGATCAGGGTTAAAAAGCTCTTTGTCATTTTTCATAATCATCGACACTTGGGGAGCTGTGCTACGAAAAAAAAAGGAAAAGGGGGGTACTAACCAGTATCTGAGAAGCAGCAAGTAGACTGTTTGGGCAGTCACTACATTGCAGTTCAAAAATCCTTTGTATGTCCATCTTCAGAGTGCTCAATTGACCAGCAAATGATCTATCTAGATTCGGGTATCGATTCATAAAACCTCTACCGGACCCAAACCGAAATTGCCAGTCCACAAGCGCCGTCATGGCGTCGTTACAACATTTAACCGCTGGGAGAATGGTTAGCAAAAGTTCCACACAGACACAAACAGAAAACACATACAAGAGATCGCCGAAGCCACCCTCCTCGTCGGACTCCTCCTCCTCCTCCTTCTTCTCCTCCTCAGCGGCAGCACCACCGGCGGCGGCGCCAGAGTCAGCAGCAGCGACAGGGGCGGCGGCAGCATAGGCCTCGGGGTTGGCAATGCGGTCCTTGAGCTCCTCAATCTCGGGCCAGCTGATCTCGGTCTCGATGGCAACAGCGAGAACCTTCTTGTAGCTGTTGACAAGGGAGTGGATGACGGAGGGGAGAGTGGGGAAGTTGAGGGCCAGGGAGACAGCGGCAATGGTGGTGATGGCGCTGGAGAAGGCCTTCAGGAGCTGCTCCTCGCTGATATCGAGGACGGAGCTGGGGAAGGTGTTGCCCTGGTCGTAGACCTGAGCGATGCCCATACCGTAGGTGAAGGGAGAGATGTTGAGCATGTTCAACAGGGTAGCCTCGGAGGGGCCGACCTTGGCGCCAGCCTCGACGAGCTTGAGATCGGTGGTGATTTCAATGGTACCACGGGCAATCTTGGTGGGGACACCGAGGGCCTGGAAGAAAGAGGTCTTGCCGGGTTCCATACCAGTGTTGCCAGCGGGAATCCAGACATCGACGGGGGCGACGGCACCAGCACGAGCGGGGGCGGCGACCTTGTTGGCGAGGATCTTGTCACGGATCTCCTTGAGGTCACCGTTGGTGAAGACGAAACCAACGTTGCCCTTGACGAAGGGGAGGAGGCGCTCGTACTCGGGGGAGTCGACCAGGAAGGTCTTGAGGGCACGGCGAACCTGTTTGGCTCAATTAGTATCGATTTCTTTGCTGATCTGGGTCGCCATCTCGTACCATGGTGTTCTTGCCCATCAGGACCACACCCTGATCGCGGAGGGCCTGACGAATCTCGTGCATCTGCTGAGACGAGACATTGTCGACGGAGACGACGAAGATGGACTTGTACTCCTCCAACAAGCCCTTGAGCTTGTCGAAGTAGCCAGCCTTGTTAGCGCTCTTGCCCCCCATGTCTTCTTTTGCTGGAAGCTAGGTTGTTTAAGGGCGGTTAATTGTTGGTGATGCGGAAACAAGGAGGAGAGGAGGAGAACTCGCGATGGTGGTTTTACCAAAAAAGAATCCAAGCAGCCTCCGGATTTTCGCACAATCCGCTTAGCCTGTGGGGGCCCGCTCCCGCCTAGGGTTTAGGCTGGTAAGGCCAATCAGAGAGCTCCAGATGCTCGAACTGCCCCACGCCTTATCGATAAGAAAGTACGGAGGTACAAGCTTCTGCGTCAAGCTTCGAAAAAGACGGACATCAGAGAGCATCTTTACGGCGGCAGGTAATTCCGGTCTTGCTAGGTGCTGAGATCAAAGTGACATCCTTGTTCTTGGGAGGGAACGAACTGGAGAGAAAAGCTGCGCCCGGTTCCACAGGTGTTTGAAGCTTGACGTTGAAGCACAAGCCACCTGTGGCTCACATCCCCAAGCTCCAGACAAATTCTTCTAAGTCCAACAACCGAAGTGGATTGACTCAAGCTTCACTGCATTGGAGATATCTGCTTGAAGCAATTGAGCGCGGTAAGATTCCTCCTGAGTATCAAAATGGCTCGTCCTAACATTACGAATAGATATCCTGTGGTTTTAACACCTAATATCTCTTGATTTGACCACTTGAGCATCAAGTGTGAACCAGTTGTGGCTTGAACATTCTCACCACTCATATCAGCCACTCTCACCATGATTATCCCCTATCATCTTCTTCAGGCCTCGGGCAGCGTAATTTTTGCTGCCCAGGGGGTTGATATTCTCTCCTTCAACACCTCTATGGAGCACCTCTCAACCTGGAAGTATCCAGTGAAGGCCACTGAGACCCCAAGTGAACCTGCTGCCGATGCTGAAGCCTCTGCCACTGTTGAGGCCCCTCCAACGCCAGAAGGTCCCCCGGCCAAGCGTAGGAGAACAGAGAATGATGAAAAGGAGGCCCATGCTGGCGATGCCGGCACCCCCAACTCAACCAACGGTCAAAAGAAGGGCAGGTTTCACAACAAGCCACAACCCGTCAACTTATCGAACGAGAAGCCTTTCATCAACTGCCTCCTCGCCACTGCCAATGGCAGTCATGTAATCGCTGCTACTGGCTCCGACAAGACGATCTGGGTATTCGAGCACGATGGCTCCGGGAATCTCAAGCAACTCAGCCAGAGGTACTCACCCCTTAACCGCCCCTCATGTTGTCTTTAGTAGCTAACCCATTTTAACAGAGCCATGCCAAAACGCCCCTGCTCTCTCACCCTCACCACCGACCAAAAGAAAATCCTCTCCGCCGACAAATTCGGAGACGTCTACGCCCTCCCCCTCCTCCCATCCGCAGAACCCACCCTCCCCCCAACAGTCCAATCACTCCCCTCCCGCAGCGCCACCCCTGCCTCGGCACCTATCCCCTTCAAGCCCCAAGCCAACGACAAGACAGTCCACACCAAGCGCAACCTCAAGGCTCTCGAGAACCAAAAGATTTCCATGGAACTCTCCCTCAAAGCCGCCGCCGAGAGATCCGCCGAGGAATCCCAGCCGGCGTTTGAGCACACCTTGCTGTTGGGTCATGTCTCCATGCTCACAGCCATCACCGTCGCCCCTGGAATCGGCGCGACAGGCGAGAAAAGAGAATGGATCATCACCGCCGACAGAGACGAGCACGTCCGTATCTCGCGGGGGATTCCCCAGGCTTATTTCATTGAGGGGTTCTGCCTTGGGCACGAGGATTTTGTCAGCAGGTTATGTGTTGTCCCCGGCCGGGAAGAGCTGCTTGTTTCGGGTGGTGGGGATGACGATGTTTTTCTATGGAGGTGGAAGGAGAAGCAGCTGCTTGGGAGGGCGAATATTCTTGAAGAGATCAAGAATACTATTGAGCCTGAGCTGACAAAGATTGCTGTTTCGAGACTGAAGGGGTTTTCTCTTGCCTCTGGGGAAACAGTGGTAGCTGTCATCTGCGAGAAGTATGTCCCCCTTTTGATTGCACGTCATACTTTTAGAAATGCTAACGATATGTAGAATTCCCGCTGTGGTTCTTTTCACACTTGTAGAAGACACGCTTAAGCACACTGCTACCTATTCCCTCAAGGAGCAAGGTGTCCCCCTAGACGTCGAGCTTCTACCCAACGACAACCTCCTCGTGAGCATCGACACAACCGAAGGGAAGCCTGACGCGGCGGCACCCTTCCTGGTCTTGACCAGGAATGGCCCCGACTCGTGGGATCAGAAGCCTGTCGTGGATGTCCCGGCCGGAGAGACAGAGCTCAACGGGGAGGAGATGCAAAAGTTGCTGTATACTACCGAGTCGCTGAGGAAGATGAGCGATTTTGATTGAGCAATACACGTAGTTGTTGGTAGTAGCTTGAATGATAGATGGACAATGTTCTGAGCGACACATTTCCAAGAACGACGTTATTGCCCATCGAAGGGAAACCAGACACAATTATTCGGGGGACTAAAAAAACTGAATTATATTTCCCCGCAAACAATACATATGCCGTTGAATGCAACTCAACAACCAAAAACACATCTCTATCATTCCATCAAATCTACCTCTTCTTCTTCCTGAGAGCCTTTTCCCTCTCATACGCATTCGCCGCCTGCCCCTCGGTCCCCTGAATCTCCGCCACCAACCTCTTATACTTCTTCTCGTACGCCGCGTCCTTCTCCTTCTTCACCCGTAAGTTCTCCCTCGCCATAAAAGCATTGTCCTTCCTCAGCTCCCTCAGCGCACCCTTCCTCTCCCGCTTGTGCTCCTTCTTCAACTTGGCCAGCTCCGCCCTCTCACGATCAGGATCGTAGTGCTTGTTCGGGTCAAACGAATCTTCAAACTTGGGGATGTAGGTCCTTATCGCCAGGGGACGGTGGTGGTGCAGTTCTAGTGGGCGGCGGGAGAGGCGGGAGATCTGCAATAAACGGGTGAGGTGCTGCTGGAGGGACTGGATGGCAGGAGAAAGAGATTTGGGAATGGAGGAGAGGATGGGAAGGGCGGGGGAAAAGGTTTCGGTAAAGGAGGAGGTTTGGGACCAGAGGGTGGAGGCGCTGGTGAGGAGGGAGAGGGTGGTGGTGAAGAGGGATAGTTTGAGCTCCAAGGAGGGTTGGTTAGAAGGGAGGCAGTCGGAAAAGGCGAGTTTTCTTGCTGTGGAGGCATCGGCGGGAAGGGATGTAGGAAGGCGAGTTCCAGCGGGGGGGTCGTGGATGGGGAAGAACCCGATTGTGTTGGGTGTAAAGGCCCTGGCTGAGGGGGCCAAGGCGCAGAGGGTGTTGAGGGTGAAGTTCATAACCTCTGGTACGTAGCGCTTGGAGAATTGCTGATATTGGAGGGCAAGGATGGCCAGGAACGTGCCGGTGGCGTAGTCGGAGAGGGACTGCGGGATCTTTTGGCCGAGATACCTCGCGATGACGATCATGGCTGGGGTGACAACCTGGTGGAAGTGGTCGGACGTAGGGAAGGTGGTGCCTGCTCCGGTAAGAGTGATCAGGTCGCCGACAGTGAGGGCCAGAGGGCGGGACTGCTCCATCTCTTGGATGATAGAACGATAGCCCTTGGCGACTTCGATGGGGAAGCTCTTGGCTAGGGAGTGGATGTGTCTTGTCAGGCCTTCCAGTGCCGCGGCCCAGGTAGGCTGGTACTGGTTTCCGAGGTAGTTGACGTGACGAACGAGGGCCTGTGCAAAGTTACCGAGGCGCTCCTTGTTGTCGCTGGCGAGTTTTGGGTGGTGGAGGGCTCTGATGCGTTGGGTGGCGACCGGGAGCTGTTTCACGTCGATGCCCTTGAAGATCTCGAGGAGCTCGTCGTGGTTCTGGGGACAGGGGAAGGTGTATGGGACACCATTCTCATCGGAGCCTTTGGTGTTGTTGGTGGGTAACCGAAAGATGCCTTGCTTCGCCTCGGATTCTGTTAATAACCCCTTGATGAATTCGTCATCGTCGCTGTCTTCTTCCTCAGAGCCAGAGTCAGAACCTGACTCCTCGTCCTCGTCGCTCTCCTCTCCCTCGTCACCACTGTCGAACTCCAACTCTGAACCGCTGGCGACCAAATCATCATCAATGAGGAAATCGTCCTCGTCGTCGAATCCCAGCTCGGTCGCGGTCGGTCGGTATTTTTTGGCCTTTCCAGCAATTCCCTGCCCGAGCCCAAACTCATCCGCATCCTCAACATCCATGGCATCGAAATCGTCATCTCCGCCCTGCTTGTTCTCGTCATCGCTCTCCTGTTCGTCATCTGAAACCTTCTCTCCGCGCATACGCTTCAGGCGGTCCTCCTCGAGCTTCTTTAGCCTGTTCGCTTCCTCTGCTGCCTTCTCTTCTTCCGTCTTCATCTTATCAGTAGGCGCCGCGCGCTTGTCGGACGCCATCCGCTTCACCTGGATATCGTACTCCCTGTCAAGGGTAGCCTGATCCTTTCCAGCAATCACAAGAGTGGGCTTGTCACTTTTGGCAGGTGGCTTTATCCTGTCGAAGAGTAGTGGTCGCAGATCCCTCATGGCCTCATCGATTTCAGCTCTGAGCTCGTTATCCTCCTCTTTAGCCTCCTGTCGCAACTCTTTGTGAAGCTTGGACTTGGCGATGATTTCCTCGTAAATTTCCTTCTTGGTTTTCTTTCTTTCCGGTTGCCCTTCCTCCTGTTCGCCCACGACCTCGAGAGCCCCCTCTAGACGCTGCCTCTTCAGTGCACGCCTATCGGTCTGCGAACCTTCGGATTCATCGCCTGAACCAACATCCTCCTCAAAGTCGTCTTTAAGATACTTCGGAGCGTCATCATTGTCGAAAAGCGGCTTGCCCATGTGAGTAAGTCCTCCCATTTCCTCATCGTCTTCCAAGTCGAACGCAGAGTGCTTCTTGTGAGACCGTTGCTGTTCGCGGGTATATCTTTCGATCATCTTGTCCTCGAGCGACATGTTGGGATCGTCCTCACCGAAACGTCTGTCGATTAGACCGCCGACCTTGTTCCTCCGCTGCATCTCAACAAGGATAGTCTCACGCCGTCTCTCCTCGCCTTTCGCCTTGGTCAACCCGGGTCGACCGCTGATACCCATAGCCTCCCTGCTGCTGACGGGCTTGTTGGTGGTAACCTCAAACTTGGGGCCTCTGGCATTCGTCTTGAACTGGAAGGGGTTGAACTGCTCGCGGATGCTGGCCAGGGCCTCATGTCGCTGGATGCGCTTCTCGTTGGACGCCTTGGCATCTTGGGCATTTTGGCGCTTCTGCTTCTTGGATTTCTGGGGACCGATAATTCCTTGGTCCTTCAGGGAGGCCTTAAGCCTCTTCAACTGTGAGCCGGCCATGATCGCGTCGTTTTTGTTGGGAGTCGCGACGCAATTGCCGGGTTTTCGATGGCCGAACAGTCGTTGTATCTCCAATTCAGAATTTTTGGTAGAGGATGGATGGTCGCAGCGCTATCTTATCAGAGTGCCCCACTGTTTGTAAATTTTGGCGGTCTGCAGCGGCAGGATCAGGGAAAGCTTTCTGTTTTGGAAGCTCTCAGCTCAAGCTTCTCTAGAACACCGACCCGCTCTCCACTGTGGAGATGCATTACAGCCGGGCGACGACATGCAGCCTCAACATCAGAGACGACACTAACCACCGCCGCCATCATGGAATGGCTCGCCTCCCTTATGACCACCGATAAGGCCATCAAAGGGGCCTTGATCATACACGGTGTTGCTCTCGTCGGGACAGTGCTGCTTGCGCTTGATCAATGGCGCTCAGAGTGCGAAAGAAAACCACCACAACCCAAGCCGCAGTACATCACCCAGGACACCGAGGACGCCCTGAAACTGACCACCCTGGATACGTTGCTCGGTCACTACAACCACGCCATTCGTGAGACGGCTGTCAAGATCGTATGTGACAGAGCCGTCAACGACAAGGACACCCTCGAACAGCTCCTCTGGGGCATCACCCGTCCCAACTACGACGAGCGCCTGAAGAATCTCCGAGCTTTGGCAGTGATTACCGATCCGCGTGAGTCGATGATCAATCACGGTGGCACAATTGATAGACTAATAATTCCTCAAGACTCCTTGGATAAACTTCACACATGGAAGGCCTACGCAGCTCTCGTCCGGTGCCTGGAGCTATCTCTTGACCCTGACCAGGAGGTGCTCAACAATGACGACTGGGACGATTATCCTCTCCGTGACATGACAGACAAGCTCTGCCTCATGTTCATCAGCCAGCTGGTAGGCACCTTTGACTGCGAGAAACTCATCAAGGCCAAATTTGTCGAGAAGTGGCTGTCCAAGCAAAACTGGGGAACCACCGAGGAGGAGCGGCATCAGAATCTTGCGGCCTACCTGCGCAGCAAGACCAACAGGCTTGCCGAAATCATCAGCTGCATTCGGCAGAGCCCAGCTGGCCGAGAGGCACTGCAGAAGTGCGGTCTCTTTCCGTATCCCGACACGGAAGAGAGCGAAGCAGACGATGGCGACACGCACTTGGTGGAACGATTAAGCGTTTTGTTTCCGGAAACTCTCGATGTCAACAGTTTGGACGCGAACCATCCTACTAGGGTGTTGTTGCGTTCGTTCCAAACCACGCCAGGGAGTGAAGAACAGCGCGACCGGAACCAGAGGCACAGGCAGGCAATGGTGCTGAATGATGGGAGTCATCCGATCACGAGTGATGATATCATCCAGCGGGACCCGACATCGCCTACGTGAGCCGGCCATGATCCTTGAAATCTTTTACTGGCAGTCGAATTTACCAAGCCGTTCGATGCAGGACGGGCTAATACGGCTCGGCTCAACAATATACCTGAATGCGGCCGAATCCTGAACCGAAATCCCGGATGGGATCAAGTCTGTGGGGAAGGCAGCAGTTCGAGGTGGTGACCACGAGGGTCATTCCGGTATTCTGTGTACCACACTGCGGCAAAGGGACGGGATGGACAGCTACGAAAGGCGCTGGATTAGGTTTCCAGAAATGACGCGCGCCTTCTGTAGTACGAGGATGGTAAGAGCGTTATGGGTACCGGATGCTCGGGAGTGCACAAACACTGCACTCAAGTTGATGGTGCATCTTGGAGCTGAGGCGCAGTTCAAGCTCGAAGACGAGATGTTTATTAAGACTCAGTGCGTTTCAATGAGGTGTACCCTCATGAAATATCCCGAGCAATAGCCAGCGATTGCGGCAAACGGTTCAATAGGTGATAGCCGAATACGGTGAATTATCCGGGTTATCCAGAAAGATATTCCCTGGATAAGGAACATGGTGTTATACAGCCCTGGCTATAAGGGAGGACTGAGCTTGACAGCAGCACAGCGCTGGAAAGAAAACAAAAACCCAACTTTGTAGAAGCGATATTCTCCATGTTGGTGGCTGTTCGGTTTCTTACATGCATGGCAGCCAGGGGCTCACACGTGGAAATGCAGCACAAACCCCCTGCGTTTCAGCGTTGCATTGGTTCAACAGCCACTGGGGAGACAGCCGACCATTGCAGCTGAGGGGGGAGTTAAAGATAGAAAAGTAAACAAAGGAATTGAGTGCGGGGAACGGAAAGTGGCAGCAAGGAGGAATTGTTGTTTGTCAGTTGTGGTGTTGGGATTGAAGCTCTATCCATGTCTGTTAAATTCAGTAGACGGCAGCTATGCTCTGTATATCACCCGTTACTTAAGTTAAGGTACCAGTAACTTCTAGAGCCATTGAAGCCATCTACACTCGACCACCTAGTTCCCACTGGGTGATTGCCATGTGAGGCAGTGACGACATTCTGTAACATGGAGTATCTCACGAACTGCTACGTGGCCATGGTGAGGCCTTGAGTCTGGCCTTGTTTTCTTTTCCCAATCTCGCCAGGCGCGGGGGAGGGGACACAGCAACGCCAATTAGAAGCTGCAGCGGCTTGAGATTGAGGTCGCGAGTCCACTTTCGAGCCACTCTCTTGCAGCTCTCTGGCAGCTATGGGAGCTTTCTTGCAGCCCGACTGGCTGCCGTTTGCTTCATGCTGTCACTGACCAACAGCAGGCTGTGTGTACCTGCAGGTCATATTGTAGTGAATACAAAGGGGGCTCAAAAGAAGCCTTCTCTTCACGATACTTGCTCCCTGGATGCTCCTTCCCAGGATCCTATATTTGTTGAACTTGCTCCCCTCCCCGGCATTGATCCCCCCGTTCCCCGATGACCGGTGCCGACGACTCCTTCTTGACGCTCGCTTTTTTGTTTTTTTGTGCTGTCACCAGACACCCGACAAACCTCCACCCGCAAATCAACTCACCCTGTCCATCGTCATTTTGCTGTGGTTACCTTTTCATTTCTCTACAGAGCCAATAGTCGCCCCAATCAACCAATTACGAATTATTTGGCCCTCATCAATTACATCCCCCGACTATTACAACGACTTTCCCAGCAAATTATCAGCGACCAAGTTCTTGTGGTTGCATTCATTAAAGGGACGACTGGCCAAAAGAAGCATCACAGGCCGAGCTTGGGAGAGGAGAGGAGAACAGACCGACAAAAAGGAAAGGCAATTCCACAAGCCCAGAAACAGCGACGACATTCTCTTGACTTCTGTTGATTTATTAGACGGAACAAGAGAAAAACAAAGATTGACGGAAAGCCACCCAATTCGGCGGCTCTCCTTTGTTGTGTTCAGGGGAGCTCCAGCTGCTAGCGGTCGGCATTCGCGCTCCGACCCCCCGGGCGGGAAGAGTGTTTCCCCAGGGCTTTGGTTGGGTGAAGGTGGGGAGGGGGGGGGGTGTCGTGTAAACAATTAAGCCATTCGCTGCTGGGGTTGGCCGCCAGGGTGCTGCCGCCGCCTCCAATTGGGTTGCCGAACATGGCCACCACCATCACCAGCACAACTTCTTCAACATACAACACCACCACCCGCCACACCTTGTCTAGGAGAAATAACGGTCGCGGCGGTCTCTCGTCCATTTCGACTCCCAACCTCAACCAGGTCTACAACGCACACTCGACCACGGCGACGCGCCTCGGCCCGCCCGTGCCCCAGTTGCTCTCGCGCAAAGGCTCCGTCGCCGCCCTGACGCAGAACTCGCTGGCCAGCATTCCGGATGATAGTGAAGCCTACGCCTACAACCAGGTTCTGGCCAGCGAAAACACCAACATCATGCCGTCCCCGCTTACCCCCGGCCGCCTTGGGGGTGCCGCCGGCGGAGAGGATGTCCAGGTGGGCGATGTCATCGATGTGCCGGGCAACATGACGGGCACCATCCGCTTCATCGGTCCCGTCACAGGTCGCAAGGGCACTTTTGTTGGTGTCGAGCTACATCCCGACTTTGCAGGCCGCGGCAAGAACAGCGGTGATGTTGACAGGTAAGTTGGACAAGCATCGGATCATGTGCATGCGAACCTTGGAATTATGCCGTTTTCTAACTGGGATAACCCCTTCTCGCAGTGTTTTCTATTTCAGAACCAAGGATCCAAACACGGGCATCTTTCTTCCCATTTCCAAAGCCGTCAAACGAGAACCACCACCCATCATGCCGACGAATTCGTATCCTCCCACCCCGGCCAGCGGCGGAGGTCTGAAGGTCGGAACTCAGTACTCGACAAACTTTACGCCACCGACTCCTGGTGTGCCGAAATTCAGCCAGTCCGTCGGCCCAGGCCGTGCCACGAGCCCTGTCGGCAAGAAGCCTACGCGCCCGTCGCTGCCGCGTCCGGAGTCGCCTGTGAGAAGGCTGCAGATGACGCCGGCGCCGAGACCCTCGATCGGGGCACCCGCTCCCCCACGATACGGCAGCCCGACGCCGAACAAGTTTGCCCAGAGTGTTCGCGGCACGGCGGGTGACCCGAGCAAGCGACTTCCTGCTCATCAGCGGAAAGGTAGCGTCGGACCGCGAAGTGTTTCTGTGCTTGGGGTGTCGTCTTCGTCGTATCAGGCCCATCACTTGAGTGAGGAGGATGCGGGACCGGTTGGCGTTCAGAGGACGCAGACTAATGGGAGTGCTGGGTCTGGCTTCAGCCTCAAGGTGAGGCCAGCCTCACGGGCTGCGTCTAGAATCGGGAGTCACGCCGTCAACAATGAGGAGGTGGAGCGTCTCAAGGCCGAGCTGGAAGATCGGGAGCGGCAGCTTAAGGAACAAGCGACCACGCTGATGGAGATGGAGAGCAGCTTGACGGAGCTGCAGGGGTTGATTGAGGGTTCCGAAGGGCAGATGCAAGCCGGACGGCGAAACAGTCTGGATGACAAGGATGCCAATGCGCTACGGGCGGTGCTGAGAGAAAAGAATGAAAAGATTGCCATGTTGACGGCCGAATTTGACGCTCATCGAGCCGACTTTCGGAGCACAATTGACACGCTGGAGATGGCAAGCACCGAGACGGAGAGGGTGTATGAGAAGAAGATTGAGGAGCTGATGCAGGAGATTCAGGAGCTGCAGGACAGGACGGCGGACGTGGATACTGTGGCTAACCAGCTGAAGCAGTTGGAGGAGCTGGTGCAAGAGCTGGAGGAAGGGTTGGAGGATGCGAGGAGGGGGGAGGCGGAGGCGAGGGGGGAGGTTGAGTTTTTGAGGGGTGAGGTGGAGAGGACGAGGTCGGAGCTGAGGAGGGAGAGGGAGAAGGCGCAGTTTGCTACGAATGGGTTGGCGCGGGGGGGTGGAGGGGCGACGAGCAAGGAGTTGGAACAGAAGGAAGATGAGATTAGGGGGCTCAAGGCGATTATTCATTCGTTGAGCAGGGATGCTGTTCCGAACGGGGGGGAGAATGGGGTGGTGGGTGCGGGTGCGGGTGCTGCTCAGCGGTCTGGATCTGTCAGATCACACCAAGGGGAGTCGATTGATGATCGGTTGAGCAGGGAGAAATTGGAGAGGGAGGTTGCCGAGCTCAGGGCCTTGGTGGAGAGCAAGAGCACGAGGGAGGAGACGCTGGAGAGGGAGCTGGAGACGTTGAGGAGGAGCGCGGTGAACTCGGCCACCATGACTGCTGGCAGTGGAAACGACAGGAATTCTTACCGGGACTCTCGCGGGACTGTTGTGCTGGCTCCCCGAAGCCCGGAGCATAAGCCTGCTGGTGGTGTCGGTAAGCACAGCAGAGGGAACACGCTGGACACGATGCCCGAAAGCGACTCTTATAGCACGGCCACGGGGGATAGTACCCTCTGGTGTGAAATCTGCGAGACGGCCGGGCATGACATTTTGACGTGTACCAACGTCTTTCCTGATCAACAGTCGCATCATCAGACGAGGGACAGCAGCAAGACACCTGATGGGGGGGAGGGTGTGTCTAGTGGTGGGGCCATGACTGAGGATGTGAAGCTTCCTGCGCCGTTGAGCCCGGTCAAGGCTGCCAAGAGCAGTGCTGTTACTGCTGCTGTCACTGCTGCTGCTGATGAGGAGCAGCAGCAGCCTACCAGTGCGGTGTCGGCGATCGAGAAGCCGCTTAGGGTCAACAAGGAGGCGGTTTTGGGGTCGGAGGAGCCGGCGGCTAGCATGGAGGGGGGTGTGGTGGATGAGCCGATGTGGTGCGCGCTTTGTGAGAGGACCGGACATGACAGTATTAGTTGTCCTGATGAGCAGTTTTGATGGGTTGGTTTGTTGATGTGTACAAGATCTGTTATTACTATTGCACGAGGGGGAGGGGGGGTTTATTGTTATAAGGGTTTTTCTGTCTCGAGGGCTTCATCAGATGGATGAGATGGCATGAGAAGGTATGGGGTGGGGGATGGGACTGGTAGATGGATGGATGGATGGATGGATTGGGTTGATAGGGAGTTTTATAAGTGTTATCATTGCCGTGGAGTTTTGAGCTCTGGGAATAGAGAGGTGTTTTCCGGAGATGATTTCTCTTTGTACAAGTGGTTTTTGCCACTCTTTTCTATGCTATATTCCCAACCCTCTTTTTCGATTTGTAACAGCCCTGGTCCTTGTCCTTGAAGATATGGAAACCTGGTTATTTTGATGCAAGCTTCCTAATTGGGCGATCAACCAAGTCCATCCAAGCTCAACGCCGTTGAGTTGGTGGACCCCTGACCTATCAACACCGCCTCAGCCGACCATACTAGGAGGAACACCTATAAGAACGGCTCTTACTCACCTCACTTTGCAGGTTGGTTCTGACACCCTGTAACAGAGAGCCTCTCATTCATTTCCTTTTTGGCTGTGAGATACTGCGATTTGTTTGCGACGCTTTCAACTTTCATCATCTTTTCAATACTTGATAGATCTCAAAGTGAGGGGTAACTAGACTTCACTCACTCACCCAACATTCAAGATGAGCGACACCCGCATCCCCGTCTGGCTGGACTGTGATCCAGGACACGATGTAAGTCTCCCTCTCCTCATGTTTACATCCCCTAGATGATAATATCTAACATGCCTGCCCCCCCTCCCCTCCGCCCCAGGACACCTTCGCCATCCTCCTCGCAGCCTACCACCCCGCCATCCGCATCCTGGGGGTATCAACCGTCTTCGGCAACGCCTCTTTAGAAAAAACAACCCACAACGCCACGTCCATCCTGACGGCAATCTCCCAGTCAGCCTCCATACCCGTCTACATCGGCGCCTCCAAAGCCCTCTTCCGGCCACCCATGCATCCCCCGACGGACATCCACGGCGAAACCGGCCTCGACGGGACAAAGCTCCTCCCCCCACCGGCTGTCCCTCCCGTGGCTACCATCCCGGCCATCGACGCGGCATACGAAGCTCTCAAATCCACCCCCCGGGGGACAGCTTGGGTGGTGGCCACGGGGAGTTTTACCAACGCGGCGGCATTGTTTATGAAGTACCCTGAACTCATCCAGCACGTTGCCGGTCTGTCGTTGATGGGAGGCGCGATAGGAAACGGGTTCACGGCCGCGGTCTTGGGGACCGTTGATGGAGTGCCGAGGGTGGGGAACTGGACTCAGTTTGCGGAGTTCAACATCCTTGCCGACCCTGAGGCGGCGGCGTTCCTGCTGACGCATGGGGAGCTGTCCAAGAAGACGACGTTGATCCCGTTGGATGTCACGCACCTGTGCCTCACCACCGCCCAGGTCCAGGAACTGATCTTGTACGGACCCGAGGGACGCAAAGAGGGGATGGTGCCCGGGAGGGGCAAGACGGAATTGAGGCAGATGCTCGTCGAGCTGCTCTTGTTTTTTGCGAAAACCTACGCCGACGTCTTTGGCATAACCGAAGGCCCGCCGCTGCACGACCCCTTGGCTGTTGCGGCGGTACTATCTGGGCTGGACGAAAAAGGGGGGCATAAAATCCCATTTTATGAACATGACCCCTCTGTGGGGGTGGGCATGGAGGGAAAGGGGGAGAGGTACGAGGTAAGTGTCGCCACAGAGGGAAGCTACGAAGATGCCAAAGCTGGTGCGAGGACGGGCCAGGTCACCGCGAGATTGCTACCCCAAGGCGAGGAAGGGGTGAGGATACCTAGGGGGTTGGACTTGGGGGTTTTTTGGAGGGTGTTGGAGGAGTGTATCTCTAGGGCGGACGAGGCGAATGAGAGGGCCAGGGCTGTGAAGCAAGAGGCCGGGGTTCCTACTGCTTAGAGTTGTTTGGATGGAAAAGATATAGAGAGTTGAATAGACGGACGGGGGGTGGTGGATGATATTTGGGGTATGTGATGTTCATAGTAGATTTCAAAGATTTCAAAAGAGTTTCCTGGCGTAGAATATCCAATCAAAATCAAAAATCACTGCAGTTCAAATTTTATCTGTCAAATCATTCCTCCCAGAGCAAGATATCATCTTGCAGAAAGATGCCCGCTCAACACCCAAAACGCCAGGCATGAGCCACCCCAATATCAAACATCCAAAATATTCAAAATAAAAAAAAATTGAAACAAAACCCCCTCAAAAACCATCATATATCACCCATCTTCACCCCGCCTAAGCAGCATCCTCAGGTAGCACCTCCAAAACCCGCTCCACCATCTCAATCAGCTCATCAATGTCCGGCCTCTCACTCGGCTCAACCCTTAAACACCTCCTCACCACCTCCCGTATCGGCTCACTAATCCCCTCCTCTTCTGTCGCAGCCGCCGCCGCCGCCGCCGTTGTGCCCCCAGGAGAAACCGGCCCCTTCCCCTTATTCTTCTTCGCCCCTGGCCCCTCATCCGGAAACCTCCAATCCCCACTCAGCACACAAATACTCAGCGAACCCCCCGTCTCATCCGACCTCATCTCAAACGGCGATTTCCCCACCAAACACGCATACAGCGTGCACCCCATGCTCCAAATATCAACCTTTGTGTCAACCACCGTCCCCGTCTTGACATCAAACAGTTCCGGAGCCCGGTAAGGCATGGTGCTATGCTCCGCAGCAATATCCTGCGTTGCAATAGCCAACGAACGGGAGGTGATTGGGAGAGGGGATTCAGCCACCGAACCGAGGTCCATGAGGATCGGTTCATCCCCCGAGTCGGAGATCATGATGTTTCCTGTTGTTTTCCGTCAGTTTTCCATGTTTGTCGAAAGAGCACAGATCCAGGGACACCAACCGGGCTTGATATCCCTATGAGCATAACTCCTCCTCTTCCCCCCCGTCTCCCTGGCCTGCGTGACCCTCTCATCCTCCGTCAGCAAACTCCTCCCCTGCTCCTGCTCATCGTCCACATCCGCCCCCCCATTCACCGTATTCTTGCCCCCTCGTTTCCTCCCCGGCACAACCATCTCTTCTTGCCCCCCTGCCCCGCCACCGCCCTGGTACACATGCATCCCCCTCAGCGCCCTACAGACCCCCAAAAACAATCCCATCAGCTTCCGTTCGGGAAACTTGGAATGATTCACCAAATTAGCATTAATCATGTCCTGCAGATTCCCTCGCTTGTAATATGGCAGCAAGACATAAACCGTCTTGCTCTCCTCCCCGCCGCCGCGCTCGGTGGCGATGGAGTAATCGACACTGTGGATGATGCCGGGGGTTGAGCCGAATATCTTGTAGGCCTCGACCTCCTTCATGGCTTGGGCGACGGATTCGGCGCCGAAGGGGCAGCGGATTTTCTTGAGGGCGTAGAGCTCGTGGTTGGGGGAGGAGAGGGACTGGACCAGGTAGACGTAGGAGAAGCCGCCTTCGCCGAGGAGGCGGAGGATCTTGAGGGAGCGGGAGTTGATCTTGAGGGTGGGGGTTCCCGGGAGGCAGGGGAGGCAAGAGGTGAGGAGGGGGTGAAGGAGGTCGAGGAGTATTTGGGACATGGTGGGCGGTTTGGGGCGCGCTCAATCGTGGTGTTTTGTTATTGCTGTTGTCGTTCGTTGCCGGGCGCGCAATCGCATGTAAGGATTAGGAGCCGACTCAACCGAGGGACGGGCTTCGTGTTTGGGCTGGTCTTCCGGGTATGGCTTGCGCTGTGCTGTGAGCAAATCAATGTGATGAACCGAGGATCCTGTCCTTTAGAAAAGTTGGTTTGTGCAAAAAAAGTGTTAGCTTGAGATAGATGTTGTAGGAGGATTATGTTGCGTCCTGCCATCTGGTTGCTGCTGCTGCTGCTGCTGCTGCGCAATGCATGCTGCCAGCCGCTCGCTAATTCGCCCAAGCCGCAGCCGCCCAAGGGTCGGGGTCTTGGGTGGGGCCGTACCTTGCACCAAGCAGCCTTACCTAACCTCAGCTATACTTGCGATGTCATTCCTATCTTCTGGATTTGGAACAGACAAGAGGTATCATGGAACGGTAGACACAAGAAAGATATATGAACAACAGTGTTGAAGGAGCATAGTCATGTGTTGTTTCCTTCTTGGATCAAACATTACTCTACAGCGGATAGCTCACTTAGACCCGCCCTTCTGCCTCTCCATCACCCGCATAACATCCTCAAAATTGTTCTTATCGCCCTTCCTCTTCTTCCCACCCCTCTTCCTCTTCTCCTTCTTGTCCCCACCACCTCCCCCATAGCCATCACCATACCCATCACTATCCTCACCCCACTCAGACAGCTTCACCTTTTTCTCCTCAAAGTCAGCATCATCCTCAAGTCTGCTTGACCCAAATCCCATGTCCATATCCTCATCATCGCGCAACGACTCCTGCAGCTTCTTTTTGAGCCTCTCTTCCCGCTCTTTAGCCTTGATCTCCTCCTCTGATTTCTCCAGTGCGCCATTTGCCTTTGCCTTCTTGAGTGCCGCCTGCAGCAAGGGATCATCCAAAGACGGTGCCTTGTATGTTTGGCCCGTCGAAAGATCCACCTTTCCTCCTCTGAAATTCTTGAAATAATCTCTCTCCTCTGGAGGGCCGGAGCTAGGTTTCGGTGGTGGTGGCACAGCTGCCGAGTCTGATCTCGCCTTCTTATCCTCATCAGATGACGAGTCCGAGTCTTCGAGCGCAGCTAATGGGTCGTAATCGGAGCCCGCGTCATCAAAGATGCTGATCTCCTTGCTCTCCTCCTCTTCCTTTGCCGCCCTCTCGGCTTCCTCCTGCTGTTTCCTGTAGAACTCTGGCACCTCCATACCAAGCACGCCGCGAGATGCCAGCGCGGCCGCTTCCCTGTCTTGTTCCTCCTCTAATAGTTTGTGGTCCACCTTCCGAATCTTTCGCACCTCATGGCCGTCCTCGTCAACAGTGATCTGAACCTCCCGACCCATGCTATCCTTTTCTATCCTCGTCCCCGGCGTCTTTTTCGCACCAATTTTCTTGAACTTGGACCCCAGACCCGACTCCTCTTTCGCCTTGGCCGCTTCCCTTGCCGCCTTCAACTCAGCCAGTAGCTGATTCCTCGACCTCTTCTGCCCTGGATTCAACGCAGCAGTCGCAAACTGCCCCTTCTTCCGCACCTTTTCCCTGGTCACAGCCTTGACTTCAGCATCAGCCAATTTCTCCAGGACACCGTCCACATCCTCCTCCACCTCCACCTCTTCCCCACGCTCATCCTCGCCTGCCTTTTTCCCACTCCAGACATCCTCCCCCTGCTTCACCCTCCTCAACAAAGCAAAATCAAGCCCCTTGACAAGATGCGTACTCGCCAAGTCACCCCCAGCAATCTGACTGCGCATCCGGTCGTACGTCTCCCTGTCGATCTCCTCCTGTTTGAAAGCCTCCTCCAACGCCTTCAGTCGTTCCACTCTCTCATCCTCCTCTTCTTGCTCCCTCTGCCTGGCGCGGTCAACGTAGCCCTCTGCGAACCGGGACCCTTTCGGGGCCGAGGTTCGGAATCGTTTGACTGTCTTTTCGAACTGCTTGTTTTTTTGCTCTGCTAGTTGCCTCGCGAAGTCGACTCGACCTGTTGATCGGGGGGTCATGGGGATGCTGGATTTGAGTCTGGAGCCGAGCGCGGCTGCTGCTGTTGGGCGGGATGGTGGTGGTGGTGGTGGTGGTGAGGAGGTGTCATTGTTGTTGGTGGAGGAGGAGGACTTGGAAAGGAGAAGTTTCCGGAATTCTTGATTGTTCATTTTGGGGAGTAAGGATGTGCAATGCGCTCTGGGTGGAAAAGAGCTGATATTTTGTTTGGTGTTGAAGAAGCTTTGTCGCAAAGCGAGCGCAAGGAACCTTGCAAGGCTAAGCACGTATAACTAAACATAAGTGGGGCGCGGGTTTAGGCGTCATGGTTACAGTGGGTTAGCTAGTTGTAGTTGCAAAGGGTCCAGTCACGGGACCACGCGTTGTGAGGTGGGGCAGGCATCAAGGCCGGAAACGGGGCCTTTGGGGACAGACAGGCCAAAGAGGTTCTTTGCCACTTGGAGTGAGAGCAAACTCGGCTGAGTGTTGGTTGCTTTTTGGGAGTAACGGCAGTTATTTGATACGATATCTTTTTCGTCGACTGACTTGACGGTATTTGGTCTTTTCATCGACATGAAACCGTCACCAACACCTCTCTCAGCTGCCGTTGGATGATGTCATTGTTATCGCTCAACCGCGTCTACAACAGTTTTGGTTATCCGACATGGGGAGTCGCTTGGAAAAGAACTCGGCTGCGGTGCAGAAGCGCATCGCGAGCCATGAGTTTGCCGATGAAGGCGGAGAGGAATACGAGGCCAGCGCCTTTGGGGGATTTGGCGACTATTTTCGGAGAAAGAAACTCAAGCTTCAGAACCTCGACGTCGAGTATCGCGCAGAAAAGGGCGATAAGCCGCAGATCTTCAAGGGAATCGTGGCGCATGTCACGGGGTACACTCAACCTCCTCTTCATGTGTGAGTTTTTTCTCCAAGACCACATATATATATATATATTTAGTATCCGGATCTCATAACTGATGCATAAGGTCTATAGCCTTCACAAAGAGCTCGTTCAACATGGCGCTGGCTTTCTGCAATACCTCGATGGCAAAACCACGGCAACACATATCATCGCCTCGGCCATGCCGCCAAAGAAGTCCGTCGACTTCACCAACTACCGTGTCGTCAAGCCGTCCTGGGTGGTAGACTCCATCCAAGCCGGAAAGCTGTTACCATGGACCGACTACCGCGTCATCGAACAAGGCCCACGGCAAAAGACCATCAAGTTTGACGGAAACAAAATGACGAGCCAACAACCCCAATCGAAGTCTCCCACGGGCTATCGAGAACAAACCCGTGATAGCTTCTACAACAGCCAGTTCCAAAAGTCCTCCCAACTAGCCTCACAACAGTCCAGCAGCCCCTTTCAACCAAGACCAGCCTTCAAAACCCACAACTCCAAGCCCCAGGATATCGACGACATCGACGATGCCGTGGACCTCGACACACCCTCAAAACCTCAAAACGAACCTCCCAGATCAGCCCAAAAACCACCCTCTCCCGACCCCATGGCACCACCACCACCACCACCACCACCACCCAAACCCATCCCAAACAAACCCCTAACCTCGGAAGAACACAACGCCCTCCTCCTCTCCGACCCGAAAGTCCGCGAATCCTCCACCGCCAACCCCGACTTTTTATCAAAATACTACGCCACCTCTCGTCTCCACCACCTCTCAACCTGGAAATCTGACCTCAAATCCCGCCTCCAGAAACTAACCTCGCAATCATGCTCCCGTCCTTCCAGCAAGCGGAAACCCAACCAGAGAAGATACATCCTCCACGTAGACTTTGACTCTTTCTTCTGCGCCATCTCGCTCCAGAAATGCCCCGAATACGCCGACAAACCCACCGTCGTAGCCCACGGTTCCGGCACCGGCTCCGAGATTGCCAGTTGCAACTACCCCGCGAGGAAATTCGGCGTCAAAAACGGCATGTGGATGAAGCGCGCGCTGGAGCTCTGCCCAGGGTTGAAGGTCTTGCCGTACGACTTTGCGGGGTATGAAAAGGCGAGCGAGGTTTTTTATCAGGTTTTGTTGGGGGTGGGGGGTGTGGTGCAGAGTGTCAGCATTGATGAGGCGTTGGTTGATGTAACGGATGTGGTGTTGAGGGAGGTTGGGTCGACGGGGGTGGGGGTTGGTGAGGGGAGTGTTTGTCGGGAGCAGGAAAAGGCGGAGGAGATTGCGAGGGGGTTGAGGGGGGAGGTGAGGAGGAGGACGGGGTGTGAGGTTTCGGTGGGGATCGGGGGGAATGTGCTGCTGGCCAAGGTTGCGCTGAGGAAGGCGAAGCCGGCGGGGCAGCATCAGATTCGGCCGGAGGAGGTGTTGGATTCGATTGGGGAGTTGGGGGTGGAGGGGCTGCCTGGGGTGGCGGGGAGTATTGGGGGGAGGCTGGAGGAGATGGGGATCAGGTTTGTGAAGGATATAAGGGGGACGACGAGGGAGAGGTTGGTGAGCGTTCTGGGGCCGAAGACGGGGGAGAGGTTGTGGGATTATGCGAGGGGGGTTGATAGGAGCGAGTTGGGGGAGCAGCCGGTGAGGAAGTCGGTCTCGGCGGATGTGAACTGGGGGATCAGGTTTGTCAGTCAGGAGGAGGCGGAGGAGTTTGTGAGGAATCTGTGTGGGGAGTTGGAGAAGAGACTTTTGGCCGAGGGGGTGAAGGGGAAGCTGTTGACCGTGAAGATCATGAGGCGGTCGTTGGATGCGCCTTTGGATCCGGCGAAGCATCTTGGTCACGGGAAGTGCGATACTTTCACCAAGAGCGCGAGCTTTGGGGTGGCGACGTGTGATGCCGAGGTGATCGGGAAGGAGGCGGTTGGGATCTTACGGTCTCACAAGTTCAGCCCTGGAGATCTGAGAGGCATAGGGGTCCAGATGACCAAGCTTAACCACATCAAACCGTCAGCAGCGCCAGAGGGCAGTCAGAAGAAGCTAAATTTTGGCAATGCTGTTGCTGCTCAGCCTCCGCCACCGAGGAGAGAGAGGGAACAGATTGTCGACGACCACGTTCCGTACCAGCTCAAACGTTCATCCTCCTCAGGGCATGAAGTCGAACACGACCCCATCACCGAAGACCCATTAACACCCAAGAAACCCAGAGTCCACCCGGCACTCGCCCTCGCAGAAGCCAACGCTGCCGACGAAAAGGCCAATGCCCCGCTCAACGTCCGAGGAACACAGTTCATCCTCCCCTCCCAAGTCGACCCTGCCGTCCTAGCCGCACTCCCCCAGGATGTCCGCAGCAAACTAATCGCCCGAGCCAAACGTCCCACCTCCCCTACCCCTGCTGCGAAATCCCGCTCCGCCAGCCCGGCCACGGCAGAGGAAGTCCCCCCCGACGTCGACCCCGAAGTCTTTCACTCCCTCCCAGAAGACATGAGAGCAGAGATATGGGCTCAATACGGCGGCGGTCCAGCCCGGCAAAGCCAGCTGCCCTCTCGACAAGCAGTCCGTCCGCAATCCCCCCGAAAAAACGGGACAATCCACCACCTCTCTGAAGAACGACCTCCCCCCTCCCCCAAACGGGGGGGCGGTAAATCCCTTTCCAGTCGGGGCAAACAATCCGGTTCCGGGGGGGCCAGACTCTTTCAAACAAACTTTACCCGTGCCGTCCCCGGTGCGGTCGAGGATCTCGACCCTGAAGTGCTGGCGGCTTTGCCGGAGGATATGCGGAGGGAGGTGATTGACGATCACCGCAGGAGGAAGTTGACTGTTGACGCTGCGCATCATCACCACCGTCGACCTCCCGCACCGCCGCAACAGAAGACTTTGCAGTTTGGGAGGCCGCTGAAGCTGGCGTTCACGGGGGAGGAGGGGAAGGTGACGGAGTTGGAGGAGGTCAAAAAGATGGTGAGGGCGTGGTTTGAGATGAATAAGGAGGAGGGGCCGCATGAGACGGATGTGGAGGTTTTTGGAGGGTATGTCAAGGGGGTGGTGACGGTGGAGAGGGATATGGAGAAGGCGAGGGGGTTGGTTAGGTGGTTGGGGTGGTTGGTTGAGGAGGAGACGGAGACGGAGGAGGGGAGAAAAGGGTGGGAGGAGGCGGTGGAGGGGATCAGGGGGTTTGTTGGGGAGGGGGTGAGGGAGAGGGGGTTGGGGGGGATGGATACTGGGTAAGGAATAAATAAGATGGATGGTTACCCCAACAGGACGCGTATTCTGAACAGTGTGGTTCGCTTGGTGTGTGTCATATATACATTACATTACTATGTTTTGAGAAGAGGTGGGGGCGGGTTTAGAAGACAGAATCAAACACCATCATCCCCACTGCTCCGAACGTTACCAACAATGAAAGATCCCCGGCAAGACTGGCGGCTGCGCTGGTGATATAAAGGGTCAACTTGAGGCTCCCGCCGCAGGACTGGGTGCTGTTGCCGTCGCAGGGGAGGTCGCATTCCTTGTCGGAGACCTTGGTGGAGAGGGTTGACAGGGTTTGGGAGCACCAGCATTCTCTGTTACGCACATGTCAGTCACGCCGCATGAGTGTAAGTGAGCGAGTGAGACAACACACCTGGAGTACTCCAACCCGGCGTATTTATACGACCCCTTGCCGCAGAACTCCCAGCACTTTTCGACCGTCATGATGTCGGGCTGCACGCTGTTGCTGCCGCCGTCGAGGGCGCGGCGGGAGGTGGTGTTGACGAAGAGATCGGTTGTTTCGGTGTAGCAGCCGTGGTAGGCGTAGCCTTGGCCGCCGGCCAGGATGGTGACTTGTTTCTGTGTGTTATCGTCATTCTGGGCGGCGACGAGGAGGCCGAGGAGGGATGAAAACAGGAGGGTGAAAAGCTTCATCATTATGGTCTCTCAATGGGTTGTGGAAAATGAGCGTGATGGAGGGAAGAACAGAACGCCGGTAAGAAAACGAAGGAAAAGAGACGCGTGAAAAAAAAAAAAAAAAGAAAAGAAAAAAGCGAGGGAGACCCAAAGCTTTTTGTTTAATCTTATTGAATGTAAGCCGGTGGCCCAATTTCCCCCAGACCAAGAAGAGCTGAAGCCTAGAAGCTGACAGGAACTGCGCGCCAGGAGGGCGATAGGGCTGACGATTTTGAGTGGCAGCTGGGGGTGGAGGGGCGCTAGGCTTTATTTGGGTGGCGTTGGGCAAGGTTCGGGGTTTGTGAGCGTTTGCTGTTTTGGGTTTTGTTTTGGGCACTGTGATGGCATTTGGTGTTGGATGATATGAGAATATATTTGAAGGATAGAGGTGTAGAGGTAGTTTCCTGGTGTTTACGAAAGGCTTCCATGTCTTCTGTGTTGTGGGGGTTGTGGCAGTCGGTGGGGGGGGGGGTTGAGAGACTTGCAGAGTACAAAAAGCGCTGTCTTTGTCCTTCTTACTCACACTTGGCCAAAGTTGAAATATCAAGTGTGTATCCAGCTTGATTTGAGTCCAACAAAATCGATATACCAGCTTTGCTTCTTATTTCTTGAACACACTGAGCTTTTTCTCTTGTTCCATCATCACAACAACCTGATTCAGACAACCACCTGCAGTTTCTGAAAGGTGGAGACGCCTCTCAACGACATCGCATAGCTACTTCTCCGCACCTCACAAAGTCTTCTTCTCACCCTCACCTCAGAAACACATCTCACTCACACGTCTCACCCGACGTCTCGTCCGCCATGGCCAAGGCAAAGGGAAAAAAGGGCAAGTCCGAGTCCAAACAGGCCAAGCTCGCCGAGAAGAAGCAAAAGCAAGAGAAAAAGGCGGACAAAAAGTCAAAGTCCAAGGCGTCCAAAAACAACGGCGACGTCGACTCGGACGACGACGTCGATCTCGATGCCGTCCTCGAGGAGATGCGCCTGCAGCAAGAGCAGCACCACAGAATCACCGAGACAGTCCTCGACGCCCCACCCCCCGTCAGCAGCTACGCCTCCTTCCTCGCCAACCCCGTCAACTCCAACCAGCTGCTCCTCTTCGGCGGCGAGCTCTACGACGGCGCCCGCGCCAGCTTCTTCAACAAGCTCTATGTCTACTACATCGACAAGGACGAGTGGCGCTCCATCACCTCCCCCAACGCCCCCCTCCCCAGGTCCTCCCACGCCTGGTGCCGCGGCGGCAACGACTCCAAGTCCATCTACCTCTTCGGCGGCGAGTTCTCCTCCCCCAAGCAAGGAACCTTCTACCACTACTCCGACTTCTGGAAGCTCGACTGCTCGACCAAAGAGTGGACCCGCGTCGAGACGAAAGGGAAATCCCCCCCGGCCAGGTCGGGTCACCGCCTGACCTACTACAAGCAGTACATCATCCTCTTTGGAGGATTCCAAGAAACAACCGGCGATCACAAGTACCTCGGTGACGTCTGGATTTATGACACCACCAGCTTTGTCTGGCACACCCCCTCCCTCCCCCCGGCCCAGCTCAAGCCCGATCCCCGGTCCAGCTTCACTTTCTTGCCCCACGACCAGGGCGCCGTCCTGTACGGCGGTTTCTCCCGGGTCAAGGTCAACCCCGGCGCGGGAAAAGGCGGGCAGCAATCGGGCAAGAAGTCAAAGGGCGGCGGTCATGGAGCCAAAATGACAAAAGTGGTGGGCATGATCCACACGGATTGTTTTTTTCTGCGTGTCACTCCCCCGCCGTCGGACGCGCCACAGGGTACCCTTCCAACAGTGAGATGGGAGCGAAGAAAAAAACCGGCCAACGCGCCCAACCCACCCCGTACCGGCGCCGCGATGGCGTTCCACAAGGGGAGAGGGATCATGTTTGGGGGTGTGCATGATCATGAGGAGACGGAGGAGGATGTCGACTCTGATTTTTTCAACCAGCTTTTCGCGTGGAATATTGAGCGGAACAGGTTCTTTCCTCTTGGACTGAGGAAACCGAGGACTAATAATGCTGGGAAAAAGGGGGGTGGTGGTGGTGGTGAGCGTGGAGGGAGAAGGGGGAATCGGCAGGCTAATGAGGAGGAATTGCTGAGGTCTTTGGCGAAGCTTACTGCTGGTGGTGGTGGTGGTGATGATGATGATGTGATGGATATTGACCTGCCTGGTGAACAGGAACCTGACGAACCGCCGGCCAGGAAGGAGTTTCCTGTCAGCAATGAGCTGCCTCATGCGAGGTTTAACGCTCAGCTTGCGGTGCAGGATGATGTGTTGTATATTTACGGCGGGATTATGGACAAGGGGGGCAGGGATGTCATTTTTGATGACATGTACGCGATTGACCTTGGGAAGTTGGATGGGTGCAAGGAGATTTTCAATAGGCCTTTGCCAGACTGGATTGTAAGTTTCGAGCGTCGCAAACTGCGGAACGTATCGACTGAGACTGTGAACCACAGGAATCCGAGGATGAAGATGATGATGACGAGGATGACGACGAGGAAGATCACTCCGACTCGGAAGAGGAAGAAGATGAAGGTGAAGATGAAGAAATGGAGGGCGGTATTGAAAAGAACAACAGCAAGCCCTTCACCCCTTCCAAACGCGGGAGGAAAGCTCCCGCTTCTTCGGCCGCTGACGCGGAATCTACTCCTTCGGAACGAGAACACGGGGAGGCGGAGACTGCTGCCGCTGCCGCTGAGGAGCAAGATGAAGTGGTGGATGACGGCTTGCCTCATCCGAGACCGTTTGAGAGCCGCAGGGACTTTTTCCAGAGGACGTCGAACGAGTGGCAGGAGATTTTGATGACCAATCTGAGGTGGAAGAACATCCAGCCTGAGACGCTGAGCATCAAAGAGATCAAGTCCAAGGCTTTCGAGCTGAGCGAGGAGAAGTGGTGGGATTGCAGGGAGGAGATCACGGCTATGGAGGACGAGCAGGAGGCTGCCGGGATTGGGGAGGTGGTTTCGCTTGCTGATAGGGCCGATGGTGGTGGGCACGGGGGTGGTGCTGCGAGGAGGCGTTGATTGGGTTGGGGTTCGTGATGTGAATTGTTTGTACCAAGTGGTTTAGCTCCGGCTTGGGATCTTTGTTGATGCTGTGCAAGTTAAACCTGACCCAGCTAGGCTTGTTGATACCACATCCCCCAGACATGCTTGACTCTTGTTCATGTTGCATGAAATGAATAAGCAGACTTGGATCAACTTGTCGTTGATTTGGTCATTGAATTTGGGTATTTCCAAACCACACTTGAACCAGACCAGATCCCTTCCACAACCAAAAACTCCAGGGTATCATTGTTTCCAACCATATATAATCCCAAACACCCCTCTTCCATATCCTCAAAGCCCATACCTAGTAACACACTCCTCTTTATGCCCCTCCAAACAATCCAGCCCACAAACCCTCACCCCACACTTCATACACTTGACCCTACCCCAATACCCGCACATCTCGCAAAACACCCTGATCGGGTACCTCTCCCCCTCCTCCCCAAAAGAAGCCCTCGAGTCCATGTAACTCAACGGCGGTGCCGTCATCAAGCTCCTCAGCTCCTCATCCGTCGGAAAACTCGGAACAACCGACACAAGCAAAGGATCGTCATCCCCCGGATGCGCCGCCGGCGGCCTTTTCCTATAAGCCGGCAGAATCGTCCCATCCGCCGGATACGTCTCAACCAGCTTCTCTACCTCGTCCGGAGGAGCAGCAGGAGAATCAATCATTTCCACATCTTCCCCTTCCGCCGCGAGTTGTCTGGCCCTTTTCCTCTCCTCCTCCTCCTCCTCCTCCTCCTCCGCCGCCGCCGCCGCCGCCGCCTTCACCGCCGCCCGTTTAGCAGCCGCCTGCCCCCTTTTACTCCCACCCTTTTCCCTCACCGGAGCAGGACTCGCACTCTTCGCCTGCGGAGTCGCCACCACTGGTTTATTGAGGAAAAGCAACGGATTGTTCACCACCGCGGCGGGGTTACTCTCCGCCAGCGCGAGCAGAGCCTGGTAATCATCGAGATGGTTCGCAAACGTCTTTTGAGACTGGAGGATTTTTCGGACGGTGGGGGTGTGTTTCTGTGCTAAATTTTCCCCCAACCCAACCCAACCCAAAGCATTAGACTACCGCCACTCTTCTAGGGGAAGGGGAAAAAAATATGGGGGGGGTGGAAACGTACACGATCTACTGCTACTCGGAACAGGAATGCTCACATCCCTCTGATTGTCTCGATTCAGCGCCTCGAGATCTTTCCTCAACTTGTTTTCTTGTCGAGCTGTCAAGTCGGACAAGCTCAGCCCAGGCTGGGTATTCCGCGCGGCTCGTTTGCGGTTCTTTGGCTGGAGGGCGGTGGCTGACAGGGAGGGGCCGGTGTCGGGGACGTAGGCCCAACCGGGGGTGGTTTTTGTTGCTGTCGAGGCTACTTCTATGACGCCAAAGTTGTTCATTTTGGAGGAGGTGGTGGTGATGGTGGTGGGGAGTTGCGGGAGGAGGTCGACGCGCAAACCGTGTCGCGGGAAGTGTTTTGGCCGGGTAGATGTAGGTGGGTGGTTCAAGAAGGAAAATCAATTGCGGAGCCCAGCCCCAAGAAGTCTGGCTGGGGAACCTTGCTGGCTAGGCAAGACTAGCCCACTAATGACGACAAACACATGTTAAACTCCCAACGTCTCACCTCACGTCTTGCCAATACATCGGACAAGTCGTGTCACTGATTCTCATCACTTTTGGATTGATAGGGGACCCAGCTGCATCATGCAGAATATCAAACCATTCCACAGTATACACATACACATCCCTTCACATGTTCACACCCAAATCAAAACCTCAAAACTTGATATTGCGCCTCCAACCATCCATCAGTAGCATTCTTTTCCGATGTAATAGTTCTTGCTTTGCTTGCTTTGCTTGCTTGCTTGCTCGTTCATCCTTCCAAAAAAACAGACTCCCTCCCGATTAATCCTCCTCCCCCTTTCTCTTCCTCCCCAAAATCCATTGCATGTATCCCCCGTATTTTCCTCCCAGCGCCAAAACTTTTCCCATACCTCCCTTCTTTTACCTCTTTTTCTTCTCCAACAACTCCATCTTTTGCTCCATCGCAGTGATATACTCGCTCAACCTCTCCACCGAACGCTGCAGAGTCTGTCCCCAGTCGTCAGTCAAAAATGCCCAATCACTCCTCTCCTTCTATCACTCCATCTAGAAAAAGCAAAGTCTAGAAATCTAGTCTTTCTTTTTTTTTTTTTTTTTTTTTTTGTTGGTGTTCTCTCCCGGTGTAAAGTCGTGTATCAAAACTGTTGGAAAAACCCCCTCCAGCAGTCCAAAAAATTCAAAAAAAAATTCAAAAATTGGATAAAGTTCAAAACAAAGAGTGCAGAAGAATCAAATGCAAACACGCACGTAAATATCCTCAGTCAGCAGCTCGTTCGAAGCCTTGTACTCCTGCACGGCGTAATAGTACACGCCCGCGCCGGCCAAGGTGCTGCCGAAGAAGAAGCCAAAGAGCCTGTCCATCACCATTATTAGCCCACATCCCCCATCCCCCTCACCCCTCCCCCAGGAATTGAAAACTCACCCCCCTCTCAACGCCCCAACGGGCTTCCTCGCGGGCAGGGGAACCGCCCCGGCAACGGCCGCGTCCCTCCTGACAGCCGTCGTGCTCATCATGCGCAGAGCAGGCAAAGCTCGGGTCAAAATCCTAGAGGTGGTGGCCATCGTGCGTCGTTCGTTCGTTCGTTCGTTCGTTTCGTGCGGGATAGTAGTAGGTAGACTGTGACTGTTAGAGGGGGTTTGTGTCTGGAGAAGCGAAAAGAGAGAGGGAGAGAGAGAAAAAAAAATTCCCCAGGGGCTAATAATAAGCCAAAAAGTAATAAAAACTTCCAGACAGGGAGGGCGCAGGAACGTGGCGGTACGGTAGCCGGCGGAATAGTCGGGTCAGGCTGAGGTGTCAGTGAGACCAAACTTGGGATGGGGGAATCTGGACCGGCCGGGGTCTGGCATGCGGGACATGCAAGGTCGGCCAATCATGACCCCACATTCCGGGATCTCGTCAGGCGGTCAGGAACGGCACAACTTTAATTATTTGACCAGAAACGACTGAACATGGCCCTGATGATACAGAGACGAGCGAGACAAACAAAGGGGTGGCAACATCATCATCATGGTTCAGCGAGAAAGGAAAAAAAGAAAAAACCATGTATTCATCATAACTTCAATTTCATTAACCAGATGCACAAAGGTATAGGTATTTTGGTTGCTCCCAGTCCCCAGAAAATCCCAGGCGTGTCATTCCACCCATTGTCCCTGATAACCCCGTAAGAAATGCTTAAAATACAAGAATCCGCTCCTCTTCTAGAGCTCGTCGTGGTCGGCCTCCTTGGCAGCCTCCTTGGTCTCGGCCGCGGGCTCGGCAGAGCTGGCCTCCTCAGAAGCGGCGGGCGCAGCTGATGGCTCCTCAGCCTCCTCAGAGACGGAAGCCTTGTACTTGCCGTTCTCGGCAACGAACTTGATAAGGTCATCAACGGTGCGGGAGCCAGAGTAGGTGACGGGCTCGTTCTTGGCGCCGGCGGGGTAGAGCTTGATGGTGGGGAAGCCCTGAATCTCATCGGGAACGTCGTTGGCAGTGGCATCAACCTTGGCAATGACAACCTTGTCCTTGAACTCACTCTTGGCGTAGAGGCTGGCGAGCTCGTCGTACTTGGGAGCAAGGGACTTGCAGTGACCGCACCACGGGGCGTAGAACTCGATCAGGACATCCTTGGTGTCGTCAAGGACAATGTCGTTGTAGCTCTTGGCAACAACAACCGTGACGGGGCCCTCCTGCTTCTCGGGGATGGGCTCAGACTTGATGCTAGGCTCGACCTTGCCGGCGACAAAGTCATCGACGAAAGTTTTGATGGCCTCGAGGGTGATCTCCTTCTCCTGGTCGAAGGGGAACTTCTGGTTCTTGGCCGTCTCCTGGATGGCGAAGGCGGGGAACTTGTCGGTCTTGAGGTTGAGGTTGCCAGCGTGGGCACCATAGGCCTTGGCGTCGATGGTGCCAAAGTTGACAACACCACGCTGGGCCTCGGCGATGGGCTTGAGCTTCTCGCTGATCTCCTTGCGCTCCTCGGCCGTCTCGGCGAAGATGTAGGCAAGGGGAAGGCCGGCCGACATGTAGTCGGAGTAGGTCTCGGGGCCGATCTCGCCGATGAGGGGAGTGGCGGCCGTCTTGGCGAACTTCTGGATGGCCTCAGCCTCGAACTTCTCGGTGAAGACGGACTTGCCCTCGTCAAAGTCCTTGTAGACAACGACGGCGGGGGCCTTGACGCCCTCAGCCTCGGCGAGAGCGGCATCGGTGCTGACACCGAAGGGGTAGTCGTCACGGAGCTTCTCGGCGACGGCAGAGAAAGCCTCGCTGGAGGCCTTATCGGCGGCGTCGACGTAGGCGACGATGACGACCTTGTCGGCCTTCTTGAACTCCTCCAGAGTGTCCTTGGTGACGTCGGACACAGCGGGGAGGGACTGCTTGATCATGTAGGAGGTGATGGCACCAGCCTTGCGCTGGCCCTTGTAGGGGCCGACATTGTCGAGGCCGCGGAAGACCTTGAGGGTGGGGTAACCCTCAACGCCGTGTTGTTGGCAGAGCTCCGTCTCTTCTGTGCAGTCGATCTTGGCGAGCTTGATGTTCTTCTCCTTCAGCGTCGTGGCAGCCTCCTCGTACTCTGGGGCGAGGGCCTTGCAGTGGCCGCACCACGGGGCGAAGACTGCAGGACGGGGGAGGTCAGCTGGTTTTCCTCTAGAATACGGACAGAGGCCATTGACACTTACACTCAGCAAGGACGAGGTCGTTGGCCTTGACAAAGTCGTCGAAGGTGTCCTTCTTTAGCTGGACAACGTCGGAAGCAGTGGCGATGGCCGCAGCGGCGAGGAGGCCGAGGGCGATTCTGTGAACCTTCTGCATTGTGATGTGTTGTGTGGATGTCCTGTGTGGTGTTCTGCGGAGGAGAGGAGAGGACAGGTCAGTCGGCTGCGGGAAAAAGAGTGGCGGTGACACGGTTGGAGAACGAAGAGATCTTACTCTGGACTATTTAAAGGCAGAAGAGGACAGGTGGGGGGTTATCAGCTGGCGTTTGAATGGACAGAGACCCTATACAGAAAGATACCGGCGGAATAAGGTATATGTGGGGAAGGGGAAGGGCTCTCTGGAGGGAGTGAATTGCTTGGAGCAAAAGAGAAGTATCTCCCGGAGGGCTCTGGAGTGAATGGAGGCCGGCTTCTTGTATCTCGGAGGCTGTTCGATTGCTCCTTGGGTCGTTGCTCCAGAGAACAGGTGTCTTTTCCACGGACAGCTGCAAGCTCCGGCAACATTGGCCCCCGCCATTCGCCGCCTTGGTCCCCAATGGGGAAAAGGTGGGGCCCATTAACCAGGGCTGAATTGATCAATGCCTCGCCAACCGTCGGGGGGGACTTCTCCACAAAATAGAGCCTTGTGATGCTGTAGCGCTTATACACGAGGGGGAGCAACTGTAACCTGGAGAGCCTAAGGTCTCCGCTATGCTGAAGTCCGAATCAGATGAAGACAGTTTTCAGATTGTTCAAACAAAGAGCTGACAATTCCACAAAACTTCCTCGCTAACAATTCTGCAAATCAGCATGCATTCTTCACGATAAGGAAACCAACCCACCCTACCTACCTGAATGCAGGACGATCACTCCCAATATCCAGCATAACAGTTGGTTGTAGTCCCATATCCCGTAACAGGTACGCCAAGCAGGTGGTTGGTCTACTACCCCACACAGAAGACAGACAGACAACCAGGTCCCTCAGCTCAGGGGTCCATTTGCCCCTCGCCCGCCCTTCCCGTCCCCTGCCCCCATTGGCAAAAATGCTGTTGCCTTCGCACTTTGGCATCCAACGGCGGCACCTCGTGAAGAAGTTGCCACGAATCCCATTGAAACAGGCCGCCGCTCCGTCTTAGCCGGCGCCGTTAACTCTGTATCAGACGGAAGCAGATCCCGAATCAAATGCTTGATAAGCCCCCAGGAGCGTATTTCTCCCGACCGTTTCGCTGCTCACTCTCCATGGGGATCCGAGGACAGATATCTCCGCGAATCCTCACCCTACATGGCATACGCCCTGTTACACTCCCTGATCCCATTGAAGCCCGCCTGAAACGGGCGAGGACAGATCTACCAACCGCTCCCTGCCGCACAGCTCGATACATCCAACACGGCATTTGGCCACTCTTCAACATCGAGTTCGCTTCTGAGTGGGGAGGGTGTCAGTGGGAACTGGCCGTTGAGCCGCCGTTCCGGAACGAGCCTCAAGGGGCTTTACGGTCCGTGTCTTGTTGATTGGTTTGATACCCTCTCAACGCAGTGGACACCTTTATTACTGGACCAGACAGGCAAACTCGCTTGATCTTTTTCCGGAGAAAAGAAAAATCATACGGATCAGATATGAGAAACAATTTTTTACATTGATGTAGAGACATTGAGGTGGGTCATTGTGGACTGTTCAACAATACCGTAGCTGAGCCCCTCTCCTTCAGCCCCTCGCTCCACGGTAAACCCCAGATAACACGATAGTCCCGCCAAGCATCAGACTTGGCGATGAACTCGACGTCCCAAGTAAATCAAAACATCCTTCCTAATCGGGACGGGCATTCTCTCCAACATCATACAACATTTTCAGCTTTCCGAACCTTTCCTCTACTATACACTACCACACAACATCACCCCTACAAGGCCCTGACCACACTCCCCTCCCAAAAAACATCCCTCACCAACCCCCCCTCCAACCCTCCCATCTCTACCCTTCCCATAGCATACCTGCTTTCAAAAGCCCAAATGCTCAGCTGGCCAAAAAACGGCCTCAGCACCCTAGCCACCAACTCATCCCTCCTCTCCAACAAACTCCCATCATCACAACTAATCACTCCTCCCAACAGCGGCCTCCTCACCCCCCCTATCTCCTCCACCACTCCCGTCGCCGCCGCCGCTGCCCCCCCAGATGCCCCTAATTCCTCACTCACCTCATCAACCAAGGCCACCGGCTTATACCCCCCAGCCGGGCGGTACACCGCATCAATCGTATCCGTCACAAAAAGCCACTCATGCAGCTGAAAGTCATCCGGCGCCAGACAAACAAACAGATCCAAAAGCTTGCACGCCTGTAGGATACTAGCATTGTTGTACGTGTCCGCCAGCGGGGAGTGATCCGGCGCCACAACCGAAGAGATGGCCTGGTGCAGTTCGGCGTTGATAACAGGCCACATGCCCGCCAGGTGCACCGGACTAATCCTGAGCACCAACGCCCGAAAAACCATGTACACCTCCGCCCTCGTCGTCGACGAAGGCGACGAGGTAGACGTCGCACCAAGCAACTCCACCAACTTCTCCAGCACAGGCCCCAACTCAGCAGCAAACGCATCGTACGGACACGCCAAAATAAGAGCAGCCACCCTCCGAAGGTTCAGCTGAGTCTTCCTGTCCGCCTCCAACCTCGCAGACGTCGCCCCAACCCCGAAAACAATCCCCGCCGTCGTCGGCGGCGTGATCCGTGACAAAACCTCCGGCATCCGCTCCTTATCCGCGACAGCCCACTGGCTCAAAAGCGGCAACCACCCGCTCTGCACCAGTCCCAGATTCGACCCAAAAAACCTCGAGTCATTAAACGCATCCGCAACATCCTTCTTCCACCCCTTCTGATTGTTCGGCAACCTCGCCAACTCGTGCAGTAAAACAAGCGTGCTCCCCGAAACAGTATCAGGAAACGCCTTCGACCTCAGCGTCGGCCCAATGACATTCGCGCTGATCGCGCTCGCCGCCTGCAGAATCCGATCATTCTCAACCAGAATCTTGGCCAGGTTCGGCACAATCCCCGCCAGTATCCCCACCACGTCATCCGCCCGGTCTCCGGGAAGCCTATTCACCGTCGACAACGACAACGGCAACGACAACGACTCGCTCGCCCGCTTGTCCGACACCGCGCCGGAAAGAGAAACCGTGCCGCTGCTCTCCGTGAAGCTCGTCGGCCTCGTCGTGAAAATAGCCGTGAGCAACCTGAGAAAAAGATCGGCCAGCTCCCTCCTCATCTTCCTCTGCTCCCCAAAATTGGTATTATCCACCTTCTCCCCCAGCACAGCCGCAAACTCGAGCAAGCTCGGCAGCGTCTGCCTGTGCGGAAACGGGTTCCCAAGCAAATCCTTCAAAAAGGCCATGCAGTCCCCCCAAATCTCATCCATCGTGTCGTCCTCCAACGACCGCGTGTAGTCCACCAGGAAGATCACCACATCCGTATCCTGCAGCTCAATCGTCAGCGTCGACCTCCTCGACGGATCCAGCGCCCCGGGGTTGGTCCTGCTGTAGATGGCATTAAACAACGCCGGGATGGTGTGCTTCGGTCTTGACCCATCCAGCGCAGGCAGGAGATTAAAAACCTCTGCATGGCTCGACTGATCCGGGCTGTCGAGAGCGTCCTTCCATATCCCAATCACGGTTTCCAAACACTCGAGCGTCTCGGCAGCAAAGAGATGTTCTAGCAACCTCCGCGCCCGGTTCCTCATGCGCAGCGAGGTGAACCCAAACGAGGCAGCAGAGGTGCTGTCCTGCCTCGCCGCGTCGCTCCCCTGACCCCATGACCAGATCGCAAAGCAGATGCGGACGGCATCCTGAAAGGCAAGCAAAACGGTAAACCTGTCGTTTGCCGTCACGCTGCGCGACTGCGGGGCGTCATTGGAGAAAACGCTCAGACCCATGTTCCCAAAGAAGCCCTGAGGCTGTTCCGGGCTCTTGACAACCTGTGCTCTGGCCTCTTCAGCCAGCAGCCTGTCGTGTCCGTTGGCCAGAACCTGCTCAAGACCGTTGAGGAGAGAGATAAGCGTGGTCTCGGGAGCACCTGGCGCTTGCGACGGCGCCTGGTCGGGTGTCCGGAAGAGGTGTTGAAGGTTGCTAAAGGTGCTGCTGATTTGGCTGCAGAGCGTCTCCACCAGGGGTATCAAGACCTGAAAGATGGAGTCGGCGTACAGAGGCAGGCACTCGCTGAGGAAGCTGACCCAGCTGTCGAGCACGGGACGGCTGCTTGGCGAGCCAAGGCCTGCCAGGATGCATCTAAGCAACGTCGGCGGTGGCGGTGGCAGCTGGGCCTGTGGTCTTTCGTTTGCAACCGATATTCTGAAGCTCTTGCTTCTCTCGCCGGTCGGTGACAACTGCTTTTCGGCAACGGGGGATGTGGGAAGCTCGACGGGAACAAGCTCGCGGAGCTTGAGGGCGGCAAAGACGACGTCGAGCAGGAGAACTTGGACGTAGGGGTCGGGTCCCGTGAGCGATTTGGAGAGCTTGTCGATGAGAAGGTGCTCCAGCTTGAGCTTGGAAAGAGGGCCCGCGAAGGGATTGAGGAGGATTTGATGCAGGACCGTCAGGGCGGCGCGGTACAATTGCGCGATCCTGACCTTGGACAGCTGGTCTCCTGGAATCTCGTCGCACGCCATGCATTGAAGACAGACGTGTAGGAAAAACTCCTGGAGTGTCACGTCCTCCTCCGTGCCAGCTGTACGCAGTTAGAAAAAAGACTTCGAGCGTCAACCTGTTGGTATCAGGGCTTACCTATTTCAGCAACCGGTTGGCTGGACCTGATTGTCCTCTTGGAGAGAACTCCCCAGGCAGCGTCGGGTGCCCACCGCAAGACACTTGATAGAGAACGAACATAATACAGCCCCAAGTCCAGATCATCTTCATTAGTGAAATGAACATCTTTAGGATCAGCGGCGGCACCGTGCTGTCGCCTGAGGAATGGAAGTTCTGCAAATTTGGAGACAAAGATGCCCAACAACCTAATAATAATTCGTCAGTCTTGTTCCATACCTGAGGACAGAGCTGGCTTACTTGTCCATCCCAATAAGAGTATTAAGCCACGTCTTCACCGTCATAAAAAGCTGCGTCCTCTCATCCGCAAGAGAATCCAGCATCAGAAACAACGGTCTTGTGAGCATGACCTCATAGTTGTCCATGCCCCCCAGCCGGGGAATTTTCTCGCCATTGGGCGTCTTCGGCGCCCTTCGATCCACCCCGGAAGGATTGTCCTGAAGACTATGAGACCAGAGCACACAGAAACTGCGGCCAGGATCCGCCGACCGTTGGGCATACGTGCCAGAAATATCATGCTCAAGCATGAGCGAGCAAATAGCTGCTTCGATTTCTCGGTTCAGGGGCGTCAGAGCAGTCTGCAGCAACCACAGGCTGCGAACCGTCTCGACGTGGTATTTCGGCTCAGATGCTGCTAGGAAGCTCCAGGCGTGTCGCACCAGAGGCACGACCAGGCCCGAGAGGTCGTCGGGCGAGATGCGACCTAGAGTATAAAGATGCGATGATAGCGAGATCGCGGAAGAATATGTGGTAAAGGCCACTGTCGTCTCGACAGACAGGCAGTCATGTAGAGCGGCGAGCAGTTTCTTGGTGTCAAGAAGCAGGTTTGTAGGCGCTTTAGATAATACCAGCATGAACACCCGGGTTTTGATGGCCACGTTCGCCCCCGACTCGGTCTGGCCGAGGCCCTCACACACGAGGTCGCATGCTTTTTGCAAGAGGAGCTCTGCCACGTTGTGGGAAACGTAAGGAGGCTGGCTCGCCTCGAGGTTGCCCTGGTCGGTGACATAAAAAGTCTTGATCTTTTGTAGGAGTTCCAGATTAGGGGTGGCAGCGAGGACTTTGGACTCGATGGCCGGGTTGGACTTGTTACCCGAGTCCATGAAAAACGCCCGCTCGGGAACCAGATCAAGCAAGCTTGCCGCAATTTCCAAGGCCTGTTCGTATGTGCTCCTGTTCTTTTCTTTGGCTTCCTCTATCATGCCCAAGATGGCCAGGACGGTGAGAGGCGCGTGGATGGTGATCATCTCCTCCTCTCTGACGTTAAAATGGGCCAGAATGAATTTGACGAGGTCCAACTTTGCACGTCGATCGGCAGCCGAAAGGTCTCCGGGACTGATGGCTTGGACCATGAGCGACAGCATTTCGCTGTAAATCAGGCCGCTCTCGACACCATCAAAGAAGACACTGGCGCTTCTCAGGACCTCGGTGAAGTCCGTCTTTGTAGCTGCTTTCTCCTTGAACCTCTTGACGCTGTCCACAATGGACATGAAGACTTCAGGAACAACCAAGCCGCCAATCTCCCATCGATCCATCAGGGAGAGGCATATCCGGTATGGCCGTGCCCTCTCGCTCGGGTTATTCCCAGCTTCCGACTTGACCATGCTCAGCAGGGCCCGTGTAAGAGGCTGCAAGCCATATTCTTCAAAGTAATTTGTTCTCGAGGAGAAGAAGTGAGGCTGGGTTGTGGCGGAAGTAGGTGAGTCGAGGGAGCCTTCATGCTCAGCCGAAGCCGCTGGCTCGGGTCCCAGGAGCCATGACCATAACCGCCTGTTCAAGCTCATATCCCTCCGTACAGTAACCCCGACAGCCGCGCGGAGAAGCAGCTCCAAATCGCCAGCCTTGGCACGTTTCTGAAGTACCTCTGAGTGCAGCGGGAGATGCGTTACAAGTAGGTCCAAATAGCCACGCTGGATCAATAATTGGTCGTCAACTAGCCCAGCAGCAAAGCAGCGTATAAGCAACCCTGGCTCAGGAGATGTGACAAGCTGAGAGAGCTTTGCTGCCGATTCAGAGTCACCTTCGGACTTGTTCGCTTCAGGTGTTACTGAGGTGCCCAGTCTTGGGAGCAGGCGGGACAAGTATGCCAGTGCGCCGGTCCTCCTGCTGTGGCCCGTGATGGATGCTAGGAAGAAGCACTGCCAGAAAAAGTCATCGCCGGTGGAATGCGCCGGTGTGATTTCCTGACTTTCAGGCGGACGAATCGCGACCTTGAAGCGCTCTAGTAGCTTCAAAGTCCTCTCAAAGTCCTCGCTGGTTTCCTCCTCCAGGCCAGGTAATAGTGCCAGCACAATTGATTTCATGGCGGGGCGTAACGAACGAGGGTGGACATGCAGAAAGTGGCGCTCGAGGAGGTCAAGGAACGGGGCACGAACGGAAAGCGAAGCGAACGAGAGGACCGAGGCCAGGCCGGGGAGGTACAACGGGAGGTCTTTTGACAGGCCATCTTTACCCATTACAGTAAAGACGTAGTTGTAGACCTCGAGGGCCTTTTGGTGTACGCCCGAGGGCAGCGAGGGGTTCAGACATTGCGACAGACGCTTTGCGACGGTGGCCTTGGCGGGGATGGTGGTGATGCTTGAGGATCGTGCTTGGAGAGCCTGTTGTCGCAAATGAGTGACGGTCCCAGATATTATTGTAGCTTTTTATCATGGTCTTCGCACCTTGAGCAGGCGGTTGAGGAATGAGATGTAGTCGGCCCATTCCTGCAGGGCCGTCTCGAAGAGGGAGAGGGCTCGGTCGATGCCATTGGCGTACTTGCGGTAGTGTTTGTCTTTCGGCGGCGCATCTTCTGCAAGCGGGGGTTTGGCATCATTAGCAATCTGAGCTTCAACTAGATGTGGTCCTTGAGATATATGTACCACTCCCCAGTTGGTTCCTCCACTGTCGCGGCACTGGCGAATCGCGGCCAGAGCTCTCGGGGGAGACGGAGCGGCGACCGTTTTCTGCCGCCATTGGAATATCTCGGGGTGTTCCCTCTGGTGTAGTGTGCGCTATGGTTGATTCATTGCCGGCGTGTGTTCCGGTCGGTATGGTAAAGTAGAGCTATCCGCGCAGGGCAGGGCAATGTACTGCGTGGCCTCGGTGTCAGGTACGATATCACGGCGTGCAGTTGCTTTGTGTTGCCTGAAGCCCACCAATCCGGCCGGCAACGTCAGCACCTGTGCTTGGCGTATCACCCGGGAGCTTGACCCTAGCTACAGCGTATCAGCAAGGCTGAGATGCTATCTTATCGGCCATGCCTGTCATCTTGGCGTTGCATTAGCGGCCATGCGACTTCTCTCCGCTGTCGTCATTCGGCCCCATCTCTCTAAGTGTCAAGCATTGTCCCCAGATATCCAACGTCCTACCATCCTAGCGCGACACGGCGTCAAGAGACATCTTCCTGGTTGCAGCGCCAGGGGGATTATCATGAGAGAGGCATTGTTGAGGTTCCATCTGCCACATACACGAGCGGGAGGATAATGGCTCAAGAAACAGAGGAGGGCAATGCTGTCTCATCGCCATCACCATCACCATCGCCGCCGCCGCCGCCACTACCCCCTCGCCGAAAGGTACCGGGCGAAGCACCACTGCAAGTAGGAGGACAGTTACAGTCAAAGCCGACGACAGCGGTCTCGTCAATCGACATCTCAACCCTCTCTTTCCCAGATGGAACCAGGGGAACATTCCCAACACCTTCGGTGGGAAGCGGGCCTTCACCACTAAACAGCGGATATGGAACCCCGTCGCGAGATTCATCAGGCGACAATCTCACCGATTCCATGAGTGTGATGAGCCTTGCGCCCACAGTTCGTGCCCCTGGCGATCTTGCCAGCCTCGTAGCCGGCGAGTTTAACAGGAAGAGCCGCGCTTGGAACCTTTTGCGATCTCAGTCAGAAACTGTCCAGCCCTTCGAAGCCATTGAGTCTGGTGACTCTGGTGAACTGTCTGGATTCGAGAAAGAGTTTGACAACATCCCAGAAAATTTGACCGACGACGTGAGGCTGTCTATGTGGCAGTCCAAGATGAAGCACTATCTGATTCTGTCGTCTGCCGGAAAACCAATATGGAGTCGACACGGTGATTTAAGTCTGATCAACTCATCCATGGGCGTCATACAGACCATTATATCGTTTTACGAAGGAGCCAAAGATCCGCTCATGGGCTTTACCGCTGGCAAGGCACGCTTTGTCGTTTTGACTGCTGGGCCACTCTACTTTGTGGCCATCAGCAAACTTGGAGAAAGTGATTCTCAGCTGCGAGGCCAGCTCGAGGCCCTGTACATGCAAATTCTTTCAACCTTGACTCTTCCCACCCTCAAAAACATATTTGTCCACCGTCCCTCCACCGATCTGAGAAAGCCTCTGGAGGGAACGGAAACGCTATTATCCTCACTCGCCGATAGCTTCACCAAAGGCTCCCCCACCGCTCTTCTCGGGGCACTGGAATGCCTCAAGCTCCGGAAATCCCAACGCCACGCCATCAACAATATCTTTCTCAAGAACCGCGCCGAAAAGCTCTTATATGGTCTCATAGTCGCAGGCGGAAAACTCGTCTCGGTCATCCGCCCACGAAAGCACTCCCTCCACCCCAGCGACCTCCAACTGATCTTCAACATGCTCTTCGAATCAGGCAGCATCAAATCCGGCGGCGGCGAATCCTGGATCCCCATCTGTCTCCCTGCGTTCAACAACAGCGGCTACCTCTACATGTACGTCTCCTTCTTCGACGAAGACGGCAACGAAACCCAGCCAAAGCCATCATCAACAACAAAGCCTACCTCCAGCAGCACCCCGACAATACCAGAGGAAGGCTCTCCACCACCACAGCCACCACCGCCCCCTCCCCCGCAGCCAGAATCCCCCCAGGAGATCGCCCTCATCCTCATCTCCCCGGACAGGGAATCCTTCTTCCCCTTCTCCTCCCTCCGTACCTCACTATACAACTCCCTCACCAAATCCACCCACCTCTCCCTCATCCGATCATCCCTCGCCAGCCCACGACCATCCATATCCTCCATCCTCCCCGGCAGCAACCCCCCACCGATATCCCACTTCATCTACAAATCCCGCCCCAATGTCCAGTTCGTCATGAGCTCGCTCCACCCGTTGTTCACATCCCCGATGGCAAGACGCAAACTCATGTCCCAGTACCAAACACTGCACGCGGCTATGCACGCGAAACACTCCCACCTCAAGGTCATTTACTCTGTGGGCGGAGACTGCGCCAGTTTGGGGTGGGTGACGCCCTTGTTTGAGTTTTACTGCGTCGCGGGGCCGAATGTGAGCAGGCAAGCGATGACGGAGGCGGCGAATCGGGTGGTCAAGTGGGTTGGGAGGGAGGAGGCAAGGGTTTTTATAATTGGGGGTGGGGTATTCTAGAATTTTGTCTGTAGGGTTGGCAAATGATGACATGGAGTTGGAGGATACAAATAGGCAGGGAGTCTTTAATACATAGTTTCAGGAGATAATATAAGAGGGGGGGGGGTAATACTAGTAGTAACTCAACACCAACATACCCGGCAAGACAGAAACACAAACGTGTAGAAAGGAAAATCATTAGCTATATAATATTATACTACATCTATCCAACAACCTGCCTGCTGTAGCCAAGCCCTTATTAGGTATTCAACGCTGCTCTGCATACTCCGCTGTTCAACACCCCCTATTCAGCATCCCCTATTCAACCCCGAACCGAATCCAAACAAACAATTTCAAACCAACGACCCCCCTGACCAAAGAAAGCTTTAATCTCCAGAAAAGACTACCCATCCATTACTTCTCATACGCCGAATCCCTCCACCTCTCGGGTAACTGTCCCTAACAAACCTTCCTCCCCCTCCCCGGCCTCCTCCCCTCAATCCCGGCCTCGCCAGTAGAAGTCTCCACCCCATCCTTCACTCCCGTCCTCTCGACTTCCTCCTCGTCCCCGTCTCGCCTCCCCGCCCCACCACTCTTTCTCCTCTGCTCCCCTAGTCCACCAAGCACCGCGTCATTCACCATCTCGCTCCCCGTCCCACTCCACGACGTCATCCCAGTATTAGACCCATCCGTTTTCCTTGACGGATCCCTCCCGAGCATAGTCTTTGTCGCCGTCGGGGGACTCCGAACAGACATCGGAGTTGGGGTGTGAGACGAGACAACAGTCTTGTTCGCAACATCACCGCGCATAAACCCATCCTCATCATCTCCCCTCAACCCCACCCCACCAACCGCCGAATCAGGCTGCTCAATCGTACTGCTCCTCCCCGTCTTCACCGAATTGGTCTGTGGCCAAGGAAAACTACCGCCCCCCTGCCTCTGCCCCATATTACTACTCCCCTGCGACCTCCCCCCCCCAACACCCCTCCCCCTCCCGCCCAACAAACTCTCCATATCGCTCATCAGCGTCCTCTTCGGCGGCCCCGGCAAATCAAACGGGTTCCAGCTCATCCTGCTGTCAAAGCTCCCGCACTGCGATCGGGTCCTGAAGCTACCAGAGTAAAAACTCCTCGCTCTCCACTTGCTCGAGTGCCGTTCCGGTATCATGATTGTTTGCTGCTGATGCTGTGACAACAAAGGTCGTGGAGCAAGATGCTGACTCGCCTTGGCCTGGTGAACACGCGCCCAATCCTCCTCGTGGGTATACGTGTCGGCGATGGGGTGCGGCGAGTGGATGATTACCGGTTGGTGTTGGTGTTGTTGTCGGTGATGATCAAACCCACCGTGTTTCGAGATAGAGGAGGAGGGATCATGTAGTCGCGGTAAAGCAGGCGTCGTCGTCGTCGTCATCATAACAACAGGAGCCGGAGCAAACCTCCTCGGCCCTGACCCCATCACCTCTCTCACCGTCGCCAGCTGTTGATCCTGTGTATTCGGAGGAGGGTTATCAAAAAAGTCAACCCCCTCCCCCGGCACCCCCGACCTCAGAGCAGGGTGCGTCTCACCCAACCCGCTCACCGAATTCGACGACAGCGGCCGCGGCAACATGTTATACATCCCTTCCTCTTGCTCTTCCTCTTCCTCTTCCTCTTCCTCTTCCTCTTCCTCTTCCTCTTCCTCTTGCTCTTCCTCTTCCTCTTCCTCTTCCTCTTCCTCTTCCTCTCCTTCTTTCTCCCGCCCCCCCCCCACCACCACCACCCCATCCCCCTCTTGATCCCCCTCACCCTCTGTCGCCACCATCCTCCCCTTCCCTTTATCAACCCTTTTCCTCCTTCCCCTCCCCCCCCTCCTCCCACAAATCAACCTCAACCTCCTCCCCCACTCCCTAAACCTTTCCCACAACCCGCCCCCCCTTTTTCTTTCTTTCCCTCCCTCATCAACCACCCCCTGCTGTCCCCCCCGTCCAAATCAGAAATGTACCTAACAGACCCCCCACCCACCACCTCAGCATCCTCATCCCCAGGAGGCGGCGTCCTCGACCCGCTCCCCTCCCCCGGCTCGTCGGGTTTAAGCGGCGGTTTTGATCTTCGACGGAGAGGGAATTCTTGCGCGGTTGAGGTGGTAGCACCGTTCCCGTCCGTTGCCATGTCGTGTAATTTCCCCTTCCCCTTACTGTGGTGGTGATCTAACGTGTGTTCCATCGCGTGATAATGAAGATGTGGTCGAGGTCAGAAGGGTCCCGAGCGAGAAATCATCTGTCGAAAACTGGCGTTTTGATGCTCGTCGTCAAAACACATCAAATCCTTCAATCGAAAAGAAAAAAAAAAGAAGAAGAAGAAGAAGAAGAAAATGTCGTGATCATCGATTGTATCCCATCAACCCCCAACACCCCGTCCACAACGACAGCAACCTCAATCAAAAAGGCTACGACGTTGACGGCATGTAAGATGAATTCGAAAATAACAAATACATCCATCCACCCCAAAGGAAAAAAAAATCAAAAAAGAATGCCTGCTCGTCGGCGTTGTCAGACAAAGTCAAACAAACAAGAGGTGGATGGGACAAGGACAGAACTCATATTCTCTGCTTGCCCAAGCTCACCCTTGGCACGAGAGGGGGTAGTGTCGACCGTTGGACAGTAGCGGACATTTGGCAGTCCGGACCGGCCGCCGCTGGCGAGTATCGAGCGAGGGAAGAGCAACTGGCTAGCCTAGGGAACAATCGTCACCTCAAAAGTTTAGAAACGGAAACTGCAACAATGCCAAAAATCTCAAGAAAAAACTCAGTTCTCCCTCTTTGAGTAATCTAACAGCCCTCCCATTCACCAGACACCCCCCTTAAACACCACCCGGTCCCTGTCAACAGCTTGGTATCATCAACACCTGCTACAGAAACCATAAACCCCCAACACCAAACGAGTGAAATGACCAAACTAAGGCCAGGCCAGCACATGACATGTATTACATCAATAGCCAAACCAAGCCTTAACCACCCCCAACATGCCCTAAAAGACATCACCCCTACCCCCCCGCCAAAACTCCAACCATCAACCTCGTTTCCCCGACCCACTACAGGCCCCCATAACCACCTGCCTCGCAGCCTTGAACCATCTCGACATCCTCCCCCTGAACCCTTTTCCTTGATGCTTCCCAGCAGCTCCCTCATCACTGGCGTTGTTATCACCATCTCCATCTTTTGTCGTCAGATTCACCTTGGAGCCATGCCCAGACTCCGACATGGGTGCCTCGACAGGAGGAGTAAGGACCACCTCAATCACCTCCCCTATCCTACCGTCTGGAGTCAGTGTTTCGGCCGACCTCAACCGGGACTCCGCCAGGCGAACTCGTAAATCCGGGAAGCGTTTCTTCAGCCCTCGGGGCGATTGCCCACTGACGCAGCTGTCGTGTGAAAGTGAGCTCCGCGCCTCACTCCGAGCCGTTGGACTAGTCACTTCCCTAGGACCCTGTGTGGCCGGTGATGGCTTATCGCCAACATCATCTTGGTGAGAGTCTGGTATTGCAGGCGCCGGAATGCTTGAACAAGGGCTGTCGAGGAAAGCAACCTCTTGATCGCATGTGTCCGTCTTCTCGGCTTCTGCGGCTGACTCTACCAGGCTGTCCATGTTTGTTACCCCTGGATTCATGTGGTTTCTGGAAGGCCGACCCCGTGGTTTGGGATGTGGCCCAGACCATTCTCCTGCTGGCCCAGCGGCCGTGTTTCTCCTGCCTCCGATGCCTTCCGCATGCATTTTGCTGAGTGCACCTCGGGAAACCTTGAGCTTCAGCTTACTATTTCGCGAACTGTTTCGTGAGCCCGAGCGTCTTGGCTTCTCTCTCGAATCAGCATATACTCCATCATCTCCTAGCTCTTCTGGAACCACGGCAGAAGCCAACGGCGAAGACGGCATCTTGAACTTTGGCTCTTGTTGATTTGAGCCGTATGGGAACATAGGGTCAACCATAGTTGGTTGCTCGACACCGAAGCTAGAAGGATCAGGGGTAGAAAAGCCCGTTGTGTATTCGAGATCTTGACTGTAAAAGTTGGCAAAACAAGATTCGCTTCGAACAGGAATACCTGGCGACCGAGGCAAGGCCTTCATGAGCTGCGGCACGCTGTTTTGTAGCCGGAGTTGCCTCGCTGGCGAGATGGGATGTGGTGCCAACATGGGCGTTCGAGAGCGGTCAACGATCGAGCCGATTTCAGCCTCGGTCAGATTCCGCAGGTCGTTGGTGTTTATCGTGTGCATCGCAAGATTTCTTTTGTGGCCTCGGGATGCTGGGTCGTCCACATGTAAAGGCCGAAGAAACTGACCACCCGTTTCCGCGGCTGGCAAACTCGAGAGATACGTATTTGAATGGCCCATGCCGTCTTCTGATGTCGCAAACTCATCCTGTGCATCTGTGCCGACGATTACATCCGACGACTCTTCCATTGATGCAAGCCCGCAGTGACCGAAACCTCTTGGATAGGCCGTGTTTCGCCGCGTCTGAACTCTGAGCGGTGAGGATACAGCTCTCCTCTGACTATAATGGGCCGGTGAGGAACTGTGAGTGTAGTCTGCCAAGGGACCCAGCTTAGGGGGAGAAACTGCCAGGCGCCGCATATTCTCTTCATAGCTTCTAGTGGTAGAAACTCCCACAGCTTTCGGTGTTGAGAACTGCAAGTCACTCCTGACGGTCAGACGCGTATTTTGTCGTCGATGAACGACTGCTGTACCGACACTCCATTCTTCTTCTTCTTCGTATCTTCGTGAGTGCGAAAAAGGAGAACGCTCAGTATCGAACCGAGAGCTGTCCTCGCCCAGACTATCAGCATTGGATTCTTCGTTCTGGGGCTTCTGCCTTGGTGTGTCTTGAGGGCTAAGTCGGTCTTCTCGGCTTTGCGAATCGAGTTCCTCCGAATTCCGGGCTTGCGTCCCAAGGCTTGGGATGTCTTCCTCGGAGCGCAGTGTTGGCCCGGAAGGCGGGCAGTGATGCTTGACGACATTACCCATATCCCGCAACTGACAAACACTCATGGAGCGGGTTACAATGTCAGAGGGAAGGTCAGGTAACGGCGGAGGGCTATCATTCGTGTAATCGAAACCTTCCGAGTAATCGTAATAGAAGGTGCCCGGTGGTTTCACGCGAAGAGACGGGTCCCGGGTCGGTGGCCCACACGTCGAACGTTGGTACATGTTAAGAATCGATGTTAAACTAGAAGTCCTAAGGCTGTGTTCAGATGTGCTGCTTCCAAGACGACCGCGGTAACGATGGCCCCACGGAGCGGGGGACAGGGGCAGGCCGGCAGAAAGACTATGCTTCTCGGCCGCAGCGTAACTCGAAAACGATTCACTTGAACTGGTGCCATCCTGGCGAAGCCGTGGTACCTGTCGATTGCCATACTGAGGATAGGTCGGCTTGTACGAACCGTGAACGGTGCGCTTGGACATGGTCAGAATAGTCGACATAGCAAATGACATAGACTCACGAGAGATACCCTATCAATCCCAACCATTTTACTATAATCAACGGCCCCATTCTCCGTCAAGGCTGGTGAAGCGGGCCGAACCCCTGGCCGTTTCAGCCTCGTTGGGTATGGGTAGGGAGAGCGAGGCCTCTGGAGATAGCCTTCCTGCTGCTGGCTCTGGAGGTCCCCTGATGCTTTTTGACTCGGCGGGCGGTGTGAGCTACACGTTGTCATGGAGTAAGACCTATTGCCCATGTCGTCACATGGGCGTGTAAGTGCGCTGGAGGCAGAGGCAGAGTACTGGCTATCGGATCCGTACATGGAGATGATCTCGGATGTGGTGTCTCGATATGATGGTAGCCATCTTCGGTCGTCCCGGAGACTATAACTCCTCGTCCCATCGCCATTGGGACGTCTGTTGAGCGGTGTTCCGCCATAAGCTGGTCTCCGACGGGGTGAAGAAGCATGCAAGTTCCCTGACGAGCGAGCTGGTCTGATGGAGAACAAACCGATATCCCCCGTCTCGGTGGTGGTCTTGAGCATGCTCTCCAGGGGACCTGGGGACACGAGTAGAGATGAGTTCTCGTTGACACTGCGCAGCTGCTGACGGGAATAGGCACGACGTGGTCGATGGAGACGAGACGAATCGGAAGCGGATGTACTCGAATAGCTTCTGTTGAGAGCGCCGAGGCTTCGGGACCGCCGCGTGATGTGTATGGGCGGCTCCATGATAAACCTGGAACCTCTCCAGCACCAAAAAAAGCCCGAGTCATAGATCGATACCGTAATCACTCAATCGCTTCGGGGCTCGGCAGAGCTATTGCTGAACGTTGTGTGTCCAAGACATAGAGAAAGACGGGGGTGGGAGACCAGGTCCCCGAATTGGGTGATGATGAAGTTGTCGTGAGAAGAGGACAGCAAACGACAGCAAACGACAACAAAAGACAGCTGACTTCTTCCGGGTTCGGGACCGTCCATGGTGACTGCCCGCCTGAGAGGGAAGCAACGAGCCACAGGTGAATCCTCGACATGAGGTAACATGGAAGGTGCAACTGCCATTTTGGTGCCTAGATAGGTATTTTATATGTGCCGATGGCCGACCTGATCTGGTCAACGTGAGAAGGTGCGACAGACCTACCTTAACAAATTTGTGGAACTCAACATACCTTACCATCTGATGATGAAGAGATGCCCAGATATATACATATATACATATATATATATATATATATATATATATATACTAACCCCTTTGGGAAGAAATGATTTGTGAGTAAGCTCAAGTGGTCATCTGAATGTCACCCTAGGTATCTAGCATCGATGCTTGTGTCACAGTATTAGCCGGGCGCCAACTATGCTATAGATTTCTACAAATCTCTCATCTGCCGACTTCACGGAAACATATCTATGTCTCCTATCCAGATAGCACAACGAAAAAAAAACGGCGAGTTCTGATAGGTGACGGACTGTCCAAAACCCCGAGCCGGCAGGATATACGTCCGATCTAGAGAGATCTGCTTGGATGGCCCCCGGAATGGTCCACCGGTAACGGGAATTGTAACGTCCGTGATGCATACATATACCCGTCCCTACAGTTGTAGCGAGAAATGTCTCCAATGACACTTTTGACGACACCTCAGTTATGTACCGGCTAGGGTGGCTTCCGCGTAGGGTTGCTTTCCCCTCAAACGATGAGGTAAAGGGATGTTGAGAAATTTATGCAGCTATGCCAGGTCTACATACCTATAAGACTACGACCTCCTCGTCTGTTCTTAGGTTCATTTTTTTTTTAATTCATGAGCTGTAAGTCTTCAATGATGACAATGCTTAGCATGTCGGAACACGGCTCTCTGGGCCCCATGGGAGTACTGGGGGTAGCACTAGCTGGGGTAAGTCGTTAGCATCAGCTTCACCACCCCAGCACCAGAAAACTAACCACTCCCCAGTCTCTCTCCATCTTCCTCCTCCGCAGCATCTACTACGCCTTCCTCCACCCCCTCTCCAAAATCCCCGGCCCCAAGCTCTACTCCTTCTGGGACCTCCCCTACCTCTACCACGCCCTCCGCGGCAACTGGCCCCACAAACTCAAAGACCTCCACGACCGGTACGGCCCCGTGGTCCGCTACACCCCCGACAACATCTCTTTCACCACCCCCTCCGCCTGGAAAACCATCTACGGCCACCGCCACCTTCCCGGTCAAGAAACCTTCCCCAAAGACCCCACCGCCTACCGTCCAACCCCCTCGGGCCACCCCCACATCATCATCGCCTCCGACCCCGACCACCGCCGCCAGCGCCGCCTCCTCTCCCACGCCTTCTCCGAAAAAGCCCTCCGCGCCCAAGAGGACATCCTGAACCACTACGCCACTCTCCTCATCACCAAGCTCACCGCCAAAGCCAACGCCAAGGTAGCAGTCGACATAGTCCAGTGGTTCAACTTCACCACCTTTGACCTGATCGGCGACCTCGCCTTTGGTCAGCCCTTCAACTGCCTCGATTCAGCCGCCTACCACCCCTGGGTATCCCTCATCTTCTCCAACATCAAGCTCGGCGTGTTTTTCGAGGTTCTCCGTCGCCACCCTTTTCTCGGCTGTCTGAAGACATTCCTCTTGCCTAAGCACCTGATACAAAGCCAAAAGGAGCACCGGGCGTTGAGCGAGAAGACAGCCAAGAAACGGCTCGAGGCAGGGGGGACGGAAAGGGGGGACTTCATGAGCTATATCCTGAGGCATAATGACGAGAAGGGGATGAGCGAGGGGGAGATTATAGAGAATAGTAGTTTGCTTATTATCGCTGGGAGTGAGACTACTGCTACGCAGCTGAGCGGGACGACGTTTTGGTTGTTGAAGAACAGGGACAAGTATGACAAACTGGTCAAGGAGATTAGGGGGAGGTTTGGCAGGGAGGACGAGATTGATTTGGTAGCGGTGGGGGGGTTGGAGTATTTGGAGGCGGTTTTGGAGGAGGGGTTTAGGATGTGTAAGTTTTTCTTCATCTCAAAATTAGTGGTGGTGGTGGTGTTGATGGAAATAGATCCCCCAACACCGCTCGCTTTGCCGAGACGGGTTCCCCCAAAGGGGGAGTATATAGAAGGGTATTGGATTCCCGGTAATGTAAGCAAGACGAACCTCCCCCGTGTCCAGCCAATTGACTCTTGAGCAAACACAGACATCAGTAGCAGTCCCTCAATGGGCCTCGTACCAATCCTCTTCGAACTTTCGCGATCCTCAGAAATTTGTCCCCGAACGCTGGCTCGGCGACCCGAGATATGCTGATGATGTGCGGGGGGTGCTGCAGCCTTTTTCGGTCGGGCCGAGGAATTGTATTGGGAGGAATTTGGCGTATGCTGAGATGAGGTTGATCATGGCGAGGTTGTTGTGGAATTTCGACTTGGAGTTGATGCCAGAGAGTGAGGAGTGGAATAGGCAGAGGATTTATGTGCTCTGGGAGAAGGGGCCTGTCAATGTGAGGCTTACGCCGGTTGTTAGGTGAGCGAGCTGTTTTTATGATGGGAGTTGATGATGGGAGTCGAAAGAATTCAAGTCCTCTGCCGTTTTATCCCTATTCACATTTTGGAAAATCTGATGGATCGAGAATGGGTTGACTGTTGCTGATGAGAGTTAAAGGTCATGAGTGAGAAACAAGGGTTTAAACTTTCCTGATGGTAAAGAACACCAGAAGGAGCTGAGTCAAAGTGGTTGAACATTCGCTGCTTAGGTACTTACCTAATATACACCTTGGACCAATTTTTCCAAGTTTGGAAGGGAACAGAGGGAAGCAGAGAGGTTTGTTTGCCAGCGAGTGTGGCTCCCGGTAAGAGTGCAAGCAGTCACATGATCAACCATCCCGAGCATCATTGCCATAATTTTTAAAAATTTATTCTCTTGTTTTTTATTCATTTTTGGGCTTTTTTTGCTCTTCTTCTTCCCCAGGTGTCGCAAATTCAATGTAAGATTCCTCCTCCCCTCTCCCGCGACACCCAACCCCTCATGATATGCCATGTATCATCTTTCAACACACACATAAATAACCCAATGGTATATAAAACCTCCCAAAAAAAAAAACTCCAGGTATCATGCTTTCCTTTCCAGAGGGGTATCCAAAATATCATTTCCAATCCCACATAATCCCAATTATCCACATGCCAAAAGTGAAAGAAAATAAAGTAGAAAAGAAGAAAAACCGTTCCTTTCCAGTCCCAGAAGGAAGGAAGGTTAATGTTGTTGTGCCCCATGATCCAGTGATGAGTGCTGTCGTCCCCCCTGTCTCTCTGTCCCCTCAAAAAAGACACCTCGCGGTGGTTTGTCTTTCCTATCAAAAGAAAAATGCGAAAGTAAAAAAATGTTTTAAATGAGAAGGTAATCCCACCCCTTCATCTGCATCACATCCCTCCAGTGGATGTACGCGGGTGGCTGCTGCTGCTGCACCTCCTCGTTGTTGGAGCCAGGAGACGAAGCCCTGCTGATGACCTCGCTCTGGAGCCAAATCTCCCTCAACAGGCAAGTCACCTTGCCAAAGCTGCCGAAGTTGGCCAGGTCGACCAGCTGCGCGACGCGGTCCTCGAAGAAAGCCCTGAAGGAGGAGCCGGGAACGGAGACGGAGCCACCGACGAGGTAGACCCAGGAAAGAGAACGGTCGAAGCCGGCGGTGCCAGAGGGAATGGTGGCCAAGACGGAAGTGAGCTTCTCGACAAGACCGACACAGCTCGCCTGGCTGGGGTGGAAGCCAGGGACGAGGCTGCAGAGGTAGATCCTGGCGGCGAGGCGGAAGGCGGCCGTGATGTTCTTGGAGAGCTGCTTGGGGCTGAGGGTGCCGTTGGCGTTGAAGGGAAGAACCGGGACGGACTCATCGCCCATCTCGGTCAAACCGATCTGGTCGCCAAGAACGTGGACGTGTTGGCAGAGGGTGATGTCATCCATGCCGTCCTTCTTGAGGGCCTCAAGGCAGGCGATCTCGCTGATCAGGTACATGACGCGGTCCTCGCACCCCATCAGCTCGCGCAAGCCCAAGCTGGGGTTGGTGGGAGACAGGTGCTTCTCGCGGTAGGTGTGGGCGAAAGCGGGAGCGCGACCGAGCATGGTGGCGCCGAGAATGTCAATCCACGCGGTGAGGGTCATGTTGAAGGGGGCCTGAGTCAAAGGCTCGTTGGGGTCCGAGACGATGCGCGGGAGGTCGAGCTTCTGCACCAACGAGATGGCGGCTTGGAAGTGCTGGTGCCAGGGAATGTCGGGCAGCGTGTCGTCGAAGCGGCCGACGCCGCATTGGAAGAAGATGAGCCCGAGGGCGGCCTCCAGAATCTGCTGGTGGTCCTCGTCGCGTGCGAGGGCTTCGCACAGAGCAGAGATGGTCGCGTAGCGGTGGCGCATGATGTCGCCATCAATCTCCTCACCCTCAAGACCCATGGCGGCCTTGTAGTGCTGAGCGGCGATGCTCAAGCAGCAGTGCAGGTAGCCCTTGTTGCTCTCCAGCGCCGGGAGGATGAGGTCGGAGCTGATGGATCCATGCTGGTTTGACTCGAGGATGGGGAAGATGGTGGGAAGAACCGACGAGATGAAGTGATCAAACAAGCGCTGATCGCCTTCATCCAGCTCAATTGCGACTTGCCTGGAAGACACCGAAGGTCCCTGGGCAAAGTCAAAGAAGTTGACGTTGAGCGTCTCCTCGGCCAATGACTCCCTCCGCTCCGTGTACACCTGCTCCGTCCATTCGCCTTCCAGAGGGAACTGGGGGAGGACTGTTCCCGGTGGCGGAGGGGTCTGATAGGTGCTGAAAGTGGCTGTTGTTGACTCTCTGAGGGTTGGGATGTCGTTGATGAACATTTGCCTCTCCGTCTTGACGTCAATCTCATAGGGCGAGTACGGAGCAAACAAAAAGTCGGGGTGCATCTGTGGCGCGCTGAAGGAGCTGAAGTCGCTTTGTGGGCTGTTGAAGTTGAAAGCAAACTGCGAATCAATCGACTGTGATCGGGTGCGGTCGAAGGGGTCGGAGAAGGTAGCAGAGGTTGGGAGCGAGTGAGAGAGACCTGGCGGTGAGTTGACCGAGGTCTGGATGCTGTGTGTTGACTTCTCGGAAAGCTTCTTGCGCTTGATGATCATCTTAATATCATCCTTGTGCTTCCTCCGCGCATCGTTGTTGCTCCACCACATCGGCCGCTTGTATTCGCATACCAGGCCAAGATGCTTGCAGGCAGTGCACATGGGCGAGCCCTCGTCGCACTTTTTTCTTCTTAATCTGCAGGTATAGCATCCTTTACGTGTCACCAGAGTTAGCTTCCGAACTCGCCAACGAGCTGTGCAAGTGAGATGAGAGCTTACCTGTTCTTGAGCGGCGATGCATCTGCGTCTTTTGCTTGGGGTTGGCAGCGGCACTGGCCTGAGCTTTGGAGGCAGCCTTGGCCTTTGTTGTTGTCGTCGTCGTTGTCGTGGTGGTGGTAGCCATGTTGACTTGGGATGATTTCATGAAGTCTCCGTGGTGGTTGGGGGGTAGTGTTGACATTTGTATAAACCCTTCTGTAGGTCCAAGTACCTGCGTTGAGCGACAAGCACCAGGGGTGTGGGGGTGACCCTTGGGCGGAGGTGGTCGGGGGTCAAGGGGGGCGTGTGAGGGCTGGGCCGGGGGGGGTGGGGTGGGGCTTGGACTGGGCCGAGGAGAGCGGGAAGAGACCAGGTGAACCGGGGGTGCCCTCGCTCGTGTTCAAGGTCCAGATGTCCGGGGGCAAATCTGGTGAAGCAAAGCAAGTCCTCGCGGAGGAATGGTTGCCAGACCAGAGAGCTAGTATTAGATTACTGTATCGTGTTGTTTTGTTTCGAGAGAACGACTGGATATCCAAGCAAGTCCGGCTTGCGTTATCTGGTATCGGGAATGGGGGTGCTAATGAACGCTGAAATGCCGAGTAGAGACACAGCTCTCTTGGTTGGTCGGCGTGGAATAAGGCGTAATTAAAAAAATGAGAGAGAGAGAGGTGAGAGTCGGTTGGACTGGACTGGACTGGACGACAACACCTGGGGATACTCCGACTTCTTCACTTCGTTTGGGGACCTGCTCGAGAGAAGGGGAAACAAATGGGAGGAGGGGGGAGCGAAGCGGGCTAATTCTTATATCTTGGCTGTGTGTCTTGACGACTTTGGGGTGAATTTGCAGTGTTCTATTTTTGAACATTGCGGGCAAAATTAACCTCCTTTCCGTTTTTGGCCCACTTCACTTTATTAGCCCACATACATAGTCCCGTGTGAATGTGTGCATCTTGTGCTCTTTTGGGACATGTCACCCTCGGCCTGCTGTGTGTGGTGCTCGCACTATGGGAGAGACAGGGGGTACGACGTGCGCTTATTGGTGCCAATGGCTCTAGAGAACGGAAAGGGGGACGCCAACATGGACCCCACCCGCCATTGCATGTGAGGGTGACAATGGTGACATGGGGTCCGGAAGTGGGTGTGCACCTTCTCCACGTCGGCCGACCCTCTGCGGAACAAGGGAGCCTGTCGAGCGATTAAAAGTTGATTGGTACGGGGGCCAGCCACTTGCAGAAACATGCAGCTCGAGAAGAGCACAATGCCTAACTCGCTTGAGATAACCCGGCCGCCCTAGGAGCGGGTTTGGGCAGACCGAGGGACGGGACTCATGAGGGCAAGACTAGACGGCCGACGGGAGTTGTATACGTAACGTCGATGGCGCAGGTTTGTAGCGATATCTTTCTCTTTAGCTGATGAGAGAGGGCATCGCTTGATGCCGACTCCTCACCAAGATAACAATGGCAGTGAACAGAGGCAGACTCGGGCCCTCCAAGACACAACTCGACTCCCGGGACCGAAAAGCTTGCAGGCCTGGGTGGGTGAATCAATGCTGGCCAATGGGCCCCTGGTTCGCCCTACACCCTCTTGCCGACCTCCCCCATGCTTTCCCTGCAACCTCGACCCACGGGCATCGAGATGGTTGCATATGCAAATGGCAGCTACACAGTATCCGCCCATAGTGAGGCAAAGACTCTGCTTGATGAAAAAGGAAGCCACGGGAAGGGAAGCATGACGCTGTCGACGTCGCTTCATGGAGGACAAGAAAGAATTGTGCGTGGTGGGCGTTGCCTTGTGCCTCATCCGCGCTCAACGCCTATCGATGATTTTCAACAGAACCATGGGCCCCCAGCTTGCAATTTCCCATCGGAGAATCGCCCGAAGCAGCGACATGATTGCCAAAAGCTGGGGAAGTGAGGGGTCTGTCTGCCCTTTGCTGTCTCTGGTGAGCGATTTGTCAGTCCCCTATAGGCTTTGACGAGCCCAAATATCAGATGAGGCGACATAGTTCGTCTTGTCTGGGTCCGGAATACCCTCACGGAAAGGTCACTTCACAAATCGAAGTGGCCGTTGTGACAATATGGTCCGGATTGGTCGCCTCACCCAGCCAGTCGGTGGACTGCACCGGGTTTGGTTGACGTGGCGGTCCTTGCCTGGAAGATAATCGGGTGTTACCGAGGGTACCTGGATTAGAGTGTAGGGCCGTCGTAAGAGCGAGGTCGCGAGGTAGCAGGGAGAACTTTTCTCGTCAGTGGTTTGGTGTTGCAGTTGGTCAATCTCTGCAAAAGCGAGCTTCTCGCAGTTGATTCGATGAGGTGCGGTCGGGTGAGTGTGACTACAGGTGGCTCGTGCATAGTGCATGCGGCCCGAGGGGCGGCAACCAGCTCAGATTGGCTCAAGCATTGAGATCGACCAGGGTTGGGAGCAGGGTTCACTGTGCCAAGCACAGGAGCTTGGGCCAATTATGCGGGACAGAGCCAGGACATGCAGGTCTGGGCGGACAAGGTCGCCGGGACCCCTGTTCTCAACGCACCAAATACCAGCCTTGGCTTTTTGTATAGGAAAATGGAATATCGTCAGTCTCGCTAGAAAACTCTGTTGGCTTAGCCCTGTTTACTATACCTCGCTGTGTACTTGGTAAGTCTGGCTTCGACTTCGATTCTGCCGGCTTGGTTGTTCATGTCGACGGAAGAAAGCAAACCCTCTCAAGAATCTACAAGAAGCGCCGAGGCTGGATCCTTCAGAGCTTTTGTACAAAGCCAACTGTGCAGATCTCCAAGGCAGTGCATCTAGAATCATCAACAAAGATCCTTCTACATGTTTATCGTCAATGTGACTAACCGAGTCTACAGTATCGAGACGACACTGTGATGCTGAGCAAGAACAATTTAGCCGCCGTCCTACTCTTTTAGGAAGCTTGAAAAGTTTGCCCACAAACTATTGTGGGCTAATTTTGGGAGCTCGTCACCCCGCACTTACAGATGCCCGCTATTTTTAATTAGCCCAGTTTGTCAGACTCAACCCACTCATCACATCAATATTATCCCACTGTCACATTTAGCCTGCGATAATCATGGGACTAATTATGCCCTCTCCACGTCAGCCTGCAGCCTGCCGTCCCGGCACAGAAAGCGGACTAATTTTGTCTGTCTTTGGACCTCCTCCTCACCGAGACCACCGAGATACTGATGGCCCTTCCCGATCTCAGTTGCACAGACGAAAACCTCAAAAAGACACCCTCCTGTTCAGGCAAGAAGGCATAACGGCTAAAAGAGAGAAAGGCCGATGACGGCGCCGACGGGAGATGCTCCATTGCATGTCAGCCTGCTCCTACCCAACCCAACCCAGGGAACGCGCATCAGTCGCTACCAGCTCAACATCAGACGGCATTGTCCAGGATGGCATAATTGGTTATCACTTGCTCCAATTTTAATGCGGGGAAGAGAACACCCACCCACCAAGCCACACCCCGGACACCCTCGCGAAAAAATCACTGATTTCCAGACTGACCGCGGCTGCCGTGTGGCACATCCACGCGGCATAACGGCGTTGCTCCGATCTGTCGATAAAGAAATCCAGGAATGTCGCTCCTCCTCCTTTTTCAAAGTGCTCTTTCAGATGGACCCCGGGCAATTCACTGAGGATGGACCCCCGGACAATTCACTGATGGAGACCAAGCTATGGATATCATGAGCGGGTGAAACGGCTGAGCGATAGCTTCAACGAGCCCGGTCCGTCCCATGTGGAACTTTTCTTGTCTTGTCACAATCACACACTTGACAACGACCGCGTGGGAAGGGGTGAGTCTATCGGCCTGCCATCTTCGTTGCTTCTTTGGCTATCTAATCTAGTGGCGTTCAATGCTTTGCGGGCAAAAAAGGGCATGGTGGTAGCAGATCCTCATGATGCCACCCGGCTTTATTTCCATTTCTCCAGCGCCCGTGCAACCAGAGAATTGTTCACTTGCATCGTTGGCACCGACGGCCCGCGAATAGAAAGCCCACAGCTTAGCTGCTGAAAAGCCCTTGACAGGAACACCGCCTAAATGGCCTCCCGTGGCTCATCTGATCAAGCTCGTGGGTATCGTCGGGGCGGGCATAAACAGTGCAGAGAACACACACCCACGTGCCACGAGTCAACCACTTGCCAGCAGTATACGGAAGCTCCCACACGCCAAAACCTCCGCTGAATAGGTAGCCTCACCTCACCTCACCTGTCAAATTCACAAGGCGAAACTGTTCACTAGTGCCCCTCACCTCTTCCCCTTTCTGGCAGTCAACTCGTTAGCGGAGCACGTTCAAGAGATCCAGAGCTCCACCTGGCACCCTGTCCAAGAGATTCAAAACCCCTCAGTGCCATCATCACACCTGAACCCGGCCTCCGATCATCAAGCCCGGGTCCGGGGTCCCCTTGTTTCTCTCGCCTGCTCGGACCATTTAGGGATCCCAGTGTCCACTTTGTCCCGGGGAACTTGTTGACCTTGGCCCCGTAGGCGTTCTCGGCATCGGTGACGAGAACATCGCAATTGTCAGCAACAAAGCAACACACACAAGAGAGATGAAAATCTGATCAATTAATGCACGTCGTCACTCTGCATCACCGATAGCTTCCGTGACGGGCACCATCCGGGAAGACAAGGAGATCGAGGATCATCAGGTTGCGCGCGGAGATGCCCCGAGCGAGCTAACAACCGGGGGCTTTCTTTTTTTCTTTTTTTTTTGGGGGGGTTATCGACAAAGCTAGTCCAACAGCAAAGTTTTCGATGTGTCTTTTTTTTTCCCCTAGTACCTAGTCGCGATGCCGAGACCTGGGGTATCAGGTATTTCAATGTGATCCGAGGTGTGATGGTTTTGTGGTGTGTGTCACTCTCACACACAACAAGGGGACGACGACTCAGAGAACAAGTCATTTTTCAAATGTCGCAATTCTCGCTTGTTTTACGGATACGCGTTTTTTTTTTGGTTCATCACCAAAGAAGTGAATCAAAAGTTCCCACGTGGGTTTGAGAGAGAAAAAACGATTATCCGCATTTTCGTTTCAACAGGAAAAGTCTCACATCAATGAATGGGGTGTGAGACTCCATTTGTTCAGGATATGGAAAAGTTTCTCGGCACCTTCTTGAACGAATCGGACTGCGTAAACCCACCAAGACCCAGTAGTCTAAATTCTTTTAGAGTGGATGAGTGCAACCCACACCTGTTTTTGGGAAGGGCTCTAGTCTAGACTGGGCCGTTTTTTGAGACTTGTTGATTCTGACGACCAGTTAGATTGTCAAGATGGCATTTTTCATCACGGGTTGGGGGGGGGTTAGCTTGGTTTGGAGGGTTGACTCAGGATCTGATGTTGAGTGAACACCACCCATCCACTCACCACTTTTGTGTAGAGGAGGGTGGTGGGTCGAAGAAGAGGCCGCAGGGTGGAAATGTCATGTGAGCGATGGCGAAAGGGGGGATATCTCCTTTTGTTATTTGATACCTCAAGTTGAGGGCCTATCACAGCTGCTGGGATGAACTTGGCTATGGTTTGGCAAGATGAGGATATTCCACTCATGGCACCATCTGCAGACACTTTTTTCCTCCTGAGGAACCCAAACAGAACCAGATGGGAAGGGGCAAAGAGAAGCGAGGGCAAGAGGAATGATGGATCCATTCTTGAGGAGGGGTTATCGGTTTCAGGGCAAAACAGGGCTGCTCCTGGTATTGGTAATGGGAATGGGAAATAAGAAAACGAAGTCGTCGTCGTCAGGAAAGGTCACCGCTATCTTTGAGTCATTCTTGGGAGTTCCGCTTGGGCATCAACAGGGCGAGAATTGATGGCAGACTGTGGACACGCCGAATGAATGAACCCCCTCTCTGCCGGTGGCCCGGTAGGTAAGAGACAAGATCTGTCGATACCCGTTCACCTTGGGCGGTCAATGGAGGATATTAGCCCTGTTGTAACAAGACAACACATCCCTACCGTACCTTCGTTGTTCTGTCTCACAAGGCGAGCAACATGAAGCGGTAAAAGTGCTACTTCTTCCTCTTCTGACTCAACTCAGCCGTCTGGTCGGGTACAGTTGTCTCCCTTCCAAGACAGAACATCTAGAAGCATGCCCGTACCCGGGCGGGGGGTTGTTTTTGTAACCACCATCCGTTGTATCACCACCTTACCTCTCCTACCTACCTACCCCCTGCAGGAAGCTTTCTCGTTCTGCTTGCTGTATAGGCATGTAAGCACTTTAAAAAGTTCGCATGGAGTAGGCTACCTACTGGCAGCAGGTACGGGGATGCAGTAGTGAGGTTGCTCGGCATTGTGGTTGTTTGCCTGTTACTTTGCGAACACCCGAGACTCTTTGGATCATGTGTGCTTGCGAACGCCCCCCACGGGTTTCCCGAAGAACAAGGTAGATAATTCTCCTAAACCGAAGAATACCTACCACATGGTCATCCTTCAGGTTAGACAAACATCCACCCGCCGGCACAAAAAGGAAGGGAAAGAGTCGGTGTGTTTCCACCACGCAAGCCCGAGAAAGGTTTTATCTACATGCTGTACTACACGGTACTGTACTTCCCCCCTCCTGCTATCATGTACCTGAGATATCCAAAATCCCAATGTAAGGAACCCGACAAAAACGTATCACGAGATCACGACATTTGCAGTACGCCGCATCTTTGGATCGTTCTCACCCACTTATATGGCTGTAGGACAACAAGCGGGGTTTGGAGGGTTGGGGGGGTGGGGGGGGGGATAGGATCGGGGGTTACACACATTGAAGAAGTGGTATGATGATACCACGTTCGGGAAGCTACACTCACTTTAGGGCTTGCATTTTTTCTCTATTTCGTTTTTACAGTTGTGCTGTGTTCAGTGACAGGGATAAGAAGAGTTGCGGTCTGTGAGGAGACGAGCTGCAAGCACTTTAGCTACCCTGTTCATGTCTTTTTTTTTCTCTCTAGTTGCTTGTTGAGATCTCGCACATTGGTGAGGGAAAAAGATGTCGGAAGCGTTAGCGAGTTCGGAAGGAGATAGCCTAGGTACACTAGGTGTAAGTGCTAAAATTGCCGGATTGGGAATGAATGACAATGGGTTTGTTGAGAAGAGATATCGGATCAAGTCCTTGTTTGCAGATTGACGTGGAGGTCTTGCTAATTATCGATTGTTACCCCCTCTGAAGAGGGTTGAACCGATCCTTGATACCTACCCATGCTTGATCATATGATATTTCCTGCCGTGTGTGTGTTTACAGGGTTAGAAATTCAAGATTTTTGCCTTGATATCTCACCGCCGCCGCCGCCGCCGCCGCCGCTGTCTGGCTGGGCGGCGGCCGCGGGGAACCCTGACAGTCGGGTAGACAGACAGAACCTAGCTGAATGAACCGCGTGGCAAGGATGGCTGTGTACGATGACGCAGACAGTGGTCAAAGGACCAAAAAACAAACAAAAAAGATGACTGGCCGAGGTGGGCTTCACCGCAAGAGAGGGCTTGTTTCATGCGGATATCCACGCTTGAAGCCCAGTCTCGGGTAGGAACCACCCTGCTGCCCTGTCACGAAAGCATGGAAAATGGCCCGGCAGGGGGTCTTTTTGGGGTGTTCATGTGCCTTTGGAGTAAAAGGGTCATGTTATCCCCGACTTATTGGGTAGGACTGGCGGGGAGGAGGGGTAAGGCAGAGAGAGGTATCTTTGTGAAAGCCGAGCGAGAGGAGGAGCTGACCAACGAGGCAAGCCTGCCCACCCCCGGCTGAGCGCAGCAGGATTGTAGGGGAGTGGCCAGAAGTTTTTTTTCTCGGACCGTTCCACCGTGCGAGCTACAACGGGCAATCCGGGACTACTGCGTGGGTAGTTGCCGATCACAGATGACTCTCTCTTGTGCCCAATTGACTTTTAGTGAAGGGTGAGGGCCCAATTGGGTGATGAGATTACCTAGTGTATCGGTCGGGACGGGCCTTGATGGAGAAGGGATATGGAGTAAGAAATAGGGATTATCATGAGAACACAGCGAGAGGGAATAAACCGGTTGTCGGTGGTGGTTGACCCCGCGACTGCTGCTCTGCTGTGCTGTGCCTTTGGTGAGCGTGCGGGGCCGCTGTCTCTGTGCAACGGAGTGAGCACTGCACGGCACTCATGCTGACCACCCCACGCGGCAAAGCAATGGGAGAGGGGGTACAGAGTGGCTCTCATCCGCCGGAGAGTGTGTCCTTCGAGACCGAGACACTCCTTGTCTATTGTCGGGCCAGAAATGATCGGCGGCAGGTTCCCTCTGAGGCCTCATGGAAGGGATCTGGAATATGGAATGCCAGCGGATGTATGCCGGATCTTATGACCGGCCGCGCTGAGGCCGATTTGATAGACCTTTTCCCGCAAGATTCGGCCTGATGAGCGGAGGCAAGGTGAGAAAAAGGAACACAAGGGAGGTCGGGGGGCGGCGGACCAGGTCCAGTTCAGTTGTTGCCAGGGCAGGGAAGAGTCTAGAGTGTTGAGGGGGGATGGGATGGATGTTTGACAGGAAGGGCTTAGCGCCTGTCACTGGGCGCTTAGGCCGTCTATTTCGAAGCGATTTTGTGCAGATGGACCAATGGCAACACAGCATTGCTCGGTACCATTCAAGCACCACATGAATTTCTCACCAATGACAACAACTCACCACCCATCCTCTCACCGTCCTCTGCACATCCGTGACTTCTCTGCAGTCCATGCAGAGTGGACTGCAGAGAGATGTGGCCATCTGCCCAACCAGCCTTCGCCTTTCGGCCGTCCCTAGTTCGATGCGATGCCCTGCTATAATTATACCCCGGAATGGGTGCGTGCTAGGGGAAACCTGGAAGGGTGGAAGGGTGTTCCTGCGAGTCTTGCTGCTGCTGCTTTCATGCGTGTCTCTGTGAGTGCCGGACAGAGGATGGATGGTTGGATGGTTGGATGGTTGGATGGATAGATGGCATGCTACCTATCTCTTCACTCTCTGGCCCCCAACACTTAACATTTATCACACCACACCACACCACACCGACCGATCACATTGTGACCGGCCACCTTGGACACTGCACCGCACCGCACCGCACCGCACCGTTGCCTCCCATCCGAGCGCTTGCACATATGCTGTAGTAGCAGTAACCCCGACATCGCGGCTTGCCATACCGTGGACCGTGGTACATAACCCATATCTGTAGCCGCCCGCCACACCGTCCCACCTCTTGTCCTCTTCTCCCGCTTTTGGCTTCAAGCAGTGACCGAGTCGGCATGCGAACAACAGTGTCTAGTTCGTCCCAACTGCTCCATCTTAAGAACCTATCTTTGTCTTTTTGAAAGGCAAACATTGCCGGCAACGGCACTAACTCCTTACCTTGGCAAACAATTTACTCTGCCAATCTCACCTGTTACACCGAGTCTGATTTCACAATGGTAGGCATGAATAGCTGGATAGTGAGTGAAATACTAACAATTGTATAGGCTCAAGTACGCTTCGCTCCACGAGAGCACCCGCAGATGGAAATGAGGGAAAAGGGGAGGGCGAGGGGTCCGGTATTCACAACGCCGGCTTTCAATGACAGGCCAAACTCTGTGTACACGGAATTCATGGAGTCAGAAGCCGAGATGGGCCACGAACATGATGATCATGATGACGACGACGACGACGACGAGGTCTACAGCGAATTCGGGGATCTGGAAGGAATTGAAGATGGCGAATGTTCCCCCCGTGCCAGCATTGGCGGTTCGGTGCGTTGACCACCCCTGATGTGGACAGAGGGGCAGTTGCTAACAACAACACGCAGTCCGGCCAACACAGCTTTACCACCCTTTCCACATACGACGAGGTCCAAACACCAAGGTCCCTGCGGCAACGGCCCTTCGCATTCGACACGTACGAAGTGAAGCAGCAACCAGTAGAAGGCCCGAGAGGTCCTCACCTGTTCCGGAGCTCCATGTCCTCGGCCCAGTCCATCGAGTTGCAACATGCGCTTTCGCTCTCGCCTGTGACGCCCAAGAAGCCACATCTGATGGACTACCAGCTTCAGGATGTTCACCTCACCGCTCTGCCAAAAAAGAGGCGCAACACGGCCGGCCCTTTTGAGTTTACCGACGAGGAGCTTGATACGTCGGCGCTGCATATGTGGTCTCCGGAAATGGTTGCGCAGAGGATGCTGAATGCCGGTGTTGAGCTTCCCGCCGCGGAAAAGTTTGTCGAGAATGATATCACGGGTGCTATTTTGATCACTTTGAAGTTTGAGGACTTGAAGGAGCTGGGGATTTCATCTTTTGGCGTGAGGACGTTGATTTGGGAGGAGATTCACAGCATGAGGGACATGCAGAAGCCGGAGCCTATGCCCGAGACACCGATTGAGGATGAGCCGGACAAGCAGGTCAGAAGGGAACTCAAGAGGAAGGAGAGCGGCGCGACCAAAGACAAACGGAAGCCGAGGTTGAAGATCAACGATGTCATCTCTCCTTTGGAGTCGGTGTCCATCGTGGGTATTGAGCAGGTACTGCCAAAGCCTCACCAGTGCTCCAAGGGCGAGAACTGCTCCAAGGCCAAGAGATACAAGCGGCTGATGGAGGCCTTCCAGAAGGACCACCCGTTCCTCAACGACAAGGGCGTCATCATGCTTGCCGGCGACCTTGGAAAGGTCACCGCTACCACGGGTCTTGTCGCGCCAGAAGAGGACGAGTTCCGCCCGGTATCCGACGTCGTCCCTTCTGTGGTGGCTTCATCCGATGTCATGGGACCCGGTGCCTTCACAACAATGCAGTACCTCCAAGAAGCTGCCCTTCGTAATGTCGAGACAAGAGACGCCCAGGACAACGTCCGTCACTTCCTCGACTTCCAACACCAACACTCCACCAGCAGCGAAGTCCCCCCAACACCACCCTTTGAGATCTCCCCCGTGAGTAACTCCCCGGTCTACGGCAGCAACACCACCACCCCCCAACCTCACACCGGCCTCCGCGGCCTCCCCAAGCTCTCCATCCCAACCCACCCATCCACCACCACACCCAACACCTACGACCCTCAATCCGCCCGCGCCCGCTCCGCCCGCCCAATCTCCCAAGTCATCCCCTCCTTCCGAGAACTCTCCCCCTCTTCATCAGAGTCCACCCCCACCGGCGCCGCTCCCTTGTACCGTTTCGGCACACCCTTCTCAGAAATGGACGTGCCCATCACCATCACCTCCCTCCCCGCCCCCTCGCGTGACTTTTCGCAGTCTGTGCCCCCCGACATGAACTACCGCAACCCCACGATGCGGTCTCTGTCACGCAACACCATCCGCCGGCCCTCCTTCCCCGTCATGCCGGCCCTCGACGAGAACAGCATCGTCTCCCCTCTTTCCAACAACAACAGCCACAACAACATCCCCTCCACCCTCAACCGCTCTTTTTCACAGCGTCGTCCGTTGCAGGCTCCCCCGAGGGTGAACTACCCCTGGACACAAACCGACCGCCCCACGTTGGAAAAAGCCATCCCCCCTACTACTACAACAACTACTACTAGTACTACTACTACCAACAACCCTGCCGGTGTGAAAACAGTCAACATCAACGGCCGACTGTCGCCCGTGAGCGATAAACCCACCCCTGACATGACGGGTGGCGAGGCTATCAGTTATCAAGGTCTCATGAAGAAGAGAAAAACAAAGATGCTCAGGCACGAGTGGCACGAGCATTTCTTTAGACTTCAGGGGACAAGGCTGACAATGCACAAGGATGAGAAGGAGAAGAATAGGACGTTGGAGTATATCGATATTGATGACTATGCTATTGCCTGCAGCAGCATGCAGCAGAGCGGGAATAAGCTGGGGGCGGCGTTCAAGGCGATGCATATCCGACGGGGGAGTGATGAGTTGGCGAGGAGGGGGGATGTGGGTGCTTTTAGTTTTCAGCTGGTGCCGCAGGATGGGAGGAAGGCGCTTGGGCTGGGGGGGGTGCTCAGTAAGAAGAAGGAGAGTGGTGCTGGGGGGGAGAGGGAGGGGATTGAGGGGGCGGTGAATGGGACGGGGAAGACGCATCATTTTGCGGTCAAGGGGAGGGATGAGAGGATTGATTGGATGAGGGAGTTGATGCTTGCTAAGGCCATGAAGCAGAAGGGGGAGGGGTTTGAGGTTGTGGTGAATGGGAATATGATTTAGTGCTTGGAAAGGGGGGTTGGTTTCCTTTGGTAATACTCCGCTCTTGGTTTTTTTTTTTCTTTTTTTTTTCTTGGATTTCGACATGATATCTATACCCCCGCTTATACCCTCTTCTTCTTCTTTTTCACTCCTCTTTTCTTTATGTACCTTTTACTTTTTTCATTGACGATGATACCTTACCAGTCTGTTATTGCTTTTTTTGGGTTCTGATACGTACTTTTTCACTTTCATTTTGGATGATCATTTATGCATAAATTGGGGCATATTTTTATGGACTTCTTTTAGGCTACTTTGGGTCTCTTCTTCACCTTTTTCTCTAGCTTTGACATGTTGATTGCCTTTTTAGATTGAGAGAGAGACCTTTGAAAGAAAGCCTGATCAGATAACCTATGGCGACATAGTCTGTTGGCGACGCTCTTTTATGGATTGATGAATATTTGGATATGATTTGGATTTTTGGGAGGATGTGGGATTAGTTTAGTGGATAAGTGAAGAATGAAAAGTATTGAGATTGAATATTTTTATGTACTCTTTGGTTGATGTGAGACTGTTTGTCCGTGTCTTCATTCAGTAACTTTTGTGTTGAAGCAAAACGGGTTTCAACCATGGTGATTGACACATCACACTCTTCATTGTGTTAGAGATTGAATATAATATTTTTACTGGGGCCTACATATCCCCATCTCATCTCACAACCGTCCTTGTCTCATCAACAAAGCGCACCTCAAGCCCAATCCCAACCGACTGAACCTGCCACTTTTGAAGCCGAACAATGGGGATTATTATATGTTTGTTTTTCTGAGAGTTGCATGTGGTCAAGGTCACAACGGGCCAGGACTGTTTCGGGGGTCTGGCGCGAAACAAAGTGGGCTTCCCGTCTTTTCGGGTCCGGGTTCGGTAGACGGCCCCCCCCGGCCAGATCTGAGGCCTGCGTTGGGTGGTACCATTCCACAACACACACTGTCGAGGAAAGGGTATCACGGATCTACAGTTTTTGCCAAGAGGAAACCGGACTTTGTGATATGAAGGGCGGTAAACCTCGGCTTGATGTGAGGTGTGGTGGATATCAGACTTGCCATCATCACATCAGGACAGGGCGGCGCGGCCGCGAGGGTTGGGATACTGGATGTTAGATACCCGCCCAGCTTGCAAAACCAAGACTCTAAGCCCCGATGGCCACGTATGATGCCGAGGAAGAAAGAAAACCAAAACGAGGCCTCTTTTATCATGGGAAGCGCGCTTGACGGGTATGCGGGTTGACGATGACGGGCCTTTTTTTTTTTTTTTTTTTTTTTTGAGATTCTTGAGTTTGTTGTTCCTGGCGTTAAAACAAGGCTGTGTGGTTGATGCGGGTACCTGGACCGTGCACGCTGCCAACAAAGTGTAAGGTGGAGTCATTTTTATGTAACCCAAAATAGCACAATTTGGTTGGGCTGTCCAATCAGGTGGTCGGCCTCGGCCTGTCACGACTGTTCTCCAAACGCCCAGTTGCCCGTTTGGGACGGAGCCAACGGTGAAAGAGAGTTGCTCACCACCACTCGTTTTCTGGCAGGGTCATATGGTCACCCCAGGAGGTCATCGGCGCTTCAACAGCGACCTCTCAACCGCCCGCAGCTCGACATGGCCCAGAATATTCCTGATGGGTCCGCAGCAGGGTCCGTTGGACAGGACAGGACGGCTTCTTCTGCCCGACCTGCTAACCTGACCCTGCGTCTAGTTTCTGCGCGAGAATAGCCAGAGGTCTTGTCTTGATGGAGTTGAAGGCGAAATGCGTCATCTCATCTCTGCTTCGATATACACTCAAGGTGGCCTGTGGCCCTCTTTTTTTTCTCTCTCTTTCTCTCTCCTCTGCTCACTAGCTACCAGTCAGGCTTGGTTCTGCAAATCACTTACAGTGTTGTTGCGTGGTTCGACTATTCCACAAGTTCATCTTATGTCTTTTTCCTTTCTTACTCGGGCCAAACCGAAGCGATAGCAACATCACACACTGTTTCGGTGAACACCGTGTGCCTGCCAGCGTGGGATACCTAATATAGGACAAAGCTCATTACCCAGGCGTCACAACGCCTGCCCAGACAAACGTTATCAAGGGTTATTATAACATCGGTTCCTCTCCGAGATGGCCAGGAGACGAACAGCCCTCCGAGCCATCGCTCTCGCCATGATCTTGGCGACCGCGTCCGCGATCCCGACGACATACGAAATATTCGCCAGGCAAGAAGACGCATGCGGCGCACCAAACTTTTCAGGATGTGGCAACGCCAACGTCCCCAGCTCTTTCTGCTGCCCAGCAGGCGACAGGTGCCTCGTCCTCGCCGGCAACACCACGGTCGTCTGCTGTCCGAACGGTTCAACATGTCAAAAGCTCCGGCCCATCGACTGCAACATTGAGCTTCAAGACGCCGACAAGGCCCCCGACTCTGTCATCAAGACAACCGCCCTCGGGGGCTCTCTGCCAAAATGCGGCTCTGATTGCTGTCCGTTTGGGTACTCGTGCGTTAATGGCGAGTGTGTCATGAACACCAACCAGAACGCTGCACCTTCGCAGTCGAGCACACCATCTTCGAGACCTTCTACCACCCCCACGTCGAAACCATCGACCACCGCGAGTCCGTCAGAGACGCTGACCGCGACGGCAGTCCCGCAGTCTACCGGCCCTCCTATCGCCGGAATCGCGGGCGGTGCCGCAGCGGGAGCAGTGGTATTAATCATCGCCGGCGTCCTCGCCTTCATCTTCATCCGCAAGAGAAAGGCTGGCCAGACGGCTTCGTCGTCAAGCTCACCCCTCAAACTCTCGCGGTCGACCTCCTCCTTTGGCAACATCATCTCCGCCCCTATCCTCCACGACGATAAACCGGCGTTGAGAACAGATTTCGGAGCCAGGCTGCCCACCCCGCAAATGCTCAACAACAACGCGATGGACATGCGAAACTCGGTTCTCTCCTACGACAACAACCAGATTGTTGCTTCACCTCCAAACCAGAATAGGAGGATGAGCAGTGTTGCTTATGGGGGGTTGATTGCGGATTATTCACCCCAGCAACCGGGCGGGCAGAGGAAGTATGTGGATATGCCGGATATGCCGGTTAGTGATGATGGGAATCCGGAGTACCAGGGGGGACTGGCGCCGAGGACGCCAGAGCAGCAAGGGAGGGAGGTGAGTGGTGTTAGTATCAATATTTTTGCGGATCCGAGGAATATCACGCCGGATCGGACGCCGCAACAGGGGGATGATGGGAGGAGGTATACGGATATGACTACTTTTACGGAGATGTTGGACCGGGCGGATTTGGGGGGGGTTGCGAGAGGGGATGGGTATGTTAGTGGAGGGGGTGGGGAGCAGTATGGAGGGAGGGAGGGGGATAGGTATCAATATGGGGTAAATGGGGGAGGATATGGGGGGTTAGGGAGGTAGTTGATAAGGGGGGAGGGGGTATGTTCTTTTCTGTTGTGTTGTTTTATCTGCTTGTTTTATCACTTTGGGAAAGGGGATTGGGGCATATATTCAAGGCGTTTTTTTTTTGGTTTTTTTTTTTGGGAAAAGTAGGAGTATAAGATTGGGGCTTCTCAGGAAGGGGAGAAGCAAGCTAGCATCATCACTGACTGGCGTCGGTCATTCATTTCTTTTGTTTTGGGATTGCAATGGTTATACCCCCTTCTTTTCTTTTGTCACCCTTGCCTCCACCCCTGGTGGATGGATGGATATATTTTTGAAGATCTTTGGAAGAGTTGTAATTAATGAGGAAGACAGCCGCGATTATTCTACTTGCTGGTAGAAAGTGTGATTTCATGCGGTGAATAGAAATGGCGTGAGGGAGGATGGAGACCATTGTCCCATGTCAGTATCGACTGACTGAAACGCACATCATAATTTATCACCACCACCACCTTTCCGGTCTGTGTGTGACCTTATCCCGCCCTACCAAAGACTCAACCTGCTCGTCACACCAAACCCCCCAAAATCCCCCGTCCCGCCCGTTTCCCCCTTCCTCCCTCGACCTAACGGCCATCTTGAGGTCCTCTCTGATGGGTAAATCCCCCCCCCCCCCACACCCAACACAGGGAATAACTAGTGTCAAGTCAGCATCATCATCACCCAACTTTTCCTTTTCCAATGAGGAGTAGGTGGGCAGGTAGATAGGTATCGCACTCACCCCGTTTCTCCACCGTTCCTTCCGCCGTCACCTCAGGCGCCAAACCAGCCCAGACCTCGGTCACACTCCCGTTCTCAGCCGGGTACCCGAGCACCTTGGCCGCCGGCCGTATCTTGAGTTCCCGGTCATCAGACAACCCACTCCTCAGGATTCCCTCGGGTTCACCGCCAACACCCACCACCCCTTTGTCTTCATACCGCCTGTCAGACTCCACCGCCTGCGCCCAGGCTCCGGTTTTGGACACGGGAGCATCTTTGGTCGGGGGTGGTGTTGGTGAAATCACCGCCCGTTAGACACCCCATCTGTGCCCCCCCCAACCCGAGGCTCGGTAAAACATCCCCATGCCGTAAGAACCAAGAAAGATAAACAGGGACAATAGGAGTTCGCCGTGGGAGTTGGGGCGGGAGGGTTTGATGGATCGGACGGCAGCTGAGAATTTGGACTCGGAAGCGAGCTGCCATCCAGATTTTTCCATTGGGGGAGCAGGGCTGTTGTGTGACAGAGAACCCCGATGCCTGAAGTGGCGCCGGTGACGAGAAAGACTTCTTTTCCTGTCTGGGCGGGGAACGAAGTGGGGGAAGAAGTTTGTTAGGAAGGAGTGAAGGTTTGGTGGCATCTTGTTAGAGTGGTATATGGTGGCGAGAAGGGCAGAAGGTAAGGAATTCCGAATACGGGGACTAGAAGGAATTTTCAAAGGGTTTGAAGCCGAACTACTTCGCCATCTCTGCCAGTCAGATATCTAATTCTCCTTCAGTAGGTACAGATACCCCTAATAGCCGTCAATCTCGATAGCAACCAATCTGTAGCAATTCGCATTGATGAACCAGAGCTGTACAGTTCAAGATGCTTCATTTATATGTGCAGTAGCCCCTTATTTACCCCTGCCTTCCCCAACCTTAGAGCCCTCACCTAAAACTTGTAAGTGATAGTCTTGGTCCTCACCCACTCCGCCATCCCCGTGGCAGTATTGAACCTCCCATACCCGCTCGCCTTCGCGCCACCGTGCGGCAGCGCACTCTCGTCATGCACCGTCATGCTATTGATGTGCACCGCCCCCGTCTCGATCTCCTTGGCAAACCTCAACCCCCTCCTCAGATCCTCCGTGAAGACCGCCGACGTGAGACCATACTCGGTGTCGTTCGCAATTTCCAGCGCCTCCTCCTCCGTCTCAATCTCATACAACGCCACCGACGGCCCAAAGCTCTCCGTCTGGTAGATCTCCATCTCCCTGTTCGCATTGTTGATCACAACCGGCTTCATCCTCGTGTCGCTCTTCTCCACAGCGTCAGGGTTGCCGTACAGCAACTCGCCGCCCTTGGCCAGCGCATCCTTGATGAGAGCCTTGTTCTTGGTCACAGCCGCGCTGTTGATCAAGATAGGCGCGTCGGGAGCAGACCCGAAAATCTGGTCAATGGCGCCGACAAACCTCTTCTCGAATTCGGCCCTGACGTTCTTGTGAACCAGGATGCGCTCGGTAGACATGCAGATCTGGCCGCTGTTGAGGAAGGCGCCGAGGGCGCACTGGAAGGCGGCGTTGTCGAGGTCGGCGTCCTCCCAGACGATGGCGGGGGCCTTGCCGCCGAGCTCGAGGAGGACGGGCTTGAGGTTCTCGCCCGCCAGACGGCCGATGATGCGGCCGACGCCGGTGGAGCCGGTGAAGTTGATCTTCTTGACGGCCGGCTCGGCGATGAGGTTGGCCGTGATGCGGGGGGCGTCCTGGGGGGAGTGGACGAGCATGTTGAGGACGCCGGCGGGGAGGCCGGCCTCGTGAAAGACGGAGCAGAGGCCCCACATGGTGCGGGGGCAGGCTTCGCTGCCCTTGAGGATGGCCGTGTTGCCGGCGGCGATGGGGAAGAGGATGGAGCGGATGCCGAGGATGTAGGGGGCGTTCCTGATCTGCATGTCAGCTTTTGATGTGAAGCGCTGCGTGCCATCAGGGCAACATACCATGGGGCAATGGCGAGAATGACACCAAAGGGCTCCCTGACGATCATGGCGCCGGTCTCAGGATCGGCAGTGGTGGGAATGGTGCCCTCGAGAGTGCGGATCCGGCCGCCAATGTCAAGGCAGAAGTCCTTCGCGACGTCCAAGTTGAAGTCGGCCCACTGGCGAGGGGCACCAGTCTCCTGCATCATGTAGTCCCCGAGCTCCTCCTTCCTCCTCTCAAATATCTCAGCAGCCTTCAAGAAGACATCCCGGCGCTCCTTGGGGAGTGTCTTCTTCCACGTCTTGAAAGCCTTGTCGGCGGCCTCGACGGCCTTCTTCACGTCGGCATCCGAGGCGGCGCCGGACCGGTGGATGGCCTTGCCGGTGACGGGCGAGATGACATCGTACTGCTTCTCGGCGTGGTACTCCTCGCCGTTGATCCAGAAAGGGACCGAGTAGGTGGCGGCGTCAGACATGATGGGCGAAAAAGGCGGGGAAAGAGAGATGGGAAAGAAGACAAAGGCAAGGTACAGTCCGGGGTATCAACAAGAAGAAAACAAGGAAGGGGCTACAGCAGAAGTGAGATCCAGAGGAACGGGAACAAGGCCGATGAAGCTGGGGAGAAGCGGGAGAAAAATAGGAAGAAGACAGACATGATCGGTCATCATGTGGGGGGTGAACCTGGATTGGCCTAGAGGAGCAGAGTCTGGGATCTTGTCACAGGCCGGCATGTGGGTATCGCGAGGGGCGTTACCCCTGGATGAGTGCCGCCCCCGGAGACTGTGGCCAAGATGGGGTTGTGAAGCGGCGCGCATGTGGGAGGGTATAAAACACTGAAAACACTTGCCGGCCTGCCCTACTGATGCTGGGTTCCTACATGTCTGTCATGACAATGATCAGTTATGAATGGTTGTCCAAAGGTGAAGAGAAGGCCACCATCATCTCATCTCATCGTAGACAGCTGCCATCCGAAGATGCAGAAAATGCCATGTTTGAGCCTCCCTTTCCAGTGACGTTGTTCAACGGGGCAAATCCGATGGCAAAACCCAGCTCCCCGGTGACCCCTCCATCTCTCTAGACCCTTCCTGCGGGGTCTCCAGGTGGGGTACTCATGGTGGGGAGCGTGTTCGGCATTCATCGCGGGTGCTGCGTTCGGAGGCTCAGCCTTGCTTCGACTCCGGGTTCTGGGCGCCAAGGGCTCGGAATACGGAACAAGAAAGACCTGGTGGCAGTGTGACAGCCAGAATTTGGGGTCGAGGGGGGTGGGAGGGGGGGCCGATAAGACATTGTCGATGAGCCGCACACTCGTCAGCATGTCACTATAGAGCAACCATCACACACGGTGTGTCCCAAGAGCCGCAAGGTGTCTCGACCGGAGTGTTGTCGTAGTAGTATCGGGGAGTGAACCCACGTGCTGAACGGCCCGAAGGATACCCGGCGACGTGCCCCCGGCATCCGGTGCCGGCGAATGTGTGGAGAAGTGGAGTCACGGGCTTGGCCCTGTCTTGTCTCCGGCTTCATCTTGATCACACAGCCCGGGGCTTGTTATAGAGCCGTGATTTGGGGCTGGACCGTAAAGTCTCGATTCTCATCAAGGTGGACAAACAGTCTCTGTTCCCAATTTGTTGGCTTGGGTTACTCGGCTTGAAGACCTCCCGAGTCAGTCATCCGAACCGGTGAGACGTGTCAAAAGTGTCAACTGCTGTGCGCTCGTGGAACAGGCACGACGGGGTGCTATAAAATATGATTTTCGAGATGGTCCAAAAGTCAGTGTTGAGAACGTGAAATCCCAAGCGGTGGTTTGGTAACGACAACTGCCAGCAACTGTCAGCAATACCCGCCCAGTGAAATGCAAGCGATCAACAGAAGGTCGCATCGGCTTCGACATCGCGAATGGAACCGTGTTTTGGGGCATTATATACGGAACAATGCAAAATCCCATGCTTCTGAGTGGAAATCCCATCTCTGAGCAGAGTTGTCCAGCTGAGGGCGGCGAGGGTCACAGTTGGACAAACTGCGAGATGACATTGGTCTGACACCCCTCCCGCTTTCGTCTGACCCAGTGCTTCCGTTCGGCGCATTCCATTGCTGTCTCGGATACATGATCATCACGATAGTGACCGCTAAGGTAGCATTGCCACTTCAGAAATCTGATGCTGACCCTCCACTGTTCCATCCTTGTGGATTTCCCCCCGTTACCGTTCATCGGATGTTCGACCTTACTAGTGTTCAGCTAACGGCTCGGTGGGAGAGTTTGCTCTGATCTTCTAGGGACGTGGTTGCCAATGACGACACCGGGAGCAGAAACAAAGGGTTTCTGCAAAGCTCCGGCCTTGACTAAATCAACCTTAAAGCCGATCAGGTCGGATTACGCAGCCGGCCTAGGTACCGCTGGCACTGGGCAAAAAAGCCACCTCGGGGGCCTAGTCGATTCTTTCCATTTGCATCTGAATTACCAGAGAGAGCGAGGTGAGAGAAGATTATCACGCACTGCTTTCCAATCTTCGACTTGCTATCGCGACCTCATACCATACACTTTCTGTGCTTCCATAGAATCAGCCGCGCCCTTCACAACGCAACGCGAGCTCTAAGACGGAGATGCCCAGCTTAACGTGACAAAAGAGTTCGGGAGCCGCCGGTGGGAGTTTAGTCACTGCTGGTGCTGTCCAGTGTCTGGACCAATTCGAACCGAAACTCTCTAGCCAAAGACACAACTCCTGGGGTGCCCAAAAAAGTCTTTGTTTTGACGACCAAATCACATACGCACACATACACCCCGCCAAACCTCAAATCCAGCCATCTTGGGCTCGCGGGCCGTTGTCTGCTCGATGCGCCTCCTGACGGCGACGTCGACATGACGCCCAGTCAAGAGTTACAGGAGGCCAGCTGCGCCGTCGACACCAGCCCAGCAGTCCCTTTCCGCCAATCCCCACACTCGACCCCAGACGACACGCAGTATTTTGGTCGATATACCCGCCATCACAGTCGACCTCAGTCGCCCGCCTACAATGTGGCCCCTGCAGGCGGTAATCGGTTCGTTAGGGACGCTCCCTTACTCACGCCAGGTGTTCCTCGATCGCAAAACGCCAGTCCGTTTCGCATACCGATGCCATGTATCACGCCCGGACAAGTGGCCTTCTCAGCCTTACAATTTCTCCCAGTACCCGTGCTTGTTTTGGACGGCTTAAAGACGGTAGCTTTGGCAAACGAAGCCATGGGAAGACTGCTCGGTATGATACCCGAAGATGTTGGTGCCGACGGTGACGGCATGGTACCCGTCATGGACATTCTTCGCGGCAAGACCCTGGCTCAGGTGGGCATTGATCTGGTTCAGGACGGCGTTCCGGTTTGGCTTGATTGGGATCAATTTCTCAACCAAGCTGCTGTCGAAACGGGAGGTGGAAGTCCATCGGCGACAGCCGACGGCACCGTCGAGGTCGACGGAGATGCCACGCCAATACCGGACGGAGCGAACGATGACCACGTTTTCGATGGAAAACCCCATGACCACACGCCAACCCTCGCAATCGAGGTGGTGATTTCTCCCAAAGATGTCACCAGTTCCACGTATGATCCTCGAGCAAGGCAAAACTTGTCGGCTTCCCAAAGGCGTGCCAAAATGATCATATCGGTCTGGGATGTCAGCGAAGGACAAACTTTCTTCACGTTGACCTTCACCAACACCAACTCGGCCTTCAGCCCCGCCATGAGTAGGAGAAAATCGACGGCCAAACCGAGTTATTTGGAAGCTGCCGAGAGGAAGTCTATACCTCATGTCAGCAACCCACCTTCTGCGGCCTCTAGCAGGGACTCCAACGCTTCCTCCTCGTTCAAGCTCAGCCCTTCTGCCGTGTCCTTTTCCGCCAACCCGTTCCCCCCCTTTGGACCGCCCGCTGCCTCGGCACCCTCAAGCGCGCCGTCGGTACTTCAAAAGATCAACATCATGAAGGATGCCTTGCTTGACAACATCCAGACGCCCATCCTGGCCATGTGGAGAGACGGAAGTGTAACGCTTCCCAACCGTGCTGCCCGCAACTTGTTTTTCCGAAACGCTGACCTTGACAAGTCGGCTGATGGCTTTGATCTGCTGCCAAACTGGGTGGTATGGGACCAAGATTTTACGAAGCAGCTGGATCCGAGCGAGTATCCGATCGCTGTGCTGTTGCGAACCGAGAAGCCCTTTGTCGGCCTCCGCATCGGGATGCGTGATGAGCATGGGAAAAGTCTTGTTTTTGACGTGGAGGGGGTGGCGATCAAGGATGAGAACACGGGGGAGTTCCTCGCCGGCGTCGTGACATGCCGGGATGTGACCACTCTTCATGAGGAGCTGAACCAGATCAAGGCGGCGGATGAAGAGAGGTTTAGGCTTATTTGTGACACGATGCCGCAGTTGGTGTGGACGGCGACGCCTGATGGGCAGCATGATTTTTATAATAGTCGTTGGTATCATTACACTGGCCTGTCCGAGGAAGACTCGTTTGGTGAGGGATGGTCGAAGCCTTTTCATCCGGATGACATGGTGGAGGCTGCGAAGCGGTGGAAGCACTCTCTTGCGACTGGCGAGCCCTACATGACGGAGTACAGGTGTCGCAGCAAGGATGGAGAGTGGAGGTGGTTTCTGGGGAGGGCGCTGCCGTTGCGGAATAAGCAGACAGGCAAGATTGAGAAGTGGTTTGGTGAGCTTTCGTCTGTACCTGGCAGATCTGTGACGGAGTACTCATTCGTTTGTTTAGGAACATGCACCGACGTCCATGAAAGCATCGAGACCAAGATCGAGGCTAAGAGAACTCGACAGCAGCTTCTCAGTGTTATCGCTCTGTCTAACATGACGATGTTTACGGTCGACTTGAACCGGAAGATCACCATGATTGAGGGAGCGCTGATATGGGACTATCAGTGTGACAATACCACCTCGCGCTGGTTTATTGGGGAGGATGTTTACGACGTGTTTAATCGTCTTAACTCGCAGCTGCCAGAGGGACAGATGCCGGCTTTCTTGAGTCCGCTGGAGTCTATTCTTGATGGGAGTACGACGAGGGAGGACTTTCAAGAGCATGAGATGGGTATGTTTTTGGGTCTAGCAAGCGACTGTTGGTATATGCTGACATTGCAATAGATGGACGCTGGTACCGCACTCGGTTCCAACCCATTCTAGGGAAAAGAATCCGTGAGAAGGGGGAAGCAAATACCATCATCGAGGGCGTGATAGGCCTCATCATGGATGTTACCGAGCTCAAGGCGAGAGAACAGGACATCCAGGCGCAGGCTCAAGAAAAGAGACAACTGGTGGCTAATGAAGCTGCCGCCAAGGAGGCCAGCAGGTTGAAGTCGCAGTTTCTTGCTAACGTAGGTGGTGACACGTCTGATGAACAAACTGCGGGAACTAATATTGGAGGTAGATGTCTCATGAAATTCGAACCCCCATCACAGGCGTGATCGGGATGTCGGAGCTGCTTCTCGACGTTGAGCTCACGGAAGAACAACGAGACATTACAGAAAATATCTACCGCTCCGCCAACGCGCTGTTGACGGTCATCAACGACATTTTGGACTTTTCCAAGGTGGAGTCGGGGAGGCTCGACATTGAAGAAGTCCAGTTCTCGCTCTCGGTTATCGTCCGAGATGTATCCAAGATGTTGAGCTTTGCCGCCGAGCGAAAAGATTTGGCCTTTCATTCCGACATCTCGGAGGATATCGAGACTGACATGGTGGTTATGGGCGATCCTGGGAGGGTGAGGCAGATTATCACGAATCTGGTGACGAACAGCATCAAGTTCACCAACCATGGGCATGTCAAGTTTTCGGTTTTCAAGGAGAAGGACACGCCCGAGATCACCGAGATCAAGTTTGTGATCGAGGACACGGGGATCGGGATCGAGGAGGAGGTGAGGAAGAGGTTGTTTCAGCCTTTTAGTCAGGGTGACGCTTCGACGGCGAGGAAGTTTGGCGGGACGGGATTGGGGTTGACGATTTGCAAGCACCTGCTGGGTTTGATGAAGGGGAGGATGGTGCTCGAGTCCACTCTTGGGACGGGGACGACGGCCACGTTTTGGATTCCGTTCAACAAGCCCCAGGGTGCTGCTCAAAATTCCAGCCTTGTCCAGATTGATCCCATTCCTGATCGGTTGCAGTCGGAGATGAGCGTCTCGTGCCACAGCTCGGAGTACGACCATGCTATGGGAACGCCCCCCGAGATCGGTTCTGTACTTGGGGACAGGAGCCGTTCATCGTGGCGCAACTCGTCGGTCAACCTACCTGGTGTGTCCTCGTCTGAGGAAGACCTGTCCCCGGAAGAGAGGTCCAAGATCCACATTTTGGTTGTGGAGGACAATGCTATCAATCAGCAGATTGCCATCAAAACGATTCGAAAACTCGGCTTTAATGTTGTTGCTGCCTGGAACGGGAAGGAGGCGCTGGATTACCTGGTTGCGGCGGAGAAGGGGGAGAAGAAGAAGCCAGATATCATTTTGATGGATGTGCAGATGCCGCTGATTGATGGGTACAAGTGCACGCACTTGCTGAGGCACCACTTGCCGTACAAGGCTTTTGTGGGGGACGTGCCGATCGTGGCCATGACGGCGAGTGCGATTCAGGGGGATAGGGAGAAGTGCAAGAGGGCGGGGATGGATGATTATCTGAGCAAGCCGGTGAAGAGTAGGGTTTTGGAGAGGATGTTGGTCAGGTGGGGTAGTAAGGGGAGGAAAGGGGGGATGGTGGCGGTGGATGATGGGGTTGGGAGCAGTGTGGTGAGTGATTGTTCGGATTCGGGGGAGCATTGTGATAATGCGGGGATTCCGGGGGTTGGGGTGGAACATGATAGAGAGACGCATGAGGAACTGGCCACGCCTAAGCCTCGGGGGGAGGGGAGGGAGGAAAGGGGGCATTTTCCGGGGTATACGGTCGTGAGTGATGGGGTTGGGGTTGTAAGTGGTGGTGGTGGTGGTGGGGATAGTACCACTCCCAAGTCTAACTCCCCGCAGAAAGGGCTGTCGAGGCCGGGGAGTAAGGAAAGGCTGGGGGGGGTGCCGATGTCGCCTGTTATTAAGCACTTTGAGGAAGACAAGGAGAGTGCGATGCACAGTCGGGATGATAAGCTTGTTGGGGCGGCGGGGATTGGGGGGGCGAAGAGTCCTTCTGTTCTTGGGGGGAAGAAGGAGGGGCTGGGGGAGAGGTTGACGGAGGAGAATGTGGAGAGGTTCAATTTGGAGGGGAGGCAAGGGGGAGGTAAAGGGGGTACATATAATACGGACAAGGCAATTAGGGGCGGGGCGTTATAGACTGGGTTGGCTGGGGAAAGGGAACAAAAAGGACTGTTAGGTTCATTCATGGTTCTGGACTTGGGGGGAAAGGGGGTTATGGGTTAGGTAGGTATACGCATAGCCAGGTTTGGGTCTGGGCCGGTTTCATGTAACTTTTTGAGCGGTATATATGTCTTTTTTCGCAAGGAGTTTGGAGATTTTCGAGTGTTGTCTGCTCAGTTCTCATGTCAACACAGGAGTCGTTGGCTATTCTCACAGCCTGAACAGCACCACCAACCCCTTTACCACCCATTAAGATCACAAATCGCTCACAATAAACACCCAACCACAAAGATATTCCTAATACCTTGATTTATAAATACAATTATCTCTACAGATAAACAACCCCCCCCCCCTCCTCCCACATCAATTACCCCCACAAACACCCCTACACTACGCAGCCTGTTGTCCTGCACCCCCGGTACTCCTCACTGTCTCTACTCCTCCCAAACAATTTGCCAGTCGCAAAAACAGTTATTTCCCCTTCCTATGACGGTAAAAAGTCTGCCCAGCAAACCCCAACCCAACCCAAATAATCCGAAACCCCCCCTAAACTCCCTGCTTGAAATTCCCAAGTTTACCCCTACCCAGACCCTGACCCTAAACCCTTTGTATCCTTTGAATAACTACAAATCCCCTATCAATGCGGGGGTGATGGTAGTTTGATAATGTACAAATATATACTCGCGTAAGCATGTGGCGAGGAACAATGTGTTAATGTTGCAAAGTGTGATGACGGGCATGATGTTCACCTCTCTGCTTCGACAAAAATGAGGCAACTAAGGCTTCTTCTTCCCCCTCGCAGGACGGCCCCTGGTAGGCTTAACAGCGGCGGCAGCATCGTTGGTAGTCGTAGCAGCAGGAGCACTGTTCCTCGTCCCCATCACCTCATCCCTGATCTCTTCCGAGAGACTAAAATCGGCCTCTGCAACCTCGGGAACGGCCACGCCCCAAGCAAGAACTGGGTTCCTTCTGGTACTAATTCGGCGACGGTTTGGATTGAGAGCAGCATCACGCTGATGTTTCTTCGCAAAGAAAGACGTAAACTCCCTCTCCTGCTGTGGCGGGGCAGGAAAAGGCTCAACAGTCGGTGCCTTCTTAGCTTGGTGTGGCGGTGGTGGTGGTGGTGGTGGTGGCGGTGGTGGTGGTGGCTTCGAAGAACGAACCCGTTTCTTCGGTGGCGGCTTCGACTTCAAAGACGACTTCTTAGCAGCCGCCGCAAGGGCCTCTTCTCGAAGCTGTTTAGCGACAGAAGCATCAACGTCACTCTCCTCAGCATCATCTGGTGGTTCACCATCCAGCTCATCATCACCCATAGCCTCATCCTCGCTATCCGGAACCACCAGTTCTCTCTTCCTCTTCTTCTTCGTATGCTTCTCCTCATGACTTGTAGACGTGGCACGGCTGGACCGAGCAGAGGGCTCAAGATCCTTCTCCTCACTCGTGGCAGTCTCCCTGTCGGCCAGGTATTTCGCTTTCCTTTCCTTCTCCCGCTTCCTTCTCTTCTCCTCCGCCGTCCATCGCCGGAACTTATCCAGGATGGATTCGCAACCCTTGACGAAATACTCTCTCGCAGGCTCGAAGGTTTTCTTTTTGGATTCGGTGATGCCGCTCACACCCATGATTCTGAGCCAGTCTGGGCCTTGGAGGCCGTCCAGGAGGCGGATGACTTGGTCTCGTTCATGTTGGGCACGAATCTTTTCGGTATTTCGTACCGAGCGCTCTTGCTTTTCTTCTTTTTTATGGATTGGTTCGTAATAACTATCGGGCAAGGGGTCTGCTTGGTGCTGTGAGGGATCAAGTGGCTTGGATTGCTTTGCGAGGAATGCAAAGTCAATTCGTTGGCAGTCGTGGAGGTCGGTGTACAACTTATCGCCCCAGCTCTCGACTGGGAAGGTTGGAGGTTTGGAAGCCCAGGCAGAGGGAGGAGGTGCGGTATCGGATGCTACGGCGACTGGAGTCTCGAGATTCAACGAGTCTAAAGGACGCGAACAGGTTAGCAGTTGAATGGAGATGACAATATGCAAGATAAACTCACACTCTTTCTTCGGGTCGTTGCCAATGACCTCATCGTACTCGGGAAAATAAGCAGAGAGCTCACTCTTGAAACGAGTGGCTTCTTGTGACCTCAACTTGCGACCCTGGCTTTGGGTGGTGCTCGTTGTGTCCTCCGTGTTCGGCTGCAGTCTGCTGAGCTCATGCTTGAGCCCATTGACGACCTTTTCCTGATGTTTTGTGAGGCTAGTAGGGTGTTTCTCGGCATTGTTTGCTGTCGCGGGTTGCGCCGGCGGGGCTCGTGTCGGTATCGCAGATCGGGGTTCCGGTGGTGGTGGTGCCGCCGCCGCGACAGTGGGTTTGGTGGGCAGCGGCAATGGTGGCGCGTCGGCCGATTCTTTCGCAACTCGGGCGTGGTACGACGAGGGCCTCGCCGGGATCTCTACGGCAATCCTTGCCTTCTTTGGTATGACGGCATCGCAATTGCCAGACGAGAGGTCGAGATGTCGCTTTCCATAGGCGCGAGTCGGGCTGAGCGGGAATTGTTTGCTGTTCTGCTTCGGCATGGCGGTCGCGACAGGGCGGCGATAGTCAGCGCTGCTGCTGGAGAGCAACTTGGGGTGCGAGATGGTGGCATGGAGACCCTCGGCTCGTTTGGAGCGGGTCGCAGAGGATGTCATGGCCATTGTGCAGCGTGTCTGTCATGGTCCGCTGCACATGCTCCTGCTGCCGATATCAAGTCGCAACTGTCGCTGACTGAAGTTGGGAATTGAAAAGGTCGCTTGGCACCGAAGAGCGTTGCTGCGAGTTTTGGGGCCGCTCGCTGTGCTGTGACCACTCGTCGACCTGGGGGTTGATGGTGTGGTTTCAATCCAGTTCTGGCTGGACAATACCTAGCAAAGAAGGCTGCTTCTGAGGGCGTGCGACCAACTGGTGTTTTTCAAAAATGAAGCCACAATATTGTTTCTTTTATTTTTCTATAGCTACGGTTTTATTTTGGGTTATTGTCCCAGAGGTTAACCACCCTATCTATGGTTTGGATTGTCGCAGCCACCACAGCGCCCTCAACTGCGACAGCACAGCGCAGTGCAGATGCAACTAACGCAGCCCCACTTCACTCTACCCATTCAGTCAGTCGATTCCATTGGCAAACAATGGATAAGAGTGCCAATGGCAAGCTTCCTGTTCAGTGATTTGTGCCCTCCGAACATGCACCTGACGCACTGGCGACTGTTGAGAAAAGGAGAAGGTCCATCACGAAGGCGCAGCTCTGGAGCCAAGATTGCAGTGGGGCAAGAGGGGGTAATTTGTCAGCCATTCTATTAACCCTAACCCTCTTTTCTGCCCGGCAGGACTTGAGAAGCATTCCGAAATCCGGTCCGGCTTGGCACGGAGGTTCCGTGGCGGATCCCATTATGAGCCCCGGCCCGGTACCAGTTACGGAAGCTGTTCCGATCTAAGGGGTTCCGACCTTCATGGGCCCATATGCTGATAGTATAAAACCAGATTTACCAAAGACAACTACACACAACACCCCATTCATCGACTGATACACCCAACCCACAACCCAAATATTGAGCCCAAGCACTGCGCCCAAGTGCCACAACTCAAACACCAATCTTATCCAATCAAGGCCAGTTCCACCAAAGTTGTCAACTTCATCATACATGAGTACATCCAAACACATCACAAACTCCTCCTGCTAACATTTCAATTCCCAGATAAACCACAGAAAAGGTAACAACAATGTCCAAATGAGCCGTCGTGATCTTTATCAACAAGATAGATCTGTTTAGCCATACAAAGATAAACCACCCGCTTCCCCCGTCACCTCCCATCCATCTCAGCCCCAGCAGTAGTCGGAATATAAACTATCCTACGAGGGACTCCTGACTAATCATGGCCCGCCCGCGCGGCATTCCCAACCATCTAAGCTTACCCATCATCGCCAGCAGGCGGTGTCTCCTATTCAATGAACTGCTTACCACACTGACAGAGAAGCAGAGGCGAAACCTCGAACCAGCTTACATCGCTATCTAAAGTCTAGGATGGAGACGTAAAAGCAACGGGGAGTGTCGGTGGGGTATTTTGGTGATGGGTTGGAGGGCTTTACTGTGGATTTGGGACAATGGGTGTTGATGGGACTTTGGGAGAAGAGGTTGGGTTGGAGAGGGTTGATGCTGGGATGAAGAGCCGCACAATATCACAGAAAGTCAACGTCAAAGGTGTTGATCATCTGAACTTTGTATTAACTATCAAAAATGTACCCAAATGCCCACTCCCATATCCAAAACTCCAATCCTCAAGTCCCCATGACCCACCCGAAACCAGTCGTCAGTCATGAGTCTCACTATTCTTTTTCTTTTTCACCAGAGTCACAGACCCTTTCATCATGAACCAGCCATGCAATCTAACTAACAACCCCCATACCTAACCCCCCTCTTCCCCAACTCCTTCCTGCCCACCGCATCCTCAGGCCAAACCCACCCCCTACTCCTCTTCGCCTCCCTCTTCTCCGCCAACTGCGGCTGCGGCATCCACCCATCCCTCTCCAAAGCCTTCCTCCTCGTCCCCTCCGCCGGCGCCCCGATCTCGCTCTTCCAATGCGCCTCCCCCGGCATCGCCCCATCCCCAGCCAGCATGCACAACCCCCAAAGCGCCAAACAAGCCGTCATCTCCGCATTCTCCGCCTCCACCGGCCCCTCCAGATCGTCAGTCTTGTTCAGCTGCACACTCGTCACCTCCAAAAACCCAAAATGCGGCGTCCTCTCCCCCCCATTCCTCACAACCACAAGCTCAATCTCGGTCAGAATAAACCCATACCTACACCCGTGCTCCCTCATCGCATGATGCAGATGCGCAAGACCGCGGAGGTACTCCACCCTCTTCACATTCCCCTCCACCCTCATCCCGGTATTGAACCGATCGAAGCTCTTGACAATCCCCACCACCCTCGCCATCGGCTTGCCCCCGAAGATCGCCGCCGCGCTGGCCTCGTCGCCGGGGACGTTGCCCACAAACATGCACTCCGTGTTCATCCCAGCAGCAGCCTTCTTCGGCACCGACAGCTGGACCGGCTGTGTTGACGACAGCGCGAGGGCGTTGTTCAGCTTGGGGAGGTAATACCCCGCGTAGATCCCGTGAAGCGCCGCCTCCGTCTCGGGGTGTCTCTGCCCGCCGGCGGAAATGCTGGGCAGCAGAGCCGCTGAGAGCGGGGTGGAAAGGCACGACTCCGCGCCGGGGAGAGACAGGAGGCTCTGGGCGGTGAAGTTGGTCCATGGTCTGATCTGGCGGACGTCCCACCAAAAGTGCTTGATGTTCGGGTCACGGAGGGGGAAGGAGATGCTCCTGACGAGGGATGGGGCTGGGTTGGAGGAGGTGAGGTAGGAGTAGAGGGTTGTGGAGGGGGTCATGTCTGGGACGATGGGGGCGGCAGCGGCCAATGGTGATGGCGCTCTTGGGACATATTGTTGGTAGAGGTTGTACTGTTCGGGTTGGGAGAGATGGGTCTGGGGTTGGGGTTGGGGTGGCGGTGTGGGGCTTGTGCTGGTGCGTCTGGCGGGCACGTATGTGGGCATGGGGCGGTAGGATGTGACCTGGCTGGGGAAGCTGATGTTTTCGACGCTGCAGGAAGATGCTCTCCGGGAGTGGTTTGCGGCGGAATCGTGGGCAAAGCTCACGGGGGAGCAGAGAAGAGGTGCTGGGTTGCTGTCATCTGTGAAAGAGACCGAGCTGGTGAAGGAGATGGCCTCTGGGCTGGTGTAGCTGCGGGCGTGTGTTGGGCGGTAGGCGCTCTTGTTGGGGGCAGCTGGGGTTGGTGATGTCCTTTGGCGCTTGGCAGCCGGGGCAGCAGCGGAAGGGCCGATGGCTTGATCCTGGCTGCGGATCTTGGGCAGGAGAAGAGGCCCATGAGTCCGGATGGGAGACCGGGCTGGGGTGGTCCGGCGGGTGCTGGGTGCCGAGATGGGCTCTGATGGTGTGGACTCGAAAGAGTAGATGGATGAAAGTGAGCTGGAGCGAGCATGACCTTGGTTGTAGGGGATCTCCAAAAGAGATGGGTCAAAAGTGAAGCTGGGAGGCGTTGAAGGATCACATGGGAATGTGAAGTCAAAGGTGACTTCTCCAAGACTGATTGATGGCAAGAAATGTTAGCCGCCAAGATCGCCTCTGTTTACTTCGACTGTTGTTTACTTACGAGGCCATGGTGACTGCCTGGGGGAGGTTGATTACTAGAATTAGTGTAGTTGTCGATGTGGAGTCCGGCTCCGTTGTGTGTATGAGTTGACAGAAAGAGATGGGATGGCTTCAAGCCGAGCTCTCCAGAGAAGCCCTTTGTTTCAAAGGAAAGATGATGGAAGACTGGTGATGTCTGATACTGGAGATGGAAACATGAGAAACGAGAGGTGGGAAAAAGAGGATACTTATCCTCGTCGCAAGATCAGAACATCAGAACCGGGGGATCATAGGCCATGGATGGCCGGCTGGAGCGGGCCCATGATGCACCAGCCCGGTAGGTCCACAGGGACTGGCTGGGGGGCGCGATATCTGGAGATGGGCGCGGGTGTGTAGGGCGTGTGGGACGTGGTAGGCGTGCAGGGCGTGTACCGCGAAGCGATCCAAGCCAAGAGCGGACAGGACGGCAATCCCACGCCCGCCAAAAGGGCAGGGCTGCTGTCAAGTGTCTTCCACTTCTCCCAAGTGGGATGTACATGCAAACATGCCCTACACAGCTGCAGACAGAGGTAGCCCTGCTTTCCCAGTGGATGAAAATAAACCTGAAACGCGGAGAGCGATGGCGTCGACCGGGAATGATCATGTCACTCAACGTCTGCCGGGCAGTAGCGGATTCGTAGTGGAGGGAGGAAAGCAGCCACGTTAGAGGTTGGGTGTTGAGGTTCTCGTCTTTAGACAAGGTACGTACCCGGGAGTGGCCCGTGCTCGGCGGCTCTTCAATATCAGATGGCCACCACACAAAGAGCAGAGATCGCTGGAAACAATGGCTTGGTGCCGCGCTAGATTTGTGATCTTGTCGCACGGCCCCTTTTGCGCTGTCTGGCACATGTCGGAACCAGTGCGAGATTCAGACCTTGAACGGACAAAGTGGTTTCTGGTAGCCCAAGCTCCCCGTTCCTCCCGCAAAGCTCTCCACCAACTCCCGCATTTCTCCCCCACAGCAGAGCTTCTCTCAACCTCAGTTCTTTCCCCTCATAAACAGCGAACAAGGCCCCGAACATTTTCTTTTGAAAAACGACTTGAGGATGCAAGACCACGCCTCTGATAGGTTCGAGAGCTCCTTCATGCAGCGTCTATGAGTCATTCAAATTTAGACACATGGTCTTGCATTGGAGCTTGCGCAACGGTCCATCTGGCCAGCTGCCGGGCGCCAATCGTTCGCTGTGGGGAACATCCAGCGTTCCTGGTTCTGAGCTGCCATTCGACGACACGCTGCCGCCGCGCTTTTCTTACCACGGTACGTACCACCGTCCCACCATCCATCCACGCTCTTCGCGGTTTTTGGCGACTCGAACCACGACACGGTCATCCATCGCGACAAACATCTGATATGGCGATGGCCAGACAAGAACAAATCCGGGGCTGCAGAGCGGGAGCTGCCATCTAGAACTGGTCAGCCACGCCTGTGGCTTTCCTCGGAGAATTCATTCATACAACGTCGAGCATACAACGTCGAGCATACAACCCCGCACTTGACTTCATATCAACTGCACTCTGGATTCGGCCAACACATGATATTGGGCATCCGGACATGGCTTCACTTCTAACCCTTGAACCCTTGGGCATCACGCCCGCCTCACAATTCTCAATGGTCTGGCCTCATGATTTATTTTGTATGTACTAATTTTGGGAATAGAGTTTACCCATGCTTGCATTTGCGGATCTAGATCTCCCTTTTCTTCCTCGAGCTTCGGTCATGGTCTTGTCCTGGGTCTCCCTGGACGCAAATCTCACTAGAGAAGCGAGCGCCTGCTGAGATTGCTCTGTCTTATGAGCGTCCGATGTAGTAGCCCGTTGAGCGGTTGCGGATATGAGACCAATATCGGTCTTTGCTCCCTGGGACTTGGGTCTATGAAATAGCCGCCCGGAGAGATCCGCCCAGCTCGCTTGACGCTTGACATTGTAAGCGCCCACAACCGCCCATCTTCCCGCTTCCGCCCGCGTGTAACATCCGGCAGAGTACTACGACGATCTGTTAGCACAATCTGCTGTGCCACCGCTGCCGGCGCTAACATACCAAGCAAAAGGCTTGTTAAGCTGTGCTTCGTGAACAGCCGCCGCAGTCAATCAGATCAGCTTTCCCCCTCCTCCTTCGGCGGCCGCAGCAGTTCAAGCATTTTGAGATGGCTGAAGATTTTCAGTAGCCGCCAGAACGCCAGACCGAATCTCCGACCCCGGAGTTTCTCAGGTTTGCCTTTCCGGTCTCCGATTTCAACTCCTGCTTCTTGTCAACGGTTTTGCTTGAATCTGACGTAGGGTCCATTTGCACCGCCTCACCGGGCGCTTATACGTACTAGCCTTTCTCCCCGACTCTCCCGGCTTACGAGTTCCCTGGACGAGAATTACCCGGGAATAATGTCATCTTCCCGAGCAACTTGTTTCTCTTGCTCCACGAGATCCCGTGACCTCGCGATCTTCTGGCGTTCCCGTCGCGGCCCGGTCGTGTATGGCTCGCGATTCTGCCCCTCGTCCCGATTCGTTCCTTTTCCCCTGTCACCACGCTGCAACAATACAGCCAATCATTTCTCTGAAAATGCCATAACCACGTGCCGTTCACCTGTCAAGTTCGTGTTTCGGTCCGTCGATTGGCTATCAGACACCCACAACCTACCCCAAGACTTTCCTAACCAGCCCAACACATCGACATGCAGAAGAACAAGAGTCATAAAGGCGGAGAGAGATCTTGTTCTTCTAGATCCAGTTTTGTTTCCTGCAGGTGAAAGCTAGCTGCATGTTTCACCGTTTCAGTTGCTTTGTTTCTCCGGACGATCGGGCCAGAGGAGTCATGAAGTGGATGAAAATGTTTCGTTTCATCGGCATTTGCTTGGGAGATAGTATTGGGCAGGAATATTTGCATGGGGAGAGGGGGGCGGTGACTCACTGAACCTGCATATGTAGGAACACGCAGACGTACATGAACTATACTACCAGGTATGGGAAGTCTCGTTTGTGTCTGAATGGGGAAAGTGTGGTGGGGGTTTGTGAGGTGGCACTGGGTTGAGGCTGTTGTTGGAGTCCTATCGTGGGTTTTTTTTTCGTCACAATTTTTTGAGGGGTGAGGATGAAACGGGACTAGAAGTCTGATTTTGAGAATTCCTGCACCGCAAAGATGGCAAAGGTGAGGCCTGGACTTGGTGGGCAGACGGTGAGGCTGTCTTTCGGCACCAGGCTGGAGTTGGGATCTGTGTTTGATGCCTCACCGCAAGTGAGGAGGTGAGGTGTAGGTTTAGTGTTTGGGTAATCAGCCGGCGCAGAAATTCTGGCTTTGAAGATTCTGGCACCTGGATCGAAACTGGGCTTCAAGAGGTGTCGTGGGCTGATTAGCAAGAACTCAGGAAGATGTTTGCCATACTTTGTTCTGTTTGACCTCTTTCCTACTTGGACGAATATCTTGGGTTCTCTCCGTCTGTTCCATTCCCAACGACTGATTGAGCCATCATACTGTCCAAGTTGTGTTGCTGTTGGTGTCGAACATTGTAGCAGCCTTGTCATAAAAACCACTTGGCGATCAGCTGCCTTGCTGTTGATCAAATGAGTAACCTCATATAATCTCATTACCTTCGTCGCCTGTGATCTTCGAGCCTATTCTCCAGCGATGTTTGAGAGGCCGGATCAACAAGGGATGTAGTGTTGTCACTGCCTCTCAAAGTTTATATTAGCCGTAGACTCTATGATCCATGCTCGGGAAAATGTGAAGCATTGTGGTTAAGTATAAAATGGCCCTTGTAAATAACGAAGCTACGTTAGTTATCGCAGTAAACCAACAAGCAATGAAATATATAATGTTGAAAAGTGAATGGTTGATGTTGTGAACAATGACATCAGTCTGGAGCTCTTATCGGCTTATCATATCAGAGATGCCCCGGCAAAACTTCGGCAGGTTATCAGTATTCCACTGAAGCTTAGCGGAGTTGGGACCATTTCCGCATCTGGGCCAAGGCCTGGCTCTCGATCGCGTCAACCACGACGGCAGCAATCCCCGGCGAACCCTCCGCCGTGCCATTCCATCACTCGTTCTGCCTGCGCTGCTACTGGATATTGTAGCCTCACCTCTGGCACTGTGCTGCCTGGCGAACAACTAACTGCTTGCCTTGTTGCGGGGCGCCGGCGCATTTCGCAAAACCGCAAACCGCGAGCTGCTGCTCTGAATTTTGGCTTTGCAACACCGACGACGCCTCTCGCTCTCTCTCCCTCCCTGCCACAACAGTCAATTTTCAGGCTCCCGGTTTTGTCGCCAAACCATTGCCAACACCGGTTTCTCTCGCGCGTGCATCTCAAATCCAGCCAACGAGACTACCATCCATCATCCATCGAGTGAAGCCACTATCCTCCCGTTTTACGGCCGTCACTCTTCCATACGTGGCACATTGACGAACTGCCATGACCGACTGAACAGGTCCCATCTCCGCGAGCCTTGAGAGGCCGACCTGTTCAATCACAGTTTTCTCTCGCAGGCAGTGCTAACACTCGCCCACCTTCCACGACTCGCGACTGCATCCGCATTTCAACTCGGAATCGATTTCTCAACCTTTCATCAAGATCCGATCGCATTTTGCAGACCGCCATGTCTCTCACGGTTGAAAACGGCGCCGCGGGCGACCTCACACTTGGAGGAGACGATCTGCCACCACCACCAGTTGCGGCTCTCCCATTTGTCGTGCTCAAGCAGCACGTTGCGATCGAGGTCGATCTCCAGAACAAGAGCGTCCATGGAGTATCTACGATGGTCATCTTCCCTATCGAGCCGGACCTCGAAGAAATTCAGCTGGATGCTCGTCAGTGCGATATTGATATCGACAATATCACCGTTAATGGCTTCAAAACCAAGGCATCATATTCGGACCCCTACGACCTCATGCAGGTTCCTCGCGAGTACCAAATCGGCGCCCCACAACACCACATCATGTCACGGCGAATGCAGCCTCTGCGACCGCTGAAGAGACCCGAGGTCCCAAACAGCGACCGGACTGCTTTGCCATGTTGCGTCCCCGCCGATGGATCCCTCAAGGTGTCGTTGAAACGCGAGTATCTGTCGGAGCCGCCCGCCAAAGCCCGACAAATGCCCGAGCTTGCACGGGCAAAGAACGAGGCAGCCGCTTCGGGAATGGAGCAGTCTGAGGCTCATAGTTATAAGATCGCTATACCTTTCCGTTCGAAAAATATCCGGGATGGCCTGCATTTCGTCGGCGTCGACGAGGGAGACAAGAGATATCCGCATGTCTATACCCGACACTCTCTGGAGCCTGGCGCTGTTTCCTGCATCTTCCCATGCGTGGATGACCCGGGGTCGAGACATCCTTGGGAGTTGTCCATTAAGTGCCCGCGAACTTTGGGTGATGTCTTTGAGCAGTCAGCTGCCCTCCCTCAGCCATCAACGAGTCTGGTCTCGAATGGCAGCAGGAAGAGAAAACAAGGGGAAGATCCGGCGCCGCCACCACCAGCTTCCAGGCTGCTCGAGGAGGACAAGATGCTGGAGATGACCGTAGTCTGCTCTGGCAATCTTACGGGCGAGCAGATTGATCCTCTGGATGACAAGAAGAAGATTATGACCTTTGAGTCCTCGATAGCGGCTGCCCAGCACATCGCCTTTGCCATCGGGCCGTTTGAGCACATCCAGCTTTGGTCCGAGTTCAGAACGGAAGAGGCAGACGAGAAGCTTGGAGCCAACGCGGCCAAGATTCACGGATACTGTCTCCCAGGCCGTGCTGAAGAGGTTCTTCATACCTGCCAGCCTATCGTGGCTGCGGCTGACTACTTTGCGCCCGAGTTTGGACGCTATCCATTCGATAGTTACAAGGTCGTCTTTGTGGAGGACATGGTTCAAGACACGGTCTCAGGAACCTCAATATCGCTCTGCAGCACACGACTTCTCTATCCCGAGGACATCATTGAGGTGGAGACTGAAGTTACTCGGAAGCTGGTCCATGCTCTGGCTAGCCAGTACTTTGGAGTTTACATCGTCCCAAACCGGCGTTCGGACTACTGGTTGATCATCGGCATCCAATGGTTCATGACGGACCTTTTCATGAAAACGATATGCGGTAATAACTGGTATCGGTTTCACATGAAGACGCTGTCCGACAAGTTGGTGGAGCAAGATGTTAGTCGCCCTTCGCTCCACGATCTTGGCGAGCACCTTCACATTGGCGACTTTGAACAAGAGTTCATGGCCCTCAAAGCTCCGTTGGTTCTTTTCATCCTCGATCAACGAATGTCCAAGATGACAGGATCGACAGGCATCGTCCGTGTGATCTCCAAGATCGTTTCCACGGCGAACATTGACACCAGGAATGAGACTACATGGTTGTCTGCCGAGTCGTTCCGGACAGCTTGTGAAAAGATGAGCACGTACCGGCCTGACGAGCTCTGGGCTCAGTGGATCCACAGCGCCGGCTGTCCCAAGCTCGATATCAAGCAAAAGTTCAACAAGAAGAACCTGAATGTTGATATCACCGTTGAACAGAGGCAGAGCAAAGATACCGCCAAGGAGATCACCAAAGAAGATTTCTACCGCGAGCTGGTGGAGTTGAGGCATGATGTGTGGGCTGGATCGGTTCCCAAGCATTTCACTGGACCGTTTTCCGTGCGGATTCAAGAGGCCGATGGTACTCCATATGAGCACTATATGGCCATCTCTGATAAGGACAAGGTCTCCACCAACTGGCAGATCGCCTACAACACCAAGTACAAGCGGATGAAGCGTACCAAGAAAGCCACTGCGGCAGCTGCGGCCAACTCAGCTGCCGACAAGGACCTCCAGGAGGACGACGTTGTTTATTACAATGCTCTCGGCGACGTCCTCCAGACGGAAAAGGATGTGCAAGACTGGGGCCTTCAGGACTGGTCGCAAGCTACACAGGCTCAGATGGATCAGGAATCCTATGAGTGGATCAGACTGGACTGCAACTTTGAGTGGCTCTGTTCCATGAAGACGGACATGCCTCCGTACATGATTGTTGCTCAGCTGCAGCAGGACAGAGATGTGGTCGCCCAGCAGGATTCCATGCTCTACCTCCGCAGAGCTTCGAGGCCCAGCGGTGTTGTCTCTACGATTGAGACTCGGACGGCTATGGACCGTCGGTATTACTACGGGATACGCTGCATGGCCATCGAGGATCTTCCAAAGATGGCTGATCCGGAGCTGAACTACATCGGCAAGGCTCACTTGATCTTGATCTTCCGGCACTTCTTTTGCGACCGCATGGTCGGGAAGAACGGGGCGGTTACCTTCCCGCCTATGCCGAATGATTTCAGCGACAAGGCGCAGTATCACGTCCAATGTGCTATGGTCTCGGCCATTGCGAAGACGAGGGAGAACGGCCGGTGCTCAAAGGACGCGCGGAACTTTTTGCTCGACTTGCTCCTCTTCAACGACAATTCTGAGAACGACTACTCGGATCATCCCTATGTGGCGTGTCTACTACAAGCCCTGACTACGTCCCTGATCCCTAAAAAGGTTGATGGCGATCGTGATCTGCTGTCATCGTTGAACGTTCACGATGAAGCGGACGCGGAGTTCAAGCGCTTCATCGAGAAGACGATTGAGGAAATCGACAAGTATCGCCGTATGGACGAGTGGACCTCATCCTATCAGAATATCTGGACGACCGCCGCTCTGGAGTGCAAGATGCGACTGATGAAGGCCAAGGTTATCCCGGTCGCCCCGCTCGAGTTCATTCAGTATCTGCAAGACGACAACATCGACCTCGTCCGCATCAAGGCTTTCGAGTGCCTTGTTGAGCTCGGTCTGCTGGCCAAACCGGCCATAATGAAGCTGTTGCTATCCAGCGTCTCGACAGACCCCTCGCCGTTTGTCCGAGACCGGTTGTTCAAGGTTCTCTGCAAGGGCATGGCCGCCATTGCCCTCGGTGAGAGCAAGGCCCAGCAGGTCGACCAACAACAGGCCATCGTCGAGGACGACGGTTTTGTCATCGAGCAGGGCGAGACCGAAATTCAGCAGAGAAAGCTTGATGCCAACCGCAACCAGAGTATTCAGAATGCCCTCGCCGCTCTCAAAGAGGAACTCAAGGGGAACGAGGACCTGCAGTTGGTTGTCTGGAAGGCTGTCAACTCTACATGGATCAGTGCCAAGGAGAAGTTCAACCTTCTAGATCTTTGCTTTGCCATGTTCGAGCCGGAGGATAACCTCCTTTTGACTTTTAAGTATCCCAAGGTCTGGAAAGCTACGCGCGAGATCAATGCTCCTCCGTTGGTCAATGGCCGACCAGATCCCTCTCGGGTCACCAAGAAGCAATGCATCATTCGCTTCACGACCGAATACCGCACCGAGCCTCGACAGAAGCTTGTCCTTGAACCCCCACCTCCTCCGCCACCCGAGCCAGTCATCAAACCACCAGAACCCAAGAAGATCAAACTTAGTACGAAGCCTTCTTTCAGCGGTGCCTCTCTCAGTAGACAACCTTCCTTCAGTGGACCTTCCGCTAGTAGACCTGGTACTCCGGGTCCGCTCACCCTGCCCAGCGTACCAAGCGACTCCATTGCGGTCATGCCTCGTGCGGCTGTGGCTCAAGTGGTTAATACCCCAGCCACACCACGCCCGTCGGCCCCAGTCGTTTCCGACTCTATCGCGGTCCAGCGTGTTTCTGTTCTCCTCGGCAACCCGTCTACCCCAAGGAATGCCACACCACCACCTGCGCCGTCGTCTGCTGCTCCAAAGCCAGCCACAAACGGTGCCAAACCTCCCGCCGAGAAGCGCCCCAAGCCTTCGGCCAAGAAGCGCAAGAGCGACGAAGCCGACGACCTTGTCCGACCAAAGAAGATCAAGACCGAGAATGGCAAGCCAAGCAAAATCGTCACGCTTCCGTTCACACAGTGGGATCGACTTCCCGAAAAGACAAAACGGCAAATGCGGGAAGTCAAGGCTGCGGCTGCGGCCAACAACAACAACAACAACAACAAACCATCATTCTCAGGATCAGGACCAGCCTCGTCCTTCTCCTCAACGATCGTGGCTAAGCGCCCTGCAATCCTTGGTGGAGTTGGCAGCAGCAGCAGTGGTGGTGGAGGTGGTAGCGGACTTCATAAGGTGTCGTCTTCTGTTCATTCGTCGTCGTCTGTGCGTGGTCGTACCCCTACGGTGGGCGGTCGTGGGTCGACGCCGATTTTGCTGAGCAGGGGGAGCCCGGCGCCGACGAGCTCGTCGAGGGCTAGTCCTGCCCCGGGGATGAGGACGGGGACGCCCGGGTTGCTGAGTGCTGCGCCGAAGCAGAGGAAGCCTTTGCCTAGTGGGGCGCCGCAGCATCACGCTCCTGTTGCGAAGACGTCGTCGGGGAATGGGAGTGGGAGTGTTGAGACCCCGCCGGTGAAGAAGAAGAGTGTTATCAAGTTGAAGGTTAGGGCTACGCCTAGTCAGGCTTCCCCTCCTCCTCCGGCTGGGGGGCAGAGGTAGTGCCTTTGGGGGGGTTGTTGATGATTTTTTTTTCTGGTTAGGAGCAGGACGACGCATGGCGATATCTGGTGGGAGGAGGGGGGAGGGGATAAGCAGGAACTAGTGGGTAGTGGGTGGGGAGGGGGAGAGTGGTCTTGTTGACCTCTTATTTGGGGAAGGGAAATGCGCAAGGGTCTGGGAGCAAGAGGAGTTGGGACGGGGAGAGTAGGGCTGTTTGTTGGGGGGAGGGATTGGCAGGCGAACACACTTGATCACAGCACTTCGAATGGTCATGACAACCATCGGATGGTTTTGGTCTTTTTCCGTTGTTTACCACCACCCGCCAACCGCCCCATCGAGTGGTTTTGCGCATTTTTCACCCCCCGAAAAAATAAGAAGTAGCATCCAGAGGGTTTCATTTCTGCATTCGCATCATCACGTTAGGATGGTGTTGTTGTTTTTCAATCAAGCAAGGCGTTTACGGTTTTTTTTCGATCTTCCTCTCTATCAGTGGATGGGCAGGCCAGGCGATCAAAAGAATGGGGTTTTGGGGGTTCAACAAGAAGAATTGTATTATTTTGTAGTATTTTAATGCGTTGGGGGGTTGAGGTTAGGTGGTATGTATGGGGAGGGGAAGGGAGGGGAGGAATAGATTGATTCATTGGGTGTGTGTCGTTTGGAGGGAAAATGAGGACTGATGATGATGATGATGATGATGGTGGTGGCGGTGGTGGTTGGGGGGGAGGAGGGGTTTGTGTGATGGATATGTTTGTTTGTTTGTTGTGTGTGTGAGAAGGAGAAGGAAAGTATATAAGGGAATTCAGCCAGGGATAGACAGTGAAGCGGAAATATAAATATGATACCCCAAGATTGAGCTGTTTCATTTGATTGAGTGGTTTTTGTTTTTAAAGGATGGAGATGAGGTTAGTTTTGGTGGTTGGTTGTGTGTATGTGTGTGTGTGTGTGTGTGTGTGTGTCTGTGTGTGTGTGTAGCTTGGGTATTGGGGTATGTAGTGATAAGTTATTCATTATGTGCAGAACTTCAAACCATTTTTAAAAACCCGGGTTTACTTGTTGGTTGGAGATTCACGACCTACACTTCCTTCCACTTGCCCAACATCAGTTCCTCACGCATCTTCAAATTAGGCAGGGAACCATTTCACCACACCGCAGCACAGAAGTTGAGCAAGAATAAGTGCAGGATAAAAACCTCAATTCAACATTCCCAACCAATCAGAAAAGCTCTCCTCTGTCCCTATCCTAAATATAAAATCCGGAAACGGGGGTATCTAGTTATACATAAACACACGCAGACATCCTCCCAACGCAAAAAAAAAAAAACCCTCTTTTTGATACCCAGTATTACCTTCCCCCCACCCCATGACCACAAAAACACATCCGGTAAGAAAGATATAAGCTGATATATATGCCTTAAACAATAACACACTGCGAAGAAAAAGAAAGAAAGAAATGCCCGCCAGCTATGCCAAAATACAGAGAAGGGTGTCGATGGTATGTAAACAAAATGTCCTCGAGAAATGTCTCAACAATCGTCGTGCCGCCGTCGTATGTCGCTCATGGTGCCCTATCAAACCTGCCCCCTCCCCCCTCCCCTCCCCAAAGTCAACTGACTCAAACTCAACGTCCTCGCCGCCTTCCTCCTCTTATTCTCCTCCCCTCCCCCGCCCCCATCCCCATCCAAATTCCCTCCCCACTCCCCTTCCCCATCTCCCCCTTCTTCCCCAACAACCCCATGATCCTTCAACTCCTCCCCAAAAGCCCCGTACTTGACCACCTCCATCGGAGTCTGAAAGTCCTTTTCCTCCTCCTCCCCCTCCTCCTCCTCCTCCTCATCATCATCATCATCATCATCATCATCATCAAAAACACTCAACTGCTCCTGCCCCTGCTGCGTAACAGCAGGAACGTGCGACTTTGCCCTTGTCGTCGTCGTCCCCTTCAGACTATTCGGCAACAGCAACGGAGACCCAGTACTCAAACTACTACTCGACGCAGCCGGCGCAATCAGCCGCTCCTGAGACCGTGACTCGGACGGGCTGCGCACCATGGCGAAGACAGTCGAAGACAGGGTATTCAGCCGCTCGGAAAGTTTCCTCACTTGAGCCTCGAGGTCTCGACGGGCGGCGCGTTCAGATGCTAGTTCGGCTTTGAGTTGCGTAACGGTTTCTTCCGTTGGTCGGGAAGGGATGGGGGTTGGTGGTAGTGGTGGTGGTGGTGGTGGTGGTGGTGGGGCGGCGACGGTCAAAGACTGGGCGGCTTGGGTTGCCGACGAGGACGGCGGGTGGAGGGAGCCGATAAAGGTGGGTGCTTCGCCAAAGGATAAAAGGGAGTGAGTGTCCCTGTCTTCGGTTTCTAGTGACTTGCGGGAGCTGCTGCTTGGTTGGACGGGCGTTGGGGGGGTGGGATTGTAGATGGCTGGTATCGTTGGTGGAGGCGTCGAGGTGGAAAAGCCGAATTGGGGTTGCTGGACCGAGACCTTCTTTTGGACTGGGAAGGGTTCGTTTTGTGACGTTGAGGGAGTGGGAGTGGTATCGCCTAGGGGACCTCTGAATCCGGGGACGGCGTGACAGAGCTGGGTGACTACCCTCTCCAGCTTGCGAGTTCGCGACTCGAGGTTTCCGACTCGGGTGTCCAAGTTGGCAGCATGGGTTATTTTCATGCCGAGCATGTCTTTGGACAGCAGACCAAAATTGAAGGGCTGCGGCGGTGTTTTTGGTGGCACTTCGACTGCTGGGCTGTCTGGGGCGCTGACATCCACCACGCCTGTGTCGTCAATGTCTGGGGCATTGGATGATAATGGCGACATGAGACCGGTTGGGTCGTATGACTGCCGCCAGAAACGCATCTCATCACTTCGTCTCCGGGCCGTCACAGGTCGGGCATTGGCAAAGTCCTGAAGACCAGACAAGCTCCTAGACCGCCGCCGCAGACCGTGGCCGCTATCACTGGTGATGGCACGCCCGATTTCATCCGGATCGTGCGTAACGGCGTGGTTTTCCTCCTTGCTACTTCCACCCCGTCCTTGAGCACTCGCAGGTCGTGGTGATAGACCGGCTCCCCATTCTGGGTTGCGCAACCGCTGCTGGAACATCATCCGGCTGGTCGTCGTTGCAGCTCTGCGACGATTATTCGTGTTTGCAACAGATGAACCACCCTCTCCTGCCAACTGCATCGAGTTTCGTGCGCTCTCAATGGCCATGATGTCGTCAGGGCCGATAGAATGTGACCTCAGGGGCCGGTCGAACTCGCTGATGGGAAGTGAAGCTGAGCGCTTTGCTGGTGGGTGATTTGGCCTGCCGAGTGCAGTTGGATCCTACAAGTTTTCATGTTAGCACTCCAAAAACGACCAAATTACTCTCGCTTCTGGTTAACATACACTTCTATGCTGTATCGAGCTGACAGGCTCAACTTCCGGGATCGGCGTAGGGCTGGTGTCCTGAACATTTTGCTTCTTCTTGCCACGGCCGAATAGCTTTCCCAAAGCCGACCGCAGTGTGGATTTCTTCCGCTGCGGCACAGTGCTTTGAGTGGTGTTTTTGCTAGGCGCATCACTGATGGTCGAGTACCTGAGCTGCGTGCTGATTGCTGGTTGTGTTGCTCTTCTTGCCGGTGGTGATGCCCTCGGCGGTGACACTCTAGATGGCGAAATCCCTTGCGGCGAAAGTCCTCGCGGTGAGGTGCGATTTGGTGGCGTTGTGGACGCAGTTCGTGGTGCCGGCGGCGCCCCGGCCGGAGTACTCAAGCGAGACGGAGGCCCAGGTGGTGGATCTGACGGCGCTTCGGGAATGATCTCGCCAGTCTCTTTGTCGACAGCGCCGCCCAACATGGAGGATACGGGAACCACCTCGTCTGGAAGATCCCTCTCGTCTCCGCTTCCCTTTTCATGGTCGCGCTCATGCTTCCCGTCCAATGATGGCGAATGCTCATCAGCCAGGGGTAAAGGCGTGGCAATTCCTGTTCCCGGTCTCCTAATCGGAAACTCTTCGTCGGTGACTGTCGATGCCTTTGCAGATCCGGGTTTGCGCATGGGGAACTCGTCATCATCGACAGTGCTGGGTATCGGGATCGGGGCCGAGATGATGGCACCCCGGATCGACTTCCCGGTCTTGGCACGGGCCCCGGCCGGAGTGCCGGAGCCAGACCTTCCGAATATGCTCGGCATATTGATCGGCGTTGTCTACAACGGACTTTTTTTTTTTTTTCCCTTTTTTTCGATAACGGTAACGACAGGCTTTTGGGAAAAGAGGGAGGGGCCGGATGAAGGAATTGGGTTAGAGTGAGCAGATATGGGCTTCGACTGTCACAGCCATCTGGGCACAAAACAGGTGTTGATGGCGAGGAGTGAGTCGTGATTCGCCGGTTCCAGAGTGCCTTGCGGAGGATAATCCTGGGTCCCGACGCACAGTTTCCTTCTTCCAACGTCTCACCGTTACAAGTTCCACATGGCCAGCAATGCGGCTCCTCCTCTGTTGCTGCTGTGAGACGGGGGGAAGGCGATGCCGGCTGAAGGCAAGAGGACCGAGGACAGAGAGCTATCAACAACCTATAACCTGCCTGGCCCACCGGGTCGACGCGGAGCTGCAGAGGGTGGTGCAGGCCAGTGTAAACAGTTGACAGAAGCACGTCGCCCCATCACTTTTCCGCAGACAGCGCGCCACTGGGCAGTGGGCAGTGGGCGGATATTTAATGCTGCGTGCGGCGGATTCTTGACTGCTCCAGGTTGCCCGGCGGCGGCGCTGCTGCAAGAACAAGGATCGCAGACTTGATGCGACGGTGATGGAGGGGAGGGGGATGGTGAGGGGGGGTTGCGCTTGGGGCCGCTGCGGTGGAGAACGGAGGCGGTGGGTCTTGTCTTGACTTGAGCTTTGCCGGGGTCCCTCGAACCCTTGCAACGGCTGGTGAAGAGTTCGTGAGTTTGATAGGTTGTGTTGTAGATGTTCCCCCCGATGCCCGACCAAGATCAGACAGAAGAGAGGCTCAAGTATGGTTGGTCGAAAAAGAAAGGAATAGAGATGCGATGAACTGCTGGCCGGTTCCAGAACAGTCACAGTCAGGCAGGAGGGGCAAGTTGTATTCCGGCGCGTGCCTGCATCCATCTGCACCTCGAGGTGGGTGTTGGACAACTCATCGCGGAAGCGGCTGCCGAGTGCTTGAGGCTGGAATTGGGCGCATTGTTGTAGAATCCCTTCGGCGATGCCCTGTGCCGCCCTCTTTCATGCCCTCTTGCGGGCAGCTTCATCTATATCCATTGCAGCTTCTGGAAGAAATCCCTGAAATCGCCGGCCGCGATATTAGGGGGGCTCGCTTGTGCAATGTTCCCTTTGGTGAACCGCACTCGGTTGTAGCACCTTGTGCGCTGTGTAGATACAGAGTACCTATACTCGAAGCAAGGGAAGACAGACAACCAGGCCATCGCGTGGCTTTTGCGCAGCGCGAGCCCCAGTCAGCGCTATACCTGCTTTGGTATCGCTGGGTGGCCGCGCTGTCCAGGGGTTCGTTGAGCAGTCCAGATCAACCAACTCCACCAACGGTACAAAAAGAAACGACAAGAAAAGATATCAACGTCAATGCGGATATCACAAACGCCACAATGAAGGTGGCTTGGTGGTGATGATATCGGATATGGGAGTCTGGAGGTTGTGTGTGTGACCTAATCTCCGCTCCACCACCGCGGCTGGTCGATATATTCTCAAGCAAGATGCAGGTGCCAACCCCACGCTTTCCAGTTTTGAGAGAAGCTGGCCGTTGACCGCAAGAGCAACCGAGCAAGGGAGGAGCGGACCAGATCGAAGGCCCGGTCTTTCATCATCACTTCGATCGCTCAAGTTTGATCTTCGCCAAATGTCATCATTCCCGTCCTTCAACTCCCAAAATCCTGGAGGGGTCCATCATATTATTGTCGGGGTCGCTGGAATAAGATCTCCGCTTCTCCCACAGAAACATGCCATCCGGGGGATGCTGCAAAGTAGCATCGTCACCCAACCTGAGGGTGTGCGTCCAATTGAGAAAGTGAGCAGATGACACTCCAAATAAATGCGCGCTTCTCCTTCTTGTCTCCCACCTCCTTGATACGCGGCCTATGTCCGCACGCACATGCAAGCCCTTTCAGCGAGCGGGCAACAAGCTTTGCCATCCAGCAACCCGGCCTCCCCAAAGAAGGATAACTCGCTGCAGCACGGTAGCGCAGCGCATCAATTCATCTATCACCACCAATCCCCAGTTTGTGCAACCATCTTGGGAGGACCGCGGCTGTTTGTTGACAAGGAGGGTGGTGTCGTCTCCGCGTCTCCGAACAACCACCGCGCTTGTCTCCCAGTCCCGCCAAAAGATCGAAAACAACAGATCGCCGACACATCTTCAACCCATTGTCTCGATGAGACTCCAACAGGGGAGCAGCGCGGGCGCACGGGTGACACAAAGTGCCATCCTCTCGCTGGCGGGGGGCAGGGCAGGACGGAACAATACGAGGACGATGATACACTGCTATCGATAAAACGTCCAACCCTCGCCAATCTGCACAGTCGAGGAGGCAAGCACATTACAACGGGGTATTCCCTTTCGCTTGCCTTTCCTTCTCTGTAGCGATACGGAAGCATGCTGCCCTCCTCCAAAGTTCGAAGTTCTAGACAACCTCTTCCCTCCCGTAGAATCTGGTTCGAATCATGCGAATCGTCCTGCCATCTTGCAGTTCGATGGCTGTCACTGGAGACGGACGCCAAGGGAGAACCAGCCCCGCTCAAAGCCGAGCCGTTCCAAGAAGCACTGGCCACTCAACCCCACAGGCGGGGGGCCATCTGAAACAGCAGGGGTCATACATGGTACAGAAATGTCGCCGTCTGAACTTTCCACTGAGAAGGCTCTCTCTGAGGCACCTTCAACGGGGGCCAAGCAAAAGAGACAACAGACAGCCAATTGCGACGGGAAACGACCTCTTCCGATCCAAAACACCACGCTGCAATGTGATGTCTTGGAGCCACGCGATTCGTGACCAAACATGTCCAAGAGCTTTCAGGGCATGGCCTCAGTCCTGTCTTACAGAAGGAAAGGAAAAAACCCCGCGATTCACAACGAGGACGTGTCTCTTCACTTTTAGCCTGGAACCAAGGCCAATAATTCTCCGAATCGACGAGCCCGAACCAAACGTTCTTCCTGGGTCAGCCACAACCAGACCATGGGTCCAACTGGGGGATAACACCCTACCTAACCAGATCTTGAGAACCTCCCATTTGTTGGACCTCACTTGCTTTTCAGGTCCGAATCATCGCATAAAGACGGGAACGGGAACTCGTTCCTTGGATTTCATGGTGGCGACTTGGTATGTCTCTATCATACGTCCCCCCTCCCGCTTGCCCCCGCATCAGATTCATGCCTTCGCAGCAGCAGCCGTGAGAGAAGCAAGGTCCGGATAGCGCAAGTCTGCATTCTCTTCCAAGAACTCCATCCACTTTTTGAGGAATTTGCTGCCTCTGCCATCCAAGTGTTAGTATTACATCCGCAAAGGTTTAAAAAATGGAGCAGTAGCTACTCACTTCTTGATCGTCTCCGAATCCCCAATCACAGTCAACGACCTCTTTGGCCGTGTCATGGCCACTACAGTGTATTACAGTCCAAATTAGCATCTCATCTAATGCCATGCCATACCATACCATACCCCTCGCATTGACGCCCATCTCCTATACACTACAGTAATGTGTGTTGTGTGTTCATGCCGCCATGCGTATATGCCATGCAGCGCACTGACGTCGTGCAACCTGATCCTACTACCCGAACTAATCCGCCAGAATAAAATAGAATAAACGTACCGTTGAGTCTTCTCTTCTCGGCAAGGAAACCGACCTCTCCGTCCGAGTTGCTTCGCACAAGCGTGACGATCACTGCTTCTTTTTCCCGGCCTTGGAACCCGTCGACTGAGCCGAGTTCTATGCCGGGGTATTGCTCTTTGAGGGGGGCCAGGAGGGCGAGCTAGATTTTCGCATGGTTAGCTTGGTACTCTTGCCTTATGCTCGAGGTTTGACGTTGGACGGCCTGAACCCTCGTCCATGTTCGGCCCCGGATTCTGGAAGGAGAGAAGGAAAGAGAGGGGTGTTGTTTGCTGGTAGCGATGACAAATGATCTCATGGTCGTCCTATCTTTCGGATTGATCATGGCGGAGAGCATGGGAGCCGGACGATTTTGACTCTCTCCCGTCCCGTCCGAACCGTATAGGGTCTCCCGAGCATTAGAATGAGTAAAGCTCTTCGTAGCGCGGGTGTGGATGGCAGACGGGTCCGAACCGCGTGCCGTCTCATCACCTCGTCCCGAGTGATCGGATGGGGGTTAACCTCTTCGTAAACCATACGATCCGGTCTCCGTCACATCCAAACCAAGCTTCTGGTCTCCGTGACTCCTCCACGCCTACACTAGTAGCAACCGATGATGCTTCTCCCCCTCGGGTCTTCATCAACTGAACCACCCAGTGCCTGGCAGCTCCAATGTAACCGCTTGGATAGAAGTGAGAGAGAAACATACCTGCGCATTATACGGACTAACAACCGCCACATCCTCGGCCCTCACCCCCCCGTCCTCCACCAAACATCTCACGTGCTCCCTCACCAACATCGCCTCCCCCTCATTCCTCTTACTATCCCCATACAAACTCCTCTTCGTCACTCCCTTCTTCTTCTTCTCCTCCTCCTCCTCCTCCTCATCCTCGGTCTTCTCCGGAAAATCCCCGCCCTGGGTATCAATAAAAACCAACGGCTCCCTCGTCTCATCAACATCCCTCACATCAGGCAGCTGGTTCAACAACCTAGCCTTGACCCCCTCCGCAGCAACCAGCTTCCCTTCATATAGCTCATCAGAAGGGAACCGCATGATAGATTCGTGCATCCGGTACTGGGTGGTGAGCATCCTTTTGATTTTGGGCCCGTGGAGGGAGAGGAGCCTGTCGAACAATGTCGTTTCCAACGTGGCACCTTTCGGGATAGTTGGGGGGGTACTGCTCGCGGCGGTGTCTTTCTTGGTCTTTGCAGTCTTCTTCTCCCCAGAGGTAGAAGAAGACTTTGAAGAAGTCTTTGAAGAAGAAAAAGAAGAAGAAGAAGAAGAAGAAGAAGAGTTCAAGCTTTTGATAGTCGGCGGCAACTGCAAATGATCACCAGCACAGATTGCCTTCTTAGCCGACAGCAACGCAACCCAACACTGCGCCTCCAACGCCTGTGACGCCTCGTCAATAATCACCACGTCAAACTTTTCGTCTCGTAACTGGTACCCCCCTGAGCCATGAAGCGTTGCGAGCACGACTTTGCTTTTGGCAACGAGATCACTCACGCACTTTTTCTCTCGCTGTCTATACTCCTTGCGCAACTCCTTCAAATCAGCGTAGATGGCCTTCCTCTCCTTCCCGGAGCGGGTTTTTCGAATAGACGCTTGTTTGGCGTCCATTTCGGCCCTGACGTCCTTGACGATGGCCCCCGCCTCGCTGGTGCGAGTCAAGACTTCGAGAGAGTGGTTCAGGACGGAGGGCAGCAAACGGGCGGGGTGGCCGAGGCGGATCAAGGGGATTTTGTGCGGGGAGAGGCGCTCAACGATGTTGTCTACCGAGATATTGGAGGGGCCGCAGACGAGGATGCGGGAGTTGGGGTTGAGGGCGAGGAGTTGGAGGATTAGTTCGATTAGGGTATGGGTTTTCCCTGTCTTTTTGGGGGGTAAGTTGGTATATAAAAAGGAAAAAGGGAAAAAAAAACAAGAAAAAAACAAGAAAAAAACAAGAAACTTACCCCCGGCGGGCCATGAATAAGAGCAATCTCCTGACTCTTCAACGCAAACCTAATAGCATCCTTCTGCGACTCGTTCAAACTGGTATCAAACCACTTTATCTTTCCTTCTCCCACCTCTTCATCCTTGCTCAAATCCTCTGGAACAGGCGAAGGTGTGGTCAGGCCAAAGAGAACCCTCATAAAATAAGAGTACTCCCCCTCCGCCATCTTGGCCATCTTCTCCATCGTCCCATTCATCCTCTTCCACGTCACCTCATCAGCCAACTTAACAATCCAAACCCTCCTATCCCCCCCCACCACCTCCCCCTCCCCCTCCCCATCCTCCCCAACAGCAATCCCCAAACCCTGCCTCCCCACCCTCGTCACAACCCCCTTAACCCCCTTCCGTTCCAACTCCTTCACCTCCCTCTTCTTCCCACTGGCGGCCGGCTGCTCAGCCAGCAAGACAATATCCCCACTTCGAATCCCATGCTCGGGCAAATCACCCGAACAACTAAACGCACCATCCGGCCCCACCTCAACAACAGTCTTCCCCCCCAACCCCGTCCTCTGCGACAAAACCGTCAGGTTCGTCAGCGCAACCCCCGCGCGCTGGAGAGCAGTCGGGCTATGAAGCGACACTAGCATCGACGTCTCGTCCACTTCAGCTTGGAGCTCCGCCGCCAGAAGCGAAATCTGCGTCGAGGCAAAGGTGGGAATATCGATTGCCATTTTTTTTTTGAAGTGAACGAACCACTCTTTCTCAGATTTGAACGTGCTGGTGGTGGTGGTGCTGGTGGTGGTGGTGGTGGTGGTTGAGGAAGGGAGGTTGATCTTGAAGTTGAGAGAGAGAGTGGGTCTCCGGCTGTGAGATGCAACAAAATAATTGAAGACACTATGAGTAGGTTGACATGCCTTCAAGGATGGTCCGTAGACCTTTGAAGATAGTTTATAGGCCTTTAAAGATAGTTAACAGGTCTTCGGAAATATTGAAAAGGCTTAGTAACTATCTTTAACGGCCTAGTCGTGGTGTTTTAAGGTACGGTTCATAACATAATAGGGGTTAACTTACTTTTTGCGTGTCAACTATTTTGTGGTGAGGGAGCTTACCAAGGTTCAAGTTTGGTGGGAACTTGCTTGTGAGAAAGAGAATGCAAACGGATGCAGCATGCAAGAAATGCAAGTAATAATTTCTTGTCAAAAACCCAAATCCTTTTAATCACGATTTGGTCTTTCCAAGTTTGTTTCACATTGGTTATTCGGGCTTGTAAGGACAAGTCATCGTTCATGGGCTTATTTTCATTCTTCATGCATAGCTCTAGCGATGACCTCACCCAACCCTCAAGGTTCTCACCCACGCTATCAGCATTAAAACCCCCCTTCAGCCATAACTCAGGGTCACCACTCATACTTAATTCCACCATAGTAAACCTCAATGATCCCCCTGCACAGCAATAACCACAATCAAACTCGCCACCGTCACCGCAAAGGCAATAAACGACACCAGGATGATCGTCCCCCTACTCGCCGGAAACTTCCCCTTAATTACCCACGCCTGGCTCTCCAGATACCGATTATACCCCAAAAACAAAATCAAAATACTAACCGCCAAAAACGTCGACCCCAGCGGCTTCCCCAAATGCCTCAGCGTATACAACTGGTGATCATCATCCGCCAACGAAGTGTTCAGCCGAAACAGTTGAGTAATCGCAATCCCAATCGAGGCAAACGCCAATGACGTGCGCAACCAGGCAAGGAACGTCCGTTCCAACGCCAAGTGATCCCTCGCAACACTCCCCTTGTTCTCGAGCTCTATGCTCCTGAAATACTTCAACGTCTTCTTCCAACCACCTTCCTCTTCTTCTTCGCCATGTCTTCTCCCCGTCGTCCCATCATCAGCTTGCGACGCCGACCGGCCCTGCTCCTGGGCTGACTGTCGGGTGGATCGCCTCCGCGTCGAGTGGTTCGTCTGCGTGCCATTGTAGTAATGGATGTGTTGCTGTTGCGGCTGCGCTGTCACCGCGCCATCGATATTACCGACGCCATTCTCCTCCGGAATCGACGGCGACAGACGCGGAGAACCGGTGCGTGGTGAAGCGTTGTTGGAAAGATAATTCAGCCCGCGCAACGATGAATCCAGCAGCGGTTGTAGCCGTGGGCTGAGGTTACCGGGAGACGTGTCCGGGCCATATGATTCGGCGCGTTCTCGAGCGCCCTTGAGTAGTTAAAAGATGTTAGTTTCGTCGAGTTTATGGTGGTACTGACAACGCGCAACACAGATCCACCCGTTTCAAGCATCCCGGACTCGAAGAGCAAAGAGCAAGTTACGAACACTTTTGCCAAAGATGTTGTTGGTAGAGGAGCTAAAAATTGCCGCCATTACAAGACGGACCGGCGCCCGAGATTCGGTGGTCACGAGAAAAGAAGATCTTGAAATCGCGGCGGCGTGGAAAGGTGGGGGGGAAGAAAGTGTTTGAGTTGGTCGCGTGTGGGGAAGACCCTTCAAAAGTTCGTGTATCGGTGGCCGCAACCTGGGGGCTTGAGCTGAGTTTGGAAGATTCAACGGTCACTGACCTGTAGGATTTCATTGATCCGGTCCTGGGCTGACTTCTTCCTCATCAACGGCTGGCGACCTGGAAGGGCTCGTCCTTCTCGAGAGAGGGATTGAGGAGCAGCAGGCGACGTCGCAGCGGGTGACGAGGAGGTATCGGCTCGTTGAGCCATGATTCGATGTTTCGCGGGGCAAGGTCTTTTGTAGGGAGTTTGAGTCTATAGTGGCACGGCACAATTTACCGAAGGGCAACGCAGCAAGTGCAGGACACAGAGATGCAGGAGGGACAGTGGCGTCAGTGCGCCGCCATATTGCGACTTTTGCAACGATGCATTGAAAGAAGCTCTAGATCCTTGGCCGGCAGCCAGAGCGGATTTAACAAGTTGGAGAATCGAACCTGGATTTGCCTGCTTTATCTCCAAACTGCTCCTTTGGTTGCCGGAAGGAGCCCGGTCGCGTCATTCTGCATCCGAGTTGCCTGCCAGAATGTCAGTCGGTGGAACCGGCCATTGTGCCAATCATGTGATGCTAACTCCGGACGACTTGGCCTCACTTATTTGCGATTGGCTGGTGCTGGAGTTAAGCATTTTGATCTTCCCTCGGGCCCGGAGATTTGATACGATTAGATGCTTACTCACACATGAGCTACACATCGTGAGGTCACACAAGATATTATCCTCCTCACTTGACGTCTTTTTAAGCTGTCACGATGCCAAGTCCATTCATTGCCGAGAGGATCCAAGGTGGTTAGCCCCTCTTATCTAAGTGCCGCACCCCGCCATTCAATCGGCTCCAGGTCTTGGCTAGTCAACTATTAGCTATAATTGACACACCTGGACTTAGCCTCGCTGTGTGTACAATGCCCATGAGGAAGTAAAGGCTTCATTCCATCCTGTGTCCGGTTTGAAGCTTTAGTAATTGCTGGGTTTAACGGAGATTCCTTTTGAGTCCTTGAAAACTGAAGAGTGGGAATAAGGAACCGACAGGAGAAAACGAAGTCCCGGTGGCTTTGAGCTGTAAATTCCGCTCACCAATCCAGAGGCCTGTTATCTCCGCTGTCACCACCAGCGATTCAGCAAACAGGAGCACCAACACGCTGTCACCACTTGAGCTTGGGAAGAGTACAAATACCTGAACTCAACACACATCCAAGAACGATTGTCAAACCATCACTCTCTCTCTCTCTCTCACACACACACACGCGCATCTCAGGACAGCTCAACCTCAACACTTACCTTCACCCTCATCACCTCAACCATACCCAACAACACAATCTCCAACACCACACCCCTCCAAAATGCCCCACACAATCCAAGGCAAAACCGTCGGCAACATCGGCTTCGGCCTCATGGGCCTAACCTGGCGCCCCCAGCCAGCCACCAACCAAGAAGCCATCGCCGCCATCCGCGAAGCCGTCCTCAACAACATGACCTACCTCAACGGCGGCGAATTCTACGGCCCCCCCACCCACAACTCCCTCACCCTCCTCAAGGCCTACTACGCCCAATACCCCCAGGACAAGGACAAGATCCTCCTCAACATCAAAGGCTGCATCACCCCTTCCTTTGAAGTCGACAGCTCCCCCGCCGGCGTCGCCGAATCAGTCGCGCGCTCTGTCGAGCAGATTGGTGGCAAGGGGCTAATCGATCAGTTCGAGCCAGCGAGAAGAGATCCCAAGGTTGAGATCGAGGACACGGTGGCTGCGCTGCAGAGGGAGGTGGAAAAGGGGAATATCCGTGGGATTTCCCTTAGTGAGGTCAGCGCCGCGACGATCAGACGCGCGGCAAAGGTGGCAAAGATTGAGAGTGTGGAGGTTGAGTTGAGCTTGTGGCAGACGGAGCCGTTGGAGAATGGGGTTCTGGAGGCGTGCGCGGAGTTGGGGATTGTGGTTTTGGCTTATAGCCCTTTGGGGAGGGGGATGTTGACTGGCCAGATCAAGGGGTGGGAGGATATCCCTGAGGGCGACTACCGGCGGGGACTGCCGAGGTTTCAGCCGGAGGTGTTTGGGAAGAACATGGAACTGGTCAAGGAGGTGCAGAGGTTGGCGGAGAGGAAGGGTTTGACGGCGGCGCAGATTGCGATTAACTGGGTGCTGGCTCTGTCAAGGAGGCCGGGGATGCCGGTGATTATCCCTATTCCGGGGGCGTCGAAGCCGGAGAGGGTGAGGGAGAATGCGGTGGAGGTGGAGTTGAGCGAGGAGGATATGAGGGAGATTGAGACGGTGTTGAAGACTTTTGAGGTGGTGGGGGAGAGGTATAATGAGCATGGGATGAAGATGTTGGGGGGTGAGTATTAGTTGGAGACTGTAAGGGGGTAGGGTTTGGTATATTTGGTGTAGAGCTTGTAAAGATAACAACAAGATGTTGAGTCAGTCGTTACCTACAGATAGAATAGACAATTTCGCTCCATTACACCGTATAGTGGTTCGCTTGCCTGTGATGGTGAGACGCTCCCTGATACGAAATGATCAACAGCAAAGACAATAACTAGGAGTTTTATGTAGATATTGCATTGGGAATGAATGCGTGTCCTGAGTAGCTTGTCATGTCATGGCCAACATAACTGACACTCGCCCGCATCTTATCAACAATAATCATGGTATTGTTGAAGCTGAAGATGAATTGGGAAGTGTTGGTCAGCGTGTAATTGATAAGATTATGAGCCATGCCCCACTTTGAGCTAGCTCTCGGGCACGGGCATTTCGTCATCCCCAGAGCTCGGCAAGAGTGGGGTTCCAAGTCAATGTCACAGCACAGCGGGAAGCTTGGTCCTGTCGCGAGCGGGAGCTTCTTTTTGGTGAAGAATCCGAGCTTCTTTTGTTGCTACAACATCCGCTGAACAATCACCACGACAGAGACCCTCACACTTGCGCGCGCGCGGGACGACATATCAGCCGCGTCATCTCAACTGTACAGAACATTCACAAAGCTTGTGTAATTAAGGTCGTCAACAACACCCGCGAGACAAAACACAGCGAGAGCAGCCTGTCTAACTTTTTAAATCCGAGACCACTTCCCATCTTGCTCTTCAACCTCAACTCTCACACCCATACGGGGCACTGAACCGGCCAAAATGAAACTCGATCCCAATAAAACCACCATGTCCCAAAACTACCGCGGCTCCGGCTCCTTCGCGACCTTTCTCATCATAGGCCGTTTGTCTCTCCCCCCTTTCCCACCCACCATATACTAACTAACCCCCCCCCCTTCTCAGCGGTCTGCTTCTTTTTAGGAATCCTCTTCGCCTCCTTCCCCTACGACTTCCCCCTCCTCTGGTCCCCCAACCCCATCACCCCCCTCCACATCTCCCAGATCGAAACCCATCTCCGCTTCATGCACGCCGCCCCCCCTTTGATCTCCCGCCTCCTCCACATGATCATCGCCGTCGGCTTCCTCGGTTTTTTCACCAAGCTCTACCGCGCCGCCGAGTCCAACTTTTTGTTTGATGGCGGCTCCTTGTTGCTCTATCTCATCGCTGCGGGGGTGTACATCACCAACGTAGTCACGCCAATGAATGCGCTTGCCGAGCAGCTAGAGGGTGAGGGCGGAGAGAAGTTTGCTGTTCACAACGGACCGCTGACGGGGGAGGTGGAGCTGACGAGGGAGGAGAGCTTGAGGGTGCTGAGCGCGAGTCATACTATTTTGGCGTTTGTGCTGGTGGGGGTGTTGGTGCTGCAGGCGGGGCAGTGGTATGCGGAGAAGAGGGAGAGGGAGGATTATGCAGCCTGGGTGGCGAGGGGGGAGCCGGTCGAGGTGATGGATTCGGATGAGGAGCAGGAGAAGGAGGAGGAGAGGGGGGAGGGGAAGAAGGATGCTTGAATGTGTGGGGATGATATGCCGGGAGGAGGGCGTTGGTAGTCAGGATGGTGGTTTTTTTATTCTTGGGAATGATGATGGCAAGGATTTCTTGGATTCCTGTTCTATTTGTTGGGAATTTATATGCCTTGCAAACTGGGAGTGACAGTTGGAATGAGAGGAGAGAGAGAAGGATAACGTAGATATCTTTTATAATACCCCGGAAATCGCCATACCTAACCTTACCCATGTCGTATCGTATTATCAGGTTTTAGCAAGTTATGTGTCATGATTTGAGCGAGTACACTAATTCATTGTTGTCCACGTCTATCCTTTAGATGCTGAGCCGGTTGTCATATCTTACTACGTACCAAAACACCCTCCCTCCCCTACGATCCACCGCTAGCCGGCCGGTTTAGGATTTATCCTTCATCTTCCCGCAGACATTGCAAGTCCACCACTGGCTTTCCATCCTGTTCCCGCAGTACGAACACCCCCAATATGACGGTTGAGGTTTTGACGGCGCCGAACTCGAGTTCCTTTTGGTGGTGGTAGTCGTACTGCTCGAAGCGGATGTGCTATTCCTAAACGGGTTCCTGCTGCTCCTTCGCGGGTTTGGCTGCTCGGGGGGGTTGCTGCGCGACGTGTGTCTCTTGCGGGGTGGGAGGGGCGGGCTGGAGGAGGAGGTGAGGTCTACTACTTCTTGTTGCTGTTGTGGTCGGGGTGGTCTGGAAGAGGAAGGATCAAGAGCCGGGCCGGGAGCAGCGCACATCTCGCAGTTTTGGGGGCGCTGGAGGGAGTTGTGGTAGGTACATCTTGGACACTCCCAGTAGGCATCTTTGTCGGAGAAAGGAGGGGGGGAGACGGTTCGGATGATTGGGGTAGCTGCTGGTGGTGGTGGTGGTGGTCGGGTTGTGAGGGGAACTGGCGGTGGTGGGCTGGCGGGTTGGTGGGGGGGTGGGTAGTATGTCGGACCACCGGCGAAGCCGTCGCCGATTACTGGGGGACGGGGGGCTGGTTGGGGGGAGTAGTACTCTGTTATTGTGCCTTTGGATACTGGGGTTGAGGTTGGACGGGAGCGGGAAGAGGGTGGGAGGTAGGTGGTGGTGGTGGTGTTTGGTTGTTGTTGTGGTGGATAGTAGCTGTTTGGTCGTTGTGGCGGGCGGTAAGTGTTGCTGCTTGAGCCTTCGCCGTTGATGAGAGTTCCTCCGCCGTTGCCGTATGGATTTTCAGCTGTCGGTGGAACGTAAGAGCTGCCGTATTTCCGCTTTTCGTCTTCTTGGACGAGTTCCCAGAGGGCTTGGGCAATGGCTGCTTCGTTGGCTGCGTCTTCCTCGGCTTGGGTCTTGAAGCCGTTTCGCCTCCAGGTCTCGGATATTTGGCGGATTTCCTCCTCGTTGCGGTTCTCGTTTCCACAACCCTTGTCGGTGCGGTTCCGTCGCTCGACAGTATCGGCGATGATGTTCCTGATGTTCCGACCTGGGGCTGGCTTTGAGCCGCCTAGTTTGTGACCGGCCTCCTTTTTGCTTGCTTCCTTTTCTGCCTTGCGTCTTTCGGCTTCAATGCGAGTTATGCGTTGGATTTCGGAATATGGCACTTGGCCGCCCAGTTTGTGGCCCTTGGATAGGAAACCCTCGCCTGTGTAACCCTTCATAAACAGACCCTCCAGTTCTTCTCTGAGCTGGTTCCATAGTGCATGAAAGACCTGGTCGTGGGGGCCGTGGACGATGTGAGAGAGTTCGTGGAGCATGGTGTCCATGACTTGCTCAAAAGGCAAGAATTGATTCCTGTCTCCGGCATATCGAAGTCGGAGGAGGATTCGCTGCCCCCTGTTGTAGTTTAGGCCGAGGAGGTTGTACTGATCTGGGTAAAACTCGCATAGTTGCCCTACTTTCCAGTGTCGAGCTCTCATTATGGGCTTGACAACGGAGGCGATCCGCTTGAGCATGTGGAGGGCTTCATCTTGGCGGGGAAAGTCACGAAGATGGGTATAAGAGCCGATGCAGGAATCTATCTCCCTGGGGAGTTCGCGAACCATCTTTTCCGGGTTTTCTTCTGAGATTTGGCCTTTTTGAATCACAACGCGAAGTTTGCTCTTTTGCGTTCATGAAATGAAGTATATGGTTGGGTGTACGACTTCGCTCGAGACGGAAGGCTGAACCTTACCAACCTTGAGTTCTGAAAGAGAGACTGTGGAAGGAAAGAGAAGATAGAGACGTGATTAGAAATAGCTGTCAAGTATGGATGAAAACGACAGAACCGGCCAGAATTTCGAGACAGCTCACCATCAACTATTTCCTCCGTGCCCGAGTTCAGAATAGAGGCTTTCGTCAGGCTGCCGCGTCATCTGCTAGGCCTGAAGGAAGCTCACATGAGTGGCGCCGGAGCGCATTCACACACAATCCAAAGATTGAGCTGGCAGTTGGTGGCAACTGGTCTGACTTTAGGCAGCGCTCTTACACTGAGTAGTTGACGGGTTAGGGTTATGTGTGTGTAAACTTTTCATTCTCCCACCCAACCAACATCCAGCCCGAGCTTAGCAAATCTACCAAACACAACAGTCAAGACACCGAGGCCATGCATCGCACACGTGGTTGCGACACGCTGTGTAATATACACAAACACACCTTACCTCTTCAGCTCTGCGGCCTCCCTTTTTTATGATTTTCGGATCGGCAGGGGACCCGGAGGCGGAGCAGGGTCCACGGCAGCAAACCGAAGAGACCCCTCCTCCGATCGACGTTCAACTCGGAGTACCGGCTCACCAACAAACAGATGACGGCCAATTCTTGAATGCGAGAACGGTGGAGCTTGTTCGTCTTCAAGTTCTTTTGTTTCAAATAAACAAGCTTTTCTCCCTCAAGTGATGATTGGTGGCAGGTCACCCGGATATACTTAATTTTATGGCCGAGATATTTCAAGGGGGCGACAGCATTCCGACATGCTGGTTGGCGAGCGGCCCTTTTCACCACCAACGATTTTCTGTCGTACCACACCGTTAGCGGTCACCAAACAGGTCCCTGGAGGGCGATCGGTTTGCTGCAGGTGTTCCTCCAAGGTCCACCGCTGCAAATTGGGATAACCGCAGAAACCGACTTTGGCGGTTTCGAACCGTTGAAGATCAGGAATGGAGACTCATTTGCGGAGCACCGAGTGGTGCTACCAGCCTCTTGGTCTCTTGACCTTGTTGAAATGCATTCCATCCGTTCCGGTTGATCGGTATGGGGTTTTGTGTTTTAAATAGGAGCACCTAACCCGGGTTGCCCTTGGTTTTAAATATCAGTCTATGACCGCTCGACCGAGACTGGTCTTTTTGTTTGCCAAGTGTTGAACTCACTTGAACCTCGTTCCTTAGTTTTTCCTCGTCAACCACACTCGAGGGATATCATACTCCCTCTCGTCATTCTTTTTTCCCTTGCTTTTGGTTTTCAGTTCCTTCATTCTCTTCTTGGTTTTGCTTTGACGGCATAGTCATTCATTCATTCATTCATTCATTATGAAGTTCTGGGCTGCGGTCGCTGCGGTGTCCCTCTTGACTGCGACTGAGGCTGCTGCTGCTCCTCAGGTCCTCCAGGCGAATCCGTCTGATGTCAACTCTCGCAACATCGAGGGCCGCTCATTCAAGCTCGCCCAGATCAAGAATGTACATTTCAACCAGCACGGCAAAGGCCCCAGAGCCCTCGCTGCCGTCTACGAAAAATACGATATCGAACTTCCCGAGACCCTTCTTATGGTGCTGCGCCAGATTCTCTTGGACATCGGCTTTGACCTGCGGGCTAGGTCGTTAATGTCCGCCCGTGCTCCCGACAACGCCACAGCACCTTATAACAACAACACGGGGCAGGGAGAAGTGACTGCTACTCCCATCCCCTTCGACGTCGAGTACTTGACCCCGGTGGATATTGGGAACCCTCCTCAGACGCTCCCCCTTTGCTTCGACACGGGATCCTCTGATCTGTGGGTGTTCAGCAGCAACACGCCCGTGTCTCAGCAAGGTGGACAGAAGTTGTTCCACATCGACAACAGCACGTCGGCACAAAAGCTCCAGAACCACACTTGGTCCATTCGTTATGGTGACGGCAGTGGTTCATCCGGCGAGGTCTACCTTGACACGGTCGACGTGGGGGGTATCAAAGTGGAGAATCAGGCGGTAGAGACCGCTAACCAGGTTTCCTCGTCCTTCACCCGCGATGAGCATTCCTCGGGTATCTTGGGACTTGGCTTCCAGTCCATCAACATGGTCCGCCCGAACAAGCAGAAGACGTTCATTGACAACGCCTTGAAGTCGCTGGCCATGCCCCTTTTCACCGCCAACATCCGCAAGGCAGCGGGTATGTCCTGGTCCCTCTCTTTGCCAGATTGTCTTGCTAACCACGAAACAGAGGGCAACTACAACTTCGGCTTCATTGACGAGACCGAGTACCTCGGCAACCTCACCATGATCCCCGTCGACGCCGCCAGCGGCTACTGGAAGTTCAAGGGCACGGCCTTTTCCACCGGGTTCAACGGCACAAACAGCGCCATCTCGGACATTGTCGTTCCTCTCGAGCACCCTGCCATTGCTGACACGGGCACCACTCTCCTTATGATTCCCGAGGCCATCGTCCAGGCTTATTACCGCCAGGTTGCGAATGCTTACGACTCCAAGATCTACGGCGGCTGGGTCTTCCCTTGCAACTCCACCTTGCCAGATCTTACTCTGTACATTAGCAGCTACAAGGCTGTGATTCCCGGTGAACTGATCAACTTTGCCCCGGCTGATTTGGATGACCCTGCTACTGCAACCATCTGCTATGGTGGTGTTCAGAGCTCGAGGGGCTTCCCTTTTGCCATTTATGGAAATGTTTTCTTCAAGGCTCACTGGACCATGTTTCATGTTGAGGAGAAGAAGCTGGGGTTTGCGCCCAGGAGCGGAGAGTAGATTTGGAGGATGGAGAGAAGGACAGTTTTTAGGTGTATGTGAAGTTTTTGGGGGTATTTTCTGGCACTGTATTACATGATAGAGGGTGGTTGATCTGGACAGAACGGTCGTTGGACTGGAATCCAAAGTTCTGTCGAATAGAATAATGGGAATGGCTTCGTTTCGTTTAGGCACCGAGCTGTGACTTGTATGTTACGCTCAGTTCAGAATAGAGAGAACCGCAGAATGATGAAGCGCACGTTATGGAAAATATGTAAAGGAAATGACCAGTGTCACCATTATAAGCATAGGTCGGTCTGTCCAGAGAGGGTAAAAGTGAGGCGTGTAAGTGACCCTAACCCTGACATCTTTGACTGCCACTTTAAGTCCGGCGGCGCGCTTTTCAAATTCTCGATAAGCGCAACAACGCGTCCGATAAAGCGACGACCAGCTTCTTGAGCTCTCTCTCGACCACAAGATTCTTTTTCGAAACCTTGACAACCAGGATTTCTGGGCATTTTTCACACTGCGCATTTTATACGAAACAGCGAGCGAGTACTATAATCGATATACCACCCCCCCGCGACCACTTACCCAACCGATCAACCTTTTGATACCCCTCCACGACGCCCATATCGAAACCGCAATCATGCTCCGCCGCCCTCTAACAACCCTAACGATCACCCCCGAAGACATAGCCGACTACGAGGACCGCCTGGCGGAGAAGGAGCGGATCCAAGCCCGGTTTGTTGCTCGTCGGGATAGGGAGGAGCGTCGATCGCTTGGCGTCCCTGAGACGAGAAGACGGGTTATTCCTTCTTCTTCTCCCCCCCCGCCGCCACCGTTGCCTCAACAATCGGAGTCGGAAGAAGAGGAGGAGATATCGTACTATGCGAGAGCGCAACAGCAAGCTAGACAGGTGAGCTTGTCTTTTCAGGGACAGCAAACGCCTGTGCAGGGTGGGGATGGTGATGAGGATGTTGAAATGATGAGTGCGCCGCCGCTGCCGCCGAGTACGGGGGTGCCGCTGACGAGGGCGCAGGCTAGGATGGGGGGACATGGGGATATGGAGACGCCGAGTGGTGTTAGGGGGGGTGGTGGGCCGGTGAGGAGGAGTGCGAGGGAGAGGGAGAGGGAGAGGGAGAGGGAGAGGGAGAGGGAGAGGGAGAGGGAGGCGGAGGTGATGGGGCCGCCGCCGGTTATGGGGGGAAGGGTGAGGGCTGCTGCTGGTGGTGCTGGTGGGAGGGGGAGGGGGCAGGGGCAGGAGATGGTGACGCCGGAGACGAGAACGGGGGGGAGGACGAGGGAGGAGAGGATTGGTGCTGCGCCGCCTCAGGCGCCGAGACGAGGGAGGAGGGGGGAGTAGGAAAGATGGCTATATTGGGAAGAGTGAATAAGGGAGATCGCAGGATGTTGGAATTTGGTTGCGCATTATGGGATATATAATGGGAGTTTGGCGATGTGTATGATGGATGTTGTATAGAGGATGGGATTTGGTAGGATGTTCTCATCTGAGAGGGCGATATGTTTTCGTGGTTTTGGCAGGAAAGGGGATGTATTTGCCATGGTCGTGTCGTCCATCAAGTCAGATGTATCAAAGTTTACCCACTTGGTAAGCATCTGAACAGACAAACACTAATATCGCCAGGAAGATTCCACCTCTCCTACTATATGCATGCTCCTCGACATCCACACCTTTGGGGGGAGAGTTTTTATTACATAAAGTTCTAGACTATCAGCTGAGATTGAATCAGCCTTGTGGTGAGTACCTTCGAGTGAAGAATAGCATCATGGAGTCGTTAGGTAGGCAGCGAGGAGGAGGAAAGTTTTGGAACGGCACTTCGATGTCTTTGACGGATTGTGATCTTGGCGTATAAGTAGGCAGGGAGATGTGAACAACTTCTCCAGACATCCAGAGGCATTCGAGTTCACGGCCATCATTCCCTCAATAAACCTTCAGCTCAGCTAGCCACCATGTCTTCCTTGCAACCCTCAGAGATCATTCGCGGTTCTCAACACCATCTGCGGCAGGATGTCACCAAGCTTTGTCCCAAAGATCTCGACCTCCTCGTCCGTGGAGTTCAGAGAATCCAAGCGCTTCCATCAAGTCATCCGGATCCCTTCGCCCAAATCGCAAGCTACCACGGAATCCCAGCATGGTACTGTCAGCACGGCAACGTCCTTTCCCCCCTCTGGCACCGCGCCTATATCCTTCGTCTGGAACGTGCCCTTCGAAACGTGTTGGAAGATGAGAGTTTTGAAATGCCTTTTTGGGACGAAATGTCCAAAGAGTCGGCCAAGAAAGGGCCTCCTTCCATCTTGACGAGGAAGACAGACGAGTGGAGTGATGGTTCTGGCCCCAGGAGCATTTGGATGTCGAATCGCACATTCATCTGTTGGGTTATACTTATGAGAAGGTGAGGGGAACCAAGGTCTATAGCTTGATTCATACACATGCGGGTGTGGAGGGGGTGGGGATGGAGGGGGCGAAGATATATATCAACCTTTGCAAGGTAGATCGAGTCGGTCCAAATCACGGCTGGACAACACGAATATCTGGTCCCCGTTTGGCACTTACTTTTGCCCCCTTCCACAAATAGCCACTGCATGTTTAGATTAACATCCACCCCCAACACCATCTTTTCAGACCTGTGTGTTTTTACTGCAGTATCTCTCGTTCCCTTTTTTGACTACGAGCTATTCATCAAAACCAGTACAACTCCCCGCTGAAAAATGCCATTTTTGCTCCCAGGTGGGGCCTTCGATATATACCTCTTTCACACAGCACTTGCAGCTTTTCAACCTCCCTCCTTAACACAATCTATATAAGCCCAATTTTGGACAGAAGATATCACATACGACCATACCTTCAAGAAAACTCGGCATCCCGTCCGCTCTGCCCTAGATAAGCTTGAAAGGGCCAGATCAGTACTCAGGTGGGTGACCACTGGGGAATCCCTGGTGTTGTATGTTTTTGCCTCTCTTCTTTCTCTTTTTCCTCTTGTTTTTTGAGGAGTCTTGGTAGACTGTCACTCATCAAGTGCCATAGATCCGCGTCTACATCACTTGAGCCCCCTATTACTACTTACAACCCCTAATCACTACCATCGCCATTACACCCAAGGAAGTACCCCGGCACAGCCACCAAGTATAAAACCATGCTCAAGAACGAGATGCAACCCGGAGGTGGACGATAGTGGCAGAGGGTTCGACGGTAATGACGACGACGACGACTACCCACAGGATTCTGAATGGAATACAAGAGCTTGAAAAGGTCTTTGTCTTGGGATGCCATACATAGTCTCTATCGCATGCCAACCCTTCTGCAGCAAGGCTGCGCTCGTGCTCTGCAACTTTACGACGGGCTCATGTCTCTCCCTCCCGTGCATGAATTGCGACCATTTGCCGATATATTTGATATTAATTGAGTGGTCGCGACATTGCCGCCGAAGCGGGGTCACTGATAGGGCGTCGTGCCTCCATTACAATGTCCAGCCCCTGGGAAATACACGCGGACTGTAGCACGCCGTTTTTTTGTTCGCCCGAGAAAGCTCTACAACTCCAGTTTCTTCGACTGATCACACGATGGAGGTCCTAGGGGCTATCCTCGGAGTCTCAACCATTGTTGTCCGCACCTCATCCACGGTTTACTCCCTCGTCGACACCTGGCGCGGGGCACCCGAAGGCCTCCACCGCTTGCTTGATGACCTCCGGCGTTCGCAGCAATTTTTTGAGGAGACAGAAGCGGGGCTGAGGGAGATGTATCTTGGGTTATCAGAGGAGGCTCTCAAGTCGGCATCGTTTGCGTCTGTTGCTGAGGCGCTGGTCGGGCTCTTTGAAGACGCGACTGTGGTTATTGGGAGGATTGAGAAGATGATTGAGAATGTTATCGATAAAGACGGGCTGGAGAGCGGAGAGCGGAGGCCGGAAGATCTAGGGAAGAGGAGGAAGTTGGTTTGGTTGAGACAAAGTACCACGGTAGCTGGTTTGAGAAAGAGCTTGAAGAGCGCTACGGTAGCGATCTATCGATTGTTGGTTGTGCAGAATATGTGAGTGTCTTCACTATGGCTGTGAGGTTAGCGCTTCTGACTGTAATGTTGCTGTTGAAGCCGGGTGTCTCTTGGTATCGGCGCGGCGGTTGAACGGTCGACAGCTGAGCTCAAGTCCCACATTTCTCATGCTTTGGCGAGCGAGATAATGCCAGAGGTGGTCTCCAAGGTCGAAGAACTGAGAACCAATATGCTGTCCGAAGTGAGAGATCCAATTCTTCGACAGATGGCGAGATTGGAGGATTGTCTTGCCAGCTTGCGACAGTCGACGATCGCGCTATGGAAAATGAAGGTATCGAAGCACGAAACACATATCCGCAGGCCCCATGTAACCGCCACAGTCAACGTCGTCGTCGCTGCGATCTCCATTGTCCCTGTCGATGTCACGTAATAGCGAACTATTCGCTACAGTACGACACCTGGAAGTTGTCATTATTTGGCCTGGTGGTTAGAGTGTCTGGTGGCTCTATCGGCAGAGAATGCACGTCTCAGGCTTGTGTCAACACAAACTTGCCCCGGGCTAAAGAGGTCATGCTACACTACAACTGCCCGAACTGGCTATACCGAGGAGGCATATCAGCCTTCTTTTCAAGCAATATGCATGGCACACCCGAGTTAAACATCCGCATGTTCAACCGTCTGGAAACTGGAACACCGGGCACGGCCACAAACATCTTTGGTTACATTGAAAGAGGGAATGTCGAAGGCGTCAGACAATTACTTCAAGACAAGCGTGCATCTGTATACGACGTTCGAGGCAGTACCGACGAGACCCCACTGCTCGCAGCCCTTTATAGGGTCAACATCCCCATGATTCGACTTCTATTACAAGCAGGGGCTGACCCATTCGCTGAGGCTGACAGGGACCCCAAGGTCCTATACGAAGCGATTCAGATACACCTATCCGGCAGAGCTGGGTCCCATGAGCTCATAGAGTTGATACCCGCCTTCGAAAGTATTCAGTTATCTCCTTTACACCTTATTGTCAGCGGAGTGCTACATGCGAATCTTGAAGAAGCTCTCGGCAAGCCGGAGTACCTCTCTTACCTGAACCATGTTGATCCGGAGAGCACATGGAGCCCACTTGATATGGCAGCATTTAAGGGAGACACAGAAGCCGCCTCGAAACTCCTGAAGGCGGGCGCGTCGGTATCGTTGAAAAAGAAACACGGGACGCCACCCCTATTTCAAGCATGTTGGTTCAGCCACTACGAAATAGCCAAACTGCTTGTTGAGGCCGGTGCAGATGTGAACGCGGTCATTGATGATCTCGGCACAACACCAATCATTTGTGCTGTAAACGCAATAGGGCATGCCGTTGACGGTAGGATCGTGTCATTGCTCAGGCAACATGGCGCTGATGTCAATTGCGAGACATGGAGAGGCGCGACACCTATCTGTTTTGCCGCTTCGCGAACGAGCCCAAATGCAGTAACTTTACTCGTCGAGCATGGTGCTAATGTCAATCATGTTGACAAGGATGGTGACACACCCCTCATCTATGCTGTCTTCTACTCGCGGCACGAAAACGTCAGAATTCTACTTGAGCGCGGTAGTGATTATCGCTATAAAAACCGAGACGGGAAGAGTATTCTTCACTACTTGGCGGCAGTTGCCGATGTCGAGATGCTCAAAATCTTTACAGACGCCAAGATGCGGGGGCTTGCTGATGATCTGGACAGCGGTCAGAAGATGAAGACGCCCATCGAAATCTTCAACCAGCGAGAGTCGACAGCGGAGCTTCGTCAGGCGTTTAATGAGCTGCTGGAAAGTATTAAAAAAGATGATGAAGAGGAATCTGAGGGAAGTGATGAGTTTTGTGATGCTGTTGAAGAGCTATAGCAACATGGTTATTGTTGACATTGTGCAACGATTCCAGGGGCTGGTAACAAGGGGCAACCAACATTTGTGCACAGCTTATTCCACCGACGACAACAGCTGTATCCTAAACACACCACCCAAAAAACTTTTTTTGTTCCCAACAGTTATATAGTTATCTCACTGAAAATGATCCTGACAGTTTCGCAACCATTTTTCAAAATGAAAAAAAAAAAAGAGAAAGAGAGAGAAAGGAGGGAGTTAGATAAAAACACGGGGGGTTTCTCCTCACTTGAACAAGAAGACGGCACGACCCAGCAGTGCTTGCACCAACTCATCACCCGACCGTTACTGCCCAACCATCGTAAAAACTCGTACCCACTTGATTCAACTCTCACTGTTACTCTTTCTCTCCCTATCTAACCACACCCATCACCCGCTAGTCTCACATCACACTTCTACTCGCCTCCTCCACCAGCAAACCTCCCTCATAATATGATTCTTCCACTTAAACAAGCACATACGACCATAAGCAGCTGAAAATACGGGATCCCGTCCGCTCTCCCCTAGTCAAACAGCTGACTGCCAGACTAGTACTCAGGTGGGTGACCACTGGGGAATCCCTGGTGTTGTATGTTTTTGACTTGTTTTGTAGTCCTTACATCTATCTCACTTTCATTTTCTTTTGAAAACCGTCAAAACCTTTTTGTGCAGTGTACCCAAAAAGAAAGGGGAGTATTTTACTATCATGTTTTTACAGCAACGGGTGAAAAGACGTTTTGGAGACCACTTTTGGTTGCCCCTAAATCATCGTTCTCCAATGTCAGCACTTGGATTTGACGTTGTCAGTTCTGGCACTGTTACTTTAGTTATTTTTTTTTTCTTTCACAGGGACTGCCATAAGCGCAACGGGAAAGCAGACTATCGCTGGATACAGGTTTGGGTAGAAACAAGCCGAAACACATGATGGGCTAATAAGGTGTGAGGAACTTGGCTCGATTGTCCGGCTACTCCCAGCTGATTTGGTAGAGCTCTATCCAGATTGAAATCATGATCAAGCAAAGAGTGCTGTCATGAGCACAACAAAGCCTGCCATCCTGAGGCTGGAAGTGACAAGCTTACCCCCAGCAGAGTCTGGAGTTTGCGTGTTGGCCGCTGGAGCGTCCGTTGCGCCCGTTGAAGATGAAAACGACGACGAAGAAGATGAACCAGAAGCTGGTAGACAAAAAGCATTAGCTCGTCTTCCCCTGTTATTTTTTTGAATTTAAAAAACCAAGTACTCACATTCATCCCGAGACTCGTGCAGCCCACCGGTCGTGATGAGCCCCGTAGGCGCAGCGCCAAAATCTAATTTCTCCACCCCCTGCGTGATAACAACCATCTTGTACACCCCCGTCGTCCCATCAAGCTCAAACGTCGGCGTCGGCTCCTTCCCCATCGAAGTTGATGTGCAATCCACCAGATTAGGTGCCCTCACAGGGAAATCAGTAAACCTCCCCTCAGAATCGGTAGTCTGAATGGTGATGGGCTTTGTTCTCGGCGTGCAAGTCGCCTGGTAGGAGAATGCGGTCCCTCGTGCGCTGATGTTCAGTGTCACGGCTGCGTTGTAGGGCGCGCCGGCTTCGATGAAGGTCATGGTGCCTACCATGTTATTCAGGTAAGAAGCCCTATCGGGGACTTGAGTCCATTGACACTCGCCGGGGGAGTTGCATGTCAGGCGGTAGGTTGTTGAGCCGGAGGTTTGTCCGACCACTGAGATCGCGGAGCCGGGGAAGTCGAAGCCCCAGTCTAGGATTGGGACGGTGGTGCTGCTGGTGGTGGTTTTTTGGGCGGACGAAAGGGGGAGTTGGAGGGCTGAGAGGCAGGCGAGATAGAGGACTGTAGATACCATGATGGGCATCCAGGCGACGTGATGTTGTCATGAGACATGAGGATGAGGGTGTAGCCCCTATTTATCAACATTTTCTCTCCAGCCGTTTGATTGCCCCTGCTATCAGTTAGGTAATTGTATGGTTGCATCCAGCGAAGCAGACCCACTGTTTTCCAGGTTCTATCAGAAAAGCAGGTCCGAGGTTTAGACTGATCCTTCAACAGGGCCTCTGCAATACCGGGGATAGGATATTTCAAGACTTGTCTCTTCCCCTGCCCAAATCCCCATCTCGACCAAACTCAGGAGCCATCTATAACGCTACCGCTCACCAGGTTGATATTGATTTGCATGAAACAACTTGGGAAGAGATTATCTTGGTATTCCACATTGAACAGTTAATCCACAATGCCATCAAACCACAGAAGATAGTGATCAACTCAGATTCAGCAAGCCTCCCGTGGGGACTCCATCAAGGTCCAAGCCTGACATCATTCACCACAAGTCTCAACGGCATGCCCATTACTGTTCTCATCACTGTCAAATCAGTTCTTCTCATCCCCCAGTTCCTCTTTGCTTGCAGTGAGTAAGCGCCAGCCGTCATGCCCCCGCCCGTCGGTGACTTCCCTCCCGCTCGCATCTTTCCACCTTCCCCCCCTCCCCCGAAGTGACCGTCCACCCGTTCCCTCCTGCCCCCAGAACCATTGATAGACACATTCAACCTCAAATCAAGCAGCTCGATCCCAACAGAAGCCGTCATTGGTGTAAGCTGTTTAATGATGATGACAAGAGTATCCGTGTTTCAACCTAATAATAGGTGGTCCGTTCAACTCCTGTTAGAAACAACATCTAGGCAAAGAATGAGGTTTCATTCTTCATGATGGAGAACCACCTCAAAATATCTGAAGACACATATTTTTTTTATAAATTTTTTTTATTTTTATTTTTTCAAGTTTTCTGAAAACACGTTTTAGAAGAGGGCGGTACATCCCTTTTCAATCTGCTCTTGAGAGGAAAAAAGAAAAATGGAGGAACGTGGGAGAGGGGGCCAGCAAATGTATAACTGCACACTACCCGCCTGCGCTGGCAAACAAGCTCAAGGTTTTCGACATGACAAGTGCAGGTGAGGCGTTTGTGGACACGCGTGATGGCTGCGTTTTTCATTCACACGCCGTGGACAGGAAAATGGGGAGACTGCCATAAGCCTTGGAAGAGAATCAAAAGGCCTTGAAAAATTATCAACAGGCGTTAAAAGATAGTCAAGAGGCCTTGCAGAGATAGAATGAATGGCCTTGAAAAAATGACAATTAGAGGCATTTCAAACTATCCTCTCAGGCTTTGATTTTTCGTTGCAGTCTCTTATTCTTTGTCCGTGATGTGTCTGTGGTGCGAGGTGGCGGGCAGTAGCCAACTCAAAACAAGCCAAAAGAAAAAGTCCACTTCGGTCATCAAACTTGTGAATAACAGCTTTCCAGCCACCGGAGTAATACCCAGGTGGGCGATACCATTGGGGAATGTCCGGTGTTGCATGCTTTTTGCCGTTTTGGCTCCCTTTTCTTTGACAAAATGTCGGTTCGCATATCCCAGAAAGAGAGCCAGCACCCCTGGGGAAATAAAAAGGGGGTGTTTTGTTTGGTGTGGATTGGTGGACTGTGATTGGTGTGTTGGAACCTTGGCCAACTATCCCCCAGACAAGCAATCCAGCTGTTGTTTGATGGGATCCCGAGCTCTCTGTTGCTGGTGCATCGTTTAGATGCCTGGATGAAGACTCGATACTCCCCCGGGCGCATAAAAAAAGAACTGGGAGCAATTTATAAGTTCAAGCAACGTTTGGCGAAAATATTCGCGAAGACGAGACTAGATCTTTCAGTGCAAAAGAAATGGTCACAAATAACCTGCATGTAAAAGCAAGCTAGAATCAACCTACCCTTTCAACCCTGCCCTAGGCTAAATGACACTGCATCACAAAAGACAATTCAATTGCAAAATGACGATGACTTGCTGCTCCAAACAAAGTAGACAACCAACTCTATTCCTCAACCAAAGAAATCTACAAAACAGACTCCCCAACCAAAGTATACACCAACCTGACCTCCTCCCTCGCGCCAATAGCATTGCCAGTAGCGTACATGAACCTCTCCACATCACCAACAGGATAAAGACGGCCAGACACGTGGTACAGCTTGATATCGGGAGCTAAATCAACATCTCCAGTCAGTAAACCACACCTAATACAAACAGTCAAAGCAGGAAGAAAACTTACCCCCTCCATCAGTAGCAACCCACTGCCAGGTAATCTCCCTCGTCTCCGTATCAACGCTCCAAATATCACTCGCGTACTTGTTCTTCCCCCCATCCACCGTCTGAGGAACCGCCCCCGGCTCAGTAGGCGCGACAAACTTGAGAGAACCATAATTATCCTCCAGCTCGACGATAGTACTAGGATGGCTATCCTTGTTAAACCCAAGCGGGCCAAACGAGGAGCTCAGTCGCAGCTGGGACCCGACAGTCTCGTTCTCGAGGAGGTTGAATTCGAATAAAGTAGGCTGCTGATTGTTGCTGTTTGTGATGGCGGGACCGTTGCTGTTGTGGATCCATCCTAGGGGGGTACCCGCGTTTTTGCGGATAGCCTCGATTTTGATCATGCGCTTGACTGGCTTGGGAGCGGGCTTGGCAGTTTCGGTGGCGATGGCGGTGGTGTGGATTGTTTCGGTTGTGGTTTCGGTGATGGTGGTTGCGTCGGTGAGGGTGACTGCATCGGCGGTGGAGGTTACGGTGCTGATGGTGGGGGGGAGGCTGAGGCAGGAGCAGGCTTGGGAGATGTACTTTTCGCCGTAGCTGGTTGGGAGCCAGGTTGGGTAGGCATTGTCACGCTTTGCGGGGGTGACGGTGACGGTGATGCTGGGAGACTCGTCGGCAGGGAGGGTGACGGTGATGGTCGTGTCGACTTCGGTGACGACCTCGGTGACGTAGCTGGTTTCGGTCACGGTGGCTACGACGGTTGGGGTGACGGTTGTTACGAGCGTGGAAACAGGAAGGCCGAGGAAGTCACGGCAGAAGTCGGAGGGGGCCGACTCGGAACGGAGGAGGTTGAGAAGCGGGTCATCGGCCGGGCAGGTCCGGAGGCAACGGGCTGCCGCGCCCGAGAGAAGGGATGCGGCTTGCAGGAGAAGGACGCCACTTCCGGTCTTGGACAGCATGTTGAAGGAGTGGCTTGGAATGATATGATCAAAAGAACGAATGGACGGCTTCGAGAAAAGCTGAAGATCAAGAAGAACAAAAGAACAGCAAAGAGACACATTGTTTTAAGGCTTCCATTGCCACTGATCCCTTGAGCGCAATCTTACTTCAAATTCTTTGCATATGCGCTATGACCCCGACAACCTGGTTCTGGGTGGTCTAGATCATAATTCTGATGGAGTTCTCTTCCATAGCGCTTTTAGCTTCGGCCAACAATGGATCGCCTGTCGGCTCCTCGCTTGAACGCCTGGGTTTCCAAATTGGGATATGGCAAGGGTGTCACCCCTGTAGCTGTACGGATAAGCTTTTTACCTTGGCTTCCATTTTGTGGGGTTTTGGAACGTTCGGTTGGTCCTCTCTTTTTATCTCCAAGCATCTGTGGGTTGTCATCAATGCTACCTTGTAGATGCTTTCCAGCTTTGTTCTTTTGAATGTTATTGAACAAGTGGTCACCGAGGTCCCTGTGATATTGGGAAGGTGTAAGACAATGTGATTATCTCTTCTTTCAGGTATTCAAAAACCAGCCATCATGCGCCATCCACCATGATATAGACAGCTCCAGCGGGTATATTCTGTAGGAGGAGCCTGCTGAAAATAGAAAAGATCGTAGGAAGATGGTTCATCATGAGCCCTTGGGCAGTCATATTCGGGTCACTAGTCGTGGTACTGTTGGCATTTCCGAACAGTCGCAGAAGATCCAGCGCTAGACTGCGCATGATGCCATAGCCAGCTTGAAGAGCATCGACCTCTCGGCAGTGAAGACCGCAGAAAAAGCTGAGCGGGAACACACCGGGCGAGGACATCATCTCGGTGATCAAGGCGCAGAGGTAGCTGAGAGCAGAGAGCGAAGAGTTGCACTCAAATGCCAGCTCGTCGTGGAGAATGAGAACTTGCGACTCGAGAGACTTGAGCAAGGTCACGAATGCATCTTCGATCATGAGAATACCGATCTGATTCTTGACCTGTGGGCTTTAGAGAGGACGAGCTCAGCCGTACGCTATCCATGTTATGCTTGCAACGTCAAGGTAAACTCACCAGTAAAATCCTTGGCAACACCTGCAAGGGTAAAGTATAAGGAAATCGTTGGCCAATTTTGACTTTCGCTGTTTTTGTAGATTTTCTCCACGCGGGTTTGGGAACAGATTGATATACTGCTCTCGAATGCTCCCAAAGCCTTCTTAACCCTGGTCGAGGGCATCATTGTGCTTCGATTCGTATTCACTCTGCTGAAGAAGGCCTTGAGAGATTCAACTACTGGCGTGTCAGTTTTTTGGTTTTGGCTTTAGGTCCTGTGGGGTTTTAGTGAAGAAAGAGAGACTTACAAGCACTTGACTGATCGAAGTAGGGAACGGCATGTCCAGCCATTGGCCGTAAGCAGGAACTCTGGACATCAAGGAACAGATGGTTACAAAGCAGTCTTAGGCCACCTGCGAGAACACCCACCAATACAGTTGTCGTTCGGCACTAGTCCGACAAGGAAAATCGATACGGCGGGCGGCAATACCACCGAGTTTATCGGCAGCTTTCAAAAGGGTTTCGCCAACTGCGCCTTCGGTCCTGGTGGGCTTGAAATGCCCCCATTGCCTTTGCGACCTCGCTGTCGAGACCGTCCCAGGACGTGGTTTCGAACGTCTCGATAGCACTCTGATCGGCGTAACGTCTTTGGAAAGTCCTCCATGCCCTCTTTGAATTTGGCGACGTAAAGCTGAAGCCTTGAAGTCCAAGGAGATGCTAGAGCTCTACATTTTTGGCAAATAAATATCGGCCGAGAAGGAACACATAACCGACCGATCAAGTCTGGTGGAGCGGGGGCAGATCTTTGTCAATTGTACCCGGCCAAGCCACATGGCAACACCGGGGTCGCAATCAGATGTTGAGACCCAACGAAGACAAGCTCCATGAAAAGGATGCCGACGTGCCTGAGAACGCTACGCGTTATGCTGAGTGGATTGGTAGCGAGGTTATGGTCGACGTTGAGCGGGCACTGCAGGCGATACCAGGTGATCCAGGAAGAATGGGCTAAGTGCCGAAGATGGGATGAGGAGCGTTCCCATCCAACCGAAGGGGATGATCTTCTGATTCTGCCAGCTAGAGTGTTTGCATTTGTCTTCGATACGAGAAAATGGGGCGCGTTTTCCTTTTCCTTTCAGTGTGCTTACATAGAGTATCTACCCTGAACTACCACTGACGAACCATTTGCCATGTAGCCTGCCTCAAAATTGGCAAAGACAACGCCGGAGAGGAGATGATGAACAAAACGCGGAGGCGGTCGGAGCCATGGGACAATTTACAGCTTCCCGATGGGCATAAACGTTTGGTGCAGTCTCTGATTGAGTCGCATTCCGATCACGAGGGACCACGCAGCCTGCATTTTGATCTTGTAAGGGACGAGGGTAAGTGTCACGCCTCGTCAATTTTGCTTGTGGTATGAAAAGTAATCAAGAGGTCGTAGGAGAGGGGGTCACCATTCTCCTACACGGGGTGCCTGGTGTTGGAAAAGCATCAACAGCCCGTAGGTAGCATCCCTCTTTACATCTACTATCTAACCACCATCCGGATTTGGGGATTGCCAACATGAATCAGAATGCGCTGCAGAAGCAGACAATCGCCCTTTGCTCCCCATTACCTGTGGTCAGTATCGGTTGTACATGTTTCATAGAGCAGAGCCAGCAGAGAGCTAACAGATGTATAGGCGATCTCGGTACTTCTCCACGTGAAGCTGAGAAGAGACTAGAACAGCTGGCCCAGCTATGAAACTGTGTTCTGCTTCTTGACGAGGCTGACATATTCTTAGCTATTTCGACAAGCAGAACGCGAAGGACTCCAAGATCGGCCCGGTTTGAAACGGTCGTCGAATCCGCAATGCGTTCCAAAGCGCTGTTACGCTGGCGGGATACCGTTCCAGTGGCGGCAGGATCAAACTCGAGAGGGAGCATTTTGAGCGGGTGTCCGAGGTGTCCCACGAGTTCAACCACTACCTCTGGAGCATCCAGTCAGAGACCGACTCGGCAAAAACCGAGAGATGGGACTACCGTATCGATGAATATTGCACCGATGAGACAATACACCTGCAATCACAGCATAATCACTCAGACAACCGCAGACCGGCAGAAGGGCCTGGGCATGTCATGTTTGGGCAGATGGGAACGGCACCCCACGTGAACACACCGGCTGGGTCGGCGGCGCCTTTCATGCACGCTGGTTTCCAACACTTTGGCCAGCAAGGGGGAGGGTTTTACAACCCTCAACCTCAACAACCCCATGCAGCAGCTTTCCCCGTGATGACCGGAGCTACAACAACAGAATCAGCAACTGGGCTATCCCATGGCGGCACCGCCCCAGCACTACGGAGCTGGCTGCGGAGGTCCAACCGCCTCAAGATCACTCGACTTCACAGGGTAATGCTGGACCACAGGGATGATCTCTTGTGGCATACTTGAGGATTTGGCTTAGGGCTGTTATTTCTAAGAAGATGGATGATCTTGCAGGTGAGTAGAATATGTTGAGTTTGCCAGAGTGTGTTTTGTTTCTTTAAACGTCGTGTCGTGGGTGACAAATAAAATACATGAAACCAATCTTTGTCGGTGGGCCAACATGTCTCTCTTGACATATGATGCGGTTTACCTGCACGTGTAAAAATTGCTGAAACTTTGTCTTTTCGAACAGTCAGGTGCCCAATATTGGCAAATATAAAGTCTTGTGTTGTTGCATGGGCATCCCAAGCCTGGTTACAATGAAGCCGTTCTGATCTTTGGCGATCACATCCAAGATCATCACAGGTGTCCGGCGACTGTCCATAACCCATGACGACTGTCCATAGCTGCTGTGTATAGCTAGCCATTGGTGCGAAAACTTTGTTCTTACGTCTTCCGAACCTGAAATTGGCTTAACTTTGAGAGAACTCCTACGGAGCCCCCTATTTATCTTACCAGTGCTCCCTCTCCACCTATTTACTCGCCCTTCATACAATGCAATAAAAGGCCTTCAAAGAAAATCAACAAGCCTTTAAACTAGCTTTAGAGTCCTTTGAATTGTTTTCAAGGCCTTTTAACTATCTTTCGAGGCTCTTAAATTATTTTTTAAAGTCCTTTAATTATCTGTTAAAGCCTATTAAATGTCCTTCCACGCTTGATACTCAAAAGAGATACTCGGGAGAGCCACCTCTTTTAGGCTTTGGCTTTTTGGGGGGGGGGCATAGGGTAAATAAGCAGGGGGCTCTGTAAAGGTTCTCTTCCTATCTTTTGCTTCAAAGCTGGAGCTTTCGCATGAACTTAGGTACTAATCCAAGGCAGCTCACTATTTTTTCCCCTCTCATATCCATCCGACAGTTTGCTCCCCCATGAAAGACCAAAAGGTATGTCTTCACGATGACGGCCGAACCATACAAACCATCCGAGATCCACGCCGCGGCGGCAGAGCACGAGGGTAAAAGGTGGAAATACCTTCGCTCGTGGGGGATTCGTCGATTTCCCAACAGCAGCCGTGGAGAAGTCCACATTGGGGGGGGGCAGGCAACATCACTCTTTCTTGTCGACGATGTCCCGACGCTGGCGGGGTGACTTGGCGGCGGACAATGTGTCCAGGGTCACGGCGCATAACCCCTTGGGCTAGGTATCCCGCTTATGTGTTGTATGATCGTGAACATCCCGAGCGAAATATCAACTGCATCGAGATGGGTAGTAACGGCGACGGTGGCGGGAAAAAAAGCAGAAGAGTAAGGGTGGTGGTGGTGTAGGTTTGGATACGTCTTGGGGAGGTTTTTTGTTTGGGAGTTGGCTGGTTGCGGTTGTCGTGCTGCTTGAGGATATAATCGTTAATGTGGTTGATTATGTGCGAAGCTCAGGGAAGGCTTGCATTGGCCATCCCTCTCTCAAAATTAATATGTGCTGAATAACCCTACACATCTATCAATACAACCCCTCTTCTCCCATTGCCTCTTCCCTACAAAACCTTACTCATAGCCAAAAGAACAGAAAAGTCGTCGGGTATCCCCCCATCCGTTTAATCCCCATCTTGTTATCCTAACCCCATCACCAAAAGCACAAAATTACACAAAAGCCACTCGCTAGGTAGGCTCTCCCCCCTCCATCGCTAACCCCCGCTCCCACTCCCCTCCCCCTCATCCAACAACCCGTCAACCAACCCAACCCTCATCCTCGGCCTAACCACCCCCTCCCCCCCCTCCTTAACCCGTCTCAACGCCCTCCTAACCCCCTCCAATCTCCCCCTCTCCTGCACCACCATCCCCCTCGCCAAATCCCTGATCGCCCTCCTCCCCAACCTCTCATGCATCTCCCTCCACCCCGCCAACTCCCCTGCCACCGTCTGCTGCGTATACCTCAGCTCCCTGCCAAGCATCTCCGCCTCCTGCTCCATCTTCCTCGCCTTCTCCTCCCTATCCTCATTCATCCTCTGCCTCGTTTCATCCAGCAGTCCCAAAGGCCATCTACTTGACCTGTTAAGCGTGTTATAGTTCCTTTCTACCTCCTTCCGAATGGCAATAATCTTTGCTATCGTCTGCGGTGGTCTCCCCAGCGCTTTGAGTATAGCTTCTATATTGCTGTACAGCGCCAGAAACGCCGAAAAAAACTGCGAAATAGGCGACGACTGCGAAGGCGCCAAGGAGCGAACGTAGGTTTCGAAGCCAGAGATGTAATTCTGCGGGAGAAAGGGGAGGGTGGCGAGCGCTTTGGAGAGGAGGGTGGAGGACTCGTAGAGATCTTTACACACTATTAGTTACCGCTGACAGTGATGGAGGCGGAAAAAACAAACCATTGACCACATTCCCAGTATTGTTCGCCCTCCTCGCCACGCTCCTCGTCGAAAAGTGCACGCTCCTCACGATATCCCTCGCGTGATCAACAAACTGCTCCACCTCCCTCAGATCCTGCACCGGTTCCAGCTCCTCATGCACCTTTTCCAACAGCGCATCCGCCTTGAGCTTGCTCCTCTCCGCCATCTGATCCAGCTGCAGATCCGGCACGAGGAAAAACTCCCACAGCATCTCGTGCGTGGAAAACGTCGGGTGGGCAAGCAACACCTTCAAAAACCAGTCCATCCTGATTTGTAAATCCTTCAGCACCGCCCTACTCGGCCGTGAAGGGATCTGCGTCGGCGATCTCAGGTCCGCCAGCGAAGGGATCCACGACGCTGGGTTTTCCATCTGCAGCAACTTGGCGAGATGCTCAAAGTCAGCCAGGGACCTCCGACAGGTCGTCACGGCATAGCTATGCTCGTCAACTGGGGCCCCCGACTTGAGCACGAAGCGGATGGTGCCGTCTTCGACAAAGAATGACCTGACCACTCCCGTAGTGCGGGAGTCGGAGCTGCCGTGGGAGAGGGAAAACAGCACAAGATCATCAATCTTATTGCGCAAGTCATCGTCTTTGGCCAACTCCACCGCCGTCAGACCTCGAAGTTCTCTTGCAGCAGTGTCGACTCTTGGGTCGCCAAACAGCGTCCTGACCATATCAAACCGGCCGTATTTACTCGCCAACATCAGCGCCGTGAATCTCTTTTCGTTTGTAGCGTTAACATCCAAATCGCACTGCTGCAGGATCTTGAGTGCCAGTTTTGGTTCGTTGACAATATGAAGAAGGGTGTTCCCCTTCTGATCAACATGGTCGTCAATGTGTAGAGGCTGGCCATCTCCCTGACACTTGGTCGCAATCTCCAGCCCTTCCTCCACCATGGTGTAGTAATTTGGGTTATCGTAGGATCGACACAAAGCAAACAATGGGGTTTGCCCGTTCTTGTCCTTTTGTCTCCAGGGGAGTAACCGGCCGATTCTACCGATTAGAAAGGGTGCGTGGAACAGATAATGCGCTGCGCTCCGCCCCCAGGTGTCCTGACGAGCGAGATACTCCTTGATCTTGTTGTCGTCTCCCGTAGAGTCGAGAATGTAATCAAGAAGTCCGTTGATGACTTCGGCATTGCCCAGCTGCACGGCCGCGCTGAACAACGTTGTTTCTTCGTTGTCCTGGTCCTCCAGAATGACCGGTGCCGTGTAGTATTGCCGAAAAGACAACAAGTATTTCAACACCTGTGGTTGCCCATGTTGAATCGCCATCATCAAAACCGACTCCCCTTTGGCGTCCTGTGTTTGAACCAGGCGCTCAATAGAAGTATCGCCTTCGATCCCACTTGTGAACGTCCCGATACTCATGGGCAACGACCGAAACGAAATCTCGGAGCCGCTGGACATACTCCTGGTGTCCATCGACACCTTCTTGATGCGTTTTGGTGGTGGTTGTTCCAGAGTTTCGGCTGATCCATTTTGAAATGGAAACACATGACCGAGCCCAGATCCGACCGAGAACCTGTCTGATGCTGCTAGAGTTGTTGACGAAGCTCCATTCGTGAAGCTCCAACCAGTTGACGATCGCCTCCGCCAGCGTGAAGACCCGTAATCGTCCTCATCTTCGATCGCATCCTCTGTTGGTTCCAAGATCTTCCTCAGCTCCGGCATATCCCCCTTCGAAACAGCATCCCACAAAGCCTTATTCCTACGACTGGCCCTCCTCAGCCCTCCAGACTCCCGGTCGAGATACGATAACACAGCCTCGAAGGTGCTAAGCGCATACCCCATCTCACCACTCTCCACATCATCGATAAAGACGAAATGTCTTATATACGCCAACCTCGCCTGGAGGTGCTTGATCTGCGCCTTGATCACCACATACAGCAACAGCGACACCAGCGTATCCGCATTTATCGTCATAGCCGGCTTCTCCGTCGCCGACCTCGGCTGTCCCTGTGTCGCCGTCCCCTCGCTAAACTGCGTCGCCGCCTTCGTCGTCGCCAGCAAAATCTCCATCATCTCCTGCGGACAACTCGCATTCGGCATTTTCCTAAACTCCTCGACCGCATTCCCCAACCGGCTCACCACCTCCCTCTTGGCCTTCATCCCCCCATCAATCGCAATCCCCAACTGCGAGATGTCAATATTGTTCATCTGCCTTATCTTGGCCTCCAGTTCCAAATCATCCTGCCTCCTCAACCCGGCAATCCTCGGAAACAGCAAATGGTGCACATTCTCGGCAATATAACGCTCGATCAACCTCTCCACCACCGGCCCCGTCAAGTCCGTCGTCGCCCCCAAGAGCGTCAACTGCTGCTTGTCCACATTCTGAAACAAATCAATCGCCGTCGTCACCGCCGTCTCCAACGAAGTCCTCATAACCTCCTCATCATCCTCCGTCAGCACATTCTCCGGCGCCGCATTCCCATTCGTACCCTCTTCCCCCGCAACCCCGACCCCCTTCCCCGGCTCCCCCTCCGGTACTGTCTTCCCCGACGGCGGCGGCGGAGGCGGCAATATCCTCTCAAAAACAATCGTAAACTCCCTAAAAAGCTTCTCCAGCCCCCCCTGCATCTGCTTAGCAATACTCGGGAAATTAACCAGCAGCTCATGAAAACTCTTGATATCCTTCTTCCTTGTCGTCTTCGTCCCCCCCTCACCCAACAACACCTTCCGCAATCCCCCCTCCGCCAGTGACGGTGACGGTGACGGTGGTGGTGGTACAGCCGGCACAATCCTAACCTCCTCCCAAGACCCCACCAAAGGCCGGTTAATAAAATAGATCAAAAACTGCCTCGGGTCCAACGTATCCGGGTACCAAAGCGTCTCATGCAGCAAGTTGGCCTGAGCCAGCGCTTTAAACCCCTTGTTGGTGTAAACCCCCCCGTCCTTGACCACCAAACTCCTCCCATTCACCGTCCCGTACATTTTCGGCTTCCCTCTCATCTCCCTTAGATTCTGCTGCTGTCCCTGACCCTGTCCATCCTTCCCCCCTTTCAAAAGCGGTATCCTCACCACATGACTCCCGAGAAACTCCTCCGACCCGATCGACGCCGTCAGCGGCGCCCCTGTTTCTGCGTCTCGCGAGTTGAGGAGCACATCCGCCAGGGGCACCAAGAGAATGTGCTGCTGCGGCGGGAGGCACTGCGCCAGCACCGGGCTCTTGAGGAAGGCGCTCAGGAAGGGGTTTAGGGGTTGCATTCATTCGACTTTTTCCCTCTCCCTCCCCTTTTTCACTGTATGGTGTTGTTGAATTCTGTTGTGTTATAAGCCACCATTGGGCGGTCGACGATGGGTAGCAGTCATGCAACTATTGCTTGGATTCTATGTCGAGGAAGCTCGTAGGTAGTAGACAACAAGAAAAACGCGGTGGTGGTGGTGGTGGGATCAGACGTGACGCAATCCCGCCAAAAGGGAAGCTCGCTCGGCAAAGGTAGGTAGGTGACGGGTTCGTTGGCAGTGTGTGTAGGTACCCAGCTCGAGTGGTACAGCGCGGGGGAAAACGGAGTCGTTTGGGTGGGTTGTCAGAGAAAAGATGTAATGATCGGGATTCGCAGAGTGATTCGCAATGTCGGGTACGGCGTCGTCAGCTTCGGGCGCATTCCACAAGAACTGTTTGGTTACTTATGTATCTGGGCCGGCGATGCTGGACGAACAGCATGGGATGGATGGATGCCGTGGTCGGTGGAACAGTGGCATCCCTGACGGCTTGGCGCTACGTACAGCAAGCAGCAGGTGGCACCAACCGCAGCGACAGCTCCCGCCCCTTGTGGCCACTCCGGCGATCTCCCAGCAAGCAAACACTCAAGTGGGGGTCACATATCAACACTCGGTCAGTCATGTTGAAGAAGTCAAGATGATCATTTCACACGTTTTTATTGTTTTTTTTTATTCTGCTCTTCTATGCTCTGCGCAATTGTTTTCAAGGCAGCAAGGCTGTGTTCCCCCAATTCTTACCACACAATGAAATGATACAGGCGACACTGAATGGCAGCTCTCAGCTCACGCATGTAGCCCCTTTTCGGACTCGCTCCTCTCAGGATCTTGCCTGAGCTTCAGTGACACAATGCCCAGGTATTTTACACGACAGGCTGCTTACTCATTTCTCATAAACTTCATATCATTAATTTTAATGTGAGCTTAGAGCTTAGCTCTTGGCGGCACCGGCCTTGAAGTGCAGGATATCACCGTCCTCGACGATGTAGTCCTTGCCCTTGGTCATGATCTTCCCCTTGGATCTGACCTCGGCTTCGTCACCGAGCTCCTTGAGGTCGGTGTACTTGAAGACGATGGCCTGGATGAAGGTCTTCTCAAAGTCAGTGTGGATAACACCAGCCGCCTGGGGCGCCTTGGTGCCGTTGCGGAGAGTCCACTGGCGAACCTCATCGGGGCCGACAGTGAAGAAGCTGCCGAGATCGAGGGCCTTGCGCATGGTGACAATGAGCTTGGGAAGAGCCGACTGGGCGCCGACCTTCTTCTCCTCCTCAGCAACCTCCTCGTCAGTCTCGAAGCGGGTCAGGCGCTCCTCGAAAGCGACGGAGATGGGGATGATGGGGTCACCAGGAGCGTTGTCCTGGATCCACTTGGCAACACCGGGAAGATACTTGTTCTTCTTGCGGATGTAGTCCTTCTCGGAAAGGTTGACAAGGTACACGACAGGCTTGGCCGTCAGGAGGAACAGGGGATTGATGACCTCGATCTGTTGACTCTATTAGCATCAACTTCCCCAAAGAAGATCATGTGTCAAGTTGGAATGTGTGATATCGTTCAGATTTAAAGTTACTCTCAGTATGCCAAAAAGACATTCGACGAGCTGGGTTTAAAGTTCGGGTCACGGACCCTTTATCATCATGGAACCACGGGAAGGAATGGATCAAAAACAAAAAGCAAGCACATACCTCCTTGGGACCCCAGGTGCCCTTGCGGACCTCCTTGCCGTCCCTGAGGTGGGCCAAGATCTTCTCGATCGTGGCCTCCTCCTCCTTCCACTGCTTCATCTGAAGACTCTGACCACCCTGGCGGGTCTTCTTCTTCTGGTTCTCGAGGGCCTTCTCAACGAACTCAATGTCCTTGAGTCTCAGCTCCTCGCTGATGATATCGAGATCACGTGTTGGGTTGACATCACCCTCGACGTGGATAATCTCGGCATCATCGAAGCAACGAACGACCTGGAAGATGGCATCGACAGCGCGAATGTGCGACAAGAAGGCATTGCCGAGACCGGCTCCTGTTGAGGCACCACGGGTCAAACCAGCGATGTCGTAGACTGTGAGGTTGGCAGGGACGCGCGACTTGGGCTTGTACTTCTCGCAAAGCCAGTCATAGCGCTCATCAGGGACGATGACGCGGGCCTCCTCTGGGTCAATGGTAGCATAGGGGAAGTTCTGCGGCTTGTATCAGCATCGCCAGTCCCTTCAGGATCGAATCCGTTCGATGCGTACTGCGGGGTTACCCAAGTTGCACTTGGTGATGGCCTGGAAGAGCGTGGACTTGCCGACGTTCGCCAACCCGACCTGATAGAAGGGAGAGAAAAGGTTAGCAAGAACTATCTATATGAGCTTAGGGAGGGAGGGAGTGGGGAGAAGGAGGGAAGGAGGGAAAAGAAAAAAAAAAAAAAGAACCCACAATACCACTCTTCAGGTTGTTACCAGGACGGCCCAAGAGGACCTTCTTCTCCTCGACGGCCTTTTTTGGGGGCATTCTGGCTGGACCTCTTTTTTTGCTGTACTGACGAGTAGAAAGGTAGATGAAAGTGCAATCAAGCACTGGCTTTTTGAAAAATGCAGAGCTAGCTGCGAGGGGTCGAAGGAGGGGTAATGGAGAAGAGAAGAATGAACTGCCAATAAGGGACGCCGTTGTGACTTGCTCGTGGGCCACCCAGGAGTGCCACGAGCCGCGCGTAGTTGAGACTTTGGATATAAAAGGAGCCCTGAAAGAGTGAACGACAAGGCTGTGCTCAAGGCAAGTTTTTGTTTTGGTTTGTTGGGCTTCCCAGCGATCGCTTGATATTCTGGTCGCCGGTTTTCTTTTTTTCTTCAATTTCTTGAAGTTTTTTGGAGTTTTAAAAGCACCAGCAACGATCAGGGCACCACAGCGCAGAAATTTCCATGAAAATGATCCATCTCAGTGGGGTTAGTCTGGCTCTGGAGAATCGATTGGCCGACCTGGGGAGCTTTTCGAGAGCGCTTGGGCCACCTCGGGACCTGACTGTGCGTTCCGGCTCTGACGGGGTGGGGCTAGCCGAGTCGCGAGCGTCAGAGTGGGGTCTTCTGGAAGGATAAGCTGCCCGCGCCCGCCGGATGCGAAAGACATCCATCCATCATCTGCAGCAGCGGTCACCTGGAAAGTGTTTCTGATGCATCACTCTTCGCACAGCACAATTGCCTTGTGTGTCTTGACTACGATTGGATCGAAACTATCTCCATCTTCATCATCACAAACCCACAAACACCTTCGGAATGCACCCCTCACAACCCCGATCCTAGTCGCGGCATCCTCGCTATCAGAAATCAGTTTGCGCAGCAGCTCTTTGTTTTGCCATTCCTCACCAACCTAGTGTGTTGCCTATCGCAGCTATCCGGACCTACACTTGCGCAGCCACATTATTGACCTCCACCACCCAAATCTTGCTCGCTTCTCAAACCTAATACCTCTTGAACCATCAACCCATCCATCCATCACAGTCACTATCATCAAAACCACCAAAAAATGCCATCCTCAACCCGCCCCCCAGCCCGCCCCTCCCACCGCTCCACCCTCTCCCTCCAAAAAACCGAAATCACCATCCACGTCTACGACCTCTTACCCCCGGGAAAACTCTCCAACACCCTCTGGGCCCTGGGAACCTCCCTCCTCCACTCAGGCGTCGTCCTCAACAACAAAGAATACGCCTACGGCGGTCACGACCGCCCCGGCCTCACAGGCGTCTACTGGACCAAACCCCTCACCCTACCCCCTGGGGGAACCTTTCGCACCGAGATCCTCCACGGTTTCACCCTGGCCACCGAAGCCGAGATTGACTCCATCATCCGGAGGGCGTCGGAGGAGTTTTTGGGCACGTCGTATAATTTGCTGACCAAGAATTGCAACCATTTCACGAGTTATCTGTGCGAGAAGTTGACGGGAAGGCCGGGGCCGGGGTGGTTGAACAGGGCGGCGAGTATTGGGGTTGCACTGCCTTGTGTTGTGCCGAGGGAGTGGATCGAGGCGCCGGATTTTGAGACGCATAATAGAGGTGGTGGTGGGGGGGGTTTGTTGGAGGGGGAGGAGAGTGGGGATGAGTACTATGGGGAGGGGAGTAGGATGCTGAGGGGGAGTGATGAGGTGCCTAGGTTGGTTGGGCAGGAGGGGAGGAGGGAGGAGGAGGAACACGGGATTACGATTAACAAGGGGAAGGGGAAGGCGAGGGATGAGGAGGGGAGGGTTTTGCCTAGGGCGGAGAGGGCTCCTACTTCTTGAGTTTGGGTTGCGCAGTCTTGGGTCTTGGGGGTTCTGAGACTACTGAGGCGTATTGTTGATTTCTGGATTTTTGCGCTGAGTTTTGCGTTGAGTTATTGTTTAGCATTGTTTCTGGCGTTACTTTGGATGGAAGGATGGGCGTTTAGGGGGTCATTTTATCTTGATACCACGGGACATATTAACCAGGCACCATTTTGGATGGGATGGCGCGCTCAGTTGGATTGAATTACATCTTATTTCTTTTCGTCGTCTGTTTCTATGGTTGGGTTCGAGTTGAACAGAGGTGTGGTGTCGGGAGACTGTATGTGCTACGCTTTCCACGCGAGACAGACAAGAGAGGGCAAGATTGGATATGACACAGCTAATCTTTGTAAGGCTGTTCACCTTTTATACTTTTTTCTCCAACCGTGTGACGTTGGCCAAGTTTTTGTTAGACTGTCTGTTTCACCCTCCCTACCTACCTCGTTGCCAAAAACTCACGGCATTGGTAACCCGACCAAGTTGTCACTCCGATATATATATATATATATATCAACCACCTCCTCACAACCCTCCCCCCTACGAAGCAAGAGCCCCCGCCTCCTCAGCAACCATTGCCATCTTTTTTCCCTCCCTCAACCCCACCCCCTTGATCCTCCCCGCCCTCACATCCTCATTAAACTCCGAAATCTGCATCGAGATCCCCTCCAGTGTGCTCGCCACAGGCGTGTACCCTATCCCCCCCTCCTCCACCCTCCTCCTGGCCTTGCTGTCATCCACCACGGAGTGAATCCCCACATTCAACACCGCAGGCTGGAGCATACTGATCGGCCCCTTTGCCTCTTTCCACCCAAACCACCTCGTCAAAAAGGGGGCTCTTGCCAAGAGCAACGACCAGAATTCCATAACGTGGGCGATAGCGTGGATGATGAGGGGCGAAGCCTCAGAGTAAGCGAACTTGGCATCGGAGAGCGTCTCGCATGCTAGGGCCATGTCACGGAAGGTGATGGGTGGTCCGGCGTCTGTTATGACGAACGGTCTCCCTGCACACGCCGGGGGGGCGGTACCAGAAGGGGATGGCAGGAGCGCGGCTTCGAACTGGAGGTGCGCCAACGAGACGTTGCGGGAGTAGACAAATGACTGGATCACCTGGGGAGTAAAGGCGATGTACTCCCCCTCCCGGAGGATGTTCCCAACCAAGGGGTCGGTCTTTTGGCCGTAGATTGCGTTTCCCGGGCGGAGGCAGCCGGTTCGGAAGTTGGCCGTGTTGGCGGAGCAGATTGCCCTCTCGGCTTCGGCTTTGGAGCGGGCGTAGTTGGCGAAGAAGTGGGAGTGGGGGCGGAGGGGGAGGTCAAAGTCGGATTCGTTGCAGAGCTGGAAGTAGCCGACGGGATGGGACTGCCAGGGCCAGGTTGGGATGAAGCGGGTGGGGGTTATACTCACTGAACCTGAAGAGGTGGCGATGAAGATGTCGCAGTTGTGGTGTTGCTTTTTGGCTGTGTTGAGGACGATGATGGCGCCGTCGCGGTTGACGCGGCTGACGCGGGAGTAGAGGAGGGGGTGACGTTCTTGGGGGCGGATCACGGCTGCGGTGTGGAAGACCGTGAGGGGGAGGTGGGAGACGGAGGGGGGGCCAGGGTTTGGAGAAGGCGGCTTCGACGGAGGGGATGGAGGTGATGTCTGTTTGGACAAAGTCGCAGGCGGAGGTCTTGGGGAGCATGTCGTCTCTGGTGATGGGGGCGAAGTCGAGGATGCGGATGCTGGAGGGGGATTGGCCTCGCTCGAGGAGCTGGAGGACGATGTCACCACCCACAAGGCCTGGGTTAGACTGTTAGCCTTTGTGTGCGATATTTTGAGGTTTTTTTTTTTGGTGAACTTACCCGAGCCGCCGACGATTATGTATCTTCTCTCTTGAGCGGGGGGCACATGTTTGAGAAAGTTGACGGGGTTTTTCTTGACATTTTCATAGGCTTCCTTCACCTGCTCTTTTGTCCAGCGCTTGGGTGAGAATTTGCGGGCTTCCTCAGGGGTTGATCTCAAGGCCGAGTTGAACCGGTAAAGCCAGAAAACGCCAAGGGCGACCAGAGCCAATATCAACATCGTGAAAGATGGTTTGGAGAGTGTGGTGGAGAGTGTCACAACAGCGAAATGGGCAGAAATTTTGGAGGCTTATCAGGATCAGAGGGGTACCAGGGCTGAAATGCACGTTGGACATCACCGCGAAGGATCGGCTCCCTGCTCCCGAGCTCGGGTTGAATTTGTTCGGCAAGGTGGCATCGCCGACAACATATTGTCAAAGAAGGCTATGAGCTATAATATTCCAACATGTACAATTTTTTGAGAATACCCACAAGCAAAACCTGATCTCTTCAGGGAACTTTGAGAAACCAATCAGGATCTGTGTCATCTCATCATGTCCCAGGTCTCGTCGCTGGCACGTTACGTCCGCGGCCAATAAGAGTTGGCATATTTCTGTGGCATTATGTAAGCCGACCTTTAGAGGAGCAGGTTGTCCGACGCGAAGGCAGCAGGAGGATGGTTACAGCGGACCGTAGTAACAGCGAGTCAACAAACATGCTGTATGGATAATCCGTTGGGCCGCAACAGACAGACAGACAGAACGCATCATGAACCGGGAGGTTGGTGTTGAATGTTGATATCCCAAGCAACGGCTAGCCACACCGTCTCTTTGTTGAAGATGTGGCTCTGATTCTCTTTGACACCGCACGGAAAGTGTGACGTGGAGAGACATGCTGGAGCGACCATTGTTCCAATTCGCGGCTGTGATTGGCCGAAAAAGCCCATGTGTTCCTGAGCAGGAAAGTGGAGGGCGGGGCCATTTTAGCGTCTTAATACTTATCGCGCGTGATCGGTCGGGTCTTGGGTTCTTGGGCTTCTCCATGCCGCTCCGCTGTGCTGGAGAAGAATTTGGAGCTTCAATATCCGAGACTTCCAGGAAGACGCAAGGTCAGAAGTTCATCTCATGTTTGATGGGAGGGATGGTTACCCTCTGTGTCTTTATGCAAGCGCTCAAGCGAAGGGGAAACAAACAAAAAGAACAGACGATAAACAGGGAAATGGTGATGAATCTTGAAAGGGCTGTTACAAGGTACCTTCTACCACACAACCTACCTAATTGATCCACACCCCCCGGCGGGAGAGCCCGCGAGTTCCTGTGAGCCTGCGTCATTCGGCATTGCGAGCTGAGGGCTCAATTTGCGCTGGCCCGCCGGCGTTTTGGTCTCAGCAAATTCTTCAAGAAAGCGTCCTCTCGGCATTTTGGAGAATTTTTAGATGCTATACTCCGTAGTGTACAGCATGTCATGTCGTGCAAAGAAGAGACCTGGATGCAATGCGGCGATAAACACTGAGTGGCACATGCACAACAAAGCCAATGCACGTCTCCCCGGATCGTCTCTCTACCTTAGCTGCGATGACTGTTCAAGGTGTCAGTGGGTGCCAGAGAGCTAGCTGGCAGGCTCCAGGACAACCAGCGCCAGGAACGACGGGAACGGTCAGCGCAGTGAGCTGTCTGCAGTAGCGCCAAGCAACACAATCGGCTTTTCCCTGCCGCTTCCACACCGGATCGGCCAATCAAGAACTCACCAGCCACAATTTTCCCACGGCCATCGTGAAGCTCTGGCACCTTCCCGCCTCTGATTTTCCCCAAAGGGTTGCTTCCCGGCGACTCCAGCGCCGAGCTCCAAAACACAGGGCAATCAAACACCATGTTTCGTCCCTTGCTCAAAATGGCGCCTGTTTCCTCCCGATCTTGCTCTCTCTCTCTCTCTCGTGCTCTTCTCTTCACTCTTCCACTTTATTACCAGGTAGTCCATTAAGCTATCCCCATACCACAACGGATACTCCATCACAACAGGAACTAGGAACCCCGCGCTCGTGGCATTACGGCACATTTTCCACCTCCCACGGGTACCCCTGCCACCGACCTCCGGATCCATCCTTGATCGTGCCTTATCTTTGCGACGCCCGCCGCATCCATCTCGCTCGATTTTGTGGAAAGCTTCCTCTCTCCCCCTCTCCGTCACAACAACACAAACCAAACCAAAAACAAGTCCAACCTTCGCCATGCGTCAATCCATCCTCCTCGCCGCCCTCTCCGCGGTCACTGGTGTTGTTTCCCAGAACCAAAACTTCACCATCGACATCACCAAGGTCGAGGCCTCCACAAGATGTATGTCGTACTGAATCTGAACCACTGTTGCATACCGAGTAGAAATGAAACTGACCGTCTGCGACAGCCGGATGGTGCACTGCCCAGTTCAACTCTTGCGGCCTACTCTGCTTCGGCTCCCTCCAAAAGAACGACTGCGAACCTTCTGACCTGACTTACGAATGCCTTTGCTCCAATGGCACCACTCCCGGTCTTGACTATTACGCCAACACCCTCCCTACTGTGAGTCTTTTTTGCTTTGACAGGACGAGCCCCGCTTGACTAGCCGCTGACCAACCTGCCCCAGTTCATCTGCGAGGAAGCCTTCAGCCAGTGCACCGCCGAGAGACAAGGTGGCAGCGCTTCCGAGCTGAGGAAGTGCACCACCGACATCAAGGACCACTGCGGTACCCTCGACCCCAATGACGCCACCCCCGGTGGCGGCAGCAGCAACGACGAGGACGAGGACGAGGCTAGCACCACTTCTCCCACCAACACCCAGGGCGCCGCTCAGACCAACCCTCCCGGCACGTCGACTTCTCAGGCTGCCGCTCCTACCAACTTTGGAAACGGCATTGCTGCCGTTGCTGCCGGTGTTTTTGCTGCTGCTCTTCTTTGAGCGTAGTAGTAATACGGGCTACACGGTGGTGAGGAGACGGGTAGTGCTGAGCGGCAGCTTATGGTGGTGAATAATACCGCGTAATGAGAGTCAATACCCTTGGTCTATGCGTCAAGAGTGTGGCGGCGGTCGATCGTGGAATCTTTTGTGGTTCTTGTATTGATTTCTCTTCCTCTGGACAGAAGAAAGGCTTTGTTTTGATTTTGCATCAGCCGGCCTATAGGGACCTTAATGTTGCATGAGAAGAATGCTAATGATCCGGCTGATGATATGTAACCAGAGAGAGAGAGAGAGAGAGAGAGAGAGAGAGAGAGAGAGAGAGAGAGAGAGAGAGAGAGAGAGAGAGAGAGAGAGAGAGAGAGAGAGAGAGAGAGAGAGAGAGAGAGAGAGCCAGAGAGAGCCAGGAGAGCGAGCACATGAAAGGGAGAAATATATCCATTTGATTTTTAGGCCCCGCGGGCAAAGCGCGCGATTGTCTGGACCCATGTTGTTGTCGATGTGTGCACCATGGTTCAAAAGGAGTAGTCGACCGAATTGGGATGTGAAAGTAGAGGCGGGCTTTGTTGGTGGGTTGTGGGTAGAGAGGATTTGACAAGAGACTGGTCTATGAAAGGGGGGAGGGGGATCTTTGTTGCCACTGATGACCAGAAAGGGGGATCACATATCCGCCTACAACCGCCCATTTTCCACAACCCTCAGGAAGCTTGGGAACGCTTGCCGTTCACCACCACCATCCCAGACTCAAGCAAACCACTTTTGTTTTATTGCCTGGAAGTCATTTCCACACCGATATCATTTATCGACATTTTATACGCGAGTTCTCCTTACTTACGCCATGTCGTTCCCCGTCATAGATTGCAACGATCGGAACTTGTCCGGGTACGCTCTCTACCTCGCGAGCAACCGCTCGACCTAAACGTGACCCTAGGCTTGGATCCCAGGGATGGCCGCATGTTTAGAATATACCGACCCTGGCGGCCGCCCCTCCTCCCCGCGCGCGATCCTGGACAGGCTTATTACCATGACAAGGTCCCCGACTGGATCGCGCGCATCCATGCGCTCGACCAAACCGGCCTTGACGGGATGAGACGGACGCTGCCGCCCGAGTTGAGTTTTCAGATTGCGAACGAGACGATGAAGATGGATAAGTGCCTGCTTGGTCACCTCCGCGCCCGGGTTTGAGATTTGCTCGCCGGGGGAAGATCGGGTGGTGCAGGAGCAGTTGAGGGTGAAGAGGGTGGATGTTTACGTTGTGACGGAGCATACTGAGATGAGGAGGGTGGCGACTGACTATGAGCATGACAAGTACGACGGGGAGAAGGATTGTCCTGTGGCTAGGGGGTCGGGGAGGTTGCTGAGGGCGGGTGGGATCATGGGGAGGGGGGGATCATATAATGGGGTTGTGGTTTGCGGAGGATCCGAGGTTGGTGGTGCCGTTTGGGGAGGGGAGGGATGCGGCGGCGGTGGAGAGGGTGAGGCCGGCGAATTTGAGGGACAAGAGGGAGTTGGAGCAGTCTTTTGACGGGTGGGTGAGGCCGTTTAGGAGAAGGAGGCTGATCTCCCCATGCCGACCCGGTGGCCGGAAGGAGACACATATCGGGATTGGAATAAATCGGTGTACCGGGCGTACATGTACAGGCGAATCCGGCGGCTGATGATCAACAACAACTCCGCACTGGGACGCGAAGGGACTGGGGGATTTGTTTGGGCTTCACTGGCTCAACGATGTGAAAGCTTCCAGGTGGTATCTAGACAACCCCGACCACAAAGACCCTTTTCAACAATCGCATAAGGGAACTAGCATTGTGGATCGCCAAGGAGAAGGCGAATCAGTCCAAGATTGAGTGGGACGACATGCCGAACCTGGAGGACGTCTATCTGGACTGGAGAGGCCTGTTTGCGCCGACCAACCACCCGAGCGACCCGATAGAAGATGTGGAAGAGACGTGGGGTTACCTCGTCATGCATTTTGTGGCCAAGATTGCAAAGGCGATGAGGGGGAAGAAGCTGAGGAGGCTGGTGATTGTAGGTCTGAGGAGCTACGTCGGCCCGCAGGGCTACGATGCCTGTGGCTTGAGGAAGCCCTTTTCAACTCGGATCATAAACTGGGGGAGGATGTTTGTGACGGCGGTGAGGCCGGGGGGGTAGCTGATATTAGTGGATAGGGAGTATGATGACACTGCCAGGGAAGTCCAAGACGACCCGCGGTAGGTTAACGATACTATAGACGAGGTCCTACTCGGAAGCGGTCTTTCGTGGTGAGATTTCCACGGGGTTCCAGGTCAAACCGACTACATGCGCGATGATTGGGACGACCACTGAGGTGGCAGCGGAAGGGTAGAGAGCATCGGATGCCAGCTGACAGGGGGGTTCACAGGGGAGTTTTGTGTTGTATCTGTGTATTGTTTTCTTTCTTTTTTTTTTCGCTGTAGATTTTTATACAACTGGAACGGCTTCTTTGATGTGGATGTGGATACTTGTGTTGTGTGTCACTCTGAGGATGGATGGCCGAGAGACTCCATACTAACAGACTAGCCAGGTACTTGGTCCTCTTGACAACACACCTTTCCTGCAGCCCTTCTCGGTTGATTGGCTGCTGACAAACGACACCGCTGCAGTGGTCTGCAGTGTTCACCGTCTATTGGATCGGATGCCACCGAGCCTTGCTCTCCACCATCCGAACAATTCCCAATCTGGGGCTTTCAAAAGGTAAGGCATCCATCTTCGTGAAGAAAGATCAAATACTGTACGTATGTCTTGTCCCCCCCTCCCCGTCCTCGTGGCTTGACGGCTTGACGGTTGATTATGCAGCTTGTGTTTCTCCCATACAAATATTGACATCTCGTTGCTAGGAAATGACACGGCTGCCTGGGTACTGTTCTTCATGATGGCCACTCACAGCCTTGCCACCACCACCATCATTATCATTATCACTCACACCACCACCGCCAACTTTTGACAGCAGTTCTTCTGAAGAGGGGCTGTTCACAACAATCACTTTTCATCAACCACATCATTTTTACCTTCATTTTTCATCACCTTTAACCAACCACTCCACTTCTCATTCCCACTTATACATCTTCTCTCACACTCATTCATCACCCAACCCTCCAAAAATGCCCGAAGAGCAAAACACCCCCCTCGAGCTCCGCGGCGGCAGAAGCAGAAGCAACTCAACCCCTGCCCGCTTTTTATCTCGCTTCTTCCGCCCCCATCATCATCATCAACAACAACAACAACAACCTTCCTCCTCCTCACACCACCATCACCGATCTCGCCGCTCCCACCATCAAGACCCCTCCCCCCCACAATCATCATCCTCCCACAACCACCACCCATCTTCCAAACCAAAACATAAATACCCCCCCAACCCCAACCCCTCCACAGATCACGTCTACGACATCCCCCTCAACAAAAAGCCCTCCCCTCGCCACCGCAACCCCTTCTTCCGCCCCCGTCCCCCCAAACCCAAGCACAAAAAATCCCCCTCCAGCAACATCGGCACCCCCCCAGGAAAGAAACGCTCCCTCTCCAAAGCCGGCTCAAGAATCTCCACCTCCACCAAACCAGCCAAAACCCGTCTAACCCTAGACCTCAAACCCCTCCTCGACTCCAACCCCTCCTTCCTCAAGCTCTCTTTCCAGTTCCGGTCTTCTTCCGGTGGGTTGGCAGTCGACCGAGTAGAGCGGTTCATCCGAGACGAACTCAAGTCTGAGAAACAAGCCGTGGTCAAATTATTCACCTCCTCGGGAAAACAACTAGAAACCGGCGCCCAAATCCCGTCTTCACGTGGCAGGTCGTCACGGGTGACGGTTTGGTACCGACTCGAGGATGACAACAACAACAACAACAACAACAACCCAACAACAAAATGGGAGTTTTCCGTTTGCATCAACAACACCCAAAAGATGGAACTCAACAAACTCATTGAAGAGGACGGCGCAACAGTGGGGGAGGTGAGGAGACAAATAGCGGGTTACCTTGGGATTAAAGAGCCAAGAAGGATAAGGGTGTACGCCGACGATGGGATGTTTCACGGGTTCCTCCAGGGGGAGGGGTGGGTGTTGCGGGAGTTGGGGAAGAGGTGGCTGACGAGGTATCTGGCGGTTCATGTCCGGCACAGGGAGGGTTGGGTGGAGGTGAGGCTGAAGGGGTGGGGGAATGAGAGGGCGGGAAGGAGGTATGTTGTTCATCCGGGGAGTGGAGAGGGAAAGTGGACTGTGAGGGATTTGAAAGTAAATTTTGTGACGGGGGGGTTGGTTAACGTCACTGAGGGGAGGGGGAGGAGTCGGTTGTCAAGGAAGGGGTTGTTGGGATCGGGGGGGTTGAGGGTGAGGTTTGATGGGAGGAGGGTGGGGGAGACCGAAGGGGTGGTTTGGGGTGGGGTTTACGAGGTTGAGTTTGGGGGGGTGGAAGAAGCAGAAGTTTTTGCTGGGGAGGAGGGGTGGTTGTTGAGGGAGACGGAGAGCTGCGATGTTTGTGTTGAGGGGAGGAGGGTGACGGATTTCCCGGTTAGGGTTGTTGCTGGGGGGTGTAAGGGGCATAAGCCGCCGCTTTGCGCGGAGTGTTTGGGGCGGTGGTTGGTGGAGAGTATGGAAGCGGGGAGGTGGAAGAGGCTGAAGTGTCCAGACACGGACTGCTCAGCTGTCCTGGGACATCACGATGTCAAGCGGTACGCGACAAGAGAGGTTTTTGAGCGGTATGACCGGTGGTTGCTGAGGGATGCGCTGGAGCAGACGAAGGGGTATGTCCAGTGCGTCACTGTGGGCTGTGAGTATGGTTGTGTGGTTGGGGATCAGGAGGCATGTCCTACCTTTAACTGCAGGAAGTGCAAGGGCAGCCACTGTATCAAGCACAACGTCTCCCATCCCGAGGAAACATGCAAGCAATACCGAAGGAGACAAAAAGATAAAAAAGAACAGGAGGAAGCCTCGGAAAGGGAAGTGGCCGGGATGACCAAGGATTGCCCCAAATGCGGGAGGAGAGTAAACAAAACGGCTGGGTGTAATCACATAACCTGTAGGTTCTCTTCTCTCTTCAGCCACGAAAATAATAGAAACTGACTGGTATTTTTTTCCCCCAGGCCACTGCGGTCACGAATGGTGCTATGTCTGCACCGCCTCTTACTTTCACGCCCAGGGCACCGGTCTTCTCCTCTGCCGTCACAACGAAGGCTGCACCGAAGGCCCTCTCCCCGGCGCCGAGCTCTTCAACGATGATGGCACCCTTCGAGATCCAACCGGGCAGCGACTTCCACATCGTCCGTTCTTTCACCGGCCGGTCATTCCTGCCGATATCCCAGGTGCTGCTCCACAGGGTGTGCCTGGCATGCCTGGAGCAGCGTGGCTCTTTCCTCATCTTCAGAGACGTAACAGGCAGCCTGAACCACCAGTTGCTCCTGCACCCGCTGCCCCGGAGGAGCCACCCGCGCCTGCACCGGAACCCGGACACAGAGACCCGCCCCTGATGACGGGGGCAAATCCGGGGTTGGTCAGGGGAACTCCTCCTCCGTGGGCGCCGGGGATGGCCGGAGCGAGGCCGAGGATGAGAGGTACTGGAGCGGAGGCGGCGAGACGAGCAAGGGGGTTGGGCTTTCATGTTTAGTTGAGATGCTGAGGGAGATGCCTGCTTACGACTTCATGAGCTTTACACCGCGATCTTTCTTTTCCTTTGTCTGGGCCTTGGAGTTTCGCATTCTACGGATAACGACACATATATAAGAGGCATTCGCGCTCCCAGCGGCTGGAGGGGGTTGGGTTATGGTTAGAAGGATTGGGTAGATACATAAATAGATGGGAAATTGGGTATTTGGCGACTCTCTGGGATTTTACATACCTGGTCTCTATTTATTTTTTTGTTTTGACGTCATCTTTTCTTCTACTGTCCCCAAACACCGGCATGCAGAAAGCAGTTTTCTCGTCCGATTCTGAGTCAAACCTGCGGCTCTGTGGCAGTGACACAAAAACCAGAGACAATAACAAAAACTCCGTAATCATCTGGATGTAACAAGCTGTTGTACACACCGAGCTTTCATAGCTGTGTGGGTCGGAAGTTCCAAACCACATCCAAACAAAACAACGTTTCGACGATCAAACTCGTTTACCCGCCCTCGCCTCCAGAGGTTCTTCTTCAGCAACGTGGCCGAGCGGCTGGGTCCGTCGCCGTTCAGGCCATTGTCAGAGGCCCGAAAGTTTTTTCTTTTTTTCTTTTTTTCTTTTTTTCTTCTTTTTTTTCTTCTTTTTTTTTTCTCTTTTTTTTTTTCTCTTTTTTCTCTCTTTTTTCTCGCGTTTTTTTCTCTCTCTTTTCTCTCTTTTTTCTCTCTTTTTTTCTCTTTCTCTCTCTCTCTTTATTTTTTTTTTTTATTTTTTTGCAGTTGCAGTTGCAGTTGCAGTTGCAGTGGAAGCCTTGATGTTGTCATTCTGTCGCACACAGCACACACACACACATCGGTGTCCGTCCTCGCCTGTTTCTCCGAGTCTTTGCATTACCGCCCGTTGAACCGAACACCGCAGGTTTGAACCGGCATTGGGACGAGAGGAGACAAATATTTCTTCTCCGACAGAGTATCACCGGCGCCATGATGGTGCGATGCAAAGGCACGGCATAAGTAGGTGATGTCGTGCATCGATGAGGCCAAGCGGGCTGAGTGGTCAGCCGTTTTTTCCCCGCAAAGGAAGGGTCTGATCTGGTCTGTGTTTAGGGCCAAGGGGCAAGGTCTTTGGCTCCGCAGACGCGAAATTGCAGATTCACATTCAGCGTGACGCTGGTGATTGTGTGTGTGGGGGGTGGGGGGGTAAAAGATGCAGATGTTGACGGCATTCTCTTGAATACCCACGAAGAATTGTTCCGAAGTGCCCGAAGAAATGGATGGGATCATAGGCAGGACGTGGCAGGCTGATGGGCTGGCGGCGGTTAGGAAGGAAGGATCTGGGAAGAAAGGAAGGACCTGGGAAGAAAGGGAGGAAGCATCAGCCTTGAGGCAATCATGAGTTCATGTCTCATTCGTCAATGCACCGTGTGGAGATTTGGATTTGATATTCCTGTTTGCTTCATTGGTTGGCTGGATTCATCACGAACTGCTGGCCTTACTCGACGGGATGTCCCCTGAGTTCAGGGAAAAGCCAATAGGTGATGGGAAGGCTTCTCCTTGTTCTTTCTACATCAGTTCCCTTTTATTGAATATTCTGCAGCGACACAAACCGTACCTGCATCTCGGCTGCGCAGGGTACACGGGGGATAAGAAGATAATGGGGCGGCATTGGCGCCGCGATTGGGGAGCATCGGGGGGAGGGGGGGGACGTGCACCACCTGAGCTGCAAGGAACAAAACGCTCTTGCCTGCTTCTGGACCGTGATTGGGGGCGCCCGAGGTGCGTTGTGCCAGGGATCCCGGTCCTGTAGGCGAACGATTGGCATGGAAGGGGGCCCCACAGCACAGTACAGCGGAAGGGATGTCCCAAAGCAGCCGGGCGCCAATTCGCCAATTTGTGATGCTCCTTTTTCTCACGACCTTTCCTCGCTGTCACTTCGAGTCCCTCGACATTTCCCAGTTAATTGCGACTCTCCCCCTAGAGCCAATCCAGCTCAGGCCAAGCCAAGCATGAAGATTGGACCCCCCCAAGTGCCGATTCTCTAGTCGAATCCGCCGTTGCACTCTTGCGTTGCAAATCGATTCCAAACTCATCTTATGTATACCACCATGGCTGCTCCCAACGCACATCGCTTCTCCTTTGAAGAAGGGGGTCACACACCAACTACCTTCTCCCACCCTCCCCCTCAGTCACCCGAGCCTGAGCGTCACGAGCATAGGCGGCTCTCTGACACGTCAAGTGCTTCATCCAGAGTCCAGTCACCACGCTCGGCCATCTCGCCTCCTGGACCGAGCGAGACATCGGACCAACAGCTACCCAAGCAGCCACTCCCGAGTCCTCGCGGCGGCCGGTCCCTCAGCTTGGCCCAGATAGCCGGCCCCATCAAGAGGAAGCCTCTGTCCCTGACGGCCTCGCCTTTGGCCACTCGGTACTCGTCCCCGCGTCTTCCCGAGCTCTATGAGGACCTCCAACGCCCGGAGCAAAGGTTCGCCAGGTCCGTCTCGCTCGACAGCCCAACGCTGTATGAGTTTCCAGGCCAGAGCAACCTCCTAGCATCCAGCTCGCTGCGGGTTGTGGAACGCGCCCCAAGCCTGGACAGCAGCCGCCACCTGTATGTCGTGACTCGTCGTCACCTTATTCCGGGTAAAGTGGTGGCAATATCGAACTGACCAGGTTTTCTCTCATAGATCATCTCCTGCCGCCCAAGAGGACGGCGCGGAAGAAGACGTACAGCTACGAAACATTGTTGAAAGGAACCCTGCCGCCTCTCAAACACCACACGCACACGAACCAAGCGGCCGCCTTAGCGCTAGGACGGTCAGTGTAGCCAGTCAGGAATCAGATTACGACCAGTTCGAATACACCCACCTCTACTCTCCGGGTCCGGAGCAAGAGGCCGAGGGCAAACCCGCCACACACGTTAATACCAACACCAAGACCATGTCCTTCATCTCACGAAAACAACCACCACCACACCTGGACCTCGGATCACCCATTGAAAGTGTGCCAGAGTCACCCGTCAGGACTGCCAGAGACAGTAATCTTAACAAGCCGCTACCGAAATCGCCAGCGTCCTCTAAGCTAGGCGCCTTCTTCGGCTGGGCCGCTTCACCGTCACGCTCCTCGGTAACAGAGTTCTCGGACGACAGAGCATTGTCACCCGCCTCTCAGAATCCAGTGACTGTCGTGACAGAGTCTGAGCCTTATGACGTCCCACTGTCACCAAAGAGCCCATCCGCCTACTCCAATGAAGACCTGCACAGCCCCGCCATGCAGTATTGTGAATCTTACCTACAAACACCCGCAGACAGCACGACATCGCTGGTTCAGATCGAAGAGATGGAAGACGAGTTGAAGGCTATCGGCGCCGAACTGGCCGCGTCCATTCGGCGAGAGATGGATCTGGAGGACCTTGTTGACAGGATGCAGGAGCAGGTCAACAGTGCCCAGGTGCCGGGCAGAAGAACGAGCGACTATTTCTCAGACTCTGGCTACAGCTCGGCCAGGTTTAGCGAATATGACCACGCCAAGGAAGAGATGTCGCAAATACAGCGCAGGGCCGAACAGGAGAGAGCCCAGCTCAGACTGGAGCTCACCACCAAGCTCCAAGAGGAGCGCACCATGCGACGGCTGTTGGATCAGCAAATACAGGAATTGCAACAAAAGGCATCCGAGGTTGATGTCGCCGAGCTGGGCAATGCTGAGGCGAGCGACAGGGTCAAGGAGCTGGAGGCTACATGCGAGGATTTGACTCGTCGGCTTGCCGAGGAGAAGGAGTCCAAGAGCAACTTTGAGGACCTGCTTGCGGCGCTCAAGAGCGAGCTTCAAACGGCGTCAAACGAGCGGGACAACCTACGCGATGAAATCGTTCCTCAGTTGCGCATGCGTGTCGAGGGGTTGGAGGCCGAGGCTGCCGAAAACGCCAGACTTGCCTACGACACGTCCAAGATGCAGCAGGAGCTTGAGACTCTGAGGTCGCAGACGGCCGAGACGTCCAAGATGCAGCAAGAGATTGAGTCCCTTCGGTCACGGGATGCCGACACTTCCAGACTGCAACAGGAGATTGAGATTCTCAGGTCGCAAACTGCCGATGCTTCTCAGATGCGGCGGGAGATTGAGGCTCTCCGGTCACTCAACTCGGAAACCTCCAAAATGCAGCAGGAGCTCGAGGCTCTGCGGTCCCAAAATGCTGAGCTCAAGCAGACCGGCACTCGCATGTCTATGGCCCTGTCAAGGTCGGCATCGGTCACTGCCGGGTCTCTCAAGAACAAGAACCGCCCCGTGTCTCTCTCCCGGTCCAACAGCACGCGACCTGGTGCTGCGTCTACTGAGCCAAGAGAGGTCCTTGCCGACAGGTTGAAGGACGTCGAGGCTCAGCGTGATGCGCTGCACAGTGCGCTCAGGAGCTTGCTTGAAAGACAGGAGCTCCAGAACCGCGAGAACGCCAAACGGATTCGCCAGTTGGAGATGGAACGGGATCGGTTGCTCACGGCTTCCCCCAAGAAGGCTGGCTATGAAAGAGACGTCTCGAACCTTCGCGAGGAGATTAATGTGCTGCGTCGCCGGGCAGAAGAAGCTATCGAGCAAAAGTGGCAGGTGGAAAAGGGGCTGGGTGGGCTCAAGATGGATCTCGACCGCGCCGAAGAGGAAATCGCTACACTTCGGATCTTGCTGAGGGAGAATGACATTTTGGTTCCGGAATCTCTGCTCCGTGCCAGCGGCAGCCACGAGGAGCGAGTTGCGCCTGTCACGTCGGCTTCTCTTGAAAAGGCGTATAAGGACCTGCAAAATGCGTATGCCGAGGCGTTGGAGAGAATCAAGCAGTTGGAGGAGTCGGCCGGCTCGGATGAAAGGATGCAGCTTGCTATTCAGAGGCTGGAGCAGTCGCTTTCGACGGCCGTGTCGGAGCGTGAGGATGCCCGCTCGGAGGTGAGCTCTTTCAAGACTCGGCTCGAGAATATGCAAGCCTCGGAGAAGCAGCAGTTTGCCGTGGAGCAGGATCTTGCTGATCAGCTGCAAGAGTCTGCCCGTCGGGTGGAGGAGCTTGCCCAGCAGGTGCGCTCCCAGCTTGATGTCAATGCTGCTCTGCGCTCCCGTTTGGCCACCACCATTGCCCGTGGCGAGGCTGAGCAGAGACTGAGCACCGAGCGCATTGCCGGCATGCAAAGCCGCCTTCGTGCGCTCGAGGAGCAGGTCGTCCACGCCCAGACGGGCGCTGAAGAGCGGGTGGCCCGCCACGAGGAAGAGCTGGCCATGCTCAAGGACGCCCACAGCCACCAGCTCCAGCGCATTCGCGACAATGCTGGCATTCTCCGCAGCCCACGACACTTTCCCTCCAAGTCGCCGCTGTCGCCCATGTTTAGCCTCCGCAGCGTGTCCTCGCCCAACAACCTTAAGTCACCCCGCATGTCGACCCCTCTTCTCTCGCCTCATGGAACCGCCCGGCCAGACATCAGGCGGTCTGCCAACTCTCTGGATGGCAGCGACGGCACCATGACGCAGCAAGTTGAGGTGCTCAAGGGGCGCGTGGCCGAGCTGGAGGGTGCCCTTGCTGCGGCGGATGCCGAGATGCAAGAGGTTGTGGGGAGGATGAACATTGCGCAGATTGAGGTGATGAACCTGCAGGAGCAGAGGGAGGAGGCGGTGAGAGAGACGAGGAGGCTGCAGAGGGTGATTGAGGAGGAGAGGATGAGGGTTTTTGAGGAGAGGTTTAGGGGGTTGTCTACCGAGGTGAGGTGAGCCCCCTGACCACGCCCTAATGGTTTGAATGAGGACACACACACACACACACACATGTTGGATCGTGTTATGGTTTTTTTGTTGTTGTTTTTTTTTTGGAAGCCATGTTTGGATGAATGCATTTGCCATTGCAGGGATTTTTGCAATTGGAAAACGGCGCAACACCACGCTTTTTTGGAGCATGTCCCTTTTCTGCTTTGAAAGCATAGGTAAGGGGACAGGAGGTTGTCTTTTGGATTATTATTGAAGCCAAGTTTTTTTTTCTTTTTCTGTTTCTGGCATTCTTGATGGACATACCCTGGGTTTGTTTTGCAAGGGGGTTTTGGGGTTTATTGTTCTTGTATACTTGCTCCTTTTGGGGAGGGTTGTTGTTCGATTCTCGGTGCCATTTTTATTGGGGTTGAGTGGATTGGATTTGGTTATTATAGGAGGGAGAAGGGGGTTAAATAACATAGTGTATATTGTATTACCATTTGGTTTAGTTGTTGTTGGGTGGATGGGTGGAATGGGATTGGGCAAAATGAGAAGGGGGAGAGGAGAGAGGGGATTATGTACAAATTCAGTTGATGTTATGTTGTATGTGTACTTTTTGTAAGGGACTGGATGTGTGGGGAGAAAAGGGGTTAGCTAAAAAAAGGGGGGGGGTGGGGGTAGAGGATAGGAATTGAATTTGGTTGTATTATTTTTGGAGTTGTATGTGAGATTGTGTTTGTGTTGGGTTGGATTGGGGATTGAGATTGAGACTGGTGACCGGTTTGATGGTGGATGATGACTGGCAAGACAGCTCACAGCAATGGGTTGAAACTGTGCTACATATATGACCGGCCAGTTTTGATCATGGAAGTGGAGAGGAAGGGGGGAGAGCCGCCGGAGACAGCAGTAATTTTTTTTTTTTTTTGCTGACGTCCACACTTGGGTGGGACAAAGACTTTCTTCGGCTGTCTGCTGCTGCGTACCTATATATATATATATATATAAACCCCTAATCATCCATCACCTACTTGCCTTTTATTTTCATCGTTTCGACTCTGACAGCTTGGTACATTCACCTTCCATTTTCATTCGTATTTTTCCTCGTTTATCGTTGATTGCCAACGGGCAAGATCTTACCTGGGGGTTGGCCTCTGTCTCATGAGGAACCCCAGGGTATGGCGAGCAAGCTGCTCAGGCAGGCAGGTCAGCTGTCCGTCGGCGAAAGTTCACCTGGGGTTGGCCTCTTGCCACAAAGGGACCCCGGGTGTTCTCAGCTAGCAGGTGAGAGCTGCCTGCGCGATGAGGCGGAAAGAGCTTCCTCGCGTTCCTGGCAACAGAAGGGTGGTGGCATGCTTCCGGGTGGTTGGCGGGCCCTCATTTTGACACAGGGACTCGAGGAAGAAAGGTACCTAGAGACGGAACAGATCCCGAAATGCAATATCAAGATGAAGATATTAATGTTATGTTCTTTATTGCCTTTGATCCTCAACTCTGCTGAAAAATACACATGAGTTCCATCAATCCATCATGGTCCATCTCCCTAATACATAAAAAACATCCATCGCTTTGTTTTCCCAAAATTCCAACCAGTGAGATGCCCAAACTCCTGCTTCCCTACCGAGGTATATATATATATATATGTGTGTGTGTGTGTGTGTGTGTGTGTGTGTAACATAGAAGATATAGAAGACACAAGAAAGAAACCGGTCTAGATCGCACAACAAAACAAGTACTCCTCTCCCCGTCAAGGATTGATATCCAAAAAGTCCTCAACCGTCAACCCACAACTATTGAGCATGATCAGCCGACCCTTGTCCATACATCCTGTGGTTCGTCAACGGCATGCTCATGTTCACAATCTTCTCCCTCGGCATCCCGCTCGAGATAGCAACACCATATCGTCCTTGCCCTTGGTGAATAGGCTGCTCAGCGCTGTAAGAGCTCATGTTGTCACCCTCGACGTCATTGAGGACTTCTCTGGTCAGCTCAACATAGTCGTAGGCAAACTCGCCGATTTCGGCGTCATCAATACCGAGGATCTCGCTCTCTTCACTTGCGCGGAGATGGAGCCCAGGGATGAGGTTAAGAATGAAGAGGATAGCACAGGTCAAAACGAAAGAATAGGCACCGCCGGCAAAAGAGTCGGCAAGCTGAATAGGGAGCTGGATCCAATTGTGATCGAGCCAGCCACCCTTGATAGAGGAGACACCGTCGAGGCGGGTGATGGTGTTGGTAGCGAAGAAAGCGGTGCAAATGTTGCCGACGAGACCACCGATGCCGTGAACAGCAAAGATATCGAGAGCGTCGTCAATGCGGAGAAGGAACTTGAGCTTGGTGGCGTAGTTGGCAAAAGAGGCGCCCATGATGCCGCATGGTACGGCGGCCCAGACTGGGACGTAACCTGTTGATGTTGTTAGCCACAACTTCACAAAAAGGTGAGGTGGATAAAGGGGACCTACCAGAACCAGGTGTAATAGCCACCAACCCAGCCACAACCCCCGAGCAAAATCCAACCGTCGACCACTTCCTCTCCAGCCTGTAATCCAACACACACCACGTAATCCCACCCACACAAGCGCTCAAGTTGGTCACCACGGCCGCCATAATAGCCCTCATGTTCGCGGCCAGCGCAGACCCAGCATTGAAACCAAACCACCCAACCCACAGGAAAACTGTTCCGATGACAATATGCGTCACATTGTGCGGCCGGTAGTTCAACTCGTGGGTGCCATGACCCCTCCTCTTTCCAAGCATCATACTATACGCCAACGCGGCCGCTCCAGAGGCAATGTGAACCGGTGTCCCACCTGCAAAGTCCAACCCACCCATCTTGTTGGACCAGCCCGATGGATTCCAAGTCCAGCAAGCAACGGCATCATACACAACAGTGAGCCACAAAAACATGAATATAACACATGGAAGCATCCTCCCGCGCTCTGCTACGGCTCCGGTGGCCAGGGCGATGGTAATAGCTGAGAACATCCCTTGGTAAACAGCAAAAAGCAAATCGGGGATGCGGCTCGAGGCAACGGAGGGATGGGCGAGGACGTTTCGGAAGCCAAAGTTGGAGAGGTCCCCAATGAAGGGCCCAGCGGAATGTGAAAAGGTGAGAGAGTAGCCCCAAAAGAACCACTGAAAGGTTGACACGGCCGCGGCCATGACTGAGAGCCAGATGAGGGAGAGTGCCGACTTTCGGCGTGCGAGACCGGAATAGAAGAAGCCAACGCCGGGAATCATGAGCAAGACGAAGGCTGTGGACATGATCATGAAGGAGATGTCGCCGGCTTGGTACCAGACATTGAGGTCTTCGACGAGGGCATCGCCTCCTGCTGGGTCAGTTCCTGTGAAGGGTTCGAGTGGGATGTATGGTAGGTTTGAGAGTTCTTGGTTGTTGGTATTAGCGGCCATTTTGAAGGTATGTGGACTTGGCCGTCCAGGAGGTTATTTTGCTGCCTTCAGTCGTGTATGGTGAGGTGGTGTACAAGTGTATAAGTGGTCGTCTGTGAGGTGCAGATATTGTCGGATGTGTCGGATAGAACAAGAGTAAACGAGAGACAGAGAAGAACGAAGGGACGGGAGGAATGTCTTCCACACTCAATAATAGATAGTATGCCTGGAGGCGAAAAACTTGATCTTCCCAGAAGAAAGTGATGAGCGGCAGCAGGCTAGCAATGGTTTGCAGAAGGCCTGGTACTTTTTCTGGAAAGAAGCAATTCGCGGGGGGCCAATCAGCTTTGACACCGACGGGGTGTCTTGGCTTATCGGGGGAGACAAGCCACACGGGTGAGCTACTGCACGGGAAGAGAAGGGAGTGGGATGGAAAACGAACGGGAGTCAGGCGAGAAGCATCGCCGGCGTCCTTGGGGGCTCGAGCATGTTTATGATCATAAGGCTTGGGTTCCCACTTGGTTCCCGCGGGCCTCGGAGAGCAACGGTAGCATGAGCACAATCTCTCTTGGGGGCCTTGAAGATCCATACCTGGGCTCTGAGTAAGGCAAGTAAGTGCTTTTTTGCGGACGCTGAAGATGGGTCGCACAAGACATGTCTTGACCAGGAGCCTCCGGACAGAGCCAAGTCTGCGATGCTGCTCTGGAAATTTGAAGGGGGGGCCGAAGATAGAGACCAATATGTCACCCTCCTTCTTCAGGTTGTTGTTCTCTGATCATTGCCTCCGAGGGGAACACTTCCCAAGTTCCTCTGTTCCGGATCCCACCAGCTCGGCGTTGGTTGCGAGTTCGGGGGCGTTTGGACCCATTGTGAAGCAGAAAAAGCAAGTGTCGCATATGACGAGAACGAGCGTTGATGCCTTCTGGCTCGAGGTTGGTTGGAGGGAGAGTGGTGGCTGTGAGAGACAACCCCTGCAAAGCAAGTGACGTTCAAGTGAGGGTGACATTGGAGTGGACCGAGAAAGGGAGCTCCACGATAACTCGATTCGCTGAGACGTGCTAAAAGCTTGGTGTAAAGATAAGCCTCCTGGGCCCTGATTGGCCCGACTAACCCGGTCGTGTGGCTCTCGGTGCCGTGGGGGCTACGTGGGGCCGCTCTCCCGCGCGTTCAGGGGACTGACTGACTTTCTGTAAGTGGAAGTTCAACGTCTTTTCCTCCCAAGGCTGGCAATCGTCTTGACAATTGCCATGACTGAACACAAACAACGTCCATGTGGCAGCGGCACAGAGCAACACATCTCACTCAAGTCTTCAAGATTCTCTTCACCAGCGTCACGAGCTCTTGACACAAATGCGATCCCCAACCACCTCAGCTTCAGCTCGGCCAGCCGGATATTGAATGTTACGGCATGGAGATCACAAGAAATAAACTACTGATAACAACGTCCCGTCCCGCCCAGAACCCATTCTATCTGACGCTACTTTCAGGAACCACCTGCATCCCCAGGATCATGGAAACATTTGCCTCTGCAGATGCCTCTCACTCAAAGTGGATCACCTCACTGCTTCTCATCACCAACATACCACTATACAGTCTCACCTACATATTATATAGTTTTCCGCTGCAATAACCCTCCCATCACGGTGTTACATACACCCCGAAAAACCCCAACGCTGAAGCCCAGCCTGCAAGCCACACAGCCACTCACTCTGACGCGCAGACGCCCCCCTTACAGGCCTTCATAGTGTCGTCTTTGTTTGTTTTCATTTATTTGGTGAGATGCAGGTGACAATCTCCTCAAAATATCATCACCACTGCCGTGACGAGACTGCATGTGGCTACCTCTCCTTCACCCTTGCCGGACTGCCGAGACGTTGTGCATTCCTCTCCCCAGACCTCATGACATCTCCTCTGAGATACAGCAAGTGGTGCTGTATACCGATCAACCCTCTCAACCCTCTCCGCCGCCGATCACCTGTCAGCTCTCCCACCCCCTAAGATCACTTCCTCTCCAAAAGACCCTGATCTTCCCTCAGCCCTCCGTTATCTCACCTTTCACTTTTCAAGACTAGCCTCAAATGCCCATTCGACACTAGCGCAAATCCCAGCATCATGCGCGCCAAAAACCCAAAACCAGGAACGAACCATCTGGGCGGGAGTGTGGGGGTTGCTCATTCATCACTCACCAATTCAAATCCCAAACCTGGTGTTTATCAATGCCAGATTAATGAAGGATTTATGCCCGCCAGACCTGTCATATCTTCACCAGCCATCATGCAAATAACCAACCCCAGCAAGGGGAGACACATCATCGGTGAGGCATGTGACCTTGGGGTGGTAGGTAGGTAAAAGATAAGAAACCAAGGTGGTCCAGACCTTATTACACCGGGGGTCAAGATCAGAGTCAAGGTCAAGGTCAGTCAAGGATCTCAAGTCTGAGCTTACATACACTACCAGACGTTGAAGCTAAGCTTGCGCTTGCTAACGAACAATCGCCGTCGATCGCCCGCCGGCGGCCGTTTTTCTCCACTGCTGGTGAGCTGGTGTTTACTGCTAAGGAAGCCGGCGGTGTCCGTGTAGTGTGATATATCAAACGGTAAAAATTGAAATGACTTCAACGAGTGACTTGTAGGATTGTCAAGCTCTGATTAATGACGTTCAAAAACAAGAGGTCATCATGTCTCATCTATGATAACAAGCTTGGTATATCCCCCCCATCACTACACAACTTTTACCCGCGAAAAAAAAAGGAAAAAAAAAAAAAAAAAAAAAAGAAGAAAAAAAGAAAAAAAAAGAAAAAAAGAAAAAAAAATATTTAGATACCCACCCTTTCGTCCATGAAGCTAATACGCAAGATAATCTCATTAACTTACACCACATTCATCATCATCATCATCACTCCCATCCAACTCAACCCCATCGTCACCTTCCCCCCTCAACACCACCTCTCACTAGGCTCCCTCCACCTAACCCCCAAAACCTCAAAAATCCTCCTCTCGCTCCTCCCCTCCACCAACTCCCCTTCCGTAACCCCCACCCTCCCCCTCCCCCTCATCACATCCCTAAACAACCCTCTCTGATTTAACCTCATCCCCTTCTTCCCCGCCAACAACCTCAAGCTCCGATTAAAAATATCATTCCCCGTAAAATAAATCAACGCCGCTCCATACTCCGTCTCGGGCACAAGCAGCAAATCAATCCTCCTCCACTTCCCCCCAGGAGGCAACCTGCAGCATCCCAAAAACTTACTCCCTTCCCCCTCCCTTCTCGATTGCGACAACGTCGCCACCAAAAAATTCTTCTTGTACAGCACAGATATAAGCGAGTTCATAAACGGGACAAGATCCGAGCAGGATGTGGTCCCGCGTTTGGTGATGATGAAATCAATGTCGCCTGACGTGTCCGAGCCACGGCGGTATGAGCCGCCAACGAGTAATTCCACGTCTGGGTCGACGAGGAAGGCTTCACGCTGGACAAAGGCCGCTAGCTGGGTTACTTCGTTGCGGGGGATGCGGGAGGTGAGGTCCGAGTAGTGCTCGATCGAGACGCGTTGGTTGGCCGACAGGTCGGCTTTGGTGAGGAGGTCTTCCAAGGTCCGATGGCCTTGGGATATCCACTTGTTTGCTCTAGAGAGTCCCACGTCGTGAATTTTGAGAAAGAGGTCGAGGACTTTGTCCGTCGGTTCAAGGTTCGCATATTGAAGCCTGCGAAGGTTGTTGGTGGTGCAGATTTCCTCGATTTTCCGGGCGAGTCGGGAGCCGATGTTGGGGAGAGTGTAGGCCTCCTCGGCGGTGGTGATTTTCTTGGTGGTCTGCTGACGGAGTGTGGTGATGGCTTTGCGGTAGGCCGTTATACGCCAGCGATCATTAATTTTGGTGTAGTAGTCGCACATGGATTGGAGAACTTCTATTGTCCTGGCGTTTGGGTTGTTGGCAGCGGAGGAGGCAGGATTGTCTTTCGAGCCGCCACGGTTGCAGGCAAAGAGGTCTTCGAACGGAGTAGTCTTTTTGAGAGAGGCGCGGGAGCGTGTTGCGGGCTTTTTGCGGGCGCGCTCATCTTCGGAGCCCGGCTCGGGATCCGAGTCCTCCTGAGCGTCCTTGGTTGATTGTATGTCGTCGTCTTCTTCGTGGTCCAACGGCAGGTCCTTGTACTGCTGAAGGAGCTCGATGTAGCTCGTCAGCTCATCCTTGGGACCATCCGTCGTTTGAGCTGTGGGATGAGGTGGAACAGATGACTGGATCTGTATTTCGAACGGAGCAGCTTGAGTGGTTTTAGTTGGGTGAGGGTTCTCAAACGAGCTATCCTCCTGTCGTGGTGTTTCTTCTGAGCCCTCAGTGTCCTGTTTCCTGGCGCTTTGTCTCCCGGCGCTTTTGGGTTCTTTGACCAGAAGCGAAGGCTCAGAGTCCCGGGGTGATATTGTTATGACTGTGGATTCGGAAGTTGGTGATGGGAACCCTGTGACCCAGTATCGGCTTTGGTCGGGGTTTAGTAGTGTCCGAAACGAGATACTGTCGATAGGATACTCGTCATTGACGACGATCAAAGAGGCGGCCAGCCCAAAGTCTGGTATCTTCTGAATGTCAGAGTATGACAAGTGCTTGTCAACAATGACATGTGTCGCATTGTGTAGACTCCTAACCCATTCTGCCCCATAATCTTTGGCTTTGGCAATCCGAAGTTTCCTGGCTGGTGCAACATCGTCGTTGGGGATGTAAAAGAAAGACAAGCCACGAAATATTTTAGCTGATTCCGGGATTGCTTTCCCGGAAGATGACCGTTTGCGCTTTCGAAGAGCAGTAGTAGCTGACGGCGACTGTTCGGCCGCAGAGGCAGAGGCTGAAACTGGCATGGTGATACTCCTCCGTAATGTTGTTGGGACTCTTAAACGGGTGGAATCTGGTATTGGTGTTTCAGCAATGAATGAAGTAGAAGTATCTGTGATTAGGAGCCTCCTGGGTCTGGAGGTGGTACTGTCAGTGGTGGTGGCGTCTGGGGTTGCCTTGATAATTTCTGCCGAACCTCCTGGAGCGGGTGTAGGTGCGGTTGGAGTGGGCACCAACGCTGTCCGCCTTGGTTCTGGATGTGGGCGAGGTGAAGAAAGAGGATTGATAGGGTTTCCCTTCTCTTTCACTGTAGGAACTGCTGGTTGGAAGAAGGCCTTGCACTTGGCCCTGTGCTGCTGTTCCCTGGCATCAATTCGGTCCTCCTCTTCGTCAAGCTTATCCAAGGCATCCAGCTGATTGAAAAATGCAATCTTTTCTTGGAGCGATTGTTCCTCATCCATCGGAATCTTTTGGCTGGGAACTGAACTGGGAACAATTCGAGTGCTCTGGGTCAAAAGAGTGTCGAACAATCGACCAGGCTTTTTGTACCGTCTGGCGACCCGGGATCCTGGAGAAGGCAAACTGGCCATTTTATCTTTTCCCCATCCCCATCGGTCCTCCCTTGTTGGTTAACCAGAGACAGAGAGAGGCTGCTGCCTATCCTTAACGTGTGTGTGTATATGCACGCAAAAGTGCGGCCCGGGATCGGTTGGAGGTTGGATCGGGGTGACGCGAATGGGATGCAGCGAGTCTCTGGCTTGCCTGGCTTGGCGAGTCACGAACTGCATGCGGTGGCACGTGATTCGAGTACGTACCTCTAATGCCAAGAGAACATCTAACGACGCTGATTGGTCCCATCAGATGCTTAGCGTGGTTTCTGGCTCAACGGTTTCAGATTGGCCCGCGGGTCTCTCGAGGCACCGCCAGTTTCCTCCCCCTTTTTGACTTAATTTACTTAGAGAGACGACTAGGTGACGGTTGTAAAATAACGTCAATTGGGTTCCAACATCACTGTTTGACTATCAATTTCTTACAGCTAGCTGGTCTGGCAGCTCTTGAACCATATTGCCTTCCAAAACCCCCTAAACATAGCTTGAACCCAGTCAAACGGTGTCACAATGTCGAACCTGTTTTCCGGAATGTAAGTATCACAGGTCTTCTTGTATTGGTGCATCTGGAAGCACTTTGCTCTTGCCTTTTATATCTGTTATCGAGTACACATAGCGACCCCCTTGACCACGCGCTCCTTCCATGGCCTCACAGTCACGCCGATGACAACAAATCACACAAGTAGTTCCCGCTAACAAATTCCCCAGAAATGCCCGGCTGAGGGGAGCTTCCAGCAAACCTAGCCCCAACAGCAAGAGTCCGATATCTCCAACATCGGAGGACGGCAAACTGAACTCTCCTGGGGGCCTCTCTCAGAGGAGTCTTTCGTCAAGCAACCTTTCTTCTCCTTCTTCCAAACTCCCACCTGTCCCTGCATCTCCGTTACCACCAACCGCCACCATGACCGGTTCCACAGACGATGAACTGGCCGCCTACCACCTCCCGAAGCCGCTACCGCTTTGGCTCAACCCAGCCTACGCCAAGCAGATCGTGAAAGGCAACTTTATGACCCTCAGTCGTCGACCTAAGGCGGTCGAGCAGGGTGAATGGGTTGCCTGTCAAGGTAGGCATCCTTTTATTTTTATTTTTACGATTTATTGTCTCACTTGCTGACAACTCCAACAGTCGTGGAGCACTATCGTAACCTCTGGAACTTTGTCAGCATTGTGTACCAGAAGGAGGAGAATGGCCAGAGCATCTGCAACCCGACCACATGCCCTCGCATGTCAGCTGGAGGGTGAGACATGTCCCATCTTTCTAATAGCGGAAGCCAATACTAACATGATTCCTCAGTAACCACTCCTACACATGGCTCAACAACCGTTTTGAGCCCATTGAGCTGCCAGCCTACGAGTACATGACGCTTATGCAGCGCTGGATCTCTGGCAAGGTCGACGACGAGAAGGTCTTCCCCACCAACCCTGCTGGTGTCTCGTTCTCTCAACACCAGCAGCTCACACCTTCGGCCATCGCCACCGACGGATTTGACGAGTACATTGGAAAGCGTAGTGGGTTTCCCAAGGAGTTCTCGACTATCTGCAAGACCATCTTCACCCAGATGTTCCGCGTGTACGCCCATCTCTACTGGGCCCACTTTGTGGAGCCCTTCTACCACCTGAATCTTGAGAAGCAGCTCAACAGTTGCTTCAGTCACTTTGTGTTGGCTGGGATGGAGATGGCCATGCTCACGCCGCAGGAGCTGGAGCCGATGCAGCCTCTGCTTGACTTGTGGGCTGCCAACGGAACCTTCCCTCCGGACTCCAAGGCCTATGAGAGTGCTAACCTCAAGGCCGGTAATCGGCTGCTGCAGCTGGCGGGCATGGCTTGAACTGGGGAGGGAAGCAAGGAGTACATAGTATTGCATATTTCGTCTGTCACGGTCTGATCTGGTCTTTGCTTAGACTCTAGTTTGCATGGTCTCGGAGTTGAGGGGGTTAACAACAATTCTTCACATCTTGAGATAGGGAGTCCAACACTGCAGCGTTTCCTCGAGATGATTAGACTTTCAGGGGTCATCCCATTTTTGTTGACTGGTCCCTTAATCGTGGATGTTGCCTCTGCCTGATCATGCCTGACGTCTCGTAGCGTTGCTTCTTGAGGACCCTGTTTGCCTTAGTGGGGTGTTTTCTCTTACAGGGACTTGACGGCGGGGCAACTACCCCACATTCGATTAAGCGGGCCCTTTCCACCCAAATTCTCTGCGCGACGAGCCCAGGCCAGTGGCAGATCCCCATTGTTCCCATATCGCGCTTGTCCCAGCACCATTTTTCTTCTTTCCTTTCTGATTTTTCTCTCTCCAATCTGTCCCGGGTCAATAATTCGTCACCATCTTCAGTTACCGACCCTCGCTACAGACAGCCCAACATGGTCAACGACGCTATGGATATCGAGACTGCTGAGAAGAACCTCAAGCAGCTCGACCACGCCGAGCAGCACTACTTCAACAGGCAAGTCTGGAAGAAGAAAAAAAAAGCTATGTGTCTGTTTTGTAGGGGGGATATTTGCTAACACTCAGCCTACAGCTATAACCATCATGGTAAGACACCGTTCAAGCTCGCTGATGGGGAATAATTGTACTAACTCTGGCGCTTTCGTTATCAAGGCATCCACGAGGAGATGTTGGTATGTTTTCTTGGAGCCTATCTTATCTTCCCTTCAAAAATTTATGGCTGACATTGGCATGCGCCTCTACAGAAAGATGAGGTCCGCACAAGATCATACATGAACGCCATCGTTCAAAACAAGCACATCTTCAAGGACAAGGTCGTTCTCGATGTCGGCTGCGGTACCGGTATTCTCTCGATGTACGCCCATCCTTCCCTCGCCCGACTTCCCCGGGAGAAAAAAAAAAGAAAGCAAGGCTGATCAGTTTGTTTCTCAGGTTCGCTGCCAAGGCTGGCGCGAAGCATGTCATTGGTGTTGACATGTCCACCATCATCTTCAAGGCCCGCGAGATCGTCGAGGTCAACGGGCTGTCCGACAAGATCACCCTCATCCAGGGCAAGATGGAGGAGATTACCCTTCCCTTCCCCCAGGTGGACATTATCATCTCAGAGTGGATGGGGTACTTCTTGCTGTACGAGTCCATGTTGGACACTGTGTTGTATGCCCGTGACAAGTACCTTGTCAAGGACGGTCTCATCTTCCCCGACAAGGCGAGCATCTATGTTGCTGGTATTGAGGACGGCGATTACAAGGACGAGAAAATCGGATGTGAGTGCTCTTCCGCTTTGCGCTAGGATATTCCTGTCCGGGGCTAACACATCTCGCAGTTTGGGATAACGTCTATGGTTTCAACTACTCGCCTCTCAAGGAGACCGCCTTGTCTGAGCCTCTCGTCGATACTGTCGAGATGAAGGCCGTCGTTACCGACCCATCTCTCGTTCTCACCCTTGACCTTTACAAGTGCACGGTCGAGGATTTGGCTTTCAGCTGCCCATTCGACCTCGTCGCCAGACGGGATGACTTCATCCACGCTCTTGTCGCCTGGTTCGACATTGACTTTACCGCCTGCCACAAGACAGTCCGCTTCTCCACTGGGCCACACACTAAGTACACTCACTGGAAGCAGACCGTCTTCTACCTCAAGGATATGCTTACAGTCCAGCAAGGAGAGAAGATTGAGTGCTCTCTCCACAACCGCCCCAACGAGAAGAATCGTCGCGATCTTGACATCAAGATCGAGTACCGTCTCGAGACCGAGGACCCCACCCGCAAGGCTGAGGGAACCTGCCTGTACAAGATGTGCTAGGCGAATCACAGTTTCCCTGGTACATCTAGCAAGGAAGGTCTGATAACCAACTACTCTTTTTTACATTTTCACTTTGCGCCTGGCATACATACAACAACTAAAAGTTGCATGGGGGGATGGGGGCGAGACTCACAACATGAAGATTTCGGGATTGACGCTCTGGCGGTAGCGCACCATATCTGAAGCGACAAAAAAGCGAGGTGTTTTCGGGGGCTTTAGTTACTAGATAGAGCAGGTTGTCTTTCTGGCGTTTTTTTTTTGTTTATCATGCTGTATTTTATCTCAGCAAAAAAGGGAGCCAGAGGGATACCTCTGATGAGGAAGGAGACTGGACTGGCAAAGAATGGCCCCGAGTGTGGGAGATGGGGAGTGCATCAGTGATGAATGATGCATATGGGATACCCGGAGAGGAATGGAAAGAAGTGAAAAAAAAAGAAAAAAAGAAAAAAATAGAGCATTGAAGTTCGATGATTTGGCTCGATTTGCTGTGTCTGCTTTTGCAAGTTTTGTGAATCGTCATGACATTCCAGGGGTAGTATTGATCATCCCAGCTTGTATTGCCTTCATTTATTTCTTTGGATAAAAAACACAAGAAACATCAAATTGACCAACCCTGATTATCACTTCGAAAAGGGAGAAAAAGCATAGCCCAACCCAACACTAAATATACCTTATCTGCTAAACCTCTGCAGACCCTTATTTTTGCCCACCCATATCTTTTTTTGCTTTGTTTTTGCTAATATTATCGATGTATTTGTTACCCAGTTCATCATCTCAGTTCATTATAACCCATTCATTCCGCTTTGCTCGCTCGCTTTCCTCCCGTGCTCAATCAAACAACACCAATTTTCGGGTAGGTGGGGGATTTTCCTTCTATAACAAAAGCTCACTCCTTTTCCTGTGTGTCCTCCTCACCATCCACCACCCCCATAGCCTTATACACCTCCCCCTCAATCCCCAATTTCTCCAGCATATCCTCGAAGCTCTGCAGTTTCTCTTCCTCTGCCTCTTCTTCTTCTTCTTCTTCTTCTTCTTGACCCTCCAAATTTTCATCATCACTGTCTATCCCCCATAGCTCGTTTCTAGGAACTAGGCAAGTCAAATCCCCAAAGAAATCCGCGCTGTTTTGTTTTCCTATTGCTTGATCAACCCCCTCAAAATACTCCCTTCTACTCGCCCCCAAATCAAAAGGACTCATCAAGAACGTCGCTGGTTCCCCAACTTCTTTATCACCATCCCTGAGGATATCCTCCAGCTTCGTCTGCGGAATCGCCAACCTCTTCTGCCCAAAAGAAATGTCATACTCCAACCTACCATCACCCCCCCTCAGACTCCCCATACTTTTCCCCCTTAGCCTTTGTTTGACTGGCGAACCCATCCCGTCCTCCTCATCATCACTAGGACTAAACCCCATCTGATTGCTCTTCTTGATCCTCCTCCAAGCCCCCTCCCCATCATCAAAATCCCACATGTGTTCCCCCTCCCCCGTATCCCTCCCATCCCCCTCCCACCCCGCCTTAGCCAACATCTCAAACCCCCTCGGAAACCCCCCCTCATGAACCGACATATCAAACGTCGTCCAAACAAGCGTGTGCCCACTCCCAGTACTAACCTGCTCCTTTCTCGCCTTCCTCTGTCCTCCCGTCAACACCCCTTCCGTACTAGCCCTCCCCCTCGTCCTAAACCCTTCACCATCATCAACTCGCCCCAACGCCTTGCTCAAACCCTTCCTCTCACCAACCCCACATCGGCCCTGAAGCATCAACTAAACACCCCACCGACTCACAATCCCAGCCACCCTCTCCGCAAGCTCATTCGCCTCCGACCTCGTCGCCGCCTCGGCATAAACCCTCATCGCATTCTCCGTCCCGCTAGCCCTGGCAAACGACCTCGCATCCTTAAACTTCTTCACCTCCTGGTCAATCTCGGCCTGGCACCCCTCCGGATGAGAAAGCCTCCTCTCTGCATCCGTCGTCCTAAAAACATCCTTGTTCGCCACCTCCACTCTGACAAGTCTGTTGGGCAGATCCTGATATGTCAAAGCCCAGTCCCTCAGGTTCCAGTTCTTGTGCGCCAGAATAACTTCCACAAGAAGCATATCCGAAATAGCGTCACCGACGGTCTGGTTGATCAGATCCGTCAAGGCAGCCAAGGTGTCCAAGGCTTCCTTCTGGGCGGGGGATTGGGGGGGGGTCTTCTTGAAGGCGTTGATGGCGTCGGGGGAGAAGAGGACGGTGCCGTGGCCGTTGGCCTCAAAGTAGACTCCCACGTCAAAGCGCTGGGCTACGTGGTGGAGGTGCTTTACTCCCGTTGGGGTGCAGATGACGGGGAGCTTCAGGTGTTGGGTGATGTAATGCGTGCTTGCGCCGTTGGCGTAGGCGGTTTGGACTACGCCGATGCGGAGTTCGTCTCGAAGACCGGCGGACTCGACAAGGTCGCCGATGAAGGAGGCGGCCAACGAAGAGATGCGGTCGCCGTCGAGCATGACGAAGACGTTGGTCTCTGGATCGTGCCAGTAGTAGATTAGGCGGTCGGCGTCGCCGTCGAGGGAGCAGCATCTCAGGCCGGGTTGGGGTTTAGGAATGGGGGGAGCACGTTGCTTTGTTTTGACGTAGTCGGCGCCGGACTGTGAGGACGGAAAAAGGGTTAGGAGAGGTAAAATGTCTCGGAGATGATGGGGGAAGGGCTTACATCAAGGTTTAGGACCTCCGGGCGGAGGACATCGTCGTTTACAACGTGGACTTCGAAGGGGACCTTGTCTTGAGGGATGTGCTTGAGGAATTCCTTGAGCTTGGGACCGCCGACGCCGTTGGCGCAGTCTACTTGGAGGACTTGAGGGATTCTCTTGCCCTTCATGGTCCGAACAAAGGCGTCGGCGAGCTTCTTGTAGTATCCGACTTCGCTGACCTCGCCATAGGAGGCCGGTGTGCCTTCGCTATTGGTGGCGCGCACAAGGTAATGGAGTTGGGGGGTAGTGAGGATCTTGTAGTCGACATGCTCGGTATTGGTTGCATCGAGGGCATTGGCGAGGGCGGTGACCAAGGTGTGGCCTGAAGGTCGGGTATCACGGCCGTAGATGACCTTGGCGGGGGCCTCGAGATCGATCTTGAGGTCGGTGGCCAGAGCATTGTAGATCTTTGCCAGGTCTTCGTCGCTCGGGGCGTTGACGAGAGCTGTGGCATATCTCTCCCACTCCTGCTCAAGCATGTCGCCCATGGGGTCCACGATCTTGACGCCGTTGTCGATGGCGGGGTTGTGGCTTGCTGTGATCATGACACCGATGGCTTGGGAGTTGAGCTTGCGGCTGCGGAGGGCAGCGAGCAGGCCGACACGATAGGTCACGCCCTCGAGGAGGTCGGCCTTCATGCGGAAGCCAGCGGTGCCATACCTGTAGTGCTGGGGCACAATTGGGTGCTTCGCCGAGCCGGCGATGATCTGCTCGTTGTGGCTCATGGTAGGTGAGTTTGGTGCTGTAAGTGAGGATGTGGAAGATGTTTGTTGCTACGGCGATGCTTGAACCCAAGAACTAACACAACAAAAAAGGAGGGAGGGAGGGAAAAAAGAGCTGTGGATTTTATTCTCGATCGGGGGGAAACTGTGATAGCTGCTTGCTTCCTTGTCAGGCCCGATAACATAACAGGGTCCACACCGGAGGTGAGGTTTCATCGGGAGAGACAGAGCTGCTGCCCCGCACTTGAAGCTGCAGTGCCGCCCGGGAAGTGTCCAGTGATTCGTGTTCCAGCGGCTGGCAGTGCTGAAGCAGTCGGTGAAGGTCACTGAAATGCGAGGCGGGCAGTGGCGGGGCTGCACCACCACAAATATAGAAGGTGCGCTAGCTGAATCAGGCATAGCTCGCCTCTGGCTGAAATGCTTAGCCATACGTCAGTTTGCCCTGAGTTGGTCCCCTGGCAGCGAGCACATGACCTGGCGCCAGTCTGGCGATTTTGTGGGCGCGGTCCCGACGCGTCTTTCTGAACAAGGCATTGTTTCTCTCTCTTGAGAGCCCGCAGTCAACCTCATGGATTGCATCCCCTCGGGTTCCGTCTGATTGCTCCCCCTTACTTCGACTTTTTTTTTTGGTGTCTCGGTCAACCCGCCTTGGGACTTTTCTTTTTTGTTTCTTGTTCTTTTTTGACCCTTCCTTTTTGGTCTGCAGATCGCATTTGTCGCCGCAGTATGTCGGAGTCAACATGTGCCAACCCCCTCTGGCTTGGCTGGGTGAAAAAGTGGTGGATACGGCCAAAGAGAGAAACTCGAGAAGTGTGGTTACCTACGAGCACGCATACGACTCGCTCAAAAGATGCCCGATGAAGCTCCAGCACCCTTCTCAGAGTCAACAGCTGAAGGGCTTCGGTCCCAAGCTCTGCGAGCGTCTCACCCAGCAGCTCCGGAAGCATTGCGAGGACAATGGGCACGGTATGCCAATGGTTCCTAAGCGGAAGCGGGTGGTTCACTGCCGGGAGAAGACCAAGATGATGGTGTCACACTGGCACCGGCATTGAGGAGGGCTGCACCTGCAAGACAAGCAAGGACTTATGTCCCTCAGTATCGCTCGGGAGCTTTTGCGCTGATGCTCGTGTTGTCGGAGCAAGATAGAAATGCGGCAATGCCGGGCATGTCCAAAGAGGAGCTTATGGCCGCCGCTCAACCCTATAGCGATTCCTCGTTCACGGTCCCGTCCGATCCCATCAAGTTCTACATAGCATGGGCTTCGATGAAGGCCCTGGAGTCAAAAGAGCTTGTGGTCAAGCGTGGTCGGCCTGTGACGCGGTGGGCGCTCTCAGCTGAGGGATGGGAGGTTGCTGCCCGAGTCCGAGAAGTAGCTGCTGCTCGGGGTGATGTCCCCAAGACCGAAGACTCGGGTGGTAGTGCTATTGGTTCCCGGAACAATAGGGTCGGCAGCGCGTCTGGCTCGGCTTTACTTGGAGACAATCTTGGTAGAGGGATCAACACCGGCGTTCGAAGCAATTTCTCGGCTGGAAACGACGGAGATGAGTTTCTGAACCAGCTTAGCGGCACAAACAGCTTTTTGGGAGCCACTGACTCGACGGTTTTCAGCAGGCCAGCTCAGTCAGCAACGTATCGTCCACAGGCCGCCAACCCCGTTATCCTTTCAGACAACGACGAGGAAGACCAGAGGACGTGGCTGCTGAGGTCCAAAGCTCTGTGAAAAGAGAAATGGACAACGAATTCAAGGACGTAGTCGCTGAGGGGGAAAAAATGGTGGACGATGCCAGCCTCCCCTCATTCAAACCCATCCGGATGGCGCCCGGAACCTTTACCATCGAGTTAGTCCTGGATAACCGCGAGATTCGAGCAAAGACTGACCGGGATTACCTTCAAGAGGAACTCACAAAAAAAGGAATTCGACCCATTTCCCGCGCCATGGAACTAGGAGACGTCCTCTGGGTCGCCAAATGCAAGCAGCCCGGATGGCTTTCACGCATGGGGGCTGAAGGAGATGAGGTGGTTCTGGATTGGATTGTGGAACGGAAACGTCATGATGATCTTATTGGGAGCATCAAGGATGGTCGCTTTCATGAACAGAAATTCCGCCTGAGGCGCTCAGGAATCAAGAATGTCATCTACCTTGTCGAAGAGATCTCCATGGACCAGAGCCTTCTTCGCTTTGTTCCAAGTCGGGGATGATGACGCTGAGGGATTTGTTTTTGAAAATGTTGATGGTTACGAGGGGTGTCACGGGTGAGAAAGCGATGGAGATACAAAAGGTGTGGAAGACTCCGCGGGAGTTTATTGAGGCTTATGAACAGTGCGGTCCTGGGCCGGAGGGCAGGAGGAAGAAGATTGACATGGTTGCTTCGCGGTTAGATCACCTGGTTGGGAGGAAGAGATTCAGCAAACAGATCAGCCAGAAGCTTGCTGAGGTTTGGGGAGATGCTTGATCGAGTGTAGCATGGGCATTGTACAACTGTTTTGGGGGTCTTGGGAGAGATATATATTTGATACCCGACAGGCTATTTTAATACACTTTTGCACTACAGATTGCAACCCCACGCCGTACATCATGACATGTCCTGCTGTCAATTTTCGCCTCGCACATGTGATTTATTCAACCCCGCCTCATCCTTTCCGACTCAAAACAATTATCCTACCCATCCCATCCCCTCTGGTTTTCCCCCTAAGAAAACCCCTGAGCAACAATCCTCTCAACCATCTTCTGCAACCAAGGAAACCCCTGCCCATCCTCCATCATACCAGCCAAATACCCCTGGATGCTCTTCTCGACATACTTTGCTGTCATGTCCACCTCGACATTCACCGTCTCGCCCACGGCCTTCGCCGCCGTCACGATCTTTTCCTGCGTATAAGCAATCAACATGACTTCCCACCAGCCCTCCTCGTCATTGACTTTGGTAACGGTCAGACTCGCCCCATCCAAGGCGATAAACCCTTTATAAACCACATATCTCAAAACGTCTTTGTTTTTGGGGGCAAAACGGAAAGTGATGGCGTTGCCATCGGGGATCTTGGAGAGGATGGTGGCGGTGGTGTCGACGTGGCCTTGGACAAAGTGCCCTCCCATGCGGGTGTCTGCGCGCACTGCGCGCTCTAGGTTGACGCGGGAGGAGGGGGTGAGGGAGCCGAGGTTGGTGAGGCGGAGGGTTTCGGGGGCTATGCCGACTGTGAAAGATTGGGGGAGGAAGGTTGTTACTGTTAGGCAGACGCCGTTTATGGCGATGGAGTCGCCTAGGTGGCAGTCGGATAGGAGGGTGGAGGTGGGAGGGAGGGTGATGGTTAGTGTTGTGCCGCCGTCTGGGGAGGTGGTGTTGAGGGTGGTTACTTCTGAGGGGGGGTTAGCTGAGGGGGGATAAGGGGAGGGGAGGGGATGTACCGCCGATTTCTTCTACGATGCCGGTGAACATTTTGGCGGTTGGAGATGTGAAACTGGTGAGATGTCAGAGTTAAGGTCGGTAAAGGTTGTGAGCTTGGCCGAGTGTGAGAGGTGAGATGAGATGAAGTGAGGTTGGTGATGAGTGGTGGGGGTTGCCGGCCCCGAGCTCTTTAAGCTACGATCCCGGAAGGGGGTCCGTTTTCGGCAGTCGGCAAAGGGAGATGTTGGAAGGTTTGTGAGCAGTGGGTAAGGCTTACCAATTTCTTGGATATGTGATGAGAACGATGTGCTTCTTCGCCTCCAGATCGTATGAAGACCAAAAGGAGAATTCTGTCTCAGGGGCAATGGTTCATGAAATCGTCGAGTCAATTGGAGGACCCCGCATGAAGCTCTTGTGGAGACTTTGGCAGCCTCCAATTTACCCCGCGATATCGAGGGTGCCCCCCAAGAGAGTTTTTTGACCTTCTTTTGTTTGGTCGAAAACAATGGGCTCGGAAACTCCAGTCAACTATGAGAAGCCACCTTGTCCTTATATCGCTGGCTTCAAAGTCGCAGTTCAGTCGTACACTCCTCTCCCTCCATTCGGCGGCCAGGCTTATAGGGGGGTTTCTGGTCCCAAGGCCTTTGAATGCCAGGCCGATATTCAAAAGCACTCGCAAACTCGATTTTGCATCAAAGGTCTCGAGCCCGATGGACTGCCAGGTTCCTCATCCTCCCCTGAGCTTTCGAGTTCAGGACCATATTTGGTCATTGATTCGGTGATCCGCGGCGGCGATGGTGTTGGGCCTCAAATTGTAGCATGCCACTGGGACGACGACCTCAACACCATATGCTACGTCGCCAAAATCTACGACCCCTTATACTACAACTACTGGAGTACAGATATTGGCCTGCTCACGGACGTTGTCTGGTCTGCAGCACGCGACCACAGCGTTGAGGCTGCTGCTTATGAGGACCTCCAGGCATACGAGACACGCCTTAAGAAAGAAAGCATTAGAGGATGCTACCCAGAATACTTTGGGTCCTTCTCTTTCAAGATCAAGCTTGTTGTTGATGGTGTCACCTACACCAGGACTGTACCATTGATTCTCATGGAGTTTCTCAATGGGTCAACAACCATGAAGGAGTTGATTGACAGCAAGCAGGTGCCCGTCTCAGACGACGCCCGCGTTTACTCGTATGTGTGCGCTGTAAAGTCATACCTGAAGCTCAAGACAGCAGGGGTATCACAGGACGACTTTTCACCACGCAACATTCTGTTTATTGGAAACATGGAAAGCCCGTCACTACGAGCTGTGATATTCGACTTTAACACCGCAAGAGTATTCTCACGAACAAGCCCACCAAGGCCACCGCCCAATATTGATGGGATTACTTTTGCTGCAGACCCAGGCTTACAAAGAGACTTTCAAGACTGGCTTCCAGACTGGTTTTATACAGACAGAGACAAACGTGAAAGTGAGGTGAGGAGGTTGTGGTACAAAAGGTTGTAGCGACAAACAGGGTTAGGGTCAAGACAATAAAACATCCCGTCGGACTGTGGAGTCCGAGGAGTGAAGTTGCAGTGCAACAAGGGTACCCATGTCAGTCTGGATTTGTGTGTAAGTGAAGCTATTCACAGTTTTCCCGGGCCTTCTCTGGTGTTTACAACATTCTGACCTTTACTTTTTACCCTTTCCGACAGCTGCATTCCATTTGAGCCCTCCGTACCAGCCGCTAAAAATGAAGTTCCTGTGGCACATGGTGCCACAAGCACTGGCCACGCACATTATCAAAGAATGCTGCGCCAACATTTCTTATCGTGTTTCCAGCCAAAGCAACAGCCAAGAGTCAGCAAGAGACTGTTGGGAGGATTACGTGGATTTCCCAGACTGAAGCGTACTCCGACCATGCTCATGACTTCCGACGACGGAAAAGAGCCACGAAGTAGGATGGCGCTTCGAAGGCCACGTCTATGGCGCATCATCAAAATCGCCTTCTTCCTGACGACCCTCCACTTCCTCTACCGAGCCTTCACCTCCTACTACATTACGAACGATACAATATGCCGCCCCCACGGCTGGAAACCCTTTTCCCGATTATCCCGCTCGGCCCCTCCCCGAAAAGTTTACGATTTGACCATGATCAACACCGAGCTCGACTGGCTGGAGATAAGACTAAACAGCACATGGAACGAGGTCGACTATTTTGTCGTCGTCGAGTCACCCCGAACCTTTACCAACCTGCCCAAGCCCCTCCACCTCAAAACCGCCCTCGCCAACCCCTCCAGCTCGATGGCGAGGTACAAGTCCAAGATTATCTACCATGAAATAACCTACCCGGAGGACTTTGCCCCCAAATCAACCTGGAACATTGAAGACTTTCAACGGAACGCCATGTTGACGCAAGTCTTCCCCTCCCTCTCCGGCCCCTTTTCTCCCAATCTTCACGACGTCCTAGTCATCGCAGATATTGACGAAATCGCCCGCCCGTCCACCCTCTCCGTGCTTCGGCAGTGCTCCTTCCCCCGCCGGTTGACCCTCTCCTCGAGGTTTTATTACTACAGCTTCCAATACCTCCACGTGGGCGAGGAATGGCCCCACCCCCAGGCAACGTACTACCTAGGAGCCAACACGCTCCTACCAAATGATCTAAGGGTGGGGGATGGGCCGTGGTGGAGGAAATACTGGGAGATGGGTAGGCTCAAGAACGCGGCCTGGCATTGTAGCAGTTGTTTTGAGACTATGGGGGAGATGTTGACGAAGATGAAGAGTTTTTCGCATGCGGGGATGAATCAGGATGTTTTTAGGGATAGGCAGAGGATGGTGGAGCGGGTGAGGATGGGAAAAGATTTGTGGGATAGGGTGGGGGAGGAGTATGAACGGGTGGAGGGGAATGAGGACTTGCCTGGGTTGTTGAGACAGGAAAAGGAGAGATTTGGGTATATGCTTGATCGGGATGGGGAGGGGGCTGGGTTTAGGGATTGGGGGGAAGAGTGATTTCTTTGAGGGGTGGGTATTTTTGGGGATGGAAAAAAAAGGGGGTATTTGCTGTTTGTGTTGGGGTGAATATGTAAAATAAGCATTTGTGAGGAGTTGGATACTGTGATGTTGAATTTACTAGATGGGAGAAGAGAAGTTGAATCGTACAGGTAATACTCGGGATATGGGGACGGAAGAAAAAAAAGAATGCAGCACCAGCCAGTCTGAAAAGTGTGGCAGGAGAGTGTTCTTGACCAATCCTTGGTCATAGATATCCCAACAATTCGGCATTCCAGGTTTGCATCCACACGCAGTTCGCTATGTGTTTACCTAGACATTCTCTCATCCGTAACACGCAGGTACCCAACCAAGCGCAGTTACACACACACACACACACACACACACACACACACACACACATCCCCCAGTCAAAACAAACCAAACACAGATATTCAACCATGTATGAAACCAACCCTCCCCTTTCCCCCCTTTTTTACAACTCGCCCACTTCTTCCTGGTGGTTCTCCACCTTCAACTCCCTTTCCCTCCTAACAACCTCACTCTCCACCATCCCCCTCACCAAACTGAGACACAACTCCCTCCCGACCTTGACCCACGCGGGGCTAGCCTCGCTAGGCACATGCAAGAAGACGACCCTCTTCCTTTCGTGAGGGTTATTCTTGACCAGATGCGCCAGACTGCTGTAGTAGATGAAATCGCAGAGGTAGTGCCCGGCATCTTCGGATATTCTCAAGTCGGAGTAGGGCGGGGAGTGGTCTCTCCATCTTTGCAAGACGTCTTCCATGTCGAGGTCGGAGAGGAGCTCTTCCGGGAGGTCTTGCCATGGGTGAGGGGCGGATTCGTCGTCGAGGTCGGAGAGGAGGTTGTTGTCTACGTCGCCCATGGTGTAGTTTGATTTGTGGGCGCGGCGCTCGATGGAGTAGAAGCCTCTTGGGCCGGCCATGCCGATGTGGACTGCTAGGTCGATTTTGGGGTTGGAGGGAGAGTCGAGGTGCCAGAGGGAGGGGACGAGGTTGCGGACTGCGCGGTAGCCTACGTGGATGGGGGAGGGGTGGACCAGGAGGCGGACTTTGGGGAGGGGGATTGGGGGGTTGGTGGGATTTGGGGGGATGGTTCCTGTGGCGGTGCCGGGGGGAGGGACGTGGCCCGGGATGCCTCTGAAGGGGGTTGGTGGGGGTGGGAGGTAGTCGGGGAGGGATTTGGCGATTTCCCAGGAGGGGTTGATGGGGAAGTTGGTGCGGAAGGGCTGAGGGGGGAGAAGGTCAGTGGGATTGAAGATGTGGTGGTCGTGTGTGGTTCGGAACTCATGGCATAGGTATCGTGAGAGTGAGAGAAGTGCGGGGGAGTGAATGAGGTGAGCCTACAGCAAAGCCGGTGATCAAGACATTGATCGTCTCCTCCTCCTCCCCTCCAGAGACCTTATTTCGCGTACCTGTTCCAACAGACCCCATTGTGAACCACGGGACTTGACTGGTGAAAGACGGGGTGATGGTTGGGCGAGTCTTGTCCTCGAGAAATCAGGACAAAGTGGGTGTTGGGTGAGTGGCTCTTTGTTCTCCTCCCCACCCTCGTATTGACACTGTGCTGCTGTGATATCACCGATCAAACCTGCCCACTTCCAGTAGGTCGATGGATGCATAGGTGCTGCTGATTGGCATGGCCTTAGTGTGCTTATTGCAGCGGCAGAGTTGACCTACCAGCTTCATGCATCAAGACGCAACTTTGACCTCACATTGATGACCTGACCACTGAGATTTTGGCTGTCTGTTTTCTCAAAGTTCATAATAGTATTTCGAGTTATTTATTTATTTATTTATTGTCTTACTCAACACAGTAGGAGACATGATTTGATGATGGGTCATGCTCCAAGTGCGGGGGGGAAATGAGGAGTGAAGTCCAATTCGGCAAGTGTGATTGTGCATATCTATCACCAGAGAGTAATTCCTCCAACCTTTCAGCTTTGAAACTCATGAGTGTGGATGTCAGGCAACATCTCATCTTCAAAACCCATCTACAAAAACTTCCATCACTAGTCCACGCCAAACACCGTTGAGCCTATCTTCGTGTCCGGCTTATAACCATTGATGTTGAAAGCTTGTGCGGTTCAACACTGGCGTGAACGATAGCAACGTGTCAGATCAACCTTAGATCCCGAGGCCCAGCGCCCGAGTACGGCGCATCTTAACGTCATGCTGATTGATCACAGTGCAGCTCCCGAGCCGAAGCCGGCAGCATGACCAGTGCACCACTGCGGCCGGGCCGGATGCAGGGGCCGAATAGCTTGCTTATCTGAATGGGTCAACACTTACACCACCGTCATCAGGGTGAGTGCTCATAAGGCCAGCTTTCCCAGTTAATAACATGGCCTCTTGATCTCAACCCGTCTCTTTCCACTCATTCATCCCTCAACTATCACCGGGCCCTCGATGGCTACCTCGGCGGGTGGCAAATGGCCAATGGCGATATCCTCGATGGTCCCCAAAAATGCAGGTGAGTTGTCGAGACCCACACCAGCATATGCGGGGTCCCAATCAACCCTTTTGTTTTCTCTTCCTTCTTCTCAGGCGCCAGTTTCGATATGCCGCGGTTCTGGCTTCAAGAATCGAAGCAAGAGAACATTCATTTTTGTGATTGAATCCTGATCGCTCAAGCGGTGAGAAACAAAACGAAACAAAAATACCCAATCCATGCTTCAAGACCTTGTAAATGCAGATTAGCGAGCCTGCCAAGCCGGCCGTTGTCCGGCGGATAGGTGGTTGGGGGATGGTTGGGAAACAGTCTCAACGGAGGCGGTTTTCTGAAGGCAAGGTGCCTAACCCCGTTGAGCTTTTATTGACGACCTAAGCACTTTTATCCAACCACTCGGCTGTCCACCGCCGGTGTAGTCGATCACGAAGTGGAGTCTCCACCATGAGCTGCCACCTCTGGGTTTTCCCTTCTTAAGCTCACCGCTTGCCCGCTGCCCAATCTTTCCTGACCTCTCTTTTCTCTCCCTAACCCGAGAGGCCTTTGGGTCTTCTTCACAACAAACTATGAACATCAAAATGTATTCGGTGCTGTCGGTGAGGCAGCTCCACTGGTACCTCACGCTGGTGGTGCTGCTCACCGTTGGCATCCAGGCACATGACAGCGGGGACTGCCTCTCTGTTGCCCTCGTGGCCATTCCCGATTGCGCCAAAACCTGCTTTCTGGAGCAGGCCCCATCTATCGGCTGCGATGGCTTGGACTTTGTCTGCCAGTGCAAGAAGCAAGCAGCATTTTACGCATCAGTGGAGGCATGTGTTGTTGATGCATGCGAGGCGTCAGAATATGAGAGGGTGATTGATGGTGTTGGGACTGGTAAGGATACTCTCTCTCTCTCTCTCCACAAAGAAAGCTTGGTTTGAGTGGGTTGATTGGGTGCTAACATGACGTGCAGTGTGCGAGTGTGCTGTCGATGCCAAAGATCACGACCATGCCAGTTCTGCCTCTTTGGACTCGGCATCGTCGACTTCATTCATCAGCTCTCCACCCACGGCTGCACCATCAGGGGAGCAATCTGCCCCTCCAGTGGTGATTGTCACCACTACCACCGACGTGGAGGATAGTGACGACAGCTCCCCAACAGAGACCACCTCTGCGCCTACTGAGACCTCTCCCCTAGTGGAGGCTGAAAACGGGGCGGACCACACCTCAACCTCGAGACTTGGCCTGATGGCTACTGTCTTTGGAGCTGCCTTGGCTTTTGCCCTCCTCTGAATCAGCAATCTGGTATGAAGGCCAGACCAGAAAGCTTCCGATGAACGATATACCAGTCATGAATGAGACGACAACGACGACCAACTACGATGACAACGACCACAACGCCACTTTCCTAACGAATCTGTACGACATGATGATACCCATACACATTACCCACGCATAGTGTTTCACTCTTCTCGAGAAATCTTTTCCTTGGATGACGTCTCATGTATATAAAAAGCATGTTTTTGACCCGAGTGTCAACAACGGAGCTTCTATGAAGCTTCATCTGCAGTCTTTTCCTTTGTTTACGTAGTTATGATGTCTCTTCAATAAATGCACCGCCATCGTGTGTTGATGCTTCGTTCATATATCACCTTTTCACCCGAGGCCCTGAATTAACTGGTTTCGTTGGATTTTGGAGGGTAGCTACCGTTCTTTGCCTAGTGCACAAGACGAACAATGGCATTCTTCTACGGGGCTGCTCCTTGTTCACCCAACAGGGCTGCTTTCCTTAGGACAACGGCAGGCAGAGACTGAGACAATAGCATTGTGTTTGGGACGCCACTCTTGAGAGGATGCCAACAATGCAAGTACCTGCTGCCACCATCGCTCAGTTGGAGATCTCTATTTAACCTCTCGACTTTCCGCCAGGTTGGACTCGAGTCTTTTCTATCCATATCATCCGACAAACAACAGTCACTGTATCCGGTGACAGCACAAACCATCCCATCAAACACTACAATATCACCACTACAACATCAACACTGCACTACAACACCAACACTACACTATAACATCAACTCTACACTACAACATCAACACTACACTACGCCATCACCACACCGCCACCGTCAAGATGACTCTTATCAGCAGCAAAGACAACAAACTCTCTTTCGGCATTGAGCTGGAAGTGATCATCTGTCACAAGCAATGGGTCGCGGATCCTCCCAACACAGCCACCGTGGTTTCTCCTGAAGAGGAGGCTTTGATGCCTGAGCCCATGGAGGCACCTTGGGATGCATACATTACTGAATGGATCGAGGAGAAACTCGAGAAAGTCATCTTGACTGTTCCCGGAGCCAAGTTTCAGCGGTCGAGCTCGAGAGGTACGGAATTGATGCAGGCACCAGGGCCTGAACTCCACCCCGATATCTACATGACTCCGACAACAGCTTGGGCGGCCCATCAAGATGTCAGTGTGACCGACGACCGCGTTTATGAACCGAAAGGACAAAAGGCATCAAGCATAGAGCTGGTCTCTGCTGCCATGTGGGATTGCCCTGCAGCCCATCGCCATGTCCAGGACATTGTCGTTGCCTTGAGCACCCTTCTCCGTTGGCGGGTCAACATCCGAACAGGCTTCCACGTTCACGTGGGTGCCGGTGCAAGAGAGCAAATCGATCCCGAGACGGGGGAGTTGGACTGGAAGAGTGACAAATTCGGCTTTGAGGCCTTTCAAAGGGCGGGCGCCTTGATTTGGGCTGCCGATCGCTTTTTGTACTGCGCCCACCCGCCAGAACGTCAAATCAACACGTATGCTCAACCAGTTTCAACCACGAGTCAGTTGGCCAACGGACAAGAATTCCTCCGGGTCCTCGAGGACGAGAACACACCTGTCGACGCGAATGCGGAGTATGGAAGAGACAGAAGGAAGGAGTTCAAACTTTCCACTCGCTTTCCCGATCCCACTTTACCTCCTCGTCCACCAACAGTGCCCGTGCCACCACCCTCCACCGTGCTGCGACACGCCCTTCATGGCAGGTCAGAGAGCTCCAGCACCATGTTTCCAGCCATGCGCCCAGCGCGGGTTCCAGCCGCTGCCTGGGACCGTATTCGGCCTTATGTTTACAACATTCGCGTCCGTAGGGAGCCTGAGGACCTTGCCAAAATTCAAAAGGCCGACATGACCGTGGAGAAGGGCATCGCTTACATTCTATGTGCGACCACCAGGCATAGAGTTGCTAAGCTTCTCAGCTACGAAAAGGATTATTACAATCGGCTCAACTACAACTTCACCCACTACGACACAGAAAACGCCTGGAAGGGGTACAATACAGTCGAATTCCGCGAGGCAACTGGCGCCTTCGATCCAACCACCATCGCCGCCTGGTCAAGCGTCTGTCTCGCCATCTTCCGCTTCTGCACAACAGCCGACGATGCTTCCTACTGGACCGTCGTCTGGAACCTCATCGATGCCCACAATGCCGCGCTTGCTGGCGAGCCGCACGACTACGACATGATCTCCCTCATGATCGACTGCGGCGCCCTCGGCGAGGCCGGCTTCTTCGAGAAATCTCTCCGCAAGCTGGGCGACAAGCACTGGTTCACCAGCGTCCAGAACAACCAAAAAATCACCCCGAACGCCTCACTGGACAACTCTCCCGAAGCGCGTCAAGCGCCTGGCTTTTTCGAGTCGGACTGGCCTGTAGCTAAGCAGGCTGGTGGTTCAGCAGAAGTCGTCACGCCAACGCCTGCTCCCTCTCGACGGGTCTCGCTTGTTCCGAAGCCTCACACCCATGCGGCTCACGCCACGGGCTGGCGTCCCCCCTTTCCCACGGCGGAAACTCTGCCCACCTCTCCCGAAATCGTCAACCGCTTTCCCGACTACGCCACGGTGGTCGTCGTCTCTCCCGATGATGCAAAAGAGCTGATGATGGGTCGGTGGGATAATTCTTCTACTCACATAAATGTGCCCCGCCCTGTCAAGGGGAGCAGATCCTCTGCGGAGCACGATGATCTTATGGCCAGGTGGAACAAGACTGTCCAAAGGATTGTCGATGACTACCATGATATGCATAGCAGGCTCGGGGCTAAGGCTGATCAGTTTGACGCTAACTGGAGGGACTTGGGGTTGGGGGATAGAAGGTGAGTTGAGTGAGTGAGTATCTTTTCTTGCACATATTCTAACCCCCCCATTCATTGGACTGGTGATGTTTGCTGCTAACATGAGATAACACAAAAAACAAGCAAGGTAAGTCCATCAGTGAATAGACAAAAAACTGACAATAGATTTTTTTTAACCCAACCACAACAAGTATTGATGATATTGATCTGTGATGTGATATGTAATGTGATTGGTGAGAAAAACTGAGAAATCTGAACAAAAAAAAAACAAAAAAAAGAGGAAATTGGCATTCTCAACTGTGGTCATGTTCATGTAGACATGAACTGAGTGTTGAGGATATGTTTTTTCTCTCTTTTTCTTTTTCTTTTTCTTTTTCTTTTTCTTTTTCTTTCCGGCTGTGAGTTTACATTGTTCAATGGACAATCATGCTGTTGGGAGAACATTTCTGCGCCGTATTGAACCAGTATCTATGTGAGGTGGGCAAAGACACGAGACACTTTCCCACCGTACGGTCGATCGATAGTCAGAAAGATAAAGAAGACTCGATTAGAGCCCACACCAAGGCCGATCACACACATTAAGAGCCTTGGAACAAACCACACACACAAAGAACACCCTTCTGCTGGCAGAAAATGACACTTGGTGGCCAAAGATGATGAGTACTAAAATAGGCACTTCTTCATGCTGATTGATTAGTGTTATTATATATTACAACATACAGTCTGGTAGTAACTAAGGCTGCCTGCCAGTCGCTGTGGTCTATCTCTCTATTGGTAGATGGATTGATTCTCTATCCCAACTTCCAAAACTCCATCGCCGTCCCTTTCTTTGCCTGCTAGCCGCTCACCACCATAAATAATACCGCCACGAACATGACCAGGCTCCAACGGGCTATCTGTCAGCCGCGACTTCGCGAAGAGGCAGGCCGGTGTGTTTGGTGATCATGATATCTCGATGCTCGGACATTCGCGAATCGGTCCGGAGGGGAGTTGGTTTGGTAGGTGGCGGAATTGTCAAACTTGGCGAGTCTTGTATGGCGCGTGCCTGTCTCTCTCTCTGTGTGTGTGTGTGTGAGTGAGTGAGTGAGTGAGAGTGTGTGTGTGTGTGTGTGTGTGTGTGTGTGCATGCAATCTTTTGGACACGCACACTCTGTCTGTCTGCTCCAACTCTGGTGCTCTTGTTCCGCATTATTGCCAAGCTGCCCCGAAAAGAGAGAATGAGGGCGAGAGAACCCTGAAACGATCCCCTCGGTCCCTGTAGAACAATATCATTGTTGTATTCAACCCATCCCCACCTCGTCTTTGTTCCCTCGAAGACGACCTCGATCCTTTGAACACCTCATCTGTGCTCCCTCCCCCTTTGCTCGTTCATCATCACCCCATTCACACACACACACAAACACTCTCACACACACACTCACACACTCACCTCATGACAAATCCAAATAAGACATCTCATTCAAATCCAAATCCCCCACCGGACTGATAATATTATCATCATCATCATCACTCTCCTCATCACTCCCCATCCCCATCCCCTCACCCCCACCGCCACCAGCACGGCCAAGACTCCCCACATCCCGATGATACTGACTCTCCCTCCTCCCAAACCAAGTAGCCGACTGCCTCCCCTCCGGCCTCCTCTGCATCTCCAACGTGTGAGGACAGGTGCCCTCCCCCACCGTCGCCCGGTGACTATGAAACGTGCACTGCCTAAACCCAAAGAACCTCTCCCCGCTCCTCAGTTTGTTGGCCGGCAGCCGCAACTGCGGGTTCTTCAACCTCACGTCCGCCCTGCTCTGCTGCATCTTTTCCAAATGAAGCTGATAATCCGCCTTTAGCTGCGGGAAAGCAGCAAACAGCTTGTCGATCTGGTTGTTCAACAGGAACGCCTTCTCCGCGCCGTGGAGCGTCCAGGCTAGCATTGCCACTCCCCATTTTCTGAGCCTGACCGCATGTTCGGGGTCGCAGTCGCCGTAGATGAACGCCAGGAAGCGGGGGGACATGTCCCAGTCGAAACGGAGGTACATGTCCTGCAGGGCGTCCATGGCTAGGTCTTGGAGGCCGGGGAGGTCGATTATCGCGGCGAAGAGGTGGAGGCGGACGAGGTTGGTGCGGACGGCGCGGCATTCGTCGGGCGAGATGGTGCGGATCACGTCGTCCATGAAGGTGTGGAAGCGGCGGCGTTGGTAGAGCCAGAGGACGAAGATTTCGAACATGTCTGGTGCTTCGGAGGGGAGCCATAGGACTGAGTCTTCTTCATCTTGGTCTGAACTGGAGGCGCTGGAAGGGGAGGGGGTGGGGATGGCCTCGATGTTGGTTCTGAAAAAGGGGCAGCTGTCGCAGAGGAGCTTGCGGTGGAGGGTGAATTCGCGTTGTTCCTCGCCCACGAGGACGCGGACGACTTCGCAGCCTTCGAGGCTGTGATGATGGTGGCGGTGGTCAGTTGATGATGTGTGTGATATGTGAGGTGGAAGTAAGAGGTGAGGTGACTTACTCCCCGATGACAGAGCGCTTGTTACTCCACCTCATCTTGTCTGTTGTTTTTGCTGCCAACGTGTTGCGAACAGCTGATAAAAAGACACCACGGTATAAGTGATGGTGAACAAAGTCCAACCTCAAGCCGGCCGACTTTGTGAGTTGTTGGTGGTCTTCTACCGAAGGTTGTCTTTTTGTTTCGATTGCCGCTCAGCAGCAAGACAATATTATGACCAGCCAAGCAACAAACAGACAAAACGATCCACTCAGCACACAACACAACTTACCCAGCAGTTTTGTTTGATGAATGAGGGAAACACCAAAAAAAAAAAAAAAAAAAAAACGAAGAAACAAAAAACAAAGAGAGAAGACGACGAAATAGACTTCGTGTGTGGCGAGAGGGGGGTTCCCCATCTCAAGTAGATTGTTCTCGAGCTCTCATGCCTGTCCTACCAGGGATCGTTTTCTCACAAGCGTCAGACGACGCGAGGTGGCATCGTGACCCATGTTCTCTCATGGCCCAAGGCTCTCGGATCTTTTTTTTGGCTTCTTTCTTTCCCGGATCTGTTGAACAATCAATCAACCCTTGTCCCCGAAGCGAACACTCGTTCAAGGTGGCTCCCCCTGTGTTTCGTTTCAACACTTTGCTGCTGGGCACCCAAAAGCACAGCGTGATCGCACCGGTAGACGACCCCCGAGTGTGACTGTGATGTTTGCTTGAGAGCTGCCCCTGAAAGCTTGGCACCACCGGCACCACCACACCACCAACACCACCAAACCACACCCCGGACTTTTTTCTTGCAGGTCGCAGCGCTTTTGGCGAGTGTTTCGAGATGGCTGCCCCCCACACCAATCACGAAGGGGACGCTCGCGTCATGTTTCGAGTTTCGATGGGGGAATTGTTTGCATGATTGCTACACAGACATGGATGGGAAGGAAGCATTGCGAAGAGAAACAAGATCGACGAGGACTTGGGATGACAAGCAAACATGAAAAAACACGTGGGAATTGAACGATAAGAGAGAAAGAAGAGAGAGGAGCATAAACCCGGCAAGATTGGACCGGATATTTATTCAGAGGCGATGCAACAGGGCAATGAAAATCAGTGGGGGGGTTCGGATGCTCGGTAGGTACCCCAGTTGCTGTCGGTGAATCTTCAATGGAGCGCTATTTCGGCCTTGATGGAAAGCATGAAATTGAGAATTGTTCAGTCAATAATATCTATCAGAAGATATAAATGGGTGCCATTGACAGTAAAGGGATTGAACTCGAACAATAAACAGCCTTGAATGGTGTCGGTCAGGGTTAGGGTTGCTACCCCGGAGTAAAAGCGGGACATCATTGCCCCTCTACATTTTCGACGTCATGGACAACCCTTCATCTTTTGCGACACACCAAAAAAGTCGTTGAGGCTGAAACTCAATTGCTGATTGAAAACACGGATTATTCAGCGTTGAACAAAAACGTCCCGCGAAACCGGGGCGAATCCCACCTCGTTCGCCAGGTGCAGCAGTGGTGATACCGACACTTGCCCGATATCCAAGCCCATGGATTGCTGGTACGGGCCGTCTGAAGCTTGAGAAATGTTTCCATGAAAATCCTTCCCCGAGTTTCTGGGTGGTTTGTTCCTTCGTGCTCCGGGTGTTTACTCAGCAAAGATCCGATCTGTCTTCATGCGTGGTCGATGACACCATCACGGGCCCGAATTCCTGGATTGGAAATCGGGCAAACGGTTACCGGCGGGGAATCTCGATTCCCTCCCCCCACCCCCCTCATGTTGGTGGATTTGGTGGGCAAATTTGGTATTATTCAGCAACTAACTGCCGGCTTTACCTTGTTATCTGATCGAGAAATATATATGAGTACCTATCATTTCGCTGCCGGTGACGATCCTGAATATGTCTTCAACGTGACGCAGGCACCCCTTCCTCGATTGACATCGTTGACCCCTCACCCTCATACCCCTCCCTGTCCAACACTTTACACACCTTCTCTCACCACCATCACAACCACAGCAAAAATGACAGTCTCAAAACTCCCCACCGCCAGCGCCCCTGCCCCCGGCGTCCCCTTCTACACACCCGCCCAAGACCCCCCAGCCGGCACCGCCCTCATGAATGATGCCACCCCCGTCCCAACCGTCTTCACCCCCCTCACCATCCGCGGCCTCACCCTCCAAAACCGCTTCGCCGTCTCCCCCATGTGCATGTACTCGGCCTCCAACGGCCACCTGACCGACTTCCACCTTGTCCACCTGGGGCAGTACGCCCTCCACGGCACCCCCCTCACCATCATCGAAGCCACCGCCGTGACCCCCAACGGCCGCATCTCCCCGGAAGACTCGGGCCTCTGGCAAGACTCCCAGATTGCCCCCATCAAGCGCGTGACGGATTTCATCCACTCCCAGGGACAAAAAGTAGGGATCCAACTCGCCCACGCCGGGCGCAAAGCGTCTACCTTGGCCCCGTGGCATTATCGCACCCTAGGGAAGGAGGTGGCTACCGAAGAACTGGGCGGATGGCCGGATGATCTTTGGGCTCCCAGCCCCATCCCCTGGGCGGAGGGGTTCCCCACGCCAAAGGAGATGACGTTGGAGCAAATCAGGGGGTTTGTTCGGAGCTGGAAGGACGCTGCTAGGCGGGCGGTGGAGGCCGGTGTTGACCTCATTGAGATTCACGGTGCTCACGGATACCTCCTCACCGAATTCTTGTCCCCAATCACAAACGCAAGTCAACCCCTCCTCTGTCTTTTTCCGGTCTGGAACTGTATTAACACCCCCCAAAGCAAAGAACCGACCAGTACGGCGGCCTCCCCTTTGAGAACCGCGTCCGTCTCCTGGTGGAGATCATCACCGCCGTCCGCTCCGTCATCCCAGAATCCATGCCCCTCTTCCTTCGCATCTCAGCGACGGAGTGGATGTCCCACCTTGGCCAACCCTCCCTCGACCTCGGCGAATCCAAAAAGATTGCCTCCCTCGTTGCTGACCTGGGCGTTGATCTGTTGGATGTTTCCTCTGGCGGCAACAACCCTGCCCAGAAGATTGAAGTGCACCCGTACTATCAAGTTGATTTGGCGAGCGAGATTAGGGAGCATCTCAGGAAAGAGGGCAAGAAGATGCTCATCGGAGCGGTGGGCATGATTACCAACGCCGAAATGGCCAAGGATGTGGTGGAGAGTGATGGGACGGTGGAGGTGGATGGCGAACACGGGACCAAGGCCAAGGCGGACTTGGTGCTGGTTGCGAGGCAGTTTTTGAGAGAGCCAGAGTTTGTGCCCAAGGTGGCGAGCGAGCTCGGGGTGGCGGTTAGGTTGCCGTTGCAGTATTCTAGGGCGCCTTTTCCAAAGAAGAAGAAGGTGGAGCAGGGGAAGTTGTGAGGGGTTAGGAGGTGAGAAGAGATAGACGAAACGGAGACGGAGCAAGATTAGAGAATAAAGTCAGACAAAGACACACACACACCCATATATATATATGTATATATACATACAATCGAGGTATGGAGAGATGTGTGCTCAAAAAGTTCGCACCGCCTGTCCATCATATGATTGACAGGATTTTTAGCCCCGTCCTTGTTCCCAAGTGAACTTCCAACTTGAAGCCCACAACAATGCTCAAAAGGTAAGCCATCTACAAAAAGTCCTCCGCATACTCCTCATAACTCCTCATAACTCCTCATAAACACCTCAACATCATACCTCCCCTCCATTCCCCATCTCCTTCAGCACCGCCTCCGACTCCACCATTTTACGCTGCCCAAAATCCAACAACCACAACCCCATCACCCTCTCCCTCCGTGTCTCTTTTGTCAGAGGTAAAATCCGCTCCATGGTCATTACCCGAGTGGGGGTTTGATAATCTGGTGGAAAAGGAGACATCTTTCTTGTCCAGGTTTCATTTTCATGATCGTGGGAGAGGAGGAGTTTGGAGGATTTTGACGCTGACACCTGCCCTTCGCATGCGGTTCGATTCCAGGGGGTTGTTTTTTGCACTTGTTTTTTTTTTCAATTGACTCATCATATTTGTACAATATTATATGACAACGTCTGTCAGGCTATGCCTTGGATCGCTTCCCTCGACCACGTCCCCTCCCTCTACCAGCAGTCGCTTTCCCCTCTCCTTTGCCTCCTTTACTCCTGCCAGCGACCACAACAACATCATCATCATCATCTTCATCATCATCATCATCGACCTCTTCATCCTCCCGCGCCACCTCATCCTCTTCACCCACAACCTCTTCTTCCTCAACAATCTCCGCTTCCCTCGCCTTCCTCTTCCTCCCCTTCCTCTTCCCCTTCCCCTTCTCCGCAGGAATAGCAACCGGCATCTCCATCGACAACCCCCCACCGCCCACCGCCCTCCTCCTAGCCTTCAACCTCCCCACCGCCTCCGCCATCCTCTTACTCCCCCCCCCACCCCTTCCCACCCTCCTCGGCGCGAACGCCTCCCTCTGCGTCCCGCTCCCGACACCCCCCTCAAAATACCTCGTAATATTCGCCTGCGTCCCTTCCGCCTCCCGTCTATTCACATCCCTTATCACCGGCACAAGCACTTCATCCGTCCTCTCCTTGCTCCACCCAATCGTGCTCATCAGAAACTGTCTCAACCCTTCCAGATCCGGCACCCCCCATTGAAACTGCTCCTGGGAGGAATCCACCTCTGGATGCAAATAAGCGTCAAACACCGCCGGTGAAGGGAACCCCAACGGGAGAAACAACTTGGTAGCCTGACCCTTTCTGAATTTTCTGCGAAAGGGGGAAGAAGCATCCGCCTCCTTGGGGCGTTTCCCGCTTTGGACGTCCTCCCACCACGTCTTGAAATCGGAGAGACCCTCCCGACCTGGGAATTCAGATAGGATCTCCACGGCCGTGACGGGGCCGATACCCGGGATGCCCTCGGTGTAATCTGACCCTAGGAGCTGGGCCAGTGCAATAAGCTGCTCTCTCGAAAGCTCGAGCTCATCTTCCAGGTCACGGAGGAGGTAGCACTCGACAAACTTGTTGCTGTTGAACATGTTCTTGTATACTCGGGTGCCGCCAAAAAGGAAGGTGTCCGAGTCGTCGGTGACGATCCCGTCGACGAGATTGAGGCGCACCAGTTCGGCGCATTGGGCTTCTGCTTCCATCGGTGCCGTGATGTATGGGACACCAAAGAGGCGGAGGAGGGCTTGGCATTCTGTTACCATGACCTGGGTGACTTCGTCTGCGTCGCGACGGTCTTTCTTTTGCTGGGTGCGGAGGGCGCGGAGTTCCTGCTCGTAGGCTTCTTGGTTCTCGCGTTGGGTTTTGTTGTTTAGTTGGCTGGCGAACCGGGCGTGTTCCTCCGCTTCTTCGGCCATTTGGGCGAGGAGTTCTTCTTCTTCGGGGTCGTAGAACTCGTCGTATTCTGGGGAGTCATCCCGGGTGAAGATCTCGTCCGAGTTGATAGCAGAGGCCAGCCCCTCGATTCTGGACTGTTCTGAAGGCGGGAGATCGGGAGCCTCATCACCGCTTTCCAAAAAGGCCTCGGTATCGTCGATGGCGATAGCTGATGGGGCGGCAGATGGCTCTCCCGTTGAAGGAACGACCACGTCTTCAAACTCCACATCCTCGTCTTCAGACTCTTGAGGAGCCGAAGCAGGAGGGGCGGTCTCTGAAGGCTGCTTCCCGACAGCATCCAGCTCCATGGGGCTCTCGTCGCTTTCAAACTCTTCTGCTGGAGGAGGTGTTGTGGCTGCTGCTGGATTTTGTTCCGCATCATTCGAGGCTGTCTTTTTGTCAAGGTCATCTTGCAATGAAGGCAAGCTGGCGCCTGGTCTTCCCGGTGGAGACCTGGCACGGAGCAGCGTCTGAACTATGGATTCGGGTGGTGCATCCAGAATCTCGATATCACTGTCATCGTCACTCGAGGACTCGATTTCCACATATTGTTCTCTCCGCCTTTGGAGCTGATGGAACTGTGCCAGCTCCTCATCCTCGGCATTCTGTTGGTTTTCGATTTGCTGCTGACGTCGGACATGCTCTGTGATATCCGTATTGTCCGTAAGCCATGGTGGTAGTGGGAGAGGCTCATCGTCTTCCTTTTTTTCAGATACGACGGGCTTTTCAGCCTTGGCAGTCTCGCTCGGTTCTTTGATGAACCCTCCAGCCTCCTCGTCGGATTCCGCTTCCAGATCACCAGTCTCTACTTGCCGAGGCTTCTCTGTTGTCTCGACAGCAGCTGTAGGCTTTGGCGCCGGAGCGGAAGGCTTCGACCCCCCAAACGCGCTTCGCCAATCAAGTTTCTCGAATGGAAGGGGGCCGTTGAATGAGTTCTTGACGTTTGATTTTTGGACAGGCTTTGGCTTTGGCTGCTTCTTTCTCGCCGCCGCCAGCGCCGTGTGCAAATCTCCATCGCTATCACTGTCGCTGTCGTCTTTTTCCTGGGGTTTCTTCACAGCAGCATTCGCTCTGTTGTTTACAATATGCGCAATCATGGTCCCGCTGGTACTTGTGATTGGTCTCGATACTTCCGGAGCCGCTCTCTGAGTCCACTTGGGCGCGGGCACGTCTTCAAACTCTTCATCCTCGTCTTCGTCTTCCTTCTCCTTGCTCACACCATGGTTTTGTTCCAGTGACAGCGCAATAGCTCGGTTGAGCTCTTCATCCTCGGCCGCCATCACCTCACCATCATTGACGAATAGAGCTTCGTCGTCGTCTTCTTCGCCTTCATCACCCTGCAGGGAGTTGTAGAGCTGTTGTCGTGCAGAGCCAAAGTTTTGAGCTCGTTCGTAGGCAGCACGGCTCGTGATCTTGGGGAGACGGTTGAGACCTTCGATAGGAACGTCTTCAAACTCCTCGTCTTCCCACTCGTCTTCGTCGTCCGGATTTTGATACTGAAAGTCCAAGGCATCGACGTCGATAGGCTTATGGGCTTTGCCCTTGTCTTTGTCCCTCGTGACAACACCAAGAGCCCAGCCACCCTCGGCGCCTTCATTCTTGACCAAGATGTACTCGCGGTTTCGGTCGCCAGCAACGCGGCTGGCGTTGACAGTCATGTCAGTGCTCGTCATGCCCATCTCAAGCATGAGCCGCTGGGTGAGATAGTTTCTTTCCTTGACCCTCTCAATCTGGAATCTCGAGAAGGCCATCCGGTCGGGAAACATCACGTCCAACTGCTCCTTGCTGAGGCCCATTCTCAGCCTACTTCGTAACCTAGCAGCATTCAGAATATTGTATCTGTCAGCCGGCGGCAAGGTCTTGAAGAACTCCCCATCAAAGTCAATCTTGCTAAAGTCATAAAGATTGATGTTCTCCCCACTGTTGAACTGCCTCGCATACTCCTCCAGCTCCTCCACGCTCATGATCCTCGGATCGTCTGGCTTCCCCATAGCCTCTATCCCGTTCTGCAACTCCGGGAGATGATACGCATCCTGCTTGTGAAACTTGCGATTCCTCTGGCGCTCCTGCTTAGAAAGCCCCAGCTCGTCCGCATAGACAATATTCTCCATACTCGGCAGCTCCTCCTGCTCGTCATCATCCGCACCCGCCATCCTCCTCTGCCTCTTTTCCTCCTCCTCTTCCGCCAGCCTGTGCATCTGCACAGCGAGCAGCTTCCCCGCCGTGCGCGCAGCATCCTCTCTTCGCCCTTCCCGTCTCCTCCTTCTCCCCTGCAAAGTTGCTCTTTTCAAAGCCGGTGCCCCGCCGTCAAACACAAACACTGGCTTGACTCCATACCACAACAGCTTACACAAGCGTCGAAAGAAGCCCACAATGTGACTGTTTCGCAGCGCATTCCCTTCCTTGTCGCGGACAGCTTTGAGAAACTGGTAGATCCAAATCGAGGCATCGACAGCGAGTCGCTTCCGGTTAAGCGTCGCGAGGTTTGTCGGGCGGGCGCATGGCTGCACGACGGTCCAGAGGCCTTGAACACCCATGGTGGGCTGGGACCAAGGGTATCACGCTTGTCAAGTCGAGAAGAGAGGGCTCCTTGGGCGGATCACCCAGAAGGGAAAGAGCGTATCATGGGAGAGCTTCCTTGTCTCCAAAAGTATCAAGTCGACGAAGGCGCGTCATGGGAGTTGGAAGAGGTAAACAAGTCAAACCAGAGTTGCTGATCGCGAGAAGTGAAATGTTGGAAGTCACTCTTACCTTCTATGACGGATGACTGCGATACGCAACATCCCTGCTCGGCTGCCTGCCATCTGGTCTTATCTAGGCTAATCTATTGGTTGATATTCTCCGGGAGTGCACTGTGCGGATAAGCAACGACGAACAAGGTATTTGTGAACTTCCCTGCTTGTGCTGACCTCACTGCGCTTAGGTGAAAAGGTTTGTATAGCATATCCAAAGGTAGTACGAGTCTCTTTTCCTGAGAGCTACCCTGCTGAACTGTAAACCTCATACTTCGCCATCTCCTACGATTCCCACTTGATACTTTTAATCTCCTGCCCTAAAAGTGGATCCCCCCATCTTTTGGGTGACTTCCATCCCGTCCCAACCCAACGGGCTCACCCCTCCACCTCGCGCAGCAATTACCTACCTATCCTGTCTCATCCACCCTCCACTCTCACGCATCAAATCCACCCATTCCCACCAGGAACAAGCGATTGAATTCAAGCAGCAGCTCGGTTACACATCCCCTCCATACCATACCCACCACCCTACCAGCTCTCTCTCTCTCTCTCTCTCTCTCTCTCTCTTCATTCTCATTCAAGTTATGCAACCCCCCCTCTTCCCCCTCTCCCGAAACAACCACCGCGGCCGCTCAAAAGCGATAATGAACTACGACGCCCTCCCCACCCCCTCCTCCAAGCCCGAAGCCACCGACTTCCTGCAGACGCTCCTAAACAAGAACCTCAGGGTGGGCACCACGGACGGGAGGATGTTTTGGGGGAGCTTCAAGTGTACTGATTCTGTAAGCTCCCATTACACACCCCACCCGCACACAATATCGTCATCTCATACACTACCTACCCGTTCATGATATCTCAACCATGAATCTGTATCTTTCCTAAGAATCTAACCTTGCCCCTCCTCCGCCCCCCCCCCCCTCAACAGGACTGCAATCTCGTCCTCCAACATACCTACGAATACCGCCCCCCCCCCCTCACCCAACTCCAATCAGCCGCCGCCGCCGCCGCCGCCGCCGCCGCAGCCGCAAGCTCAGATCCCCAGTCCAAAAAAGTGGTCATGGATATGACATCCCGCTACCTAGGTCTAGTCGTCGTACCAGGCCAATACATCACAAAGATCGAAGTCGAAGAATTCGCCAGTCAACTCAAGGCCACAGAGCGCAAACAGCAGCAACAGTCACAACAACAACAACAACAACAACAACAACAACAACAACAACAACAACAACAACAAACAACAACACGCAAGGCAGAAATTAGTTAGCTACTTTACCTTACCTTACTTAGCGTACCTGCCGAAATCACATGATTCAAAATAACGATGATGGAAAAAAAAAATGAAAAAAAAAAATGTTCATATTAACCAACTACCCATCAGTCATTCAAAACAAGAATTCGTGCCGCAAAGGGAATCGACGCTAAAACTATACACACACACCACACCCCTGAGAAGAAAAAGAGAAACAACAACTTGCTCTCCCACCAAATCCTTAGGAAACCCCATCATTGTTTGTCCTCCATCTCACTCAAATCATTACCAATTACGGTCGATTTCCCTTTCACATCTCGGCCAAACCCGCCACCCATCACAGCCACCGCTCAACCCCAAGCTTCTCACCCATCCCGTACTTCTCTCCTCCCCCAACGCTAGTTGTGGTCCTTCTCCTAAGCAACAACCGCCTCTTGGCTTCGTCCCCTTGTCTCCCCTCCGTTCAACCCCGCCTCACTCCCCAGCACCGAATGACTCGTTCTCCCCTCTAACTCATCCTCGTCCTCGTCCTCGTCCTCACTATACTCATCTTTATGATGTTGGTGATGTCCCGCAGGAACCCATCCATCCTGATCATTAAGCGGCGCATCCTGACCCGACAGGTCCAAGCCCTCACTGCGCGCCTTGATGTTGTTCCTGCGTCTGGTCGAGAGAGTCCGGGCGCGAGTGGAGAGCTTAGCAGACACGGCCGCCTTTTGCGTGACCCAGTTGGTGAGCGCGTCCTCGCAGTCTTGGATAATGGCCTTGCTAGCCTCGTAGCCGTCGTACGCAGCGCGGGTTTCACCTGGTGTGACGGGGGTGTCGTCGATGAGTTCGAGCAGATGCTTTCCGTAGCCGGCGATGATGGCCACCTTTTCGCAGTGTTCGCGCAGGGCGTCGAATTGGTAGGTGTAGGCGGCCTTGATCTTCTCGCGGGTGATGTTGGAGAGCTGGGCTTCGGCAACGAGGGACTCTGCCTCGGCACGGACAAGTTCCTGCTCGAGGACGACTATTCTGGGGGAGTTGGGTTCTTTGTACTTGAGCTGGGCGATTTGATCGGTGATTTTTTGCTTTCCTGTCTGGTGTTAACACATGCCGTGCTTCGGAAAGAGAACGAAAAGACTGACTGTCTCTGCTGGGCTGCACCGAAGCCTCAATATTCCTAATACTCTTCATGGTGACGCGGTACTGGTCGTATCGGTCGACATATTGATCCTCGAGCTCACCGATTTCGTAGAGCAGCACTCCCAGCTTGTCCGTGACATCCGAAACGTCTTCGTCGCAGGCCTCGCCCCAAATGGAGAGTTGTTGCTGTGTGACACCTCGTCAGCCAGATTCTCGCGCTGGAGTCTCAAGAGCAAAACTTACAGCTACTTCCATGCGCTCCTTTGCGACCAACTCCAAACTTCTCATGACATTCTTCTCCATCTTGACCAGCTGTGCCAGCTTCTTGGCGAGGTCGGGCCCGAAGGCGCCGGCCGTCTTGCCCCTGAGAGCATGCCCTAGTGCTCCTGTTAACACCAAAAAAAAAACTTGTGAGTTCCCAGACGAATTTACAAAGGAAAAATGGTCCCAAGAAGAGAAAAGAAAGGGCGCAATGCTCACCGAGTCCTCCTTTGAAGAAACGACCAGACTTGGTCGTCGACGGCGGCGGGGGTGGGTTCTGGTTACGAGAGGCCATGTCAGCGAGGGGTTCAGTGTCACGATGAGTGTCGTGTGCTGGGCGGGTGGTACCTGGATTTGCGAGGCGGTGGGCGCCCTCGTGGCGCGCATGGAGTACGTTCGATGCATGGTGAATCGAGGTGCGGTGTTGGTGTGTTGTGGTGGTGTGAGAGTGTAGCACCCAACAGCGGGTGGACGACGGGCCGGTTTGATTGTTCGGGTTCAGGTAATGGATACTGAAAGTAAGAAGTGGAGGTAGGTGTTCAGTTTCACGAAACAAAGGTGCGTGTAGGCCGAGCCAGAACAAGCTTGCGTTTATAAGGTATGCGACGGTGTCTTTGGTGGGAGAGCCAGCGATAATGACGTCGGTGAGCAACGCAAGCACTTGTCAGTTTGGGGGCCAGCGGGTTTGCCGGGGTTAGGAAAGGGCCGTGCGAGCTTTTCTCTTCATCTGTTGATCAGGGTTCAGATATACCGGGTTCAACGCTGCAATTGCTGTCTGAGGCCCAGGAGATCTCCGTTCCTGCGTCCGCCATGAAGGTCACTCCGGAAAATCCTTCATATTCTTTCATCCCAGAGTCTCCCCTCCCCGGAGCCGATCTGACGTTGTCATGGTGAACACTGGGGCGACCCTATCTTCAGATGTTGTTTGCGGTTAGGATGGGCTTGGCATGGGTAACCCAGAAGTTCAGGATGCACAGGCCATTTTCAACACAAGCCACTTGCCAAAACCTAGCCACTGGACCTTCATCTTAGCCACCCGTCTGGGCAGAGGCCATGATCTTGAGAAAGTGATTTGAGTTTTCAGGTATCGCAGTGATATGTGGTTAAGGCCAGATATTGAAATAGTGGAGCCGGGGCGCTGATAGTTGTTTCCGCACGTATATATCTATTTAAACCAGTATAAGTGATTGAAGATGGTAGGTTGCCCGGGTCTAGTTTCGCTGGATCAAAGTCCTCGCAGCTATGGTGATGACCACCTACCTACCCGGAATGCACCGAGACGAGAGAAATAAAAAGTGGTCACCATCGAGTGAGCCAAGCATCCTGAATCAATTCAAGCTTCCAGCTTGACACATAGTATGCATGGAGTGAAGCTCGACCCAAAAGCAGATGCTGGAGCCATGATCCTCAGCCCGCTTTTAGTAAGTAGGGTTCCACCAGACGGCTCCCTCCTCTCCCGTTGACATCACCAGGGACCTGGGACAAGCGTTACCCAACGGCCGGCGAAATTATTTGTTTTCCATTCGGATTTGAAGCTACACTATTCCTAGATTTTATTTCTTGAACCATAGTGTCGGAGAGAGAGAGAGTGAACACAAATACTCGAACCATTGTCTGCGCTTTGAAAACCTAAGTCTCTCTCGACTGGCTGCACGTGGCGCCAATCATCTTCAAGACGAAGCTCCAGGGCTTGCCGAGACAGACCCCTGCTTTCGCATCTTCTCCCTGTGCCTCTGGTGACATTCACGTCATCCTCTTTCCCACGCCGGGAGAACAAGAATAGCAAATCACAGTTATCATCCACCGGTCGTGTGATACTTATCCTTATTCACACACTTACCCTCTAACAACGCCATCCCGATTGACCCCGTTATCGCTCCACGAGGCGCTCGCGATTGGCACAGCCCTCTCATGTGCTCAGCTCAATCGAATCCACCGCTATAGGCTGCCGCCGCACGCCGCCTCCAAGCATCCATCAGCCCTCAGCGCATGTCACAGTCCCCAAGGACAAGAAACATTGTCGACGAAGCCTCCACAATGGAACCAAATGCGCCTTCAACTTCGGCACACGCGCCACGCAAGAGAAAGAATCACAGGGGCGGCAAGAAGAAGAAGCAGACTAGAAGAAAGTCATTCGCCGGCCTTGCTCCCGATGACGTTGAGTCCGGACTCGATAGGCCTGAGGATATGGGCACTGGCCGTGAAGGATTCTACTCCAGGCCTGGTCGTAATGCGAGCAACACAAGCCTCGACAGCGATGCTTTGTTAGATCACAGGTGCGCCGATCCCTTTTCTTGCACTACTCATTGCGCAGTGGACATCACTAACATTGCAAAAATATAGAGAACAGAAATCCTTCATCCGACCCCGACGTCCCTCTATGATGACAGCGAGCGGCTCCCTTCTCGCCACGCCCGGCGGTAGCAGACTGAAGCATATGAGCAGAGGAGACACCAGCGAGGAAGACGGAGAAGGAGCACCGCTCCTATCTAGCTCTGTCTTCCAACGAGGCGAGACATTCCCGAGCTATGGGTCCGGAGAAGCTACTCTTCGAAGAAGCGGTCCCGGCAGTCGTCACGAATCGAGCAGGAGCAGTTCCAAGAGACGCTTCCTCGGATCCGGGAACGATACTTATAATGTCAACTATCCGCCATCGGTGCCGGGAACGCCTCCGATGCGCCCACTGGACCGCATGGATATGAGCTTCGGCGATGCTTTGCTGCGCGACGAGCTTGAAAACGGTGATTCGCAGAGAAGGGATTATGACGAAGACGACCATGAATCGTTCCACAATTCACCATTGGAGAGGAGGAAGACAATTGCTGCTTTGCAGGCTGAGGAGGATGTGTGCTTTCCCCAAGAGGGCCTTTCTGATATCGCCGACGACGAGCTTGGGATTCGCGATGCTCATGGTTACCGTGGGCGGGCGCGGAGACGTCGCCGCAAGTGGCCAGATATTGCTCTGTTGAATGAATGGAGTAGAGTCGAGAAGGAGGGACGTAGCGAGGAGCGCCGGGTGAAGAGGATGGTAGAGCCCCAGCTCATCAATGGCAGACTGCGGCCTGTCCACCGCGGTTGGTTTCAGGCCGAGGAGGAAGCACCCTACCGGTTCACCTACTTCAACGAAGAGTTCCAAAGCACCATTCACAGCCAGACTATTGGAGAACTGGTCCAGCCCGGAGGCAGTTTCAAGGAGCTGTTCATCCCAGACCCCCCAATCCTGTCAGATTCTTCCGAGAGCGAGGACGAAGACGAGGACCCAACAGTCAGCCTATCACAGGTGTTGGCTGGTCAAAACGGCGACCCTCGAATCCCCGTCCGTCAACCGTCCCTCGCAACTAGCACAACGGCAAACGTTCAACACCAGGATTTCGCCGAGCTTCGAAGAGAACGGACCGGATCCGCTAACAACGGCCGGCCGATGTCGACGGAGCCCAAATCACACCACAGTGAGCAAAAAGCCTACTCTGGGGAGCACACCCCCTCCCGCATGCGATCCCCCGTACCTGACCATGTCAAATCCCCCCAACCAGACAACAACAGCAGCAACAACAACAACAACAACAACAACAACAACTTCCACCCCACCCCCCAAAAGGAACCCAAGCCCATCCGGTATGGCGAGCGCCCAGTCTGGTGGCTTGACATTCTGAGTCCAACAGAGCAAGAGATGAAGATCATCTCCAAGGCGTTTGGAATCCACCCGTTGACAGCAGAAGACATCATGATGCAGGAGCAGCGAGAGAAGGTGGAACTGTTTCGGCATTACTACTTTGTCAACTACCGGTCTTTTGACCAAGACCAGTCAAGCGAGAATTTCATGGAGCCGGTGAACATGTACGTGGTGGTGTTTAGGGAGTGTGTGCTGAGCTTCCACTTTAGCGTGACGCCCCACCCTGCCAACGTCCGCCGGCGCATCCGACAGCTGAGGGACTATCTGATCCTGTCGTCGGACTGGATCAGCTACGCCATCATCGACGACATCACCGACGTGTTTGGGCCGTTGATTCAGAGCATTGAGGACGAGGTGGACGATATTGATGATGAGATTTTGCAGCTGCACTCGACTACTGCCGCGGCGACGACGGATCCGTATGGTAGCAGGAATAACAAACAGGACGGGAGTAGTAATGAGAAGAGGGAGTTGGGGGACGATGCCGAGGCGGGGAGGGACATGCTGAGGCGGGTGGGGGATTGCAGGAAGAAGGTGATGAGTTTGTATCGGTTGCTGGGGAACAAGGCGGATGTGATCAAGGGGTTTGCTAAAAGGTGTAATGAGCATTGGGAGGTTGCGCCGAGGAGTGAGATTGGGTTGTATTTGGGGGATATTCAGGATCATATTGTGACGATGACGTCGAATTTGAGTCATTATGAGAAGTAAGTCTTCCAGTTGTCAGGTATCAAGGCTGGTGGTGAGTGCTGACAAGGGATATAGGATCTTGGCGAGGTCTCATGGGAATTATTTGGCGCAGATCAACATTAGGATGAATGAGAGGCAGGAGCAGACGGCGGATGTGCTGGGGAAGTTGACGGTTCTGGGGACGATTGTACTGCCTATGAACATCATTACTGGCCTGTGGGGGATGAATGTGTTGGTACCGGGGCAGGAGTCGGAGGCGGGGTTGGTTTGGTTTTGGTGTATCACCGGGGGATTGTTGGTTTTTGGGCTGGCGTGTTATTTGATTGCGAAGAGGGTTTATAATATTGTTTGAAAAGACGAGGGGGATGGAGAGGGGGGAGAGTGGTTGGGGGTTTGGATACCACTGGGTTGAGAGGGTGGGTGGGAGGGGTTGGGCACGGTTGAATTGTTTTGCATACACACACTTGGAGTACCTAGGGGCCGGGACGGAGTATAGGTTTCTTTTTTTTTTTGACCACTTGCTTTTGTTAGGAACAGCTTTTTGCTGTTGTGACATTAGGTGGTTGAAAGGGAAGAGCAACTCTGTGTACAGCGGAGACTAGATGTCTATTGGGACGAGAGAGAGAGAGGCACAAGCTGTATAATCATTCATGACGTATATCCTACTAGATGATATGAATAATAAACAAACAATGATGACACATAAACTAGTGGTCACTTGAGATGGTTATAAAATCTGGATTGTATTGCCTTCATGTTCTAGCTCATGCAACTCAGCAGGACTACCAGTTTTCCCCCTTTGTATATAATGCAACGTAACTTTGATGCTCTTCGACACGACAACTTCCACCCTGTGTCCAGTCTTGTCCTTTTTAGTTTCGCCATGTCTTTCAAGCCCAGATGTGTGTGTGTGTCTCTGTGTGTGTGTATCTGCGAAATCCCACGCACCAAAAATGCCATGCTTCCCAAAAAAAAAATCCCTTCCAAAATATTCATCCCTCTCCTTCACCTTCTTCCACTACTAGCCCGCTAGCCACCAACAACCGCCCCCTACCTAGTTCTGCGGGGGTCCACCCGCCTTCTGCACCAACAGCTGTCCCACCGCCAAGTTCGCCACCTCAAAAGCCTTGCTCCCCTGAGGAAAAGTCCCCAGCGCAGCCCACAAATCAATCAACGGCTGCATCGGCTCCAGATCCGCCTTCTTAAGGAGGTTGAGCGTCGTGGCCGTCAGGATGAAGTGGCTAAAGCAGCTGTTCATCGACTTCTCCAGGTTCAGGGCAAACAGGTCGTCAAAGTGGGACCAGTACAGATGGGCATAAACCCGGAACATTTGCCGAAAAATGGTCTGGCATGTCTCCATGAAGTTCTGGGGGAAGCCGCTTCTCTTTCCGATCCACTCCTGGCCGGATTCTGGGACGGGGGTGCAAAAGGCCGGGTTGTCGGCGTAGGAAACGCCGGATGGGTCGCAGGGGAAAATGTTGTTGTCGTCGATTTTGCCAGAGATGTATCGTTGTACGAGGGTGAGGTACTCGTATGCTGGGATCTCGACGGGTTGGAGCCGGGAGTTTAACCAGGTGAAGGAATGGTTGCTGGTGATTGTTAGTGGGTGATGATGATACGGTCTTGCTGGGTGTCACCTACGCTCCGGCTGACATCTTGGGACACCTTCTAGAGTTGCAGATAGATGTTCCATCCTCTTCCTTGTCGTGCACCAGGCGGATGAATGTTACGAGCATTCGCCAGTGGTCAACAACTATGAACATTGGTCAATGTACGGCCCCTGTCTTGACCGCCATGGCATGTTGCTAGCTTACCTTGATGAGCAACCCACTCTCCCATCTCCACAGTCTTGGGCTTCGCACTGAGGGTCAAGAAGTTACCCTTGACAATGTGCTTTGCATAGTTGCAATTTAGCCAGAGCGGCTTGGTTGGGGGGAGGTGATATGAGGTCAAAACCTCCTCTGCGGTGGGGATCATGCCACTTGATTGGTCCATGCCGATGGTCTCGGCCAGAGATGGCGAAGTAGGAAGTGGTGGGAGCTTGACTGAGGTGGTGGAAGTGGGTGTTTGGATTTCCGGAGGAGGAACAGGAGACTGAGCGTGCTGCTGCTGTTCAGGACCGGGTGAGTTTGGGCTTCTTTGGCCTCTGAAGCGGGCGTTTCTAGATAACATATATGTGTCAGCGCGGCTAAAACCCGAGCTAGTGTGTTGTAGAGCGGAGAATATATATGCAAGAGGCCCAGAAGATCGAAGTAGTTTCAGCAAAGTCCGCCCCCTTTCTCCTTGTGTCAACTATTTTGGATGACCAGAAGGAAACAGACAGCCTTGTACTTGAAACAAGCCAAGGGTGCCCGGTTGAGCAGCAAACCACACTTGTGGATCTTTTATTACTGCCTGGTCTGAGAGCCAGAGCCCCTATATCCATCTCTTCCCCAATCTAAAACATGAAGAGGGAGATGTGAGCAGCGTGGTCTTGATCGACAGCTGAGAATGTGACTGGGTTGTCTGTATCAAACCCAGGTTCTCGGGTCTGAACGTTTTGGGAGGCGGCATGGTAACTGCAGGGCCCAACCCATTCCCAGCTACCTAACCCTTGCATACAGCAAGCAGCAAGCAGCAAGCGCTGACAACCACTTGGTAGAGCGGCAGATGTATAAATCAACCAAAAACAGGGGCAAAAACACAAAAGAGTTGAGTTTGAGAAGCTCTTGCCTCGCTCTTGGGTGCGGACTGGGAGATTGGGCTCGCTGGACCGAGACGGGGGGAGAGGGCTTTGGCGAGAGATGGAGGTTTGCGGGGAACAGGAGACGGAGCGGATGGAGGCGACTCACATTCCAGAAAAGAGGTTGGACATTGTCGGTGTGAGTATGTCTGAAGAGCAGCCGTCTGGGAAACAGGTTGAAACAAGGTGTTTTCGTACGATGTAGCGTTGACTAAACCCCGTCACGAAATTGTTTCTTGTATCGAATCGGTCTGCTGCTGGAGCACCTGGACCCCTGACAGTGCCAGCACCTCACCACCTTGGAGGGGATCCCCGCCATATGCACCGCCACATGTACCCAACCAAGCCAATTCTTATCGTTATCGGATATTTTCTTAGCGCGTTCTTGAGCCACACTTCCAATCGGCAACGCGCCGCCGGTGGTGTCGAGCTTCGAGAGCAACCGCAAACCTTCCAAGCGCACTCCAGTCTTTCACACTCTTCCTTTTCCTTTATTGTTAGGAAAATCACGATCGCCTTACCTGTCATCAGACTCGATCGTGACAGCGTTTTCCATCCGATTCTACCAAAGAAACCCGATTAACAACAGGCAATTCCTCCATCATGTCCGACTCGGAGGATATTATCGACCTCCCCGAGGAGGGTGGTGACGACCTTTTTGGAGACGAGGGGGACGAGGTGATGTCGGATCAGGGCAATGTGCTTAGCGATCGCGACCTGGAATCGGACAGAGAGGATGACCGCGACCGCATTGAAGATGAGGACGATTATCCGCGTGAGGATAGAGACTCTCACCACCTGGCCGAATCGATCCCTCTCTACCGGCATCGAATCCCAAAATCAAAAGACAACACGGTAAGAATGGGTCTCTGTATCAATGGCTCCAATGCATCACTAATAGTTCCCACCAACAGCTTCACAACCTCAAAGTACCAAACTTCCTCAAGTTCAACCCAGTGGAATACAAACCCGACGAGTGGCAGCCTTCCAAGTGGGAGCTCAACAATGCCAATTCCGAACACCCCATCCCATCAATCATGTGGCGCCGCGATCCCAAGACGGGGAAGCTTAAGAGCAATGCCAACATTCACAGATGGAGCGATGGTTCCACGACCCTCCAGATCGGAGACGATCACTACGAGATCACATCCAACTCACTCGTCGGACCGCCTAATGAGCCGTATCAAGACGTTAAGGATGCACATGAATACGCGGCAGCTGCTCATCTAACGACCAATTCCTTGTTAATCGTCGGTCACTACACCGAGCAATACTCCATCAAGCCTCCCGAGGAACTCCAGGATGCCGCCTTCGACCGCCTGGTGGCAGGTCTTAATATGAACAAGAAGGAGAGCACCACCAGCAGGCTCATCGCCACCAACGAGGACCCCGAGCGCAAGAAGAGGGAGGCTGAGCTCGCCGAGAAGGAACGGGCAAAGAACCAGCGCCGTCGGGAGACAGCGGCTGCGCGCTCTGAGGGAGCAGGGAGTCGGTACAAGGGCGGGGCTCTTTCCATTGGTGACTTGGAGGGTAGGCGTGGAGCGGGAGGATCCAGGAAACGTGGTGCGCCGGGCGGAGCCAAGAAGAAGCATCGCCGTCCTGAATATGATTCTGACGATGATCTTCCCAGCGGGGCGCGCCGCACGGACAACTACGACATGGACGACGGGTTTTTGGTCGGTAGTGACGAAGATGATGATGTCGTCGAGGATGACGAGGAGGAGGATATTCTGGATGATGAGGATGAGGATGAGAGGCCGAGGGCGAAGAGGCAGAGGACGGCTGACCCGGAGGAGGATGCTGATGGGGATGATGATGACGCCCCGGCTGCTTCTCATCGCCGCAGGAGGCGGGTTGTTAATGATGATGATGACGAATAGGAGCAGCAGTCTGAGAGGCCCGTCGAGGAGAAGAAGGAGCGCCTTGACACCCCCGAGGAGGAAGACGTACCAGAGGACTAGAAGCCCGAAAGGCCCAAAAGGTCCAAAAAGCCTGCTGACACGAAAAAGGGGGCCTTTGACAAAATCAGAAAGAAGCAGCAGGAGAAGGAGGTTAAACAGAAGCGAGAGGAAGAATCAGAGGAGGAGCTGGAAGATTTACCAGAGGACTAGAAGCCCGAAAGGCCCAAGAGGCCCAAAAAGCCTGCTGACACGAAAAAGGGGGCTTTTGACAAAATCAGAAAGAAGCAGCAGGAGAAGGAGGCTAAAACAGAAGTGAGAGGAGGAATCAGAGGAGGAGGATGAACAAGAGCTTGAGGGGCCCCGCCTTTGTCAATAAGGGCGGCGTCGAGCGAAAAATAAAACAATTATATGGCAGCACAGTGATAGGAGGAGTCAAGATTCCGGCTGTCAGGGCTCCTTGGAAACCGGGACAGGGGAATCACTAGGGCTTTTTCAGAGATGGGAGCATTGGTTCATAGATATATGTTTTGGGGTAGGTGTGTCTTGAGGTTTCGCTTTATGGCGAAAACAAAAATGATATCATGTTTCGTTACAAAAAAAAGGGTATTGAACGGTCGCTTGCTTTTCCCCGGCTCTGTAATATGTATAGTTTTTCGTGATCATGTCCCCAAATGGCATTATATCAGTCAGCTGCTAGTAATAATTTGGTGTTCCTGTCCTGTATTCCCCTTGTGTGCCGGGGAAGGCGCCCGCCATGGAGGAATCTACAGCTGTTTCCTCGTCTGAACTGGGGTAGTTCCCATATTCATCTGACCTGTCTGGGGGCGCTCTCATCGCCTCCAAAACGTTTGGTTCAAGCAGTGGTGGCTGGAAGGGCTTGACAGTATGGATTTCTCGACCGGTAGGCATTTGCGCCAACAGTGGGCCGATGGGTGGGATGGGTTGTGTCATGATCTTTTTTGAAAGTTGTTAGCCATATATATATTTGCAATGATCCCTTCGCCCAGCAAACAACGTACCGTATCATTCTGCCTCACCCACTTCCCCTCCAACATCTCAATCACCCTTCTTTCCTCTAACCTCCCCGCATCCGCGCCCCAATCCAGCCCCTTTTCAATCTTTTTATCCTCCCTCCTTTCTGTCCACTCCTTTTTGAGCCCCTTCATCAACGACGACTTTGCCTTCTCCCCACTACCAGAGGAGCCATGTTTCCCTTCCCGCTCCACACCCAACTCCTTCAACCCAGCCCACAACCACCCTATCCCTTTTCCCTGCTCCCCTCCCAGCTCAGCATCAATCCCGAAAAACCGACAGGCTTTCGCCCTGGCCGTCCGCCTCAGGTCATCAAGGTATTTGATAAAATCAGCATTGATCTTGTGGCTGTTCACCAGCGCATAAGCCTGGCTAGCGTGCTCCGCAGCAGCAAGACAGAGCCGAGCAAAGAGGTGGGCGCGGACTTTGGGAATGTCGGGGGATTTGTACATCCACTCCGTGTCATTCTCGTTGCGCTGCTGGAGGACGATGGCGGGGTAAGGGTCGTCTTTTAGGACGGCTAGCAGTGTTGCTTCGGCTAGGGCGAGGGATCGAAGCGCGCGGATGGTGGGGGGGGATATGTCGTTCGACGGGGGAGGCGAGGAAAGAGATTCGGAGCGGGTGGACAGGTAGTCGTATATGGAGGCTGCGTCGAGGAGGGATTTGGTCGCGGAGGAGATGGCGGTTTGGCGCTGGGTGGTTCCGACGGGGGCGGTGGTGGTTAGGTAGAGGGGGTGGAGGTGGAGGCGGGATTGGAGGGCGAGGGCTGCGGCGAGGGTGGTGAGGGTGAAGAAGAGGTCGTATTCGAGGGAGGTGATTTTCAGGCGGGGGGGCTCACGGCCGGGGATGGGGGGGAGGGAGGAGAGGGTTGGTCGCCATTGGATTTGGGGGGCGGTCAGGAGCGTTACGGTTATTTCTTCGGGGTGGTGGTGGGAGGGGTGGGGGGTGAGGCCGGCGTCGAGGGCAAAGAGGTAGGGGAGGTAGGAGTGGAGGGAGGAGATGAGGGAGGAGAGGGCGGGGGATTGGGAATGGGGGGGCAAGCGTTTGAACTTTTTGAGGGTGTCGCGGACCACGCCGCGGTGAGTGCTGGCGTTGAGGGGGAGGGAGGGGTGGGATTCGCAGGTGAAGGAGGAGGAGAAGGAGAAGGAGGAGGTGGTAGGGAGGGTGAAGGGATAAGGCATTTTGGTTAGAGACGTTGCATATATAGAGAATAGAACATCACCAACTCAGTTGTGAAGCTTCACGATAGGCGCGACGAAGGGTTCGTCAGGGGAGGGGCAGCTCTTTTCAGGGGTGACATCACAGGTCACGGGCAGCTGCTGGCGGACCGTGTCGCTGGGCGCAAACGGACCCCTGTCGACCGGAAATTGGAGCTTTCCCCAAGAAACCCCACGGGCAGCTCCCCTGTCAAGTGGAGCACCTGGCACGAATTGGAGCTCCACAGCACATGACAGATTGCTGTCAGCGGCACCAAAAAGTTCCAGAGACGCGCACTTGGACTTCTTTTCTTGTTGAAATCACCACAGACTCGGCGATCATGGCAGGACACACGCCATCACCTCACAAGCCAAGGCGAAAGGCCAAAGGAGCTGGCGGGCCCAGCAACCTCGGCCACTCGATCTCTGTCGAATCCTCAGGACGCGCCCCGTCGTTCCCCCTCGCAGCTTTCTTGTGGCCCGCCAGGGGCTCTGCGTCGCAATGGGAGATACTCCCCATAATCTTGATGGTCGTTGGTCTTTTTAGGTGGGCGGCTAGTCTTTGGGGGTATTCTGGTATAGTTTGCTGTTCAGTTTCTGAAATGTTGTCCGAAGACTGACGTTTACATAGGCTTCCAGAAACCACCCATGTTCGGCGACTACGAGGCACAGAGGCACTGGATGGAAATTACAACACACCTACCCATCACGCAATGGTACTTTCACGATTTGCAATGGTGGGGTCTCGATTACCCACCATTGACGGCCTACCACAGCTGGCTCTGCGGCAAGATCGGTTCGCTCATTGATCCTTCGTGGTTCGCCCTCTACAAGTCCCGCGGTGTACATGATCCGAACCTGAAGATATTCATGAGGGGGACTGTGATTGTGTCTGAATACCTGATCTACATCCCCGCCGTCGTCATCTTCGTCCGTCGTTTCAGCAGGCTAAGCGGCGTTACGAGCTGGTCGGCTTCGATTTCTCTCGCCGCCATCCTCATGCAACCGGGGAACATCCTGATCGATCATATCCACTTTCAGTACAATACCGTTATGCTTGGATTTGTGGTGGCGAGCATGTCGAGCATGCTTGCTGGTCGATACTTGTGGTCTGCGGTTTTCTTCGTTGCTGCTCTTGGGTTCAAGCAGATGGCGCTCTACTACGCTTTCCCGGTGTTTGCATTCCTTCTTGGGAGCTGCTTTTCTCCCAAGATCAACGTGTTGCGGTTCATCAGGATTGCGCTAGTTACGGTTATTGCTTTCGCTATTCTGCTTTTGCCTTTCGTCCTCGGTGCCTACAAGGAGTGGAAGCAGGGCATTCGGTCAAAGCCAGCACCGCTACCATTGTTCCAGGGATTGGCAGCTTATCTTGACCCCAAGGCGTTTTACTACCCTATCGTGGAGCAGCTCGTTCAGATGGTCCACCGGGTCTTTCCCTTTGCCCGCGGTTTGTTTGAGGACAAGGTTGCCAACTTTTGGTGTGCTTTGAACGTGGTAGTCAAGATCAAGCATCTTCCGGCCGAGTTGCTTCAGCGCATGTCGTTGATTGCGACCCTCGCTTCCATCATTCCACCCAATCTGATCCTTCTGCTCCGGCCGAGAAAGGATCTCCTCCCTCTGGCCTTCGCAACAACCGCTTGGGGTTTTTTCCTGTTCAGCTACCAGGTTCACGAAAAGAGCGTCTTGCTTCCGTTGGCACCAATGACACTATTGCTGGCGGGAAGCCAGGGACTGAGCAAGGAAATCAGGGCCTGGGTTGGTTTCGCCAACATTCTGGGCTGCTGGACCATGTTCCCTCTTTTGCAGAGGGTCGCCTTGCGCGTGCCATACGCTGTACTGACGCTGCTCTGGGCCTACCTTCTTGGATTACCGCCAACTTCGCTCAGCGTCTACACTCTGGACGGTCAAGCATCTTTCAAGAAGATCGTCACGGCTTTGATTCATGGAGCCTTCTACCTGGCCATGGCAATGTGGCATGTGCTCGAACTTAACTTACAGCCGCCTTCGGACAAGCCAGACTTGTGGGTTGTGGCTAACGTAGGTGTAGGAGCTGCTGGCTTCGCCCTGTGCTATCTATGGTGCTTTAGCAGACTGGTGTTGCAGAGTGACATTTTGCCCCAGGCCTTGGCGGGCAAGAGGAGCAAGGCCAAAACAAACTAGATCAGCACTAGTGAAGTGTCAACGATTTCTTGAATATGTGGACGGCCATCACCGATGGTTTGATATACATATCTCGATGTCGAAAAGCTCGGGAAACAAACATCCCTCACAACCAATCGGGACGCTTTGTTCACCAACTGTCAGCGGAAGGATCCCCATCGTTCTTCGGCCATTCACCGTGGCAGGGTTGAGGCTTCAACAACCCGGGGCATGGAATATGCCACGACAGCGACTCAATTGGCATGTCGCACTTTGTCTCCGGATCCCTCTTCGACATGTGGAGGGCTCGGACTTTGGCGTTGGGGGAACAGTATCCAAAGGCGGGGATGGCGCAAGGGATCCAGACTGGCGGATTTCACCACGACGCTAGCCAAAAGTCCTTGCCAGTGCTGCTCCCGACGGCTGTTGCTGCTTTGGCCATGAGATGGTTGGTGGACGGGACGGGACGATGAGAGCAAAATATCCATACTCCAACAATATTGTGGTTAGCTATCATGCTGAGATTGGGCATTAATTTGGCACAATCCCCTTGTTCGAAGCACAAGCAAAATCGATGAACCATCCTATCTGACGGCGCAGGAAGGGCAATTCCTACGGGCATAAGCCACAGGCAGGACCAACAGTTCGGTTAGGCGATGATATTCACCGCAGGATGACATGATGGTCAACCGCCTCCAGTCCAACATCAGCCGGCTTCGGGTATCCGTGGCATGTACAATGCGATACACATAGACAATCAAACGATATGTCCAATATTCCCAAATACCGTCTCGATGTATTGAGTGTGAAGCAACTGCCGGCCTCTGTATCTTCTTGAGGGTTCCTTTAAAGTTTACAGGGCTCCCAGGGCTGAGGATGGGATTCACAGAGCTATCCCCAACACGGTAAGAGCCAGACCTTGGCAACGATTGGACCAGCTTCGAGTGGGGAAGGTCGTGATGTTTCTGACCAATCGTGGATTTCCTCGAGCATCTCGCGGCCCTATGTGCGGATCCGTATCGGCTGATGGGCTCTTGGCAAGTTGGCAGCTCCACTGGATCTGTCGTCCCTCCTTGGCGGCCATCCAGTGGGCTGGACTTTTCTGCTGACGTTTGTTTTTTTTTTTTTTGATTTGTTCTTTTGATTTTACCTGCCTTTTTGGGACAGTATGGTGGTGAAACTGCGAGCTGGAAGACTGCAGACGTCAAGCCACGGATTTGAAAGGGCCGTTTGAGGTTACTCGGAGGTTCTTCGCCTTTGGTTCTGTGGGACAGAAGAGAGAATAGACGAAACAGTTGAGATTTGGGGGTGGGGTTCCAACGAGTGTTGGTAGCCTTTTTATGTCTTTATTTGTTTATTTTTGTCGGGCCATGAAGAGGGCCCCTTGGCAGGAAGGGATCTCACTATCTTGGCTGCTGCTGCTGCTGCTGCTCACAACAGGCACGTCAGATTTTGGGCTTGCTTCGAATCTCGAAAGAGACAGTAGGAGATGGGGGGATTCCAGCCAAGGCTATCCTGATGTTGCTATTCCGCCACATCAGTCTAAACCCCTTTGTGTGATGATTCTTTGTGACTGTTTAGTCACCACGTTTTCTTGTCTTCCACTTGGCGCGGGACAGGGGCAGCAGCCGTGATCCGACTTTTTGAGCCTCTTTGTCTGTGTGGGTGATGGCGACACCCGATTTGATGTGGTGGTATCTGTGGTGGTGGTTTGTTCATAATGGTCGGCTGCCCCAAATATAGGAGGTTTGTGGTCCGCTGCCGTGATTTGGTTCTGCATCTTGACTTCACCAAGCACATACTCTCAGCTCCCTGCGAGTGAGGACAAGGCTCGCTCGTCAGTAATCGAGAGGCCCTGGTGCCGACATCCTTGCCACCAGGTCAGGCAGACTTACTGCACACCCCCCCTCTTCTTCTTCTTCTTCTTCTTCTTCTTCTTCTTCTTCTTCTCTCCCCACCTTGATCTTGCTACGCCTTTCGACGAGTGGGAAGATAGCCCACACCCACACCACCACCCACCCACCGCTGTCTGTGGCTTCAAATGCGCAGCAGTCAGCAGTTGAGGAGGGAAACCTTTTAAGGCAGAAGCCCCCTCCCGTTTTACCCGCGGTTGTTTACCGGCTCTGGTTGTGCTCTTTTCTTGCAACACGGAGAGTTACATATACCTGGTGTTCATACACCAGTATATATCAGCACACAAGATGGTTTCATTACATACTCGCAGCCTTTTGGCTGCGTTCTCAACCACAGCAATGGCTCAGTTGACCTATTTGAGAACATCATCAGTCGTCCCAACCCCGACACCAACAGCTTCCGATCTGTCTTCGACTTCAACCCCCTTAGCAACAAGAACAATAGCTGTCGGTCTTGAGGGGCACGCCTTTACACCAAAGGAAACAACTGCCAATGTTGGGGATATCATCAGTCCGTTCCCCCTCTCCCTTGTCCAAACAATATACTAACGCTGTTGTCTCTGCAGAGTTCAACTTCTACCCCGGCGGCCACCGCGTCTCCCGAGCAGAATTCGGCTTCCCGTGCATACCCTACGAATACGTGAACGGAAACACGGAAGGGTTCTGGACGGGGGTGTTTAATCCGCAGGCTATTCTCAATCCGGTATGTTTCCCCCCTCCCTTCTAGATCCCCCATCTTGTCCTAAACCCCCTTTTTGTATAGCCCCCCTCCTACGAAGTCCGCGTGAACGACACCCTCCCCATATTCTTCTACTGCGCCGCTCCAAACTCTTGCACCGACTGGCAGATGATCGGAGTCATAAACCCGAACTCCACGGCCACGTTTGACGCCCAGCTTGCTTTGGCCAGTCAGGCTAAGCTCCAGTTGGAGCCGGGGGAGCCGTTTCCTACTGAGAGTGCTAAGAACGGTCCGACGACGAGTCCTGTTCCTAGTGGCGATAACGACAACGACAATGGGGGAGGGGGGCTGGCGCCGGGAGCGATAGCGGGGATTGCGATTGGGGCTGCGGCGGTTGTGGTACTGGCGGCCGTGTTGCTGTACTTGTGTGGGAGGAGGGGTGGGTTTGATAAGGCTTATCGGAAGAGCTTTGCTGGGGCGGGGAGGGGGAATAGTATGGCTGAGGCTGCTAGTTATAATCCGAAGAGTCCGGGGGGGGGTGGTACCGTTCCTGGGTTTGGTGATGGGGGGGTTTATGGGCAGTTTGGACAACATGGGAGTCCGGTTGTCGGTGGAGGGGGAGGATACCATGCCGGGATGGGGAGCAGCCCGCCGGGGAGTGCGCACCCGGGGTATGTCAGCCAGCAGCATACGGGGTTTAGTGAGGGGAGTTATGGGCTTGGGCATCGGTGAGTATTTCTCTCGAGTGTTGATGTGGTGAGAGATGGGTTGGTTGCTAACAAGGAGATGTAGTTCTGCGCATGCGAGTCCGCAGCCGGGGTATCTACCTCCTTTTGGATATACACCACCGCCGCCGCCGCCGGTGCCGGTGCCGGTGCAGGCGCCTGCTGAGTTGGATAGTGGCGGTGGCCAGGGGGTGACGGGGAGCCCGCCGCCGAGGTATCCTGAGGGGGATACTTGGGGGAGGAAGTAAAGATTGTGTTTTTTTTTTTTTTTTTTGCTTGGTATATAATCTTGGGTAGGTGGGTAAATACCACTGGAAGGGAAATGTGGGGATTGAGACATGGGTTTGGCGTCCTTGGTTATGATTTTATTCTAGGGGCTTGAATATAGATTTCCAGTGTTTGGTTACTCCATGCTTGATACACCGTGATGACTCTCGAGTCTTTGAATTACATGAGTTCAAATTTACACGACCATCACATCGTTGGATGAGCTGCTTGAGCTGTAAAATATGAGGCAAGCCGAATGGGCCGTCAAAGATGCTGACCCCTGACGAGCGAGTTATTCTCATCTCTTGACGATGAGGTACATTGACGAAAAAAATTGAGATGAAGCCCGTACCTTGCATCCCCAATCTCACACCTCCCAATCCGACCCGGCTGTTGGCCCAAGCCAGTGGGATGCGGGGAGGCAAACGAGGTGGGATGTGGGAGGAGGGTCGCTGATCAGGCCTTTGCGAGGTTGTATCTGGGATGGCAGAGCCCAGCACTGCCGAGCGTACATCAGCTGGGAGTGTGCGTATCTGGATGTTTGTCTAGTTGCGTGATTATATAAGTGCCAATACGGCACATTTACCCTCCAGAAGATGAAATAGCCGCGCTGAATCGCCTATTGATCTTCTCAAACCAGAAATCTGGGGAGTTTGGCCGAAGTGGAGCAAGGGAGGGGGAGGGCTATTTCTGGGGATGTGTGTGTACGCAAGCACTGCAAGTCTATCAGGCTATTTAGGTGGGATTTTGGTTCTTCAGCTAGTCACTAACGGCTGTACCTGAGCTTTTAATCAAGAACTCTTGGCTTTCGCTAGCGTACACCTAACTTGTGAGGTGAGTAACCTGCTTAGATGTGTTCGCTGAAGACACAGGAGCACGATGAATTGCATATGTGAAGTTGACGGGCGGACGGGCTCGCCTCTCTCCCACTTTTCACATCGCGGGTGAGGCGTTTTTGTTCTGTCTTTCTGATGGAGGTGAGGTGTGTGTACTGGACTTCCCCCACCCCCATCTCGGCCTTCCTAAACGGGACTTTGGTGCGGTAGTCTTACCCTCTGGTTGGCTACAGATTATTTTGGGGGTCAAGTCAGACCTCTTTTCAACGGCGTGGTAAGCCCGATGTTCTTGTTTCCCGACGGAATTTAGTACCGGTAGCTGTGTGGTCATGGCACAATCATGTTTCGTTTCTATTAGACTATGTGGCCAACACTTGATATGGGCGCTTATTCTTGAAGGATGATCTGGTGTATAAGTTGGGCATATTGTCTGGACTGTGGTTCGTGTTACTTTGATCTCTTTTTGGTCTGTTTCACTGACATCAGATCTTGCCTCCCTCCTGGCAGGTCATCAAGTTGGCAGGATTTGTCGGCGATGGTCTTGAAGATCACACGTGGAAAGTTGAGCTGCTTCCTTTGCGCGGCTTCGCCGTTGCCACATGGGAGACAAGGAGAGGTCAAGGGACTCGATCCGATGAGGGAAAAAGATACCGGTGGCTCGGGGCGGCCTGTTCGGTAGTAGGTGTTCATGTTACTTGGCAGAAGCCCGGGTCTCTGTGCTGGGCGTTGAAGATTTTGATCTTTGACAAGAAAGGGAGGGGCCAATCAGTGTTGACTGCTTGTCAAAAAAGATAAAGCCTCGACCCAAAAACCCGAATACAATGACAGGATTGGACTAGTCCTTCTCTTTGTGAGTAAGCTTCTACGCTCAGGCTTGCCGTCGCTTGTAGTTCAATTTGCTCTTTTCTCTTATGAAAAGTTTTCTGCGAAACAAAAACGATCAGCATAAAAGAACACAATAAAATGTTGCTCTTTGTCTTGACCGAGGTCAAAGCCAGCCGCTCAAGCACGTCTCTGAGACTCGCAATCAGTTGATTGAGGGAAGTGTCCGGTCAGGTCAGCAACCAATTTTCAAGGAATATTACAGAATGGAAATCGTGGCTGGAGATGCAGTTTATCTAGAGCAACAGCACTAGGTAGCCGGTACCCAGGAACGGGCCCGAGCTATACCCTCCGAAGAAGGCCGGAAACGGTGGGCCGACCCGAGGTCTCCGCCCGGAAGGATACCTACCCTTTACTGCACCTCCCCCGCATCACCTGCGGGCTTTTGGAGCAATGGATCCATACTTAGCCGTCCGCCCAGGACACATACGGCGGAAGTGTGGCCAGATAAACTGCTACTCGGAAGTGGCAGGTACTCAATCCATTTGATAGCATCACGTCTTGGGAGTGAGTGAGTGCCTCGAGGAATGTGTGAGGTGAAGCTGTCCAATAGAATCGATGACGTCTATCTTTGCTGGGTGCCCGAAGCTGCGGGTTCCGAACAGATGCTTAGCTCCGTTTGATACAATTAGCATCTCTCGGAGAGTGAAATAAACCCACAGAAGAACAAAAGAAACAAGCGTACTAGTCGAGGCGGTGGTTTCTTTCGGCCTCGGGTGTTTTGTTCGATCTGGCCACTGGCGAAACAACTCCTGGAGCGGGGTTGGGGAGGTAGCTCCTGTTAGAGGGTACCTGAAGCCTAGCGTTCAGCACGGCTCAGGGATGGACCGTCGACTTGTAGCGGCTAAGCCCGGGGTACGGCCCCACTACGCCTCCCACCCACGATCCTCGCCCTTGCCTTGCGGCGGCCGTGGGTTGACGTTGGTTAAGGACACAGTTGTAGATAGACCCATCCGAGCTCAGAACCTCAAAATCTCACCACTCCAACAAACCAACCCCAGCACAAGCGTCTCGCTCGCAACACCCGGTAGTGAATTAGCTCGCCGTGATCCTTCCTCTTCTGCCTGGGCGCACTCTTCATCTTTTCCTTATCCCCGTCTTCCCTGTCGCCCAAGCCGACATCCACCCGAAGCTGCACACGAAAGCTAATCCCAGCGGACCCCTCCTTAAATCCAAAGGTGTTCCCGTCACAACTTCACCTTCGCAACAACCGGATTGTTACCAGCAGGACTGCGATCGCCTGACCCGACCATTCTTCCCCAGTAACCCCCGCCGACACGGTCTCAATGGCGCAGTTGCGAGGACAGGGCAGCTACGGCATCGGCGCGCCGGCGCCCTTTGGCGGAGACATCGATCAGAGGGTGGATCAGAGTCCTCTGGACACCATCCGCCAGCAAACCAGCAAGATTGAGGATCTTTTGGACACCGTCAGCGAGCCTATCAAGCCGTATGTTGCAGTCGATTGCTACTCCGGATATGGAGGGCTTCTCCCGTCGGGTCTGGGCTTGATCGCTAACCTCGGTCCTGAATAGCTTCCTTCCCGCCATTGGCCGCTTCCTCATCGTCGTGACCTTTATCGAAGACGCTCTCAGAATAATAACACAATGGAGCGACCAGCTTCTTTACCTCCATGACTACCGTCACAGTACGTGGCTCTAGGGAACTCTTGTGCAATGCGCTTCGCGACAATAGGACTGACACCCTTGTCTTTTAGTTCCCTCCGGTCTCACCCACCTTTTCCTGATCGCCAACGTTATCGTCATGGCCATCTGCTCAACCCTCGTCATCATCCGCCGGCATTCCGAGTACGCCGTCTGCGGTCTTATGGGTGTAGTTGTCACGCAGGCTCTCGGGTACGGTCTCATCTTTGACCTCAACTTCTTCCTGCGTAACCTGTCGGTCATGGGTGGTCTCCTGATGGTTCTCTCCGACTCGTGGGTGCGCAAGACCAAGGCCTTTGCCGGACTTCCCCAGCTCGAAGAGAAGGACCGCAAGATGTACTTCCAGCTCGCCGGTCGTGTTCTGCTCATCTTCCTCTTCATCGGCTTCGTTTTCTCTGGCGAGTGGTCCGTTCTCCGCATCATTGTCAGCTTGTTGGGCCTGGCCGCCTGCGTGATGGTTGTTGTTGGTTTCAAGGCCAAGTTCAGCGCCACCTTGTTGGTCGTCATTCTCAGCGTGTTCAACGTAATTGTGAACAACTTCTGGACTGTGAGTTTTTCTCCGAGTCAGCAAAAAATGCCAGTCGCTAACCCCATTGAACAGCTCCACGAGCACCACCCCCACAAGGACTTCGCCAAGTACGATTTCTTCCAGATTCTCTCCATTGTCGGTGGTCTCCTCCTGCTGGTCAACAGCGGTCCCGGCCAGTTCAGCATCGACGAGAAGAAGAAGGTGTACTAGACACATTGCGAAATGTCTTGTCATTGAAATTACACTGCGTGATTCATTGCATCTCTCGCATACAAAACAACAAATTATGAGAACACAACGCACACAGGATACCAAAAAGAGGAAGAGAAGAACTGGCCCAAGGATGGTGTTAAGGACGGGGGAAAGGACAAGCAAAGGGAACCGAGAGAAGGGCGTCAAGTTGGTCAAGCTAGGGAAGATGCAAATGGCCAGGCAAATCATGTTACCGGCGTAGCTTCATCCATCATTTTTATCTATTATCCGGTTTCTCTTCTCATTTGAGGGTTGTTGACATGTAGAAAATTGTTGATGGTTTTAGGAACAGCAAACATGTGTTCGAAATTCAATTGTTTCTATTCACCTGAATACTGCAAAAGAGAGCGACACATAAAAAAGCTCACCAACTACTGGCCAGGTAGCTGGTTACGAAAAACCTGTGTACGTCGGTTTTTAAACACTCTGTTTTTTGACACTCTGGTGTGTCATAGTCCTCATGTTGCCGCATGGTCTCCGCTTAGTTCTTGTGGGTCATGAAACGGTTCACAAGGTGAAGAAGAAGAATTGTGCTGCAACAGAGACTCGAATCCTAAGCTTTTGGCAGCTTAATATACGTTTGTGACCCCCCCAAAGTGCGCTCGTGTTTGACCGTTGCGCTGCGGACAAATCACCAGTACTTTGGGTTAGGAATTGGTTGGGGTATGAGGTTGGGGGGGGGGGGGTTGTTGTTGTTGTGATGGGTGGCTGCTTTGGGGTTAGTTTGGGGTGAGGAGATGCTGTTAAAAAAGCAGGGAGGCATAAGGTACTTGGAATTGGACTGGTTTGATGAGGGTATGCCACAAGCGCCATCGAGAGTTGGAAAAGAATAGAACACCGTTGTTCCAAATATGTAAAGCTCACCAGCTATCTACAATGTAGACAACCGGTTACGAAAAAAAACCGGTATTGGTAGTTTTTACCCTTTTTTTTTTTTTTTTTTTTGTTTGGTGACCCTTCGGTTTGACATGTTGAACATGCCACGCCTTCGGTTTTGATTGCTCAAGCTATATATATATATATATATACATATCTTGCTCACTTCTTGAAGAAACTGTGGGTCATAACGTTGTAGGTCATTGAGCGGTTCACAGTTTCTTCAGTTGGAAAAAGGCAAACTGAGATTTTGCTGGAAAGCTGGACTTCGAACTGACGAGGTTCGAGGTTGCGTGAAGCTGACCCCCAACCAGCAGCAAAAGCCACAAAAAGGCCAGCCACGGAAAAAAATTGCCGTCTTGGGAATTTTTATAATGTTCATAATCATCAGAAACTCGTTAGCAGACCCTTCTTCAACCGTAATCTGCAGCGGATGAGATGATTAAATCTCTTGTTCGAAACTGTGTTCAAACCTGACGAGGTTCTCCCCCGCAGACACTTTTAAGTCAGCCAAGGACGCGCTTGACGACTGCGACGAGCCGTGTTCTGCCTTGACGAGGTGCGAAAGAGAGAACAAGGAAAATGGGGTTATGAAGGGTGGATTGGGGCTGGGATGGATGGGGCGGGGTGGAAGAGTGGAGGGCCGGATGGCGAATGGTCAAGGACAGGAGTGAGTGGTGGTTGGCTGGCTGGTGTGTATGGAGTTGTGGCTGTTGGTATCTGATAAACAAAGACTACGGTATAATATTATACAGTAACTCCCAATGGGTAAAAAGCAAACATCCTGTCCGGAACGCCTTCAAGTTCGTTGAGCACCACAGCACCTGCCCAGCAGGGAGCCCCCTGCTTTGATGTCTCCCGTGCATCTCATTCCTCCATCCTAAAACAGTCTTTTGTGATATCAACATGTTGAATCCAACTGTAAACACAGCGTTGTCCTGTAGTCCACCGTATTTGCCATCTCGTGGCTCGTTTTGCCCCCCTTGATCCACCCAAGTAATCCCCTAGCCTGTTGCCTCCATGTTGAAGCCATCTTCGAGATAGTCGGTCGACATTGCGGCCCTCTAACCTCTTGCCTCCCCCCCTCCTTCCCACATCAATCAACTCCCCCACCTAAGGAATAATTAACTCCTCCATACTCCTCTTAGCAATATCAATAATCCTCAAACAAGTCGGCTGCTCCCCCCCAACCTCCCCATCCCCCAACTTCACATACCCCTTCATCCTCCTCACCACCCCCCGTTCGACCAACTCATCCATCAACCTATGCCTCCTCCTCGACCTCTCCTCCATCATCCCAATAATATCCTTCAACCCCAACATCCTCACATCCCTACACTCCACATCCGGCACCCCATAAACATCAATCTTGAGCAGTGCCCTAACCGTCAACCTCCACAACCCCGCCTCCATCACCCTTCCCTCCAGCTTCTCCGCCGCCCCGCACTGGTAAGGCTCCAGCTCGGCCAACGTCCCCCACAGACCCCCATACTCGGAAAGCGTAAACACAATCTTCCGCCTTTCCCTGTCAGCAGCAGCAGCCTCCTGATCAACCATTGTCAATATCCTCATGTACGCGTTCGAGAGGGATGGAAGCAGAGCCCCGAGCATCATGAGCGACTGAAGCGACACCATCGGCGGCTTGGCCAACGTGCCCGGGTTATCCGGGTTGAACAAGGGGACGTCGCTGCAGACTTTGCAGAGGATGGAGTCGTGGGCTGTTCGGGAGGCCGCTCGGGTGATGCGCATGGCGCGGGAGATGGATTTGGGGAGGACTTTTACTGATTCCATTGCTAGGTACAGCGAGGTTAGGCAGCTGCATGTTGGGGGGTCGTTGGAATGAGGGTCGGCGCTGGGGGAGGAGGAGGATGAGGAAGAGCTCCCTCCCGGGGAAAGACTGGGGACGGAACAATCGTCGGGGATGGTGGGGATGTTGTTGGGGATGGAGAAGATTTCGGTGACGTCTTCTTGGGAGATCTCGGGTGCTTGGCTGGTAGGGGGTTGTTGGCAGACGGAAGAATTGAAGTCGATCTGTCCGAGGTCGGTGCCGAAGGCGAAGAACTGTCCTGGGGGCTCGGATACGGGGGTTTTGTTGATGGGCTCGATGGGGGGTAATGGGTTGAGGTGTTGTGGGAGGGGGTCGGTGGGGAGGTACTGGTTGGGTGGGAATTGAGTGGAGGGGTCGATGATGTCTATGAAGTTGAGGTCGGCGTTGCTCATGTCGAGGAAGGAGAAGTCGAGATCCATGGCGAGGGTTGGGTCGAACTCTGGAAGTGCAAAGTCGTCGGGGTTGAAAGGTGGAATAGGGGTGATGTTCGCCGGGAGGGCTGGGAGGGCTGGTGCAGTCTCTGCGGTAACGACATTTGGCTTGTCTTTCTGAGCATTGGTTTCAGTGTTTTCAGTGGCGTCAATCTTAACATGTGCTCGTTTTCTCGGCCTTCCCATGGGTTTCTGAGGCGAGTAGACGCATTTGATGCCTTCGCGCTTGCATCGAGCGCATCCATCGATTTCTTTGGAACAGGCGAGCTTTCGGCCTCCTGTAGAGAGTCAGAAGACTATCCTCAAAGCAAGATCATCAAGGGCGGCATACGGCATTCGTCGCAGGCACGACGCTTTGGCTGTTCGCCGGCCTTGCGGGCAGTGTTTGTGCTCATCTTTTGTGGCTCCCAGAGCGTCGCTTATAGATATGTATCGACAGATGGTTGATTGATAATTAAGTTGACAACTTGCTCGTTCTAGAAGTCAGACGAGAACCGTCGGACGGTAGGTTGCAAGGTTTAAGATGGCGGTCAACGTAAGCAAGCATAAACAAAAAGGATGGGTTGGTTGGGATATCAGCTGAAGGGCAACATGGCCTGTTTGTCCGAATCCACGTAACCGAGGGGTACCTATAAAGGATTCGTACCACAAGCCTCCCCGCGTAGGATCGTCCAAATGCGTCTCATAAGTTCCGTGAAAGTAAAACGGCTCAATCGTGCTCCCGCTGGTCATTGGAGGGGAGGCCTTTCTTGCAGTCATATACATAAAGGGAGCCGCACTTTGAGCGTATCATTTGTCAGCACTCGCCTGTTGGCTATCAAGGTTCACATGTGTAACTCACGCTGCTTTAACTGGGATCTTTTTCACTGTCCGTAGTCAGTGGGAGTACGGTTGATTGCTCGTTCGAATGCATATCCTGGCATGTTTGTGTGATTGGCGCGGGCGCGAAAACACATGCCCCAGGTGTATGACTTGGGCCCAAAACATTTCATCTCGAGTCCAACATTCGAGTCCCTACCAGATGCAGTCGAGAAGTTCAGATGAGGTGGGGTTTGAGTTTCTCAAGAGCTCACTCAAGACTTGTCCCAGACAGGCTAGTGCATCACGTTAGCTTCTCGGCACAAAAGCGGTGAGCGAGCTGGGCCCCGCCAAAACTCCAAAGATTGGCAGAAATCCGCTAAAAAAAAAGATTGTCCATGGAAATTTTGGGGCCATCGGCTGCAGCGCGACAGTAACCAGTCCAGACATCCTAACCCGTCAATTTCAGCACAATGAAGTCAAAACCGGTAGAAAAGAAGCGCAAGGCGAGGGACGAGGAATCCGACTCGGAGGCTGACGACGAGCTCGCAAATGGTCTTTTCGACGGTGTTTTGGAGGCCAGCGAAGATGAGGAGGACTACATTCCGTCCGACGAAATCGACGATGTCGACAGCGAAAGCGAGGTCAGCGAAGGTAGCGAGGACGCCGAGGAGGAGGAGGGGGATGACGATGCGCTCTTGAGCGACGACATTCCGTCAGATGATGAAATGGGGAAGCTCAGCAAGGATGCTGAGGAACTTGAAATTACGGAACCGGGCGTTGACCCAAAGCCAAAGCACCAAGAGGAGGAGGACCGCAATTACAAAGTTGTGAAGGACGCCAATGGTGGAGAGAGATATGTCTACGAGTACGTAGAAAAGTAGCAACCTAGGGAATGCGAAATGGAGGGCTAATACGGGGGCGTCAACAGTGAAATCGACCCAGTCTACGATTCCGACGATTCAGATGCCCAAGGCCCCGTTAACACGATAGGAAACATCCCCCTCAGCTTCTACGACAGCTACCCACACATCGGCTACGACATCAATGGCAAGAAGATTATGCGCCCAGCCACTGGCGATGCGCTGCAAAGTCTTCTCGATACCATTGAGGTCCCCAAGGGCTGGACTGGTTTGACCGACATCAACACCGGAAACCCGCTCAATCTTACACAGGAGGAGCTGGAGCTGGTCCGTCGTGTCCAGCATGGTCTTGTTCCTGACGAGGGTTATGACCCCTATCCCGATACCGTCGAATGGTTTAGTTCTAAGCAAGAAACGATGCGTAAGAAAACGCCTGTCAATTGGTGGAACTGAATCATAGCTAACCTCAAAACAGCCCTCAGCGCGGCCCCGGAACCCAAGAGGCGCTTCTTGCCATCCAAGAACGAGGCTAAGCAGGTGATGAAATTGGTCCGCGCCATTCGCGAAGGCAGAATCCTTCCTTACAAGCCTCCTGAGGAGCGTGAAAGAGAGGAGGAAGAGAAGGAGGAGGTTCAGTTCGATCTTTGGCAAGATGAGGAGCCAGCGGCACCAAATCCTATGCACATTCCTGCGCCTAAGCTCCCACCTCCTGGCTATGAAATGAGTTACAATCCTCCTGAGGAGTACTTGCCGTAAGTGACGGTCAGATTCGTTGTTCCCAAGCAAACAGACTAATAGTTTCACAGAACAAAGGAAGAACGCGAAGAGTGGGAGAAGACTGACCCTGAGGACCGCGAGAAGGAGTTCCTCCCTCAAAAGTTCAACTCTCTTCGCAAGGTACCTGCGTGGGGCACTTTGGTCAAGGAGAGATTCGAACGGTGCATGGACCTTTATCTTGCTCCCCGTGTGCGGAAAAACAGGCTCAACATTGACCCCAACTCGCTTCTTCCCAAGCTTCCTTCGCCTGCTGAGTTGAAGCCATTCCCTACCGTTGTCCAGACCATCTTCCGCGGCCACGAGGGCACGGTAAGAAGTGTCGCGATAGACCCTGTAAGTTTTCCTCTAACTATACGTGAGCACGGATGACAAAATGCTGACCACCAACAGACCGGTGTGGCTTTGGCTACAGGCGGCAGTGACGGCACTGTGCGCGTATGGGAGTTGTTGACCGGCCGGCAAGTATGGTCTGTGAAGTTGAGCAGTGAAGACCCAGTCTATACCGTCCGCTGGAGACCAACCAAGGATGCCTTTGTCCTTGCTGCTTCTGCGGGTGAGGATGTCTTCTTGATGGTTCCGCCACACTCGAGCGTCACGCCTACACTTGACCAGGCAAGCCGTGATGTTCTCGCTGCTGGCTTCGGCTACGCAACCAATGGTCAACAACCAGCCACAGCTCCCGGTAAGGAGCCTGCTGGCAAGTGGGCCAGACCTGGCACCAAGCTTGAAGACGCAGGTGTTCTTGTCAGGGTCACAGTCAGGTCCGCTGTCAAGGTCATTACCTGGCACAGAAGAGGCGATCACTTTGCGACAGTGTCCCCTGAGGGCCAGCGCAGCTCTGTGGCGATTCACACCTTGTCCAAGCACCTTACCCAGATTCCTTTCCGGAAACTCCACGGTCTTGCACAGACTGTGGTGTTCCACCCGCTGAAGCCACTCTTCTTCGTTGCGACGATGCGCACAGTGCGGTGCTATGATCTTCAGAAGGTGGAGCTGGTCAAGATTGTCCAGCCTGGTGCTAAATGGTATGCTGCCCAACGTCCATCTGATAAAGGAGACTCGCTAACGAATTTACAGGATCTCGTCACTTGACATTCACTCTGGCGGCGATCACTTGATTGTCGGCAGTTACGATAGGCGGTTGCTCTGGCACGACCTTGACTTGTCCAACCGGCCACACAAGACAATGAGATTCCATCCAAAGGCCATCCGTGCCGTGCGGTTCCACAAGGGCGGACTTCCGTTGTTCGCAGACGCCAGTGACGACGGCACGTTGCAGATCTTTTATGGCAAGGTGCCCAATGACCAGCTTGAAAGCCCTACAATCGTGCCAGTCAAGCAACTTAAGGGCCACAAGGTTGTCAACCAAGTGGGTGTCGTGGATATCGACTGGCACCCGAGAGAACCGTGGTGTGTGTCTGCCGGAGCGGATGGAACGGCGAGATTGTGGATGTAATGTAGCTGGGGAGTCTGGATTGGTTCTGGGGAAGGGGGGCGGGTCAGGAGACACTTGTTGTACGGAAGTAGTGCATGCCTGCCTGGGAGCGGAGTTTTTGGGGCTACAAAAGGTCTTGAGAGTTAAATACCATTATATCTATTTGTATTTACCATTGGCAGGAAAGCGTTGTAATGTGACCCTGCATATCTGGTCTTATCATGTATTGGGCCATGTGTCAATCGTTGGGCCGCTGGTGGTATGGGGTATAAGGTGACGGATCCCTGTCGGATGCTTTCGATGCTTCGACAGCATCCCAGTCAACATTTGACTGCATACCGTAAGCATCCATCTCCATACATTTTCACACCACTTTGAGTCTGACGTGTGCCTCGATGGTGCATAATAGTATTTGGAAAGCTATATAAGCCGGACACCTCGGATCTTCGCGGACCTTCGGTGCATATGTAGGTTTGTCCTTCTCCGCCTCCCTCCCCTCATTACTTTTTGTCACTTAGTGTGCCCTACTGTCCCACCCTAACCCATAGCTTCATCTCCACCGACATTCAATTTAACTTCCTCAACCTTAACTTGACCCCCCCCCCCTCCCCTCTCTCTCTCTCTCTCGGGGTTCCTAAACAATACTCGACACCCCATCCTTGAACCTCTCAAACAACCTCAAATCGACCGCCTCGGCCATGGCCTTGTACCCCGTCGGGTTCAAGTGAAGGTAATCCCCCGTGTCATACTCTGGTCTCAGCCGCGTCTCATTCTTTGGATCCCTCACCGCCTTGTCAAAGTCAATCACCGCGTCGAACCTCCCGCTGGTCCTAATCCACCTATTCACCCTCACCCTCTGCTCCTCCCTCCTCGGTTCCCCATACGCCTGGCCCGGCCCGCTCATGGGCGTGATCGTCGCCCCAAATACGGCAATCCCACGCCCGTGAAGCCGGGTGATGATCTGCTCATAAGCTTGAATGAGACGATCCCCTGTCTTGACTAGGTCGCCTTCGGCAGCGGTGCCAAGGTCGTTGACGCCCTCGAAAAGAACCACGTATTTTACTCCGTTGTGAGCGAGGACGTCCCTTGCTATCCGGCCCAGCGCGTTGGGTCCGAGCCCGTCGGCTAGGACCCTGTTGCCTCCGGCGGCTTGGTTGATGACGCTCATTCCTGAACCGCCGCGACGTTGGGATTCGAGCCGGCGGAGGAGTTGGTCGGGCCAACGGTCGTTGCCGTTTGTGGTTGAGCCGCGGCCGTCGGTGATGCTGTCGCCGATGATGACTAGGCTCCCGAGGGTTCTTTTCTTGTCTACCCAGCCTTCGACCGCGGAGAGGATGAACCACCGGTCTACCCTCACCGCCTCGGATGGCAAGTCGACTGCTTTGGTGTGGTCGCCGTTGATGAACCAGCTGCTTGTTCGGCTGCCTGGGTGGCCGGAGATTCGCTTGCCTTGCTGGCCTTGCTGGATGTAGATTGTGACGGCGAGGTTGGTCTCGGCTTTGACGTTGAGGTTTCTGATGGGGTCCGAGATGGCGATGGCGCCGTTGGGGATGGTGAAGGATTTGCTTCCGCCCGAGAAGGTGACTTGGCGGAGGGTTCTGGGCTGGATGGAGGGGGAGCCGGCCGTGCCGTTGAGGGGGAGGGCGATGGTGACGGCGGAGATGTGGAGATCGGCAGAGGGGCCGCCGAATTCGTTGGAGAGGGAGAGGCGGATGTGGGGAGCGGGTTGGGTGAGGTGGATGGTTTGGCGGATGGTGGTGTTGGTGTAGATGGAGTCCTCGCCGGTCTGGAACAGGGGATGGGTCAGCAAGAATCTCTCGATACAAGAAGAAAGGTATGTTTGATGTGGAAAAGGAACTTACAAACGGCGCAGGCGGCAGATTATGCGGTTCTACCTCCTGAGGCATCGAAGCCCAGAGATCGACCCATTGACTGCCATCATCATGGCCCTGAACAACACCGGCGAGAGCGAGGCCGAGGCCGAGGAGGAAACCCCGGAGAATTGCCATTTTGACGACAACGACGAGGCGAATAGGAAATGCGAGCCTACCTACCCTTCCATCTCGACGACACACCGACCTACCCTACCTCACCGATCTACTTATACACCACTACAGCAACAAGATGCAGGAACAACACCACCCCCATCGGGACGGCAACAGTAGTATCCATCGGGACGACACCACGAGTTGACCGTGACGGCAATATATCAGGCTAAACCGGCTTTACCCTAGGAGTTGCCATTCGGAATTTGGCTTTTCTTTTTCATGGGCTTTAAACGTCTTAGCACGATGGAGCACCGCGGGAGAACACCGTTGGCGAATGCTACCCTATCACCACATCATCCTACCATCCCCGCATCTACAAAACCGACCCGGGACCCGGGAACATCGGTGGAGAACTGTGAGTTGTGGAAAAAACAAGTGTTTTTTTTTTTTGGAGGGGGGGGAGGATTGGAGAACGGCAAGGTTGCATGAGTGGGTGACCAGTCGTTGACCTATAATTACTTCGTACACCAGCATCACCACATCCACACCCAAGTATAGGAAAAGTCCAAGCGGATTTATCATGCAAGCACCGAAAGATCAGATGGACGGGAACGTCGAAGATCCCGGCCGAGCGGCTTGGACCGGCCCGTTGGGTGGCAAAGATGAGCTCATATGAAGAAAAGAAAAAAGAAGGAACCGGAGTTCGATTGTTTTGATTGCTCAGATAAAACAAGAAAAAGAAAATCCCATATAGGTATGATAAAAAAATCTGTTTGACAAACAAAAAAAGAAAAAAGAATTCCAAAACACAAACGCTTGCTTATTCCGACCCTTTTCCCCCTTTCCTTTTCATTCCTTTCTAACCCAACTCCCAGATAGCCAAGCCAAGTCAGTTTATAAACTCCTATTACCCACTGTCCCCTTCTCCCGAAATGCATGTCGACAATGTTAGCGAACCGATCGATAATGGAGAGAACCTGCCTCCCTATCTTCATGCCGGCATGGTAATGATAACGTATCCCCCCTCCCCTCCCTTCCCTCGCGGCCTTCCCTTCCGACCTTCTCTTAATCAAACAGGGATGTGTGCTATTTTTTTATCCTTTTCGCGAGATTATGAAAATAAAGGAGAACGCCACAGCCCCATCTCCGGGCCTAAGGGTATCAAGGACGCCACCCATCAATTTGACCACCGGACGAAGACAGACGACAACCAACCACAAGGCAACCCGGCGATGATAAAACAACACAACATCGTAACGACAACGCAAGCCATGACAACAATACCAAAGACAACCTCATGACGACAAGCTCGATCGAAGCAACGAAAACAAAAAGCCACAACTGAACGATAACGATAATATCCAACGACGCAAAGATAAAAGAAGAGACTGACAGAAGGAATCGACCAGGCCGGTGTCTTGCAGCAGCTTGAGTAGGATTCCGATGAGGACCGGAGTCTTGTTGGCGGCGATAATGGACCGAGACTGGCAACGGATGAGTCTTTCGAGGACGAGACAGCATCGACTTTTTGGCATGACAAGGTCGGCCGGCTGACATGATGATACGAGAGCAGCTCGCTGGATAATGGGTGCTTTGCTACCGATCAGACTCTGCCCGAGTGGTAAAAGCAAACCGAAGGCAAGGCGGAGACTTGGCGAAGCGACGAGCGCTTTTCAATCGGGAAGGACGGCTGAGAAGATGCAACTGCTGGCAACCGGTCGCCAATGATGAGCGAAACATGTTTGTCATTAGTGACGAGTGCGACTGACTCTTCGGTCGACAAGGCGGCTTGACACGTGAGAGGTCGGATTGGAAAGCGACAGGGCGCGAAGGGCAGTGATGGTACTCGACGACAGAAGTTGATGGTTGGGTCTTGAGAGGGATGTTTGTCGAGTATGCGAGACCAACCAGTCTACCGGCCGACCTTCCTAGACGGCAAGCGACGACTAATTGCCAGCAGGGTGCGGAGCACCATAGGGAGCGAGAGCCTCGTTGCTCCACTCTCCAGCAAACATCAGTTGCTCGTTCACGGAAATGGGTTCCATCATGTGGGTCCAGCTGCTGTTGCTAACAACGCTCCTGGTGCTTGCCACGCTGGATGAGTAACCCTTCTTCACGAGGGCCTGGTGCTGGACGAGACGGCGAGCACCAGTACCGCCCACCCAGCGCTCGACATCGTGGGAGCAGATGCCCTGGTGGAGGTCCACGTTGGCGAAGGAGAGAGTGAGGATGTCAGGGGTGGAGGCGGCCTGTGAGGGGGATGTGGCGTTGGGGGCAAAGTTGGAAGGGGTTGCTTGCATCGACAAGGCTTGATCGGCGGCGTCATCATCCCGAATCTGGGTGTCATCGGTCCCGGCGGTCTCGGTGGAGTCCTCGTTGGACATGGCCCGTTGGGTGTGGGCAACGGCGTCAAGCTCCTCTTCGAACGAGGTTGCAGCATCGTGACCGATACGACCCGATGGGATATTGTCATCATTGAAGTGAGGTTTTCTCCCCTTCGTGTGAGTCTCGTCGACGAAGTCGCTCGCCTCCGCTCTGGAGATGACGCTCCAATCCTCGCTGGGTGTGCGTTGACGGTCGTTGCTGGACATTATGGCAATGTGTGTGCGGCACTGGGCGAGCTGGTGAATGTGAGTGCTCGAGGATGAGGCTGGGAAGCCTTCGTCTGACCAATGTCTGGTCAGCATCGTGTTGGTTGAGGATGTTGAGAGGAAAGGAGAGGAGGGAGGATTGCTCACTTTAACGGAAAGAAAGCTTGGATTGACACGCGAGGGAACGCGGAGAGAGTGCGTTATCTGAAGAGGAAACGGATGACGGGGAACAGCCCGGAGACTGGGCAGCAGCCAGGGACGACAACGACGGTGGGACACAGGCAGTGTGCTGGACTGTGGGGCGAAATGCTTCTCAACAAAAAGCCGAGCGTGCTGGTGGTGTGTGCTCTTGGGGATGGGATGGAGGATCCGCTGGGGACAGCTGGGGAACTGCTTCCGAAGGCTTTATAGGGACGACAAAATGGCGCCCCACCGGCAGTTGAGAGAGGAGTGTGGTTTGGGGGTTGGGTTCGGGTTACACAGAGTGACCCATGTACGATGTGGGGGATGAGGTCACACGATGGGAGCTGGTCAGAGAAAAGACCAGGCGGGTGCCGGTATCGCAGAGAGAGGGTTGTCACGGCCCCGGGCCGCTGGTATCCAGAACGCATCGACGCAAGAACCCGTTGACACGCTTTAGTTCGCAGTCAGAATCAGTGTTCTCCATCTTTCCGTCACCCCTCTCGTCGTGCCGTCGGGCCATGATGCCCGCAAGCTCAGGCGGTATGTGATACAACAACCTCCCCGGCTGGGTCCAGAGACATCGAGATATTTGGCTGTGGGGAAACAGGGGGTGCCAGTCAGGCCGGCTGGCAGTGCTAGTTGGCAAAGTCTCTTGTTCGGGCAGAAATACCTTCGTCCAGATGCTGGGCGGTCCTTACGATTTCAGAAGTACGAACAGCTGCCACCACGGCCTTAAACCCGGCGGCGTAGCGTAGCCTGGTGGTGGGGCGGACGGAACACCTCTCTGCAGAAGGGGTGTCACGGTGCGAGACACATACCATGTGCTGTGCCATCCCAAGACATACGCTCTAGGAGACACTGGGCAAGAAAAAGTTGTTTATGCTGAGTACAGACGGATCATGATTGACAGGGAGATGAAGGTTCTCGTGAAATTCTGCCTGCTGGTTGAGTGTCTCCCGGCTGGTCTAGGTCATAAATGACCGCGACAGTGACCGAACCATCATGGCGAGCTGCAGAATGGCTGGAGCTCCCCCTCACCAACATTCGTGGGCGCTGCGGGGTCTTGCCGTTCTTCAAGATTGGTCGTGACGATACCGTGAGACTCTTTCAGGAGGGGGGACTTTTGGCACCATGCCTTGTGCTCTGACCTTGCGCCGGACTCGTAAAAGCAGTGAGGTAGACGATGGCCGCCAGCCCTTGGCTTCGAGACGAGTGGTCTTAGCTGCAGGAAGCTCCTTTCTGGTCCTGGGGGCATTTGATGTCGAAGTGTACATCTCTGACACAGTAAACGGCGAGCCCAGGAAACACTGTACAGAGCTGGCACATAGCCATCCTTGGCACCTCAATGAACAAACGGTGTGAGCCGTGATGATCGCCGGAGGTATGATGACTGCGGACTGAAGCCGCTGTTTTCTTCAGTGGGGTGTCCGGGTATGACGAACTCATCAGCTCGGTCAGGCATCGAGTAACCGATGGAGAAATAAGGTGAACAGGAAGGCATTCACGAAAACCAGGGCGAACTGCCTGCCGAGTCGCTCTCTTTCTGTCGAAAAGAGCTCCGATTGTCGGAATCAAGACAGAGGTTGAAGTTGTGAAGATATTTTAATCTTCTTGATGAGTTCGGTTAGAAGAGGGTTTACTTTGCCGTGCTATCGGCAACACTCCGCGGATCCAAGCCTTCCCGAGCCACACGCACTGCCGCTATCTTCAACCACCACACCGACTTGCTTCAGTCTCTTGTTGCAGAAATTTCAATGCTTTCCTGTCTGGCTTCTGCGAAATTGAGAAGTTCCAGATTGGGAATGCAATGAGAAATAAAATTCCTAAGCAGCAAGGCCGTCCAAAAAGGGTTTTGGCCTAGCTCATGTGTGCAAATCTGTATAGAGATTGATTCAGATGCAGATAATAAACATGGCCTGTCCACAGCCTGGCACCCACGGCGGGCAGAAGTACCACCCACATGGAACTAGTCTAGTCTGGTGGGGTTGGCATCAACTCTAGGGCCAAAATCTGATTTGTGACGCTCATAGGAATTGGCCAGTAAGCACCACGGTCAGCCAGCCATTCCGAGCCGCAAAGTTCCGTTGAGCTCGCTGTGGTTGTCGTGGTAGAGGTGTCGATGAGGTGTCGTTGGAGGGAGTGGGCAGAGAATGGGCGGGGCACCCTTGAAAAGTTCGCGCAATTTACAGGGCACTCCTGGCTATCACCCCTGCACTAACGCCGGCTGACGGATCCACTAAACAGAATGATCGCTGCTGCCCCACCAGGTCGATGTCTCTCCCGTGAAAGGGTCATGGATCAAAACTTCGACCGACGTCTTGTACTCTGTATGTATTGCGCCGAGTCTCAGATGTCGAAGTATGGAGCCGATGCCATGGAAGAGCGGCGGCCGGTTCCGCAACACATTGATTGGACAATGTAGTTTTTTTGGACAATTTTCAGAGTCTGTATCCCACATGCCCACTTCTGAAACGGGTTACACATTGCCCGTCTTTGGGTGGCTTCCACAGCTATATGCCAGAAGGTGAAATCAAATCTCATCAAGGAGGGATGCGTTGGCATATACCATCATTCTTGACTCCCCGCCAAGGTTCCTTTTAGCGTGGCCGCTCACAGCATTTCGCCGCCATGTCTTGGACAAGGCTCCGTGAACTCGCAAACACTGTCTTTCGGGCACAGAGCAATCGGTTTTCCCTCCCACCTCGTGGCATCTTAGGAAATCATCCGGGGCCGAGCTTGACGTCTGAATGCTCATCAAAGCTGAGGGCACAAAGCCGAGAAGCCCATACCGCCACGAACTGTATAGTTCGTCGTGTGGATCACGGCGTGTACCCCTGCCAGACCCTACAGGGCGTTTTCTTAGTTCAAGCGAATCCAGACCCGCACAGTCAGGGGCTATCTTTCAGCAACCTCTTACACAAACAACTGCCTGCCATTCTGTCCGTAGAAAGGCAGGGTTTGGCAACTTGACTTGATTTCTTCGGCTTCATCTGCCGCGTTGAGCGCGATATCTAATCGCCTGTCATATGTAGCACCTGGCAAGTCCCTACCCAAGTCCTGTTCCTGGTCCCGCAAGCATCCCGGTCACGTTGACTCACATCGTGCGTTCGCTTTCGCCCAGCCTGCCGGCTGTCTTGTTGATCGTTCCACTCCCCAGCACCTGTGTCCTGGCCGTTCCCAACCTGAACTATCTTGGCCCTTCTTGGCCATGCATGCGGCAACTGCACAGTGCGTGGTCAAGTCATGAGTGTGATCAGCTGGTCATGGTCTTCTGCACAACGGCTGGTACCAAAAGAACTAATAGGCCTGTGATAACTAGCTTTCTTACACTTCCTAGTCACCGATCATGGTTCGGAATGGTTTCGGCCGAAGAAACAAGCCATTATTATTTCGCATTCTCAACTCTGCAGAAACAAAGATCGTCTACGGTGGAGAGGCAAAAGCTATCGGGCTTCGTCATCTTACCACGGTGAGGATTGCGTTGCCCCTCAATATCGGCAAGAAAATGTACGTACCAGAGCCTGGTCTCAACATCTGCCCCGTACCTACCTCGCCAACACCCTCTCGCGCTGAGACCCCTTGTGGGAAATCCTCAAGAGTTCGCCCAACGTCACATTGAATAAATGGAATGTCACATTCATCAATCCAATCACGAGCTCAGAGATATGTACGAACAGCAGGCTTCTAGAAGAAAGGTATGGAATGGGTACACGGACCGGGGCACCACACACCTTCTTGTTGGACAACCCCATCAAATTCTCCTCGCTTTCACCTCTTTGAGAGCTGGCCTGGCAGTTGGCCATACTCGTGGAACACACCACAAGCCGCCCGTGCCATTCGCCATCCACACGTTTCCTCGCTCTCGCTTGTTCGTCACTCACTCCGTCCACGGCAGCATGCCACAGACTCGCACGTATCGTGTACTACAGACCATCACTTGAAAGTTTCCGAGCGGCCACTGAGGACAGCACCTACCCGGTACAAAGGAAGTTCCCGAGTGGGCAATGATTACAGCCACTTCGGTCCTGACACAAGCGAAGGGCATGAGCCACCTTGGGTGCCACCAACCCCGTAGCTCTCAACAACAGCCAAGCTACCACTGGCCTGTAGAATGGCTGGCAGATACATGTCAACCTACACCGAAACAGCGCTGCAAATCTGAACCGCTGAGAAAAGGGGGCAATTTCTTTTCTCGATGGACCACCACGCCTCATACACGAACTGCAACTCAACGACTTTGTAACCACCTCAGCCTCCTGTTGCACAAGTCCTGTCGGCTTCCCAGAAAAGGCAATCCTCCATGAACATGAATAGCTCTGGCCGTGTGGCTCAAAAAAACTTGAGCGTTGTTGAAAGCTCTGATCTGCAGGACGCACCCAATGTAGCAGCCATCTTTTCGTGCAGCTCTGAATGGGCTCTCATTACAGGTTCTTGGCCTCAGCTGTGCTTTGTCAGTTCCAGCCTTCAGAAAAAGAATCTGATCTGTAATGGCTTCAAGGCAGCTGTGAATGGCTTCTCATCGCACACCCTTGGCTGCTTGACCCAAGGTCTTGATGATATGCTGCTTTGTCAGGTCAACGGCAAGCCACCAAAAAAAACTCTGATCTGCAGCAAGGCATGTCCCACCGGCACACTGAGGATCCGATGCTGCTGTGTACGTACAGCAGTCAAGTTGCCCCTTGAGCAAGAGGCCTCGGATGATATAGCAACACACTGCCACTTACTCAATGATGAATGATACAAGCAGAACGGTCCCTCCGGCCCCGGCTAAACAAGACCAAACCGTTTACTCCCACGCCCCCCCCAGCCGCCTCACAAAGCCTCTCTACATGAAAGTAGTGAAGGACCTCCAACCCGCACTGCAAGTTCAAAGCTGCATATTATAGGTAATCTTCTTCACTATCCCCGCCCGAGTCTGCAGTCTACTCCGCTACTGTCTCGCGATGCCGGGCCGGGGGAAGAGAGAATACCTACCGACAGCAACGGTGAAAAAACAAATCTCAAAAACTGACACGGCAAACAAGCAAAAACGCTTACTATCTCTTCTTTTGCTTGCCAAACCTCCCTCCCACCCACCACCAAAATCCACCACCACCCCAAACGTTACTTCTCCTTCTCTTCATCATGAACAACACCTCTCCTCATCTGCAAATACCCCTCAAAAGCCGTACACGGCCCCTTTTCAAACCTCGGCCTCGTATCCATCCTCCCGACCTTGATAGGCGTAAACTTTGTCTTTTCCTCCACCTCGTCATCATCATCATCATCATCATCACCACCACGGTCCTCCTTCTTTGGCTCCCCCGTTGTTGTTTTCCCCTGCTCATCTCTACTGTTTATGTAATACGGCTGCAGCCAATTCCATTCCGGCAACCCGGTAGGAAGTACGTCAACCGATTGTTTTTCATACGCTTGTTGCTCCTCTCCTCTGCTCAGCGAGTCATCCGCCCTGAGCTCGTAAGTTGTCTCAAACGCGGGAACGTCCCTCGTCACCATCAACGGCCCCACGTGGGAAAAGGCAGTCATGCGGTTGAGGGCTTTTTGCCAGGTCCAGTCGGGCAGTTTGAGTTCCTTGATGGGTAAGAAGCCGGAGTAGGCGTGGATGGGTTGGAAGGGGTCTAGGATGGCGGCGAGGACTTGCAGCTTGGTGTTGCTGTCGAGAGTGTATTTGGTGTTGGCGTGTGTTGGCGATGGTTGGGGGGTTTGGTAGTATTTTGCCGGGTCGAGCCAGTATGCCGGTAGGCGGGGGTAGGAGGCGTTGTTGAGTTTGAGGAGGGGGTATGCTGTCCCGCCCGGGTCTTTTGGCTTCTTCTCCTTGTGGCCCAAGTAGGTGTACAACTTGGTGAGGACAAACTCGTCGTTTAGGGGGAGGTATCCGACGTTTGTTGGGTCGGTGGACCGCGGCCTCATGGGGAAGTAACCTACCAAACCGTCGTATTCCCTGTGGAAGTCGCCGAGCTTGATGGGAAATCGGTACGTGTCACCTGCCTGGGGGTTGTTCAGATCTAGGAGGTGTCGTTCTGGGTCCTTGGCGTTGATGGTGGATTTGGTTCTTGGTGGGCGGCATAGCCAGCTCGAGGGACCAGCCCATGTTGACCAGAGCGAGCGGCTTTCCGACTGTGCAGTTCAACGCCTCTGCGTACTCTCCCGGGGCCGGACCTGACTGCTTGAGGGCTCCGTTGATCATGTCCGTGAACGCCTGGACGTAAATGTCGTCTTTGGCGGTGAGCTGTTCGATCAGTCTGTCCAGCTGGGCTGTTGCTGCTGCCCCTGGTTGCTGCGCTTGGTCTGTTTTCTTGAAGGGCAGCCACCTCGCACTGGTAACGGCTCCTGTTCGGCCGGTGGCTCCGCTTCCGGGCAGCCTCACCTCGCGGTAGAAGACGCCTTTGGCAGTGAAGAGCTGTAGTTGACGACGATCCATCCCCATATGGGATCCTCCCACTCGGTCGTGGGACGCCAGCCAGACTCGCGTGTGACAAAGTGAGCGTTCAGTCGCGCTGGCTGGTTCATGCTTGGAGGGAGCTGGACGAACTCTGAGAGTTCATTGACGTCGTCCTTCCCGGCCGTGTGCGCTTCTACTGGCGCTGCCGTTGTTGAGACGCCGAAATCGGTGGGCTTTGCTGGCGGTGTCTTGCTGGTGACTTCGTAAAACTCGCCAACCCAAGGGGCGGTCCCTGACCTGTTGCTCTGACACTTGGTTTGATGTGCGTTCCGTGGGTCAAGGTGATGAGATGATCAGTCAATCCGCTGAGAGGTGCTGAAAGGAACGGCAGCCGAGGACACTCTTGGTGAGGTTGACCTGCTCCTCCTTTGAGGTGATCGACTCGAGTTCATCCTTAGGGACTGTGCTGAACAGTTGTTGGATAAGCGCATTCAGGGCAGAAGAGGGTTGTGGCAGTATCAAGATCCTGCCCGAGACAAGGGGTCTGTCCGTAACAGAGGTGAGGTCCTTGTCCGGATCAATGCTATAGCTTGTTCGTTCCAGCCCAGAAGATGCGCTGACGGACTTTCTCAGTGTCCAGTCTTCCCATGGGACGTGGACGTACTCGGCTTCCCACTCAACGAAGAGGGGGAACCACGGCTGTCTGTTGTTCCACCTGTCTCTCCACAATGGAGCCTCCGGATTGTGCATATTGGCATCAGTGTCTTCCACACCACTATCATGGTAGAGGGGCATATGGTTAACGGCAGTGGACTCATCATCGCCGCCGCCCAATGACCAGAACTCTCCCAGCAACTTGACCATGACTCCCCACACATCGGGAGGAATGCTTGAGTTGTGAAGACGGTCCAAGTCTATGCTCGACAAGGCATCAGCGGAAGGCTGCACCGTTTGGTTGTCAAGCCGGACTTTGACCTTATCCAAAAAGTCATGTGCCCAGCCAGACTTCACACCACCATGATTGTCGGATCACCTTGTTTGATAGCATTCAGGATGCACAGCCTCGATAGCGTCCCCGACTTTCTTCTTGGCTTCCTCCACCGCAGCTGTCTGCTGCGTCACGATGCTGGCGAGGGCATCGTGCCGGTCTTGCGCATCCTGGACATCTTCGGGGCTCGCTTGGATCGATGTATCAGCCGTACTGAAATGCTTAAACCACAGCGAGAAGAGCTCCCATCGGCGGTGTATCAAGGACCTCAAGCTCGCCTCCAAGTCCCCATGCCCGGAAGTGGGAAAGAAAACAGTCAAGACGGCGATGACGCGACAGGTGCATTCCTGACCGCCTATTTTGATCAAGATTCGGTCGATGCTTTGGCCAAGATTCTGGATGGTATCAAGATACGCTCGCTCGGTGCAGAATACGGCAAATCCAGCGATGGATCCTCTTTCGTCTTGAAGGGTGTCCTTGGGCTGGGGCCGGTAGATCTCTCGCTCAACTTCACGAATGATAATCACAAGCCTCCGCCCAGGAAAGATGACAAGACGACAAAGGACAAGAAACCCGCAGGCCAAGAAGTGCGAATCAGCAAACCTGGTCTTTCGACGCTCAGCTTATGATTCCTGGATCAACGACTACTCCTGCACCTCCAGATGCAGTGACCCTCGGAGACCTGATTGGAGGCGTCATGGGCAATGACTCCAAAGAATTGCTGCCACCTTTCGTGAACAACATTCAGTTCAAAAGACCTAAGTCGCAAAATCAGCTATCCGTGATCTTCGAAAAGCTTCTCCCAGAACAAAAGGATGAAGCGGATTCGGCAGCTGGGAAAGACCATGCCCCCTTGCCCGCACATTTTGTCTTCTCTAAGATCCTCAACGTCTTTGGCTTCTCCTTTTCTTACACCCAATGCCGAGAAAGCTCTGTCGCCACCGCTTCATCTTCTGAGAAAGCGAAGCCAGCTCCCAAGCCAACCAAGCGAATCGTGTCAGCTTCCCTCAACGACATCCCAGACATAGATATTCCCCTTATCGGGGCTGTGCCGAAACCAGTCGATCAGATTCTGTATCTCTGGGTTCAAGACACCAGCGAAACAACTGAGCCGAAAGCCACAGATGACAAAAACCAAAAGGCCACGCTCAAGAGCTTGACATATGGAGAGGTTCAAGCCATCAACAAGGTTCGTGGGTTCAAGGCCGCACCCCTTGTTTTCAAGAAAACACAGCAGGGGAAACTGGAGGACAGCACCGTCGTCCTGGCAGCTGGTCACCATTTCGTGATGACAGGCAAGGACGCACTGGGCAACACAACCGTCATCCTTGACTATGTCTTCGGCAGCACCTCATCGCCAGCCTCCCCGCAGAAGCCAGTTTCTGGAAAGGACTCAGATACCCCTGTCCATCAACACCTGCTCCCAACGACGACGCAAACGCCAAACCTCCTGGCCTGGCCCCTTACAAGAAGTCAGCCGGCCCCCTGTCCATTTCCAACATTGGCTTCGGCTGGAAAGGCACTCTGAAAGATGGCGCTCTGTCCATTGTATTCGAAGCTTCCGTCCTCGTCGGACCCATCGGGTTTGCGCTTCTAGTGTTCAAGCTGGAATTTCCCATCGCCGAAATGACCAGCCTCCAGAAACTTCCAGCCCCCAAAGTAACCGTCGACAGCCTCGCAGCTTCCTTCAGCAAGCCTCCTTTGACCATCTCCGGTGCTTTCATGCACAAGGTCGTCGAGGGCAACGACATGTACGCGGTAGCTCTCCTCATCGGCTACAATGTCTACCTCTTCGAAGCGGCTGGCTTCTACGGCGAAATGACTGATCCCGCTACCGACAGGAGGTTCAAGTCCGCATTCATGTTCTGTCGAGTCAACGGGCCTCTCATGCCCGTTGGCTGGGCCGAACTGTCAGGCCCGGTGGTAGGACTTGGCTACAACTCCAGTATACGGATGCCCAGCGCTGCCGAGATTCCAACCTTCCACTTCACCGCCGAGGGGGGTGTTTCCGTCGGGGTGGAGTGCGTCATCGACTTCCGCATTGCTTCCATCACCGTCGGGGCCACGCTGGGGGCAACCTTGTATCTTGAAGGTCCTCCGCTGAGCGGCCGCATCACAGTCGACTTTTGGGTGACGACGTTCGATGTCAACTTTGGAACCTCGCCAGACCCTGCTCCCGAGTTGAGCCTGGGCGAGTTCTTCCAGCTGGTGCTCCAGGGCGGTCAGACGCAGGGTATGCCGGGGGCGACCGGTGGCAATACCAACAGACGGGAAACCCGGAGCAGAACTACACATCTTCTCCTGCCAATCGGGACTCGTGCCCACCGGCAAGCAGGAGACTCACCCGGACGCTCCTTGGGTGGCTCGAGGAGCATCATTCGCGTTTAACGTGTCCTGTTTGTTTGCCATCATCAACTGCACCGTCGTAACCGCTGTGAAGAAGGATGACGCTGCAACGGATAAGAACTCGAAGAAATGGTCCTGGGCCAAATGAGGGGCCAGCAACCGAGTCCATATCCAAAGCCCATGAAGAGAACGGTGCCGCTCATGTCCGATGTCGAGATCAGAATCTACCGTCAGGCTCCAGCAACAGCAGAAGCTTCCCTCGCGAGTCTCAGTGCGCAAGAGGACGACCTTGATGGATGGGGAAAAGCCCAGAGGGTGATCAGACCCCTTTCAAGCGCGATCTGGGGGTGTTGTAAGTTCTGTATATGTAACCCCACCCGAGCCGCGTTGATATTGACGATGCTTCGAACGATCCTTCTCGTCACGATGCCGATCAAAAATCCATGTTGTCCACCGCAGATGGAACAGTGAATCAGATGACGGGCGTGGACATTCACGGTCCGGATGCCAAGCTGAGCAGTGAATCACCCATCGAGTTTAACGTCGCCGAAGCCATGGGCATGAATGCAAGCCTGCCCCATCCCATCCCGACATTTCCGGACATTGTCACACCTGAAGATAGCAAGCTTCTTCTTCCTGACCCGTGTATCTATCCACCTTGTGGCATGATGTGCAGAAATGTATCCAGTCGAGCCCCGCAACTCATATGACAGCTACCTACCTACTGTGCCCTCGGCGGCCTACCTATGTCAATCTTGACATCAATGTCCTCCCTCTCAGCAAACCTAACCTTGGCATCCAACGACAGCCTCTGCTTCTTATTCACCTCTGCCACCATCACACCAGCCAGCAAGAACGTCAAGTCCAGGCACTCCCCCGCAAACACAGACCTCAGATGCGTCCTCGGCAGCAGCTCAACCTTCAGCGACCTCTTGCCCGACTGGAGTGGGCCCTCCTTCATGAAGCTGCAGACGACGTTGAATCGCAAGTTGATGATCATGAAGCCGCCCGAGCCTTGATAATCCGTCATCAGCACCTCTGGGGTGCGGTTGAAGGGGATAAAGGCTGTGATCTTTTGAAGATAGAAGTTGGAGACGGTTCTGGCGTCTCTCAGGGTAATGGAGAAGATGGGATCCTGGGCTTGGTCAGAAGGGGTGAGGATGTCGTCGCTGGTGGACTGGTTGATGGAGAAGACGAGGAAGCTGAACGAAGGTGCTGATGCGGGGCCGGAACCACCTCCTCCGGTTTGTGGTACGTTCAAAGCGAAGGTTTTCGACGAGGGGGACGATTCTGCCGCGGGGCCCACCAGCTTTGTTAGTATGGTGGAGGAGTTGGGAGGGGGGGGGGGGAACAGTAAAGGTTCTGATCTTTGCAAGCCTCCTCCTATCGATCGCAAGGGTTGTCTTGGGGGTGTTGCTGATGGGTGTTGCGAGCGACAGGTCTGGCACTGCCAATGGCATGGAGGTTGCAGCGCTGTCGGGGTGATTCGAGCTCTTCTCGGTCGAGATCTGCCGCTGGTCAAGCTGGATCTTCAACTGCCAGCTTGGATCGTTCAGCTCGTACGCTATCAGGCTTGATGTTGGTTGAGCCTCCGTGTACCTGCTCTGGCCATCGGAGCCCTTCATCCCCGCCACCACTTTGCCATGCGCCCATGTGGCAAAAGAGTTTGCGTTGAGGAACCTCAAAGCTGGCTCATTCCCATACGGTGGCTTTCGCGTTTGGTCGTCCACATCCCAGAGGAAAACCACAAATTTTGCATCTGTTGGTGTTTTTCCTCTCTGCCACGCAGCCTGCCCATCTTTGAGGTCGTTGACTCTGTCATCGCCGCGTGGCTGGTCCTTGATCGCGCCGCTATACACTGACTTGAGCGTAATATCGATCTCTCGGTTGGTGGTCTGTCGAAGAGACATAGCATCACATTCGTGTCGAGCAACTCGTGGCGGATTAGCACAGGCTGCGAAGCTGGCGGACTCGGCTCTGTTTTGACAACCATGTCTGAAAACGCTGTGACAAGTTCGGATCGGAGAAGAAACCCATACAGCGGCACAGGGCGTGGCCGACCAAGACCTTTACTCTCCGTGGTAAGATATCGCTTGAGGGCGTGCTGCATGGCTCTTCGAACCATGTCGTCACTCCTCTCGAGATGGTTCGCCAGACTGAGCGCGCCGTCTATCAGACTACCCGTCCAGTTGCGGTCCACCTCAAAAAATCGGACAGTCTCGAGAGGGAGATGGGATGGATCACTGATCAAGTAATTGGCGGGTATGCCTGCCAAGTACATCCTATCCAGCACCCACTTGAGCACTGCCATCCAGTCGGTAGAGGACGGCGTGTTGAACTCGTCATAGGGTGCATCTGCATCCTGCAAAGAACCCGAGACCTCTTCAGCTGCCTTGTTGAGCTGGCGCTGCAGTTTCTACTTCTGGGACTCGCTCCCATCTTCACCCATGGCGCTGAAGTAAACATCTACCCGGCGTACGGTCTTTGCCTGCCACCTGTTGGACACATCGCTTGTCAACAAGGTGTCGCTCGCAGGAAGTCTTTCCAGGAGGTTCATGCAGGCAGCCAGAGACTTGATGGTGGACAATTTGGTGCGGAAAAGAGTCTTTTTTTCCATCTCTTCCTTTTTGGCGACTTGTACGCCGGCTTCTTGGATCTGCCTGCGCACGCGGGCCAAGGCTACGGTAAAGGACCGGTCTGCAAGAGCCAATGTCTGCCCAACTGCCAGGCTGAAGAGTAAGAGAGATCCATGATACCGACCTGCCGGTCAAATATCTGGCGGTTGGTGCCATGCGTGGATGGTAGATCCCAGCCAGGTTGCAGAGGACACTCGACACTCGTTGGGACAAGCGGTCCCCTGAAAAAGGACACCGTCTGCTCCCCAGTCTGGAGGCGATATCTGGCCAGAGAGTACCCGTTCTCTAGCCTGCTAGCCACGTTTTTCCCAGCGTCACCCTGAGACCTCAACAAATCCAGCTCTGCCTTGGCAACGGGCGCACGTAAGAGCTGGTTCTGGACGCCATCGCGGTTGTTGAATTCGCCCACATGTCGAAATGCATCGTGAAGGCTGACCGAATTTGGGGGCAGACCCATGTAAGGCCAGCTGTAGAGGGACGTCAAAGCCACATAAGGGGTCTTGAAAGGAAAAGGCATGGCTTCCAGGCCCTCGATCGATATCAAGTGGGCGACAACCGAGGTAGGCTGAGTGCGGCCAAGAGGTCCAGTGCGATGAGAGAGCACCACAGAAAACAGACTGTCCCTCTCCCCAAGGAGTCCAGTCGCCGAGCCTGCCAGCGCCATACCTGCCGTATCAACTTGTCGTACATGGGCCAGCAATCGATACCGAGAGGCATCGGGATGCGCTTGAGAGGTGTTTGGTTGTTGGTCCTTGTCATCAAACGTCCGTACCAGCCCTTGCAACACCTCAGCTTTCACACAGACGATGTCGCCTTTTGTTGAGACTGGATCATGAACACTCGCGTCGAAGGAGGTTAATGGTGTACTGAGCGCCTTACTTTCCCCCACATTATCGATGAAATCCGACATTTTGACGTTATAAGTGAAGGTGGGTGATGGCGCAAAAGGTTTGGGAGATTTGGGCAGTTTCAAGAGACTCTCCAGGCTTGGCTCTGCCTCAGGAGGAAGCATGATCTTATCCTGCGTGAAGACAACGACAGCCAACCAAGGCGTCCTTGTTTTGGAAAGAGCATCTTGATGCTCTGGGGAATCCGTTGACAACTCGCTCTCACTGCCGACCCTCTCCCAGGGCAGCTGGGGATCGTTCAAGACCACATGCGGAAGGGTGGTGTGAGGTGTTTGATGTCCTGGGGCTGGATATGTCGTGTTCAGGGAACCGGGGGGGAGGGAATACTGGGGAGCGATGACTGTGAAGGGTAGGTATCCAACCTTAGTGTTGAGATTGGCCGCTTGGCTAGACGTGGGTGGAGGAGTAGTGAGGGAGTTGTGAATTATGCGTGTTGTCGGACATTGAGTCCAGAACCTCCAGACAACCTCCGGACAAGCTCCAGACAAGCAAACTGCCGGGAGACCGATTGGAACATCTAACCAGATAGATAAGACAAACACGAAGCCATTGGCTCGTGTTCTCGTCTCCTACCCATGACTTGACCCCCATAAAGGTACCTAACCCGCAAGTGACGAAGATGTCCCCGATGGATCTGGACACTGTGGTGAATTTTCTAGCCTAGAACGGTGGCTATGAAGGAATGGCTGGCTGAAAAGTTCCCCAAAGGCAGAGCTGGATTCCTGATGCTGGCTGTAGAGTGTGCTTTTGTGGACGCTGGGCCTAATTGCATTCAGTATTGTAGAGTGACCAGTCGCCTCCGTGTCGGACCACACCTAAGAGCCGGTTCTAGATTCCGCCATGAGTTCATTGCTGGAGAGACTGTACCGGAAGGGAACAATACTTGTGGCCTCAGCAAGTTCATACCGCCACGGTTAGATGCAAGCAAAGCCAATAAGGTAGTCGGAATACCGCCCTGGAGCCACCTGTGGGTGGCTGAGGAGGGCTCCAGTGACAATGTGAAGTTCGACAAAGAAGAGCTGGAGGCAGCAAGACAGCTAGTTGTATATAAGAGTTGGACCGCGATCCTTATGGTATGGGAGACGCAGGGCTTCCCAAATCATGTTGCCACACATCATCATCACCATGTCTTGTCCGCTTTCCAGTCTCGTCAACCCCCTCGACAACGAGCAGGTCCTCCTCTACTATCTGTCCAGCAACCAGACCCTTGCCCTCGAGCTCCACCATGTTGGCGCAGAGAAGACCACGGCCACTGCGTTCGCAGACAACATCTCGGCCCCTGTCGACTCCAACATCGTGAACCCGGGCTCCTTCAACGCTTTATACAACGAGAAATTGGTGAGGGGGATTTCCTCAGAAGCCCCCGCTCATGGCTCTATCCTAACAGAACGTAGCTCAATCTCTACGGTCTCGTCCAGAGCGCACCTCAAAAGGGCATCGCCGCCGTCGATGCCATTGCACCCAAGCGTCTGGCCCAACTGAGCCCTGTCTATAAGCTCCTCCTACCGGATGGCCCGAACCAACACCGTGATCCGAGTTGCCATTACCACAATTGTCGCCGAGGGCCAAGGATATATGTGCTGCATGACGTACGACCACATCCATCCATCCATCCCCTTTCCATGTTTTCGTCCCACGAATCAAGTCGAGAACTGACAACAACTACTCTCTCTGACCAAAACACAGCGGGACCGAAGAAAAGCCACGCATCACCGAGTTCTCAATCGGTTGGTCGTCCAGCTCAAGAGGCGAGGACCTCATCACCAAGCCCCTCGACACCAAGCCACCCCCTGGTTGCCAGCAACCTCGCAGCCGTCTACGATCCAGCCGCCAAGAGAGAAGCTCAGCGTCTACCGAAACGAAGACAACCTCCGAATCGTCAAGTCGACCAGCGAAAATGGTAAAGAAATAAAGAAGTAAAAAAACTCCCCGTCTTTTGAACCACCATGCCCGCCTTTCTTTCTTCTAGGAGCGAAAAGCTGACGTGTAGCCTCTCTGTAAAAAGATACCGTGATTCCGAACACAGACGACTCCCGTGATTGCACCGGCCTTGCTCTGGTTCCCGTAAGCACGGACAAGGGCACCAAGCTGTATCTCTACTACTTCATGCGGAAGGGTGGAAAGCTCCAGCGCGTGGTTCGCAACGAGGACGGAACTTGGGGAGACTCGGCCGCCGCAGGGGATAAGGCGGTTTCGGATCCCAACACTTTCCTGGCTGCCTCCCAGGTTGGCGGCATGATTATGGTGTACTACATCGCAAAGGGAGAGTCGAGCATCCATAGCTTCAGGGACAAGGTTGAGAATAAGTCCCTACACCAGGGGAGCTTGATGGTATTAGTTGACGACAACGGTAATGAAGACAACAAACACCTTTTGTGCGTTAAAATACATTGACGGTGTACCCCGCCGTCCAGTCTCTTGGCCATCTAAAAGAAAAAAAGAAAAAAAACCCATCCGATAACTCCTATCCCAAGTACTCTCACGAACTTTCTCATGCAGTAGGTGAACCTCTCGCACTGGCGCTATGAGCCTTAAACCTTTCCTTCCTCTCCTGCTCAACCCCCAATTCCGGGTTCTCTAAATCGCCCAACATGGGCGTCTGCATATGACTCGTCTTCCTCCTTAACCCCCCAGCCTTGAGCCGTCTGGCAACCTGGTAAGCCCTATCCAGCTCCTCCTCCACCGCACAGCGAATCTTGAGCGCCGCCACAGCCGGCCAGACACTACGCTCACCTCTCAGGATCCAATACTCCAGCGTTTCCTTGGTGGGGGTTTCCATCAGCCGGACAAAGTCACCAGCCGTCACCTCGGGAACAAGCATCATGCTCGCGCCCGGCACCCGCTCGTCCACAAGGAACCGACGGATACCCGCCGGGAGCAGCTGGAGCGTGTCGAGCTGGCGGAGGCGGTGTCGGAGCTCGAGGCCGACCATGCGCATGATGAAGGTCATGCCAGACATGGTCTTGTTGCGGGTTTCGACCATGGAGGGGCCGTGCATGTCGCTTTGGAGGAAGGGGATGAGGTAGGGGCGGGCTTGGCTGACGATGAAGTGGTTCACGTTGAAGAGCTCGGCGATGCGGAGGAGGGGGGATTCTTGCTCGGTGTAGGAGGCGTTGGTCCAGTGGTTGAAGTCGACTTCGTTGGCGGGCTTCCAGGGGACGATGTTGCCTTGGGAGTCTTTGCAGAGGATCTTGGTTTGACGGTGGCCGTAGAAGGTGGGTGTGGAGGCGTTGGAGGCGACGGCGGCGGTCCAGATCAGCTGTGGATGTTAGCCATGCTCATGACTTTGGGTGAAAAGGGCGGTACATACCACGTTAGGAGCCGTCAAGTAATTCAACAACGTCGGCACACCCCCATGCCCAGCCGTAGCAACCGTGATGTTCAACACCCTCTTGCTCCGATGATACGCCTCCTCAAAGGTCAAATCCCCAATGTTACTCTTGATACACTCCTCCAACACCTTCACATCCAGAAAATAGCCCTCCCTCCTAAACCTCCGCACCCTCCTCACCAGCGTAGCCCACCTCGACCACATCGACTCCCTCAACCCCCTGTTATGCTTGACCGGATCCTGCCCCTGCTTCGCAAACGCGCTCAGGTCAATCCCATCCCCCTTCAGCACCCTCGGCAGCTCCTCCTCAGAATGAACCGCCACCAACGCAGCAATCAACGCCCCCGTCGCCGTGCCCACAATAATCCTCGGCAACAGCCCCCTCAAAAACAAAGCTTTTACCACCCCCAAGTGACACAAACCGAAAATCGCCCCCCCCTGCAAAACCAACGCCGTCCTCCCAAAAGCCTGTCTCGTATCATGTATAAAATCCAGCTTCGCCTGCGTAGACATGGTAGCAACCATCCTCCCCCCCTCAGGCAAATGACTACCGCCCGGGGGGCTAGCAACACTCAGACCCCCCCAGTCCACCTTTGGCGTCCCATTCCCCCCTCCGGCGGCAGTACTCTCCCCCCTTGTCGTCATCACAGTAAGCGTCTGCCTCTTCTCCCTACCGCTACTGCTCCCCTCCCCACCGGTGCTACTCTCCCCATTATTATCCTCAAAACTAACATGATGCCCCTGCCTCGCGACACCACCACCCCTTGGAACGCCCCTACCACCATCAACAACATACCCCACCGCCGACGTCTCCCCCGGCGAAGGCAAGCTGCCAATATCCTCCACCCCCTCCGCCACAGCCCTAACATACTCCTCAATCAAAAACTTTGTCCCCGCAAACGCCCGGTTGTACAGCTTCGTGGCGGTGATATTCCCCAAGTTCCTCACCAAGCCACTCCTCAGCAGGTTAACCAGCGAGTGCACGTCCCCCGTCTCCCTCGCAATCTCAATACTCACCAGCCGCTCGTTGATCAGCTTGAAGTCGTAGTGCGAAGAGACAGGGTTGTTCCTCCAGAGGTCCAGCCCGAGCAACGTATCCAGATTGAGCGCCGCCTCCTCCCACTGTTCAAACGTCCTGGCGGAGTGGAGGGCGGAGAGGTAGAGGGTCAGGGGGGTGGGGTTGGTGTAGTGGGTTATGATTTTCTATACATCATCAACAGTTGGTTAGAACTGAAAATAATAGATAGGGTGAGGGTTGGGGGAGACATACCTGCCGCCAAAAAGAGAGCACGTCAAGCAGCATGTCCCACGCCGACAACAAAAACAGCTTTGGCCCCCTTCCGTGGTGTTGATGATGATGACGGGTGTTGTTGGGACGTTTACCACCACCAGCCGTGCCTGTGGGCTGCTGCTGCTGCTCAACCTCTTCAAACCGTATCCTCGCATCCGGACCAGAATCGGCACTCCCAGTCCCGAACAGAGGCGACAACAAAATGGTGTACACCGCCCCCAATAAACCGACGAACCACTGAAACGCCATTTCCCTTCTTTTTCTTGCGAAGTCTCCCAAATCCCAACAGCCCTTTCCTACGCCATACACGGAGTAATTAATCAGTCTTTTGTGGCCCGCGCGCGTTCAAGTTACCATGGGGAAAAAAACACCAATCCAACAAAATAACAAACAAAAAAAAAAGAAGGAAAAAAAGGGCGAGGGAGGAGCGTTAATCTGTCAAGAAATAAAAACCAAGTTCCCAAAACCGAAACCACGCCGGAAAACCTAGCTCGTGACGGTCACCCAACTCGGCCGCCCTGAGGCGAACAATCACATTTTCCCATCCCTTGTCAGACAACGTTGAATCAAGCATGTGAAAGCCACAAACCCCACTTTTCCGCACAAGTGCTTGCAGTTGTCGCTTATCCCCGCTTCCCCAAATTCTTTGATTCCGATTCCCGATTCCCGATTGGTCTTATACAAGGGTCACCCCATCACCAGTTCTCGGTTCCTGCAGCCGAAGGAATCTCCATCTCAAATCATGATCTAAAAGCATGAAGATGTTGTCAGGGTGTAACTATCAGTTGATTAATCTATGTCTTGATTGGTTCGGGCCCTAAATAACCTATATTTTATTGTAATCGCCCCATGTATGACAGCCCATTATTCGCACAATACCTCAACACGCCACCGTTCCCATGCCCTCATATAACGACCACGTTTTGTTTTCTGTCCCCATCATCGCCAGAACACCAACGGCAAAAACCACCTGTATAAACCCCCCTCTAAACACGCAGCCACCCCATTCCTTTAATCGAATCACAAAACACCAGGCTAATGCTGACCATGTCACCCCCCATTACTATCTGGCGGCGTCCCCCCATTCTTCATCATCTCCTTCACCTCTGCCTCCATCTGTCCAGAAGTCATCTCCAATCCAGCCGCCGCATCCAGTCCAGCGCTCCAGCCCGTCACCTTATTCGCGAGCTCCAGCTTCTTCTGGCACGCCTTGTAAACCAGCTCCTCCACCGTCCCCTCGCTAATCAACCTGACAATCTCAACCGGCCTCGTCTGACCCAAACGATGCGCCCGATTCTCCGCCTGAATATCGTCTTGCGGATTGTCGCTCTGATCAAAAATGATGACCTTGTTGGCCGCCGTCAGGTTGATACCGGTACCTCCCGATCCCGTCGTTAGCAGGAACACCGGGATCGTCGGGTCGGCGTTGAACTGGTTGATCAGTTCCTGTCGCTCGCTGACATCAGTGTTTCCCTGAAGACTGAGGTACTCCACCCCTTCACTAGCCAGGCATTCTCCCAGAATCTCAATAACCTTGGCAAACCTCGTGAAAACCAAGGCCCGGTCTCCGTTCTTCTGATACCCCCTAATCAACTTCAACAAGCTCTTCACCTTGGCACACTCTCCCCAGGACCCATCTGGCAAGTCAAACGACCTGATGCACTTGTAATCTCTGCACCACAAATGAAGCTCAAAATCCGACAGCGCCTTGAGTTCATTCGTCAGGTGGCCGAGATTAGGCTGCTTGAGCTCCGACTGTGGTATCCTCTTCATCAGCACCTTGGCCATTTCCTCCACATCCTTGTCCTTGAAGTAGCGTCTGAACAGCTGCGGATGGATAGCCGACTTTCTCAACTGGATCCAAACGTTGTTGGTATCATTGTCCCTGCCCTTTTCCGCAACGACGGTCTGAGAAGATTGAGATGTTGCCGACTTCCTAAATCTTCTCGCATATTCCTCATAGATACTGGTCTGTGTCTTGTCCATCTTGCAATACTCGACCCTTGTCGTCTTCTGGGGCATGTCTTGGAGCACCTGCTCCTTTCGGCGTTGGAGGATAAATGGCTCGAGAATGGTCCTGGCACGGGGTACCCGCTCGCTGGCCAAGATCGCGCCCTTGGAGACGTCCGCCAGAGAGAACTTTTGGCTGAACAATGCCTCCAGCGTTTCAAAGTGCTCTGAAAACAGCTTAGGTTCCACAAAGCGCAGGAGGGCAATCATTTCCATGAGGTTGTTTTGAACAGGCGTGCCCGACAGAATCAACCGCCAGTCGGCCGTGATGCGTAGCAGATCCCTGTAGAGCTTCGTCTTGGGATTCTTCATCTTGTGACCTTCGTCAAAGATGGCAATCTTTGCCTGGATGCGTCGAAGATTGGAAATGTCGTCTGGCCGCGAGAGCTGCGAGTAGCTCGTTAGAACAACGTGATAGGCTTCCGGATCATCTTGGATCTCCTCCGCAATGTCATCACGGGTGGCTTGGGGGCCTTGGTATGTGATGACATTGATGTCCGGGGCGAATCTTTTGAACTCTGCAGCCCAGTTGGCCAAAGTCGAGGGCGGCACGAAGATGAGGTTGGGCCATGGCCGGTCGCCTTTCATTTTCCCCTTCTCGTAGTCCTCGACAACGGAGCACATGAGTGAGATGACTTGGCATGTCTTTCCCAAGCCCATGTCGTCTGCCAAAATTCCACCGCAGTCCAATTTGTGCAACAGACGCATCCAGTTTAGCCCATACCGTTGGAAGGGCTTCATGGTACAATGACCATCCATATACTTGGGCTGGCGGTGGGGCAGGTCGACCAATTTTGGGTCTTCCATGCTGATGGGTGTCAAGGGCTTTCCATCATCCGCCTGAGAATCGTTTTTCATCTGGCCCGTTTCATCCATCGTCCACTTACTAGTCGATGCTTTAATTGCACGGGCCTGTTTCTCACAGGCCTGGATAACATAGTCAATCGCATCCAACGACTTGGCGTAAGACTTGACCGCTGACACAATGTCATCTCCCACAGAGAGTTTGGCAGATTTCTTGCCCTTTTTCTTGTGAGCAAGGGTGACTCGGCGAGCATGCTCCAGATCCTTGAATGGTTGGTGGGAAACCATGACTTTCGCAGTGTCTTCTTTGACGCCAGCGATGGCGACCAGTTGCACTACGTCGCAAGTGTTGAGATACTGGAGGACTCGGGCATCAAACTCGCTTGAAGCCTCCTCATCTTCGTCGTCCTCGGCATCTTGCGGGGAAGATCGACGCCCCTTGGCCGTTTGACTATCAAAGTCCTCGTCTCGATCGTCATCGTCGCTGACAAGATCAATGACCTTAGCTTGTTTTCTTGGCTTCTCGACCGGCTTGACGGGAGAACTTTCGGGACTTGCTTGCCGGCCAGGGCGGCGACCTTGCACGAGCCTCCGTCGTGCAGGCTGTTTAGGTGGGGACGGTTTCCGGATCGACTCGAGACTCTCATCCGAGGAGGGAGACGAAGGAGACAGCGAAGCCCAGTCTGTTTGTAGGCCGTGGCGGTTTGATGTGCTGCCATTTGATTCTTGTGTATTTTGTTTCTGTCCCGCACGCCGTATTAGTAACTTGACTTGTAGACCGAAAAGTTAAACATACCGACTTGGCAGCTACCTGCGCCTTCAAGGCTAGTGAAGTGGATGACGTCGATACACTGATACTCGGCTCCTTTCGCTGGAAAGATGAAGGTCGAATGTCTCCCCGTGTTCGCTCGGCATCCTCGTCGGAAGAGTCTCCTCCGACATAGATCGGCGCATCCAACTCGCCGTCTGATATCTGTACAAAATCTCGCTTCTTCGAAGCCGTAGACACAGTTCGACTCGCTGGGGGTTTGAAGCTGGTGCCTGGTGGAGCCATCGCGCTTGCCAACCGACCGCCAATTCGCGGGGCAACTGGTTGTGGTCGAAATGGGGAAGAGGCAGGAACCTCAATGATTGATCGGGGCGAGGAAGGTACGACAGACATGGGGCGTATGGAAGGTTTGTCCATGATCTGTGTCGGTTGTGTAAAATAGGGCGACTCGCTCACAATGTCGTCGTCTTCGATGTCGTCGAATGCCAAACCTCTGCGTCGGGTGGTGGTTGGCGGTGAAGATGAAAACTCCATTTTTTGTTGTGTCTCGACTGGTTGGGTTTCGACTGAGGGTGGTAAAGGTGGAGTAAACTTCAGAGCAATCGTTATCTTTCAAAAAAAAAAAAAAAAAACAAAAAAAACACAAAAAAAACATAAAACAAAGAAGACAACGGAGCAACGTGTAGAGTGCTCCGAAGTCAGAGACGCCGAAAGAGAAAGTCGGACGAAAAGTCGGGGTCCTTGATGATGTCCCACCCCTGAATTGGGAAATTTCAGATCATTCGTAGTAGCGACTGTTGGGATTTTCTGCCGTTAGACCGATACCGCCCCGTTATCAAAGTCAATGAAAAGTCAACAAGTAAAAGAGACTTTGCTAAAATTAGACGCCGAACAATTGGCACAATGTCTCCTTCTTTTGCCTCCTCTTTGGGTGTGGTAACCGGTCGATTGGGCAGTACTCGAGTCGAAACCAGAATTTGAAAAGAGAGGGAGAGAAAGGCAAGAAGAAACAGCCCTATCTTTTTCTCAGAATTCAACCATCAAAAACCCGGCCCCACAGACCTCTGCCAGCAAAAGCAAACGAGAGCGCGTCAATGGGGAATTTCAGTGGGCCGGACGCGCCTGTACTTGCTGCACGTCGACACGTGAGCTGCGAGCGACGTTCCCATGCCAATTAAGCACGGACTCACCTACCCAATACGTACCTCTCTCACACTCACAACCAACATCATCAAGCAAGCCTCACCATTGACCATACCATATCATCACATACTACAATCCAAATCTCAAAGATCGCCCAAAATGGCCACCCGCCGTATCATCTCCCAAGAAAAAACCCTCCTCGACCAGCCCGACCCAAACTCCCCCTCATCCTCCTCCCCAGCTCAAAAGTCCAACATCACCCCCGCCGTCCCCTCAGCCGTCATCTTCAAGCTCCTCGCCTTCACACTCGCCATGATGGTCGTACCTATCGGGTCTTACTTTGCCACCGTCAACACCCTGTTCAAAGGTAACTAACATGGCTTATAAATCTTCTGTGCAGCCTTGCTCTGTCACTCACTCACTCACTTACACCACCCTCTGTGTGCCCTCTCCCATGCCTCCCATATCTTACGGCTCATATCCCCTTTCGTATCCCCTCATAACTTCCTTATTCATACCCATTCTCACAACGACCTTTCGTATTCACTCCCATGACACATTCATCAAACATACGGCTAATTCCCCCAGGCAACTCAACCTACGCCGGCGGCCTCGCAGCCATAATGGCAAACGTAGTCCTCATAGGCTACGTCCTTGTAGCCATGGCAGAGGACCAGTCCGACCGTCTAGAAGAGGAGAAAAAGCAAAAGCACGAGGGGAAGAAGGATCGTTGACCACTGTCTTTTTCATTTCTTCTCGTCTCAACTAAAAATTATCTTGTCCATATTTTACCCCCATACACACAGATGGGACACGGTTCCTGCTACTTACTACCTACGATATGGTCTTTAAGAGGGGATTGAGTGGCAAAGTTATGGAATGGGTGTGGCTATTGAGTACCAGTATTGAGGCAGAGAGGACTAGATAGCCCGTGTGGCATTAATGCATCAATCATGGGATCAAATGTCCAAACTGTAAACTATATTTGTCTCTAGTTTCAATCACATGACACAACAAATTGATACCAACTTCGACAGAAAGCGATCTCTGCCGAAAGTCTTACCACCTCAATTCACCATTACTACTGGATCATAATAGTCCCCCTCCCCCTTTCCTTGCGCTTTCCAGCATATATCCAACCGTATCTCATCTCTCAACCCCCCAAATCACACCCACACACACACAAGAAAACACCAGCAAGAACACACCAAAATGTTAAAAACCAAAGAAAGAATCCCTCTCATTATTTCTCTTTCTTTCATGTACCAAATCAGAACAAAGGACTCGACAGGAAAAAGCCCTTGTACAGCAGTAGTAGTAATTCCCATTTCCTAACGTGCTTCCCTTTCCCTTTCCCTTTCCCTTCCCTTTCCCGTCCCAACCGTGTGTGTGCGTATACGTGTACTTCAACACAAACCAACCCATTCATCATCAAAATCACAATCCCGTCCTAGAAAACCACCTCCAGTCGAGTATTTCGCTGAGAGAAACGACAAGACGCCAAACCATCCGCAACTAGTCGAACATCCTACATCTTCTAAATGTCCAATCTCCTTATTCTTCTCCTATCTGCCAATATGCCTGTCCACAACAGCCTGACAAAACGCAACGCCCCCATGCAACAAAAACATCTGAACGGTAGCAAACCCCCACCAAAGCCCCACATCCATACCAGACGTTTTTTTAAAAGGCGAGAGTGAGAAGAACCATCGGGTATCAAAAAAGTCGACATTATCGGCGGCGGCAACTTAAACAAACTGTCGAAATATCATCGGAAAAAGCAATCGTCAAAAATGTCGACCCCTCTTAGTTGTTCTTGCTAAACCTCCTCGAAAACCAACTCTTCCTCTTCTCCGGTGGCGAGGGTCTATCCTGCACCTGAGGTGGCGACGCAGTCGTGGTTTTCCTCAACGTCGAACCCTTCTGGGGAACCGCTGGAGGGGGTGCCTGTTGCTGAAAGTTGGGCAAATCTCCCGAGCTTGAACTGCTGCTTTGAGTTCCCACTGCAAACGATGGTGGCGGGTACACCGAGTTGTTGCTGAACCCAATGCCGTAGTCGTTCATTTGCTGTTGTTGCGGTGCTGGTTTCCTCTTCGGCGCCGACTGAACCCGTTCGATGGAGCTATTATCGCTGCTTGTTGGGTCCGTCTGATAACCGGCTGGCTCTCCTGACGTACCACTCCCTGACGCCGTTGTGACTGTCTCATAGGACCGATGGTTGCTGGGGAGCACGTATTCATTGGGACCCGGCCTGTGACCGTGCGGGTCGGACTGCATTCGGTTCCACCTTTGCCGTCCAGCTGCCGGGTGACCGTTGTACCCTTGGTCGTAGTGATGTTGTCTGAGGTCCTGTTGGCTCCCACCGACACGATCATGGTACATCATGGATGGCGGCCGGCTGCCGTAGTAGCTGTCGTGCGAGAATCTACCACCATTGCCATCTGAGAGTCCACATGTCAGCCTCATGCAAATCAATCCTACACGGCATTGCATTACTTACTGCCATAATAGCTAGCTCGTCGGTTGGCTCTGGCATCCGGGTCTGCATTGCATGCGTTAGTCAGTATCCCGCCACTCGAGATGTCCAAGGGTGCAGGGTGCATACCGGGCCGGATCATGGACCTCCTGTTGCTGTATCCGCCATCAATTGCTGCCTCGAAACTCCGAATCGTGTCTAATGGTCGTTCCCAGCGGCTTCTGGTGGGATTAGAACGGTCAGGTTCGGCTAGGCCAGAAATTATGGTTAGTACTTTGTGTCACAATTCCCCAGGTTTGCACCTCATACCGATTGGGTTGCCATAGAGATCCTTGTGTTGAATGCTCCTCAAAGGCGCGAGCGACGATGCTTCGTTTGCGGCAACCTGTGCTACACGAGTCTGTCAGTTTAAAAATTCCTCATCTCAAGGGAGACACCAAAACATACCAGGTTCCGCCTCTTGCATTGCGAGGGTGGGATCGGCTTTGCTGTGAAGTCTTTTGGCTTCCTTCTCGGCTGAGGTCTCGTGCAAGTCGACCTTGTCGGCTTTCTGATTGCTGCTAGAACCCTGGGATTTGTCCGACCTAAGACTGAAGCTTCTAGATTTCCTGGTTGGGTTCGCAGGGCGCTGCTGAATCGAATGAAGCTGATGTTGTTGTTGTTGGGAAGGATGCTGCTGGGGCTGCTGGTAAGACTGCTGATATGACTGCTGGTACTGCAGATGCTGTTGCTGCTGCTGTTGCGGCGGGGCCTGAGGGTACTGATAAGCAGGCGCAGGGGGGAGGTTCCTGTTCTGGGATGTTGCGGTCGCCATCTTGTCGGGCGCTGCGGGGGGTGCGATAACTTTATTGCTTCGCTGGGGTACGTGCTGATGAGGAAAGAAGATGGGAAATGAGAAGGATCTGCAACGGGCCCGCAAGGTGACAGGGTCGTGATCGCAGTTCGCAAGGTCAAGGACGACAAAAAGATGCTGGGGGCAGGCGTAGCTCTGGTGATGTTGATGGATCCTGTCGCGCCGAAGTGGGCCGTAGGACTGGGGTGCCTGATTGTGCAGGAGCTTTTCCGAGAGACGGACCCACGAAAAACCTGTCGCAGGTTCCTGCTGAAATCAAGGAACCGTGTTGTGCGTGGGATGCTGGTGTCCAAACAAATCCAACCTCACGGAGCAAACAGCCAGGCGGTCTGACAAGGAATAGTAGAGAAATGCGTGGGCAGCGTAGCGTAGCGTTGCGGGCGGTAAAGTAATGGAAGTAAGTGGTAGTGTATGGAGTACTGATAAGGCCGGATATCCGGGCGTAAGGGCAAACAACTATTGGAACTTCTGACGACCCTGCCACCTTTTTTATGAATCGTCTCCAAAGATAACAACCTGACTCCCGCCTGCCAATTGTCGGCGACCTCTTGCAGCAAAGGGGAAAAATCGATCGGGCTGTGCTGCTGGCCTTGGTCCCAGAAAGAGCTCTCTTGGTGGAGTAAATGGCGCTAGGTGCCGAGAGGTGACAGCGGAGCGGATAGCGTTTTGACACTGGGCTCCACTGACTGACGTCAACCCAAGAGAGACTGGGCTGGGATGGCGCTTGATCTTCGCGTGGCTCTGGCTCGGTCTTCTCAAAGAAAAAAAAAGCAACAGGGGGCCGCTTCGCGATTGTTCCACGTGCGTTGTGGCTTCTCTTCTTTATGTATGTATATCTTTTTTTTGACAAGTCTTTTCGACCCGTGAGACTGGGTGGGTGACAAATGGACGACTGCTGAAATACGAGCCTTGGAGAATGCACTAGACACTTTCAGTGCCAGTTTTCGACTTGCATGCGTCGAACAGTGCAGCAACAAGAATCGGCGCTAAACCGATGCAGGAGTCGTCGACGCGCAAAATGTACCGATTCAGGTGCCAGGTGGCTCGTGCCAAGCCTGTTCTTGCTGGGCCGTCCTAGGGTTTGTGAACTTAGACGGGGCAAAAGAGCAATTGAGGAGGTTGAACTCGTTTTGCTGAGATATCGATACGGACTATCGGACAGATATCGGACAACGAGAGAGAGACGGAGAAGTCGAACGGTTCAATGCTCAATGCTAAAAGACGGGAGGCACAAACGAGTGTTTGGATGAAACGGCCTGGTTTGAAAGTAAATACGGAGTCCACAGTATAAGAATCTGGACTGGCTGCCCAAAGGTTTCCAAAAAATGTGAAAGGAGAGATGAAAATCGCGTGGCGGGAAGGGCCATATCTTTAAGAATGGATTCGCTGGATTCCGAATGCAGTTCGACCCCAGAAGCACCTGAGGATGGCCGCGTGGAAGGGCGGGCAATGGTGTTTCTCTCGGGTCTCTTCCAGCTTATGATTTGCCGCTTGCGGTTGCTGTCTGCATTCTGCAAGCTCACCATTTCAACCCCGTTTTTCACCGTCGCAATCCACTGAACACCAGGAGACTCGTGTGTCACCCGGATGATCCGCTCCCAAACCCCGCGCGTCGTGCTGTCACAGATCATCTCCAACTCAATTGCAACAGCTCAATCGCCGGCCATCGCTGACAATCTCCAGACTGGCAACGACTGGCCGCTATTCACCCCATCCCGTTCCAGGCGCCATGGGGGAAAGAATACGGACTCGCTGCGCCTCAGACAACTACGCGGCCAGCCAGAGAGGAACACACGGCGCCCGTGTTACCGAGCGACAGCGTGGGATGTGCCCCTTTTTTTCCATGAATGGATGTCCGATACCTATGCTACAATACGATTGCCATCCCACCACGAGTCTACTCATGCGGCTCAGATGCAGAATTCGACATGTGAGAAATGCCAGCGTTATATACAGCCCTTGGCAGTGTATCAATGTGCAAATCCTGAGCTGGTGATCATCCCTCGGAAGTTTCAACTTTTGGGAGAGCCAGCTGCAAGTTGGGCATTTTGGACGGTTGTGGACGGTGGACGGGAGCTATCTTAGGGTACCCTGCGTCCCACAGAAATTTAGAATCCGTCCGACACGGTACGGACCAGAACTGCACGACAGGTTCAAGCTGCAGGTCCTCGACGAGGTAGCCACCGCTGTGGTGTCAGCACAACTAGCTCCCTCTTGTTTCCTGCGGCGCGAAAAGGGGGATGCTGCCAGCCTAGAGTGTGCGCCCGGACGAGCATCCCGAGCCGAGAGTTTTCTCCTGGATGCTGGATGGAGCGCTGACAGGGTTATGACGATGACGTTCGATCTTCAACATGAGGGGTAAACGACTGATTCATGGCCAGCCAAGATATATATTCCAACGTCCACGCCACAACTGCTGTGTTGGCACACTCGAATCCCGATCTAAGTTGGTGCGCATTTCTGGAAAAGGATTGGGCTTATCCCTTTTCAACTTCGGCACCATACCAAACTACCCGACTCGTGGACACAAGAGCCATCTTTTAACGGTGGGGGGGCAGGAGGGTAGCATTGCAGCTTCAGGTTTTCTGGTTGTGAAGCCACCCTCCCTCCCTACTCATTGCCTTATTGCTGCATAAAGGTAGGTAGTACACGCTTTACACGTAACCAAGATTTCAAAGGCAACAACAACAAAGTCAACAACGGCGGGCCAGAATAACCATAAAGTCCGGCACGGAGCCGGACATCAAGTCACAACAAAACACCGCCCGCATATATCACCACCTTTTGCCTCTTTCCAACCTTTCAAATTTCCGGTGTACCCATTTAGTTTCTTGATACGTAAAGAAAAGGGGTAAAGTAGCAATATGCTTCCTTGACTTGAGCCTTTTTCCCAGAAAGCAGGTTTTTCCTAGTCTTTTTGAGACAAGTTAGCATACACGTCGTTTCCCAAAGTCGATCGAACCAACCAGGCCCTGAGAGGATGGAAGCACAAGAAGCAGGCTTCACAGGGCGATGATCTTGCTTCTAGCTCCTGTCAATCTGTCAATCATGACCCCACTCTTCCCCAGTCGGATCAACACGAGAACGTGGTTGTCTTCGATCGAATGGGGACGACCAATGCGTATCCAGTTGTTTGGCAACGTGGGAACCCCAGGCCCGGGAACTAGCGGGATGGCCTGGGTGGGCTTGATGCAGAGAGCTTAACCGCAAGGCCGGCACGCTGGATATTGTTCCAGCCCGCCGGTGTTTTTTCAAGTCAAGTTTTACTCTCCAGCATGGGCATAAGGCTTCAGCGAAACCGTCCAGCAAAAAGAGCTGGAGAAACTGAAGATATAAAGTCAGCTACTTGGATTTTTACATCTCTCACTGTGGCGTCGTGGCGCCGTATTATGTGATCCTGGCTGCATCCCCGGCCGCACACCATGCCGCCATCACCCTCCACCTCGGCCCGGCCATCTCATAAATCGTTCGAGAAGACCAAAATGTCGTTATCGTAAACCGAGACACCTCTGCTTTCGTCGTTCGTCAACCCCCCTCTCAGTGTCTAACCCTAGTCTCAGACACATCATCTCAAGCAAGCCACACCCATGATGAACCCCAGGTCCGTGACCGTGACCAGGGCCGTGAACCCCGGCCGACTGTTGAGAAACCTATCTGCCGAAGCTAGCCAGCCTGATTGTCGATCCCATCCCAGCTGTTCGGGAACTGATCCAAAACAAATGAGGCGCCTGTGGCGCTGCTCATATCAAGCAAGTAACACAAAGGGTCTGTCGTCTTCCATCTCAGCTTCCATGGGTGGGCCGAGAAAGGCCGATGTCGTCTTGCTTTGAGACGAGACCACCTGTCGCATGTTCCAAAGTGACACTTTGGACTTTTTGACTCTGGACGACACAGAGACATAGACACAAGGGGAGGGGGAGGGGGTAAATGACACAAGATCTGAATCTCCATTTCGACCGAGAACCAGCATCAGACCAAATGACAAAAACCACCAACCTAAACGCAAACAAACAAACAGAGATGCTGAAAGAAAGGTGAGATCGGGGAATAAAAAACCTTTACCTCTCAGCCCACCCACCTGCTGTACCTGTGTTTCGTTTCCTCAAGTCCACCCTGATATTAGGCGCTGTAACCACTTCACGTTGAGATGAACTGTGTAGCACAGGGATAGGTAGGTACATTCTAGCACGAACGAAAAAAGCGATATGATTGATCAACTTTGACTGACCCTTCACATCTTGTTTTCTTTGCCACCTCTTTTCTCGCTGAAGAATCACAGGACAGCACTGCCTCAATTCACTGCCCACCAGCCTGCCCCAGACAGCATGCACAATATTCCGCATAAACACCTAGATAGGTAGGAACTCGAACCACCTCAACAATAACAACCATCAGAGCCTCATCCCACCGCAACACAAACACCCACCTACCCTCCCCTCCCCTCCCCTCCCACATAACAAAACCACCCGTTGCACCACGCCTCCACCGCCTTGCCCCGCCCTTGTACCTCAACCCAATCTCACAGGAAGAACGGACGTAAAAACGGCCTGTGGCATTTCAAAACATATCCCCCTCGCCAGCTAACAAGAGTTAGTATTGAAGCGGACAGAGAGAAGAGAGCTGATATTGCAACATTATGTATGTATGAATACATATCTATATATATATATATATGACAGGACTGTCAGTATACATCAATCATCAAGTCAGCCTAGGTACCTACCTACGTGAAGTGATATTTGCCCCCTGTAAACAAGAAAACGAAGAAGCCAAGAACACCTTCCTCACTCCACCAACGCTGGCGGTGTGGGAGAAACAAAAGAGTCTGTAACATGTGAGCAACAAGCCTCAAAGACCAGCAACCCGCCTGCGAGTTTCGTTGTGGTCAGGTGGGATGGGGGAGACCTAGGCAAGGATATAAGATCGATGGCAAATTCCGCCGGGAATGGTATATGGGGGTTGTGAGGTTGTGGATGCGGAATTCGTAGGATATGGGCTGTTGAGATATGGTGGTTGAGATATGGCGGTTGAGATATGGTAGTTGAGATACGGTAGTTGAGATATGGGTTGTTGGTAGTAGGCTGACGGCTGGCAATCTTGTTACTAATGATGGGCGTTTCTGAAAGCTGGTCTAATCAACATCTTGGGTGATGATGGCTAGGGCGACGACCATACTGCACACAGGTGAAACCTGGATGGGTTCTGCCCCTTGGATAAGCTCTGTCCCTTGGATAAGCTCTGTTCAACACTGGTTAGCAACACGCCACAACACACAAGAATCAAGAATCCATATTGAGAACGAATTGAGAAAATGGAAGACTGAGTGGTTCTGATAACTGCTGTCTGACCCAAGGCCCTTCTCAAAAAAATAAAAACACAACCTCGTGGCCAGATCCCAGGCAAGAATAGCCCCCCCCATTCCCAGCTCACAACCAACCGAGCATCCAAGCCACAATTGTCGTCGTCTGGAAAGACCTGTTGATTCTTCTCAGCCCCAGGCTGGCCATTAATGTTGTATTTTTGACAAGGCAAGACTCTTGTCAAGTGCCGCCCCTGAACTGCCGATTTTGTGTCCCATCCCGCAACACACCCAAAGCACTGAAATCCCTTTGCACCCCAGATGTTGCGGATCCTCAAATGGCATTTTGTCATTTTTTGCGATTGCCCTGATTTTAATGCTAGAAAGCAAGGCCGTCCGTTGTTGATTTCGTCAAGTCCCTGTCTAATTCCATATGCACCGAAATCATGAACCACCCGTTACCGACCAACTCCTGCCCAGCCCATTCTCCCCCATCTCTATTTAGATGGTGGAGGGGTAGAGCATGATGCGAACCGAGGCGCCGAAAGACTTAGCGGGGAGAGGGGTCTGGAACTTGGCGCGGACGACGCCGGAGTTGCCTGTATCAAGAGTGTCAGCACAAAGAGACACTTTCCAAGAAAAAGCCGCTGCGAAGAGAGCTCCCGATATATCGTACCATGTGGTCTGGTGACCTTGCCCCAGATAACGCGGATCTTGGTGCCGCGAACCTCCTTCTGACCACGGTAGACGTACGCAACCTTCTTGCCAAGGTAGAAGCTGTGCCCATTGTTAACTCCTGTCCTTCTGTAGTCCCCAAAGCCGATTCGCAACCTACTTGGCAGCGTTTGTGTCGTCAACGCCCTCAATCTTGATGAGAGAGGTCTTGGAGTGGACGGCGTGCCTGGAGCGTTGGTAGCTCAGGTGGCGACCCCTATGGATGGAATCTGGTCAGTCTCGCGCTTCTTATCGAGTCGAATCGGGCATTTCGAAATTCTGAATCGCAATGTTGCGTCGTGGTGTTCGGTTCGATTCGCAGCGGGTCGAATTGCCGGTGGGGTTTCACTCACTTGACATATACTAGATCAGACATGTTAGCCCATGGTCTTTCAGTCGATTGGCAATCCAGCAGCGACCATCGCCAACATTGTCGTGACGGCGGCCATGAAGGTGCCCAGATTTCGCGTTGACGATGTCGCTGCTGTTGTTGCTGCGGATACTCGGGCAGACTCACGTCTATGACCAGCTTCGGTAGGCATTTTGATGGCTTGGTGATTTCCCTCTGAGATTCTTCCTTGCCACGGTCAAGGGCAATCAGCAAAATGTCGTGCTGATTAGAGGTCCGGCGTTTGGCGACGTGAATGTGGCTCTGCACTTACCTTCGGCACGCCAAATGAATTCGAAAATTCGCATGGTGGGATTTGGTAGGGCTTGGGCCAGTTTAGCGGGGCGGATTATCTGTGGCGCCGAGTTCGGCAGGCAGGAGCGACCTCTGAAGTTCTGTGGGGCACTCCCGCCTGGCCCCTGCACTCAGCGAGGTGTGGCTGGTGGGTCTTCAGCCACGAGTGATGCAATCGCAAAAATTGTCAGTGCTGTCTCCCCCTGATCCCTGTCCAGTTGGCTCGATGCCAAGAGAAAATCTGCGATGAGCACAACGGCTGTGGACTTCCTGCAACCGACGACCGACGACCGAGGAGAACCTGAAGTGATGATTCATCAGATAACAGCACTGGACCTCTGACAATCCCCATGCCGCTGCTAGCCCCCGTACGTCACCCTCTTGAGCTTCTCGGTTCAGCGCGGCTTCAGCTTTGTAATCTCGAATCAGACAATTTGGTCGGCCCCAGTCGCCTGTTAGAGCCATTATCTCCCTCTCATGGGCATGGTTTGTATCCAACCTTCAGAACAACCAACCAGCTGTGAACAGCATTCAACATAACCCCCACTCCGAACACGACCTCTCTGCCGACCATCTGGCTCGAAACATGTCAACAGATGTCCGGGAATTCAAGCTGAAAATCAAAGCCACGTTCTCAAGATCTGATAAGCATTTCTGAGGGAAATAAGCGGTTGCAGGGCGGGCGGGTAATATAAGCCGTACAGGGAAGATGCTCAAGACTCTTTTTAGGAAGCACTCCACCAGCATCACGACATGCGAAGCCGGCCCGGAAGTCGGAGGTATGCTTGGCCATTCTTTTCGATATTCTGAAGTGGCCAAAACATCCAAATTGTCAGTCTTGGCCCGCCCGACCAAGGGTTGGTTGCAGATGTGGGATGTCCGAACTCCTGAGACCACCACGGACTCTGAGCGTCGGCTCCGGAGACCCTCAACCCCGCGGAGAAGTGCGTCAGTTGTGTCCAGAGACCTTGGATAATTCTCTGGCCCGCGGACTTGACAAGAGAGAATACACTTGTCACCAGATGTGAAGAAGCTTCTCCCGGGTGGGAACTTTTCATTATGGAATCGATTTTCTCTTTGGTCTCTCGGTGCTTGCTCACCGGAGCTAGCAAGTGTCAACGTGGGGGGAGTCAAACTTGACGCATTCTGCCGGCGAGCGAACCCTTGACCAACAAAACTATTCCGGGATCTCCGCACCACAACGTGCCATTTTTGCCTGTTTTATTTGACTGGCAGCTCGGCCTTTGGCGAGGCCAGCGTCCTCCACTGTGACTGCGTTATTTCCTTCGCCTACAGAAGTGGGTAGCGGACAACATGTAGGCGGCGTGGAGGCGGAGGAGGGTGACGAGGGGGAGGGTTGAAGGCGGCCCCCCCCTTTGATGTGGCCAGAGCTCAAATCGAGCCAGGGGGGAGCTCGACAAGATTCGGATACCCCACCTAGCTCAACAAGTCGCAAGCGGTGCCCCTCCACGAGCAGCCCTACCTTACCTTCATCCGCCAAAACACTGATGCTACATATTGTGCAACTGAATCTCAGGGCAGACATAATTGCATCTCGTCAACATGGAATGCCCTCTGCTTTATGCTTGCCCCTCTTTTGCAGCGTCCCGTCTAGTTGGTTGAGATAGGCGTGGCATGTGCCGTACCTCGCCGGCCTCAGAATTGGGAAAAGGGTGTGTATTACCGCGTTGGGGATTCTGGGTCACTGCCTTTGCAAGACGCAAGCTTCCAAAGCGCCGGGACCGGTTAGTGTTAGTGTATCTGAGAATCAAATCTTTTGTGGCCGGGAATCAGACCGACCCAACTCTGCTCATGGTCTTTCACACACCGCTCGCCGGGTATGCCTTGCCAGAGGGGGTGACTGTCCTGGGAGCGGCAACCGCGCAAAACTTCACTTTGCGATGCCCCGTTTCGGGGGTGTCCCGAGGCACGTAGATATTTCGTGTAGGCCTGCAAGCAGCTGACTGTTTCTGCCATCCGGACTCCTCGATTGTCATGACGATATGTCATGTTAGGGGTCCTAACACGGACCCAGTCCAAGCTCCCCCTTCAAGGCCCAGGGCAACCAAGTACGTAAAGGCCTGCGGGGACCCTGAGTAAGCTCCCCCCTCGTCAAGGTGCCCTGCGCTCTAGCTCCAGTCTGCGCATCACTCAACCCCCCTCTCCCCCAGGGCGGTAGAAATACCATTATCCCCGAAACTTGGTCGGACTCCGATTAGTTTTCCCATCCCTCCTCCTGTCAACAAAAAAACTTTCTGTCCTCTTTGCTGCCGGCTTCCCTGAAATCTCCTCAGCTCCGTTTCCCTGCCTTTTTGAACACAAGACCCTGCTGGACAGAACCAACCGACAAGATGGCCGCTGACCTGCACACTGCTGGGTAAGTCCGTCCCGGACCCCGCCATTGAATCATCGCTCTGCTTCCTGTGGAGCTCAGGACGACCAGGATAGCTTTGTTCGAGCCTTGCGCGCTCGCGATCTCGACGGTGACTGCATTCTGTGGTGGTTTGCCCCAAGACGGCGATGGCAGCATACGAGATTGGGCCAGTTTCTGGCGGAAACAGTCACAGGAGGGAGAGCGCATAGACATTATGCTAACGATCCGAACAGGGCCGTCGAGCTCAAGGAGAACACTGTCATCGTTGTCCTTGGCGCGTCCGGCGATCTCGCAAAGAAGAAGACTGTATGTGTCATAGAGAGAGGAAATTCTAGAGTGTGTGTCAGAGCCATTGAGCTAACTTTGTCATCACAGTATCCAGCCCTTTTCGGCCTCGTAAGTTAGCAAAGTCCTCTCCCGAGGGCCTCGAGATTAGATTACTAAACTTCGAACCCCCCCTCCCCGCGATAGTACCGGAACCAATTCCTGCCCAAGGACATCAAGATCGTCGGATATGCCCGGACAAAGATGGACCATGACGAATACATCCGCCGAATCAAGACATACATAAAAACTCCCACGAAGGATACGGAACAGCAGCTGGAGGAGTTCCTCAACATCTGTTCATATGTCTCTGGTCAATATGACCGTGACGAGTCCTTCCAACAGCTCAACCAGCACCTCGAGAAGCTCGAGTCCGACAAGAAGGAGGCCAACAGACTCTTCTACATGGCCCTGCCTCCCAGTGTTTTCACCATCGTGTCGCAACATTTGAAGAAGTGCTGCTACCCATCAAGGGGCGTTGCCCGTGTCATTGTGGGTTGACTCCTATTCAGCTAGCTCAACACCCTGCTAACCAACCTGACAACTAGGTCGAGAAGCCATTCGGTAAGGACCTTGCCAGCTCCCGGGAACTGCAAAAGTCTCTGGAGCCCGACTGGAAGGAGGAGGAGCTCTTCCGTATCGACCACTACTTGGGCAAAGAAATGGTCAAGAACATTCTCATCCTTCGATTCGGTAACTCGTTCCTCGGTGCCACCTGGAACAGGCACCACATCGACAATGTCCAGATCACCTTCAAGGAGCCATTCGGCACCGAAGGCCGCGGCGGTTATTTTGACGAGTTTGGCATCATCCGTGACGTTATGCAGAACCATCTTCTCCAGGTCCTTACACTCCTCGCCATGGAAAGACCCATCTCCTTTTCATCCGAGGATATCAGAGATGAGAAGGTGCGGGTACTCCGCGCCATCCCCGCCATCGAGCCCAAGAACGTCATCATTGGACAGTATGGCAAGTCGCTGGACGGCAGCAAGCCCTCGTACAAGGAGGATGACACAGTGCCCAAGGATTCGCGCTGCCCAACATTCTGCGCGCTCGTTGCCTACATCAAGAACGAGAGGTGGGATGGCGTACCGTTCATCATGAAGGCGGGCAAGGCGCTTAATGAGCAAAAGACCGAGATTCGTGTTCAGTTCAAGGATGTTACCTCGGGCATCTTCAAGGACATTCCACGCAACGAATTGGTTATGCGCATTCAACCGAACGAGAGTGTCTACATCAAGATGAACTCAAAGCTCCCCGGTCTGACCATGCAGACGGTCGTCACCGAGTTGGATCTTACCTACCGTAGACGCTTCTCGGATCTCAAGATCCCCGAGGCCTACGAGTCTCTTATCCTGGACTGCTTGAAGGGTGACCACTCCAACTTTGTTCGTGACGACGAGCTCGACGCCAGCTGGCGCATCTTTACTCCTCTCCTCCACTACCTGGACGATAACAAGGAGATCATCCCCATGGAATACCCATATGGTACGTTGAGACGATAGACAGCATGACTCAGTTCAGATACTAATTGGTGATGTTCAGGCTCGCGTGGCCCTGCCGTTCTCGACGACTTCACATCGTCGTACGGATACAAGTTCAGCGACGCTGCTGGGTACCAGTGGCCGACCACGTCGGCTCTGGGACCTGGAAACAAGTTGTGAGTAGCTTGTCACATACTGCATGGCGTTTTGTTTCTGGGGCGAGGTTTCTGCTACAGTACGGTTGAGCACCCGTTAAACTCTGGCTTTCAACACAGTTGAGCGCATCTCGAACTTGATGGCGACAATTTTTTAGCAAATGGGGGATATCAGTTATTAGAAACGACCGGTGTTTTTGTATGGGAAAGAAACGTCTCGGTTAGACTTTTCAGGGCAGGAAGCCGAGCCGGAATGGGCGGGAACAGGGACCACGACGAATGACACCAGAGGAACCGTCTTTCCCCCCCCCTTCATACGGGCTGGGCAAGGTTGTTTGTGTTCTTGATGATCAGGTATAGGTAGCCAGCCAACATTCGTGGGAAGAGAGGAATGGCTTAAATGACGAAGTCTGTGTTATTATTATGAAAATATTGTTCCGATTTGACTCTGATGCGTCAACCATTGATTTAAGAAGTGTATATATATAACCAGCAATACATAGTTCTCTATAGGTAGGTTAACTGACGTCGATTAAAAGCTGATTACGGATACATGTAAATATGTGGAAATTACCGACGGTTTACCTGAAAAATACCGGTGGCTTGAAAACATGCACATTTAGTGGGGGGTGAAAACAGTGGATGCCCTGGATCTTAGGCAAAAACAGCACCCAGCCGGCTCAGAGCGAACCAGCCTCAACCCCAGCTGCAACTCTCTTTGAACTGGAACATTGAAACTGCCCCATCACCACGAAACTCGGCACCCTACGACCGCGACTGCGCAACAGAAGCAGTTCGCACCTCAACGACGTCCAGGAGCACATTGTTCCGTCGATCTTTCCACGTCGATAACGACCCGGCTTCTGCGCGTCCGTTGCCCTGAGTACGCCTGTCGCATCGAGCATCCGATTCTTTTGGCGTTTTGGCTTTCGGCTGCCTTTTTGCTTTTGAGCAAGGGCGGTCCCTTATAGCGACGAGCAACGACCAAGTCCTTTTCTTTCTCCTTCCACCTTTTCTCGGTGGAGCCGACCGATTGACGATTTTTCCACGACCATACGAAGATTTACCCCCCTCCGTGTCGCAGGACGAATCCCCCAGCCGATACATGAATTTTCGCCCTACTGCCGGACCGTTTTTCTTCTTTTAGTCGGCTGTTGTTGGCGCATGCGCTCCGCGACCGTGTGCGGCGAACCTTTGATGATACGAACGACCGACACGAACAACAACGAGCGAGCGGCCGACAGTTGCCGAGTGTGTGCGCGCGGTCACTGCTATTGAAAACTGAAATTGGAGTGACTGGCACCTGCCATTTTACCCCATGGTGACGGCTTCCTAGGTGACCGACTACCCGCTGGCCTACCGGACCTACGCGTTCAACGTCGCGTGTTGCCTGTTAGGATTACTTTACAGGCAGTCGGATTCGGCAGACGTCATTGCGAAAGTCTCACACTGTTTACTGGCCCTTTTCGAGGATATTTGAGCAGTTTGGACGACGGGTGTGTTGACGGCAGCCGCCGACAGCAGTGCGGGAGAGAGCCACTCCAGCAAAAGATGGCGGGCGCGTTCAGGATGGAAAACGGTACACAGAATGGCGTGCGCAGCAATCACGACAGAGAGGGGTGGACGAACGGCGTGAATGGGGACAATATCAAGCAGGAGCACCGTTCGGAAAAGGGCAAGGGGGTTGCTGGCGATTCGGGGATGGAGGCTGGGTATGCTGGCAATGGGCCACAGGTGAAGCTGGAGGAACTACCGGACGAGCTCCAGCACATCACGGCCGAGATAATACCGCTCAACATGCTGCTTTCACGGCTGGCGCAATACTCGCACGGGGCCCTTCAAGACCAGATCTTACGGCTTGAGTCGATGCCATTACCGCAGAACCTGTCCAATGGAAACGGCAACTACCACCCCACCACACAGGAGGATACTTCGCCGGAAAGTTTGGAGAAGAAGAGGATGCTTCTCAATTTCATACAGGATCTGCACACACGATGGGTTAAAGCTCTGGTTCTGACGGAATGGAGTAAAAAGGCGGACCAGGTTGGGAAGCTCATCGACATCAGGACTCATCTGGCGAGCAAGCTCGAGTTGTTTAGCGTGACGATCTGGGAAATGATCAAGACGAAGCAGGATATGTTGTGGGCCAAGATTCCGAGTCCAGATCTCAAGACTGCGCTTGAAGTTCTTGCCCGCCCGAAAATCCATTGGATGCCTGACGTAAGTATTATTATATTGAGATGAAGCGTATTCTGGCGATGTTAACATGACCTTGCTGCAGTTTGACTATCTGCCACTTCCGGAAATCACACCCGAGGAATCGGATGCCTGGATTGAGGAGGTCAACACCCTCTTGAGCGCCAGACTCAGCCTTGAAGAATTTGAAAGGATACCAGCGCCATTTGCCGATTACAAAATCGACTCTGGTGTCGCCACGTTCTCTATCCCGGGTGAATTCGAGGTTGACTTGACGATTGGGGACGATGACTTTGAGAAGCAGTTCTGGTTCATTGATTTGAGAATGACTTATCAACCAACACCACCGCCACTCTCGGAGCAAGCCCGGTTGGCTGCCGAAACGAAAATAAACAACGCCTTGGGGACCGATGGGTTGCTGGGCGCTTACAACTACCTTCACGACCTTACCTTGACCGCCAAAATCGGGGAGTTCACCCGTCAGGCTTGGCAATTGCGAGCGGGCAGGTGGGTTGACTGCTTGCAAGTCGAGCGGCTGAATCGTGCTGTGGCCGTCCACTACTGGGCCAACCGTCCTCATTCCAAGGGCAACAAGAGTTGGATTATTCTCGGGGTGAACAGCAGTAAAGGCGAGGATGGAAGGCCAGATCCGAAACACCCGAGTTACATCACCCTTCGCTGGTTCCGTGACGGTGTCGAGGTCAAGGACTTTGACATTAGCTTTGACGTGGACAATATCAGCATGGATAGTCTCTTGGAGGCTGTCATCTCGAGGCATATTGAGCACATGCTGTCGTCCATGTACAACAAGCTTGCGAGCAAGCCCCGGTTTACTCACAAGCAGGGGAGGCTTACGCTGTGCGGGTCCAGGAAGACACCCGGGGACTTCACGCTTAGGATGCAGGTCCTCGATGACAAGGATGTTACCGTGGGCATGGATCTTTACACAGGGGCGTTTACCCTGCAGGCTCAGTCACCGATGGCGGCGGACGTACAGAGGAGGCTGAACACGTTTGCGAACCCGGCCGAGGAGGGTGCGAATCTGTTGGAGCTGTTGCGCTGCCACTATGCGACCACTGCCTTGATGAGCAGGGCTAAGAGTATTCGGTGGATGGTGTCGAGAGGGTCGCCGCTCAGTATGGACGAGATGAAATCTATTGTCTACTCTGGTCCTCCGTCGACGAGGGAACCGTTCCAGACGGTGTGGATGAAGAAGGTGGGCTGGAACCCGCAATGGTTCATTTTTATGAGCATGAGCCTTGGCGGGGACCAGTGGTGGTTGGTTGAAATGTGAGTTTTTTTCTGGCCGTTCGTCTCTGACAGTGCGAGCGTTATACTAACGTGATCAAAGTCCTAACCCCCAACAACAACAACGGCCAGGCGCAACCGGGACCCGGGTCAAGATGTACACCAAGATGCCCATGGCCACCGAGCAGCTCCGCCTTTCGGATCAGTTTTTTGAGAACCTTACCCTTTATGCGACCGGCATGATTGCGCAAATCACCGATCTCCGTGAGCTCCATAGTAAGCGCATGGCTCACACCACTCGCGAGGCTGTCAACTACAGTCTTCCTGCGCAGATCAAGATGCCGACGGTGTATGTCCGGTTGTCAGACATGCTAGGCCCCAAGGGTGGTGGTCGTGGGCTGTGCTGGGCGCAGGAGTACATCCCTATCGTCTTCAAGGGTGTCCAGGCGGATAGCCCGATGAAGATAATCGCCGAGGCGAAACTCACAGTGACGAACCGGAAAAGGTTTCAGTTTTTGAAGGGGAATGTCGACCATGACGTCAACTATAACCCGAATATCGGGCAGTTTTCGTTGAGGCTGAGAGGGGAGATGGGGGCGACGGTCATAACGCTGCTTACGTCCCGGATCCAGGCGCTGGATAAACTGATTGAGCTTGTTGAGGCGATTGGGAGGGCTGGGAAGGCGGTGGTTCACCAGAGTGTGACGCTGAGGGAGGTGGTGTTTACTTATACTGATAGCGTCCCGACGGAAAGTCCTGAACAGCAAGCACCGAACAATACCCGACAAGAACAACATCGACCGTGGAGAGTCCGCCTCGACCTGACAAAAGAACGGGGGGTGAAGGTTGATCTCGAAAGGGGCAATCCCCACTACCCGGTTATTGACTACATTAGGGAAATGGCCAACTCGCCTGACTTTGAGAATCTACCGTCGTGGCTGGTGCTGAGTCTACCGCTCTATCGGGCGCTGGAGAAGTTGGGTGGTGTGGAGCAACCGGGGGTGGTGGTCACGGTGCTGCACAGGGGGCTGAACTGGGTGACGATTCGGTGGGTGGTGCAAGGGAGGAAGGTGAACGTGGAGGTGAAGCCGAGGAGGAGGCAGGGGACGTTGATGTGGAGTTTGTCGAGGGTGGTTGATTCCCCGGATTCTTCTTCTTCTTCCAAACCCCCTCCACCTGAACAAAATGACGAGTTTCAGAAGGTGCTGGTGGAGAAGGTTTGGAACGAAAAGGGGAACGGGTGGAAGGGGTTGACGACGGGGGCGGCGGCGAGCTTGGAGGGGGGGGTGGAGGAGATTGTTGGGTTGGTGGATGAGGTTGTTAGGGGTGTTGCTGTTGGGGGACCTCAGCAACAGCTGCCGCACCATCAGGGCGCTCCTCCGCAACCGACACCGCAGCAGCAGTTCCAGCAGGCGCAGGCGGCGAGGTTTCAGCAGCAGATGCAGCAGAGGCAGCAGCAGCAGATGCAGCCGGCGGCGAATATGACTGGTGGTCCTCCTCCTGCGCAACCGGTGATTCCACAGGCGAATATGATGAACCGGGGAGCGTCGGGGCAGGGTCAGCAAGGGAGGCAAGGGGGAAATAATCAGCAGGGTGGTTATGGGAGTAGTATGGCCAATGCGCTCGTGTTGGATTAGATGTTGGCACGCGGGGGGGGGGGTTGGGATGGGGTTAGGACTTGAAATAACTAGCATCAGCGATAAGTAGCAAAAAAGCGAATACGTTGCTGTTAAGGGGGTTTGGGGGTGGAGGGCATAGCAAAAAAGCGGAGATGAATAAACCGCAGGAACAAACATCTTTTTATGCTTTTGAGAGTGGTGGCATGTTTTGGTTTTGTGTTTATAAAGACTTTTTTTTTTTTTTTGACACCCCCGAAGAAAGTTTTGGAGGGAAGGTATATGCATTCATTGCAAACGGGTGGCATGACATGGCATCGCCGTTGTGGGTGATCAAGAGAGAAGATGAATAAAGGAGATTCATAACATGAGTTTGGTCATTGGCGAGGGTTGATGTTGTTTGATGATGTTTGGTAAAATTAGACCATGATACCAAAGCGGAGTTTTTATGGGAGATTTTATTTTATACATGCCTGTGGGATGGGTGTGGTTGTTATGTGATGATGAGCGATGTGAGATTTATCGGTGTTTGTGTGGTTGTGAGTGTGATGATGAGGGCGAAAGAAGAGTATTTTTTTTTCTCGACGCTCGTCTGTCTCTTGGTATTTTTTTCCCCATGATTGAAATATAGTTCTGGGAGGTATTTTGCTTGAGCTGTGATGGGTATTGACACATGTGTAATATAAGTGATCTTCACCTTTTGCTCCTTTTTCTCTTTGTTTTTGGGAGAATCTTTACGGAGGCCCCTGTTTATCTAACCAATGCCCCCTCACTCTTCCCCCTCAACCATCAATATAGGATTTAATTATATTTCAAAGGATAGTTATTAAGTGTTAAAGTATATGTGATAAGCCTTAAAAGATAGTTAAGAGGCTTTGAAATATAGTTAAGAGGCTTTGAAAGATTATTAAGAGGCTTTAGAAGATAGTTAAGAGGTTTTACAAGATAGTTAAGAGGCTGTACAAGGTAATCCAAAGACCTTTGAATTATCTTTTAAGGCCTTTTACTATATTATAAGAAGGTAAGAAAATCGGTAGATAGGAAGGGGGGCGCTGGTAAAGATAAACAGGGGGCACCGTAATGGTTCCCTCGTGTTTTTCTCCCATCTTGACACAACCAACCTCCTTGTTCATATCAAGACACCTTCCCAACAACCACCCCAAGAGCAAAAGAAATTAACAAAATCTATATATATTTATCCCATAACCTATCAATACACATTCCCATTTTTCCAAACCCCCCCTTATCTATCTCCCACGCGCCTCGCTCGCTCCCCACCTAATTTTCCACCCTCCTCTTTTTAAACCCACCACCACCCACCCACTCACTCACTCACTCCTCCCTCTCCATCTCAGACTCCGCACGCTTCCTCCTTATAATCGCCAGCCTCCTATCATGCCCCCTCAACGCCGTAAACTCCGATTTATCAACCCTAACCATCGACCTCACCGGCGCCGCAAACCTCCACAACCCCGTATCCCCCACCGTAATTGACTTTGTCTCCACCGCCCTAGGCGCATCCTGCCAGTGAAAGCTCCCCCTAATCTGCCTAGCAATATCCAGCGCCGCCCTAATAGACGGCAGCACCCCCGGCACCTGATATGACCCCCCCGCGACAGCAACCCGTCCCCTAAACGCCGCCAGCAACTCCTCATGCGCAGCCTTCATCCGCTCTCGGTGACCGACAAGCTGCTGAGGGATGCAATCCTTACAGAGCTTCGTGCTGACAACAGCAGTGTCATTCGTCGCTCTCGAAAAGCCGAGGTGTCTCGCCACAGCTTTCTTCGCGTATCTAATGGCAGTTTGCTCGTCGGGGATTTCATGCGGGGGGAGGTGGTCCCAGTAGTGGCCCCCCATCATGACGGTAAGTTTCGTTCCCCTGATCGTGTCCTTGCCTCGGTTGATGTACTGCCCCGGCCGGTGGGGGTTCGGAACCCATTCCCTGTCCGAGTCGAACATCACCCCCAGGATGAAATGTCTGTTTTCTTGAAATGGGACAGATTGCGGGATGAGATATCCAAAGCCCTTGTGTGGGTGGTTGAGGCCTGGTTCTGGATACCACAGGTTCACCACCCGGATGGTCGTCGCGGTTGATTTCTCCAACGAGGGGAGGGTGCCAGGGGAGCAGATATCCGCGAGTGTTTTGGCGTAGAGCGTCGAGATGACCTTTTCGTACGTGATCGGGGTCGACTGTTTGGACGTCCTGATAGCGACACGGTCCGCCTTGGCGGCATATGTCATGGACGTAACCCGATGGCCCAACCTGATCGTGACATTTCCCCGCTTCTTCAAAAACTCCACCAGCGCGTCTGTCAGCTCGTTGAGGCCAGAAGGGAACCAATGCGCCGAAGTGGTGAGATGGTCCTCGGCCAGTTCCCTGCATGCATCTCTCCGTATCCAGTTCAGCAGCTCGGCATCTGGGGTATCCAGCCAGGTGTACGCTGGAGGTAACCGGGGGTATCCCCCGTCCTTGAGGACATCCCAAAACGGCGTCCTCTGCACGCTCAGCTTCCAGACGTCACCACCATAGATGCCGTGCATGACCGCCGAAAGGACATTCTCGACCAAGTCGGGGCGTCCAAACATTTTCGTAAAGTGTTCCCCCACCGAGAGTTCGTTCTTCGAGTGAGCATCCTGTGTAGGAGGCTTGAGAGTGCTGGTAAAAAGTTGCCGTAACCTCGTCTTCCCAAAGCTCCAGAGCGACGGAAACAACCCCTCGAAAAGCGGTTCCTTTCTCAAAGTCTGCCAAACTTCCAGCAGGGTCATGGACTTGTTCGGGAGCTGAACCAAATGGTCAGGGTAGTAAATATACTTTCCCATAACCTCCGTCTCAGGCGCGTTCTGGAGCTGCTCAGATAACCCCAGTTGGGTAACCTACAAACACACTCACTCCATCATCAGTTTCCCATCCCATCCCCACCCAAACAACTTCCACGCAAAGATATTCTTACGCACCAGGAGATAAAACGCCAAATCATCGTACCGATACAACGGCCCCTTCGAATGCTGCGGGTTGACCATCCTCGCCCCCCTCTGAAACCACACACTCCCCTTCTCCCCAGTCAGCCCCTTCACCTTGACCTCCTCCGAATCGATCCACCCACCAAGCCGGTTGCTCGCCTCGTATATCGTGATCTTCATCTGCGGATGCCACCACGCCAACCAAAACGCAGTCGCCAGACCCGTCAGCCCGCCTCCCAGAACCGCAACTGACGCGGGCGGCCTGTCGAATATGGTCGGCAACCCATCGACGTCATCATGGTTCGATTGCCTCCAGACCGAGGTGGTAGACAAAAGGCGGCTGTATCTCGGTGGCGATGATGAGCGGAGTGAGCTTGAGAGATGAGAGGATGTGATCAAGCGTTGGCTTCGCGCCAAGCAGCGCTGGCTAGTGGCGAGCATGATGATGAGTTACTCGACGACTGCATCTCACATACCAGGCGTCCTGACGAAGCAAGCTTTCAAGAGAGATATCGGCGGGCGTGGTCGGCAATGGTGGAAATGCTCAAAGTGAACATCAAATCACCATTCGGATACGTGAGAGGAAGGTGGCGTGTGGGTTACCGGATTAAAAAAAAATGGAGCTCTCCGTCATTTTGGGACATCAAATTGAAATTTCGGTATTCACTGGAATTAAGCAAATCACGCGATAAGAAACCATGTTTTGCCCGCTTCACAATCCTATCATTATGTTTCATCCTGTATAAACCGCTCTTCTACGGATTCCAAACATGCTGCCGTTAAACGCCGGTGTGGTTTCCTATAATACAAGTACAATACGAACAGGTTTCCCCCCCACCCACACATTCCCAGGGGTATTCCTCCGTTCTTGCCCGTCTGCCATACCCCGTATTCCTCCCCTTCCTCCTCTCTCCCAAACTCTTAGACTACCACCTCTGGAGAAGCAGCATCGTCTGGATGCTCTGACCCGGGAAGCACGAGGTCCTCCGGCCGGTTCTCCTCCACAAACTTGCGATTGCTGACATGTTCTTTTGACCCGTCCGCCGTCCAGACCTTGTCCTGGAAAGTCCCCCGCTGTCCTTCCTCGTGCAGGAAGGGGCAGTTCCGGTTGGTGCAGGGGTGGAATTTGCAGGCTGTCTTGACGTGCGTAAACTTGCAATTTGGAATCTTGCACTCGCCGCCGTTGCGACACGCGGGGAAGGCTGGGTGGCGGAAGGTGCAATGGGGGTTGGAGCAGTTGGGGAAGAATTTGCAGTCTTGTTCGCTCTGGTGTGCCATCTTGCTGGCTGGCGAGGGATGCCGACCAGTGCACTTCCAGTTCTTGCACGCTACCCCAAAGCTGCAAGTATCCGTGACGTCCACCGTGGTGTTGGGAGGTGCTGCCGGAGACTGATGGGCGAACTTGCAATCCTTATTGCCGCACCGCAGGTTGTAACGGCATACTGTCTCTTCGGGGTTGGGAGCCTCACGCTTGGCCCCGCCCATCTCAACGTCTTCGCCTTGCTGTGCTGTCTCGTCCTGGGCCCCTTCCGAGGATTGCTGCTGCTGCTGTTGTTGATGATGGTGTGTGTTGTGGCCGTTGAAGTGGCCGCCGCCACGGCGGAACTGGTTCCCTCGGTTGTTGCGGTCGAAATGCTTGCCACGCCCATTGCCATTCTGCTGTTGCTGCAACATGAGCTGATTCTGCATTTGCTGGAGCATGCGGTTTTGCTGTTCCATTATCGCGTACAGGTCGGGTGGCACAAAGCTACCAGCGCCGTTCATGGGATTCATTCCGTTCATCGGTCCCATAGGTCCGGGGGGCCCAGGCATGCCGTTCATGTTGGCTAACCCGGCGGCGATATTGGTGGCGCGAGCGTTTGTCGTCCTTGGCTGTCTCCCAACTCCCATCCTCGGTCCGTGTGGGGGGCCTCTCCCAATCCGCTCACTTCCGGACTGACCGCGCACACGATGGAGAACATCCTGTCCTGATCGATCAAGCGCACGGTTGATGTGGCCCACCATACGCTTCTCACGGCCGCCGCGGAGGGGAGCGCCAGCGCGCATTGCTTTTGGTCCGGTAGGTCTGTCTCTTTTGTTAGCAGCTGTCGCCAAACCATTTCTAGAGCTGGTTAGAGGGACAATAACATACGCATTGATGGCAGGCGCATCTGTATCCATGTTGAGATCAAAAGTTCCCTCCATTGTGTCATCCCCGGCTGTGTCCATTTCGTTGTTTCCAGTGGCAGGCTGCGCAGACTGGGCGCCTAGTTGGCTGTTGAGAGCGGCGACCTGCTCGAATAACCACCTTGAAAACTCGGGCACGCTCTGGTCCTCGGGACCCAAGCCTAGTAGATCGCCGGAGATCTCGCTGGCAACCTCGGCTTCTGACTTGCCGTTGGCGAGCATGAGAACGAAATACTCGGCCATGGAAGCGCCCTCGTTGCCGGGACCGGCCCATCCAAGTTCAGCAATCTTTGTCTGGATGGCCATGTTAAGGGCATCCGCCAAAGGCGTGCCGATCGCGACTTCGATAGACATGGTCGCGTGGTGTTGCTGTTAGGCTAGCAGAGGAGGAATTCGGTGATGAAGGACCGATGGTTCGGGCTGTCGCAAAGAACGACAAGAGTTGCCCTGGCGGGGGTGTTCGGTTGTTGCGAAGAGATGAAATCGCTTGTTGTTGTTGGTTCGGCCCCAAGTCGAGGGTGGGCTCTGTGGATATAGAAGCGGCGAAGTCCTTTGAAAGACAGCGGAGCTTCGAGACGCGACCGCTCGGTGCGCGGGCTGACTGATACGGGGCAGAACCTTCGAGGCTTGCGAAGGAGGGGATTTATTCGGCTGATGAATAAGAGGGTCCGAAGGAAGTTGAATCGCAGGAAGAAGCGTTCGGTTGTGGTTGGGGATGTGGTGGAAAGTTTTACGAATATCATTCAACTGTGTGAGCCGAACCTTGCGCGACCAGGCTGAATGAGTTCTCCAAGTTGTGTGGCTGGTGAGTGTTTTGCGCAGTGGCGGCTTCACGTGACTTGGGCTAGTGAGGGAGAATAAGAAGGGCACGGACCATGGCGTCATTGAAAGAAAGTGGGAGCAAGTGCCAGTTCACTCGTAGTGCTTATTCAGCAGTGAGCTTATCTTATCGTTTCTGCATCGCTACGAGCTCTACCTCCTGTCAGTTACACACTGTCTTCCCAGCCACCACCACCTGCTTGAAATAGAACGGGGCTGGAACAACTTCCGTCAACTGCCTGCGCATAAACTGTGCCCCTATAGCTGTCAGGGTTCGGTTGTAAGCAAGTGATCAAGTAGGCTATGGGAGCTATCTCGGCCGGCAGAGAAGAGCTCCCTCCGGCAGTGATCATCGTCATCAGGATCCCCGCAGGTCTCGGTTGGGACCCGCATCTGTACATAAGGCAATCAGGGTACAGCAAACAAACATTCTACATGCCATCTGCTTCTTCCTCTTCCTGAAGTTATCTCGACTTTGGGAAAACACATGCAAGCTGCTTAACGTGGCTTCGGCTGAGACTTGGCCTTCGGCACTTACACGGCCTATTGCCCAACAAGAGAGCAGCTACCTGGTTTAGACGTAACGTTGCGCCCCCTCACAGCAGCTTCAAAGATTTGGATCAACACAACTCTTCATCATCTGGACTCTTAACAACCAGGTAGCATCGACGCCACAAGATTCCGCTGAGACCTGAAGCAACACCAACTGGCACACCTGGGTCGGTCTTGTGGTGCCCTGCACCGTGCCATCATCCCGTGCTACCAAGTCTTGATTGGATGCGGGAGCTCCATCCGGGCGCGGGCTGTGTGGCAGAATACCCGTTCGCGGTACACCGATTGAATGCATGAACTGGAAGACCAGCCCTTGAATGCCCATTTCTGATTTATATAAACATCATCCAAAGCCTGCTGCTCCCTCTGTTCTCCAGCCTTGGCCTGCCCTGCCCTGTCCCTGCTTTCACCCGCCTGCCCTTGGTTTGCCTTGGGGTTGAAAACACCACAGGCAGCTTCAAGGTCACCTTCTCTGCTTTTCCCCCCCAAATATTCCCGACCTCTGCGGTATTCCCACCTCAAATACAACCCAGCATGTTTTCTCGTTTGCCGTCGCTCGTGACGGCTCTGTGCTTTCTATACCCCCTCTTCCTCAACCCTGTAGCAGCTGTATGGCCTGCCCCTCAAAAATTCACCAAAGGAGATGGCGTCCAGTTTCTGAATCAGAACATTGAAGTCACATACAACGGTGCATTTGTACGCTGGTCTTCCTCTTCCATTCCTTCCTCTGAGCCACAGCCCCATGAATACCCTGCACACTGCTCGGATGACGTGAATGATGATGGCCAAGAGGAGGAAGTATTAACTGAAAACCTCGCCTTCCAACAGATCCCCTACACTTACGGCTACACGCCCTCCGGCTTCACCAGCAAGGAAATAGTCCAAGCCGGCGTCTCCAGAGCCCTCACCGGGATATTCAACAGCAAGTTTGTCCCCTGGATCCTCCACAAGCCAAACACGAAGTACGAACCCGACCTCGACAAATTAGAATGGCTCCAAACTCTCGAAATCATCCAGACAGCCTCGGACGAGCGCTCCGCCTTCAAGCCACTAGCAGGCGAAGTCGACGAGTCCTACAACCTGACCCTAAGCACATCCGGCCACGCCAAACTCACAGCCGTCTCCTCAATCGGCATCCTCCGCGGCCTGGAAACCTTTTCCCAGCTCTTCTACCAGCACTCGTCAGGCACATTCTGGTACACCCCCTACGCCCCCGTCTCAATAACCGACTCCCCCAAGTTCCCCCACCGGGGCATCCTCCTCGACACGGCCCGCCATTTTTTCCCAGTGGAGGACATCCTCAGGACAATCGACGCCATGGCCTGGAGTAAACTCAACCGCCTCCACATCCACGTCACAGACTCCCAATCCTGGCCTCTTGTCATCCCATCAATGCCAGAACTTTCCGAGAAAGGCGCACACCACCCCAGCGAGACTTACTCCCCTTCCGACGTGGAATCAATCCAGAAATACGGCGCCGTCCGCGGGGTGGAGGTCTATTTCGAGATTGACATGCCGGGGCATATTGGTTCCGTCTCGCTGTCGCATCCGGAGCTGATTGTCGCGTATAATGAGCAGCCGTATCACTGGTGGTGCGCCCAGCCGCCGTGCGGGGCGTTCAAGCTCAACAACACGGCTGTTGACGAGTTTTTGGGGAGGTTGTTTGATGATCTTTTGCCCAGGGTGGAGAGGTACGCGGCTTACTTTCACACGGGGGGGGATGAGTTGAATAGGAATGATTCTATGCTTGATGAGGGGATTAGGTCGAACAGTTCGGAGGTTTTGCAGCCGTTACTGCAAAAGTTTATTGATAAGCAGCATGAGAGGGTTAGGGAAAAGGGGCTGACGCCGGTGGTGTGGGAGGAGATTCCTTTGGAGTGGAATGTTACACTTGGAGAAGGGACGGTGGTGCAGAGCTGGCTTGGGGCGGGGGCGGTGAAGGAGTTGGTTGGGATGGGGCATAGGGTTATTGATAGTAATTATAATTTTTGGGTGAGTTTTTCTTTCTTTTTGATTAGGGAGAGAAAAAAAAAAAGGGGGGGGGGCGTAAAGGCTGACATGATGATGTAGTATCTCGACTGTGGAAGGGGGCAGTGGATCACCTGGGAGAATGGGCTGCCTTTCAAGACGGGGTATCCATTTAATGACTGGTGTGGACCGACAAAGTCTTGGGGGCTGATTTACTCTCATGATCCTACTGCCAACCTTACTGAGGAGGAGGCGAAGCTTGTGCTTGGGGGGGAGGTGGCGGTTTGGAGTGAGACGATTGATCCGATGAATCTGGATGGTATTGTCTGGCCTAGGGCGAGCGTGGCAGGGGAGGTGCTTTGGTCCGGGAGGGTTGATGATAATACCGGGCAGAACAGGAGCCAGATTGAGGCTTTTCCTAGACTTACTGAGTTTAGGGAGAGATTGGTCAGGAGGGGGGTGAGGGCGAGTCCGATTTCGCAGGAGTTTTGCGTGCAGGGTGAGCCGTGGGAGTGTGAGTTTGCTATGTGAGGCTGAGGTGAGGTGTGTCTGTTAGGGGGTTTCGAGTTTAGTGCGGTTGGAGTTATGTTTGGTGCTGTGGTGGTGGTGGTGGTGGTGGTGGTGGTGTTAGTCGGGACAGATCCGTATAAGTCGGGATTGTTCCGCAAGTTCCATCTCGGCCATATGGGATGATCTTGGCCGGGAAGTAGTGTATATACTTTACTATTGCGAGTATTGTTATGTAAATGGGAACCGTGCTGTCAAGGTGTCAAGAAGTAACGACTGCGCGGAACGGAAGTCGAGGGGCGTCCTTGCGTCTTTCGAGGGTGTTAGTTGTTACTGGCGTGGAATAAAGGTCCAAGATAAGATCCCTTCAGACTTCTCTGCGTAGTACAACTCAACCTTCCAAGACGGACTACGGTTCAGCTTGCAGGCTCAACCCCGAGGGATCGTCTGTTTGTTTGCCCAGCTGGATAGCTGCAGCTAGTTTACAAGTATAAAATCATCATCTGACGCCAATTTTGGTCCTCCCAAGAGCATGTGTCTGTTGGTCTTTACCTGATGCAGAGCCACAGCTGTGATTGGATTTGGAGTGCTCAGCCGTATATTGGCTGCGGGGGAAATGCAGGACAGGCCGAGGAAGGGTATAAGGTACTTTCATGTGAATTTCTTGAGAAAGCTTCTCCAAATTTGGTGAGCTTTGTTGGCTATGGGAATGTCAGAGTGACACTGAGAATCGGGATGTTTGAGTGCCCCTGAGTTTGGCAGGAGATAGCTCAGAAACAAGGCGGAGTTTGCAAATGTAATTAGACAATTCCGTTATAGCGAAGTCTCCCTTATGAAATCCAATCTTGAACACTCGGCCGAGTGAGGTTGATTGCAGTGACGGCAGTTTTGCAAGAAGTCACTTACATGCGGCCAACAACGGCCCCTAATAGGGTTAGCCTTTGCCGGAATCAGTGGGTTTTTTTGGGGTAGATAGTGGCAAGGTTAGCGCTGTTTGGCAGTTTGCGGGGGTGGAACCCATCTTGACATCAGCACCTTGTTACGACCGAACAGAAGAACATTTTGGAAATCTTCAACAACCACAAGAACCGACAGTTCGCTCGTGTTATGCACAACTGGTCTCACCGTTACACTATATACAGTGTACATGGACCACACCGCCCCAATCGCGCACCGGATCCGAGCCACGCGATTTCTCGTGCCATCTTCCACCTCCTGGGTTGCTCCCGAGAGCTCGTCTCCCGTGAGCTTAACTGCCGTAGGTTGTATTCCGCCCGTACCACTCACGTCTGCCACAAAGATCCAGACGACGAAGTGTATGTTTCGATATGCACTTTCGACAGGAAAAAAACCGCGCCACTTGATGCATCGCGCACGATCCGCAACGTCCCAAGATGCAATTGCAACCCCACAACTGGCCGTTTCCCCCGCCTTTTAGCAGGTCTTGTCAAGAGAAAGGAGCCTCGGCCCTGTCTGCCTTGGGATTAGTCCCCCGAACACCCCCCCAACAGATGACGTGCGGGTTGGCCCCGACCCGCCTGCCAGGAACGGGTCTTTTTGCTCTGTCTCGAGAAAGGCGGAAAACACGGGATCGGAGAGCTTTTTGGAACTTCTCTTCAGCTAGCTGAGGCTTGGGATATGGCTTCTTTGTTTGGACTCAAAAATGAAGAGAGGTCAGGATACGGGCCACACGTGCGCAAAGGTCGATGCTGTGCCGCCATGGCAATGCTGGCCGCAGAAAGCAGAGAGAGAGGTCTGCTGGTCGGCTTGATTCCGACCCTTTCTGTGCGCTGACGCCAGGATGCTACTGTAGGCATTGCTTGGGGTGGAGCTAGGTGTGTCACAGACAATGAATGCCAACTGAACTTGGCTCTTCCCAACTTCTTCTGAACCCCTCAGAGGCTCGCCTACGTACGGATTTCGGAACAACGGATGGAAATTATGCCCGCCCCCCGCGCCTGCTTCCCTGGGGAGGTAGGATTTTTGCTGTCTGTTGGAAAATCAGATGGAATAAAGAGCAAGGGAGCTGCACTTCTCCTGGTGTCCCACACTACTTGCTTACACTCTTGTCTCTGCCGTCATTGTCATATATTACCACATACACGCTCGTACCGGACGCATATCATACGGCCAGCATACGGTTGTACCCTCTAGGGACCGTGTTGAATCTGCTGCTTTGGTTGCTCAACAGCTGTTGACCCCTGCGGCGATAACCTGGCTTTATATACGGCGGCAGCCGAGTCCAACCGGTGAGCCGTTCTTGGTCGCGGGCGGCTGTTTGTTTTTACTTCCCTCTACTCGTCTTCTCTGTGAGGACGCAGATACTGAGGGGAGTTATCTGCTCTACCCGCTAGTTCGGGGTATCGTTTCTTCGTTGGCTTCTGTGCTTTCTTCAACACCAAGATGGGACTCGTTGAAACAGCTATCGAGCATGTCTCGGTTAAATCAGTGTTGATCCTCGGACCAGCACTGCTTCTGGCACATCTGGCTTGGTGGCTAGTTTTGAGGCCTGCATGGCAGGAAATCAAGCTTGCCCGGATGACTGGCGCAAGGCCACCAAGGATCCCCTCCAGGTTGCCGTTCAGTAAGATGTCTCCTCGGTCCCAGGTCCTGTGTATGTCATGTCTAACCAACACAGGTATCGATTTTATTTACCGCAGCGTCAAGGCTTCAATGCACTACCAGAACCTCCCCATGTGGAAATCCCTCTTTGTACAAGCCAACTCATCAACCGTCGAGAACCGTATTGCTGGCCGCCGCGTGGTCATGACCTGCGACCCCGAGAACATCAAAGCTATCCTGGCAACCCAGTTCGGTGATTATGGCAAGGGCGAGCCCTTCCACAGGGAGTGGAAGGCCTTTTTGGGCGACAGCATTTTCACTACCGATGGAGATTTGTGGCATGGCAGCCGACAGTTGATCAGACCTCAGTTCATCAAAGACCGTGTCAGCGACCTGCACGTGTTTGAGAAGCACATGCAGACTCTCTTCCGGGCTATTGCGAACGGAGGAGCTCTCAATGGCGAGGGTCAGCATGTGGATCTTGAGGCTGGCAATGGGAAGCCAGTAGATATCAGCGATTTGTTCTTCCGGTTTACACTTGACTCGGCGACAGATTTCCTGTTGGGCAAGGATGTCAAGTCTCTCAGGTATGCTTTAACAGATTAAGCCTTTCCATTTGGACAGGGGGCTGATATATGATGGAAATGTAGCAACCCCCGCCAAGAATTCGCCGAAGCCTTCGCCGAAGTCCAAAGAGTTCAGTCCATCATTAGCCGTGCTGGACCCCTCAACGTCTTCGTCCCCCGTGGCTCCTTCCGCAAGGGCATGAAAATCATCAACGCCTTCATCAACCAGTACATCGAGCAGACCCTCCGTCTTGACCCTAACGACCTCGCCAGCAAGTCTGACGCCGGTTATACCTTCCTGCATGCCCTGGCTGGGTTCACCCGTGATCGTCAAGTTCTCAGGGACCAACTTATTGCTGTCCTGTTGGCCGGAAGGGACACCACCGCTTGCACCTTGTCCTGGACCATCTACGAACTCGCTCGGCACCCTGAAGCTCTCAAGAAGTTGAGAGAGGAAATCTTGCGTGTGGTTGGTCCTACTCGTGCGCCTACTTATGAGGATCTCAAGGGGATGAAGTACCTTCAGAATGTCATGAACGAGACACTGAGGTTGTATCCTGTTGTGCCCTTCAAGTTAGTAACCCCCCCCGCTCCCCCTATTCTATACCTGAACATTATATTGACAATTCGTGCTCAGTGTCCGTCTCGCGCTCAAAGATACCACCCTCCCCCGTGGAGGCGGTCCCGATGGCTCCCTTCCAGTCAAGGTCCTTAAGGATACACCCATCGCCTACTCCACTCTCGTCATGCAACGCCGTGAAGACCTCTATCCCCCCGTATCCGCCAACTTCGCCCCAGTCGATGTCTTCAGCCCAGATCGATGGACCGTGTGGCAACCCAAGCCATGGCAGTACATCCCCTTCAACGGCGGTCCGAGAATCTGCATCGGGCAGCAGTTTGCGCTGACCGAGATGGCATACGTGTTGACCAGGTTGTTTCAAAAGTACGAGAGGCTGGACAACTACATGGGTGAGATTGATGGTGGCAACCCGTGCCTGAGGGCCGAGATTGTGCTGCAACCGGGTGATGGTGTAAAGGTTGGGTTCTGGGAGGCCAAGAAGGCTTGATATCAGGTATGGGGATCGGGGTTTTGATTTTGGGTTATGGTATATATCAGACTGTCTCACTTAGCGGCATGCTTTCTTCCTCTACAGGGCTTTTGTATGAATATGATTTATGAGATTTTACTCATCTATGATGTGTCTTTCCATCTCATCCCATCCATGCCATCTCCTCCCATCTCGACTGTTACATGCATATCTTGCATAACTCTGGAGAACGGCATCCGATGAGGACTATCCCGACTAAAGCTAATTACGTACAGACAGGTCACAAGGAGCGGTCAGTAAGCCATCCTTATCCTCCCTTTTTTTTGTTAGTTTTGCGGACAACGGAACGGCCAGGTAAGCTTTGTTGCGGGCCGGGATGGGTGACTCGACCCGAAGGTAGCCGTTGTTAGTTCGACCCCGCCGTGTCCTGGTGGTGCTTATCACTGACGCTACATACACGTTGCACAGTCGTGCTCCATCAAGATATATCTTTCTTATCTTCTGTTGATACCATTCTCAAATAAATAGTGATATTGGTTTTGTATTGGAAGCTCTTTGTTTTTTTGTTCTGCATCATCAACCCTGGTACTCTCGGACATCTATCTCACTTACACACACAAACACACACACACACACAATCCCGGTCCTTGGCACGGCAACCGGAACGGAACACAAATATGCGGAGAGCTGCCCGTCTCGGCTCCGGGGCCGCTGCTGTGGTGCCCCGGTCTCGGAGTTGGGGTTTGACGTCTCGGCCGGATTTCATCAACAATTATAAGAAAGCTCAAAGCAACAATGGCCAACAGGCATCATTTCACAGCAGACCAAAGTTAGATTCGGCTGCCGAGGCGACGGTGATTGGTGGCCCTTCACCTCTGCCTGAGGTTGAGTTGCCAGATATCCTAGAGACACCGACAAAGAATAAGAAGGTGACTATTGGCGAGATTTTGGAGAGGAGGAGGAGGGCGGGGAGGTTGGTGGCCCCGACGGCGGCGGGGTGTGATTCAGGGGTTTTCAAGGGGGATGTAAGTGCCACTCATGAACCGTTTTATTTATTGTCAAGCTGACATAGCTTCAACAGTCATCAGGAAAGCCGATGGCAAAGGATATGAGCCGTATGTCCCCCCCCTCCCCCCCCCCATCACCAACTTTGGAACATTTATTAACGTGAAGCAGATCATCTCTCCTACGAAGCTTCTATCCGCGAACCATGCAAGCTCAAACAAGCTGCCCGCCACCTCAAAACCCCTGGCATCATCTCACTCGGCGGTGGCCTTCCGTGCCCAGAGTACTTCCCCATCAACTCCATCTCCCTCTCCGTCCCAGATTACCTTCACAACCCAACTCTCTCGCCCCCAGAGGTCCACCCCGCCTTCCAAGACATCACCATCGGCAAATACGACACCCATCCCTCAGCCCCAGTCCAAAAAGAATACGACCTTTCCATCTCACTCAACTACGCCCAAGCACATGGCTCGGCCCAACTCATCCGCTTCGTAACCGAACACACGGAACTCGTCTCCAACCCCCCCTACGCCGACTGGAAAACCTGCCTCACCGTCGGCTCGACCGGTGCTTTAGAGCAAACCCTCCGCATGCTCTGCGACTCCTCCAGAAACGACTCCATCCTCACAGAAGAATTCTCTTTTGCCACGGCCTTGGAAACAGCCCACCCCTTGGGCATCCCCACCTTTGGCGTCCCCATCGACGACCAAGGCCTTATCCCCTCCGAACTAGACCACATCCTCTCAACATGGAACCCTTCCGAACGGGACAACAAGCGAAAACCACACGTCTTATACACGGTGCCATCCGGTCAGAACCCAACAGGAGCAACCCAAGGCCCAGAGCGAAGAAAGCAAATCTACGACATCTGCTCCAAGCACGATCTGGTGATCATCGAAGACGAACCATATTACTACCTCCAACTCCCGCCCACCATCACCCCAACCCCTACCCCTGCCCCTTCCAACACAACCGACTTCCTCGACTCCCTCCTCCCAACTTTGTTAAGCATGGACACGGACGGGCGAGTCATCAGAATGGACTCCTTCTCCAAAGTCCTAGTCCCCGGCTCAAGACTAGGCTGGCTCACCGCCTCAGACCAACTCGTCGAGCGCTTCCTCCGACACGCCGAAGTCGCCAACCAGGGACCCAGCGGGTTCTCTCAGGTCATTTTACATAAACTACTCGACGAGACGTGGGGTCACGAGGGGTATCTAAAATGGTTGATGGTGCTGCAGAGAGAGTACACCGAAAGAAGGAACACGCTCCTCAAGGCGTGCGAGGAGTATTTACCCAAAGAGGTGGTGAGTTGGGGTGTTGTGAGGGCGGGCATGTTTGTGAGTTGTTTTTCTTTTTTTTTTTTTTTTTTCTTTTTTTTTTGTTTTTGTTTTCTTACCCCCCTTTACCCTTGGTATAGTCGCTGATATATGACAGCAATGGCTCCACCTAGACCACACCCTCCATCCGGACTCGAGAACAAAATCTATTCTCGAGATTGAAGAAGACATTTTCGAGTCTTGTATCGACAAGGGAGTGCTCATCGCAAGGGGGAGTTGGTTTCGTGCCCAGCAGGAGGTGGCACCGACGGGGCTGTTCTTCAGGGTTACGTTTGCGGCTGCTACGCCGGGGAATATGACTGAGGCTATCAGGCGGTTGGGCGGGGCGGTGAGGGAGAGTTTCAGGCTCTAGTTTTTATTTAGTCTTGCTCCAAAAAAAAAAAAAGTGTTGGTGATGGTTCCCCCAAATATCCAAGATGGTTGTTTCTTTTCTTAACCTGGGTGGATATTAAGCCGCCTCATTGGCTTGTTTAAAGAGATATAATCCAATCCTCTCTTCAAGCAAAGCCCATGGGAGGCTTAAAGTCAGTCCATCTTGGTGAAGAAAAACATCTTAGGTTATGGGAGTTCATCATCACCACCTGACTGTCCTGTCTTAGGGCTATCTATCCCCCAGTTTAAATCTACCAAAAACAATTGCAATCAAGTTCAATGTCGTGAATTTTGAGAGTACGTTTTATTGCTTTATTGTATTGTATTCAATACACCGACCGAGCTATATACATTCCACCCATTTTTTCCCTTCCCCGGCACCAGCGAGGGATTGATTGTATCAGGAAATGGGGTTGTGGCAAATGATATCATCTGTGGTTCTCTGCCTTTTGATCCATCAATAAGATGGCTTTCTTTTATGGCCGAAATGATCGCACCAGGCAGGGCTCGTCGTATAGGTGAGTTCCTTCTGTTGAATCACCACCTCCAATAAGGAGAATTTAAACAATCCTGAGCCGATCAAAGTCGTTAACTCCAGATAGAAAACAAGAAGCGAGGCGGTGGGTTTCTCCCTTTCCCCTGACAAAAAGAGAACCATATACACACACACTTCTTTTCCATGTTGCCTTTATGTGTGTGTGTGTGTGTTGGTGTACCCCCGCTGATGTCTGTAAGCTATATACAAGGTTCTGTTTCCGTTCATGGCATGTTCTATATACAAGATTTCTTCTTGAGATTTTCATCAAGATAAAATTATTTGGGAACGATTTGTCCCTTTCATTAGGGTTGGTGTCATTTCATGCCATGCCATGTTGTTCTTCGCGTCCGAGATAATTGGTGTCGATGGGTCGAAGCGTGGATTGCGTCTCATGTTTTTGACAAGACGTCCACTGAAAAACTTTTGTTGTTGTTATTTGTTTGGGGTGCCGCTCGCTGTTGATGATGATGTTGATGATGTTGATGAAAAGAAAAACTGAAATGTTCCCTTTCCCTCAAAACGTATAATAAATGATCCCGCATGGCTGTGGTTCCCGCCCATGCTCTCTATGTAGAGGCAACACCGTAAATGAAAAAAAATGGGGGGAATGATATCGCTCAAGGGACAAGAAATCATGGCTACCTCCTATGCAACAGAAAAACGCTCGTCGTCGTACTCTAACACCGGAACCAGTTGTATAGGCAATATGGTGATATGTTCGGGTGTCGGACCCTATGTGCCATGTGCATGTACGTGTGCGGGATGGTGATGGTTGAGACGGCGAGAGAGGAAGGATATGACAAAGCCACCCAATCTATCGTGCAAGGAAGAGCCCGAGTACAGGAAAAGACCCGGCAAACTTCAGAAGGTGTGGGTTGGTGGGACAGCTTTTAGTACATCCCACAAATATGTCGATGATCGTGCCGTCCGTGAAGTGAAAGGGATGATAGGCCTCGGGGATGAAAGTGTTGCTGTGTCCTTGGCCTTGTGTTCAAGGTATCATTATTTGTATATCCATCCGGTTGATTCCAGCGGACGGTGTGGATTGCCAGGGTAGGTAAAACCGGCCCGGACCTGGCGTGAAGAATGTAGAAACGGAGAAGAAGCAAAGAAGGAAACCAAAGAGATAAACAAGCTGTGACTAAACAGAGCACGCGGCTGTTTATTGACGACCAAGCAAGAAGCGGGCCGTCTCTGACGCCTGGGTCTCAGTTTCTGTGTTCAAGTCACTCTCTTGGTCATGCTGAGTCCTGGGAAGAGTGGGCTCTGGCAAATCCCGGGCAAGTTCCTGCATCTCCTGGTTGTCAAAAAAGGCCTGGGTGTGAGGATCCCAGTGCTCCTGGCGTTGCGCTGGCATGCTGGAAAGAGAAATGTCTGAGCTCATTGTGCTTGTCCTCTGGGAATACCTGGAGGGTGGACCATGTCGTCCAAAGTACAATGGGTTTTGGCGGTTGGATTCAAACTGGGGCTGGCGCCTGTCCTGACTGGACATGGACTGGAAGGACCGCTCCGTTTCAGCTCTAATTGTGACGCCTGTAAAGGGATAGTCGGCTGATATTGACAAGTGTGCTGACGCGGTTGCCATGTGCTTGTTCATCATAAGAGTGACAAGACTCCAGGCTGTTACGAAGAGCGGAAGCCAAGGCACCAGGTCCTTCCTAGTAGGGCCTGCGGCAATGACAACAAGCAATAATAGGACCAAGGCAACTGGGGCCGTGGAAGGTCCAGATCTAGATGACTGTTAGAGAAAAAACACGGGCGGCGTAACAGTCGTGGACAAAAGTACCTAATGAACGGCTCTGTATAGATTGCGTGGAACGCAATAGCCGTGATGATGAACAGAATGAGTGTGCTGTGACTCTGTTAGTATCTTCTATCGTATGGCCTACACAGTTTTACTCACATGGTGCGGAAGGAGTTCCCTTCGCCGTTGGCCAAGGGGAAAAGAATAGATGTGCCAATCATGCCACCGCAGGACAAGATTTTGGCCTTACTATGAACATCTTGATCTCGCGCTCGTGGAGGCAGCTGCCCATGGGGAAAACCGGGGCGCTCCATCGTGCAGAAGTGGCAATAGGATGAGGGTTGAAAGCTCCTATGGCCTTTGCTGCCTAATGTCTGGCGAGATCGCGAGGTGGTGTAGAAAGAAAAGGGGCGATGTTGGGGCGAGTTGGTTGCAGTGTATACGCATGGATAGAATCCAGAGACGAGAAGGGGGGAAAAATGCTTGACGGCCTGAAGGGGAGGGCCTGGACTTTTTACCGCCCACCTACGAGGGGAGCTTAGTAGCGTATTCCAAATACCAAGCTCTGATAGCTAGCTCTACCTGTAGATGGCGCAGCTTCGCCTCACCACGTAGTCGAAGTGAATGTTGCAGATAAGTAAGGCCGCCAAAAGATGCGGGGGGAGGGGGGGGGGCCAATGGCAACAAATCCGACAAGAATGTATGGATGCACTTACATGCAAACTCGCTCAACTTCCTTGATATGAAGACGAAACCCACGCGGGCACACAAAAAGGGAGCGTTTCGGTACCTCTTTGAGCTTCTCTGAAGCGTCAGATAATTCGGTTCGCATGCTTGAGATGGTGCGCGGGGTGGTTCGCCTGGTGAGGCTCAAAATAATGGTGGGGGGCGATTGGCCCGTAGTCTCGGTGAGAGCTGTCTGCCTGGAGGTCAGCCTCGCCATGGTGAGGCATCTCTTCCTGCAGCATGTGGTCGCCTTGCTGCTCATGCACACGCGGCATCACGAAGAGGCCTCTGAACCAGAGCCCGCGCACTTCTCGCCTATCGTTACTGGATTGGAATAAGATTGAGGGACAAGAATGCAACCACTCGGGCGTGGATGCTGGTGCATGAGTCTGGTGAGCCGCACTTGGTGTGATGTCCGATGGATGCGAAGCATCAAATACCGGAAAGGCAGGGAACTGGATTTCAGGTAGCCCGTACGGCGCTTCAGCATTTGTTTGGCGAGGTCCAAGCCTTGTAGCAAGGTATCGATGATGCAGAAACCTCCGGTGTTCCTTTGGTATAATAGTCAAGAAGAACCCAGGCATTTGAGGTTGATTTTGGGGTTTTGTTCTGGGAGACCTCGTGCCAATTCCGAGAACAAGACCCATCAAAGTCCTCGGCACTTACCGATCTCAGAGTTCATTCTATTCCCAAGTTAGCCAATTGCTGTCTCCATGAGTTCAGAAGCATGCTGCCCTCTCCACCTACCGCAAACACCCACAGTCTTACTTCGGAACCCTGGGTGTTGGCCCTGGGCGATTGACACTGTCGAGATCTGCTTAGGCACTCTCTGTAGTGTTGTCACCTGGGAATACACCGTTCAAAACGATATCAATCGAGGATACAGCAGAGTCAGTCCAAGTCATCGCCAAGCCCAGCCTCTTGATCCCCAGCTAATCGACGTCCAGATCGACCGAGGGCAGCAGCAGCATGCAGACCAACCCACCACCACCACCGATGACTTCCTTTTTCATCCATCCCCGGGGCTGATGCTCTTCTCATGCCTGGTCTTTGGTTGCGCCGTGTCTTCGTTTACCCAGCGACGACAGAGCCAAGATCCTCTTCAACTATTTGTGTACACCACGCTTCTCGGTGCTGCAGCTCTTGTTGGATATGCACGTCGAGAGAGCGCCCACCTGATCCTCCTGGGGTACTTACCCTGGGCCACATGCGCGGCTATGACCCTAAGCATCTCAGGACATAGTCTGTACAGGTTGCTCAAGACTGGTTCTGGAGCAACCAAGGACGAAGAAAAGGCCCAACTTCTCGGTGGTTAAACTGCCGCCACAACGTTTTGCGTGACTGCTTGTTATAGCCCGGATTGCTATCAACGGTTGACTCGACAACATATTGTTTTTTGTCGGAGGAATTCGACTTTGCCAATTTGAAGGCATCGTCGCCGGTTTACGTTCCAGCCATGGCAGCAGAGCTTACCGCACACCTGCCCCCATTTACGTTTCACAACGCCAACCTCATCAGCCCAGTAATCATCTAGATGGACACACCGGTTAGCTTATTATGACTTATGAACTTTGTTAAAGATAGTACCTCGAGCTACGGGTTTCCCGAGCTGTCTTGTATATCAGTCAGTTATAACGCGCGCCCTTGAGGCTGCCGTTGGATATAGCATACATAGCCGTCGCCCCAGCGGGAGGTTGGTGGATGGGGACAGAAAAGAATTCAATAAACGTAAACAACAAAGATGTGAGTCCAAGTCTGGCAAGGAGAGATTGCATGGGTTTGGAATTGGACTTTCCTGTAGGATAAGCCGGTGGCGTGATCCGGGGTGCGTTGTATGTCTCGATCAGTTGTCAGCCGGAGGTTTGGTGCAAAGTTGCCGTGATTCCAATCTTCAATCCTCTTGAGAAATAGATGGTGCAGAATCTGCCCACAGTCACCTGACGGCTGCACTCCCCAGAAGGAGCAAACCATGCCCTCGAGGCAGGAGCAAAGCTACCTTACAAACGTCATCACATCACTGCCACTGGCACTATGTTATGAAACTGGTCAATAATTATGCATATTTATGTACTTCACCCGAGTGAAATGTCTACTCATCTACAAATCCCCCATACTGTCTATCCCGTCAATCATGTTAAAGCCCCAAACCCATGGTATGTTTCCCCTTTCCCGAACGCCATGCCCAAAATGCAAAAAGCCAAACCCGCTCATACTCAAAGCAACAAAACACCAGCACCCAGCGCCAACGGTGCCATCATCAAAGGCATCAACTTCCCACCTGCCTCGTTCTGCGGCGGTGCCCCAAGTGGTTCTGGAGGCGGCGCTTCTCCAGAGTTCGGTGTGTCCGCGGAACTTGAGCCACCCCCAGGACCAGAAACTGTACGAGTTGTCTCCGTAACAACAGTCGTAAAGGTCGTCGTCGTCAAAATATTCTCAGACCGAGAAGAAATTCCACCGTCCACAACCGATGGTGGCGACGAAGAGGAAGAATGGCCCAAGCAAGAGCACGGGATTGGGGGTGTCTACCATCACAAAGTTAGCCTTCCACTCCAAGACACCGAGAAGTGAAACCACTCTTCCCGAGCGCGCTCAGCTCTTCTATCAGGGGACAAAGAACGTTACTCACTCACAGTGCTACCCCCAACCGGCCTCAACTTCCCATCCGGCGTGATCCTCCACCCCTCCGGAATCGCCCCCTGCCCCCCCCTCCCCCCATCCGTCCCGGTAGGCTCCCAAGGCCACCCCGTCTGCGTAGCCGTATCCCCCTGCCCAATCCCCCCAACCGGGACAGTAGGACTCACATCTGTCGCCACCGGCGCCGCGCTCGCCGTAACCGTAATCCCCCCCGCCCCACCACTATTCCCATAAACCTTCCCCCCCTCCGACCTAATACTCTGCCACGTCCCACTATTATCCCCATAAGTATAACTCTTCCCCGTGCTATAATCCGTCACCACCGCACCTCTCACAACCATACTAAACGGCCCTCGAGAGTAATCCGTCGGGCCCCTAGCCCACTCCACCGTCCCAGGAGGATTCGTCGCGCTGTCCCCCCCAGACCAAGCCCCAAACTTAACCTGCATCGGCGTCTGAGGAAACTGCCCCTCCGCCTCATCATACCCCAACGTCCTGACCAACGTTCCCCCAACATACCATTGAATCCTCTGCGGCGTCCAGTCAATAATATAAGTGATAAACTCCCCCTGATTATTCGGCGCAGGGTTGAACTGCCCCCTGTTATACGTCGTCGTCTGCCCCTTTGAGAAGTAATTCGTCTGCACTTCACTGTCGTCTGCGCCTAGCCATTCGAAATCAATCTCGTCTAGCGTGTCCGACAGCAAAACTAGCGAGGAGACAATCCCGGCTCCGGGGGCGGCTTTCATCGTTACTTCCACCCTGCCAAACATGATGTAGAACAGCGAGGAGAGCTGGGGGGCTTCGCCGGGGCGGGAGACGGAGAAGGTCACGCCGTCGGAGGAGTAGGAAGGGGTGCCGCCGGAGGCGATGAAGGAGTCGACCGAGCCGCGGCGGAAGTCGACGTTGATTGTCATGCCGAGGGCTGTGTTGGCGGGGCAGGTTGCTAAAGGGTTGTTAATGAGGTTGTTTTGGAGGAGATCATAGTGGGAAGAGACTTGCTGTGTAATGGGTTACAATCACTCCATGTCTGTGCCAAAACCCCAGTTACCAGCGCGGCGGAGGCTGTAAGCGCTGTCTTCCATCGTTTGGAGAACATCATCTTATGTTGTTATCTGCCGGTCTCAGCCGGATCACCCGTCGAAGATGTCGTCAAAATGTAAGGGATAACAATCCACTGGGAGCAAACAGAAAAGAACGAGGTAGTCGAGTCCCGTCAAAAGTATTTCTTGCTGTCTTCTCCCCAACAATGGAATTATAGAAATTATCCGCTTATAGTGAACATCAACAAAAAAAGAGGCGGGAAGAGAGCAACCTGCAGCTCTCCCCAAAACCAGGCCACTCCCTCGGTTTTATCCATCACCCCCACCACCACCACCAACAACCTCCCAAGGAAAGAAACACATCATCCCAACCACCCTCCAATTGTCGTCATCAGTCTCGTCCCAGCACCAAAAAGATAGGGTCCAGCTCAGCAGGGATTGCGGCGCGTCCGCTCGTCTAGTTTTCAGAGGAGGTTGGGAATGTGGATCGAAACTCGGCGAGAAAAGTTGGCGGGTCGCCGGGCACAGAATCGCCCGCCGTGCCCGCCAAGCCATTCATCGGGTGGCTGGTGTGGGCGAGGTCTTGGCGAAACCCACCTTATGCAATCGCCAACGGTCAAACAAGCAAGATCTCGGTACGAGCAACCCAAGCACGACTGGAATCTGTTCTGCTGTCATCAGGCATGGAATCCTTGGCAGAGAATGAAACAATGACTTCACTGAATTCCTGATGTTCAAGCAAGAAACCGCTGCATCGCATCATGATATAATTCAACGCTTCTTCATGCTAACTGTCTGTGGTGTTTTACTCCTTTGGGATCCTTATAGGACATCCATCCCCTCTCTCTTTTTTCACCTCTTTCCTCTGAACTCAATTTTGCCCCCATAAACCAACGCCAGTCGCCCCAGACCAGATTGCAAAGTGGGAAACGTCGAAACTGCGCCTCGCCTCAATTGGCGGAAGCCCGCCGTGTAGCCAAGGGGCCAATATGTGGGTAGCCGGACCGTGGTCGTCTGGAATGCAATGCGTGAATATCGTAAAAGGTGGCTTGCAGCGAAGGTTGGCCAAGATATATAGTATACAGCATTAGAATAGATAGATAAAAGGAGCTGATCTTATACGTGTGCTCAGAACTCCCACGTGTCGTCGTCGCCGACCGACTCAATCGCCCACTTGAACTTGTCGCGTAGCGTCTTGGAGAAGAACTTCTCAATAGGAACGTTGAACTTCTTGGCGAAAACGACTGTGAGACGGGGGTCGATGTAGTTCTGGAAGGGACCAGGTTAGTACGAAACATCGGAAACAAGACCATTGCGACAAAACTCACGATCTTGGATGTGCCCAGGGCCACCTCCTTGTTGCCCTCACGATCGGCACATTGCAGTTCGAGCGTCTTGATGCGCTCATCAAACTTGCTGACGGCCGCCTCAAGCTTCTCGACGGCGGGGCCCTTGCCCTCGGCCTCCACCTTCTTGGTCTTGTTCTCCTTCTTGTACTTGGCTTCGAGCTCCGCAGCCACCTTGAGGCGCTCCTTGAGCTCCTTTTCGTCCAACTCAGCTTCGCCATCGGCAACGCGCTTCTCGTTGTCCTTCTCAAACTTCTTCTGGATCTTGGTCCTCTGCTCCTCCACAAGGAACTTCTGGTGTTCCAAGAGCCACTCCTGGGTAATGTCCTCGTCGAGTGCAAAGTACTCGGCACCCTTCTTCTTCTTAAGCTTGGGATCGAGATCAAGCATCATCATCTTGGTGCGCCACTTCTGATACTTGAGGCCCTTGATGCGGTCTGCAAGCTTCTCCATTTGCGCCTCGTGGGCTGCGCCAACCGTACGCTTGTGATTGCAAATCACAGCCACCTCACGGTTGCAATCGTTGTACAGCTTGATCTTCTCAGCCATGGTCCTGTTTTCGACCGAGAGAGATTGAAGAAGTGTTGACATCGTGTGGGAGGCATTGTAGGTACGGAACACCTTTGCTGTGAGGCCGGGCATGTAGTTGGAGAGATGCTTGTTGAGTTGAGAGGTCTGCCAGATGCGTTAGTGACTAGCTGCGGGCCCTTCTCAAAAGCGATCAAAACTTACTGTGAGCCTGTCAAAAATGTCATCACCATCCGCCTTTGGAGGCTTCTTGAACAGCTTCAAGTTTTTGAAGACCTGCCGTTCCACCGTGAACTCGTTGTAGAAGCGGATACTGTCTTTCCCCAGGAAGTCAAAAATAACCGTGTTGGGCTCCCTGAGCGTAACGTGTTCGAACTTGAGCGAACAGCAGCCTACCGTCTCGGCCTCGTTTTCGGTGTCCTTCTCATTGCCAGCTCTGAGCGCAAACTTGTCAATGAGATACATGGCGGTGGCGCGTTGTCGTTCAGCCATAATCTCGGACTTGAGCTCAGCGGTATAGTCGGCTCGGATCCTCGCAATATGCTTGTTGAGCTCGCGAGCCTTCTCAAACTTCTTGTAGTCGGCTTGGCCCTTGACGGTACTGTTGGCAGCCAGCATCACATACTTGTAATTGCCGTTGACGTTCTCCTGCCACATGGCGAGCCATGTCGCCTTGTTATCGTGTTGCACAGCCTTCCACTTGTGTCCGGCCGGCGGATCTGGGACCTTGGCCTCCTTGCCGATGTTGATCGTGACTTGCTCAGGCATGACACGCTTCTTGACAGTGCCGGTTTTGGGATGCTCACCACGGCCACGGAAAAGTCCAGGCGGTTCGACGCGGAAGTTGCCCACCTTTTCTTTCCGGCCATCCCACTTGCAGTACATGTAGGGCGCCTCGAACTTGTCCTTCTCAGCCTTTTCCGCCTTCTTCTCAGCAGCCGGGCGAGCCTTTTTCGCTTCGCTGAGACCCTTGTAGTACTCAAAGATCTTGGTGAAGTCGAGCTTGGCGAACTCTTTGATGTCAACAGGCTTGCCATTCTGGTCTTTGGCACCACCGGTCTCCTTGAGAACATCCCTGAAATCTTTAAAGAAGTTCTTCTGGAAGGTGGGATTCTCGACGTTCTGGGTGGAATGAAGCATCGCACCGAAAAATGTCGCCACCTCCTCGGCATCCACATGCAAATTGACCGGCGTGCCGTCATATATGAGCTTGACATCCTTGGGGAGAGGCTCGTAGGCGGGCGGGAAGAGGACACCATTGTGCTCCAAGGTGGTCCACTTGATGGAATCGTCCTCTTTCTTTGGCGCGTCCCACCACCGATACTCCTCCTCTTCCTCTTCGTCAGCAGCACTGTTGGCCACCGATTCCTCCTTGACCAACCTGCCCTTTTTGGCAGGAGCAGCAGCGGCCTTGACCTTGGCTTTGGCAGGAGCCTCCTTCTTCACCTTCTTGGCGATGGGGGCATCCGAATCCGAATCCAACTCCTCTTTCTTGATGCCGTTGGTCTTTTTCGCGGCTGAGACACCATTTGATTGACGCTTCTTGGGCTTAGCCAGCGGCTCGTCATCCGACTCGTCTTTGATCGCCTTCTTCGCAGCCGGCTTCTTCTTGCCAGCAGACTTCTCAATCGCCGCCTTCCTCTGAGCGATCTTGGTTCCAAGAGGCTGATCATCATCAGAGGAATCAACCATGGCGGTGTTCTTGATGGAAGGAGGCAACCTGGCGCCATTCTTCTTTCTCGCAATTGGCTCATCGTCACTATCGGAGTCTTCTTGCTTGTGTTTGGACTTTTGACGCTTGGCCTGGGAGATGGTAAGCTAAAGGAGTTGTACACATGATAACCGAGATGACCTACCAGAGGCGCGCCATCGTCACTGTCCGACTCGTCCTTGTAACTGACCGTCTGACCAACAGAGCTGCGCGCTTTCCGCTTGGGGCCTCCGTTGGGTGTGGTGTCGATGTCCATCGCGTTGTCTTCCACAGGGCCGTTGCGAATCGAGACGTTTGGGGGCGCCGGACGGGCCCTGGAAGCGAGTTTATCCATCTTGCGGTCGGTGGCTGGTGAGATCTTGGGAGCGGACTCTGATGGTGAGAATGTCAGTGAGGTTGCTTCTTGCCGTAGTTGTGCTTCGATTGCGCGTCAAGCAACAATAGCATTCAACTGCACGAGGCCTGCAAGAAGGCAGGCGAGTGCAAGCAGTCGAAAGCTCGCGGTGAGGACTGTGCCACGTCAACCTGGCACGAATACCAGGGCGTGTCACAGTGCATACCTGAAGGGGCGAAAAATTGGTGTTGCAGAGCGAGAGAATATCTCTTCTCTGGCACCGAGTAGTTAAACTTACTGTGACCGTTCGTGCCTGCCAAAGGCCTGTCATCGTCAGAACTGTCGGAAGCCATGATCAAGTTTGATTGCCGAGTTTTGATTGATATTAAATCGATCGGTCAACAAGACGAAGCGGAGTTGGCTGGCGAGGAAGGTGCGAAGCGGCGCAGTCGTCAAAGACGGTAGGCGTAGTCTGGAAAATGGGCGATTCGCAAAAAGCAAAACTGGCCGAGTCCTGTAAGAAAGGCCGGCTCTCGGAAGGGGAAGGAATGTTGCTCGGCTCCTGAAGGGAAAGTCGGGGGTTTTTGGATGAGGGAAAGACGCGCAGTCGACGGCCTCTGGTCTATAGGGCAAGGCAATGCATGAGACAGAGAACGTGTGAGGTGAGAAGGAAGAACCAGGCAGGGGAAAAAAGAGGGATTCCACGAATCCAAGCAGAGCTGGGGCGACAGGACGAGGTTAAAGATAATTATGGGCCACGGGGGGATCCACACTTGGCCAGCCTTGGTAAGGTAGCCTTCTTCGCAGACACGCAGCTCAAGTTTCGTAGCGTGAAGAGAAAAGCAAGCCATGACTAAGCTAGTACCATCTTTGCTGGTGGGGCCCTGAAGAGAGCATCCAACACTGGAATTCCGGTCTCTGCCAGCTGTCAAACACTGGCAGGCCAGCCTCTGTGGCGCCCCGCCCACTGCCGGGAACCCTGGAAACACGGAAAGACAAGCCACAACAGGCTGAGAGGGCGGACGGGAGGCACGAACAGGAAGCGGGATGGGGTGTGGTCCGTGTGGAGCCGAAGCTCAGCAAACCTCTCACGCCAATTGCACCTCCGATCGATTGAGCCACAACCTCCCGCTGCTGCTGCTCAATTGACGCCAGCACATTTATCGTGGTCAACCGGGGCCACAGCCAGCCAGCAGAGAACTATACCCAGATCCTTTCGCCATGCTGTCAAGAGCTGCCCGTCCGGCTTTGAGAGCCGGCGCTGCCGCCTCCTCCCGGTATGTTGCAAATGCCTTTCCCTGGACTTTTTCGTCATGCCCCGAGCTCCCTAGCAAAAGCCGTCGAGAGGCCCGAGCAGCACCGACAGCACAACAACACACGATATATTTCGGTCTGGTGGAGAGAGAGCATCTCCGGGTTGGGGAAGATGGCATAGATGAAGACGGAAAGAAAAGAGGACAATGCAGCAAGAACACAAAATACTAACCCACGGTTGCGACATGCAGGGCTGCTGCTCCGGCCGCCACCTTCGCTACCCTCCGTGAAATCGAGGGCCGCCTCAAGTCGATTCGCAACATCGAGAAGATCACCAAGACGATGAAGATCGTTGCCTCGACCAAGCTCAACCGTGCCCAGCGTGCCATGACTGAGTCGCGCAGCTACGGCGAGACCAGCAACAAGGTCTACCAGTCGGCCGAGACAAAGCCCCTCGAGGGCGAGGGCAAGAAGAAGCTCGTCGTCGTCTGCAGCTCCGACAAGGGTCTTTGCGGTGGTGTTCACTCTGGTCTTGCCCGCTTCATCCGCCGAAGGGCTGCCACCGAGGGGGACAACTTCGACCTCGTCATCCTCGGCGAGAAGGCCAAGGCCCAGCTCTCCCGTACGCATGCTAAGAACATCGTCCTGAACTTCTCTGGTGTTGGCAAGGACGTCCCCACCTTCACCGAGGCTCAGTCCATCGTCGACCAGATCGTCCAGCTCCAAGGCGACTACTCCGAGGTTGAGATTCTCTACAACAAGTTCATCAACGCCACCAGCTACGAGCCCACCATCATTGAGGGATTTTCCGAGGAGGCCTTTGCCAACTCCCGTGCGTAGACCTTGTCGCGATGCATGAATGTCTTGATGAACCTCTGGCTAATTTTTGCTGTAATAGCCAACTTTGCCGCTTTCGAGGTCGAGGAGGGTGTCCTTCCCAACCTCCGCGAGTACACCCTTGCCAACTCGCTCTACTGGGCTCTTGCTGAGGGTCACGCTTGCGAGATCTCTGCCCGCCGCAACGCCATGGATGTAAGTTTTTGTTTTACTCAAACGAGTTTCATGAACTGGTATCTGACCCACCCGTCACAGAACGCTTCCAAGAACGCTGGTGAGATGATCAGCAAGTACCAGATTCTCTTCAACCGCACCCGCCAGGCCGTCATTACCGGCGAGTTGGTTGAAATTATCACTGGTGCCACCGCCTCTGCGGACATGTAAATTGCCGTTTAGTGTCAAAAAAGCGGTTCTTTGCGTGATAGAAGCTCGCCTTTTTCTTCCCATCATCAACCATACACTGAGAGTGAGCAGGAAAAAGAGATGTGGGGCAAGGGAAGGCAGTTGTATTCCCTTTGTATAAACTAGTTCTGAGAGAGTCTCACTTGACGTATCGCATCGTGCGAGCACTGCCGCTGGCCTCCTGTGTACCAACCAACAATCCACCCCTAAAACGTAGTCTTTTGCTATGTGTCAGCTGGGCTTTATCGCTCGCTTGCGCTGTTGTTGTGTGCCGTCTATAAGCTTTCCAAGAGCCTACCACTTGGGGAGGAATAGTATAATCCCTGGTAAGTACTGCTACCTGTTGCCCCTTTTCTAGGTGTGCATGGGCCAAGCGTAAACTTGATCTGGAGCACCATCCATGGACTTGCTTGCTCTGAAACTTACGTGATAACAGACAAAAACGATCAACAAAACCAGTATATTTGTGTTGCCTGACACACCTCCAAGGTTATTGCTCCTCATCCTGATCCCAAACATAGCTTCTCTTGAACCATCCCCCAAAAGCTAGGTAATGAATAGGTTCCCTTGCTCCAGCATCTCTTTCGCCAGTAAACCGCCCAGACCTTAAATGGGAACAATATTCGGACCCATAGCACTATATCTCACTTTGTTAGCCATCCCAGTCACGCTCACCACCACAACAACATCAAAGAGAGCAACCCACCTAACCCCCCCATCAACAACCAAACTGGCCCCCGTGACATAACTCGAAAACCCACTCGCGAGAAACCCAACCACCCTCGCGATCTCCCTAGGTTTCGCAGCCCTCCCAAGCGGCACATCATCCCTCTCCTCCCCCCCTTCCCCGACAAAACCAACGCAAACCGCGTTCCCCCTCACCCCCGTCCCCTTCAGCACCCCAACCCCCCCTTTCACAACCCCCAAAACCGCACCCCGTACCATCTCGTACTCCACCCCGCCTCCCTTTTCCCCTTCACCACCAATAACAGTGATGATACTCCCGTATTTTTGCGTTTTCCTCACAGCGTTCGGGTAGCCCCCCTTTTGGGGTGATAACTTGCCCATTGCTGCGGGGGCGTGCTTCAACGCGAAGAATGGGCCGAGGGCGTGGGTTTCGAAGAGGGAGTGTAAAATGGGGGTTGTAGTGGAAAAGATTGAGGGCGGGGGGGAGGAGGGGAGGGGGATGGGAGAGCAGATCCAGATGTCTAGGCGGCCGAAGGAGGCGAGGATCTCGTCGATTAGGGCGAGGGTTTCGTGTTCTATTGCTGGGGAGGGAGGGGAGGTGGGGTAAGGGATTATCTTTGTGAGGTGGTGGGAGGGGGAAGGGGAGGGGAGGGAGGTGGATTGGGCGGTTGTGGTGGTGTTAGAGGAAGGGGGGTGGTCGCATGCTAGGTACGGGGGTTAGTTATCGGGAGAAAGGGGGGGGGAAAGGGGGGGAGTTACCGTAGATGGCTGCCGCTCCGTGGGCTGGGGATGGAGAAAGAGTGGTTAGTACATGGTTGTGGATTATCTGATAGGAATATTGAGAGGGATATTTTGCTTACCGGCTAACTCTTGGATGATGGCTTGTCCTATGGGGTGGGAGGCGCCGGTTACTACGCAGACGAAGCCGTACTTTTGTTGGTGATCTGATTAGTTTCCGAGGTCATATTCCACGTTCAATGAACAAAAGAAAGGGAGGAGGAACATACAAGCTTTCCATCCTCACGATAGGGGCTGAATTCGTCTGTCGAGTCCATGGCGCTGATGTAAACTTTACAAAAACAAAAACAAATCAAGAAGGCAATTGGAAATAGAAGAGCCTGGGAGAGGCAGTCTGTATATAGCTCAGGTAAAAAGGTTCCAGGCCTTATAACCCTCAGCGGAAATGCAGCAATCCTGTTCTGCTCCTCTGCCTTTATCTTCAGCACTTACATCAGGGTCCAATGAGACCTGTCGGTTGTGGTAGCGATCTCTGCCGGCAGGATATCGCTTTCTCCGAGGACACCATGGAGGGGAAGCTGGCGAGAGATAAGAGCTTGTTTGAGCTTAAGGTGGGGGGTTGCCGCGACTATACCGGTGCGAAAAGTGACGTAAATGAGGGTTTGGCAGTTGATGGACTAAAGTAGTAAACTTACATTGAAGACTGAAATGAAGAAAGTTGTTGAAACTAATTAGTTGATCAGGATGGTTAATTCTTCATGAACTTTCAATACCGACAAGCAAACCTCAATGGACGCACTTGGCATGAAAGTGGCACACCATCTTGGCCAAAAGAATATCTTTTATATGTGTGGAATATTTATAAAAACAAGATGCGCGCTCGCTCGCTTGCTATATAAGAATGAGTTGGATGTATGTCGACCTCAAAGCCCAATCCCGAAAAAAAAAAAAAAAAGGAAAAAGAAGAAAAAAAAGTATATCCAAGAAAAAACCACCTCAAACCCCCCCATATTGTCAAGTCATGAACAAGAATCGAAATCTCTAACGGTCTAAAGCCTGATTATGGCACTGTTCATCGTGTTAGCATACCCCAAACACATGTCTTCAGAAGCAAGGTAGACTCACCATATGCCAATAAACCCCCTTCTTCCTCAACAACTCATTGTGATTCCCCTTCTCCAACACCTTCCCCTCTCCCAACACATAAATCACATCCGCCCCCTGAATCGTCGCCAACCGATGCGCCACCGCCACCGTCGTCCTCCCCTTGGCAACCCTCTCAAACGCCTTCTGGACCAACTTCTCGCTCTCCGAATCCAACGAACTAGTCGCCTCATCCAACAACAACACCCTCGGATTCCTAATCAACGCCCTCGCGATACTCAACCTCTGCTTCTGCCCTCCCGACAGACTAACACCCCTGCTCCCAATATTCGTGTTATACCCCTCAGGCAAACTCATAATGAACTCATGTATACTCGCGTCCTTGCAGCAATTATGCAGCTCCTCCTCACTGACCTGTTCCGGGTCCACACCCAGGAGAATATTCTCCCTAATCGTCCCGTGGAAAAGCGACGGCTCCTGCGCCACAAGCGACAACAACTTCCGGTACTCAAAAACATTAACCTCGGAGATATCCTTCCCGTTAAACAAAATCTGCCCCTTATCCACATCATAAAACCGCTCCAGCAACGAAACAATCGACGTCTTCCCCGACCCAGACGCACCAACAAGAGCGGCAAACTGGCCCTTCTCAATCGTGATGTTCAAACCCCGAAAGATGGAAACGTCTCTCGTGGGATACTTGAAGAAAACATCCCTCAACTCAATAGCAATTCCCCCCTCCGTGTCGGGAATCTGCTCCGCCGCGGAGATGGAATCCTTAATCTTGCTATCCCTCGCCTGCAAAATCCTGTTCGCCGCAGCAGCAGCCTGCGCAGCGTTGGGTCCGAAGGAAAGCCACTGACCGGCCGACTCAGCACCCTGGATCATGGCCATGTAGGTAACCAAAAAGGCGATGACGTCGTATTCCCTTGCGGCGAGGAGACGGCCGCCGTACCAGAGGATGAGAGCGGTGCAGCCCAGCCCGACAGAGTCAGCATAGGCAAAGATGAAGGTTGTCCAGCGAGCCTTTTTGTACGCGCCGGTTACGTGCCCGTTGAGGAGGTTGGAATACCGGTTGCAGATGCTGTCTTCCATGACGAGAGCACTGACAGTGCGGAAGGCGGAAATGGACTCGGCGCCAAACTTGGACGACTCCTGGAAGACGGCTTCGTTCATGGCGTTGAATTGGAGCTCGTAACGGATGCGGTAGTACCCCGCCAGCAAACCCATAGGGACGGTGACGCAGGTGGCTACCAGGGCGAGTTTCCAGCCAAAAGCGAAGGAGATGGCAAGGGCGCCGATCAGGGAGAAGACGCCGATGAGCATCATCATGATGTTGATGCCGAGCATTTCTTTCAAGGCCTGAGGGTCAGACGATAACCGGGCGGTGAGCTGGCCAGTGGCATTGTCGTCTTTGTCAAAGTAGGATGTGGGTTGGAAGAGGATTGATTCAAAGTACTCTTGCTTGTAAGCAGCCGAGATGAAGCCTTCGACGCTGGTTGAGACGTAGGTTGTGAGGAAGTAGCTGAAGCCCACGCCGGCAGCGAGGGCAGCCCACATCTTGGACCAGAATGTGGCTCCTTCCAGCAGATTGAGGGGGTCTTGGAAGACGCCGACGACTTGAGCGAAGAGGTAAGCTTGAATGGGAATAGCAGAGGCCGCTCCCATGGCACCGATGAGGGCGATGATGTAGAAGGGAAACCTGCTCTTCTGCTCTGACAGGAGCTTGCCAAAACCATTGATGAGGTTGCGATCCTTCCAAACGGGAACACTCTTCTTGGTGCCGTCCTTTTCTGAGATTGCGGCGCTCTTCTCCCTCGTCAGAACGGCAGCGATATCTTCCTCCTGGAGGTTATCCTCGCCAGTGTCCTCACCAAGCGACAGCTTCTGGGCGTGAACAAGACCGTAGTAGACACCGAGCTCGTTGGCAAGAAGACCGTCATGGGTACCTTCTTCAGCGACCTTTCCGTTCTGCAAGACAACAATGCGATCTGCGTTCTTGATGGTAGACAGCCGATGGGCAATAGTGATGGTGGTGCGGCCCTTGGAGGCTCTCTCGAGCGCAGCCTGAACGATGCGCTCTCCGCGAACATCAATGGCAGAGGTAGCCTCGTCCAGAATCAGAATCTTGGGCTTCTTGATGATACTCCGGGCAATAGCAATGCGCTGTCTCTGCCCACCGCTCAACTTGGCACCGGAATCTCCAACCTGGGTCTCATAACCATCCGGCAACCGGTCGATAAACTCGTCAGCAAAACTCTCAGCACAAGCCTCCTTGACCAACTTCATCTTCTCTTCCTTGGACGCATTCTCATGCTCAGTCCCAATAAGCCCAGTAGCGACATTTTCAAAGATGGTATTATTGAACAGGAAGGGCTCCTGCTGAACAAGACCAATCTGCGATCTCCACCACTTGATGTCAATATCCCCCAACTCCTTCCCGCAAGTCGAAATACTCCCGCTCAGCTCAACAGGAGGACCAACATCCTCAGCATCAATAGGCGCCGGTTCATCCTCCTCCTCATCCTCACTCTTCTCAACAACCTTCCCCTCCTTCCTCTTCTTCTCCTTCTCCTTCTCCTTCTTCTCCTTCGCCGGATCCTTCGCCACAGCCTTGGCAATAACATACTGATCATGAAGCGTATACCACCCCTCAATCAGCCCCACAATCGTGCTCTTCCCCGACCCCGAAGGCCCAACAATAGCCGTGTTCATATTCGCCGCAATCCTCAAGTTAAGCCCATCCAGCACCTTTTTTGACGGCCGACTCGGGTAAGCAAACACCACGTCCTCAAAAACAATATCCTGATCCGCAGTCACATCCGGCTCCTTGAGCGTTCCCATCTTCGGCTTTGGCGCATCGATAACAGCAAAAAACTCGGCAGCAGCAACCATAGCCTTTGAAACCGCAATAAGCGGGGTGGAGATGCGCTCGAGAGAGATGACCATCATCATCACAGATGTGAGCACAATGATGATCGTCCCAATGTTGTCGATCCGTCCCTCCACCACAGACTTCATCCCGTACCAGAAAGCCAAAGCAAAAGAACCGTACAGGCCAAAGAATATGCCGCCAAACTGGATCGAGAAGAAGGGAGAGGAAAACTGGGCGGCTTGTCTCGCCTTCTTGACCCATTCGGCGTACTTCTTCGCCATGCGAGACTCTGCGCCGCAGGAACTGATCATTCTGATGGCGCTGAAGGACTCTGTCGCGACAGATGTGCCCTTTGCCTCGGCCTTGGTGAGCCTTGTTTGACCTTTGAGAATAAAAGGGAGCATGGTGCCGATGACCAAAGCAATGAATAGAATGACGGAGGATGTAACGAGAGCGAGGGCCCAATCGTAAGTAAAAGCGACGATGATGGCGGTGGTGATGGTGGAAGAAAACTCGAGGAAGGTGCCCAGCTTCTCTGAGATACCGAGCTGCAGCGTGTTGGATGTTCCGGTGATGGTGCTGGCTGCGGCTCCAGAGGGCATCGAGTCAAGCACATGAATCGTTTGGCCAAAGAGAGATCTCATGTAATGCAATCTGATAGCGGCAGACATGCGGATACCGATGAGACGGAAGCAGAACTTGTTGATGTAGTTGAGGCCGAAGCGGGCGATGAACAGACCAAAGATGTACAGCGCCATCTTGTTGGTTTGTGCCTCGAAATCCGACTGTGACTGAGCAGCGGGGGTGAAGTAGTTGTTAAAGTCGCCAATCAGTCTTCCAAAGACAATGTTCATGAGCGGCATCGTGGTACCAGCGCCGATACTAGCCACGCCAGCGGCCACCATCATGGCAAAGTCCCATTTTGTCGCATAGGTGAAGACCCGTAGGTAGTCCTTGAAAGTAGCCTCTCTTTCAGGGCGCGCCTGAGGGTCCTTGGGTGGTGGTGTCACAGCAGGCGCATCGTTCTTTTCGTTGGTGGCATGATCGAGAGAGTCCGGTTTGTTGTTTTCAGAAACTTGGGTGGGATCTGATTTCCCTATACTCTCTACCTCACTTGCCATTTTGAATGGACTATGAGAAGAGGTTTGGACTGGCTAATACCAATCAAGAGAGCATTGGGGTGGTCAGAAAAGGGGTAAGGGGCTTTGTGGAGCCGCGTGTTGTTCTTGATGTCGTCCAAAAGGGAAACAAACAACAAGAGAGAGGCTGTGCCTTATAAGTGTTAAGCAGATATCTGTCAAAGACTCTGTAGGTCCTATGCGGGTAAAGGACACAACAAGCTTGGTCCTAGAAGATACGGAAAACGAACAGATCTGAAGCCCGAGTGCTCAAGGGAGGTATATTGACTGCCTGCGTTGTATCGGAGCTCCTGCTGTGGCAGCTTTGGGGAACAAACGAATGAGCGACAAGGAATTGTTTGTAGGACTGGATCCACACGCGTACGTAAGTGAGAGCCTGAGCAACGAGGAATTGCGTAAGGGGTAAGTCGTCGCAAGGTTGTCAGCAAGGCGTTCTAATCAAGCGCTATTGCTGCCTCGAAGGGAGCGCAGGCCTCTGTTTTGAACTTCGTGTCGGTCCAGATGGGAACTTTCAAAAGAGCAAACGAAGCAGGCCAGAAGCAAGCCCAGGTCCCCTTGGCTTCTTGGCCACTATCCATCATCCCAGCTCTTGATGCCAAGAGGCAGCATTCGTTCCCCTGTCACCCCCGTTCGCGCCATGCTTACGGCGCCCGTCTCCGGGCGATTAAGCGGTTGCTACCACGCTGCCAGTGTGTCAGTCTGGACTTTCAGCCGTCTTACCCCGATTTCTCCCCGCAATTCGATGTCCAGAATGCGATCGAAAACCCCATGGATTTTGTCGAGATCGGACAAGACTCGGATATACTCAACAGTGCAACATCAACAGTTTGTAGATACCATCTACCGCCATAAAAGTCGGTGTTGTCCATTGTATACCGGACCGTCTATGCCGTATCCACCGTATTCCAGGGGTTTTTGGCGACGAGCCTCTTTTGGCAAGCCTTCTCCGGCACTTTCAGATCCACTGCAAGGATTCACCTAAAAAAAAATTAAAAAAGGTGGTTCAAACATGGAGGAGATTGGCTGTTCCAGACCGATGCAGAGGCGGCGGCGGACTGCTGAGTCAATTGCGAAATACGGGAACCAGTCCAGTGGTGGTGCTCTTCTGCAGTATAAATCCCACTGTCACGGGATGCGATCTGGCGGTGCACAGGGCGATCTTTAACTCGACACTTCTCTTCATCTTTTGACAGAAGGGGTAAAAGTCCGTTCAGACGATGTCAACTTGTCCAACATCGGATGCGGCTACCGAAACCTTATAATCCCTTGGGTCGGTCCAGGATACAGTGGCCGCGAAAATGAATCACACACTCTCAACTTAGTTGAGCAGTAGAGTCACTGTGTAACTTGTTAGTAGAGTCACCTCGACGACCAAAGATATCCGATGGAACCGAGTATACGTTCTACAGCAGAGCCTCATACTGTTATGTTGACCGCCATCTCGATGTGGCGGTGATTGTCCCTCGTACATGTCGGTTCTGAATATGCTGAGTCCTAGAAGCACAACTGTGTTCAGTAGACCTGTCATTAGCGGCGGCTACGGAACGTTTGCTAGATCGGAGCCGGTTTCTTTTCTGACGTTCCTGAAGTTTATTCCCAGTCTGAGAATCAGGACCGAATATGATGAGAAAGTGGTGGCAGGTATGAGGATGTGGGGATCGTGGTGTGAGTCGTCTGGAGTCTTGTAGAGTCTTGTAGAGTCTTGAAAGGTATGGGCTTCTCAAGAGTCCCTCCTGGAAGAGGTCTTCTAGGGCAAACAAGTCCGTGTTAGCGAGTAAATTGAGAATATACAATTGGATGCGCACAATCAAGCGGGCATCTTGGAGGAAATCTTCATCTCAATATCTTGTCAAAGTCGTTTTATATGGCAAAGGAAAAATATGGCGGGGTTATTTTCCAAGTGGGACTTTCTCCAAAAGCCGGGCACCAATTGACAGCCGCTAATACGTCCCGGCGCCCGCTCTTGCTTCACATCCATTTGGAACAGCCAATGAGATGGCTTCCGGATTCTTAGTCAGGCATCAGCCTTGCAGCTGTTGCAGAAGGTTTTCCTGTCAACCTGCGACAAGGCGAGGCACAATCGAGTCACCCCGCAGCGCTCGAATTCCCACCGGCACATTTTGAATGCAGAGCTCGTGGATACTTGCCATCCGGTCTGTTCGACCATCACGACGACTGGCCCCGACATTGACCTTCCGCCCAACCTGCCTCTCCGCTCCCGCTTCCAGACGGTGCTTCCACATCTCGTCACCGAGACCCCAGGACATCAACCCCGCTATCGAAGACATGGCGCCAAAGGCCCCCAAGTTCGAGATCAAGTACGGCACCTCCTATGCTTTTTCTGGTGCTACATCCTCGACCCTGAACATGTGAGCTAATCAATGCCATGATAGGACCCCTAAGGGCACCAGAGACTGTGCGTCAATCTCGAACTCGGCCGAGTATCTTTCTCGATATTGGCTTATACTAATGCGCTTCTGCAGGGTCCGGCGCGGACATGGTCCTGAGGGAGAAGATCTTCAACACCATCACCAACGTCTTCAGTATGTAATGGACGAACAAGCATGCCAAGGACAAGAGAAAGGGCTGACTGTGCAAAAGAGCGCCACGGCGGTGTAACAATCGACACTCCTGTTTTTGAGTTGAAGGGTATGCGAGCCTTGTTGACATGGGCGCTGGCGCATTGACTAACAATTATCCCTAGAGATTCTTGCCGGTACGAAACGGCGATATCGATGACAGAAACCGAGGATCTATGACTGACTAGGAAACCGCATCCAACAGGGAAATATGGAGAGGATAGCAAGCTCATTGTTCGTCAGCCTCACCTCATGTCTCATTAGGGAACAAGGCATAACTAACACGAGATATACTGCAGTATGACCTTGCCGATCAGGGCGGCGAGCTCTGCAGTTTGAGATACGACTTGACCGTCCCGTTCGCTCGGTTCCTGGCGATGAACAAGGACATTTCACAGATCAAGCGTTATCACATTGCGAAGGTCTACCGAAGAGACCAGCCTGCGGTCAAGAAGGGCCGTATGAGAGAGTTTGTAAGTCGGCCCCTTTTCACTGCCTGAAAACTGCAAGGCTAACATAGTCCTAGTATCAATGCGAGTACGTGGGCGATGGAGATTACAGACTATCAAGAATCGTCTGAGGAAGCACTAACTGATTTACAGTTTCGATATTGCTGGACTCTACGACCCAATGATCCCAGACGCCGAGATCGTGCGTATTCATCGCCATTACTGGCTGACCACTGCTAACACGCAAGCAGATCAGAATCATCAACGAAGTCTTCGAGGGCCTTGGCTGGCAAGGAAAGTACACCATCAAGCTCAACTCACGCAAGATTCTTGATGGCATCTTCCAGGTCTGTGGTGTTCCCGAGGCCTCCATCCGCCCCATCTCGTCCGCCGTCGACAAGCTTGACAAGATGCCATGGGAGGATGTCCGCAAGGAGATGGTCGAGGAGAAGGGACTTGCGCCAGAGATTGCCGACAAGATCGGAAAGTACGTCGTGCTCAAGGGCAAGCGGGACCTGCTCGAGCAGCTGCAAAAGGACGAGGAGCTGGCCGCCAACCCCTCGATGCAACAAGGTTTCGCCGACATGGATCTCCTCTTCACCTACCTCGACGCCTTCAACGCCGGCCACAGTGTCTCGTTCGATCTCTCACTAGCCAGAGGTCTGGACTACTACACTGGAGTTATCTATGAGGTTGTCACCGAGGGGTCAGCCCCCAAGGTTTCTGCTGCTTCTGCTGATGCCTCGGCGGAAAAATCCAAGAAGAAAAAGGGCAAGGCTGGGGAAGATGAGGATCGCTCTGATGACCCGACAGTAGGCATTGGCTCCGTCGCTGCTGGTGGAAGATACGACAACCTCGTTGGTATGTTCTCTGGCAAAACCCAGGTCCCTTGCGTGGGTATCAGCTTCGGTATCGACCGTATCTTCTCCATCATGAGGGCGAACCAGGCCAAGAAGGAGAGGAAAAACGAGGTTGATGTCTTCGTCATGGCCTTTGGTGGCGGCAAGGACTTTACTGGTTTACTGAAGGAGAGAAGTGAGATTGCGGCCCGTTTGTGGGACGCTAACATCAAGGTAAGATTACCACCACTCTTACTAACAATGTCTATCACCGTCGCCGCAGACTAACATTTTCAATCAGGCCGAGTTCCTCTACAAGGTCAAGCCCAAGCTCCAAAACCAGTTCAAGGCTGCCGAGGCGAATGGTGTGCCGTTTGCGCTTATTCTGGGAGAGGACGAGCTGGCTCAGGGCAAGATCAAGATCAAGGAGATGGGTCTGCCGGAGGATCACCCGCTGAAGGAGGGAGAGCTGATTGATTTGAAGAACTTGACCAAGGAGGTGCAGGTGAGGATTGAGAGGAAGAAGCAGCTGGATGCTATTGTTGAGCAGGCGGAGGGGTTGAGGGTTGTGGGGGGGATCAAGGGGGAGGATGTGAAGGTTGAGCAGCTGGCTAAGGAGGGAGAGGGGGGGGAGGAGGTTAAGGTCGAGAACTAAAGTCGAGATGTCTTGATGTGAAGAAACAAAAATCATATTGAAAAAGTTGGTTGGGATGGCTATTAGCGGGATATTAGACAGCCTATGTTTTTTTGACGGTATATTCAAAAGTTGCGTGACTTTTCTGCCCATACCGCTGCATACTAGGACAGAGAGAACTGGAAGCGTTCTAGTCTGGGGTACTTGGGCACGCCACTGGTCTAATGGTTACCCAATCTGAGACGCTATCCCGATCACGATGGAAGTTTATCAACAAGGATTCCCCCACAAAACCTGCGACACACGCAAGACCCTACCGGCTGGTTGTTGGTGTTTTGAGCTGGGGGGAGAAGCCGGTGTGCTTGGCAGGGGTCATAGCGGTGCGAGGATGATGGGGAGTGGTCAAGGGCTTTTGGGCTTTGGGCTCTCCGGTTGAAGGCTTGCAGCTACAATGTCATAGCTCTGGTTGGTGTTTTGACTTTTGAGTTTATTATGGGTAGTAATGGGATGTAAGTTTTGGAAGCGATGGTGGTGGTGGTGGTGGTGGTGGGATGGAATTGATGTGAATGGGAAGAGTCTGGTGGCATATACACCCCCCCTCCTCTCTGTGGTATTGGACGTTGGCGTGGCCGTCGCCCCAGAGAAAACAACTTGGTGGTCGGTGGGGATATACATTCGGTGTTTATGTATTGAACATCATCATCTCCTTTCTTTGGGTGTTTTTCATGCTGAGCCGCTGGCTTTTGTCTGTGCCGTATGAGGTTGAGATTGCCCCTCTGTTGTTTGTTGAGGTTGCACTGGGGCGCGGGGTTGTTGTCGGTGGTGTTGATACGACGTTCTGATAATGAGTGGTAGCGAAGGTGGTTTTTTGATAGGGAGCTCCCGTCTCGTCTCTGGACTAGGGTTGGGAAGGGGGTTTGCATGAGGATGGGGGGTTGCACGAAATCTCGGTGTTGGTTCAGGCCCTGGGTAGAGTGGTAGAGATGGCTGATTGTCGATGTTTTACATACCGTGACATGGGAATTGATATGAGGGCTTTTAAAAAAAGAGACATGAATGGGGGAAGGCTGTGGAAGTTGGATGTGATGAGGATTGGCAAGATTTGCGCGGGTGTGGCGCTCGGGTGAGAAGCAAGAAGAGTTGAGATGAGATGAGATGAGATGAGATGACAGATGACAGACAGACAACACGATGCAAACGGTTTATTTCACGAGGTGTGGCGCTGGCAAACAAGATATGGAGTGTTTGATGCGAACGGACTTTGGTCTGAGTTGGAAGCAGAGGAGAGAGTTGTTGTTGTCTAAGGTATGGTGTGAGGGTTGGTATGGTGAGAAGAGGCCGGATCTTCGGATGAATGATGAGTGAGCTGGGAAGGCATTTGTGCGGCGCCATCATCACTATCACATACCCAGTTTTCCCAGAGCACACCTCCCACGAGAAGTCCCTGCGCCCTCGTGTTTTTGTGGGAGCTGGGAGACTGCTGTGATACCGGAAAACAATCTGCTTGCCGTGACACAGATCGTGGTGCTGAAGCAAGACAAAAAAAAAACCAGATAACGAAGAAAGCCCGAGAACCAAAAGAAGCAATAGAGAGACCCACGATCCACGCCGTGTACGAAGCTGTCCACTCGCGTTCAGTTCCGGGAGGGGGGGAGACCCAAAAGCTAGCAGGGTTGACAGAGGATCATTTTCAGGGGGGATGTGCCCCTATTCCCGTTTGGTGTTAGGGCTCAGGGGAACGGGACCCGGGCTCGAGCCCCTGCAGGAATTTAGCTCGCAGCACGAGCCCTCCCTTGGGCCCGGCGGCCATCCAGCCACTGGTGTTCTGCTGGGGGCCTGCAGAAAAATTGCGCCGATTCTCTGGCGTCATGCAGCTAGGAAGCTGGAAGGCACAAGATGCCGCCTCCTGTCACCGCGCGCGCGTGGGTGGGTGAGGTGATCCATATTAAAAATTGAATCCCCTCGCTCTCGTCCCCAGCAAGTCCTCCTTCTTGGTTCTGGTTTTGTTCTGGAAGGAACTCGGTCTGCCGTTGTTTGCTTCATCACCTGGCCTCACATTCGTTCGACCAACAACTTGGAATTCGCTCTTTCTCACCGCCGCCAGTGTGTTTGTTCAGCTTCGTCCCATCCTATCCATCTCAACGCGTTTGGTCGCCGTTGAAATCCACTCCTTGACCTTTTCTGGATCAATTCAGCCGCCTGGACGTCCAACCGCACCCCGTGTTTCCGACATTCTCTGGTCAACTCTGGTCAACTGGTCCCGGATCAGGCTAATATTTTTCAAGACGGTCCCGGACTCCCGGACCCTTACATACACCTGACACCCGTTTCGCAGCACCGGTGATCACTGACCATCCGGCCGTCCGCCGTCCCGTGCCAGTCCCACACCTCCGTTGCCCGCATCTGGGCCCCGGGGACTTCGGACGCATTTCCAAAATTGACACAGCATCGCATCCAATTTACCAGGGAGACCTTCCAGAAGCTTGGGCTCCCGCTTGCTTGGGAAGAGCTAAAATCCAGCCGGACCCTCTCCCGGACCCTCGGTCAACTGTCAAGAGCTGTCAAGCACTCGTCTCATCTCAGGGCTCCCTGTCCTAACCCACCCCAATTTACCGAAAGGGAATTGCCATCAGCGTCGTGTTCGGCCATCTCCTGTGGCCCCTTCGGCTTTCATTACAGTCAAAGCAGGGCGCATGCCTGTCCAGACCACCGTGACTAGCAATATCTATCGGCCTTGCCTCCTTGCGCGTGGAGAGTCTCACTTCAGCTTTTTCTCACCGGCTCCCTTGGAAGGCACATATCCAACTTCAACTCATCATCTGCCGGCACCCAACGAGACCAGACTGGAAAGCTTCGCCATCGTCGCCCACCATGCCTGGACTCATTCCCTTGATGCTCGGCAACAGAGCGAGCTGGATGCCGCCTCCGTCCAACAACACATCACCAACATCGGAGACGGCGCCAAAGCTCAGACGCCAATCCACCCAGAATACCGACACATGGCAGAGTTACCGATCACAGCGTCCGAAGCCGGTCAAGCGCTTCTCACTTCCAGCACCAGCACCTCTTCCAATGATTCCCTATTCATCAGCGGAGTGGAGGAAAGCCATCGCTGAGATCAAGAGACATCACATCGAGAAGAGATACAGGGCCTGCTCAGCACGATGTGTGGAAATCCTCAACGCCATCAAGGGCAAGTCTCAGGTTGAGCCAGTATATCTGATCTATCTTCACTTCTATGCCGCCACTTCATTGGAGATTCTCGCCCGACCTCTCCCATCAAGCTCACACAGAACCGACACCCTTCAACAAGCCCGCAACCACTTTAATCGCGCATCCGCCCTCATCAACGCTGCCGAGGAATCCGTCGTCAGTAAAGCACGATCCAGCTCATCCATGTCGTCACGAGGCTCGAGCTGTCACTCGCCATCAAGTTCCATCAGCAGCTCTCGAGCTTGGACCCCAGAGACACCCACCGAGTCCGTTTCATCTTGCGAAGATAGCTGCAGCAGGGATATCTCCCCCAAACGTGTCAAGAAGGTCTCTTTCTCCCTCCCCAAGGAGGAACCCATCCAGATCAACATTCCAGAGCCCATGATCCGCCCAGACTCACCCACCCTCGGATTTGACGACTTTTACTTCTCCTCACCAGTCCTCTCGCAAAAGCTGCCCGACTTGCCAGTAAGCCCCAAGTTCCAGGAAAGGTTCCAGGAGGTCGAATATCCATTACACACCATTCACGAAAGCGAAGACGAGCATGACGACTCGTCATTAGCATCCCCCACATCAGTGACGTCAGAGGAAGAGGACGAAAACGCGTACATGATCTCCCAGACTGTCGACCGCTGCTGCGAACACCTCTCCGGTCTGCGAAAACAACTCAACCGTCATTCCGCCAATGTGGACCAGTGGCTCAGGTCGCCAAATCTTGCCTCTGCTGCTCGTGCTAGGGCGAATAGTGAGGTGGAGGATAAGCAAGCCAGGATTGAGAGGTTACGGAAGATGAACTGGGAGAGAACGAGGTTTGATCCGACGCGATATGAGGAGCTTTGCGACGAGGTCATGGCGGAGCTTTCCTGATTTTTGTTTTCACAATTTTCATTCTACTTTTACGATGTTTACGAACGGGCGCTACAACAATATCGAGATGATATCTGGGAGGAATTATTACTTTTTTTTTTAGCGACTTTATTCGGCAGACAACAGGCAATTAGCATTCATGCATCAGGCAAGGGGTGGGTGGAGGAGGTATTGTTTCAAAAACTGGAAGGAGGGAGAGTCGAGAGAGGGGGATGGACTTGTACATTCTTGGATTTGGGGAGGGAGGAAGTGGCAAGGGGGATGGATGGGTGGCGGCCACTGTGTACAGACCTTTCGATCATGTGTGTGTGGGTGTGTGTGTGAGTGTGTGTGCTCGATTTGGGAGGAGAGATTTGGGAAGAGTAACACTTACCTACTGTACAACAACTACAACAACTGCTTAGCGTTTTAGGAGCAAGGCGCATGGAGCGAGGGAGCGTTGGTTTGAGGTTATTACTTGCTACTACAAGTCAAAGAGAGAACGATTTGCTTCTTCAAGTGTTTGTCTTTTGTGTTGTTTTTGTGGGTTGTGTATATGGCAGGCTGAGGTAGGATAGTAGATAGGAAGTCTTTGAAGGGGTTTCAAATCACGATGTCGGCAGTTTTGCAGTTCATCTTTTGGTCTCAATGTACAGTTTTCTTTCATCAGCGAGGAGATAGTTTGTCTCCAATGCACCCTTCTGTCCTCTGATGCTTGTGTGAGACAGCCCCGGTGGGCTACTCTCTTGTTGTTGTTGTTGTCTGTGGGGCGCCTCCAGCCCCCACAGCCGCTTCATCCCCCCCTCAGACCATCACAGGTGAGGCTGAACGTGATAGTGGGCAAACCTTTGTGCGACCTTTCGGCGTTTCACGTGGTAATTAAGTTCGATAAACTGGGCTGCTCCTTCGATTGATAGATTGTATGAAGTGGCGGTTCTTAATTAAACTTGTTGTTCGGGGAACAAAAATAACCACCCAGACAAAGACGTTCCATGCTTTTCGATCCTTCTTCTTCCATGCCTGTCGGGTGTAGTAGGGTGATGGAATATGGTAGCACAAACAGATTGATATGCCATCTGGCATGGCATGGGCTCATCACCACCCCGGGCTGTTATTGTTGCGTTCGAGCTGGAGGGGGTAGTATGTAGTAACTGGAAACAAAGACGGCTGGGTACGTACCACAACCCAGATCTTTGTGCTCCCCTTGCTGTATCTATCTTGTAACTGAACTCAACAAGCCATCATCATGCAACCTGTGTGACGTACTCCCACCCTTAACCACCTCTTTAACATCTTGAAAATCACCCAATTTCATCCTTCTCTGACAAGCGCCCTAAACCTCGACAGTAGTTGGTTGGTACCTCTCAAAGATAATCCCTCTTTCATCCCCGCCTATTTCCGAGCGATCCGACATAAACAATACGAGGTGATCATCAAAAACAAAATTCATGTAAAAACCAAAAACACACTTGGTGGAACCCAACGAACGACATCGACAAACTACCTAGCCGCTGAGAATATTCCCCATCACAACCGCAACATAGGTACCTCGAGGATATAACATAGGCTATAATTGACTATCATGAACCCTACAGCTGATTTGAGGCAGGTACTGACTAAACCCTCTCCTGGGACAACCAAAAAAAAAAAATCAAAAAAAATCATTAAATTGCCTCCTCCTTTAACCAACCCAACCTCTTATAGCGCGACAAAAAGGTACCAACACCACCAACGCACCAACTAACCAGGCTTGCTCTGATCAAAATTCTCCTGCAAGAAGGAAAAAAGAACCAAAAAAGTCCTGCTATGCCACGCACGCTTCGTGTGTCAATCGGTATCTCCCCCCACTCTGGTATCATCACTCCCCCTCCCAACATTCTCAGCATCATTATTTACTTCGACCCCTCCCCCGTAGCCTCCCCAGTAACCTTCAACGTCTCCTCCTGCTCCTTCATTTCCCTGACCTTGGCCATAACAACCTCACGGAAAATAGCCCCCTTGATCGCCTTGCTCAACGTGCGCTTCTCCCCCGTTGCTTGCTCACCCTCCTTTTTCTCTCCACTGCTGCCGCCACCACCGCTGCTGCCCTCTTCGTTAGCATTCTTGCCCGACTGGAAATGACGCGTCTGGTTCGCTGCTGACGTAGCATCCTTTGGCATGTCCGAATTCTCGGGATCATCTTCCTGCATCTTGAGCGCCTCGATGCGGTTGGCCAGCTTGACCATCTCGATGCCTCTGCGCAAGCGCGCGCGAGTGAGATAAGCGCTGATCTCAGGCAGCAAGTTGTGGTCGGTGGCGTTCTCGCCGCTGAGCCAGGGGTGAGCGAGGGCTTGCTGTTTGGGGGAAAGACAAGTTGTTAGTTGACTGGGCAGAGGGGTAAAAGGGGGTCGAGGGGGAAAGTACCTCGCTAGACCACCGGTCTTCAGGCTTAGCCTTCAGCAGCTTCAGGATGAAATCCTTGGCATCGTCACTGACGTCCTTCCAGTACCGGTCGTGGAAGACGACGTGGCAGGCGCTGCACTCGTCGATGAGATCCTGGAGGTTCTCGGACCGGAATGGCGAGTAACCGCACAGGAGGGTGTAGGTGATGATACCCAGGGACCACATATCCACAGGCTTGCCGTGGCCCTGCTTGAGCATGACCTCGGGGGCGGCATACCCGAAAGAGCCAGCCATGGTGGTAAGAACCTCGTCCTTGGTGCCGAGCATCTTTGCGATGCCAAAATCGGCGAGGACGAGGTCGGAATCGGCCTCTTTGGTAAGGTAGAGCAAGTTCTCGGGTTTGAGATCTGGACCCGACGTGGTTAGCCCCTTGTCGTTACCCTTTTTTCACCGATAAGCTTACCTCTGTGAACGACATTGTTCTTGTGGAGATAGTCGACGGCGCCCAAGACCTGCTTAATGGTTTGGGAGGCGTCCTTCTCGGTGAACTTGCCCTGTTGGCAAATTCTGTCGAACAGCTCTCCACCGGTGGCAAGTTCTGTGACGATATAGTACTTGTCCTACAAGAGGACCAAAGTCAGCGATTGGATCTCTGCGCCCAAAGTCGTTGTTGTCTAGGAGGAACGCACTCTCGACTCGAACCAGTCAACGAACTTGACGATGTGAGGGTGCTTGAGACGTTGGAGCATGTCCAGCTCGTCGAGGACCATGCGCTCGTTGCCCCGCACGTTCTTCTTCAGGATGATCTTGATAGCAACCCTGCCATCAGGGCCCTCGGCCTCTCTGACGATGCCATAGGTGCCCGCGCCTAGGGTGCGCCCAAAACGATATTTGGACCTGTTGAGAGGGGAGGTATCAGCGACACATGTTACTACAAAGAGCGAGGGGTGGGATAGCTTTGCGCACTTCTTATCATAGCTCTCAGGTTGCCCATGCAGGCGATTGAGCATGTTCGAGACTGCGGTTCACAAATTCATATCAGCAGGGCTGTTTCTTGCCGGCGCCGTGGCCGGCCGGCTAGCTGGTAAACTACATGACGTAGAACAAGGGGACACACCGAAGCTCGAGAGGACATGGCGGAACTTGGCTGAAGGTGACATGGAGGTGGTGACTTACAGCTCATGGTGCCGAGCTTTGGCAAAAAAAACTAGAAGCGGAAAAGTAGGAGGAGGCTTCTGGCTCTGAAGTGGCTGCGGGCAGCACGATTCAAGTAACCTTAATTTCTGGAAGATGTCACTTGGTGTCCGAGTGCCAGTATGTCGTGTTGGCACGTCCTGAGCCCCTGGCTGTGTTTTAGTTCGCAGGAAGAGAGTGACGAGAGCGAGGAGAAGGAGGGCGGCGCGTGCGACGGTAGAGAGCGGCTGAGGGGGGGAGCAACAAGCCTTCAGGCGCTTGAGGCAGAGCGTACGGTGTGCGTCGGTACCTGAGTGTGCTTAGGTTGGTATCGGCGCGAGGAGGAGGCAGAGAGGCAGAGGCATAGAGGCAGAGCACCTAAGAGGCAGATGCAGATGCACAAGGAGTGGGCTTGGCAGCAATTGGGCTGGGAAGGTGGTGGACGAGGGGTTGCCAAGCGATGATTAGCTGCCCCGCCGGCCGGCGACTGGATACGGGGGATGAAGTGGAAACGGCGTTATTGGCGATTACTGGATGAACACCTAGGTAGGCAGGGCGAGCAGCAGCAGTAAGAAGTAGTAGTAGTAGCAGTAGTAGTAGTAGTAGTAGCACACGGCAGGATAATAAAGAGGTAGGGATGACTATGGCTATGTATTATGTATGTACCTCTTTCTACCGAGTACCCTCATGCCTAACATGCTCAGCTCGTGGGAGGTCACCAAAAGGCCCAAGACCAAAAGCGGAAAATGCCTTATTTCGTCTCCCGCGTTGGTCCTTGACTGGCCACCACATGTGCCAGGGGATCTCCCCTTCTGCAGGCTGTGTGACCCTAGCCATCTGCCCAGCCTGGCGGGCTCTCTCTGCGGGGTGGGAGGGGAGTCAGTCAGTGGAACCGAGGGGTTAACGGGACGGGATCTGATTGAAGTCTCCTTGTTCGAGAAGGCCGATTGACCACTGCTCGGAGAGGAAAATCGGCCAGGATATTTTCTGATTTGGTGTACTCTAGAGAATCGCTAGTCCAGTCGTGGCATGGTGGTTAATCTGAGTGGTAATGTTTCGTTAGACTGAGCAAGTCTTTTCCCGAGCTGCACCGCCTCCCGCAGATGGGGCCTTCGATTTGGCTTCTCAGGGTTCCCTGTGGCTCAGCCTTGCATGGGTGCAGATTGTGCCTCTCTTGGGGACAGAATGGTGTTTCCAGTTGCCGTCGGGTAGTAATGAAGGTTCAGGGACACATCAATTGGAGCTTGAAGAGGCTTTCCGTAGGTCTTTATTCCTTTGGAAGAGGAAGAGGTTGGATTTCCCGACGGCGTTGTGGCTGACTAGTCAGTTGCTGGTGCATATGATCCCCAATATCTTGGATCTCCGGATAGTATCTCAACTGGTGGGAAGTCAACAAATCTCAAGGGCATCCGAAACCTAATACCGGGTCATTTGATTCCTTCCTATAGGTTGCAGGCGAATGTGAGATTGTCCCTTACTTGGATGCAAGGGAGGAATCTCAGCTGGTAGTAATCACCAAGTGACCCTTTCCCGTTCCTTTCCCGGGTTCCGGTGTCTTGGTTCCTGATCTCTAAGAAATCTCAAGCGGTGTGAGTGGAGTCTATCACATACACATATGCCGCCGTTGTGATGGAAACCTTGGCCGCTCGCCTACCTACCCGCCAGTCATCCATCCCGTGCACCTTTTTGTCTAGGAATTTAATGCCACCACTGAGAGCTTTTGAGAACACCACCAAACCTCAAGTGTTCTCTTCCTGTGTTCTTCCTTTGCACCGACCAGCTGGGGCTGGTTCTTTCCTTTTCGCTACCCCAGGGTCTTCAGGTTGCGCTGGTGCCTCGCCCCACCCCCGCGTTAAAGCTCTCGAAAAAGTACCCCGCCACCAACATCGAGCCATTGTAGGCTCTTTGCTGGGCATCACCCCTTCTCGGCGTCAATCCTTCTCGGCGACCCTTCAGCTGACGGCTTCACCGGCGACGATTGCAAGCACGCACAGAAGTCGTCGACAAAATGGCCGGATTCGCGACTAAGCGGCTCGGCAAAGAGCTGTCGAAAGTAAGCAATCCTTTTCCTCCTGCGACTTCTTTTATCTTTTGTCAACCCCACTGACATTGTCATCGCCTTGTGCGCACATAGATCAACAGCAACTCCCTCCCTCCGGGCATTGAACTTGTGTCGGCCGATAACTTTGAAGAGTGGTTCCTGGACATCCGGGTACTCGACAACAATCCTCTTTACCTGAACGAGATCTACAGACTCAAGTTTCGTTTCAGCGCGCAGTATCCCATCGGTGAGTACGATTGCTTTCCTTTGCTTGCTGTCCAACCCCAAAAGTCGCTGACACCACATCTGCTAGAACCTCCCGAGGTGACTTTTGTGAAGCTCGCCGACCGACCAATCCCGATTCATCCCCACATTTACTCCAATGGAATCATCTGCCTCGATCTCTTGGGACAGCAAGGATGGAGTCCGGTGCAGAATGTTGAGAGTGTGTGCATGAGCCTCCAAAGTATGTTGACGGGCAACAGCAGAAACGAACGGCCCGCGGGTGATGAGGAATTTGTGCGTGCCAACAGACTGCGCCCCAAGGATATCGACTTCTATTACGATGATAACAACGTCTGAGATGGGATGGACGGGTCTGACTTTGTCTGTTTTATGTCTAGTTGGCTTTGATTGATTGGGATATGGCGTTTATTGAGGATGACTGGGATACTGGGCATTAAAGATTCTCTGATTGCATAATGAGCCGCTCTCACTCGGTCCCAGCGAGCATCCGAGGTGGAGTTTGGAATTCTGCGAGCATGGTTGTCAGGCTAAAATTTCTGGGGGTTTTTCACAAGCTATTCAATGAGCTCACAGAAGCTCATCACTGATGGATCAATACTTGGTCTTGTCGAAGAATAGTCTGTGTTGAGAGGCAGACTGCCATGTAAAGTGTGTAGAGAAAGCGAAAGACTTGTTCACTATAAACATCTCTTTCATATCAATTGCAAGCAGGAACTGAAGAGAAAATGATATCAACACCAGAGTGGAAGATCAAGTTGTAGATCTGGAATTATATATCTGAGTATCGGTGAAGCTATCCACCGACCACCGATCAGTGTGTGACGTTGTGACCCGTGTGGAGCTTTGGAGCTCGGGCCATCGCCAAGTAATCCATCCAGGCGTCCGTTCGCTAGTCACTTGCTGCCTACTGAGGTTCGCAAGCTTCATGGACCAACTTCAACATCGCCATGACAGCTCACCACCATGGCTCCTCAACCGGAGTTTGACACAGAGCAGATCAGAGACAAGGCGCGGAGGGATCTGCTTCATCTCCTCGAAGGAGTAAGACCATAATCACTTCTCTCCCTATCACGGACCACACGGTTCCCTTGCGATGTTACAGCGTGCGGTGCTGAGTTAGTTGCTGAACTGACAGGCAGCGTCACCCTAGGTTCGTGGAAAGAAGAACCTCGTCATTGAGGAGAAGCTCGCCGGCCCGCTCGGTGTGATAGTCAAGGCCTCGACTTTACGTGAATACGATGTCGACAAGATCTTCTTTCTTGAGAACAAGAACACGGATACCAGCAACCGCAATGTCGTCTTCATTGCCCGCGGCGAGTCTGCCCGCAACGCTCATGCGATAGCCGGTAAGACATCCGGACCACCCTTCCCACCCTGCGACGACACCTCACCTTGAGCAAAACTGAGAGTATGCTCATGAGAGTCAACTGGGGCCACTGACAAGACAGCAGACCAGATTACTCGCCTTCAGCGAGAGGCGCAGACCCCGCTCGAATTCCATGTGTTCTGGGTGCCTCGGCGGACGTTACTTTCTGACAAGATCTTGGAGGAAGCTGGAGTCTTGGGAGACACCAATGTCACCGAACTCCCGCTCTACTTCTTTCCCCTGGATAAAGATGTCTTGTCCCTAGAGCTTGACGATTCGTTCCGCGACCTTTATTTGGCCAAAGACCCCACGCCCGTTTTCCTGCTCGCCCGCGCCTTGATGGGCATCCAACAAAAGCATGGACTGTTTCCTCGTATTGTCGGCAAAGGCGATAATGCCAAAAGAGTTTCAGATCTTCTTTTGCGCATGAGACAAGAGTTACTCGCCGGCGAAGATGTTGGCGAGGCCGGCAAGGTTGGGCTCAGCCCCAGCACAACAACTGAAAGCATCATCATTATCGACCGAGAAGTCGATTTTGTTACACCTCTTCTCACCCAGCTCACTTACGAGGGGTTGATCGACGAACTGTTTGGCATTCAAAATAACCAAACCGATGTTGATTCGACGATAGTTGGCGCAGCACCACAGCCTGGACCTCAAGCCGGATCGACGACAGCCCCGACGGCAACAGATGGGCAGACGAGAAAGCGCAAGATACAGCTGGACGGCTCTGACAAGTTGTTTGCGCAGCTTCGCGACACCAATTTCGCCGTCGTAGGCACTCAGTTGCACAAAATAGCCCGACGACTCCAAAGCGATTTTGATAGCAGACACAGTTCAAAGACGACAGCGGAGCTTAGGGAATTCGTGCAAAAGCTACCCGGATATCAGGCAGAGCAACAGAGCTTGAAGATACACACGGGCCTTACAGAAGAAATCATGAAGTATACGCAGACTGAGCTCTTTACGAAGCTCCTTGAGGTGCAGCAGAATCTGGCAGCAGGAGCGGATCCATCTTCGCAATTTGATGCCATTGAGGAGCTCATAGCGCGGGACACACCATTGCCTCAAGTTTTGAGACTGATGTGTGTTTACTCTTGCATCTCGGGGGGCATCAAGAGCAAAGAGCTGGACCACTTTCGGCGACTTATACTTCAAGGGTATGGATATCAGCATCTGCTAACCCTCCATAAGCTAGAGCGGCTCCAGATGTTTTTATCCAGGTCATCCCCTCTGGCATCCATGATTCCCATGACAGGCTCTGCAGGTGCGACTGGAAATAAAACCAACTACACATATCTCCGCAAGCAGCTCCGGCTCATTGTGGACGAGGTCAACGAAGAAGACCCCAACGATATTGCCTACGTCTATAGCGGCTACGCCCCTTTATCGGTTCGACTTGTCCAATGCATTCTCCAGAAACAATATCTACTTTCCCTCACAAGAGGGAACGGGGTGACGAGTGCGGCTGGACCGGCTGGAAGTGGAGCACAGGGATGGCGTGGATTCGACGACGCTGTCAAGCATGCTCGAGGCCAGACGTTCGACGAGGTCCAAAAGGGCGAGGATAAGGCTGTCAAGGCCAGGGCGTTATTATCGGGAGGTGGTGAACAAAAGACGGTCTTTGTGGTGTTCGTGGGCGGCATCAGTTTCACTGAGATTGCAGCACTGCGGTTTATTGCAAAGCAGGAAGAAGGCAAGTCGGACCATATACCCGACACGTAGAAGTCATGGCTAACTGATGGTACTACACAGCGCGGCGAAAGATGGTTATCTGCACGACTTCGATTATTAGCGGGAACAGGATGATGGATGCGGCAATTGAGAAGGAGTCGTTTGAGAAGAGAAACCCACAAGCCTCGGCTGCGGCGACGGCTTCTTCTCCGGCCGCTGCTGCTAGATGAGATGATATACCCTAGGTATGATGTTTAAATATAACAACCTGTCGTCCCATGCGTGAAGTTAGTGGCTGGTAGCAGCAGAGCTTAGGCCGGGCACTGCACCCTGGAAAATAGACTGTTTGCTCCGTCGAAGCAGGTAACTGAACTGCTGACCGAGGCAAACAAAGGCAAACAGTGACTCGAGATATCCCTGTGAGAATTCAACGTGATAGCCACACTCTAGCGACAAGAATGGGCTGATGGCTTGATATCGGGCGGGGGAGGTGAGTTGGTGTGTTTTGGGGGGATATGGGTGCGGAGAGGCGCTCACGTGATAGCGCCGGGCAGGCCTGGAATGGACTTGGATTACAGCGACTGCACGGTTCGGCTCAGCTGTGCTGTGGAGATGAATCTGCGCTACTGTCTCCCTCTTTCAGACTCTTGCCCTTCTGCGAGGTCGACGGCAAACCACGGCCTCAATGCCATTCTCTTATTACCAAACCCTCTCATCCGTAACTCACTAGCCTCACTCTTGAACCTCGAGCCACTTTTCCCCGGTCCGCACGGTGCGCGGCCGCCGATATGTTCTCTCGAGGTAATACCACGCCCCAGCTCCCTGGACATTTTTGCTTTTGAGGTGTCTTGTCTTGGTTTCTATTTCAATCAGATATCAGATCAATGATACGCCAGCGCAGATAATCATCGATCACCACCAGAGACACATTGGCTGACCTTCTCAAGCAGATATACGGTTCCTTTTCGTCTTATAGCTACAATCACATCTCGACTGCCAATCAAGCTGAATTTTCGGAGCCTGTGGCACCATCCCCCTGTCTGTGTATGGCATGAGGTGGAAGCGGAGTTGTCAGTCACCACCAGCGACCTGACTACCATCCGATCCGATATATCCGTCTATCCACGACCATCAACCTCACATCCCGCAAGCCGATTAGACCACCGGTTTCGCTAGGATGGGGCCCCCTTCCCGCCCCCGATCTAGAGATTCTAGCGGTGCTGGGAAACGACCTGTAAGAGGTTCTAGTCCGAATATTGATTCACGACGTTCAAACCGCATACCGGCCAGCTCGAGTTTTGCCAAGCCATCATCATCACCTGCCGGCGGCACATCTTTGAATACCCCTGACCGGAGGGTGAAAGTCAAGGAGTCTTCGAGTCTATCTGAAGATATCGCTGCCGAGATAGTGGTCTGGACGGGAGACACTATGGATGTGGATGTGCCCGAGTCACCCACATCGGCGCCGCCGGAGATGTTAGACATTGCTGATGTGGCAGCTGAGGACATGAAGATGTAAGCGTCTCGATTCGACCTGTTCTTCAGCCCAATCAACCTGTCATTTTCAGATTGATTGTCACGTGCTGACTATGGAACAAGGGAACCTGGCGTGTCGCCATCATCGTCCCCCCTCTCTCAACCTGTGTCGTCTCCCTCGATGCAGCCTGAATCTCTTCCCACTGAAGTGCCACCGCCGCTCTCCCTAGATGTTCCATCGGCTCCTCAACTTGATCCAACCACCCCTCTCCAACATGATCCTCCGCCACCCACCCCCCCATTATCACCTCCGGCACCGGCATCTGCAGTAGTAATATCCCAAACTGTGGAGAATGATGTTGCTCCAAAGGCGGAAGGCTCATCATCATCAGTATCTCCAGCATCGGAACACTCCGACTTATCACCCGCCCTATCCTCGGTGTCTAGTAAAGCCACCACTCCGGTTGATAACGAAAGCTCCAAGGAGGGCATGGCACCTCCTGCTGCCCAACCCGCCAGTCAAATAAAAGACAAGCCGAGGCGGAGATATGACGTGCGGCCAAAGGTCTCTATCCCGCCTGATCTTCCGCTCTACGAATACGCCACACAGTGCATTTCCGGGGCCGAAGCGTCGAGACTAAACCCTTATGCCCTTCATCCAGAAGAGTACTCGATGCTCCGTGATCATATCAGCCATACACAAGTGACGACGTATCTGAATATCCGTAACGGAATCCTGAGACTTTGGGTCAGAAATCCACAGATCGCTGTCACACGTGATGAGGCTGTTGGCTGTGCCAAAGACTCGAGGTGGTTTGACGTTGCCAGCCTCAGCTTTGACTGGCTCGTCCGTCGCGGATATATCAACTTTGGGTGTGTTGAAATCCGGTCGTCACGTAAGCCAGTGCCCGAAGGCCCATCTACTCGGAGGAAACAAAAGACGATTGTCGTCATCGGCGCGGGGATGTCCGGGCTTGGCTGCGCAAGACAGCTGGAAGGCCTGTTCAAGCAGTACTCGAGGAAGTTTCGCGAGATGGGTGAGGAACCTCCACGGGTTGTCGTCCTGGAAGGGAGAAGCCGTGTTGGCGGGAGAGTGTATTCCCGTGCTTTCACCACAAAACCAAAACAGGTCCCACCTCATTTTGAAGGCAAGAGATATACTGCAGAGATGGGAGGCATGATTATCACGGGCTTTGATAGGGGCAATCCCATCAACATCCTTCTCAGAGGCCAGCTGGGCCTTGACTATCACAGGCTGAACCCCGACATGACCATTTTCGATTCGAACGGCAAGCCTGTCGATTTTGTACGGGACCAGATGGTGGAGAAGCTCTACAACGACTGTCTGGAGCGGGTCAGCGAGTACAAGTTTCAACAGCCGACGTCGAAACTGATCGAGGGCAACCGCGACTTGATAGACGAGGGGAGGGATAGTTCGGCGGAAACGCACAGGACGATTCGGCAAGCTGAAGAGGCGGCTGCTGCGCAACCGTATGCGGCGCCTGTGTCGGAACAAAACATGGCGCCGCAGGTTCACCTGGTACCCGTATCGTCGGATCGCGCCACTGGGAAGGTTCACACCGAACCAGGAACCCCAGGGGCTCAGAAAGCGGCGCATAGGGTGAGGGATATCGGTTGGCCGCTCAAGCATGGCGTCAGCGACGATGCTGATCTCGAGATTGATTCTCTTACCAAAGAACCCAATGCCACGCTCGGCAGCGTCATCGACAATATCATTCCGCAATACAGAGATCTGGTAGACTTCACGGCGCAGGATTTCAGGCTCATGAACTGGCACGTTGCCAATCTTGAGTACAGCAATGCCACCAACTACAACCAGATGAGCCTTCGGGGGTGGGACATTGACGCGGGAAACGAGTGGGAAGGGGCCCATACGATGGTTGTTGGGGGGTATCAGAGCGTGCCTAGAGGTCTTGCGATGCTTCCTACGCCATTGAACCTGAAGCAAAAGTCGCCAGTCCAAAAGATTACATACAGTCCTGACAACACGGGTAAAGCCACTGTTGAGTGTGAAGATGGTTACAAGGTGGAGGCAGACTACGTTGTCAACACTATCCCGCTCGGTGTGCTCAAGCACGGTAACGTGCAGTTTGACCCGCCGCTGCCGTCTTGGAAGGCCGACGCCATCAGCCGCCTAGGTTTTGGCGTGCTGAACAAGGTCATTCTTGTGTACAGAGAGGCGTTCTGGAACGAGAACCGCGACATTTTTGGTGTATTGCGGATGCCATCCAGCCGGCATAGTCTGGAACAGAAGGATTACTCCTCGCAGCGAGGTCGCTTCTTTCAGTGGTTCAACATCTCCAAGCCGAGCGGGCTGCCTGTTTTGCTCGCGCTCATGGCTGGCGACGCTGGGTATGACACGGAGCAGAGCTGCAACGACGACCTTGTGGCGGAAGCGACAGAGGTTCTTCGCAGTGTTTACGGTTCTAGGGTACCCAAACAACCTGTCGAGGCGGTCGTGACCCGGTGGGCGTCTGACAAGTTTGCCCGCGGGAGTTACTCATCGGCGGGGCCAAACATGGAGGCGGATGACTATGACACCATGGCGAGGCCGATTGGGAATTTGTATTTTGCGGGCGAGCACACCAGCGGGACGCACCCTGCCACTGTTCACGGTGCTTATCTGTCGGGACTCCGCGCGGCGTCGGAAGTGCTGGATGCCATGCTCGGGCCGATTGAGATTCCTACCCCGCTCATTGTCCCCAAGGACCACTTGTCCCTTAAGCGCAAAGCGTCGGGGGTTAATCAGAAGGACGGCTCTCTTGAGGCTCGGCTGAGGCAGTACGAGATTGACATGTGGGATCACATTGTCTCGCTGATTGACAGGCGGCCTGCGATGCCGGCCAAGCCGGCGAGCAACGCGTACATCTTTTTCAGCAAGTCCAACTACGACAGGGCGAGGAGGAAGCTGGAGGAGGGGAGGCGGCCGGGCAAGGGGAAGCCCTCTGCTAACGAGGTGAGGGTGATGAGCGCAAAGATGTGGAAGGAGACGACTGAGGAGGAGAAGAGGCCGTTTGTGGAGATGGTGGAGGAGCAGAAGAGGGCGTATGCGGAAAGGATGGAGGAGTGGAAGAAATTGGGGGAGGAGTGGGATGGGAAGGCTACCGAGTTGAGGTTGAAGTATGAGAGGGAGCATCCGGTTCCGAAGGCGGAGGAGGTTGGGGAGAATAATAAGAGGAGGAAGGCGGCGGCGGGCGTGGAGAGCTATGCTGAGGATGAGGAGGAGGAGGAGGAGGAGGAGGAGGAGGAGGGGGAGGGGGAGGGGGAGGATGTGGTTAGGGAGGGGTAGGGGGAAGCAGTGAAGAAGCGGTGACTATTCTCATCTGATGGCGTTTTGCTTTTATCATTTGGTGTTGGTGTTTTTTGGAGGCGTTGGTGTTGAGGGAAGGGGGTTTAAAAGGGTTGGGTGGACATTTAATTTTTGTGTCTCTACATTTTTTGTCTTTTCTGTCCTGTTTGAGGTGGTGGTGCTGGTGAGTGGGCGCAGTAGGATTGACTTTGTGCAGTAGATGGACTAGGGAACAACCTGAAACGTATATATACTGTAGCTTTTGGGTCGGGAATAAGAGTACTAGCGTAATTTGACCGATACTTGAAGACATAATAGTGTGTTGTACATGTGGTAAACTATTAGCAAACTGGAATTGATTTTACTGGGATTGAGGGTGGTCTTGTGACATTGGGATGCGAACGGCGGTGTTGCGAGAGACAACTGGCATGTGTCGTGGCTAGGATAGGCAAGTGGCTAGTTGTGAGTGATTAGATAAGGGGGCAAGGGCGGATACCGCCGGGAATCCGGCGGGGTTTACCTATCTTCAGGGGGTTGTACAGGCGGTGGGTTTATAAACATCGTCGTCATGGTTGGAGGAAGGTGGTGTGTGAGACCCGACAAGAAGGTTTTCCTTTGCTGACGTTGACGTTGACTTTAACTGTGCCGTTTTCATTGGTTTTTATTATTTTTTGATCGCAGTTTGTGTTCATCACCACCATCACCACCAACTCACTTCACTTCCGCAATGGCAACCCAAACCACCATCCCACCCCCAATCCTCTCCACCACCTCCCCGGCCGACATCGCCTCCACATGCGAGACGTTTGCCCTCTCCAGGGAGGAGTTTGACAACCTCCACCGCTCAGCCAAAGAAGCCAAAAGCCATTCCTACTCCCCCTACTCCAAATTCCGCGTCGGCAAGTTTCCTTCCCTCCCCTCCCATTCCCCCCTGACTAACCCGGCCCCCCCCCCCCTCCCGCAGGAGCCGCCCTCCTCACCCAAACCAGTCTCATCATCACAGGCGCGAACGTAGAAAACGCCTCCTACCCCGTCACAACCTGCGCAGAGCGCACCGCCCTCTGCAAAGCCGTCACCACCGTCCACCCCCCCAACTCCATCTCCTGGGCCTCTAAAACCCTAAAGTTCAAAGCCATAGCAGTAGCAACGGACATTTCCCCCCCTGCCTCCCCCTGCGGCATGTGCCGACAGGCCATCCGCGAGTTTTGCTCCGTAGAAATCCCAATCATCATGTTCGACGGTGAGAACGGGTATGCGGTCCTCAGACTAAAGGAACTACTCCCCCTGAGCTTTGGGCCGGAGGCGTTGGGGCAGGAGGATTTGGGGCGGAGGGGGGATTCTTAGAGGTATTATTGTATGGATCTACAAGACAACAGCAAATAAACTATTTGGTCAACATACACACACACACACACACACACACACACACACACACACACACACACACACACACACACACACAATCTTCGCTTGTCAAACTACTATGATCGCTGATTCACAACATCAAAATCATCTATAACCCTTTCAAGAAAAAACACACGGGCAGCAGTGAATGGTATCTGAAAACCTAAAAACGCCTTCCCAAAACTTCTTCAAAAATGCCAACACACCAAACCCAGCCAACAACGACGCAGATGCAAACCGGAAACAAAAGGAGGAAAAAAAAAAAAAAAACCATTAATACCCAAAACCATCGTGCGAATGCATCGGACACCGTCCCGGGTGCCTCTCCCACCAAGCCCCAATGCACGCCCTGTGGAACCGGCACAAGCACTCCAGCCTCGCCATCGCAACACCCACTTCAAACTCTTCCAGACAGATGGAACACTCAGCCGAGTCCACGCAGTCCTTCTCTGTGGCCGTGTACGGAAACATCCCCGTCCTTCTAGGCGGCGGTGGCGGTAACGGGTTCTCTCCTGGCGAAGCACTGCTTGTCCCGCCGTATGCGCTGTGCGAGGTGATGCACATGTTGATGTGGGCCTCCCGCACGGCTTCATAGTTGGGGAGAGTTCGAGGCGGTAGTTCACGGTGGCAAACAGGGCATTCGTCTTCTTCGGCAATTTGAGGGGCGGCAGGGAGCTGTCTTGAGCTGTGCGGATGGTGGTCTGACGGGCCAGCCATGACGGTAGAAGATGATCCCTCCATGTTCAGCATAGACTGGTAGCGCTGCGGTCCCGGATATGGTCGATGACGACGGGAACTTGATCCGCTGGCGGCAGGAAAGTAGACCGGCGGGGTGCCAGAGAGAATCCGGTTCAGTGTGTCTTGCGAGTAGGCGAGGTTCTGCGGACGTGAGGATGATGGCGCACCTGGCTGCTGCGGCTGTTGTTCGTGTTCAGCAACGGGCGAGGAGAGGGGCAGACAAGTGATCAAGGCGTTAGCCATGCTACCTACCATCGTGACGCTCCTGCTTCTAGCGTGAGCGGTGTTTGTAGGTGCAGGCTGAGCGCCGCCAAAGTAGAAGCTCCACCGGTTCGAACCAGGGCTGGCGACTTCTGCTGTGTCTGCATTTCCGTTGTCCGCTCCCAAGGCTTGCGGTGGAGTGGTGTTAGGGTCTGGCACACACGGATTGCACAGTCTCACTCTTTCACCACCACTCAGACTTGGATACCATCCGTCGCGGTCCGAAGGCGGCATCGCGGCTCCTTGCGGGAATACACGGGGAGCGCCAGGAGGTTGAACAATATACTGGTAGGGTATCGTGATGCGGTGCGGGGAGCATGAAGCGCAAACAACACGCCCACATTTGCTATGATCCTGTCAGCTTTTGGTTTCCACAGGGCTCAGACCAGCAGTACATACCGGCAATGATGTTTTCTAACAAATATGCTGAACTGAGCGTTGCATATAGGGCAGTAGGTCACTTCAGCGTCTGGCTGCCATCTTGGCAGTATCAACTCACCGCTAGGATCCCCACGAGAAGGCAGAAGGGGTTGGTGCCTCGGGGTGGCAGCACCGGAGGAACCTGAACTCGCATCCTGTTCCTGGAATACGCTAGTGTAACCGTCTCTTGTCCGCCTTGGTTCTGTCCTTGACGGCCCTGGCGCTGACTCTGAGAACCTGGGTTGTCTCCGGAAGGCAGCCGCAGGACTGCTAACCACAATGATTGGATTTTCTGCACTCGCCCCAGATGCTGTGCGTTGTTCATTCGAATATCCAGAATCGTTGGGCACTTCAGTTCTCAAGTTTCTGGCAGCCGGCAGAGCCTCGGATGCCGGCACCTCTGGAGACGGAGACCTCGGCCTTGTGCTACCCTCAGCTCCACGGTCAGGCTCATCATCCTCACTCAGAGGCGAGACAGCCCCAGGATCAGGCCTCTCTTCACCGTCATCCATATCGTGATCTCCGCCTCGCCCCTGTGCCTCTTCCTGACGATGTTCAGAGAGCGCGCGCTCAACAGCATGCGACGGACAATCCCAGTAGCGTGAGCATTCCCGATCGTAGAATCTGGCTGTCCGCCACTCGCACACGGCAGTGTGAGCCTGTCTCCCTTGTTCCTGTCCTTCTATGTAGTCGCTGCCGCTCACGGACGAACCTCCGTCGGAATCAGAATCGCTGCTGAGCTCGATGGGGGCGTGGGCTGAGCCGTAGCCTCGTGTAGCCATTCCTGCTGCTCAGCAGCACATGCGAAGAATAACCAGTGTCGATTGTACGAATAAATTTGGGGGTTTGTCGCGTCCACTTTCTGTATCCCACTTCGCTCGACGTTATAGTCTTGACTCGCGGTGCTTTCGCTCTCGTGTCTGGCGATAGGCTGACGTCTGTTCGAGAGAGTTACCGCGTCGAAGTGGATTTGGGCTTTACAAGTTCACCAGCTCAGCTGCTCATCAAGGTCAAGAAATAAAAGTAAGAATGCCTGTGAGTTTGGAGCAATAAGAAACAAAAGTATAACGCCACGATGCTAAAGGGCAGATTTTAGGATCGTACGAGGGGCAAATCTGGAGCCTCGGGGAGGATCGGTCGGCTTATCTCAGTCAACTCCCATTCGCGATGATGAAGGAGGCGGGTGATGCTCTGTCGTCATGTGCCTGGCACCTGCCAACGCGTCCAAGCGAATGCCAGCACTAGCTTGAGCGATATTCCTCGGCTGTGTGAGGGGAGTCGTCGACTGCAAACTGACATATATATCAACAGCAAGCCTTCAGACAAATGTTGACGGGAGAAGGGAGCTGTCGAGAGAGCTTGGAGAGAGGTCCAGGAAGCGTAGCAGTCAGTGGAGGGGCACCCCAGCTCGGACCCCAGTGCGATAAGGAATGTGGGGCTTATCGCTGGACTTGAAGGCAGAGAGGCCTTGGACAAGATAATCGAGGCTTCAAAAACTGCGGCGGCACCAACGAATCATCCTTTCATTAGAACTTCAAAATATCGCCTCAGCTATGCCCTGTCAAGGACTCTGTCGGTGGCACACGGACGAATAGTCAAAATGACTTCATCAATCACAGTCCTCACCGATGCCCGGCAGACAAGCATTTGATATCATGTCCATCCAGGCGCACCACGCCCCAGCCCCTGAAGCAAACCGTCGATCTATCGTCATTCGTCTGCAAGCCTTCCCCAGCTCTGCTGCAGGAGTCCGATATCGAAGATCGCCATCTCGCCTTGGTATACCCTGGCTGACAAGTCGATCATCTTAGCCCGGGAGATCCGTACATGGACGTGCTGGAACCCGACGGGTTGACCGTCTTCCAGAACCAAAAGGATCCCACGCATGGCCCTACCGGGGATGTCAGGATGCTGATATGTAGCGTGCTTCAAGATCCCAAGCGGTTGCGAGAACTGACTCAGCCGAGGTAGGGTGTTCTCGTGTTGCCATCCGTCGAAGGGGTGTTGTCTGGGTGACTTGTGTACCATGATGGTCCAGTCAACGTCACGATACCGAGTGCTGGATGACCCAAGTAACCCCGTGTTCGCTTTTGTACACACACAGAGAGAGCCATGGGCGTGATCCGGATCGTCAGCTTTTTCCTTGCCTCGCCCGCCTTATTATCAGAAAATTCTGATTTTCCTACCTCTTTTTCTCAGTTGGTGGCAAGTGATATAGGGGGTTTGAATGGTTGGGAAACGGGTGCGGTTGACCGAGGAGGCAAGCTTGTTAGCCCCGTAGCACGGAGGGAATCGGGGTATAAGATGGGTATTCTCTTCAAGAATATAAAGAGTTCTGTAGCCAGTGTTGCCAGCCAAGTTTAAGATCTATAAAATCGGATCCCTTCATCACCCGTGCTTAAAAACAACCCTGTCTCCATCTTCACCGTTGTCAAAACCACGACTCAACATCAGAGGTACCACAAAGCCGTCTTCAGACTCTGGAGCTGCTTCAGCCAGCTAATTATCGTGTCCGGCAGTCCCGCAGTACCCAGCTCCCAGCATGTCCAATAAATGGTGCGACCACAAGACTAAACATGGGTGCACCGCCATGGTCACTGCCGGTACCGCACTTTGCGACCATTGTCAAGATGGACACTGCGGATTCGTCGATGGCCAGCAGACTTGAGGCAGTTTCAGGATTCTGAATAGGTCTTGAAGAATGGGTCAGTTGGGCCACCGTTTCGGGGACATTTGGGGGATGTTCAACAGAGTGTCTCGTTCTAAAAGCAGCCATGTTGTCTATTTGGAGCATTTGTCGTTTTGTCAGCATACAGGAGCGGCGTGTAGGTAGAAGGTCATTGGCGACAGACTTTGGTGCTCAAGGCTATAGAGGAATATCTTGGAACTGGGAATTTCGATTTGAGAATCAACTTATTGTCCTTTGGTAACTCTTTCTTTCCTTGAGTTGTTGCTCTTTAGAAGTGCCTATAGACATCAGCTGCTCCTGGCACCTGTGACGAGTGGTCCATATGTTTATCAACAATGAAAGGCCGCCGAAATGTCTTTATAGCCCTCAAAGTCTTCAAGTTACACAAGCGCTCCTAAACAGCAGTTCAAACGTCTTTCAAGTCCCTCGATCATACCTGGAACCTGGCCGCTACCCACCTGCCACCTGCTTGAAAAACAAAAGCAATGAATTCCCATTCCTATCCCTGCCGTCATCACCACAAACCAGCATGCAACTGCAACAACCACGTCGAGAAACCCGAAACCGCGTGCCAGTACTGCGAGGAGAGTGATTGAGGTGCCGTGATGGGGTGACGGGGAGCAGCACTGATGGGGATATCTCTGACTCATCAGACGACCATGATGACTGGTGGTGACTCGGTTTCTTCAAGTATAAGGAGGTAGCCCCAGACGGCAGGCAGTCATGACTATAAGAATCATATACTATAAAGTACAGGTTTGGCGATCGAGATGTAACGGAGAGTGTTCCAATGAGATGCCTAAGAAACAGGAAAATATAACAGCGTGCTTAATGCTTTGTTTCGACTTGAGTTGTTGTAGACACCAAAAGACGACGAGACTACATGAATGAGCACAAACAAGGCCTTGAACCGTTGACACCCACGCCGCGCCTCGAACCAAGCAGTCGAACACAACCGGAAACTAATTTCTAGTCCTATGTAGTGTTTCCCATCTCCTAGGGAAACCCTAATTAAACCTGTAACAACTCCAAAACTACCACCCACAACGAATCAAACACACCATCATCTTCTGCACCAGACATTTAAACATGGGAAAAGCTTAAAAAAGTTAGGGTTTTTATCAGTTTTTTGTCTCATTTCATAGTCGTAATCTCTTGTATACGTGCAGATGCATGCACAAAATACAAAAGCAAGTAGGTAAAATGTTTTGTGAATAAAAAGAATCCCGTTGTGACTCCCCCCTTCCTCCCTTCCTCCCTCCCTCCCTCACTCTCTGACTTGACGACCATCGAATAAACAACAACCCCTTCGCCAACCAGTAGCCTCCTCCCCCTTTCCCCTATTCCCTTGAGGGTATCTCAAAAAAACACAACAAGCAAGCAAGCACATAGAAAAGAAGTCTTTCTCCCTCCAGGTTAAATCTTAATAAATCCGCCAGTGTGAAATTTCTCCAAACTTTCCCTTTCCCCGTGGAAGATTTGACAAATATGTTGGGAATAGAAGCGAAGTTGTAAATAGCAAACTTGAAGCAAATCAACCCCCTCCTCAAAAAAAAAAAAAAAAAAGACAAACAGCTCCAAAGGCGGATCGTCAGGGGCCAGATCGAAAAAGGGAGGCGAAGTGTGGTTTGTTTCTTTCTTTTTTTTAAAAAAAAAATATCAGTGGTATATTTGGGTGGGTATATGGCTCTAGAAAATCATGAACGCTTCAAAAGAAAAAAGACAAGATGTAAACAATGTCTTGCTTCTTTAAGCGAGGAGAGCAATACCGGCACCGAGAACACCGAGGAGGACGGTAGCGTGCGAGGCGGCGAGGCCGGCGGCGGCGCCCTCGACGACGCTGGACTCGGCCGGAGCTGGGGTGGTGCCTGTTGGCTCCTCGGGCACCTCAACGATGGAGGTCTCGGTGACGACCGGGCGGGAGGTGATGATGCTGAACTTGGAGGTGGCGGTGGGACCGACAGAGATGGTGGAGTTGGAGAGGGGGAAGGTCCAGGTGGTGAGGGTGGAGGTGGAGGTCTCGACAGAGGTGGTGGTGTGGCCGGGGCAGTTGGAGATGGTTGGGTTGCACTGCGTGATGGTGACGGTTTGGGTCTGGGTGAGGGTCGAGGTCTCGGTGGTGGTGATGTCCTCCTCGGCGGCGACCATCATGGTGAGGCCGGCGGCCAGGACGGTGAAGAAGCTCTTGAACTGCATTTTGAATATTTGGTTGGGTGTTTGTAAAAGTGACGCGTGTCAAAGTTGTAAAGTGGTATTTGGTTGGGTGAAGAATAAGTCGAGCCAGGAAGCCGAATGATGATGTTTAAAAGTGTTTTAAAAAGAGTGTAAGGCTGATGCCGAATGGCAAAGCAGAAAAGAGCGTGATGGCTAGCTGGGATGGCTGGTGAGAGGAAACAGAAGGGGAAGGGGGACGCGGAGCATGGAACGGCGTGGGATTGCTCCCTTTTAGAGACCCCCCGTGCCCCCCGAAGTGTCGCAGAGATTTCTGGGGGCTACCGACCTTTGGGGGGGGGGGGCGGCCTTTGTGATTGCCACACCTGGTCGGACGGGTTGCCGCGTACCTTGCAGAGCCCAAGCGAGGGGATGTCATTGGCTGGGTGCCATCCCATATGCAGGAACAGACAGGGGGAGTTCAACGGCAGCCAACCAGTTTGGACGAGGTGGACCTCCCGCTTGGCAGCGTTACCATTCCCTGCCCAAGAGAACGGTCGACGGCTTGGCCCGACGATCAACAACTCACTCAGATCATGATTCCCTTTCTCCACGTCTTGCCACGTCGCTTTCAACATGCAGGAAAACTGCAGATTTTTTTTTTTTTTACAGTAGTTTTACAATATTGCTCACAGTCTGTCAGCCTGACATCACTCGTATCGAGATGTTGCGCCATACTATTCCGAGAGCATGAGAGGGCGTCGACACCGCCACAGGCAGCCGAGAGAAACGCCGAATAATAAATAGAAGACGCCCAACAGGCCTTTCGGCTGGTCGCTGGCCGTTAGCTGATCACCATTCTCACCCGCGGTTGTGCGACCACCAGGGCAGATTGCGGGCGCGCACAGCATGCTTTATTGGAGTTTGTTGCTGTCGTATAAACGGATTCCCACATCGTCTTCATCTCACCACCGCTTCCAGAATCACGACATGCAGTCGAGAATCTTCTTGAGTCGGGTTCCCCGCATGGAAAAGACGCAGAAAAGACCTCAACGTCATGGGCCTGAGACCCAGCGTCAAATTAAGTGGCTTGATTGAAGATGGGAAATGGGGAGTTCGAGCCGCGATGGGTCTTGGCAGAAGGTTATTTCGCTGGTGGAACTCCAACAGGGGACACCCACGGGCCCACGGGCAACCACTTGCTCAAGAACCCCCCTTTCAATCTCCGTTTAAAATGCTGGTCCACCGAGATCTGGGGTCAAGACTCCAGAATCAGGAAGGAGATGACATGGTTCTTGTTGATAACAATGAGCAGAAACGAAGCTATCATGAGGGGTTATAAGCCGAAATGCCTTTCCAATTTCTCCCGAATCCAGCCAGCCAGACCCTGACTCTGAGCCCGGCCCAAGAAATCCGTAGCAAGGCCTTCCTGATACACAGCGGGAATCCCTTCCCCGACAACCAGCCGGAGCACAACAAAGAACCACCCGAACTTTATCCCATCCGAACTCCAGCTGTCAGGGAAGAAGGCCGTTCTCGAGGCCGGGAAGATCCTCGAACCCTCCGCATCCGATGGTCCGGTTCCGGCCTCCGGGCATTGCCTCCACCCCGCCGGTCAAATGACGTCCAGACTCGGATGCTGTTGGCTATTGTCTGCTGTATCGGCGAAGGTTGTGGCAGACATAGCAGTGGCAGGTGGGAGTATCCTGGTAGTACGAGGCATCGTTACTGGTCACCCGCCTGTCTTGTTCAACCAGCACTTTTTGTTCTGCTGTCGTAGAGGAATTTGCAAGTGGAAGAAGACTAGGCTCGAATAGCTGTCGCCGGTCATATTCTCTCTCCAGCCTGTCCATCTCCCTTTCGATTTCACCAAGCAGTCGTACACGTTCCTTGTGTCGGATTTGCGCACATGCCAGAAAGTCTTCTTCGAGTGTTGCATATACTCGTGGCTCGGTGTGGTCAGCCGCTGGAGCTAGGTCTCTGTACTCGTTGGTGTCTTGATATGGCGGTGATGACTTTTCGAGATCGTCGTATATTTGATGCTGTCTTCTTTCGGGCTGGCGCTTGTGCTTGGGTGATCTCTTTCTAGGGCCGAGTAGAGGAATCAAGAGGCCGATCAAACACATTGTGAAATTCGAGAAGAAATCGACTGGAGATGGCATGTAGACTTTGTCAGATGTCTCCCATTCCATCTCACCACTCACAGCCACACTGACAATCTATATAGCTCCATCATCACCGGAGAAAGGCTGGTTCTGGCAAGGGCCGGCATGCAGCTGAATCTGTCGAGGCATTCAGCTTCTTTGAGGCCCTGCGGCAATTCGTTGTCTTGGGATGGACTAACTACCCGCCATGCAGCCATCGTCACCAACAAGCATCACAAGAGCTTATTAGACCAGTTGATGATGAGAAGGCCACAGTCTTGGTCTCGGATATAAGCTGAGCTGTGGGCTTGTTTGCCAGTGGGAGTTCCTCTGTCCCGGTTGCTTCAAAGAACAGCGTTCTGAGAGATCATCCAGAGGTTTTCGCGATGGCCCATGAGATGCAAACGGCAGCCAAAGGAAACAATCAATCTCGATGTGGCCCGAGACCCCGAGTGAGGCATGCCGTCCTATCGCGGGGTCTCCGTTGGACCCCTCGTTTCATCCCATCTGTTGTGACAACTCTGGGGTGTTTGAGCTCTTCATTCTTTGACATTTCTCTTCTTTAAGTGGGTTCACCTTTGCAACCCAAAGGAAACAACCCTCATCAGTTGAGAGTCTTTATACGGGCAGTTTCGTTGGCGTTGACGACAGACCGTCATCTTACCCCTCCTCCACTTTCGCGTGTACCCCGCAGCAGCTCAGGACCCCTTCGATCAACACGACACCCCCCGACCCCTTGTGCCTGGGGCCGCGACAACCGAGAGTTGGTCTAATTGCATCATCTCCCCATACCTGTTATAAACAACAACATCACCCAACCAACAAAGAAGCTTCCCCCCTTGTTGCTCGGTGTCGTAGCGACACAAAACAACACCACCACAAACAACCCCCATCATGGCCTCCGAAAGCAGCGCCCCGGCCACGGCGGCGCCGGCAGCACCGCAGACCTACTCAACCGATCCCGCCCTCTACATCTACACCTCCCTCACAGCCGGCTCCTCCCACATCGTCACCGCCACCTCCCGCCTCGAAACCATCCTCCGCGCCAACCGCGTCCCCTTCAAAGCAATCGACATCGCCGTCGACGAGAAAGCGCGCATGCTCTGGGGCCGCCGCGCAGGCAAAGACGCCTCCGGCCGCCAGAGAAAGATCCCCGGCCTAGTCCAAGAAGGCCTCGTCCTCGGCGTTCGTCCCCCCCTTCTGCCCCCCCTTTTCCCATACCACACCCTCACCACCCCTCCCCCCACCTAACCCCCGTGTGTAGGACCTAGTAGAAATCGAAGAATGGAACGAATACGGCGAGCTCAAACAACACGTCCAAATCTACTACGACGACTTCACCATCCCCTCCAAATCCGCCGCCCCTCCCCCCATCGTCCAAAAACCAGTCACCACCTCCAAACCTGCCCTTCCACCAGTGGCTCCTCAGAACCCGGTCAAGGCCACCACTCCCGCGCCGCAACATCCTGCCTCGTTGCCAATCCGCTCCATCGTCGAAGAAGCTGCGCAAAAAGCGAAAAAGAATCAGCTGGATGCGTTGAGGAGCAAGGCTGCTGCTGCTAGTGCAAAGGTGCGGGAGAACGAGGGGAAGGAAAGCAAAAAAGAGGAGACTCCAGCGGGATTGCAGAGCCCGACGAGCACGGGGTGGAAGAGCTCTGGCGATAAAACGATTGAGACCACGATTCAGAGCCCTACGACCACGAGCTGGAAGGGGAGTCTGCCCAAGGACGTGGACCCGCCCGTGACGAACTTGCATGGGAGCCCGATTGAGAGGGTGAGCAAGGAGGAGATTGAGGCGGTGGAGAAAGCCGAAACGATTAAGGAGGAGAGCAGTGGGGAGGAGGAGGAGGAGGAGGAGGAGGAGGAGAGTAGTGAAAATGACAAGAAGCCAGAGGAGAAGAAGTAAATACGGACATGTTTGATTCGTGGGTTGATAATGTGTTGGGAGTTTGGGTTCTTCGGAGGTGAGGTTGGTGTTTGATAGTTTCGGTTTAACTAGGTGATTTGATATGTGATGTAGCAAGGAAGGCCTGCCTGCATGGTGTATATGGTTTACTTTTCAATGTCAGATGCTTTTCAGTTCATGTTGGTGAGGAGACAGTCGTTATAAATATCACATGTGATTTTCATTTCACAGTGGAAAAAAAAAAATCAAAAAACATGTATTATTTCCCATTTATAACCCCTTCTGTACAATATAAACAAAATATCTCCTCATATCAGTCATACAACCCCTCGTCATCATCCTGCCCCTGCCCCCCAAACGGCGCACCACTCCCACCATCAACATCAACCGCCTTCCCCTTCCCCTTATCCCTATACCCACCACCATTCACCCCCTCCCCATCATCACACTCATCCTCCTCACTCCCCGTCGCCACCGCCTTGCCCTTTCCTTTCCCCTTACCCCTATGCACAACCACACTCCGATCACTGGCACTCCTCTTCCCCACAGCCAGCCTCCCGTTTTGCTGCTGCTGCTGCTGCGTCGTCGTCTCCTTCTTGTCCTTCACCCCCTCAAACGTAGCCCTGACCTTTTCGTAATGCTCCAGCTCCCCAGCACTGACGCTGGGAATAAGCTCACTGTGCGCGTCAAGGAAGTCTTGCTCCGTCACCATGACCGCAACGTCTTCTTTCGTGGCGAAGTGGTCAAAGAAGTAAGCGGTGCTGATCTCAGGTTGATTCTGCGCTTGACGTTCCGTGTTGATAGCCTTGACCTTCTTATCAACGAGGGCAGCCTGTCTCGTAACAGCCTTGAGCATGGCGTCTGAGCAGAGGGCGTAAAAGTCGGCGCCGGTGTAAGTGAACGGCAACCGCTCGGCGACGTTGCGGAGGGAGACTGAGGGGTGGAGGGTGAATCTTTCACATCGTCGTTAGCAACCATTATCGGGTAGGTGAAGGTGGGGAATACATACTTCCTCGTCAGCGCCTCCATAATCTTCATCTGCTTCTCATGCGTATCCGACACCCCCAAGTAAAGCATCTTGTCAAACCTCCCCGGCCGCAACAGCGCCTGGTCCAGCAAATCCGGCCTGTTCGTCGCTCCCACCACAAACACCCCCCCCGCATCCTCATCCCCCCCGCTCATCCCGTCCAGCTCCGCCAGCAACTGACTGACAATCCGATCCATCACACCACCGCTATCTCCCTGGTTCCCCCTCTTCGGCGCCACCGAGTCCAACTCGTCAAAGAAAACCACACACGGCCTCGCGTCCCTCGCCCGCTGAAACACCCTCCGCACATTAGCCTCGCTCTCACCGATATACATGTTCAACAGCTCGGGCCCCTTGACACTGAAGAAATTCAAACTGTACTCCGTCGCAATCGCCTTTGCAAGCAGCGTCTTGCCCGTTCCAGGTGGACCATAAAACAAGATGCCAGACCTCTTCTTCATCCCCTTGGCGAACAGCTCCGGCCTCTCCAGCGGCAGCTGGATCGTCTCCGTCACCGCCTCCTTCACATTATTCAACCCGCCCACATCATCCCAAGTCACATTCGGGATCTTGGGCGCCCCAATCGCATCCGCAAAGTTCTTCCGTGCCGCCTCGACCGCAACCTCAAAGTCAGACTTTGTCAGTCCCTGCGCCGCCGGCCCACCAGCTACTTTCACGTCCCGGACCGTGACAGGCACGCCCTCGTTCTTGGACGCCTTTGCCGACAAGGCCTCCAGCCTCGCCTTCTGGGCAACCAGGGCTCGCTCGACAACATCAACCAAATCCCCCGCCACCAGCGCAGCAGTCTTGAGCGCTATCCCGCCGAGCTCAACCTCGGGGTCGAGAGCAACACCCTGGTTGTCCAGAATAGTCCTGAGAATCGCCTCCCTCTCTCCCTCGTCGGGCGCAGTCATCTCCAGCTCGTGCGTAAACAGCGCCCTAATCCCATCAGGCACCTTCTCCACCTCGGTCGTGGTGGCGATCAGCACCCTCGCATCTTGGAGCACCTCCCTGATGCTGGTCACCATCCTGTCCGCCGTCAGAGCTTCAATATGCCTAACCAGCAGCGCGCAGCAATCCGGGCCGCAGCTCATCGCTCTTTCCGCCCTCGATGTCAAAAACCCAGCAGTCTTGACGTCGCTCCCGCCAGCGCCGGAGTCGTTGACGATGTCGTAGGCGTTAACGGCAAAGGTGTGCAGCCCAACATCGGCGCAGGCTTGCGACGCGGTGAAGGCTTTGCCGATGGCGCGCTGGGTAGAGACAAGAAGGATAGCCACGGGTGGCATCTTGAGATGAAGCGCCGGCTTGCTAGTAGCAGCAGCCATCAACTCCCTCAGTTTCCTCCTCAGAGGGGAGACAGCCGCCGTCCTCTCCGGCGCAATCACCAACGGGCTGCCGGCGTGAGAGGACGGCTGTCTGGGCAACTTATCAATCCCAAGATAATACCTCCAAGTACTACCCGCAATCCCCGGAATCCGACTCGTCGTCGACCCCGACTGCTCCAAATGCGCCAGCGAGATATCCACGCAAACCACCCCCCCCCAAGGATCCTCCTCCTCCCCCTCCTCCTCCTCCCCCATCGTCTCCGCACCAACTTCCTGCTTCGCAGCCGACACATGCCCAACTCTAAACCACGCCACCTCGTCATACTTGAGGCTGTGGTGGTCTGTCCTCCTCGAGGCAATCAACCCCAGCACGTCATCGACCGCACTTTCCCCTTCCCCACCACCCGTCATCGTCCCCTCCTGCAGCGTCCTCCCAAGCTGCGTATCAATCGGCACAGCAATCAGATCCCCCCCCTTCACCACCCTCAACCTCCTCTCAAACCAAAACTTCAGCCCCGCCATCACGGCAGTCTGTACATCCCTCTCCACCGCCACCGGCGTCCTGACATGCTGCAAAATCACCTCCCTCGCCGCCGGCGGCTGAAGCACCGCCGCCACCCCTTGCGTTGTCTTCTTCCCCTTGATCCCCGCACGCCCTCCCCCACCCCTTTGAATGGGCGCCACCCTCAAATAAGCCGGCCCCTCCAGGTTCGCCAGAAATATAGGCGAGGCATACACCCCCGGCCCCGTCCCGGCCCCCCCCTTCTGAACCTGGCTCTCGAAAAACGACATCCTCCTCCCCTCCTGTTTCGAGCTCGGCACTCGTGCCACAGGCCTGGACGAATACCCCTCCGGCAACCCATACACCCTCGCTGGTCTCCACTGGATTTCATCAGGGCTGGCGTCAACAAAACTCCCCAGCCCAAACTGCCCAAACCCGTTCGACGGCGGCTCCTGCGCCGCCTCAACCCTGACCCAATCCCCCGAAAAACACCCAATCCGGGGAAGGTCCCTCACATCGACGTAGATCCGCGCTTCTTCATCATCTTCGGGGGCAGGTTTCGGATGCAGGATCTCAGGAGGCACAGGCTGGACCAGACCGTGAGCTTTGAACAGCCTACCGCGGGGACGGTCGGGTCGGGCGGTTGCGGCGGTGAAGCTGGAAAAGACAGACACAGCGCTGCTCATGCCGTTGGTCTTGCGGCCTCGACCCCCAATGGTGGTGGGGGTGCCGATGCCGCTTGTGATGGCAGAGGTCAGGCTGGGAGCCTGGAGGGAGATCATCTCGTCCATCGAGTCGTCTGATAATGCATCTTCCTCTTCGTCCTCGGCTTCTTCCACTTCGGTTTCGGTATCCCCGTCCTCCTCCACCCGGGCATCTGTGCGAGCGCCCTCCTCAGCTGCCGAGTAAAACTGATCATTGGACGTATCCTCATCCTCCTCGGTCACGCCACCGATCCGGGTGCTCGGCATCGGTGGAGCGGACGAGCGGTTGTGCTTGGAGTGAATCCTCCCGCGCGAGACAATTATCTTGGTACTAGGCGCGAGAATCCCCTGACCGACGGGCTCGCACAGTGCAATCCTGCCGGGGTTGGGCGGGATGTGGGTGACGGGGTGAGGGGGGAGTGGCAGCGGGAACATATCCCCCGTGTGAACCACCTTTAGCGTATCAAGCGCCGTGCGCAACGCAGCCGTGAGACGGTCCTCGGGGGTGGGGGTTGCTCCGCCGGCGGAGGAGGTGACCTTGTCCTTGGAGGGGCGGTGGTCTCTGAAGAAGGTCCCCTCGCCGTTCTCCAGTCGGCTGGCTAGTTCCCCTTCTAGGCTGACGAACACGGTGTCGAGGGCGATCGCGGTGACGTCTAGAACCAAAACCTCAATGCCGCTTCTGCTGCTGTGGCTGGACAGGCGCGAGGGCGCGACTTGCTTGAGGTTGATGGCGAAGGACTGGAGGGCGAGGGAGGAGGGGGCAAACTGGACCGTGTTTGGGGCGAGGGCCGAGGATTTTGTGACGGGGACGATTGACCAGTTGATGGCTTCGGGGGTGGGGGTTGGTGCCCAGGGGGCGATGGCGATGTGGACGAAAGGGCGGGGAGGGGGGTGGTGGTCTTCGTCTTCGTGGGCTTTGTGGTAGCAAAAGATAATGTTAGCACTGGATCAACAGCTTGACAAGTCAGTATAGAAAAGACAGGAGACCAACCATGCTGCAAATGCGGAAACAACTCTGCGTACAAGTCCTCCGACACAATGCCCACATCACTCTTGACATGGTCATCAAGCACCAAACGCGCCGCCAGCGCTGGCTTGTCCTGTCTGCGTCGACGGACCCGTCTCTTGTTTGGTCCTCTTACTTCTGAAGCTGCTGCCATGGTTGGAAGTTCGCGCGGTGCGACGTTGCCGTGGGGGCTATGGCTTCCGAGCGTCGCGTGGTGTCGTGGTGTGGGTAGGGTAGGGGCGGTCCAGCAAGGTACATGAACGGTTTCGGGAGTTGTGGTTGGGAAAAAATTAGATGATGGTTATTTGAGAATGAGGAGGTAGCAGAGCAATGCAGCTGCTGACTAGGAACACCCAATGGCCTCTGGGGTTTAAAGCATTCGAGGAGACTCTCAGCGCGGAAGTAGACCCGCCTGTTATGGTGGTGGTGAACCCAGCAGCAGCTGGTGGTGTGGCTTCGGCTTCCTTTCACCTCGGCATATGGCATTGGCTATTCGCGGATCCGCTTACCCAGCCAGGACTAGGCTAACCCTAACCCTTCTCTTTGGGTTCACGTATGTAGTGTCTAGGCTAGAAGAACGGCCATGATGTTACGAAAATAGGCTTGTTGGGTTGGTCTTTTACTTTTCACACCATGATATGTCTTGCTCTTTCGTGCCAGCCTACCAGACGTCCAATGTTCAGTTCAACAGACAGGTACCCAGTGTTCCGGGTCACTTGTGGTCACTTGTCTCACTATGCACGACATCTATGCCAATCTTTGGGAGAACGAATGGCAGTCACGACCTCCTGATCATTCATGTTTCTTGTCCATGGGAAATATTTTCCAGTTGTTGTTGTTGATGACGGTTCAGGTTCATCCCAAGTCCCAAGCCCAAGGGTTGTGCTGTCAGCCACCCACCCAGCAGAGCCCCACTGTGATCAACGATCTTCACATGCCTGAACCAGACCTAAACCAATCGCAAGGCCCTGTCAACCCCCCGCGCCCATGCTCCCAGCTGCACGGTGACGCAGGGGGTTATTTTCTCCCTCGACATCCATCTTTCCATGTCATGACAAGAAGCTTGTTTGTGACCCTGCATTTTGCTCGATGTGGATGGTGTATCCTTTTCACTTTCGATCGCAAGAGGGGGAAAGTCTTGTCGACAGTGGCTGGTTTCTCCGGAACGAGACCGTTTTTGTCCCGTTTAGTAACTGCAGCCACAAATGACGTCTGGCCTGTGGGATGGAGTATAGCATGCCTCGAGTCTCGTTGAATATTTTTTCTGTTTGTGAGACGGGCGGTTTCTTTAAGACCTAGACACTTGTTCTTCTACTATCACGACGGTATTTTCTTTCTAATCGGTTCAATCTGTATGATATCAGCAATATATTCCCCGTTCAGAGGGAGACCAAGCCACCCTCACCTTCAGCCATGGCTGTCCGAGCAACCCTTACCCAGTCCTCACCACCAGGCGCCATGGACGAAAACGAACTCGCCAAAACAGCCGTCGAGTTCGCCGAGCAATCAGAAAAGCTCTCTCTCCTCCCACTAGAACAAGGCAACCACGACGCCATCGCGGTCGAAGCCCAATTCGTAACCCCCCACGACACGGTGATAGTAACAGCCGACGGCCACCGGCTCCCAACCGTCCCGGTCCAAGAAGCTCACAAGCTCAACGTCTTGCGAGAAGAACTCGAAACACAACTCGAACCAACCCACCACCATACAATCCAATCCCCCACCGAAGAAAAAGCCATTGCCCTCTCCCAGCAGCAAAATGGCACCTCCCCCAACAAAAGATCGACCGACGCCAGCCTCAAAAGGTCGATGCCACCATCCCACACCAACCCCTTGTTCCCCCCTCTACCTTTATACGGCCCCCCTTCCCTTATGACCCACATCCAGTGTCTCATCTTCCGGCTCACGTCCTTCTTCCTCTCCCTCGGTTTCTTAGCTGTCATCGTCCTCGGCGCGCTATTCACCTCCATCGGCCCCTCGGTCCAACACCTCTGGCGACTCGTCACCCTTCGCAACCCCGACGCTTTCTCCCGCCCCTTTTACAAGGAAGAAACCCGCCGGGCCGAGATCAGGAAACGGCAAGAAGAAGCCTGGTTATCCGGCCACCGCCCATCAGGTAAAACCCCCTACCCCCCCACCGAAGGCGGCCCCGACCCCTTGGTCTGCGACCCAGCCTACTACGCCAGAAGAGTAGGGCTCGATATCGAACCTTTTGAAGTCCAGACGGAAGACGGTTTCCTCATCGACCTCTGGCATGTCTACGATCCGAAGGAGCACACCCCCTTGCCAGCTTGCGAACGTGCCCACCGCGGCCCGGAGACCTTCACACCCCCGAGGAAACCGCCATCCTCTCCAGCGAAGTTCCCGGTGCTGTTGATCCACGGCCTACTGCAATCCTCGGGGGCGTACTGCGTCAACGATGACGACTCCCTGGCTTTTCTACTCGCCAAGGCAGGGTATGACGTCTGGCTGGGCAACAACCGCTGCGGTTTCACGCCAAAGCACACGCTGCTGAAGTACGCCGACCCGAGGATGTGGGCCTGGAACATCCGCCAAATGGGCGTCTTTGACCTCCCGGCTTTGATCTCCCGCGTGTGCTACGAGACGGGGTTTTCAAAAATAGGACTGATCTGCCACTCGCAGGGCACGACGCAAGCCCTGGTCGCGCTGGCAAAAGAGCAGCGACCTGACCTCGGAGACAGAATAACGGTTTTTTGCGGGTTGGCTCCGGCGGCGTATGCGGGCCCGTTGATTGGGAAGATGTATTTTAAATTCATGAGGGTCATAAGCCCGGAGTTTTTCAGGGTCTTTTTTGGGATTCACGCGTTTATTCCGTTCATGATGGAGATGCACAGGCGACTAAACGGGAGGGTGTATGGCTGGTTGGGGTACAAGGTTTTCGGCTTCTTGTTTGGGTGGGGGGATGAGAGGTGGGATAGGGGGTTGAGGGACAGGATGTTCAGGTTTGCGCCGGTTTTTGTCAGTAGCGAAAGTATGAGGTGGTGGTTGGGGAGGGAGTGCTTTGCTAGGCACAAGTGCATACTGAGTACGAAGGAGGAGTGGAGGGCTGAGGAGAGGGAGGATGGGGAGGTTGGGGAAGAGGGGGTTTTGGGCGAGGTAGATAGGGATATGGCTGATGGTGGTGGGGGGGGGAGGGAAAGAAAAAAGGGGAGGAGGAGGAAGGGGAGCACGGCTTGGTATGATGAGAGGGCGCCGCCTTTTGCGCTTTGGGTGGCGGGGGATGATGATTTGGTGGATGGGGAAAGGTTGCTGAGGCGGTTTGAGAGGGGGAGGGAGCCACATGTGGAGGTGGTGCATCAGAAGGTCATTCCGGGGTATGAGCATTTGGATGTGATTTGGGCGATGGATGCGCCGGAGCAGGTGTTTAGGGAGGTGAAGGAGGTTTTGTGGAAGACGTGTGATGTGAGGGATGTTTGTCGGGTTCCCACGGGGTGTGAGGATGTTCCGGCTTGGAAGCCTAAGAAGAAGGAAGCGACAGGTGATGAGGGGAATGAAGAAGAGGAGGAGGAAGAGTTGCAGTCTAGTAGCAGTGAGGACTTGTCTCGGTGAGATTCTGCATGGTGATAATGGCGAGTATGGCTCTGGAGGATAATAATCCAATACCCGGCAACAAGGAAAAAGGAGTTTTTGTTTTGGATGGGATAGACAGACAGACAACGGTTCTCACGTAATCTAGAGAAAGGAAAACGATATACTTAGAAGCAATATGATTCATCCGACATTTCTGTTGCGCCATGTAAGTGAGGCTGCTGCCGAACATTCTCAGGAATCGGCACTCGGCATCTCCAACGGCCGCTGTGGTTCAGGGGTCAGAGTCAGGCTGAACATCCCTGCCTCTGGGCCACCACAGTCTATTGGACCAACCCACCGCTTGTCCCATTCCCAAGCCTATAAGTGGCCAGAACAAGACCTCGCCAAGAAGCTGGCTGGACAGCAAGATGCGATGAACAAGCTGGGGTCCTGTCGTGACTTCCTCCCTTTCTGGGAAATTTGGGGCCTGACGAGAAAACCCGGGATTGTTTCTTTCTCTTTTTGCCACAAATTTCGATGTTTCTGCCTCGTCAACTTCACCTGCTCTTGCGGTGGAATTTGCTGTGTTCTGGCCTCTGGTGGTCATTACGATATCGTTACATGCCACTCACTCACCGAGTCAGATAATCTGTTCAACCCACCACTCGGTCGTGGACAAACTTGTCCAACCGGCGGCCACCTGAAGACACCATGGTCGTCCCATTTCTCACCGGCAACCGGAGGGGGAGAGTCATCGGTATCGCTCTCCTCTTGACTGTCATCATATTCTGGCTTGGGTACCAGTCCCCGATAGCCACGCCCAGGCAGGAGACGCTCGATTTACACGCTCCAAAAGTTCCCGAACATGTTACCCCTCACCACCACGACAGTGGCCAAGTAGCACACCCAAACACGAACCCGGCAGGCTCTGCGGAGCGCGAAGACGATGTCACCGAAGAGCATGGAGCCACGCCTACCAAGCCCGAGACCACCAAGGTCCCTCCGGCAGAAGGTGACGATAGCGACGTTGGGCTGGCCGACTTTGGGAACCAGTTCGCGACCACTGAAGAGGCCGGGCCGGCTGCCACAGCCAAGGTTGATTGTATCGGGTTCGAACAGCTGCAGAGACAGAAGCCGGGACCGCACTCTGAAGGCAAGCGCAAGTTCCCATTTGTGCGCCCGCCCCCCGAGTGCAGGACTTTCCGGCTGCCCGCTCTTGAAGCTCTGCTTGAGCGCATGAAGAAGGTGATCAAGGACCCGGATCTCTACCGTCTGTTTGAGAACAGCTACCCGAACACGCTCGACACCATGGTCAAATGGCGTGGATATGCCAACAAGACGGTGGAAGGCGGCTCGGGAGAAGAAGGCTCTGACGAGGTGCAGACGGTGATGACGGATGAGGAGCTCACCTATGTGATCACGGGTGATATTGACGCCATGTGGCTCCGTGACTCTGCCAGTCAGATTTATTCGTATCTGCCGTTGCTGGAGCCGTCTGACAAGTTTGATTCCCTGGCCAGTCTGTGGCGTGGGTTGATCAACTCACACTCTCGATACATTGTCATTTCGCCCTACTGCCATTCGTTCCAGCCACCTCCCGAGAGCGGCATTCCTCCGACGCACAACGGTGCTTTCCACCAGAACAACCCGCAGCCTCCTTACAACCCCAAGCTGGTGTTTGACTGCAAGTGGGAGCTGGACAGCTTGGCTTCGTTCCTCCAGATCAGCGCCGCTTACTATACCCGGACCGACGACCTCAAATTCTTTTCCAGGTACTCCTGGGTCAACGCTGTGGAAGCGGCTGTTGATGCTTCAGCCGCCATGCGTCTCGGGACATACGATGAGGAGGGACGCGTCTTGCCGTCGGCCTGGACTTTTACCGGGTACACCAACCGTGGCTCCGAGACCTTGACGAATGACGGCCTCGGTAACCCCGTCAAGGAGAACGGCATGGTTCGATCTGCCTTTAGACCTAGCGATGACGCCTGCATCTTCCAGCTTTTGACTCCCAGCAACATGATGTTTGCTGCCTACCTCGAGCAGGCGTCTGTGATCATGGAGGGGCTCGCCGAGCAGAAACTCAACCCCAAGGCTGCTAATCTTACGACAGAGATGCGCAAGCTGGCCAAGACTATCCGCCACGGCATTGCCAAAGACGCCGTTGTCAAGCACCGCGACTTTGGCGAGATTTTTGCGTACGAAGTTGATGGGTATGGCGGTGCCAACTTGATGGACGATGCCAATGTTCCATCTCTGCTGGCCTTCCCCTTGTGGAATTACACCAACACCAAGACCTCGACGACGCCACGCATGGTCAAGTCTGTGAACAAGAGCCTCGGCGCGCGCAACGGTACGATTGAGAAGAACTCGGAGAAGGAGAAGGACGAGGAGGAAGAAGCCAAGCATGACTATGCCAAGATTTACCAAAACACTCGCAAGTTTGTGCTGAGCATGGCCAACCCGTATTATGCCAAGGGTCCTGCGCTTTCGGCCGTGGGCGGTCCTCATCTTGGTCCTGGAAAGGGGTGGCCGATGGCTGCTACGGTGGCGGCGCTGACGGCGTTTGAGGACCTTGCTGGGTTTTCGGATGAGGAGAGGGGGAGGGTGGTTGGGGAGCAGATGTTGATGGTGCTTAATTCGACTTCGGGCGCCGGGGTTATCCATGAAACGGTGAACGCGTGGCGCGAGTTTGACTTTACGAGGAGCTGGTTCGGGTGGGCTAATGGGTTGTTTGGGGAGCTGATTTTGAAGATTGCGGAGGATGAGGAGAGGAGGGGGGTTGGCGAGAAGGGGTTGCTGGGGAGGTTGTATCAAGAGTGAGCTTGATGTCTGATCAAAGGGCTGGGGGAAAAAACGGTGCTGGTTCTTTCTGGATATTTTATGGGAAACAAAACAACAAATGCATTGGGAGGCGTTGGATGATGCAGTTTTTGGGTATTCTCTTTGTATTTTTCTGTTGATGCCAAATATCAAGATTCTTGTCCGGAGGTGATTGGGAATATGTTGCCCGGCTTTCATGCACCTTGAGTCTATGTGGAAAGAACAGAGGTGTTTGGTAATAGCAAGGCATGGGGGGGTTGTTCTTGGCACGAAGAATTATCCTTCAGCTAAAAGAGTACGGGGAAGTTGCTCAGAGCTGTACACACTAATGCCGGGGGGTGGGGGGGAAGGGGAGGGTCACTGGGAGTGGGAGCAAGTGGTGTTGAGAGAAAAAAAGCGGGATGAAGACGATCCAGGCTGGACTCGAACGCTCGACCTCCTTCAAGCCAACCACCTACCTGGCCTCTGAGCAGGAATCTCGAGGTGATTACTGAACATATCGGGGACATAGAAACGTCAAAAATAAATAAAAAAATCTTCAGCATCTCTTTGAGTAGCGTGTCATCCTTAGTGCAGGGGCCATGCTAATCTTCTCTGTATCGTTTCCTGGGAGAGAGGTTAGTTTTATTGGCAAAGTGAGAAGCAGATGGTTGAGCCAAACTTACAAATTGACCAAATGCCCCGGAGGGCGAAGTCCTGCTGCAGAGCACCGGTATATAAAGGGCTGATTGGTATATAAAGGGCTGATGGGAGCAGGTGCGGACTGTCAGCAGTCGACGCAGCTGTGCGCTGGTCTGCCACAAGGTTGTGGCTGGCCGTCGGGCGGTGGGTTGCTCCAGGTCCCAAACAACAGGGAAGGAAACTTCAATTGAAGTCAAAAGTCAATCAATTGAAGCTCCAAGGGCTGTGATGGCAACCCATCACCGACATCACCACCAAAACAGGTTGAAGATGCGAGACTCGCCGTGTGGAAAATGGCACAGCAAGAAGTTTTTATACCAGCCCACAGTCCAATCGAGACTAGCCCGGCAATTACATAAGTCTGGTGGATGCACTTCCTGTTGCTTCAAGTGTGGGGCCATGCCCGATCACGGCGAATCGTGGGGCAGATTGCACCCGTAGCTACCCCTCCATTAGCGTTGATAGGGGAGTGACGGAAGAGGAGGGGGGTAGGGGACGGGCAGGAGGTGTCGCAAAAAAATATTAGACTCCTCTAGACGAGGCGAGCCTCTGCATGGTGTGATTGATTCTCCCTTTTTTTTTTTTTTCTTCTCTTCTTTGTAACATCCAGAGAGTTGGTAGAGAGAAACACAACTGGTAAGCTTTGCTCCTCTGGTGTGGAAGACAGTGAGTGACACACTCACGTCATACATGATCAAGAAAGAGAGAAGAGTTGACTGACCTTGACACCTTCCTGGTTTCTTTCACGATCACAGATTGCCCCGCGCAACATACCCTCTAGTCACCATGGCCGACTCCCAAAGAACTGCGATTGTCTCTGTCTATGACAAGACGGGACTGTTGGACTTGGCCAAGGGCCTTGTCCAGAACAATGTGCGCATCCTCGCTTCCGGCGGCACTTCCAAGATGATCAGGGAGTCTGGTTTCCCTGTCGAGTGAGTGCCTTCACCCTCCCTACTTCGAGATCGGTCACCCAGCTTCGGCTTCATGGGTGAGTCATTTTGGGAGAAAGTGGCTGACAGTGTGGCTTCTTCTCCAGGGACATCTCTGCCATCACCAAAGCCCCTGAGATGCTCGGTGGCCGTGTCAAGACTCTCCACCCCGCCGTTCACGCCGGCATCCTGGCTCGCAACCTCGGTTCGGACGAGAAGGACCTCGCCGAGCAAAACATTGACAAGGTCGACTATGTCATCTGCAACCTGTACCCCTTCAAGGACACGGTTGCCAAGATCAATGTCACCGTTCCCGAGGCGGTCGAGGAGATCGATATCGGCGGTGTTACTCTGATCCGCGCCGCGGCCAAGAACCACTCTCGCGTCACCATCCTCAGCGACCCCAAGGACTACGCCGAGTTCCTCAGAGAGATCGAGGCCGGTGAGGTCAAGGAGGAGACCAGGAAACTCTATGCCCTCAAGGCCTTCGAGCACACCGCCGACTACGATGCCGCCATCTCCGAGTTCTTCCGCAAGCAGTACGCTACCGGCCTCCAGTACCTTCCCCTCCGCTACGGCGCCAACCCTCACCAGAAGCCCGCTTCCGCCTACGTCAAGGAGGGCGAGCTTCCCTTCAAAGTTCTCGGCGGTGCCCCCGGCTACATCAACCTTCTCGATGCCCTCAACAGCTGGCCTTTGGTCAAGGAGCTCAAGAAGGCCCTCGGCAAGCCCGCTGCCGCCAGCTTCAAGCACGTCTCTCCCGCCGGTGCTGCCATCGGCGAGCCCTTGACCGCCGAGGAGCGCAAGGTTTACATGGTTGACGATATCCCCGGCATTGAGAGCTCCGGTCTCGCTCAGGCTTATGCCCGCGCCAGAGGTGCCGACCGCATGAGCAGCTTCGGCGACATGATTGCTCTTTCCGACATTGTCGATGTCCCCACCGCCAGCATCATCTCCAAGGAGGTTTCCGACGGTGTTATCGCCCCCGGGTACGAGCCCGCTGCTCTTGAGATCCTCAAGAAGAAGAAGGGAGGCAAGTACCTCGTCCTCCAGATGGACCCCGAGTTTGAGCCCTCCAAGTCCGAGACCAGAACCGTCTACGGCATCACCCTCGCCCAGGGCCGCAACGACGTCGAGATCTCGCCCGAGACCTTCCGCAACATCATCACCCCCAAGAACGCCGGGCCTCTTTCCGAGACCGCCCAGCGTGACTTGACTGTCGCCACCATTGCTCTCAAGTACACTCAGAGCAACTCTGTCTGCTACGCTGCTAGGGGCCAGGTTGTTGGTCTCGGCGCTGGCCAGCAGTCCAGAATCCACTGCACCCGTCTTGCCGGTGACAAGGCCGACAACTGGTGGCTCCGCTTCCACCCCCGCGTCCTGGGCATCAAGTGGAAGAAGGGCACCAAGCGCCCTGACAAGAGCAACGCCATTGACCTGCTCGTCAGTGGTCAGGTCCCTAAGTCCGGCCCTGAGCGTGAGGCCTTTGAGGGCTTCTTCGAGGAGGTCCCTGCCGCCTTCACCGAGGAGGAGAAGACTGAGTGGCTCGGCAAGCTTACCGATGTTGTTGTCTCCAGCGATGCTTTCGTAGGTTTTTTTCCTGTTCTGAACACTCAAAAAGCAGCTACTAACAAGAGTGAAAACAGTTCCCCTTCACCGACAATGTCTACCGCGCCTCCCGATCGGGCGTCAAGTACATTGCCGCTCCCCTCGGCAGCCAAAACGACATTCCCGTGTTCGAGACGGCCGAGAAGCTGGGCATCACCTTTGTGGAGCAGAACATTCGTCTGTTCCACCACTAAGAGTGCCATGATGACAATGAAGTAATAAAAAAAAAGAGATGAGAAACTCAATAATGAACGATACCCCCGGACATGCCGTCTGGTTCTGACATGTGAAAAATGAAGAATAAATATAAATGGGTTTAAAGGACACTGGGTGGGTGGGATTGGGAAGATGGATAGGGCTTTTGATTGTAAAAAAGGGGAGGTTAAAAAGGAAAAGGAGCGAAAGTTCAACACTTTTTTTTCTACAGGTAGAGAGAGTAGAAATGGTGTGAATGGATGATTAAGGTTAGAAAAGGGGGTGTATTTCTCGGGGGTTAGTGATGGAAATCCAGGTTTGGCCGTTGAGTTGTCCCTCTTTGACATGTATAGTTTTTTGAGTTGAGACAAACTTCCTGGCTTGATGTCCCTAAATCTGATTCAAGAAACTACACTCTCACTTCTTTCTTGGGGGTGTTTCAAGCAAGCAGTAGTGATCATATTCCAGTCAATTTTCTTCGTTAACCTCACTCACCCAAGACTGTTACACTTGATGCCGAGTGACCCCCCTTTTTTCAGAAGGTAACAATAATGGCCATACTGTTTGCCATGCTGTTTGCTGGATGGGTTCTCCGTAAGTGGCGCTCGAATCATATCCTCTACCTCCGCCCTTTCGAAAAAAAGAACATCAATTCAAAAAAAAAAAAAAAGAAAAAAAAGAAAGAAAGAAAAAAAAAGGGCCGCTGGTCTAGTGGTATGATTCTCGCTTAGGGTCCACCCTGAGTTTGTTGACTGCTTTGGTAGTCGACAAAAAAAATTGCGAGAGGTCCCGGGTTCAATCCCCGGGTGGCCCCCAAAATCCTTCTTTTCTTTTAACTTTTTTTTTTAAACTTTGTTTTTTTTACTTTTTTTTTTTTACTTTTTTTTTTTCACATCCTATTTCCGCCTTTTAAATGAACTCCACTGGGTGGCGGCGGGCGGCTTGATTTTTTGTTTGTTTTTTGTCAGGTTCAGAGTTATGGTGGTTGGAGCTGTCTGCTCGAGTGAGACGTTCGAGGGGTTCGAATAGGGGTCTCTTCCTCCACCTACTCTCCTCTTGCCCGCACTTGCATACAACACAGTCCACAAAGGACTCGTAAATCCAACATGTATTTCTTCGTTGCCGTCAAGACATGAGCAAACAACAAGACAAAAAACCCATTTCACCAAACATTGTATGCAACACCATCCATCCACCATCTCCCGGACCAATATACAAACTTACACTAAAACTAAACAATTTTTTTTACACAACTATTCATACCACCCTCTCTCACCACTCCTCGCCACAGCCGCCCCAATTTCTATATAAAAAAAAAATCAAGGGGCAACAGCAAACAAGCAAACAATCAAACACAAACAACTACAAAAAGAAAATGTTTAAATGTGCGAGTGTGTATCGTTTCAATTCCTCTGGGGCATTCCCCCCTCCTCCTCTCATCTTCTCATGTTCCCCTCAACCCCTTTACTTCCATCTCAACCTTCCCCTCAACCCAATCAGTTTTCTTTCTTTCTTTCCCCCCTCCTAATTTCCCGTTTTCCCAAGACCTCGACGCCGTGCTTTCATGCTGTTGTAGTGTGTGTGTGTGTGTGTGTATGTGTGTGTGTGTGTGTGTTATGCCAAACTACTAAAACTAGGTAAAAAACCTCCTCCCCACAACCCGGGCAAACAAACACATCTCATCACTCTCTCATCCCTCACATTTGGTATATAAAAATATTAAAAGCAGCAACCCCAAACTCATCATCCCACCGCGAGCCGTTTTTTCCTATTTTAGTAGACACGCTTGAAAGGAGGAACGGGCTTGCACTCGTTCTCGTCGAGGGTGGTGCCAATAACACGGCGGTACTTGAGGTCGACCTTGCCGTGGGGCTTCTGCCAGGTGAGGGTGTGCTTCATCCAGTTCTCGTCGTCACGGTCGGGGTAGTCCTCGCGGGCGTGGGCGCCACGAGACTCCTTGCGGTTGGCGGCGGCGGTGGCGGTTTGGACGCTGTAGAGTCAATCGTTAGCCAATGTTTTTTCTCTGCTTCAATCCCTCAGAAAATACGTACGCGCAAGTGAGCAGGTTGCGGAGCTCAAGGGTCTCAACAAGGTCAGAGTTCCAGATCATGCTGCGGTCCTTGATGCCGACCTGGGAGAAGGTCTGGTCGACCTGGTTGATCTTCTCAACACCCTCGTCAAGGGACTCCTGGGTGCGGAAGACGGAGACGTCGCGCTGCATGGTCTTCTGCATGGCAAGACGGATCTCGGCGGTGCTCTTGGGGCCGTCAGCAGTGCGGATCTTGTCGAGCATCTCAATCTCGGCGGCACCAGCATCAGCCTCAACGGGCTTCAACTTGGCGCCGGGGGTGAAGTTGTCACGGATGGTGTGGGCAACGGCGCGGCCGAAAACGACCAAGTCGAGGAGAGAGTTGGCACCCAGACGGTTAGCACCGTGGACAGACACGCAAGCAGCCTCACCGCACGCGAAGAGACCGGGAACGACCTTGTCGTTGCCAGACTCGTCGACGGTAAGAACCTCACCAGTGTAGCGAGTGGGGATACCACCCATGTTGTAGTGGACGGTGGGAAGGACGGGGATGGGCTGCTTGCGGACATCGACACCGGCGAAAATGCCGGCCGTCTCAGAGATACCGGGGAGACGCTCGGCAAGAATCTCGGCGGGAAGGTGGCTGAGCTGGAGGTAGATGTGGTCCTTCTCGGCACCAACACCACGGCCGTCACGGATCTCCATGGTCATGGAGCGGGAGACGACGTCACGAGAGGCAAGATCCTTGGCGGTAGGGGCATATCTCTCCATGAAACGCTCACCCTCGGAGTTGAGGAGGTAGCCACCCTCACCACGAGCACCCTCAGTGATCAGGCAGCCGGCACCATAGATACCGGTAGGGTGGAACTGGACAAACTCGAGATCCTGGTTGGGGAGACCGGCACGGGCAACCATGGCCATACCGTCACCGGTGCAGGTGTGGGCCGAAGTGCAAGAGAAGTAGGCGCGGCCGTAACCGCCGGTGGCGAGAACGGTGTTGTTGGCGAGGAAGCGGTGGAGGGTACCATCCTCCTGGTTGTAGGCGAGAACACCGCGGCACTCACCATCCTGCATGATCAGGTCGATGGCGAAGTACTCGATGAAGTAGTTGGTGTTGTGACGGAGAGACTGGCCGTAGAGAGTGTGGAGAAGAGCGTGACCGGTACGATCGGCAGCAGCGCAGCAACGGTAAGCCTGGCCGCCCTTGCCGTACTCCTTGGACTGACCACCGAAAGCACGCTGGTAACTGTTGTTGAGTTGACATGTCAGCTTCTTGGCCATCTCCATTCTGCCTCTTGAAGTCTACTCACATCTTGCCGTCCTCGGTTCTGGAGAAGGGGCAGCCATAGTTCTCAAGCTCGATAATAGAAGCGGGAGCCTCACGGGTCATGTAATGAATAGCGTCCTGGTCACCGAGCCAGTCGGAGCCCTTCACTGTGTCATACATGTGCCATCTCCAGTCGTCCTTGTGCATGTTGCCGAGGGCGGCGTTGATGCCACCCTGGGCAGCGACTGTGTGACTTCTCGTGGGGAAGAGCTTGGAAATGCAGGCAGTGTTGAAGCCGGCCTCAGCGAGACCGAAGGCGGCACGGAGACCGGCACCACCGGCACCAACAACGATCGCATCGTACTCATGGTCCTACAAGCAAAGAAAGCGTTCAATGTGTCAACTGGCCGTGTTCCCTCATTACTAGCTCTTGGGTCTCCCCGCTCCTTTCCCCCCGCTTCCACCTCCAAAAGCCGGAAATCGATCTCTCGAGGGGTAATAGGGGAGAGGAGGAGGTTGTGTTCGACGGGAGGGAAGAACATACGATGACAGGGTACTTGCTGCTGACGAATGGCGATGCCTCCTTCGCCCGGAGGGGCCCGTTGGCGATAACGCGGGCTGCGAGAGTCAGTCCATCGGGTGTTTCGCAAATTGCCAAAAATGCAATATAACGGTGTATATAAAGACAGCTGACTCACCGGCTGGTCTAGTTGTGGAAAAAGCCCTCTGTGTAGGAGTTCTGAGAGCGCGAGGAAGCTATTCCCGACCGTCGTCAGTCCAACTTTTTCCAAATCACCTCGGCATTCACGGGCTTGCGCCTTAACACAACCCCCCAATTGCCGAATGCAAACAAACAACAGCTTCTTCTCTTTCAGCAAACAAAAAGGTACAACTCACCGCCGGCGCCGCGGCTAACCTTCTCCAAGCCATTGAGGATGCCATCGTCGTCTAAAAAAAGAGAGGAGAGGGGGGGGTGGGTGCGGGGGGGTATAACAGAGGGAGGGGAGAAGTCGTGTTCCTCTTGAAATGCTTCAAAATATTTGAGCTTCTTTCAAATGGACGACATGCACAGACCGGTCCTGCGCACAGGCAAAGCAAGCAGCTTCGCTCCCGGCTGGCTCCTTCGATGATTCCACGACCCGAAGCACCAAAGGCTGTTCCAGCCTCGATCGACCAATCAGCGCCTGTTGATTACCCGAGTTGCCGACACCAAACCCAGCAACCAGTTCCGCAGTGCCCCTCCATAATTCCTGGGCTGACGTCCCCCGCCTGGCGGCTGGCAGAACCAACCAGTGGCCAATTGTGTGTTTAGCTTTCGCCTTCATCCGCCAGCTGGTCGGCCTGATTCCGAATTTCCTTACGACCATCGCCAACTCTCTTTCAGACCCCAGGCAGCCTTGAGATCTCGAAGAATCCCGAAAGCTGCCCTCCATGGCCCTGTTCTGCTTCCGTCACTGGTTGTGTCTGGCCGTGTGTCTGTCCTGTCCGAATTTGGATCATCTGCATATCACACACGTGGTGTAACTCCCATATGTGTCTCGTGCTGCTGTCCTCTTTGCCACGCTTCAAGCTCTCACCGGATACAGAAACCGGGAAAAGCATGTGCGGGTCTACCAAGCCGCTCTTCGGACGGCGGACATCCTCGGCTTGTAGTGAAATGAATACAAGCAAAAGTAGCCCGGCGCCCTGCCCGGCCGTTGGGTGACATGCATGCTACAACTGCCTATAGGGAGCCTCGGATTTATAATTCAGGGGTTGGCACCGTTACCTGGTGCAATGACAGTCAACAGTAAACAAAATATTAAACTGATCTATTAGATTGGGACGACCGCCGTCGCCCACCAACGCCACCAAAAAGCTATCGCTTCTTCAACTACATGGAGATAAATAGGAAAGAATGTATCCCCCTTTACCCTCCTATTACCTTACCCTCAACAACAAGCCTCTTAACACTGTAGCAAAGATCCCATCTATCACCCCTCTAAATACTCCACCTCACCTCATACCCCCCCAAAAACCAGTCCAGATGCCCATGATGACACCTCCCCTCCCAAGTCCCGTGTCCCCAACTACACATGCCCACCCCCCTCCTCCCCAAAAATGCCACCGCCTCATCCTACTCAGCAAGCACCATCCTCAACATCACCAAAAAGTTCTCCTTCAGCTTGTGCACCTCCTCCACCTGAGGCTTCTCCGGCTCCCCGGCATTCCTCCTCAGCCGATCCTGCCTCCTCGCCCTCCTCCTCCTCTCCGCCTCAATCGGATCCATCTCATCCTCAATCTCCAGCTCCGCCTCCGACTCCGAATCGTCATCATACGCCATATCCTCCAAATCATCCTCATTCAACCCAAAATCACTCGATTTGAACGCCATCGGCACCCCATCCACCATCCCCGGGCCACCCCCTTCCGCAGCCATCTTCTGCCTAGTCTTGTCGTGATGCCACTTCTTTCTGGCCTCCTGCCAGGCAATCAACTTGTCAATCTCCTCAATGGCCTTGTCCTTGTCGACAACTCCAGTGCTGACACCCCCTTCAAACAAGGCGTTGATATCCAGACTGCCGTTCTTGGGGCCATGCCTCAAAAACTCCAGAATGCCCTCAATCCACCCCATCAGCTGCGTGAAAAGCCCGTTGTCGTGCGTGTGAACCTCATGGACAAACTTGTAAAAGTTGTGCTCATGCCGCTGGCAAAGGTCGATGAAGGCTTGCACGGTCTGGTTAGGGTCTGCAGAAGCGTCTTGGTCTCGGCACTTTTCAACGACCTGTTTCCAACTGTCAGCCATCTCCTCGTCATCATCATCATCATCAGCAACAACAGTAAAACTTACCTGAATCAAATCATCCACAAACGCCGCAAAATCCGTCACACTGTTATACACATTCGCCGACTTGTACACCCTCACAAGCGGCTCGTAAAAGATCGTAAACAAATCCCTAAACAGCTGCAGCGTCACCGGCTCCTCAATCAGGTTCAGCATCATCGCCTTGTCCCTCTGCCGCATGTGCAGCTTCAGCAACTGCTTCAGATACGAAAACAGCTGCGCCCCCTGCTTCAGCTCCTCGTCCACGTTCTCCACCGCGCTGTTGAACGCCACATACGCATTATACAGCCTCTCAATCTGGGCCGGCTTCAGCGCCGGCTTGAGCAAGTCACTCCTCAAAATCACCACTATGACATCAATCTGCTCTGCCTCGGCCTCTTCCCGGATGGCCACCTTGACCTGCTCCTCCGAGTCGCTGTAAGCCTTGAGCTTGTCGACAAAGACTTGGTCGTTGATCTTGGCTGCGAGCGCGTCGATAGAGCGCTGAAAGTTTCGGATGCCGTCGTTCAACGTGAGGGAGAATATCCTTTGCATCAACGACCGGGCGCCAAAGGGTTGGGCGAGGAAGATGTCCAGAATGTGGGACATGACGGCTGCTGGGTTGGCTATCCGGATGGCGTTCTTCATGAGAGTGTAGGGAATCAGAGAGTGAATCCTCTTTGCTTGCGCAAACAACTCTGGTGAGTTGTCTTCGGCGAGGAAGAGGTGATATATCGTAGCCGCAACTTCGATGCGTAGCCATTCGGCAAATTTCTGATATTGTAAGCTGAGGTCTTGAATCGTCTCCTTGTCCTTGATCTCCTTGAACAGCATCGTTAGGCCATTGCGTTCGACAATGTCTTGCCGGAATCTGTATAAAGTTAGCTTCCCTCCTGGCGGCGTCTCACGGCAAGCTTACTGTTCCATGTAAACATCCAACTCGGCCGCCCGTTTCCTCGCAATCTCATAGAAGCGCTTCTGTTCCTCCACCCGCTTCTTGTCCAAGTTCTTGCGACGGATGATATCCTCAACATCCGCATCCGTAAGCTTGGTAGCTTCACCTGTGAGGAACTCCTCAATTGACTTGGTAGTCGCTATTTGTGGGTTCTGAAGCAGCGAGCGCAAGAACGCACGCAGCGACACTCTCTGGTTTTCCCGCCACAATACGACGTTCTATCATGCTTTAGTCCTGGTCCCTGTGCTGCCCAATCTCAACGGAAACTCACCTCTTCTTTCCTCGAGCCCAAGAACCCACCAGGGCTACTGGGTCTCCCATCCACTGAAACCCTCGGTGAAAGCCTTCCACTCCGTTGATCTATCAGGCACGTCGTTAACGCGCTGTTCCGTTGTGAACTCAATCGTGGTAGAGACGAACCTTTTACCGAAAGCAGTCTCGAACCCGTCTCACTTTGGTGACTAAAGCTATCCCTTGCCGGGCTACTTGGCGGCAACTGCGTCGACACCGACGAGATCGAAGAAGCCTCCGAGTCCTTGTCTCCACTGACACTATCCGTCGTGGTCGTCGTATTGGATTTGTTCTTGTTCGGCAGCGTAGGCAGCACCTTTCCAGGCAGCTCAGTTCTCAGGTTCTTGTGCAGCTTGGCAAAGTCCCCGTATCTCCGGCCAATGTACTGCTCCATCCCGCCCTTGCGCTTGACTCGAAGCAGGAATTCCTGTTTTTCACCCTCATTAGCACTCGATGAACCACCCGAAAGGGGAACCCACGCCAACCAGGGGAAACCCACGGCATGCTTGTGTTGTCTGATATTCCTCCGGGCCGTCGTTATCCTGACCCCAGCAATATTGACATCCCACCCGTTCAGGTAGTTACCCTCGGGCATCGACGACAGAACACCCGTCTCAATCGCATTAGCATCGACAATCTCCAACTCCGAGAACCGAATCCTCTCCTCAAACCCGGAAGAAGTCGGCACGCCAGACACCATCATCAACTCCACCATCTTCTTCGCCTTCACAGCAAGCTTCCTCCTCTTGGTCTCTTCTAATCTGTCTTCCGAGGAGGAAATCCCCTTACTGGCGAACGATTCGAGAAACTATTACCCGTCACAAGTCAGCTTCCCCTCTACAAGACAATCACCAGCATCCCCAGAAAGGCCATCGCTCACCACTTGTAACTTATCCTGCCAAAACTCCTTCTCCCTCGCCTTGTCCAAAAACGGAAACTCCCGAATGTGGTGCACAAAGATATATCTTAGAATCGGCAGCTCCGAATCCAGCGGCGACACCTCCCCAAACGGCGACTTGAACGGCGCCCCGAATCGCCTCAGCGCCGTCGGCGAGTTGAGCTCCGAGACTTCCCATTGTACTTGCTGGGAAATAAGTTCGCGTTTGAGGTCTGCACAGAGAAGAAAAGAATCCCAAGGTTAGTTTATGCTTTCGAGGTGAAGAACATCACAACAGCAAAAACTCACAATGCTCCTGCTTCCCCGTCAAAGTATGCGCAGGCGACGGTGGCCCAGACGGCGCAACAGCAGTCCCCGAAGTCCTCACAGCAAGTGTAGTCTCCTTCTTCTCCTCCCCCCCAGGGCGAACCGCATCCCCATTCGTCGTCCCCTTGTTTGTTGCATCCTCTGTAGAAGAAGCCATTGCAACAGCAACCACAGAAACCTCCCTTTAGCTAGCACCTCCAAATATTCCCGTCTATAGTTTCGCGCGCGTTCGAAAAGGTTCGGTCAAGAAGAATAAGATGCCCAGCAATGGAGTGCAAGAAAAGAAGGTAAGCCTTTCTTTCTTTCTATGAGGACCTGGAACCGCCCGCGTTGTGCTGAACAGGGGGTCGTCTCTATGTGTGTTGTGTGATGAATTATGGCGGGGAAGTGTCGTACACACTCAAGATTCCACCAAGCTCTTGGAATTCTCTTGGTACACAACACAGTCTTTGCCCAACAGAAATGACAGGTCCCAAAAATGGCGTTCAGCACGGCCGTGTGTGAAAGAAACGGCGGTACGTATGCGGCGCGCACAATAAACGTTCGCTTTCGGTTTTTGTTCGGTCGACGAGCGTAGGTGGCTGGCTGGCTGGCTGGCTGGTTGGCTTGCGGAGGAAGGAGCAGGCCAACAGTTTCCGAATGAACAGGCCTCAGCTGACGGAACAGCAATAGGTAGTAGCAAGAGGAACCTATATGTCTCTTCAAAATAAAAAGTATAATAAACAGCAAACACAAAAAGCCCGTTCGTCTCTCGGATACTCGGCCGGCTCGCTCATTCAATGGCGTAGGAATGAATAGAAGAAGAAGGGGTCCAATGTACAGTAAAATATGTAGGTACGGAGCAAACGGATACTTTTTTAACGGAGATTGACACATGCAACCAGCATTCACCAAGCGCCTACCTTCCCCCCAGGGGTCCGGTGATGGAAATATTTCAAGATGACCACTGACCAACCACCACATCCACCTTGGAAAGCACGCGGCAGCAGCAGCAGCAGCAGCAACAGCAACAAGGCTCAGCAGCACTTGGCAAAGCAGCAAGGACACAAATCTCTTGGAATCACCAACCGAATTACAACACAAGCCGGCATCCAAGGCCCGAAAAGTACATTTCTCGCATTCTGTCGCACAGGAAGCTCTCCCTTCCAGGTGAGGCTTGGCACTCTAAACACCCCGCCAGTGCGACCGATGACGCATGTGGTCTGGTGGCGCGGGTGCCGCCAAGTCCACCCGTGATGACGTCCCCGCTGGGCTTTGCAACATTCAGGGCCCAGACTGCAAGCGCCCAACAGAAAAATGCTGTGCGGCCGGCAACTCTGCGCCGCTTTTCTACTTTCCAAGCAACCTTGGCCGCGCGTTTCTTCAACTTCCAATCTTGGCTTACTCATTCCATGATCCACTGCAGATTTCAAACAGAAGTTCAAGTCGAAACTGCCTGTTCCGAAATCCGGTCCAACTGTGGAGCTATAGAAGTGAGAGGCCTCACTATGGTGGGGAGTCATATCCTGGTAAGGTTGGAGCTCGCTTGTCCCAACTGCCGATATCCGATATGGTTGCTTCAAGGCAGATCGACATAGCTGGGTAGAAACTAGGCTTCAAGAACCTCTTGATATGTACCTTGAACGGGAAACTGTATGTAATAAGGCAGGACTGCTTCTGTACCAGGTAAGCTTGGGTATCAATGCAAAAATAGAAGCTCAAATGACCAAAGCAAAGACATGCATGCTGTACTCCTTTTTCAACCCCCCTTTCCCGTCCCTACAGCTCATCAAAAGCTCGCAGCATCTCGGTTGCGCGAGATGAGAGCTCAGACGTTTCCGTCCAATTCAAACCAATCTTATCCTTTTGAGCAGCTGTAGAAACACCCTCCGAATCCCACTGGTTCGCCGCCGTGGCCGCCAGCTGCTTCACCTCTCCATCCCCAGGCTTCTCCCGGCCATATTGGGCACTGATCATGAGCAAAATCAACACCAGACCAACCGTGACAACAACCACCCACAGAGCCGTGAGCCGTTTCCTAACAGCCTCCCGCCACTCCCTGTCTGCGCGTTCCCAGCCCTCGATACGTGCTCGGACTACATCAACGCGCTCGCTCAGCGACTTGATGCTCTCCCGGCCTGTGCTGATGCGATTCTGTAACGACTCGATACGCTGCTGCTGGTCCTCAAAGTTACCGAGCGCATCCAGCTGCGAGGTGACATCTGCCACGAGTTCTTCGGCCTCGGCGCTGAAGCTGTTGTTGAGCTGGTTGGAGAGCTCCGCGAGCCCCTTGAGGGCCGCAATCGTGCTTTGAAGCGTCCCCAGCTTCTCTTCCACCGAATAGTACGTCTCGTCGAGGCGCCTAGTAGTCGTACTAGCAAAGGTTTCTAGTTCGTTAAGTGATCGTTGGAGTCCACTAGGAGAGTGTTGAGCAGCAGTTAGTCGTATGTGTGAGAAAGCGGATGGCAAAAAGCGAAAAGGAAAACCAACCTGTTTCTTACAGCTGCCTTTTGCTGCTCCTTCACCAAGTCAACCTCGGCCGAGGACTTCGTTATCGAGGCAGGCGCAGACGTCGACACAAGCGTTGGCCCATGACTGGCGGGCATCCCTTCGTCGTCGGCTGAGGCGTAGAGAAGACTGGGTCGTCGACTTGGGTTTGGGCTAATGTTCGGGGTGCCTCCTGCAGATTTGGAAGAGACCTCGTAAGGTTGCGGTGACGGCCGTTGGAGTGACGTCGCGGACTGTGTTATGGGGCTGAGAGCGTCGCGCTCCTTTTCTCGGATGACGCGATGCGAGTGGTGACGATGGAGACGGATTGGCGACGATATCTCGGAGATGGAGCGAGTGATTTGGTGGCGCGGGCGCCCCTGGGAGGGGACTTTAGACGTCTCCACGGCATATTGAGACATCGTCCTGTGTTTAATTGGGCTGGGTGGCCGCCGTCGCACAACGATAGTCCCTGGTTTCGACGCAAGCTTGTGAAGTTAGACGGGAGTCAAAAGCACCGTGGTGGCTGCATTTGGTGTCTGGGCGGGGTGGGGCACAACCTGGTTGGTTGACGGAAGGGATCAGCTGTGTGTCGTACCGGCATGTGATGGCGCCTCACAGTCTAGCACGTTCAGATAAGGCAGATTGGTATGCATTAGGTGGCAGTGGACTTTTTTGGGTTTAATAGATTCTCATAACATCTCACTGTCTATGTTGAGCCGTATACATGGATCCAAAGACGAATAACCCTGGGACTTTCCATGTCCTAGAGCAACTCAGCCTGCACAAGACAACCCGAGGGCAGGTCCAACAACAGTCTTGGGTTTGGAGGACGGTTGCCAGATTTTCGTCCAAGCAAGTCCCTACCCACACTATGTGATGATAGTGTAGACCTCACGAACGACTCCCCCCTCATCCAGCCCTTTTCAGTTCCGTGTCGTCGTTTGTTGCTGGTGAGGGACGTCGGAGAGCCGCCCTTAGCAGTTGTGTCGATGTCGTTTCCAGGTTATCGACGACATTGTAGCGTAGGGGTATCGAATAAATCAAAAGGGTATCTTGCTCATCAACGCGATCACGAATTGATCAACTTGTTGCGCTTCTCCTTGCGCTTCAGCCTCTCCACCCGTTTCTTGTGCATCTTCTCGGCAATCTTTTCGTATCTTTCCTTCTCCTCCTTCGCTGCGCGCTTCGCCTTGAGGGCCTCCATTCGTGCCTGCAGATGTTCAGTTAGCTTGGACTGCCGACATATCCCAAGTTTGTGTAGAGCGATGCCCACCTTGCGCTCAGCCTCCTTTTCTTCCTTCATTTCCTTCTCCTTTGCCTTCATCGCTGCCTGGTCCGCTCTCAACTTGACGCGCGCCTCATACGAGGTCAAACCCTTGGTTGGGCGGAATGCCTTCTTTGGGGCATGCCATTGCTTGCCTGTGCTTGTTGTCAGCATTGTGATTTAGATTGGCCGTCGAGAAGAGGCTGAGAGATGGGAAATCGACAAACCATTTACGCGCATGCCCAAGGGCTTACTTGCCGTGGTCGCTGGCGCCGACGCCGTCGTGGTTTCTGTTGTTGTCGCAGACATTGTTGATAGAGACTGATGTGGGGAGGATGAAGCACTGAAGAAGGACGCAGCTCCTCACCTACAGGTCAGCTCTTGAAGGCGGTCAACACATCTCGAGATTCGAAAAATTTGGGCGGCAGAATTTCCAATCTTTTGTGGGGCAGCCGTTTCCCTTGTGGGGCCCCCTGGTCCCAGATCTCTTGGCGAAGCATGTTGAAAGCCACATGTGGCTGTGCTCGTCCGCGGTACCCCTGCTTTCATCTCGCGCGATGTACGTAATCCGTAATTACGCTTTTCCAAACGACCGCAATTTCGTTCAGCAAACAATTCCATCGCCAATCCCAAAGTTCTTTCCATGTTCCGCAGCTCCGTTGCTTTTTTGCAGGGATCGATCGAAGTCATTCTCCACCACGGCGCGGAAGCGCGGGGTGAATGCGACGGCACCAGTCACGGAGCGGGCATCGAGTGGTGTTGGCCTTGTGGAGGGGTTCATGGTCTTGCTTTTCTCAATATTGAAACATGCAGCTCGATTCGAGGATTCCGTGGGTTGTTTAGTATTATTGTACGAATTATTGTTCGCAGCAATTCCCCAGGGAAATGAGAGCCATGTGTCAACATGGCCCCTCGAGATTCCTCTTAGCAGAGCCCTTTTATATGACTAGGAATACTCAGAAACACCCGACATTACTTTCATCAACTTGGCATTCCATGACAGCCAACGACTGCGCAGTTCTGGCGCAAGGCCAGAACCATGTTCAAAATTCTAGTTTGAGCCTGTTCAGTTTTTCAGACCTGACCGCTCTCGCCCGGACTGGTTCGGCTTGGGTGTACAAAGCTTTGAGGCATTTCCTCGATGCCCTTTGCAAATAAACAAACGACAACCAACGAAAGTGTCCCTGTCTGACGAACAGGAGCATCCTTTGAGTTCGAGACGAACAGACTTTGGGTGTTCGTGGAATGGTACGCCAGTGACTTTCCGAGATGAGAGACCACAGCCGGCCCAGCCTTGTGTGGTTGTCACTTGTCAGCAACAATGGATGAGGCTTCGGGCTGTCAAACCATAAGCCCCGCCTGACATGTCATCCCCGCCAACTGTCCGGATGACAGGTGATGTTGTCCTGACACTCCTGCGAGCGAGATGGTGGTGCACGCATGCAGCAACTCGGTGTCGCCATCTGGGCCTTACGGCGTCCGGCTGAATGTGAGTGGCGCATGCAGAAAGATCCGTGCCCACCTGGCTAGTCGGGCGTTTCGAGCTCACAGTGGACGACGAGATCGATCTAGCGACAGGGTCTAGCGTCGGCCTTCTGCAGGCCTAGGGAGTTCTATCCAGAATCGAACAGCGCATCAAAACAGCAACCTTTGAGCAACCAGGAGGAACCAAGCTCAGGGACCGATTGCATGCAGTAGTCGCGGGCGCCACCCAGGGCCTATGTCCGGTTCAAAGGCCGATCTGTATGACTGTCGAAGCGAGCCAGCATTCAATCATTGAGAGAGATGCATCAAACCTCAGATCGTGAGTGGAATCAAGTCTGACCACAAGGCTGATATAGCCAGGCCAGATAAAATGTTCCAGCACCTCAACCTGCTTCGTGATAGTTAGTGATCAGGGCTTGGTTTGCCCTTCTTCTCTGTACTCTGCCACTTGACAGCATCAGAGGTAGAGAAGGCTCGATGTTCCTAGCCCTTCACCGCTCCCCGGTATGCACACACACCAGACGGCGGCGTTTATGCAGGAAGATACACAGTGTGTGCGAAATCCGGCTTACTGTCACTTGGCCAGGGGCATTCAGGAACGCTCCATCACCTGGCCTGTGAGCCGGCATCCCGGCTGTTATTTTGCGGGTCACAGGGACTTGGCCTCTTGTAATCATGAACAATAGCGGGGTATTGAACGCGACAGTGATGAGGCGCAGACGGTCGCGTAGCTCTCCATCTAATAATCCGGGGCGCTGCGATACAGGCAATACGAAATTGACTCGGGCACAGAACAATGGAGATGGCATCAAGAAGAGGGAGAGCGGCATCTGAGCGCCAGATTTCAGTGGCGGGATCTTCGAGATTCATCCGAGCAGTCATCTGTCCATAGGAGGAGCCTGGCAATCACAGGTGGTTGAGACAGGATCTAGGGTAGCAATCCGTAGTTTGGATACCTGTTCCTGAAGAAGCACATATGCAAGTGACTTGTCCGTTGCTGTACGCGATCCCCTCTCCGTTGCGACTGTGTGTAGCATCGGCCTCCAAGAAGGGAGTTGAAGGCGTGGAGGACTCTGTTGCCGTGGGATGATTGGTGGTTGAACTGGAGGTTGCTCGGCATTACTGTGTTGGTACGGAGGATAGGATAAGATACGGACGGTAGGTGTCAATGCCGGGGACAGTGGCTGCTCTGACCTTGCTCTCATCATACGCAGTGTTTTGTTTAGTTATTGTCTGTTTATCTCCAGGTACTTGAAGCAAAACAGCAATCAGTTTTGGGGTAAATCAGATGAACAGCACAGCGAGCCTGTGTTCGGTTCATATCCATCCTGGACCCACCCTGCCCCAAACCTGTCCTTTGCTCCGCTCCCGCGCGCGCCCAGGCTCACCACGGTATGAGCTCCAGGGGTTGGCACTGTTTGCACTCACGCACTCTCGGGCACACGCAACAACGCTAGGCCCCCACCCGCAGTTTTCTCTCTGGTTGTGTTGTGTGCTCGGTTCACCTCGCCCTCTCTTTTACCACTCCCAATCTCCATCCTCTTTTCCTGCGTCCTTCTTCCTCACCACCGCCCGTCGCTCTGTCGACCCCCCCCCTCCCCCCAAAACTTGGTTCAATTCCGGTGGCAGATCTCGAGATTTGCGCTGGGTTGACCGTCCACTCCTTTAAAAAACACCTCATCGCCTTGGATTCGTCTGGGAAAAACAGCGTTTTGCTGCTTCATTGTTTGTTCGCTGCTCTTTCCAGTGCCCTTTGCAGCCATTCCGAGATCCCGATTGACGGTGAGTCTGCCTCCTCTTTGAGAGGAACTCAATTGCTTTTGTTTACTCCTGCGCTTCGCAATCGCTTCAATTGCCTCGATGGCTTCTTGTCACGATTGATTGTTCTAACACGCTGTTTGTGTCCGGTGGTTCCGGTCATTGCTGACCCCCATTTAGATCTCAGGTTGCAAACTGTCTTTAATCATTTAATTTTCACGACCAGACGTCCAACCCAACCAGCCCGGTTGGGTCCTAGATCGCACAGCTCGGTACTCATCAATCTTGCCGAGCGATCGCTTTTACTCTCGACGACGTCCACATGTCAGTTGCTTGGGACTGACCCTGCCATTCGTTTCTGGTGCCGCAGAGCGGCTTTGAAAAGATGGCAACCACATTCGGTTCCGACATGATGGTCGATGCTCCCACGGCCGATGGCCTCAACAACCTCACGATGCTTCGGCTTGCGGATTCCACAAACCCCGACGCTATGGGTCCCCACGATGATTACTCTTCCAGCCCACAGACATCGCCGAGAACGATTCCGCCTCCTCCGAACCCGCCATTCGTGTTTCCAGCACGACCTTCATCCTCTTCGGCTTCGGCCCCATCCACCTTCTCGCGCGCTACTGGGAGACGGCCGCGATCTGCGATAGAGCCTCATATCGCCGGGTTGGATTTGACTAAAGAGATTGACAATTCCAAGCCTCGAACGCCAGCGCTTCCCAATTTCTCGTTCAACCCTGGCGCCTCTTTGACGTCCACCCTCAGTCCCGAAAGCGCCTACCTCAGCCCTGCGCAGTCACCTTCTGCTCCCAGCTCTCCAAGAACAGCTGCTACCCGACCTGGTGGCCACGGACATCGTCGGGGCGGAAGCGAATTTGTTGGAGGAAAGCTTCGTGACGGGGAGGCCATCACGATCACCAATGTCAGCCCGACAAAACCAGAAAGCGGGATGGCCTCACCGATGTTGCAACCCACAAGACCACGGAGAGGTCACGCTCATCGTCGATCTGCCGCCATATCCAGCCACGATCTTTCCTCCATCATTCTGCCTCCACCACCGAACCCCAACTTGAGGGGAGGTAGCGCTCCTGCCAGCCCTGTTTTTCCGAATCGCCCCGGTGGACAGGACTTCCCGACTGCCGAGCAGGGCAGAAAATCGGAGCCAAACATTGGATCACCATCGGAGGCGCCCAATGACTCCACTGGTGTCCCGATGGCCGACGTGGAAGGTGACGCCAAGCCACCGGCCAGAAACCGTGTGGGATTTTCAGACACGTTGGAGTATATCCCCAGACCGCTTTCTTTGGTCTCCAGTGACGCCTCCAGCACGGCTACCGCCCGCCCTGGACACTCTGTCTCGGGCAGCATCTCTTCGCTCATCTCGCTCACTACCGGTGAGCGTGATTTCAGCACACCTTTCACATTCGGCGGCCCAGCTGCCAAAATGAGCGATAGCCGGCCCAGTACAGCTGGGGCGGTGTTGGAGAACACCTTGAATGCTCAGGAAGAGGAGCCTACTCCATCTTCGCCAAGGAGACGAGGATCAATCCCATTTTTGGGTGCCATCCCTCCTGTTCTTCCCCACAGTCCGGCAACACCCAGCCCAACTCGGTCTGGCAAGAAATGGGCCTTCTTTGGTCGCGAGGGTCGTGATTCACAGGCAACAGGATCACCCACACGCTTTCAAACAGAGAGCCCCCTCGCCTCCAGTTCTCACGTTAACTCGCCAGCTCCTGAGCGTGTTTCTGCGGAACAGTTTATGGACGACATGGCTCTTGAACCGGATGTGGTTTTGAACACCATGAAGCCACTCACCAAGAAGAGGAGCAAGAAGCAAAAGAAGGTCAAAACATGGGCTGGAACGATTCTTTCTCGCAAGTCCAAACATCGCTACGGAAAGCAAAAGAGGAGAACGCCAACCCCGCCTCCACCTCGGTTCCTGGAGGAAGTCGATGCTCTCCAGCAAGACTCGACCGATGCGCAAATCAACGTTCCGACCTTCACCGTCACCGAATCCCCGGATACAGGAGATTTCCAGTCTTGGACATTCCCCAAGCCTGTCTCTGTCCCTGATGAGGATATGTCGTACCAGATGATTGACCTTGATGCGGCTCTTGGTCCTTTCAATACGCCCCTGCCTCGAAACCCTGAGTGGGAGGCGGCGCAACGAGCCGGTGGCAACGTGAAGAAGCAGCTTCACAGCGCAGCCGGAATGAGCCGCTTCACTGGCCCGGGCATGCACTACCACCATCGCCGTGCGGAAAGCGCACCAGAAATGGTGCCTTTTGAAGGCGGTAGGCTTGGGTTCAGACGCTTTGGAAGCAGCTCCACCATGGCAGATGTGTTTGAGGAGGATGAAGAAGAAGAGGAGGACAGCGATTCCGGCAAGAGCTCCGCTGGACAATCTACACCGCTGGTTGAAACCCCTGTTGTGGAAAAGTCGGAGAGCACAAGCCTTGCCCCTGAAGCGAGACCTTCTCCAATCGTCCCTCAGGAGTCTCCCGCTGCTAGGACCTCTCAGGACGGCGAGCAAGGGAAGGCGTCCCTTAGTGTGGTGTCTGACTATACGATGGGCTCGGCGAATAGTGACACTCCGGACGCCGTCCCTGCCGTTGCACCGGGCACCCCGAGGAACTCTTCTTCGATTCACGGCGGTTACTCCGGATCCACCACACCATCCCCACGTCACGTTTCCCGTCCCAAGGATTTGGCGCCTGTCGATGTTGGGCCACTGAGCCTTCCGCCATCCTCGATGCCTCCCATCAGCCCCTTTTCCATGACGCAGTCATCGGCATTCCCATCTCCACGCACACCCATGTCGTACGACGCCCATCGGATCTCGACAGCGCCGTCATCCATCACGGAGGATAATTTCCAGTCGTTACTCTTGGGCGAGCCTGGTCCGGAAGTGCGCATCTCGGTAGATGATATTCCTTCGCTCACCAGCAGCAACTCGACCATGACGCGCGAAAGCTTGTTCCCCCAGCACCCCCAGGCAAGAAACCCGCCGTTGCACGACTTGCCACGGCCGGCTTCGTTCACTTCGACTGCCTTTGGGCGAAGGCGTTCCAGTCTGGCCAGCTTGAGCCGTTTGATTAGCAGCTCTCATGGCGAGCGGAGCAAGCTGTCAATGGAGGTTCCTCTGGACAGCGAACCAGAGCAGAAGTCCAAAGTCAGCAAAGCCAAGAGATTGAGCAGGATGGTGAAGTTCTGGAAGCCCAAGGATAACGAGGCGGCGTAAGCTGCATCGGCGTCTCGGCATACGCATCACACACAACTCTGATAGATGGCTTGATTATGAGGTCGCCATGATCAAGACTTTTATCTCGGGAATGAATCACAAGACAACAATTGGTACTCGTTCGTTACTTCGCGTGGCTTTTGAGTACTGGGAATTTATGTAGGATTATGACTTTGAGGGTGAGGTTTCTAATTCGGGGAGCATGGCGTTGTTTATCTTATTTTCTGTTCTTTTTTTGTGTTTGGTCGCATGAGAACCAGGTTGCATGGAAGTTGTAGATGAACATGATCTCAATTGCCAAAGGTTGCTTGTGTTTCTTTATGATTTTTTTTTTTTTTTTGCTGGAGGAGGCTAGGTAGGAGGGGAGGACATGATGGGTGATGGACATATGATTCACAAATTTGGGGGAGGACGATGGTTTTTGATTCTCTGGACATATCAAATGCGTACAATGTGTTCGACCATAGCGAGGTAGTTAGGGCGGTTCACGCATCTAATGCATGACGAGGTCGACGCAATGGTTTTGAGTTTTGTAGAGGTGTGGAAGGGACTCCTTGTGATGTGTATGTATGATCAGCCCGCTGGCACTCGGGGGGTTGGGATGCTGAAAACCATGCACTGTGCTCCGGGTTCCAGGGCGAGGTTTGGTACGGTGCCTCGGTAATTTGGGGCCGTTTGGTTCGGCAGTTTCAGCGGGTCCGATGCACGGAGGTGGTGTGGGTGTAGGTGGGTGCCCGTGCCGTGCCGTGTTCAGCTGAGCTGCTACCCGCGTGTGAGCTGAACCGTGACAGGTTTGGTTGGAGATTAGCAATCATCAACATTTATTTCTTGAAGACGACAACGACGACAAGTAGAGCCAAGATTCCCTCATAATCCATTCGCGAGCTTTTGTTTTCGGGATTAGGGTATTCGAACACCGACTGTTAGGGTTCTGTCACCAGCGCATCGCATCGCATTAGCTCGTCGCATACCGCATACCGCATACCGCATACCTCGTCGCATACGGCACCTCGATAGACTTCCACCCCCTTCCACCCTCCAGCCGACCTACGTGACGATATCCCCTCCTCCCACATAGAGTCAGAAGAAAATGTCCTCCCGATCAAAACCATCGTCCTCTTCAGCTGCAGGAGCTCGGGCGGCAATGCGCCGCCTGGCAAAAGAATACGCCTCCATCCAATCCCAACTGTCAGACGCCCCAAACGAAGAGATAGAACTCGGGATCGAACGCCTCGGCCCGCCCGACCAAACCGACTTGTTGCATTGGGAGGCGGTACTGAACGGGAGAGGGTTAGGGGGTGGATATGCTGGTTTGTCTTTCTTCCCTCTTTATCCCTTCCCCCCCCCCTTCCTTTACAGCCATATCCTGATCAAATGCTGAAATTTCGCGATGATAGATGGCAGGTGGTTACTAAAAATTACCATCCCCCCTACGTACCCCCTCTCCCCGCCGGAAATCAAGTTTGAAACCTCGATTGTCCATGCAAACGTGAAATTAGAGACCGGGGAGATATGTCTTGATTTACTAAAAGATGCCTGGAGCCCGGCGTATAGTGTGTTGGAGTGTGTAAAGGCAGTGAGGATGCTGCTTGATCATCCGGGGATTGACTCACCTCTCAACGTCGACGTTGCTGCGCTGCTCAGGGAGGGGGATGAGATTGGCGCGAGGGGGTTGGTGGAGCTTTGGATTGGGGATCAGCCTGGGGGGAGGTATGAGGGGAGTTAACTAACCTGGGAATGGGATAGGACAGGAGGAGGTCTGGATTAACGATATTGAATCGTAATAGCGCACGTTTCAGGAGTAGGATATGAGTTGGCTTTGAAAGAGATGTTGATCGTCAACTCTGGAACTCTCAAACTCTGGAAAATAATACAAGGGGGGCCTTCACATCATCTCTCATCCCGTTTTCTCTCGTAGCCCCATAATACCCCAATCATAAACTTGAATCATATCATGTGGTATCTGTACAACTTTCTAACGACTCAAAAAAGACAACCCGTCCCCCCTTGCTCGCCCCAAGTCTCCATGTATTCGTTTCGCAATTGAAAGCTTGAACACCAAACCCAGGTTCCCGTCCCGGCTTCAATGTCCTCTCTATGTTTTTGTAGACCGGCCTCCCCCTCCCCCATCCCTAACCTCCCGCATTTACATTTGATAAATGACTAAACCAAAAAAAGAAAAAAAATCGTATGAATGGTTTCTGCTTCAAATATCTCGTCTCTCTCTTCCTCTATACACACACACACACACACACACACACACACACACATGCACAACTACCCATTATAGCCCCTCACAGCTACACACCTCATCCCCCTTTCCCCAAAGTACTTTTCTCGGGACTTTTAAACCCAGTCCCATCCGCAGCTGCAGTGCTACTACCTTTCTTGTTTGCTGTATCTTGCAACGTTTCACTCATTGTAATGGTAGACCTGTCTTCCCGTTAGCAACAACATTCTCCCTCCCAAAAGAAATAAGGCAAAAAAAAAAAAAAAAAAAAAAGAAAATACCTTATAATTAGGCAACCCAAAAGGCTGCCACCCCAACCTCTTCGCCATCTTCGCAAACCCCTCCGTCTCGATCAGGTGGTAAAACGAAAAGGGCGGAAACATGGCCCCGTCCCGGTGCACGTCCGCCTTGACCAATAACGCCGCGCCCCCCACCCCGTCCAGCGGCACCGTCTCCTGCCTCAGCCCGTCTGTCTTGTGCATGTACGCCATCAGCGCCCGGTACGTGGCCATGTCGGCGTAACCCTCCAGCAAAATGTCGTCCGGCCCCATCTTCTTGGCCAGCTCCACCGCCGTCGGGCTGTCCTGCCAGTTGTTGAAGTCGTACGGCCTCTCGTCCATCGCCTTCTTCTCCGTGTTGTAGAACCGCTGGAAGCAGTTGGGCGCGATGACGGGCTTGTTGTGGGCGGCGAGGTCCTGGATCAGATCGGAGGGCGTCTCGATGACGTCGGCGTCGAGCCAGAGGACCCACGAGGTGGCCGGGCCGAGGGTGGTGAAAAGCAGCGAGTTGCGGGCTTTGGCCATGGCGGCGCGGCGGATCTTTTGGTTTTGGATCTTGTGCCGTTCGGCTTCGTCTTGGGATTGGAGAGGGGGGTCAAAGTCTTGTCGGAGGATGATGATGCTTTTGAACCGGTCTTTTTCCGGGCCCGACTTTTGTGTTTTGGCGATTTGCTTCTGGAGTTCGGTTGTGGCGGCGTTGCCCTCCTTTGTCTTGGGGAGGATGAAGCCCAGGGTGATTAGCTCGTGGGGGTAGGACAGCTTCAAGAGGTTGTCCCAGTACTGCTGGTAGAAGCGGGCCATGGGGGTGAGGAGGAGGATGTTCTCCCGGTTGCCCAGAGGGTCGCTGGTGATGGTGACATTGTTGAGGTTGTAGTGGGCGACGGGCGGCGCCTTTGGTTTCCCTCCTCCGGTCGACTTGCGGAATGGAGAGGTGGGTGGTGATAGCGGGTGAGATGCTGCGCTGGCTTTTCTGGAAGCAGAGAAATCAGGGGCCGAGGAGCCTATTAAAAAGTATAAGACAAGAATGGTGAAAACGGCGCCGATAGCGAGAGTGACTGGGCTCGCCTTCTTGAGGCGAACCGGCCCCAGTGGACGCGCCATGGGCTTAGATGTGATATGGGGAAACTCGGCGCATAGAGTTGGTCGTTGTTCGTCACCGTCTGTCGACTCGAACTTGCATCGAAGAAATTCCCAACGGGCGGCGCGCACCCAAAGGTGTTGGCTTGGCGAAATGAATCTCGATGGACGATGTTGAAACCACAGCCGCAGGATCGGAATTCCAGGTCGTGTCTTGGTGGTGGCCACTTGTTAGCTTGTTCGCTTGTTCGCCAAAGAACTGGCGATTCCTCGTCAATTGGAAAAAAATAATCCAAGCCGACGGGAGGTGGACGGATGGGGATCTGGCAAAGGCCAACTTCGAGAAGGACAAGTGCCTGGGTTTCTCTTAATTAATGGCAAGGGGCGGACTTGGCACTACTGCCAGGTAGGTACGTGTATGACCACCAGTGCTTAGAAGAGGGGCCCTTGATCGATCAGTGAACTGTGCGGTATGGATATTCAGTGAAGATAAAACCAAGTGTCTTATAATAGCGAGTCAGACAAAGCGTGGCCATGCTTCAGCCCCGAAGGTCAGCCTCCATCTCAGGGTCTGGCCGTTATAAAAAACATAAAAACCCAGGGACTGTTTGCAGTAACAGTCAGGGGCTTTGCTGGCGTGGAGAGTTGCCGTACCTAACGGCACTAAAACACCGTCATGCACACTGTCTGTGCACACTGTGGACCTGGCTGAGCTGCGTCACGGCAGGCAGCCTGAGCAGTGCGCCAGAGCCAGAGCTACAACGCAACTTGAACAAACTCCAGATCACAATCAACAGCTGTACAAGAAACAGATCGCCGACAAGCCTCAGCACCGACTCGTTCATCTTGTCGATCACGCCACCGTCACTCCAACATATTCTCGCACTCGTCCACAGGCTGCACCTCCTGCAATGTCGATAACACCCATCATCACCTTCAAGGCGGGCCTCTGCCAGGTCGACGTTCGTCTGGTCCTTCTTGTCTCGAGCTATCCCCCACTTTACTGACGACGCAACAGCACAACTCAAAGCCCTACAAGGTTGAGCCCGACTCCAGACCTGGCTATATCTATCTGTACTCGGAAGATGGTATGCTATGCCAATTACCCAGCTCTCCACCGACAAACACCAGCTAACACAAGCCATACCTAGACCTCATCCACTTTTGCTGGCGACCCAGAAATGTCCCCCTCGACGAGCCCGAGATTGATCTCGTCATGGTCCCAACCGATGGTCACTTCACCCCTTACAACACCCGCAACCCCACCGAGCCCTCAGCCAAGACCAACGGTCGCATCTTCGTCCTCAAGTTCACTTCATCCTCTCAGAGACACATCTTCTGGCTCCAGTCAAAGCCACAGGGGCAGAGCGGCGATCCCACCTGGTTCAGCCCCAGGGATCTCAAGATCGGAGAGATCGTCGACCAGCTCTTGCAGGGAGAGGAGGTGGATGTGACCCGTGAGCTGGCCTCGGTCCGCAACAACACCGACGACAGCCGACGTGATGACGAGGACGAGACGATGGAGGACGTTGAGGGGCACGGCGACGCCCATGCCCACCACCGCGGCGGCAGCGGAGGTGCCGGTCCTGGAGCAACTGGGGGAGATTTCCGGCAAGAGGGCGAGGACTCGAGAGACGGAGGTGCTGATGGTGCGAGAGCGTAGGTGTTGATACTCTATCCGCATGGCTTAATCATGATTTTCTGGCGCAAGAGGATAGACAAGCTTGCAGATAGCATGTACTTTCCTAGACTTGGCCAGCAAAGGGCCCTCAAAGAATGCGAATTCTGGCGTTTACTTTCCCGGTTATATCTGAGCACCAACGTTGGAGCAAGTGCTGATGTGTTGTCTTTTCACAGGGCAAGCAACAATGCAAACAACGACGCTGCCGATGCGGTGCGGAACTTCCTGGCCTCGATCCAGGCCAACCAGAAGCTCGGCGGGGGCGGTGGTCAGTCAGCTCAGGGCAAGCTTTATCCCCTGCTCAATGATCTTCTCGAACCATCGACTACAATCCCCATGCTCGACTCGGCGTCAGATGAATACGTCGACAACTTGCTGAGCTACCTCCCACCCATGGTACTGGTTCTCTCGCAGCAGGGTGAGAACGGGGATGACATTGACAAGGAGCCCAGTGCAGAGGCAGTAGAGGCTGCCAAGCAGGCCATGAGCTCCGGGCAGAAGCGCGCTCTCCTCAAAAAGGTGCTGCGCAGTCCTCAGTTTACGCAAAGTCTAGCAAGCCTAACATCAGCCCTCCGGGATGGCGGCCTGCCTACTGTCGCGGGTTCTTTGGGTATTGCGGTTGAGAACGGTGGTCTGGTGAGGGGCGGGTCTGTGCCGCTGGGTGGTGGTGATGCTGTTGAGGCTTTCGTTGAGGGGGTGAAGAAGACGGTGCAGAAGAAGTGAAGCTACGTCTTGATTTCTGGATTGGAGGCTCTTTAATAAAGGGAACGTTTATAGTCCTCTCGTCGAGAAACACGGACATGAATAGAATAGGGATGTGTAATGATAACAAGACTGTCCTTTGCACGGAACCAAGGGGTAGTAGAATGCGTAAATAAACAGTGCCAGCCCCGATCTCTTTCTTCTGGGCCACCAACCTCAATGTGGGGCCGTCGCGCCAAGGCCGCTGTACCCCAGGTTTCTTGTCGCAAGCGGCGCAACGTCATTTCAATGCTGGTTTCGACTGTTCAAAAAAACATTCCACGTCCTCGATTCTCTTTTCGCCTTTTACACAAACACCAAAACCATTTCTGACCACCACCCCATCCGTCAACATGGCCGCCGAAGCCGAATACTGGACGTTTCCAACTGACAAGGAGCTGTTTGATCAGGACGAGCGCATCTCGTTTTCGAAGCTGGACAACAAGTACATTGCCGTTCAGGACGACGGCACCGAATACGAGTTTGACGAGGGCCTGAGGCGCTGGATCCCTATCATCGACGAGGCGCTTATTGAGCAGCAGCAGAGGGGATACATGGTGCCCGGGGTGGATGATGATGATGGGTCGGCGCAGGGTGTGAAGAGGAAGATGGGGTATGGGGATGATAGAGAGGTAAGCTTGCCGCGAAGAGCGAACACACCACCATTTTTGCAACATCGGCTACGTGCTGTGTTTGTTTTCCTTTTTTTTTTTTCTCTCTCTTTTTTTTTTTTTTTTTCTTATCCTTCCTTCACTACCTACCTCCGTGATGATGTTTCTATACGCGAAGAGAAGAAAGACACCATATCACACCAGACAATCTGAGAACAATAAAGAAACTTTTTCGCCTCGATATACCCGTTCCTCTTTTCTGGATGATATCAAAGCACCACCATTATGCAACCCGAAGGACAGAACACTAACCATACCTTTACCTTTTCTTTCTTTTCCCCCCACAACAGGATTCCTCACAGAATGGCACCTCAACAAAAAGCAAAAAGAAGCAACGCCCGCCCCCGCAACCAAGGCAAAACACGGCCGTGTACGTCACTGGTCTTCCGTCGGACGCGACAGTCGAAGAAGTGGCCGAGTTGTTTTCGCGAAAGTGCGGGGTTATTGCCGAGGAGATTGACTCGGGGAGGCCGAGAATCAAGATGTACACGGACGGGGAGGGAAAGTTTAAGGGGGACGCGCTGGTGGTTTTTTTCAAGCCGCAGAGCGTGGAGATGGCGATTATGTTGCTGGATGACACGGATTTTCGATTTGGAGAGGGGGGGACGAAAATGAGGGTTCAGGCGGCGGATATGAGTTATAAGAGGGTGAAGTATGATGAGGAAAAGGGGGATGGGGAGGGGGGTAATGGGGGGGGAGGGGGGGTGAAACAGGAGGGGGGTAATAACAACAACAAGAAGGCCAGTCAGGATAAGCAAAAGATTATTAGAAAGACGCAGAAGTTATCGGCCAAGTTGGCGGATTGGTCGGATGAGGAGGAGGAAAAGGTGGGTGGGGGAGGGGGGAAGTGGGACAAGGTTGTCATTTTGAGGCACATGTTTACGCTGGAGGAGCTGGAGGAGGATCCAGCTGCGCTGTTGGACATCAAGGATGATATCAGGGAGGAGTGTGAGATGTTGGGGAAGGTGAACAATGTTATTTTGTATGATCAGGAGGAGGAGGGGATTGTGATGGTCAAGTTTGGGAGTCGGGAGGCGGCGGAGAAGTGTCTGAGCAAGATGCACGGGAGGAAGTTTGATGGGAGGACAGTGGAGGCGTTTTTTGCGACAGGGAGGGAGAGATTTAGGAAGAGTAGGGATGCTGGGGGGGAGGAGGGGGAGGAGAGTGAGTAGGGGTGGTTGGTTTGGGTAGGTGTAAGTGTTTTTGACCTTAGGGGCTAATCGACAGTAATTCCAAGAAAGATTCTTCTTGTCTAGTGGGGGCAGTGTTTAGGAAGAACTGGAAGACATGTCATTTGTTTCTGTCTGAATATGGAAGAGTCTCATATGGTAAGCTATCTAGACATGATAAGGCTGGTTTTTGCAAATAAATCTTTTCTTTGTCTTCATCTCGCCGTGAGAGCAGAACAGGCAGCGGGGGGTGTAAACATCATCAAGGGGATAACGGCGGGATGATATATTACTGTATTATTATTAAGAGCCTATCATCGGGCACATGCATTATCCCAAACGCCTGACACATGTCCTCCAAGAGGCTAGGTAGCTAGTTGCAGGTTCGCTACATGCAGCTGCACTGCTGCAGGCAGGTGTAAGCCGCGGCAGTGCCGGCGGTGATCACCACGCCGATGCTTTCTTTGCAAAAGACGCCCTCAGCTGTGCACTTTGCCGTGTCGGCCTGGATGGAGGCGGTGCCAAAGTCGCACCGCAAGGACCGGACGACAAGGTCTTGAGGGAGGGAGACGAGGGGCGAGGCGAGGGCATGTCGTTGGGCCAGGGCCAGGAGGGTGAGGAGGGTGAACTGGATGGTTTTTGTTAGTGGAAGGGGATGGCTGGAAGAAGGGGTGATTTACCTTCTTCATTTTTGAGCGGTGGACTTGGGAGATTTCTTGGGTTGGTGGGTGGGTTGTCCGAAGGAGGGTTAAGTGAGACCGAAACTGTCTTGGGACCCTTTTTATGTTCCGGCAGATCGGGGCGGTGATGTCAGGGTTTTTGATGAACCCGTCTTCATTCCAGCTGTGTTGGCTACCTTACCTAGTGTGTACATTCCTTCTGTTTCGGGGTATCTATCGACGAGACTCTGCCGGAAGCAATGGGAGTTGGGCTGATGCGATGGCTTCCGGCTGATAGCGGGAGGGTTTAAACTGTTCGCGGTATGGTTTTCAAATGGGCCGTGATTTGTCCAGTGTAGGTGAGAATTGGGCGGTGCTCAAGACCGCATCGTTGCAAACCAGCTGGTACACGGTCTGACGCTTTGTGAGCACCGACCCAGCGGGAAACTGGAAGCTGTGTTGAGAAGTTGAGCTACATGGCTTGGGAGAGAGTAGGGGAGAAAAATGCTGCCTTGTAGGCTGGCTCTGCCAGAGAAAGAGGTATACTCCCCTGTAGCGGTTATCCCCTCTGATGTCTATGACGTTGGTGTCTTTGATAGGCTCTTTGGTTTGAGTCTGTTGATTAACACAGCTGTGGTTTGTTCATCATGTCTCTTTGAATCTCGTTGCGGACCTTCAAGTGACAATCACGCGCTAGATGGACAGCACCAAGCCTTGTCTCGGTTCATCGGTGTGTTCAAGATAGCTTGCTACGCGGGAGTCATGTAGAAACCGTCCTCATCAACAGTGTGAAGATTGCGAGATTCTCATTGTACCGTAATTGTATGGGATTCAGGATAAGGTAACCAAGCGGTGCGGGAAAGTTGTTTGGCTTGGTGCTGTGTTATATTTCGGTTCGTATCACCTCTCGTTAGGCAGGTAACACACTAAGAAGGTTTGAAGATGATGCTGCTTTGCATTCTGATTGTTTCAAGCCCACGGAAGATTTTGACTTGAGAAGGACTGGTGAGACATAATGGAAGAATATAACGTTTAAGGGTGCCCTAACTCGATGATAACTCTCACCTTGGACAGAAATTTGCGGTCCAATATGCAGTGCTGTAGTATCAGACAAAGCAGATTATGAATTAATAACAAAACGCACATAGATTCCTAAGCTACTAAGCTGATGAGAGAAGCCACCAAATCAACCGATTAGGCTTCAAATACCGCAACAAACGCAAGCCACTATTACACACCATCAAAGCAGAAACATCCTTATTATTCCCACATCAACCTCTCTTTCATCAAAACCACCACCCCCTCAGCACCACAGCAGCTTCAAAGCGCCATATTCCTCTAATCAGCCCCTAAATACCACCGGCAGGCGGGTCGAGAATGACGTTGACGCGGCAGTAGCAGATCTCGAAGCAGACTTGCTCAGGGGCTTGATCCGTCGTAGTAGGTGTCCATTCCAGCTCTCCATCCAGAGTGCAGGAGATCCCATTGCGTGAGCAGAAGACGTTGGGGTCCCCACCACCAGGGACAGTCCCCGGTGAGCATTCGATCACGAACGGGGTGACAAGGTCTTGTCGTTTGGCCGGTGCCGAATCGGACATAACGGGCGAGGCAAGGGCCTGGTGAAATGCGGTGCCCATGGCGAGGACGGTGAGGAGGGAGAACTGGATAGGCATGCTAGATCAGAAAGTGGATATTGGCAGTTGCTACCTATCGAGGGACACACCTTCATTGTGCTGGACTTGGGCGAGAGGGCAAGAGAAAGCAAGCTGGGCAGGTTGTGATTAGATGGATTTTGTGGTGAGCTGATATTGTCGACTGAAGAGCTTGCAGGGTCCAAAAGTTCAGTCTGAATTTGAGTGTCTATGCGATCCCTTTATAGTTGTAGAGCTAAACGAATAACTGGACTCGTTTTCGGATGAACATAACGATGTTGAGACCCCCCGTTGCGGATACGGTGATTAGCTGTTGATCTGTCTTGTAGTTTCGGCCCGCATTGTGGTTCTCCTCGGTGGCTTATCTTCAAAGAGAGTTTGAAGAACTCGCCGGAGATGACAATGTCTTGCAGTCCGGTAACTGTGTTCCGAAGATCGCCAGTTTGCTTCAGGTTGGACCCGAAAGCTAAGAAATTATTCCGAAGTGTCTTGGATTTCTTGGGTCCGCCCAGGCAATTCGATGGAGAAGTGAAGATATCGGCGATGCTGATGATATCCATTTTGAATTACTACTGGTACGCCTCAGAAGAAAGAACCCACCTCAACCGTCACTTGATCAAGCGGGAGTGCAAGTCAAAGACTACAATTGGATGGAGATCAAATCCATTATCATGATCATATCGGCCAATCCAAACCATTATTGTCTCCAACTATAACCACAACGACCCCTCCCCCCCAAGTTTCTTCTTTCTAAATACGGCGCACCGGCCTCTCTGTGTCAAACAGGGGGTCGACTCCGGGGACAACATTCCTTCTGCATTGACACATGCTGACGCACCGTTCATCAAATTCGTGACCCCGAGCGTACTTGCATCTCGTTTCTCCATCTACATCACAATAAAAACGCTGCGGTGTACACCACAGGGCGGCGTTCCGAGCACGCCCAGGAACCGAAAAAGGCGAGCATTTGAGTTTCCAAGTAGAGGTAGTCGTGAATTCGTTCTGGTGATCCGGCTTGGATTGCGGTGACGAGTTGCCTGATTTGACGATCTCCAGTACCAAAAAGGCGGTCGTCACAAAGGCAAGGAGGTAGAACTGCCGAGTTTCTTGGGTCAGGAAAAATAAGCGAAGAGCGGAGCGGTGGTAGAAGGACATACAAACATCTTGATGAAGTCTCAATGAGGACTGAGTTATTAGTATCGTGGACAGGTGTTAGAAGTTAAGTTGAGACTTGATGAGATCAAGATGTCGGTAGCTATCTGCCTACCTCTATACCTAACTTCAACTTCTCATCTCGGGATGGGATTGAATGGGTCTTTATGGCATCTGGATCGCAAAAGATTGTTGTGGAAACACAAGGTAGGTTCCTTTATGCTCTTTGCTTTCAAGGCATTTCTCCTGAACACTTCAGGGGCCGCTGGAAATATTTCAGAACCTCCGGCCGCCATGAGATTCTCGGCGGAGAGGATGATATCTTGACACTTGCTCATTGTTGTTGAATCCGAGTCAGAACTTGGAGGAATGTGCCAGTGGCGATCATGGTGAGGAGCGAGAGCTTTGTGGGAAGATGAAAGATCTCGAACCTTGCAGGTCCCGTGAGCAGTTAAGGGGGCGAGACAGCGTGCTGATCAGCAGTTGTCTCATAACTCGGCCCGCATCGACTCTCTTTCTTCAATGAAGCGAAAAAGGCGGTGCCGTCTCCTGAATATTGGCAGACGTCAAACGTGAGATTTCCTTTCCCATCTCTGAAATACCTTGATGGTCGCCGAGTTGATGTGTCGTCCAAGGAGCTTGGGCCACTTTCCACCACAGCTCCCACACAGCAGTTTGATTGGTTACACCCACCCACTCATCAGTCGTTCAAACATCCAATCTGGAAATTCTTACCCATCTTACCTCTGAGAGGTTCACTCATGATTCTGCTTTCACAAGCCAATTCTAAAACCATGACAATTCAATTGAGACTAACTGGAGGCTTATCTCGAGCACTGCTCAGCAACGGGGTGCGGGGAGGTGTCAAGCTGTCAACATACCCTCATATTATTACCACCGCCCGAGCTCTCTCATCACTCACATCAACAACCACAACAACCACAACAATAACCAGACCACAAATCCTCAGACTAGGGAGTCATCAATCCTCACTTATACTAAGAGCAACTTATGCATCCAGACCCAATTCTCAAACCTCCACCAAAAACGTAGCACTCGAAGAGCAAGCGCTGCTCGCCGAAGCAGAAAAAGCCAAGGGTGGGCAGCAACAGCAACAGCAACAGCAGCAGCAGCAACAAGGCCACGGAAAAAAGGAAAAGACCGGTATGTCATCTCCCTCATCACCTTTCAACTGACACACATCAAAGCTGACACCCCCAACCAGAATACCCCGAACGCCTAATGATCTACCACGCCGGCACAGGCAGTAAGCCCCCCTCCCGCCTCCCCCACCTTATATCCTATCCCCATTTTAGCTAACCTCCCTATCAAAGAAACAACCTTCCTCGGCACCCTCCGCTTCGCAACCCTCCTCCTCTTCGCCGGCTTCGGCCTAGTCCTAACCCCCCACTACATCAAATCCGGCGCCCCCCCCCAGTACCCCCTCGCCTCCCTCGCCTGCGGCCTCATCCCTCTCCTCTACGTCGGCTACTTCACCACTCCCTTCGTGACCTTCATCCACCTCCGCCTGCCCCCCTACGCCCGCTGGTCGACCTCCATCCTCCAGCGTTTTGCCAAAACAGCCCCGCCAAACACCCAGGTCGACATCACCACCCTCAGCCTGACGGGGACGCCCCGCCACTCGTCCATGATGCTGTCTGATCTCAAGCCGACAAGGGAGCGCTTCGGCATGGTGAATTTCACGCGGGATACGACGGCGGTCAACGAGAAGAGGAAGTGGTGGAGGTGGAGGGCGGTGGGGAAGTTCAACATCCAGGAGGGGAATGAGAAGAATTGCAGGGCGGGGTGGGTTTGGAAGGATATCGCCGAGGGGATTGGGAGTAGGGCTGGGGAGAAGGGGGTGGGTGGTGGCGGGAAGAAGACTGGGCAGTGAGAGGGGAGAAAGGGGGCAGGGTTGTTGTATGACAGAAGGAATTTGTGCATGCGTGAATATGTTTTGAGAGGAGAAGCTGGCCGGGCGGAGGGGTTGTGACTGGAATGAAGAATGACGCTCCTCGATGGAACCAGTTGACCAGATATAGCAAAAACATTTGTATCATCAGCAGCTGGGTGGAACTACTTGGCCAAAAATTGCCAAATGTGACATTGAGAGATAAGGACGAACAAACGAAAAAGCAAAGCTACTCGCCATCCTACAAGTTACTCCGGACCTATCACCATTTTATGTACCCACTTTCCCCCACTCCGATATAACTCGCACACATTTCAACCTACAACCGTTGCATCTATTTCTTCATCCCCGCCAGATAAGCCGCATCCCCCCCCTCCCTCAACTTAGTCCCCTTCACAATCACCGCCTCCTCCATATCAACCTGATATTTCTTCATAGCCTGCTGATACTCTGGCACAAACGCCCCCAAGATCCTGATCGCCAACAGCGCAGCATTAGTCGAGTTATTGATACCCACCGTAGCAGTAGGGACGCCTCTCTGTTTCTTTGTCAGCCACCACCACCACCACCATCATCATCATCATCATCATCACCCAAAAGGTAGGGTACATACCGGCATCTGCACAATACTCAACAAACTATCAATCCCATCCAAGTGCGTAGCCTTGACCGGCACACCAATCACCGGCAGCGGCGTCTCAGAAGAGATCATACCCGGCAAGTGAGCCGCTCCACCGGCAGCAGCGATAATCACCTTGATGCCCTTGCCAGCCGCCTCGTCGGCCACCTTCATCATGTACTTTGGTGTGCGGTGGGCCGAGGTGATATCCAGAGCATAGGGGACGTTGAACTCCTTCAGGATGTCCAAGCCAGCTTTGAGGACGGGGAGGTCAGAGTCGGAGCCCATTGTTACCAGGACCAGGGGCTTGTCACTGGAGGCTGCCTCAGCAGACAGCTCTTGGGCCTCAACGTGGTTATCGGTAGCAGGTTCTACGGGGGCTTTTTCCGCAGGCTTGGCCGAGCCGTTAGTCTCCTGGGTAGGACGGAGAGTTTCCGAGGTGGCCTCGAGGCGGTCAAGTCTGATTTGGTCGACGAGATCGATAAAGGGCTTCGCCTTGGCCTCGAGCTCTTGGACTGAGCAGAATCCGGTGAGGGTGATGTGACCAATCTTACGACTAGGCTTGGACTCCTTGTTGTATAGGTGGAGATAGACGTCCATGTCGTCGTCGTATGTGCTCCGCGCCAGACCGGAGAGGTGGTGGTGAGAGTCTGGCTTGGCTCCACCGAGAATGTTCAGCATGATGGAGGACTGGACTCTGGGGATGAGCTTGTCCGGGACCGGGAGATCAAGAACAGCGTGGAGCTGAGCCTTGTACTGGGACATGTAAGGGACTGCCTCGATAGTGTAGTGGCCAGAGTTGTGAGGGCGAGGAGCAACCTCGTTGATCATGAGAGAAGCTGAAATCGTATTAGCTTGTTGCGTCAAGACTGATGGTGCAATGGCTTACCATCCTCGAGGAGAAACATCTCTACGGCAAAGACACCCCTCCCCCACAATGTGCTGATAACCTCGGTAGCAAGTTTCCTCGCCTTCTCACAGATATCCTCAGAGACGTCTCTTGGGGGCATGAACACCTTGGTGCAAATGCTGTCCTCGTGAATGGTCTCAACTGCCGGGTAGGCGACACAGTTCTTGAGCTTGCCGTCGCTGTCCTCTGTCCTGATGACCATAACAGCGAGCTCCTTGACGAAGGGAGCCCACTTCTCGGCATAAAGAGGCAGTGTTCCCAGAGCCTTGATCGCTTCCGCAAAATCATCCTCGCTGTCGACCTTGAAGTTTCCTCTTCCATCATAACTCCCCTTGCGAGCCTTGAGCATGAATGGGAAACCAAACTGCTTGCCAGCCTTTTTGAGCGAGTCAAGGGCGGCATCGCCAGACTCGATGGCTATTTGCTCAGCAATAGGGATCGTCTTGCCGCTGGACTTGAAGTGCTCCTTTTGGAGATACTTGTCCTGAATGAGACGGAGAGTTCTCCATGATGGGTGAATTGGTGGTCTGTGAGTAACAATCTCACCGTTGATCTCAACGGGGACGCCATTCTTCTCAATGTCCTCGAGCACCTCGGTGTCGACATGCTCAATCTCAACTGAGAGATAGTCAGAGCGGGCAGCGAGCTCTTTGATGCGCCCGGGGTCCTTGAAAGAGCCAACAACGTGGCGGTTGGTGTTGTGCGCCTGCTTGGCCGGCGCATTGTGTTCGTCCAAAATGGCAATGTCGATTCCCAGCGGGTTCGCGGCCTCGCAAAGCATGCGGCCCAACTGCCCTCCACCTAGCAGGCCGATGACAGTGTTTCCTTCGTTCATATCGTCGTCGTCGTCTTCTTCTTCTTCTTCTTCTTGCCCCTCCTCTGGTTTGGTTGTTGTTGGTGTTGTCTGGTAGGGTTCGTCGGGTTCCTGGATCTCCTCAAGCTTCTTTTTCCTGCCACTCAACGCTCTTCTTAGTTTGGTCAGTGACAGCCTATGGCCCATCGACTTGAGGGCGTTGGGACGGGGAGCCGGATCCATACTAGCTAAACCTTATACTTCGGTTGAATGACTCGAATTTGATGTCACCGTGCCCTGTAAAGTCCTCGATTGCTGAATCCTGATGCTTGATATGGCGGGGTGAACCTCGTCACCGAGGGGCAAAAATACTTTCGGCCAATCAGAGCACTCAAAATGCCCGCTGTCAGTCTCTGATCCCCCACATTCGCGGGGAAAATCTGGAGTTTTGTCAACTGAACTCCTGCAACTTTTTTCACGAACAGATTCAGAGTTTCCCCTGAGCTGGGTCAATGAGCACACCTGCTATCGGAGAACAGTGCATTCACTACCTTAGCATAGCGCCCATTATCCTACCATCTTACCAGTTTGTAGACCTTGACTCACCTAGGTGAGCTTCAACTGTGTAAGTCTGAGGTGGGGTAAACCAAGGCTCACGAAAGACTCACTCACCATCAGATGAAGTCGTAGCATTAGAGATCTTATTGAAACTAAATCAATTGAATTATTCAAAATGGCGAACCCACTGAACCAAGAGTTCATACAGTAAGCTGGCCCTCATCACTCACTTACTCGCTTACACCCCTGTCCTCGCTCATAGCTTGTAAGCCATCCACATCTTGTAGATACACTCACTTACACCACCATCTTCACATAAACCAGTCCCCTCAAACTCTTCGAGGTTGCCAAAAATGAGAAACGTCTATTACACACCTCCGCCCCCATGGTGCGGTACAGCAAGGCAAGCCTCCTCTCACTATCCCACAACAACCCCTATTCTAACCCCTTTACCAGCTCGCCTTCCGCCAAACAGCCCACCACTACGGCACCGACCTCTGCTGGACCCCCATGATCCTCGCCAAAGAATTCAACCGCAACAAATTCGCCCGTGACAGCGACTTCACCATCTCCACCGCCGGCCCCCAACCACCAACCATCGTCCAATTCGGCGCCAACGTCCCCCAAGAACTTGCCCGAGCCTCCTCTCTCGTCGTCCCATTCGCCTCCGGAGTAGACCTCAACTGCGGCTGTCCCCAATCATGGGCCTGCTCCTCCACCCTCGGCGCCGCCCTCATGGAAAAGCGAGAACTAGTCCGCGACATCGTCCTCGAAACTCGATCCCAACTCCACCAAGACGGCTGGGATGTCTCAGGGTTAGAAAAGGATATCAACAGCCCCAAAGGCAGGAGCGTCAGCATTAAGATACGAGTTCACAAAGATCTCCGGTACGTCTCCTACCCCCCCCCTTCCCCTTTTCCACCTCATCCTAACCCCCCCGTTTAGAAAAACCATCGACTTCATAACCACCCTCCTCGCCCCCTGCTCCCTCACCACCACCCGACCAATCGACTTCCTCACCATCCACCCCCGAACCCGCCAAACCCCCTCCTCCACCCCCATCAACGTCGAGTCCCTCTCCATCCTAACCTCCACCTTCGGAACTCAAGTCCCCATCCTCCTCTCAGGCGACGTCTTCACCCTCGACTCCCTCCCATTCACCTCCCCCTTCCACAACACCCTTTCCTCCTCTTCTTCCCCACCAGAGCATAACATCCCCCACCTCTCCGGCCTAATGTCCGCCCGCGCCCTCCTCGCAAACCCAGCCCTCTTCTCCGGCAGAAACTCCTGCCCCTGGGAGGCAGTCGAATACTTCCTCAACAAAACAATCAAAGCGCCCATGCCCTTCAAGCTCGTCCTGCACCACATCAACGAGATGTGCTCCCCAGGCATGGGCCCAAGCCAAAAAGACAAGGTCGCCTTGCTGAACAAGCAGGAGAGGGCAGAGTTGATGAAGGTCGGGGACATGGTTGAGCTGATTGACTTTCTCGAGGAGAAGAAGCCCGGTGGGATAGGGAGGATGTGAATATATATTCAACATTTTTTTAAAAAAAATAAAACGGGTACAAAGGTTCAAACACTATTTATTGAAACTTTTGTCAAAATAATGATACTTACTCCTGCCGCCACCATCCAAATATCACTCACCACACACACACAGACCGATACACACAACGGACAACACATATATCATCTCTCAAACCATAGAGATTCTGCCTAACTACAATCCCCCATTCCACATCGCCTATTAGCATTGAAATAGAAGGAGAGGTAAGAGATGAAACGGAGAGAAAAAAAAAGAAAAAAAAGAAAAAAAGGAAAAAAAAAAAAAAGAGGGATATCAAAATATATAAAAAAAAATATAATACACCAGAATCCGAACCCCTCGATATAAAAACCCTCCTTTGCTGGTTAAACCACCCCCTAAATATCCCGTTCGCTAATCCTTGGCGCCGGAAACAACAACAAAAAAACTCCAAAACAACAAATAAAAATAATAATAACGTCAACAAAAGAGTCAACCGCTGAAGAGGGAAGTGCTACCAGTCCAATCTCTCGCACCCCCATTATCTTCCTCAATCAAGACCCCTTAATCTCTCCCTCATCCTCATCATCCTGCAACTTAATCTTCTTCGCCTCCCTCTCCGCAGCATCCACCGCATCCTCCAACTCGGCACTCTTCCTCTTGATCGCCGCCAGCATCGGCCCAGGGGACACCAACCCCCCACCACCACCATCCCCATTCTCATGAACCCCCAACTCATTCGCCGCAGCCTTCAACGCCGCATCCGAATCCCCATTCTCCACACTCGCCTTAACAGCCGCCGCCCTCCTCTCCTCGGCCGACGACGACCCCTCCCTCTTCACCCCCCCCTCCTCCTCCTTGACAACCCCGTTCCCATTGACCCTCCCCCGCCCCGGACTCTGCGTCCCAGCCCTATCTGTCCCCACCGGCGTCGGCGTCCCAGTCCCCGGACTACCAACCTCCATCACCCCCCCAAGCCCCAAAGCCACATCCCCCCTCCTCCTCGTGCTCTCCAGCCTAAACTCCGGACTGGGAGGACGCTTCTCCTGCTTCCGCAGCGGGTTCTCCCTATAAAACTCACACATCAAATTCACCCCCAACGCCGCCATATCCTCCGTCCCCCCCAAGTACACCCACCAGCTCTGGCCCCTCACATCCTCAATCTGCACCTTGTTCACCGTCGCCGAGAAGAAAATCGCCGAGATGGCCACCTCCCTTGTGCTCAACACCAACGGCAGCACCGTCAGACACGCGTCGTTGCAAAAAGCCCAGACCCCATCCCGCAGCTTGTGGTTTTTGATCAGATCCAGCTCCGCCAGCAGGTCAAAAATCTCGCCGTAGGGGTTATTAATCATGAGATCGAAGGTAAGCGTCTCGAGCATGATCTCCTCAAACGCAAGGATCGAATCCCGCCACCGCCAGTACTCCTTCGATTGCTCATCAATAATCAGCTTGGTGTTCTTCTGAGCCACCTTGGCGACAGCAATGATCAAGTCCTTCGTCTTGCGGCAGTTTTCCTCCGTCTTATTCGCCAAAAACAACGACGTGGCGGCGATATTCTAAATCATTTTTCCTTGTGGTTAGTTCGGTTTCATCCAACTCTCCCAGGAATATAGAAACCCTCCTTACATAGTGATGTATGCCCCCATTCTGCTCAACCATGCTATACCGCATATAAAACCGATGAAAAAACACCGCCGCCACCCAAATCGTAATCTGCGGCAGCTCCAGCAACATGCCCGCCTGGTAAATAAAATTCACCCCCTTCGCCCTCCTCAACCTCTCCTCCCCAATCGGCAGCCCGTCCATGATGCTTGGCGTGCTCTTCACCTCGTCCAGCGTGAACAGCCACTGCTCCCTCCTCTGCTGCTGCGACCTCTGCGGGCTAGACATGGCAGGCGAGGGGGCGCTCCGCAGCGGTCGCGGCGGCGGCGATGTCCTGGAGGAATAAACCGGGGGCGACGGTACAGCAGGCGGCACTCCTCCTCCTCCCTCGCGCCTTCTCCCAGTAGTAGCAGGCGATGACGACTGCGAAGTGTTGTTGTACTCTGCGATAAACGGCGGTTTTGGCGGGTGAGCGGGTGCTTCTCTTGGTGGTCGGTATCGGTCAAAGTTGTTGGAAGAAGACATTTCCTTGCCTCTTAGTGTCGTGTCGTGTCGTGTCGTGTCTTGTCGTGTCGAGTCGTGTGTGTCGTCTCGAAAAGATCAAGAGACAAAAGCAACTACTCACTGGCTCGAGCGGCGGCGGCGACTTGCTTCCTTCGGTGGAGAATCGAATCGATCTCTCTCTCCCCCTTGCTCAAGTGTGGGACTCGATCTCGTTCATTGAGCAATCGTCGTCGTCGTCGTCGTTGTCGTCGTCGTTGCCGTCGTTGTCGTCGTCGTCGGAATCGATCAAGGCGAGCTGGATCACTGCTAGAAAAGTCGAGCAACGCGATGAAGAGTTGTAGGCTGTTAAGCTTGAACGTTGGAAAAGCTGAAAGCAAACAATCACCCCAAGATTCAAGATCCCCCAAGACTTTATCGGCCTTTATCGGCAAACCACTTAAAATATGGCCCGTGCGTCGGTCCCAGCAACCTGTGACGCCAGCGCAGCTCGCGCATCTCGCCGCATCTGGGCCAAGTCCAACACAGGTAGGTACAAAAGTACTTCTTCAGAGGATGAAAATGGGACCAGACCAGTCTTTGTATTCGGGTATCAATTCACAGCTAGCTACTATACATTTAACATCCCCCTTAATTCCGGCCCGGTTCCTCCCTACCTGACTTGCAAGGAAGTGATCCCTAAAAGTCACCATACAGACCCGTTGCATCATTACGACCCCATAACTTGACAGTCCGATCATGTCCACCGCTGATGATCCACTTGCCGTCCCGGCTTACATCGACACTCGCTACTGGGCCAGTATGGCCGCTCAGCGACTGAGCAAGAGCCCAATCATCAGCCGAGAAAATGTTGACCTTGTGGTCAAACCCAGACGACACCAAAAACGTCCCAGACTTCTTTGGCAACTGGTTTCCCTTGTCGTCCTCGCCTGGTGGCTTCCCGTCAACGGGCTCATCCATCCCCTTGAACCATCTGACATCTGATACCGCGCTTGTGTGCGCACCAATTCCGCCTGTCCTCTGCACTTTTCTCACGTCCCAGCATTTGATCCATCCATCTGCCGAGGCCGTGAGGACCCGGTGCCCGTCCGGACTCCAGTCCAGCCCGTAGATCGGCTTGATGTGGCCATCCAGATGCCCGTCGAGAATCATGACTGTCCTTCCCGACCGCAAATCCCAGATTCTTCCAATACTGTCCAGACCTGCACTGGCCAGCAAGGACCCGTCGGTGTTGAAGCTTACGGCGTACACTCCCCGCGAGTGTCCCTCTTGAAGAAGCAGTTCGGTTGTAGTTTCGATATCCCACAGCCTCCACGACGTGTCCTCAGACGCAGATGCGAGGTATTTTCCAGAAGGGTGAAACTCGACACGGCATACTCTTTGCGAGTGCCCAGAGAGCGTCGATAGCGGTGTATCTTGATTTAGCGACCAAAGATGAACCTGGCCCTCTGCACCACCCGAAGCAAGGTTGACCGTGTCCTCCGAGATGTTGGCCTCGGGAAGGGTGGCGCCAGGCCTCCAGGCCAAACCGCTGATCTTGTTGGTATGTCCTCGCAGCGTCTTGCGATGCTCCAAAGTCGGTATATCGATAAGCTTGACTTGACCGCCCCAATTTCCAGTCGCAATCATCTGTCCATCTGGCGAAAACCTCGTCATGCTCACATGACGATCTCCCGCAGTCTGACTGGCTTGCAATTCAAACGTCTGAAGCCGCTCCTTAATCTCCTTCCTGAACTTGACATGGGTACGGAGAGGAATCGTAGCCTCCTTCTTCTGAAACTCGACGCGCCGTTTCGCTCGGGGGATCGTATACTTGGCGATTTCTATTCGGGCATCGAGAAGCTCCTGTGTTCCCCGAGAGTAAAACTCTTCCTCTTGCTCTTCCGCTTCCTCGTCATTGCCAGCATCCTGCATCTCCACATCTGCGCTCTCCTGGCCTGTCGCCTGCTGCGCCTGCTCGGTAAGAAGCTCTCGTAACCTGTCGCGTCGGTCGACCGGTCCTTCGCCGAACAGCGTGATAGGCTCGCCTAGCTCTCGAAGTTTGGCGCGGACACGTCCATCGTCGGTTGGGACCGCGATAGTGGCGGCGAATCGCTTGCGCTCGAATTGTGAGATGATGGCTGATGCTCTCTCGGGCGCAATGCCTGTGCCGGCTCCGGGGATGTCATAGTCGCGGTCGATTGCTGGGACAAAGTCAGTACATGGGAGACAAAGTGTTTGGGGTGTTATCGGGGGCTACTCACGAATGGCATCTATGTCAATGCCTCCACTTCCTCGGTCCTGCAAACGACGATGCGGGTCAGTTCGAGTTCGGGCTGTAATGTTGAGCGGCTGCGATTCATGACAGATAGGGGTGTGGATGATAGACCTTACCTCAGTGTCAGCCTCCTCAACATACGCCCTACGTGATGGGTGCATCATGACTGCGGTGGGTATTGATTTTGTTTGTATTTTTGGCTGGTTCCTGGTCATGATACTTGAGAAATGCGGCTTGCACCCCCAAGTTTGAGCGTCTGAGCTCCGGCAGGCAACCTGCCATCGATTATGCAGGGAGTTTCTAACCCTAACCCTGGCCCAAAGCGACATCAGCTTTTAGCCTGCCTGGTTTTTGACTCTTAAAATTAAGGTTTTCCCCATCATCCTTTCACATTGCTACTCGGCACCTTTCTCCGAGAGGCGGAGGCATCGACACGATATCCTCTCCTGTGGCTTGCATGGCTTTGTTGTTGAACCGCCTCACGGGAGATCTTGAAGCCTTTGTGCTACGGGTACCGGTGCCTGACACCCGTCTGGCTTGTTCTCCTTCTTGTTAGGGCAGACAATGAAACGTGCCGGCGTGCGATTCAGGCATGAAAGACACTAAATCAGCCACGGGCATAACATGCTGATTTGGCATGACATCCCTCAGTTCCATTACGTACCGGTTTGCATCGGAACGGAGAGCCTGCTTTGCTTCCGTGGATTACATGGCCGTATTCGAGGTCGGGGAAGCTGGGCATGAATAGGTACCCCAGATGACCAAGGAATCTGGCGGCAGCGCCGACCCTTCAAGACGCAGAAAAACGGGGCGATCCGGGACTGAAAGGACGGCCCGGACCCAATGAGCGGGCTCTCCGGTGGGTGCTGAGACGAATTTTTTTTTCTCAGGCTCCCGCTGGTTGGGACTTTTTAGTGGGGGATCTGGGCGCCTGTAGGTAGTTGCAGCGGGCATGGCACCACTAGGCGGTGCCAGACAGCGCCGCATGTGAGACCGCCCGGCCGCAGGACTGGACCGTGAACCACACGTTTTCTTGAAATGTTCAAAAATCAAAGGTTCCCTCCTTCTCTCGCATTTTCCCACGCGAACAGCGACCTTCTCCAGGCTCTCACCACCCCGACTTCCCCGAACGACCGACCCGACCATCAATGCATATCCAAACGACCGCGCAAGACAATTCTTCTTCTTTCTTCAAGTACCAGATGCGTGCGACTCCAAGCCACAAGGGACTGAGCCGAGACACCGAAGTGCGCGCTGACGCTGGACGGCGTCGTGGAAAGCCTTGAACGGTTTACCTTTTTGCGATCTCCGGATTTTATGAGACTCGGATTCGCACGTTATCGGCTCAGGACCTTGGGGGAAAACCAGGTCATCTGATTTCGATACATTGACGAGACATTGACAATTGACATATTAGACGACAACACACGCCACGGCGACCACGACGACCATGATTGCAAAGGCGACGCCCGCGCTCAAGACGGTGCGCGGGTTCAACAACACCCCCGGGGCCTCTGGCGATGAGGACTCTGATCATTGCGGCTGCCCCGCGGCCCCAAAGACCCCTAGCAGGCGGGCCCAGAAGGCGACCCACCTGTTGGACGACGTCGTCAGTGCTAACTGCAGCCCTATGCTGAAGCCCGTTACCTCCCCTGGCATAAGCGGCATAGGAAAGTTGCGTATGCAAATCGAGAACTTCAGCCTCAACAGCAACGACACGACCGCCGCTTCTTCCCGTGCCAGCTCCTTGACCCGCAGCAGCGAACACCAGGCCTCCTCGCCGTTCTCCAGCGAGACTACGATCAGCAGCGGCCGCCGTGACAGCCGCCCCCTTTCCCGTGGAAGCACTTTGAAGAGCCGCACCAGCAGTAGCGATGAGACGGCTTCGGTGGGATCTACCAGTTACGAGATCAACCTCGAGCACGACTTTGTCAGCGATGTCCCCAATGCTGCTAGCGAGGCTGTGCCTCCCCGTCCTAAGATGACGGCGGACGACTTTGAACCTCTCAAGTGTCTCGGGAAGGGAACCTATGGAACCGTCTTGCTCGTCAAGGAGAAGGCCACAGGCCGCCTTTTCGCGCAGAAGCAGTTCAAAAAGGCCTCTCTCGTCGTGCACAAGAAGCTGGTGGAGCAAACCAAGACGGAGCGCCAGATCCTCGAGAGCGTCAACCGTCACCCTTTTGTTGTCAAGCTGTACTACGCCTTCCAGGACCAGGAGAAACTGTACCTCATCCTCGAGTACGGCCAGGGTGGCGAGCTGTTCACTCATCTCAGTACGGAAAGGATGTTTAGCGAAGAGACTGCCGCCTTTTACATGGCCGAGATGGTTCTCGCCTTGTCTCATCTCCACCAGAACCTGGGCGTGGTTTACCGCGATCTCAAGCCGGAGAACTGCCTCCTCGACTCTCAGGGCCACCTTTTGCTGACCGACTTTGGCCTTTCCAAAGTGGCAGTCGACTCGGACACGTGTAACTCGATCCTGGGAACGGTCGAGTACATGGCTCCCGAGGTGATTCAAGGCAAGAAGTACGGCAAGGCGGTTGACTGGTGGTCTTTGGGCGCGCTTGGTTTCGATCTCATGACTGGGAACCCCCCCTTTCGCGGACCAAACAACAAGAAGATTCAGGACAACATCATCAAGCAGAAGTTAGTGCTGCCTTACTTTTTGGGTCCAGACGCGAAGGATCTCCTTACCAGATTGCTGCGCAAGGATCCCGCCAAGCGCCTGGGGAGCAACATGCCGAAGGATCTGGAGACGATCAAGAAGCACAGGTTCTTCCGCAAGATCAACTGGAAGGCGCTGCAGGCGAGGGAGGTGGAGCCGCCGATTCAGCCGTATATTTCTGACCCGGAGCTGGCGGAGAATTTCTCGGCCGAGTTTACCGAGTTGAGCTTGAGTCCGGTTGTGTCGAGGTTTGATCAGGCGGGGAGTTGGGGCGGGAGGGAGATGGGGAGTGTGCCGGGAGTGGGCAGGAGGGAGGCTGGTGATAGGGATGATCCTTTTGGGGGTTTTAGTTTTGTGGCTTCGAGCAGCTTGTTGGAGAGTCATGGGTTTGGGGGGATGCAGAGAGTTTAGAAGGATGAGGTGTGTGTATGGGAAGGGGGAGAGTAGGGAGAGAGACGTTTTTGAATTGGGTGAAACAAAATGAAGAGACCTTTGGCGGGACAAGACACGGAAGAACTCTTTTTTATTGATTTTATTTTTATTTCGGGCAGTTGGGCGAGGCGTTTTTGGTTGTGAAAAAAAAAAAGAAAAAAAAAAAGAAAGAAAAAACAGAAGCAAGCGAGCGAGGGGCAATTGGGGACACATCATTCTTCTATCTTTTACAGAGAAAGAAGTTAGAGCATGGCCAACCAAGCAGAGAGCAAGCTAGACCGACTAGAGATTACGGTATTTCTATTATAGAGAGAGAGAGAGAGAGAGAGAGAGAGAGAGAGAGATAGAGAGAAGAGTGAGGTGGGGTTTGTCAATGAGAAGTTTGCTCTTTTTTCTTTTTTCTTTTTTCTTTTTTCTTTTTCTGTTTGGGTTTGTCCTGTCCAAAACTGTCTTGCTATGCTTGTTTTGGTGACCGAACTGCCGTATCTCGATGTCAGGCGTCATCGGCGGCCTCACTTTTGTTTACTCATGATATTCTAATCACAACTTCTAACAAGGGATCGACCATCACTCTTCCTGGACTGGATTGGAAAGCGTTATGTGATGTGGCTGCTGTACATGAGCAAGTTTGATGACGCGTAATTCTCACACTTGGCAAAGGGTGTAAGAAGAGGCTTGTACAAGTGCGGATGGGATGGGATGGGACGGAACGGCAGAGAGAGCGTATATCTGCCCCCTTTTATACCGAACTATTTGCTGGCCAAGGGATCCCGAACCCCTGGGGAGGGGGGTTACTTTGCGTAATCTGAGACGAACAGGTTGGTGAAGGAATGGAAACGAGATGGTGGGGGAGGGGCAAGCCAGCCACCCAGCCGCAAGCAGCGGGAACTAGTAGGATCTACAGTCTTGTCCTTTACCTTTCGAGAAAGGCCCAGACTGGGACAAATGCGACTATCTACTTGGTCCTCACCATGTCAGACCTAACTAGGCTGGCCGTGACCGGGGATCACTGCCCCTCTGACTGTCGTGCACCGTTCAACAACCAGCCTGTCGTCATCCCGTCTTCCCTCATCCCAACGTTCGCAATGTTGGCCCTGAATAAATACATACCATAGACACAATCTTGATCGACAAAGTGCTGTTACACCGCAGTGCATTTGGCACACTAACGCTCGTCTGAAGTGTAGTTGAAGAACCAAGCGCAGCCCAAAAGCTCGGCAGTTTATTATTCGCCTAGCCCAGCAGGGCAGGCCCTAGACTGAGTTTGGTTGGTTGGTTGGTGTTAGGTATTATTGTAAGTCGTTCCTGGAACGGGCCGGGGGAGGATCTCACCACCACCGCATCTGGGGGTTAGCCGTTCGTTGCCCTTTTTCTGGGCGAGGGACGTCATTACCCTTCCCTCTCGCTGTTCGTTTCACGGTGATGGTGCGTGCCGTGTGCCGTGAGGGAGGAAGAAAACAAGAAGGTAGGTGTTGTTGCTCTTCGGGTCCGAGTATGACGGATGTCGGTGTTGGTGTCCGGGGGGAAAGGGATGGGCAAACGTGGACGGTTGGCCGAGCGTTGCATGTCCGTCAGCCCGTTTCTTTTTTTTTGAGACATACGTATGTCTCCTATCACACAAGGATCGCACTTGGTGTCTGAGAAATGGACTGGCGTGGATTGGTTAGGCAAATGGGAGCGGCTGAGAAAAGACCGGACTGGATAGGTACTGCCGCGCCGCTTTGCATATTGAGGAGGTCTGATCTGACTGACAACCAAGAGGACGAACATGGCAAGCGCCGAGGTGGAGGATGGACGGAGAGAGGGGGCTTTCATCCCATCCATCCATCCATCCCATCAGCAACCGCATGCATCGCCCCGGGTTCGTGGGAGGAAGGAGGGGTTTGCATCAAGGAGTTACAAAATAGGAATACTATGAAAACCGTCCCTGCCCATCACAGAGCTGAAACCTCCCCTATAACTTCAGGCGGCCTGTCATTCTTCTTTTTCTTCTTCTTCTTCTTCTTTCCGGCCGGAATATTTTCCTGACCTTATTCCAGCCCTATCGTCATCCCCTTCCCGTTCTCGTTCCTGCATCAGCAACACATTTTCGGGGTTTGTTTGTGAGAGAGTCGGTTACTAAGTTTAAACGGCCCCTTCTTCAAAACACAACCCAGCAAGCGCTTTGTTATGTGTGTATCTCCCCCCCCCAAGCAACCACGCCTCCTTCTACAAAAATAAGTCAAGAAAGAAGCACCAAAGAGTTTGCCGCCGCCGCCCGCCAGCCCGCGCGTTACACCAGTTCGTTAAGCTGCCAGCCCGTCGTTGCAGAAACCGTCACTGGTGCGAGTGTGGATTGTCCCCGACCTAAACTAAAACACCAAAACCGTTCTTCATATATCTAGCGGATAGGAACTGGTCTTGAGAACGTTTTTTTCAGTCTCTTTCTTGGTTTGATACCGTATACAACCAACCAACACCTTTGTGTACTTTTCCTCGGGCAACTTATTTTGGTTCGCCCGTTTTTTTTTTTTTTTTTTTTTGGAATTATTGGTCCCTTGTGTGTTGGTTTCTTTTGACGTTGTTGCTTGTTCTTCTTGGTAGTGTATTTTCCCTCCCGGTACGCATTATTTGACACAATGAAGAGAGTTGGGGGCAAGTCGTTGGTGGCCTCGGCGTTGCTGGGTATGTCTCTTTCACAGCACCAAGCCCACATTGCATGATACTGACAACCATCATAGGTGCCAGCCTGGTACAAGCCGACCCTCAGAGCATTTGTGCCACCGAAAACATCTGCTACAGCATCGCCGTTCCCACCTCCTCGGCAAGCTCAAATTCGGGCAACATCTACTTCCAGTTGAAGGCACCAACGTCGTACTCATGGGTGGCTCTGGGCACCGGCTCGCAGATGGCTGGCGCCAGCATCTTTGTCATGTACCAGGACGGCAACGGCAACGTGACGATTTCGCCACGCCTGGGAACTGCCCACAGCCAGCCCCAGTGGGACCAGAGCAGCACAGCAGCGCAACTGGTATGATTTTGCTTCTCCCAGATCGTTTTGTAGGAGTTTGACCCTTGCTGACATACCTGCAGACGTTGCTCGCTGGAAGCGGTGTTGCTGGTGGAATCATGACGGCGAATGTTGCGTGTGCGAACTGCGAGTCCTGGAATGGGGGTGACATGTCTCTTCAGGGGACCAGCGTGCCTTGGATCGCAGCCTGGAGATCGGGATCTTCGTTGGCGACGACAAATAAGGGCGCCACCATCTCTCAGCACGGAGGTAGCGACCATACCGGGTTCAATATCGATTTGACTACGGCAACCATCAGCTCCGATAGTAATCCTTTCCTTACCTCCCGCGACACTGGTGGTGGCGGTGGTTCCGGTTCCGGTTCCGGTTCACCCGCAGGAGGCAATGGGATAACGCTGGCTAGAGGAAACCCCAATGCCGCCGCGATTCTCGCAGCTCACGGTGTTATCGGGGCTTTGGTTATGGCGGTGCTTTATCCTTTGGGCTCCCTTCTTATGCCGCTTCTTGGGAGATGGTATGTCCATGGAGCGTGGCAGGTGATCACTTTTGCTCTGATGTGGGCGGCTTTCGGTCTCGGTGTTCAGAGCGCCAAAGACCGGAATATGGTGAGTGTTTTTTTCTTCTTCATGAGACCCCTGCCAGAATTTGACTGACAGCCATTGCAGCTCTTCACACAAACGCACACGATTCTCGGTACCGTGGTTGTTGCCTTTTTTGGGATACAGCCTGCGCTCGGCTACATTCATCATCGTCAGTATGTTCAGACGCAGAGCCGCGGTGCCGTCAGTTACGTACACATCTGGCTCGGCCGGATCCTGATGCTGCTGGGCATCATCAACGGTGGGTTGGGCCTCCGGCTTGTCGGAGAGCGGCAAGAGCTCGTGATCGCCTACGGCGTGGTTGCCGGCGTTATATTCCTATGTTATGTTCTTGCCAAGGTGTTTACGGTTATTGGGGCTCAGAAGGCACAGGGGAGGAGCTATAAGGAAGATCGAGTCCCTGGCAACATGAGGAGGCCGTACCAAGAGTCGAGGCGGCATGGTGGGAGGTATGCTTAGAGGGTGGGTTTGAGATGGGGGGTATTGGGATTAGATTTATGACATCGGGTGCTCACAGATACATCCGGGGTTGGCATATGCGCGGGGTTTTTATCTATTTATTTTGGCTCGAGTTGGGCGTGAGTTGTTGAATTGGTACCGAGTTTTGACTTAGATTGTTGTCTTTGTGCTAGTCAGTGTGAGAGTTGAGGCTGAGCTATGATGCAGTGATTAATTCATTTCGAGGCATCGATGATGAATGATAAAGGCTCGAGTCTCGTCGACGGCGTTCCTGAATTTCTTGAATGAATGAGTTCGGATGAAGTGAGTAAATGACAAGTGGTGATAGCTGGGGCCATCACGTGACGCGGCTACCGATGATTCCCGGCAACTTTTGGGTGGGGGAGCACCTCCCTCTGCACGACGTTGAGCCGGGGGCTTTTTCTTGAAAACCTCTCAGCCAAGGAACCTCCACCACCGCAGCAGCCGACCAACACCCTTTCCACATCCCCGCGACTCCTCCGACGACACCTCGAGCGTTTAGGCCTTGTTGTTTTCTTCTTTTTCCTCCCCCGAAAACACAACAACTACCACAACCCTTTCCAAAATGTTCTCCCGGGCTTCGGTATGTGCTACCCATCCATCTTTCAATTGTTTCAATTGATTTAAATGCAAGGTTGTTGGTGTTGGTGTTGGTGTGAACTTGGAAATTGACTCGTTTTGTCAGACCAAGGCCGTCTCGGCTGTGTCCAGACTTGCTGCTGGCCGGACTGCTGTTGCTGTGCAGGCTAGGACTTTTATTGCTCCTACTGTTGCGAGGAGAGGTATGTGGATTTCTGTTGACTAAGGGGAGGAGGGAGGGGGATCGAGGGGCGATACGGAACCACGATGAATACCGACACCGAGATGTCGAACTGGAAGGAGATGGGGTGGATAGGGGGGGAAACAAAAAAAGGGGGGTTGGGAAAAGGATATGAAAAGAGGAGAGATATTGGGGAGAATGGGGGAATGACGTGGATGGAAGCTTGAGGGGAGCTATAGTGGAGGACAGGGAGGGAAGCTCGACATGATACAACACCACCACCAACCACACACTTCAACCAACGATACCCCCCTGACGACGACCGAACCCCGATATCATAATACTGGTCAACCATTTTCACGTTGAGGAATAATAATACTGACAGATTATCTCTGTTTTACAGCCGACTTCGTCCAGGAGCTCTACCTCAAGGAGCTCAAGGCCTACAAGCCCACCCCCGTCAAGGACTCGGACGCCGTCGGCCAGGTCGCCACCTTCAACCTCCCCAAGACGCCCAAGTCGCCCGAGGAGGCCGACCTCGCCTCCAGCCTCAAGGAGTACGAGAACATGGCTGTCGAGGTCGAGGGCTCCGAGGTTGATGCCAGCGGTGCTCAGACCACGGCTGTTGTGGAGGACTGGCTTGTTGAGGAGGAGGAGGATGATGGTGCTCACCACTAGATTCCCTTTTATCCTCGACAGCGCTGAATAAACATACGCTTTCACCTTGGACCGGAGGGGGAGGACTTTCGGACGAATGGAAGGAGGTAGATGGGGAATTATACATTGTTGGAACTTGGCGGTTAGGTCACGCTGGACTTCCAAGATGGCAAAAAAATGAAGGTGTGTGTTTGCGTTGATGGTGGGTGGGGGAGGATGATTGATTTCGGACAGATGGGCCGTAGTCAATGTGTACATTGATTTTTTTCTCCTTTTTTGGGTTTTTTTTATGATGGCTCGCTTGCAGCGGTATTGAACAATCTCCCTGCTGGTTTAAAACGGTGATTCTTGACTGCGAGGGTGAACCAACCACCTACTACAAGCTCTGCCAGAGCTGAAGGGACAATGTCACAGCTCCTAGCTCAGCTTCTTTGATCTCGCCCGGACCCGGAGGTGGAGGGGGGGCGGCTACCCCCTTTTAAGGCGGATACCAACTCCAAGAGAAAACAATTTCTCTGGGCAGCACATGAGGCTGTCTGGGGTAATCACCGACCTACCTATGTGACGTTAAAACTCCCATCAAGGCCATGGCTGAGAGGGGGAACGGATTGATCGCCATGGGTGATAAAAACTCTTGAATATCATCCACGTTATGAAGCGAAGACGTCGCCATTCAGCTCTACGTGGTTACTTCTTTTCACCACAGCATATAAACAGACCAATCCATATACGAGAATCAGTATTCCAGGCTTGTCCTCAACTTTCCTCCTCATTAAAACCATGATTATTTTTCAACCTTTCTTTCTGTGACCATAACACACCTTGCCATCACCGATTTTGTTTCTCAACTACAGCAGCAGCAACAACAACAACAACAACAACAACAACAACACCCCACAAAATACACATTCACAAAATATCACCATAGAGTATTTTCATTGAGCAAAGCACTCTTCAGAAACGTTGAACAACTTGTTGCTGCCCATTAGATTATTAATTTACCTACTCCCCTCCCCCAACCAACTTCCACACATACACACACACACACACACGCACACACACACACACTCGCACACACTCACACACACAAGAACACCTTGCCAGTTTGTTCTTATTATTGTTCTTATAGTGTGCTGATGCTCCCCATTTCATCATCAAAAAAGAACAAGAAAAAGAAAAAAACATCAAACACCTCAACACCTCACCCAACCAACCAACCAACCAACCAAAACACACACCACCGACCGAGCCCATGCACCCACCCTCATTAGAAACCGACCTTGAAATGCACAATGCTATGGTTATAAGTAAGTAGTGCGTAATAAGAGCCTCGTTGGGGTCATCAAACAAGTGTCTGTAAAAAAAGGTTTTTCTTTTCTTTTTGCTCGAGTGAGTTATGTGCCATTTTCTCTCCCCCCAGCCCACAAATGTAGTCAAAGAAGGTTAAAAAAAAAAGCTGAAAAGTAACAAGATTAATCGAGAGAGAAGAAACGGAGGATTGTCATAGGTAGAAAGAGAGACAGAGAGCCATGCAAAAGACTACATGTCGAAGTTTGATGCACCAAACATCTGCTCATCGTGAGTGTTGGTCCTGACGATTCCACTCATGCGATTTGAATTCCGGGGATCGACATCGCGCATGTCGTCCCAGTCATCATCCCTCCTCCGGTGGTGATCATCATCCATGTCCTCGTCCTCGTACTTGCTGTACCTGTTCCCCATGTGGTCGTCGAGCGCGCTCTCATCCACAAACGTGAATCCCTGGAAATTGGCCTGTACTGATGGTGAGAGGGGAGTCGATGTCGCGTATCCCTTGGCCAGGGCGGCCGCCCGCTCGTTGAGTGACCCGTTGGTGTTGAGAGCGTTGGTGAACTCGGGATCGAAGTAGGAGACATCGGTGTCGTTCTTGAGTTGCGGCTTAAATGGAGGGGTGATCAACTTCTTAGAAAGAGCATCCCAGTCAATGTCGGCAAAGAACGCGTGTCTCTTCAGCTCTTCGGCATCGTCAGTCGCACCGAGACGATGCTTCGGGTTGCGGTTCAGCAGCCCCTTGACAAAATTCCGGCCTTCCAACGACAAAGTATCCCGAGGGAATCGAACCTTGCCAAAAGCAATGTTCTTGTACATTTGTTGCGTCTCCTCGGCGTAGAATGGGCTCCACCCACAACACATTTCGAAAACCAGGACGCCCAAAGACCAGAAGTCAACCATCTTGGTGTAACCCGTCTCGTCCAAGAGCACTTCTGGGGCGAGATATTCCGTTGTGCCGCAGAATGTGTTGGTGGTGTCGTTCTTGGTGAGGTTGGCCTTGGAAAGACCGAAATCGCAGAGCGCAATGTGGCCGTTCGCATCCAGCAAAATGTTCTCGGGCTTCAAATCGCGATAAACAATGTCGTTCTTATGGAGATGTTGAATCGCGAGAATCAGCTCCGCAATGTAGAACTTGGCGCGCTTCTCCTCAAACTTGCCATCCTTTTGCAAATGCCAAAAGAGCTCTCCACCCGACATGTAATCCGTGACCAGGTAGAGATCAGAAGGAGTCTGGAAGGAGAACTTGAGGCCCACAATAAATGGGGAATCGGCCATCGCTGTCCGTACCAGAATGTTGCGCTCGCCAACAGTATGTGCCACCTCCTTCTTCTGCACAATCACCTTCTTCGACAAGACCTTCATGGCGTAAATGCGCTTAGTGTCCTTCTTGCGAACCTGATATACCTGACCGAACGTGCCCTTGCCAATAAGTCGCAAAATCTGAAAGTCTTCGGGTCCATAATGCTTCGGCTCCGCTCGCTGGTAAAACGCCTCGACGTAAATCTCGCCCGTCGGCGCATTTTCGGCCATTGTGTCGGCATGTCCTTTCAGTGGGAACCAACCACGGACCGGTCCCTCCCTCTCAGACGACTTGGCCTCGAAATCGACATGACCCAAGAACTCCTCCCCATTTTGTCCTTGCCCGTAAACCGAAATATCCACAAGCATGTCCGAGTCAATAACATCGCTGTTCTGCTGTCAGCATCGTCGCATTAGCCCGCGACATAGTTGTCACCTACAAGATGGCTTCCGCGTCCCACTTTGGGTTGGTCAAGGACCGCCGCGACCCAGAGGTGCGGTTGCGGAAAGTGTTGAAATCGGAAAGACTGGTGTTGCTGCTCTGTCTGCTTCGCATTGGAATCGCCATTGGCCTGCCAGAATCGCTCCCTGTGCGCTGAATCGGCACTCCGCCCATGGCCACAGCGGCAATGGCGGCATCGTCGTCCATCTCCGAAGGTCGAGGGCCGGCCGAGATGAGCTCGCTTCGCTGGAAAACAACAACGACATAAGGGTTTTGACATCGCTTTAGCCCTCTGGCTTCGGAAATCTTGACGGCCAATTTTCCTCTTGGGGCTGGTACTCGGGCGCCCTGAGGTGTTGGTGTGTTGGTCGCAGTCCGATCAATGCTCTCGCCGTTGTGCCTAGAGTTACTGTCATGCCCATCGCTGGAGCGCGAATGTTGGGTAGATGAGAGTGCACGAGTTGGGGTGTTGGCACCGCTCTTTTTTCCCGACACACTTGTTAGCTTCTTGAGATGCAACACAGAGGCAGACTCGTAAGAAATTCTGTCGTGAGATGTGGGACGACTTGGAGAGTTAGGGACAGTAGAGGCACGGCCAGCCGGGTTGGAAAGGTGAGGAGCCGTCACGACGGAGCCGTTCACCGTGGTCGTTGTCAGGGGCGCCAGCATCGACATCCTCCTTGCTTTGCCCTTGCCGGCGTCAGAGACGCTGGGACGGCGAAACAGAGGAGGCGTCCCGCTTCGGGACTTTACGCTACCCCGGTCTCCAGCATAGTTGCGCAACGATGAAGGCTGCGAGACTGGAGGGGTCGGGTAGGGATGCAACCGGCTGCCTTCCTGGGGCAACGACTCAGATGGAGGTCCCAGAATCTCGTGAGCCAGAAGAGGAGGACCCTCATCTGACGCATCGGTGCATGGTTCTGGCTCTGGCTCTGGCTCTGGCTCTGGCTCTGGCCCAGCGGGCGAGAGTGGGACCTCTGGCGGTGTATCGGGTTCCCGTGCCTCGTCGGTCTGGTGTTCGGAGGCCTTCCGAGTAGTCGCGGCTTGTCCACTCGTCCTGAAAGAACCAGAAAACAGTCGCGGAAAAGAGCTTGCACGAACCTGGTTGAAGTAGCTCATGATGCCCGGCAGCCGTCGATCTTGAAGGTCTGGCTGCGGAGTCGCAATGCCAGAGCGCGGCGATTCGTAACCAATCTGATCCGCCGCACCGTCCTCTTCCGCTGCCGCGACAGACCTGCTGCGCTGGTTAATACCTTCCATGTTGACGATGAGTTATTTTTTCCGAAGCACGGAGAAAGCAGGCAAACCAAGGCAGGGGTTGTTCGTTGACCGAGGAGAAAAAGGGGGGGGTAATAAGGCGGGGCACAAATTGACAGGAGACGATGACAGCCGTGGGGAAAGGGTGCTAGCTCATGGTGAATTTTGGGCGAATTGAGTTGGGGTAGATTCCAACAACAAGAACAGTTGAGCCGACGAAGTGGTTCTCGGGAGGGGAGAGGGGTGGGATATACTACATCTATGACGAGAAAGCTGTAGCCGGGGGACGGGGAGGGGAGGGGAGGGGGCAGCGGCCTGCTGGCTTTTAACGATCGCCCCAGAAATGGCCTCACCCAGTAGAAAGCAGGGCAGGACGGTTATGGGGCAGGTAGGAGCAGGTCGTCGGGCTGGCAGTGCTGTGCAGGAATTGCAGGAATCTGCAAAACCCGGGAGGCCGAGAGCGAACAGAACCCCTTCTGGCCGAGGATTTTCTTGCCTGTTGCGCTGCCGAACCCTTCATCAGGCAGACTGGATATGGAAGCACCCTTGATGCTTGCCATGTGGTTGTCGTGGGTGCAAAGGCCTGTGAGTGGGGGAATATCGAGCATTTTGCAGTGCCCATGGCCCAATTCCAAGCCCCAAGATCGGGTTGAACGGAGGTGTGAGGGGGGCCGCTGAGGGGGGTGTGCCGACTAAACAATCTAGGGCAGCCTGCCAGCAGCCAGCAGCTTCCAGGTTCGCTCACTCAGCGAGTCAGGCCGTTCTCGGCTTGATATGCCCGCACCCCCCCCCTCAGCCCATGCGAATGTCTTCGACTCCCGTCGCCGCCGGCACAATCCCGGTACGACAATGCGCTTTTTGCATGTGCACATCAGGTTGGTGAGGACGGCAGATACGACACCGATGGGTACATGGCCCTTGCCAGGTCAAGAAACATCCGGTAGGCGGAACCGAGTGAGGTGGTGCAATCATAGAGGGACGCCCCTCACTTGCAAGGGGAGCGGGAGCGGGAGTAGGAGCGCCGCATTGTGTGATGACAGATACCGTAATCCACAACTCGCCCAACTTTTGCACTTGCGATGACGGCACTAGCCGGACTGACTCAACTTTCCCGTAGGGCGGACGGCCAGCGAAGAGGAGGGAGATATGCGGAGTCTGCAACGTTTCGTAGTGTACGTATGAGCAGCCGTGGCGGGGTAGGAAAGGGGCTGTCTATCCATGTTTGGGCAAGGGAGTGGTCCCAAGCAACGTGCCGACAGGACGACAGCTGTCAGGCCCCTCTGTCTCCATCGCCACCTCGCTGCCGCTTGAGACCCAGCCACCAGAGGGGTTTGTCGGTTGATGAGACGGTGTGCTCCGGGCTCTGATGGATTGCAATGTCGATGCGGTGCGACTTCTTGGATGTTGTTGGGGCTCTGAGCGTCGTCGTGGCTAAAAGCAATGCCGGCCTTCTGGAAGGCCGAATAGAAGATGTGGGCAATATGGGGATAAAGTGAAGGTCGAAGCGACGGGACAGGGAAGATGCAACAACAACAGACGGGGTGCGAGCAGAAGATACTTACTTTGACATCATGGCTTGAGTTGCCCTCCGGAGCAGATCAAAACCCCCTCCCGAACCGCCGGTGGAGGGTGCGGCAGCAGTTTCGCCTGCGGGGCCCGACATTGTTTGCCTCAGTTGGTCTGCTCAGCAGAGGTCGATCGGGGAGAGACAGAGGAGACCGACTCGGACCGGGTTGTCGGCGCAGGTGGCCGTGGGGGATCTTGCGGGTATGGATGCGGCTGTTGTCGGTGTTGTCGGTGATGGGTGGGCGTGGTGAGGTGGTGAGGTGGTGAGGTGGTGGGGTGGTGAGGTGATGAGGTGGGTGAGGAAGAATGAAGACAAGAATGAGGCGGTATACTGAGAGAAGTGTCTGCTGAGCTGTGTGGTGTTGGAAGCGCCCAAGTGGCCGCGGGGTCCTGCGGCAAGGTCGGGAGGTCTGGGGTTGGGCAGTGGTGAATCCAGAGTTGGAAAAGCGCAAGATTCGCACACCGGAGCAATTCTTCAAGAAGTTAAAAAGTGAATGCGTTGAATGGCGGCTTCCACCGTGCAAAGCCTAGGCTGCGAATAGTGGGGCAATGGTTGGCTACGAGCCCCTCCAGCTGGGTTGCGAGTTGCTCTGGGAGCAGCTGGGGAGCAGCTGGGGAGCTTCGACGACAGCGCCGCCGCAGGCAGGTGAGGTGTCAGAGAGGGGCAGTTATTCAAAGCTCGGCAGTGAGAGAGTGCAGGTGGCTGTCGTGGGAATGGATTTTTGGGTGGTCGTGTTGGCAGAGCGCTTTCCGACGGGTTACGGCCTTTGGCTTTGAATATTACGTCAAGAAATAAAGGGCCTGTTGCCTCTGGTTCTGAGATGCGGGCGATGCGGCTTGTTGCTCTGGCTGTCTGTCGTATATAAAGCGTTCTGTCTCCGTCCAGTGTCTCAGCGCTGCCAGGTCACCGGATACAACAGGCACATGGCTGGAGGATGGCTGGTATGATGGCGGCGATGGCAGTTCCATCCAGTCTACTGCCGAGAGTGACAGTTACAAAGTTGAGTGGAAAAGAGTGGTCAGAAAGAGAAATGACATTTGCCCCCAACCATTGAGTTCAGTGCTCTGGGCCCAAGCAGCTATTTTTTGTTTGCGACGGTCACGACCATCTACCCGCAATGCTGGGTCAGGCCTTACCCGGCCCTGGAAAGCGGCCGGGTTTTAACGTGGCTGCAGGTACCTAGGGAAGGAACTGAATTCTGCTTTTTGGCTTTGTTACGCTTGCTTTGGTTGCTTTTGCCCGGGTGCTCCAATCCCCAAATCAAATGCCAAGACTTCCTATTCGGGCGGTGTAAGTCGAGCGAGGTCTCTCTCGGTTCTGGTCTACAGGTTGTTTCCGACACCGCCCTAGCCTAAATGGCGGATCGAGTCTCGTTAATCATTGCATAAGAGCCATCCAAACCTTGCCGTCACACACCTTGTCATCATCAATATTGCGAGCCGTTGGCTAGCCTGGACTTGTTGAAACCGAAGACTGTGCCCCTTATCGCTAAGTAGATACAAACAGCTTGCCGTCAGACGGATGCTCCTTCTCCTTGCACCCCCAGGTCTCGCCGAGGACATGCAGGTCATTCCAACAACACAGTATTGGACCTTCTCATACTGTTACGCATGTGTCAATAAGACCCGATTCGTGTGCCCGTCAGCTCTGATCGAAATCGCCTCAGCCCGGCCGTACCTTCGAGACGTTGGGAGTCAGTCTTATAAAAGCTGGGGCACTCAACGCCACCTTCCAAATAACCTTTCGTGTTCTCTAGCACAACGCGCGAGAAAAGACACGACTTCCCACAGCCGCCTTGTATACTCCCGAGAAAAGACAATCTGCCGAAGCTAGCAACCGTTCATCCCCCTCCTTATCAAGGGTCGTACAGATATCACTACCGGAGTTTCTTGACATCGATACAAGGCCGAGGAGGATGCCGCTTGGCCTCCAAAGATCAGGTTTACTGTCCGACATCGAATGGCGCTGTTGGCAGACGAAGCAGAGGGCGGCGGCGGCGAATCTTCTTCTCGTCTCCAGAACCACATCGTAATCTTCCACCTGGCCAAGACAGAACCTCTGCGGCCAACTGCATATGTAGCTGTACCAATGACATGGCGGAACTGTATGTATGCTGGCATCTTCTCGGCCTACCTTCTGCCCTCGATACAGAATCTATACACCTGCAGGAGTGACAACTACTTTGTGGCACGTTCCACCTTGATATCAGAATGCTCAGAGAGGAGACCAACTAGAACTCACCGCTTACACTCCGGTCTCTACCCCGTACCACCACGTCAACACTCGTGATCTGTGTTGCCACGCTCGGTTCCACGTTGAGCAGTTTCGTTCCAAGTTTAACGGCTTGACTACCCAAAGGGCAATATCTAGCGGTGTCAATCTGTCTCTCTTGGCAGGGAACATCTGACTTTATGTTCAGTGAGTACCAGCATTGCCACTATGTCTGCTCACAAGATTTCAAATCAGACCTTTTATGTACATGAACTTATACAAGTGTATCTCACAATTCATCAACCGAGCATGTCACCTCACCTTGAACTCTTAGTGGTAGCTTTTACGAGTCCAGCACTCCGGGTTTGTATCTTTACAAACCCTTCAGCTTCGCAAACAACCCCCCTTTTCTGTCTCGGGTGTACACAAACTCAAAAAGGGCCGGTGTAACCAAACCCTCGGAGTGTCTTGGCTTGCCTTTAGCAGAAAAAGAGAATCGAGATTCCAAACTGAACCCATGTCATTCAGAGCCACATGTCTCGGATTCCGTCATGTCTTTCCACCTACGCCACACATCTTGCCAATTTCATAAAGTGGTAGAGTGATAGCTACACCACAGTCATCAGACCACATAACCATTCGTAGTGACCGGGGTGGAAAGATTCATAATCATTGAATGAGATAAACATACATGCCTTCATATAATTTTATATTATCATGGGCAGAGTTGTTCATTCCCTACATTCTATAACAATTCCCGAATCTTCAAATCATCATAATATAGCCATGAACTTCACTATCCCTTTCACCACCGCACAAAACTTCTTGAATATTTCCCCTTTCCCGCATCAAGCCATCTCATAGATATCATGAACTACCACCACCTTGAACAGACTCCTTTGCAGCTCTGAGAACACCCTTCAGCCTCTCCTCCGTCTGGGGATCAAACCGACTGTGGGTTGCTATGGCTGGACGAGGAGCAAGCGGATCAGGGAGAGCAGCTGACGTTGGAATCAGTATTGATAGGTCCCAGCTTCAGCTTCTCAAGATTTGATTTTCGAAACAATCCATGACTTACAACAACTGAAATCACCATGCTGAAGCCGAGCTCTGGTATTCTCATACTCTTCCCTGAACTTGGGTGTATTCCACGACGCCAGCGGCTTCCCGGCCGGGGGGTGCTGATGTTGATGCTGAGGAGTCTGGATTGGGGGTGTGCTGAGGTCCGGCAAGTCGGACATGGTCAAATCGGTGGACATGGCTGGCTTTTGTATTGAATTTCGAACCGAAACTAGACTGAACGCAGGTCTCTTCCGATCCTGACACAGCAGGCTCGTATCAAACTGGTGAGGAGGAACGACTTTGATATGTAATTTCGAAAATGTACTTTTTTCCAACTCCACGAGAAGAAGGTGAAGCCAGAGGAGCATGTCATTCAACTCCCTACCCTACCTGCCCTGCCAAGCCTGTCACACGTGGTCCGTGCACCTGCCTTCAACAGCGGCGGAGCCCTACGGGTTCAGGGATCCCTGCTATTGTGCTTGGGGTTTGGGGGGGGGGGGGTTGTCGCTCGACCGAGGCTCCATTTTCAATGGCAAGTTCATGATTTCTCCCCCTCCTCCCAGATATTGGACCGATTTCGTGAATTGAACAACTTAGCTCTCAAACCAGCAAACACACACAAACCACAACCTAACCATGTCCAAAAACCGAACCCCCATCCCCGACGCCTGGGACGACGACTGGGCTCCCCAAGCCGACCGCCTCTCCAAAACCCCGGCCGAACCCTCACCACCACCAGCGCCCCTCTCCAAAGCCGAGCGTCGCGCGAAACACCTAGAGGAGCAGCGCAGGTTATGGGAGTCAGCGTACGTCCCTCAGCACCCAAACCATTCCCCCATCACTAACACCATATAGTGAAGCCCCAGAACCAACCCCCTACCTCCCCATCACAAACCCAATCCCCCTCTCCACCCCCTTCAAACCCCCCATCCAGCTCCTCTCCCGCCGCCCAATCCCCCAGAAAACCCTCGTCCGCGATCCAGCCACCGGTCTCGAACAACTCACCATCACCCAACCCGACGACTTCGACGACGAAGACCCCGACACGGCCGCCCAAAAGCCCGAAACCCCCCAAGAGCGCAAGGAGCGCCAGAGGAGAGAACTAGAGGAAAAGCAGCGCCGGTATCAAGAACAAAGAGCAAAGATCTTTGGGGACTCAAACCCTTCCTCTGGACAGTCATCCCCAGGGACGGTGACGCCCCCGCAGGCCGGGAATGATGGTAGGGGAGGAGGACATAGAGGACGGGGTGGTGGTGGGAGGGGCAGGGGGAGGGAAGGGAACGGGAGGGGCAGCAACAATGGGCGGAATACTAACCGGCAACCTCAGCAGCAGACAACTGAACCACCGTCGAGGGAGCTCTTCGACGCGGAATACTCCCCCAAACCACCCAACCGACGAGGCGGCGGCCCCTCCTCTCAACAGCCCAGCCGCTCTCACACACCCCGTGAAGAAGACCAAATCACCCGCCAACCAAGAGGTCCAGACGGCAGTGGAAGAGGAGGTTTCGGTTTCGCCAAGCGAGGCGCAACCAACGGCTGATCTTTCCATTCTTTCATGACTAGAATGCATTGACGCTACACGGTATCATTCTATATGATCTGTATCCCAAAAACAGAAAATGTCTCCAACTACCGCTGTTCAAGATACCAGTGTACAACTCTACCAACCACCACCAATCTTCCCCGCCAACTGAACCACCCGTTCAGTGTCAGTCTGCGTCTTTCCCACATCACTAACCACCTCCCGAAAGGTGGTATACGCCAACTTCTCCACCGGCACCGACGTCAGCTCCGACCACACCCTCAGCACATCCCGAACATAACCGGGTGATATCCCAGCCACCACGAGGCCATCATCTGTCCTTTCAGATGATGATGTCTCCTCATCATCACCAGAAAAGTACGCCTCATCCACCACCTCCAACCAAGCCTTTTGCTCCTGCGGCCCAGGTTTGTTTTCGGTCCCACCAAAACCCATCCTCTCGAGGACAATCGGGTCGTCCACCTTGAGCTGTCCACCACCGTTGGTGCAACCCCCCGGACACGCCATCACCTCGACATAGGAGAAATCCAGCGCGTTGGTGGCTCCCGCGGCCTTTCCAGGTCGTCGAGCTGAACCAAACGGTTTTCCTCCAGGCATGCGGGGGGGTCTGGCGGGCTTGAGCTTCCGAACGAGGTTTTGGATGTTGCGGAAGCCGTAGTAGCGGGCGGCTTTGAAGATTTGTTCCCCCGAAGAGGAGAGAATCGAGTACTCTATTACGTCGGCATTGCGGCCTCGGGTGGTGGTCAAAGTTGAACCGGGGTTTTGGGAGAGGAGCGTGTGGAGGATGTAATGAAGATTTCCGCCGGAGGTGCCCGCAGAAAGGGATTGCTGTTCGTTTTTCTTCCCCGGGGCGGAAAAAGGCAAAAGGAAATCGCCCATGGCTTTGTGAGGGAAGGGCGTGGTTTGGGGGAGGGGGGTTTTAGGTAGAGAGAAGAAATTAATGTTGCGTGACTCGGCGAGCATGAGGATTTCTTTGGTGGTGATTACGCAGTCGACGTCTCTGATTCCTTTTTGAGTTGTGGTTGTGGCTGGGTTGTTGGAGGTGTTGTTCCAGACGGCATCGGTGAGCTCTTCCCGGCTGGCCTCGAGCTTCTTGTCGAAGCAGGGCATTATGGAGAGGTGCCATATCCTGTCTGGGGAGATGTTGAGTGTTTTGGAGAGGGTTGTTTTGAGGAGGGTGCCGGTGAGGGCCTGGGGGGATTTGACTTTTGAGAGGTAGGGGAGGACGTAGGGGTGGGTCTTTTCGGCGTAGCAGACCCAGCCTGGGCAGCTGGAGGTTAGGACTGGTTTTTTGATGTCGTTGGAGGAGGAGGAGATGACTTCGTCGGCGCCTAGGACTAGGGAGGCTTCGCGGGCACGGTTGGTGGAGACGATGTAGGTGAAGCCGTTGTTGTGTCTGCCGCCTGAGGGGAGGCCGAGGGAGGGGTTGGAGAGGAGGTGGGTGATCATGTTTGCTGCTTGGGATTGGGTGGTGTTGTTTCCTATCGCGGCGGCGAGGGAGGCCAGGACTTGGGGGGATACTGAGCAGACGAAGAGTTTGGAGGAGGGGTTTCCGTCGAGGTTGGTGGTTATGGTGGTGCCATCTTGGGAGAGGGCGAGGCTGGGGGCTGAGTCCAGGAGGGAGAGGACTTCATTGTGGGATTGGAGGGAGACGAGGACGGCTTCGGCCGAGGTTACGCAGCCTGAGCAGGCTAGGCAGTCGGTGAGGGATATTTGCGCCGGGCCGGCGGGTTGTGAGGCAGAGGGTTGCTGACCGTCGAGGATGACTTCGAATTCGAGGGATTCGGAAGCTTGTGGTGGTGGCGCGGTGGGAAGGGTTTCGATCGGTTTTATACAAGCGACGCCGGGGGATATGAAATCGTTCAGGTCGTCGGCAGAGAGGATGGCTGACATTATGACGGCCGGCTGAGGAAGTAAAAAAGAGCTCGGACTCGAGGTGTGGTTGTCGAGGGGCCGATCGATGGAGGGGCTGTTTACCCCACGATCAGATGTCAAAGGTGTCGTCGTGAATAGATCTTGTCGCAAGCAATGCCTCCAGTTGACTTCAGGGTAGCTCCAGTAGTATAGGTTGGAAAGAAAGAGAGCTGAGTCTAAAAGAAGACAGCAAACACCCAGAGCCAAGATAATCCCCAAATTCCTATCTCAAGCCCACTCCCGGAGATGCACAATTTGTAAATTCAGTGACTCTTTTGCTTTGAAATGCGCTTGCTCCAAACCAAAACTGCGAAAATGCGACATCGGCTCCCCTGGTGGCGGTTGAGCGGGCGCCCCGCTACCCGCCAGGAGCCCCGCCCGTCTCCTCGGCGTCGCGCACTGTGCCAATCACTGGGGTGCCATTTGCGATATGACGTAGCGGAGGATACAAGGGTACTTACACACATTATGTAGAGCTTCAACACCACGATACAAGGAACTCACTTTCACAGTCTAATTCTCACATACAATTCTTTTGTTCTGAAACCATTTGGAAGAACGGCCAAAATGGACACCCCACCCTCCGAAATGGACGTAAGTTCCCCTTACAATTATAAACCATCACACAAACTAACCCAATGCCCCAAGTCAACCACCTTCCTCCACCTCACCACCCTCCTCTACCTCCTCCTCCAATCCCTCCCCCTCCTCCTCTGGCCCTCTTTAACAACAACCATCCTCACGCCCCCAAACTACTACCCCCCCTCCTCTTCCGATCTCGTCTCAACCTACCTCGCCCGCACCCTCGCCCTAACAAACCTAACCCTCGCCGCCCTCCTCCTCGCCCTCTCCGGCCTCCTCCCCTTAAGCCCTTCCCCATCCCCTTACTCCTCCGCCGCAGTCCTCATCACAACACTATACCACTCCGCCACGGGGGTATACTCCTACACCCGGTACACCACCCCCCGCACCTCCCAACCGATCCACCTCTTGGGCTGTCTAGCAAGCAGTTTTCTCGCTTGCGTAGGGCTCTACGTCCTCCTATTCGGAGATGGGAAAAGACTGAGCAGGCGGACCGGGGCGGATAAAGCTACCAGCGGGTGGCCTTTCAGGAATAAAGAGGCGGATAGGAAGAAGAAGAAGAAGTCGGGTTGAGGCCTCAGGATGAGGATGAGGAAAGGGTTGGACATTGGACATAGGAAAAAAACCTTGTGTGTGTGTGTGTGTCATACGAGGTGTAAAATGGCATGTTTTGTGGTTATAGTCTATAATGCTCTCGCATGTCATGGACAGAAGAAAACAGAGATAATGCCAGGGGGAAATAGGGACCTTCAAAGATAGGTAGCCAGCCCACGGGTTTTTTTGAAAAGTAATTATTTAAACCTGCAAAGCAAATCAAGCAGGCCTTTGAGGATTGTTAGCAGGCATAGGATAGTTAATAGCTAGACCTTCAAACACTAACACACACACGCACTCAGAAAGATAGTCAATGGGCCTTGAAAGATAGCAAACAGGCGCTAAATATGCATTGATATGCCTCTTAAGAGATGCCCAAGAAGCATTTGATTTTATCTTTGTCAAGTGACTCTACCTACAACGCTTGTCCCGGACCACATTTCCCATCCCCAGTCGAACCGTCAGGCGGGGTACGAAACATTGTGCCGCTTCTCGAGATGAATCCAAAGGTAATCCATGGTTTTGATCGCCTCCTCAGACCGGGGGCAAGTTTTCACCGGACAAGTAACAGACTGTGAAATAGGATTGCCGCCTGCATCTTTGGACTTGTGCACCCAAGAGTAGTGACTATGGAGACCTCGATAACTGATGTAAGGCGTTTCAGACCTCTCACAGTTCTTGAATCGACATACGTAAGGCGCGGCGAAAAAAGGGATGCGCAGCTTCAAACAGACGACTTCAGCCTCAGCAGTGTTTTCAACGGTGGCCAAATACGTCTCGCTGACATCGCAGGATCGAAAAGTCAAATGTACATATTGATTTGAGGCGTTGTTGGAAGAAGGGGATTGATCCGAAGCATTGTCGGAAGAAGGGGGTCCTTGGATATCCAAAGGTACAGAAGACGCGTCCAAAAGCTGATCTTGAGCGCCCGTAGACTAGTTTTGCGCATCCTCGACAGAATTTGCGGCGGCTTCAGGAGCCGTCAACACCACGTCCGCCTCTCCCGACAACACTGCCTGTTTACGAGCAAACCAGTCCTTCTCGCTCCGTATGACCTGCTCCATAAGAACCTCCTTCTCCAGCCACTCCTGTTTGTAAAGTTCACCGACTTCCTTGAGCTCAGCCTCGAGCCGTTTCCCTTCTTCCTCGGCCCACTTTAGCTGAAGTTTAGTTAGCTGGAATAGCTTCTCACGTGGCATAGCAATCTCCTCGGGCCTAAACAGCTCTTCGTCCAAGGGTGTGAGCATGTCCTCGGAGTCTTCGTAGGGAACATCGCTGTCATCTACCGCGTCATCCTGGCCGGCAGCGTGCGATTGTGGTGTCTTGAGAATGATACGGAGGTTCTTGCTCGACTTGCCCGTGGTTTGGTGGGCCTTCGAGACGGGATCTGAGGGTCGGAGGTCTTCTGTCTGGTGGACTGTTCGCATGTGCTTGGCCAGGGCGTCGGAGCGGGTGAAGGCGCGATCACACTCTGGGAGGCAGTAGTTAGGACCAATCATCACGATGCAGAGCAGCTGTTTTGCAGAGCCTACCTGGAAGATAGCAGTAAAATGGCTTTTCCCTGGTGTGACTTCGCATGTGAGCTTTGAGAGCGTAACCACTGGCATGGGCCATTCCCTTCCTAGTGCATCCAATCCATTCACAGGTATACTTCTTTGCTCGAGTCTCGATATGATCGCTGTGGATGTGTTCGACCAGATTGTCCATGTTGCCCTGGTCGCCAGCCTTGCAGCCCTCCCAATGGCAGATGGTGACCTGTTCCGCATACTCTTCTTCCTCTTGGCGCGCATTGATGGGCGAGTTTGGCACGTCGCCATCGGTGTCGGAGGAGACTTGCGATACAGTATCAATGTCTGGGTCGACGCTGGCCTCCTTGTGAAATGCTGGCGAGGCTACCGAGCCAGTGGCCGTCTTGAGCCGTTTGGTTGGTGGTGCGTCCTCCATGATGTCTTCGGGGGCGTCGCGATCTGGAAACTCGTTGTCGGTGGAATCCATGGAAGAGAGGGGAGAGCCCGAGTCGTCGTCGATCGGGCTGCTCAATCGCGCCATTTTTATCGGCTCTGTGACAAGGCAAGAGCGAGTTGGGATATTGATGGATCGGACGATAGGTAGATTGGCTGTTGTGAGTGTGATTCTGATTATGGGCGTGTTGAGATGGATATGGATGAAGTATAGCCTGGTGTTCCGTGCTCCCTTTTATAAGTTAATTCGCAGCAATATAAGCTCATCCGCGTCGCAGTCTAATGATACGTGGCGTTGGCTCTGCTGAAGGATATTAGAAAGTGAAGAGAATTGTTGAAAAGTCAGAATTATTAGGTTTGGGGGAACAATCGTGGACGGCGCAAAACATTCAATGGACGGCAGGATGCTGGCTGGTTGAGTGCCAGCACCCGTGCTCTGCTCTGCAGGAGCGTGTCTGCCGCCGATCAGCAACAGTGACATGCAACCGGGACAGTGACGGGAAGACATGAGCTGCCGGCAGCCGGCTGACAGCTGGTCACTCAAGGCCACCTCCCAGGCACACGGTGCGCACGCAACAGATGGTTGCCACTGGCACTGCTTGGTTGGCGCCCAAAACAATCTGGAACGCAGGGACTTTTCTCAGCTTGTTTACCCCTCTGCCCCTCCCCCACCATCGCTGTTTTTATATGTACCACACCCAAAGCAAAGACTCGCTCCTGCAGCCATCCACCACTTAGATACGCGTGCCCTTACGACTTACCCGACATAGAGCCAAACCTTGCACCTCTTGCAATACCCTACCCCCTCAAGTTCACGTTTTTCATTCTTTGCTCTTCATCGTCAGATTCAGGATTCAATATACAAACATGGCCCCCACCAACAAGGTCTTCTCCCTCGAGGGGAAAGGTCTGAAGCTGGACACGGCCGAGGACCTGGAGCCCCATATCGCCGAGCTTCGCGCCATGGAAGATGTCGAGGAGGTCCATCTGCTTGGTAACACACTCGGTGTCGGCGCATGCAAACTGCTTGGAGAGGTGCTTGCGACCAAGAAAACATTGCGCGTATGTCTCCTTCTCCCACCCTCCTTTGTTGCTTACTCGCCAGCCCCAGGTGACTGAACTAACCACTCGCGACTCAGGTTGCCAACCTCGCCGATATCTTCACCGGTCGCCTCCTCAACGAAATCCCAGAGGCCCTTTCCTCCCTCCTTACCTCCATCTTGAACCTCCCCAAGCTCAACACCATCAACCTCAACGACAACGCTTTTGGCCTCAACACACAAGCGCCACTCGTCGCCTTCCTCGCCGCGCACGTCCCCTTGCAGCACCTTTACCTCAACAACAACGGCCTGGGCCCCCACGCCGGTATCCTGATCGCCGATGCGCTCTCGGAGCTCCACGCAAAGAAGGAGGAGGCGCGCAAGCAAGGACAAGATGTGCCCGACCTCGAGACAGTCATCTGCGGTCGCAACCGGTTGGAAAACGGCAGCATGACCGCCTGGGCCAAGACTTTCAGCCTGCACAACAAGGTCAAGGAAATCAAGATGGTTCAGAACGGCATTCGGCAAGAGGGTATTTCGCATCTGCTTAGCGAGGGTCTGCGTCACACTTCGGAGCTCAGAGTGCTGGACCTCCAGGACAACACATTCACCTTGAAGGGCGCCAAGGCTCTGGCCAAGGTTGCGCCCGGCTGGACTGAGCTTCTCGAGTTGGGCGTCGGCGACTCTCTTCTCAGCGCCAAGGGCAGTGTGCTTTTGGGCGAGTCCCTCGCTCAGGGCAAAAATAGGAACCTTGAGATTCTGCGCCTGCAGTACAACGACATTACCGCCGCTGGTCTCAAGAGCCTTGCCGAGGCTGCGAAGGAGGCTCTCCCCGCGCTCAAGAAGATTGAGCTCAACGGCAACAAGTTCACCGAGGACGACGAGTCGGTTATCCTCCTGCAGGAGCTGTTGGAGGAGCGCAAGGAGAAGTTTGGCGGCGACATTGTCGTTGAGGACGACTGGGGTCTTGACAGCCTGAGCGATCTCGAGGAGCTGGATTCTGATGAGGAGGAAGAAGAGGAGGAAGAGGAAGAGGAGGTTGAGGAGCGGGCCGAGAAGCTCATCAAGGAGGCCGAGGAGGCTCAGGAGGAGCCAGTCGTCCAGCTCAAGGACAAGGAGGTGGACGAGTTGGCGAGCAAGCTTTCCAAGGCTACGATCTAGGCCTGGGGGGGTTATAAACAAAAACAAAAACAAAACAGAAAGAAATAAAGGAGTATTGACCTCTAGACGAGGTGCTGTTTTTGCCCATGATTTACCACGATACCCGAAGAGGAGAAGGTTGTTGGTCTTGACAAATGGGACGCAATTGGGATGGTTTGTTACACTAGAATTGAAGCGTTTGTTCTTGTCTGGCAGTACTGTCTGAGGGTAGAGTTTAGGTATACAATACAAACCCCTTTATTGAATGCATTCTTTACTGGGTGGGGATTGGGTGTCCCAGATGAGATACTGGCTGGATGCCTGTTGATGGTGTTTGGACCTCCTGGTCTCATGATGCAAAACATCATGCCCACAACCAAAACGTGCACCGAGAATGACAGGAGACATACGAAAGTCTTATCGTCTATGTGTGTGTGTGTGCCGGCAGGTTTGGAATGTGCTGCTTTTTGGATGGAGTGATCGTGGTTCGAGTCGGTGGTGGTGTGCCGGTCAGATGCGCAGTCATGCCACCAATGTAGTCTGAGCCTCCCAGCGACATTTTGGGAGGGTGAATGAATCTTTCGTTGATAAATAACCCCCAAGGCATTTTTTTTTTCTCGCTTGCGGCTGGGAGCTTCGGTCAAGCAAAAAGAACAATTTATTGGATTAGGCATTATTGTCGAGTATTATTTATCACTACTGTCGTCGACAAGACTGACAGCTTTACCTACACAACACCACTTACACACACGCCTACCTTGCACAACATTATCGCAAGAAACCACCACACAATCTTGAGCATACGACATATCACTGCTTCTCTACAACACCTACCTTGAGCACACCAAACCATCGCTCTCAGTCCAATCACACACAACAAATCAACCTTGAACAAACCACGCGTCTGCTCTACACTTCTCAACAACCTACCTCGAGCACACCGAACCACTGCTGGCAACAACCTCTACTGAGCACAACCATCCTGCTCCTTTACCACCATGAAACCGACAACCAAACACCACCCCATCCTCCACTTCGAACCCCTCTCCGACTCGCCCATCCCCATCCTCTGGGACCTCCTCCTCGCCTGTTACGCTATCCGCCTCACCCTCCTCTACGCCCTCCTAACCCTCCTTTCCCACCTCATCCTCTCCCCCCTCCCCTCCTCCCCCATCACAACCCTCGTATCAGCAGCCCTCTGGACACGCTACCTTACCCACCGGTTCCAAGTCCCCCCCGCAATTGGCTTCAGGGCCGCAGTTGGCCTCCTAGCAGGAATGATAATCTTCCTAATGGAGGAACTGCTCTCCGGGTTGGAGTACGAGATGGGATATGGGGGGTTAAAGGGTCTCGGGGGGTGGGTCATGGCTGGGGTTATCTCCATGCCTGTAGTTATGGGGTTGGGCGAAGAGGGTAAAGAATGGTGGAGCAGGTGGGAAGGAAAGGGGTTGGGGTTCGGGACGAGTTATTAGCATATAAGAGATAGGGGGATTAACGAATTATGATTTAATGATAAAAAAGTAGTTTAGCGAGAGAGTGAAGAAAGATGGTGTGAGTGAGTGAGTGACAGGTGATGATAGATGGGAGATTCCATGTGGCAGGGTTACACTGCAACTGCCAAAGTCTGGGCTTGGGGTTGGGGTTATCTCCCTTGTTCAACCACCATCTATCCCTCGAAACCTTGATCTTATGATTGGTGTTGGCTATGAAACAGCAAATTCTCTATTACCAACTACCAAGAAACAAAAATCAGCAAAGCCACCCTAGAAATACGCCTCGCTCAATGCCTTTCTGCAGCTGTGCCCGTATGATACACTTGATTCAATCCCTTCCATACTTCACCTATATCACCCTAATGATATTCTTTCAAACCTGGGACTACCAGTCCCTCGCGAGTCAATGACCAACCCCCTGCCCCCCATCCCCCAAACCCCGGCTGCCCAAGCTGAGGAAATGGTGCTTGGGCCGCACCCGCAGGTGGCGGTTGTTGTTGCGGTTGAATGTTCCCACCCTCCTGCTCTCTCCGCCTCGCCTCCTCCTGCCTCTGCTGTCTCTGCGCCCGGTAAAGCAACAAGAACGCCAGTGAAACAACCAAGCCCATGATGATCAAGCTATCTAGCACACCATCCTCGTCAAAGTCTGGCCCATCACCCCCGGGCATCTGACCGGCACCGTTCTGACCGGCGGTCGCCTCATCATAGTACTCGTCCGAGTAATAGTCATCATACAACTGCCCCGCTGCATTCTCCTCTTGGAGGAAGTTGTTGATCCACTCACGGAGTGACCAGTGCTTCTTCTCGACTGTATCACAGCATGTCAGCTTTGGATGTTCAAACGATAGTAAAAGAAAAAGGTAGTCCATACCTGGCTCATCCCTGATGCTGTTGATCGCCCCGTTAGTGAACGTATTCCACGCACTCTTCGCCCTCAACTTCAACAAGCTCAACGACACAGGCAAATACGCCTCCTCATTGATCTCATACGCTGCGTCGTAGTGTCTCTTGGCCAAGTGGTAGTCCTGCTGGAGACCGACCCCGTGCTCGTGCATCCAGCCCAGGTTGTACATGGCTTGCGCGCTCTGCTGGTATTCTGACGCACCCTGGTAGCACTGCAGGGCCTTATCCACATCTGGCTCTGCCCCGATCCCATGAAGATAGTAATCCCCCATCTTGACCAGAGAATCAATATTGCCCTGGCGGGCGGAGCGAGTCCAGTACGTCAGGGCGAGACGGGGGTTTCGAAGAAGGGGCGACTTGACAGCCCTACGGTAAAGCCACTGTGGGATCTCCAGGAGTGATTGCTCAGGGTCGAGCATAAATGCAACGTTGTTCTGTGCCTTTTCATAGCCCTGCTCAGCGGCGCCAAGATACTCAAGCAGAGCAAGTTCTTCGTCGCCGTCGTCATAGGCCAGGTTAGCCTCGGCCCAGGAGGACACCAAAGGCTCAGCCCTTTCAGACACGCTCTTGAAATAACCCAACGCAGCGCTGCACGACTTCTCACGGCCAACCCCAAGAAGGTTGAGCTCGCCGAGATAGTAATATGACTCGATGCTGGCCCACCGGGCAGCAAGTTCAAAGTAGTGGTTGGCCGCCGCCAGGTCATCGGTACCGCCTTGGTCAAGATGAAGAGCACCTAGCGCCACTTCGGCATAGGGGTAGTCCTGCATCGCGGCCGCCTTGAAGTATTCCGTAGCTTTGGGGACGTCCACAGGCACTCCATATCCATTGAGGTATAGCAGGCCGAGACTGTACTGTGACTGGGAGTCCTTGAGATAAGAGCCCCGTTCGAACCAGTACTTGGCTCGGATGAAGTTCTGGTCAACGCCCTCTCCACGCATATACATACGTCCAATGTATCCAGCCGCCTTGGCTGCATACTTATCGAGCCCAGGTTTGGGATTCTGGACTTGTTGGCCCTTAACCCAGTATTGCTGCGCAACCTCATAGAAATACCTCTTTGCCTCGGCCAAGTTGATCTCGTGGCCTCTCTGCCCCTCATAGTAAATTCTACCCAGATTGAACGATGCTTTAAAGTCGCCCTTTTCGGACATCAGGTTGAGATACTCAATGATATCCTCGATCGAAGCATAAGAGTCGGGCGACTTCTGGACGCTTTCCCTTCCGGCACTGTACGCGCTGGCGCCTTCGCCATACACTCCTCCAAGTTCGTCGGCAATCCTGTGTGCTTCATCGATCCAGCGCATCCCGCCCGGCGGTCCTGACCGGTACCACGCAATGACCTTGTCGGCAACCTGTTTGTAGTACTTGACAGCGACGTCACAGTTCTTCGGTGTCCCAATGCCTGCGTGGTGTCGATAAGCTAGTGACATTTGCGCTCTCGTGTGACCCCTATTCGCAGCGAACGTGTAGTACAGGAGTGCCCGAGCCTGGTCTGCCTCCACAGCACCACCAATTCCAGTCGAATACATGAGCCCCATCATGTACAAGGCTGAGTTGTTCCCATTGAGCAGTGCCAGCTTGTGGTAGTTGTCGAAGGCCTCCTTAAAGTTCCTTGGGTGTGAAAAGTTGCCATAGAAATTCATCTCGGCCAGAATGTACAGAGCGTCCGAGTTGTTCTGTCGTGCAGCTTCATTGAGGAGTTTAGATGCATGTAGGAGCGGTCCGCTGAGACTCGGGGTGGGTTGCGACGTCTCGGCCGGGGGTGCGGTGAGCCGCAGTGTTGGGACGGCTTTGAGAGCGAAGTTCAGGATCAAGCTGACAACGCCCTGGTGTCTCTTTGCTTTGTGATGTAATGGCTGGTATAGCTTTCGTAGTTCGGTCATGGCGGAGTGGACGAGTTCGGCGCCTGGTTGCTTGTCAGTGGTCTCTTGGTTCTTGGCCCCCTTGTATGTCTAACTATCCATACCAGGCTGTTGCCCTCCGCTTGGGGCCGAAGCCATATCTGGGCGGAATCCATCGTCGTCTGCTTGTTTTGGCTTTGCTGAATCGCCGGTGAGGACATGTTGATCGGCTTGCGCTTCGGCGTAGGAGAAAGCGAGGGCCTGCAAGAGCACTGCAAGTGACGTGCGTTAGTGGGCTACGGTGGGCGTCTTTGCGACATCTCTAGTTGTGATGGGTTGGCTCACGGAATAACCACAGAAAGTACCGCCTCATGGTGGGTTGGTAGTGGTGAAAGTGATATGGAAAGAGTCTATCATGTCATGGCTCGCCCAGAAAGTCGAAACTCGGGATCGACCAACTTGGGTTGGCGAAAAGTGGTCTGAATGATGTTGTCAGTGTTGATTGTAGGTAAGCTGTCCAGATCCATAACAGCTCCCGTTGTGACGGGCCATGTAAGCTGCCCTTGAAGATACGGCCCAGGTGGCGCCAGCTGCCAAGCCGGTTCATTTGCTGCAAGTCACTTTCCCCAGCAGGTATACTTCTTCAAAGATATCACACAATTTGAATTCTCATTTGACTTTTTATGATTTGATTGACAATATCGTGTTAGAATAAGGTCATTGAATACATATTTTCATCTTGTAGGTTCTGCAAACCGAAAATTGGGCTCTCACACAACCTCTCACCCAAGCTTTTGCAACCTGACTAAATTTCTTTTCTGGTCTCGCTCACTTACATACACTGCTCACAGGCACCCCGGATACAAGGCTCAACCTCAAAATGTACCAACTCACGGCCGTGGACGGCTACAAATACCCCAAACCAGACACTTATGTTTCGGAAATTCTCCCCATAGCTGCCGGCCTCGCAGCCATTGCTTCAGACCAAACCCTCAGTCTCTTCGACCCCACACGACTCAACGCCGGCCCTCTCAAGCAAATCACAACCGATCATGGGAACCTCACCTGTGCCAAAGTATACGATCCCGCCGAGTCGATAGTCTGCACCGCAGGTGAGAATGGTACCGTCTCCATCTGGGATTTCAGGACAAATCCCATCAAACCCGCCATGCAAATACGAGGTAAGTCTCTCTCTCACCCACCTTCTTCCTCCCGTCTAAACATATCACTAACCATATACAAGGCAACAATGACCCCATCCCCATCCTCTCCCTAGCCTGTTCCAACCCCACCCACACCCTCGCCGCTGGCACCGAACTAGCCAACCACCAAGCCTCCATCCTCCTCTGGGACCTCCGCTCTTTTCCGTCCTCCCCCAAGATCACCTACACCGAAATCCACTCCGACGACATAACCGAACTCACCTTCCACCCAACAACCCCCAATCTCCTCCTCTCCGGCTCGACCGACGGTCTCCTCTCGATAAGCGACACCCTCATCACCGACGAAGACGACCTCGTCATCACAACCTTCAACCACGGCTCCGTCCACCACGCCGGCTTCCTCAATCAGTCCTCTGAAATCTACGCCGCCTCCCACGACGAAAAGTTCGCCATCTACGACATGTCGGACGGCACCATTGAAAAGGGGGCGGCAGTCTTGGATATGGGGGATATACGAGAGGCGGTGGGGTGTCAGTATCTGGCGAATGTGGTCCCGAAACTTGGGGGTAATAATGGGGCGGTTGTTGGGGTGGGGGCGCAGGAGTAAGTACCTACCTTGGGGCTGTAGGTATGGGGAGTGTGCTAACGTGGGAAAACTATATAGTCAAGAACTGTTTCAACTCGTTCATCTCGCCAAGGGAGGGAACGGGCAGTGGGGATTGGATAGGGAGAGCGTGGTAGCTCTGCCGGGGGCGCACGGGCAGGAGTTGGTGAGGAGTTTTGTTTTTTATGACGAGCAGCAGTTGGTTATCACGGCGGGTGAGGATGGGGCAGTTCGGTCTTGGAGGCCGACGTAGACATGATGAAATAGTTCACAGATAATACGAAGAGTTACAGCAACTAGGGATTGGAAAGTGGTAAGATGGTTTGGAAGCGACGATTTGTATTATTCGACTCTCTCTCTCTTTCTCTCTCTGCTAAAGAGCAGAGAAAATTAAAGGCTAGACCTAGCGATTGGCTGCTCAACTGAGGACGACGACGACGACGACGACGACGACGAAGAAGAAGAAGAAGCTACCGATCTAAACCCCCGAAGGAAAAACACAACCATTTTCAATCAGATCATATCCCTTATTAAATGTGTTTTGTGTATTCGCAGCCCCGCTTGAGCTATTAAACGCCGTGACACCACCTTCCTTTCCCTATGCCAAATGACCCAAACCAGCCATAAAGACATTCACACTTTCTCTTCAAAGCCAAGGTTTCATCACTCACTGCAGATTCTCAATAACCAAAGCCGAAGCACCACCACCACCGTTGCAGATACCAGCAACACCAATCTTGCCCTTCTTCTCCCTCAGGACCGAGGTGAGAGTGGTGACAATACGAGCACCAGAAGCGCCCAAAGGATGGCCGATAGCGACGGAGCCACCAAAGACATTGACCTTTTCGGCGTCAAGACCAAGAAGCTGGATGTTGGCGAGGGCAACAACGGAGAAAGCCTCGTTGATCTCATAGTAGTCGACATCATCAGCAGTAATGCCAGCATGCTTGATAGCCTTGGGGATAGCAAGTGCAGGGGCAATGGTGAAGCGGGCAGGGTCGCGAGCGGCATCGCCCCAACCAAGGATCTTGGCAAGGGGCTTGATGCCGAGCTCCTTGAGCTTGCGCTCAGAGACAAGCACAACAGCGGCGGCGCCGTCGTTGATGGGAGCAGCGTTGGCGGCGGTGACAGTGCCGCCGTTGGGAATAAAGACCGGGCGAACAGTCTTGAGCTTCTCAATGTTGAGGTTCTTGACCTCCTCGTCACGGTCAATCTTGATGGCGGGCTTGCCTCGGCCGCCGGGGACCTCGATGGGGGCGATCTCGGTGAAGAGACCGGCCTCGGTGGCGGCCTGGGCCTTTTGGTACGTCTTGATGGCGTACTCGTCCTGGGCCTCGCGGGAGAGGTTGTGTTCCTGGCTGCAGAGCTCGCCCTGCATGCCCATGAGCTCCTGCTTGCCGTAGGCGTCGCGGAGGCCGTCCTTTTGTACGCCGTCGACGAGGCCGGCGTCGCCGTACTTGGTGCCGGTGCGTAGGTTGGGGAGGTAGTGGGGGGTGTTGGACATGGACTCGGTGCCGCCGGCGACGACGATGTCGGCGTTGCCGGTGATGATGGTCTGGGCACCGAGAATGATGGCCTTCAGTCCGGAGGCGCAGACCTTGTTGATGGTTGTGCAGGGGACGGATTCGGAGAGGCCACCGCCGATGGCGCACTGGCGGGCTGGGGCTTGGCCGAGGCTGGTTGGGAGGACATTGTCAGTTTCTCTGTTGTTTTTGAAGGGGTAAGCAATGACCTACTTGGCAGAGAGGACATTGCCAAAGAAGACCTCCTCCACATCCTCAGGCTTGATCTCGGGCACACGCTCAACCGCAGCTGTTGTTTACCCCTGGATTAGCGAACTGGTCCTTGCTCGTTGCGCATGCATGGCATTGCGGTGGTCTGACGTCTACATACACTTGATGGCATGGGAACCAAGCTGAATAGCAGTGAGGCTCGAGAGAGAGCTAAAGCAAGGAACGCAAAGGTTAGCTCTCCATCATCCGAACGAGTCGTTGAACCTGCGGGGACTTTGTTGGGCAGATGTTTGTTTCTGCCCCCCCCCCGATTCATGGTGGGGTACACGTAAAGGGGTCCTCTCACCCGAGGAAGCTCCCTAGGGGAGTGCGCGCAGCGCTGACAATGTAAACAGGAGGAAGGCCGGCCATCTTGAAGACTGTGTTCGGGATTAGGAAAGCTGAAGAATTCGGAGAATTTCGAGAAAGGAGGGGCGGTGATGGGAGAGGGAGGAAGCTTTGTTTTATGAAATTCCCCAGCGAACTGATGAGATGGATCACACCGCCTAACTGGACCCCCCTTCCACCCCCTTCCCACTCCCCACCATATTTTAATTGGTGAAAGACTCCCCGCGGGGCAACGGTTCCTGAGCCGTTGATTTGCCTCGCATGCACTTAGACTTGTTCGAGAGAGCTACGCGGGCCGCCACCGCCTCGACTTGGAGCCCAACAAAGATCACCACGGAATCATTGTTTTGGCTGATCACTTACCATTGTTCTCGTGGCAGAGCACCAGAGCAGCAGAGGTGGCATGAAAAAGGCTCGTTTCCAACAAGTTCTTGGCCCCTTGCAATTGGCCGGCGGTACCATGCCATGATCTGCCAGGGACCTCCCTGTCTTTCTTGATCAAAAAGATCTGATAAAGATTCTGATCCGATCAGCGGAGCTGTGGTGAGTTGAACTACGGCGGTACGTACGTAGATGGCAATGCTGAATTGTGAAGCCAAGACCAGGGTTATGTATGTATAAGAGTATAAACGTCCAGTTCAACCCCATCACGAAGGAGGTTGAGCCTGGGAGTTGTCCTGATCGTATCCAGACTCTAATCGCTGAATTTATCTCGGGCATATTGTTTAAATCTCTTTCTTTTTCAAGTGCTGAGTTGGAAGTTGAACAGTTGTACAGTGAGAATTGATGCCAGCACTGCCCTCGCACAGTAGCGTCCCAAAACAGTTGCCTGCCGGGACTTGGCCTGCGCAGTTGGCTCGTGCGCTGCCAACCATTAATTTTTGGAGACTTGGTGCTGCGAGAAGGCTCGCGACGACGCGACGAGCCTCAATCCAGCCAATTCAACCCCAACTCCCCGATACCCTCAGCAAAAATGGATGACGATCTTTATGACGAGTTTGGAAACTTCATGTACGTTTGTTCTCACTTTCACCCCCGATTTCTCTTCTGCGATTCCCCCCGTCCCCTGTTTACATCTTCATTAATCAATCCCAGTCGCAGCCTCTTGCGATTGCCTGCCTGGCACAACTCGATCCATGCTAACTCTACACTCACAGCGGCGAGGCCGAGGCTTCCGAAGAAGAATCCGAGCATGGCGTGGATGCGGGCAACTACGCTTACGATGACTATCCTGAGGAGGCACCAGAGGCCACTGGCCAGGAATTGATGGAGATTGACGGTGAGCATCATCGTCCTGTTGTTGCGCTTGGAGGCGCCGAGGGAAGGAAGCTGATATTGGCTACAGATGATGGTCCATCCAACGCCGTGATCCTCCATGAAGACAAGCAGTACTATCCGACGGCAGCCCAGGTGTATGGCGAGGGGGTTGAGACGATGGTTCAGGAGGAGGATGCGCAACCACTAACACAGCCCATCATCGCCCCCGTCGAGCAGAAGAAGTTCAGCATCGAGGAGGCCGACCTTCCACCAGTGTTCTTCGACCGCAGTTTCATGACCGATCTCATGAACTATCCCGAACAGATTCGAAATGTCGCCCTGGCCGGACACCTGCACCACGGAAAGACGGCGTTTATGGATATGCTGGTATTGGAGACGCACAACATCAACGACAGGCTAGAACAGAGGACAGGGAAGAAGCGGGACGAACAACTCAGATATACCGACGTACATGTGCTCGAGCGGGAAAGAGGATTGTCAATCAAGGCGTCGCCCATGAGCTTGGTTCTCCCCAACACCAAGGGCAAGTCCCATCTCGTCAACATTATCGACACACCCGGCCATGTGGATTTCGTCGATGAGGTTGCCGCGGCGTTTCGGCTGGTGGACGGTGTTTGCTTGGTGGTGGATGTGGTGGAGGGCGTTCAGGTCAACACAGAGCAGATCATCAAACATGCCGTTCTCGAGGATATCCCGATCACGTTGATCGTCAACAAGATGGATCGCCTGGTTCTCGAACTGAAGCTGCCACCCAACGACGCCTACTACAAGCTCAAGCACGTCATCGAAGAGGTCAACACTGTTATCGAGAACACGATCCCCGGCAAGGGCGAGTCGAAGAGGGTCAGTCCAGAGAGAGGCAATGTGCTGTTTGCATGCACTTCGATGGGCTGGTGCTTTACCCTGAAGTCGTTCGCCAAGATGTACTCCGACAGCTTCGGAGGCGTCAACATCGAGGAGTTCGCTAAACGGTTATGGGGTGATGTTTACTTCAACCCACGGAAACGGAGCTTCACAAGGAAACCCGTCGATGAAGGTGCTAAGCGGTCCTTTGTCAACTTCATTCTCGAGCCTATCTACAAGATCTATTCTCACACTATTAGTGAGAGCCCGGAGGATCTCAAGGGTACTCTTGCGAAGCTTGGCATCCAACTCAAGCCTTCCCAGTACAAGACCGATCCCAAGGTTCTGTTGAAGCTGGTTTGCGAGCAGTTCTTTGGGCCATCGACCGGGTTCGTTGATATGGTCTGCGAGCACATTCCTTCTCCAGCCGAGGCGGCCCAGAAGAAGCTCGAGCGCTACTACACCGGTCCTCTCGACACAAAAGTTGCCGAGTCGATGAAGGCTTGCGATCAAAACGGACCTCTGGTCATCTATGTCACAAAGCTGTTCAACACGGCTGATGCTAAGAGCTTCAATGCTTTTGGGAGAGTGATGAGCGGTATTGCTCAGCCAGGGACCGAGGTTCGGGTATTGGGCGAGGGCTACTCGATCGACGACGAGGAAGACATGGTCGTGGCCAGAGTAGCCGAGGTCTTCATTGCCGAAACTCGATACAATATCCCAACCGATGGAGTCCCTGCTGGGAACTGGGTCTTGCTGGGCGGCGTTGACAATTCGATCGTGAAGACGGGTACGATTGTCGCCAAGCAGTTCGAGGATGACGAAGACGCCTACATCTTCAAGCCTCTCACTCACCTGACCGAGTCTGTTCTGAAGGTTGCGGTGGAGCCCATCAACCCATCGGAACTGCCAAAGATGCTGGACGGAATTCGAAAGATCAACAAGAGCTATCCTTTGGTGACTACGAAGGTGGAGGAGTCTGGCGAACACATCATTCTCGGAACCGGTGAACTCTACATGGATTGTGTGCTGCACGACTTGCGCCGTCTCTACGCCGACATGGAGGTCAGAGTATCGGATCCCGTCGTCCGATTCTGCGAGACGGTACAGGACATGTCAGCCACTAAGTGCTATGCCATCACACCAAACAAGAAAAACACCATCACCATGGTGGCCGAGCCATTAGATGATGGCATCGCAAAGGACATCGAGTCAGGGGCCGTGAGGATACGGGACCCGCCTCGAAAGACGGCCAAATTCTTCGTCGACAAGTATGACTGGGACCTTTTGGCGGCCAGAAGCATCTGGGCCTTTGGACCGGAAGAGATGGGTCCAAATATTCTCCAAGACGACACATTGCCAGGAGAGGTGAGTTTTTCTTTTTTTTTTCCTGTCATTATTGCAACACGCCTCCTCCGCGTCATTCACTCCGGCACCCCAGTTTGCCGAGGCTTTTCCCCGGATCGCCCAAATCGGGCCTTTTTCTCCCCCTTTTACCGCACCACCCAGCAGTAGACTGACAGATCTTTTTTTCTCTTTCCAGGTCGACAAGAAACGATTAGCCACGGTGAAGGAGTCGATTCGTCAGGGTTTTGCTTGGGCCACCCGAGAAGGCCCACTATGCGAAGAACGTGAGTTTGAAATCCTTTTCGATATGGTTACTACTACCCTTTCTGTTTCATTCCGGTCTTCTTGTGCATATGTTCCTGCAGTGCAGGCAGAAGGGTACAAGCGTACCTATCATTTTTCTGGTGGCCACCCCATGGCGGTTGCCGTGCATGAGGGGGTGTGGCTTTGCCTGGTTTGACCACCTGCTCAAATCAGAATTTCACGGAGGGGATGGAAATGCATGCATGCATGTTATGGACGCCTCCCTGGCAGGACATGGAGAGTTTCTTCCCCAGAGTGTTCCTTGCTTTGCTTTGCCTCGCCTGTTGTTGACAACGGCAGGTATGGAGTGAAGGAATCTGTGGGGGAGGGGGAGGGGGAGGGGGGGGGGGTCACCGGGCTGGGAGTCTTGCATGCTTGACAATGGCACAGTCATGCAACCTCATACTTTGTTTCCCGTCATTGACCCTAACCCTTTCCTTCACATGCTAATTTGGTTATCTCCTCAGCAATTCGCAACACCAAGTTCCGCCTCATCGACGTTGCCCTGGCGCAGGAAACCATCTTCCGCGGCGGCGGCCAGATCATCCCCACGGCCCGCAGGGCGTGCTACTCGTCCTTTTTGATGGCCTCCCCCAGGCTGATGGAGCCGCTCTACTCGGTCTCGATGACTGGACCTCAGGACTCGGTGTCGATGGTGTACAACATTTTGGCCAGGAGGAGGGGCCATGTTTTGTCGGATGGGCCCATCGCGGGCACGCCGCTTTATAGGGTCAATGGGTTGATACCGGTGATTGATAGTTTTGGATTTGAGACGGATCTGAGGATCAACACGCCGGGGCAGGCGATGGTGAGCTTGGTGTTTGACCGGTGGAATATGGTGCCGGGGGATCCGTTGGACAAGGAGCAGGTTACGAGGCCGCTGCAGATGGCAAGCGCGCAGGCGACGGCGAGGGATTTTGTGCTCAAGACTAGGAGGAGGAAGGGGTTGAGTGAGGATGTGAGTGTGGCTAAGTTTTTGGAGAGGGAGTTTTATGAGAGTTTGGTGGGGAGTGGGACTTTGGGGGAGGCTTGAGATTCCCCTTGAGAAGGGTTGGTCTAGGTCAAGGTTTAGAATTGTTGTATTATGTTAGGTATTACGGTGTTTTGTGGGTGGTTCTACCTCTGTATATAGAGACCTGACAATGGGAAAAGTAATCAGAGGGAAGGAAGTGTTATCATCACTTGAATTTCTGCTGGTGATTCTACGAGGTCTGAAGCCTGCCAGTTGTTGCACCAACTCTCACAGCTGGTCTGCCTCGGAGCATCCGACTAAAACAACTCGGTAGTTGGAGGTTGGTCCTCTCCGGGGGTTTTGCTCCTATGAATTGTTCTAGATCTTCTTTGGGGTTGATGGGAGAGTGGAGGTTCGATGTGTTGTTGTGGATGTGTGTGGCGAGTGTCTCCGGGCGGTTATGCAAGGCACGAAAGTGGGAGGGCAATTAATTTATTTTGTTGCTTTATCTTCTTCTGTGCACATGGCTGCCGGGTTCCCGGGGGAGAGGTTTGTAAGCAGGCTTTCATAACTACTGCATTCGGGTTTGGTTCTGGTTTCTTTGCTGTGGTGCAGATATTGAATTGCTATCTACGGCTTCTTGGTACCTTAAGCATCGAGGAGTCTGTCTTGTTTGTTTCGTGTTGTTATAAACAAGACACACTACATCGGGTTATCAATTCGCATTATCAGGCCCTTTATCGGGGGATATCTGCTTCTCTTTCTATTCCAGAATTTATGCATGGGAGGGGTTTTTGTGTTTACTTAACTGGCGTATGGCTTTGTATGTCCCATGTTTTACACATGTGAAGGGGGGGGTTGTATGATAGTTTCAACTGCCGTTTTTGTTCCCATGTACCACCGGGGAGTTGCAGTCAGGTCGGTACTCTTGACATAACTTGCCCACTGTGTTGTTGTCTGATTGCTACTGCCATCTTATGCTGTGCAAATAATTCTTTGCGTTTTAGAACCCCCCACGCTGTAGATGTGTTACTCACCTTCCAACTTCGGATGCTCATCCAAAGGCTTCTTCCCCGGTTTTTCGCTTTGTCTCGGATAGAGTTGGTCAATGTTGAAGGGGAAGTATGACGCCATAGGAAGGTTTTCCATCGCATCCCGTCAGGCACATACGCTTTCTACTCGTGAGTGTGGAGTGTGATGATTGATGTTGTTCGTGACCTGCCCTTTACGCCCACGTAGCTACTGCTCATTCAAGGTACGAATCCCCTCCCTTCCAGAGCACCCCAAGCCCCATATGACGCCATGATGTTTCCCCCGTCATGAAAACTATCACTGTCTGTCCTCTCTTGACTCAGGTTCATCATCATCCCCCGCTGGCATATAACCTCCCTCCCCTACCTGCAGCCAGGGTCTATGTGTACTGCAGCATTTTCCCTCTCCCAGGGGTCCTCGTTTGTGTCGATTATGTACGCCGCCCAGATAGGTAGGTGGGTATGTAAAGAACTGAAGGGGTTGGGTTGGAAGGGATAAACTCTACCGAAGGAGGAGCCCCTTGTTGCATTCTTCCCCCGGCGTAGATACCTTACATATGCAGGATTTTTGTTATGTTTGTTGTGGAGTCCTTTTTGCGGGATATCTCAACTGTTAAGCGTTGTATTGGGGCCATCTCGCAAAAAACAAAAAGACAGAAAACGGTGTGCCTTTGCATTGTTAGGCGCTTGCAACGCACATAGTGGACAAGATGGGGCCCTTCGTGGGAGACATGGATGTGCTGCGGACTGATGACAAGCTGTCCGTCTGATGATAACTTGTTTCTTTTTTGTTGATGATGATGATAAGGTGAAATGGGATATTCACATGCTTGGGTTTTTCCAACAGGTGAACATGATATACATTCACCTCGCTACCATTCTGAACAAGATACTCTTCTTGGTACCGAACACGTCAGTTAGTTCTCTAGTGTTAGCTTGCTTGCTAGAATTCCCCCGGGTTGATTTAATGACACGATCCAGACCGCCTCTCTCTCCCCCTAACTCCACCGCACGTCTTTATTGCGCGCGGAATTTCCCATTTGTGCTTTGTGATAGGAGAATTTGTAATAAGTTTCGTGGAACTAGCGCTTCTGTAGCCAAGGCTCACAACGGCGGGCCGTTAATCCTGCCACCCGGACCGTTTGAGGAGGAAAAATAACCGAGCATGTTTGAGAAAAAAAAAAAAAAAGAAACCGGGGCGTCTTGTCCACATTCTCTTCGAAACATCTAGCGCTTAGTCACGTAAGTTGCTTCCCTTGCCAAAAATCATGTGATGGCAGGAGTGTATGTAGACGCGTTATGATATCCGGTATGAGTAGACCAAACGGCAATAGTTGGCGGCAGTTATGTCGTTGCAATGGTTTGATAACTAAAATCAAGAAAATAGGAGCGAATATAAATCTTGATAACACCCCAGCCAGCATGCATCCACCATAGATGATCCTTTCGGTGTGAGTAAGGGGAAGGTAAATAGGTCAACACCTGCTACACAGCAGTGCATCCGATGCCCTAAAGTCAAGAGGTGCCCTGTTCTGAGGAAATGGCAACTGTCTCATTCACAATGAGGGTTGTTTCCTACAAGTGGGACATAGGTAGCACTTGTAAGGAGGGTGTTCGCCGGTAGACTAGGATCTCGGGGACCATTTCTTCGGGATGTGGGAATCTTTGGAACCGATCATGGGAAATCTCCCCCAAGGTAACTCTGGCCGCCGCTGCCCTCCAGTGAAGTGCAAACAGACATATTGACGCACACGCGTCTACCAAGTCGGTAAAATAGTCAAGTAACCTCAGGGACAAGGGTCTGAGGTACATGGCGTGATGCGGCTTGCGTGACAAGATGTGGCTGGACCTGAGTTGATTCCACGGACCAGAAGACGCTTCTAACTGGGCGAGCAAACCCTTGAAGGATGGAGATTCTAGAGAGGGCAGTTCATTCGCAGTGTGGGGTTTGCTGGGCGTGGCTTGTTGGTGCAACTGCAATGGCTTTTTGAAAGAGCAGAGCATATTTGGCACATTGAACATGATGAAGAGAATATTATCCGTCATCCAGACATTGTGTATTGCATATATCAAAGACGGGAAGAGGCGATCTGTGTCGATGTCGAAAAGCCAGTTCGCCGGCTGACCCCTGGTTCAAACTTCATCAATTTGCTCCCCCACGGGCCGCAAGAAGACTCGCAGGAGAGAACCTGGAACTGTCCCGAGTGGGCGGGCTCTAGGCGGAGGAGGGGAGGAGCATCACAAGCCCGAGATTGTCCCGCCAATCGCAAGCGACGTGCACAGGGGCTTCGAACAAGGCACCGGGGAAGGGGTGTGCCTATCCAGGGTCTGAATCCGACAGTGCTGACACCCCTGTGCTGGACTGAAGGTTGACCTCGGTGAATGGCCTGCTATGTAGCAAGTCGATGGCGTAACACGACAAAATATATAGTCGCATCAGCAAGTGTGAGACCTTGAATTGTCCACATCAAGTTACACGCATGTCTCGAGCATCTTGTCGAGCATGCCTTTCAGTGTGTCGTTTTCCAGAGCTGCGGCGACTCTCTCTTTGTCACCCAGTTGCTTGTTGACTTGGTCGTCCTGGGCATGAGAGCCATCCTTCATTCTCACATCAAAGCGGTAGTTGGGCGGCAGGGTCTGCTCCAGCCGGTACCGCACTGCCAAACCGATGACAGTGGCAAGAGAGCAGTGGTTGACGGTAGGTGTCAGATCAACAGTGACCGTGACCAGTTTGTCTCCTCGGCACTCAGCCGGCGGAGGAGTCAGGTGGATGTCAGGTAGTTGGACCACCGAGAGCTGCCCCAGAGTATGAGGGTGTTCGGGGTCTGATATTGGGGAAATAAGGTCTGCGAAACGTCAGCTGCTTGATCGCCAACACGATCTATTTTAAACACTGAGCATCAAAGCGGCATTGATGTGCATTCAAACCAAACAGAGGAAATCGAAACTAGCCAACGATGTATATGCAATGCGAAAAGCACTGAGTAATGAGGGGTGGGTGTGGTGCTTACCGTAGATGTCCTGGGCATCCACAGGGTCCTCGCCGTACTCCTCCTCGAGGTCCTCATCCTCTGATGAGGATGACCCACACAGCCATGGACGCTTAGAATAGACAATGTTGTCGCATTTGGAGTCCGGTCCCTGCCTCGGTGTAGTCACTTTCCGATTTCTGCTCGGAAGCTGTGAGACGTTGAGGATGGAGGGGTTGGCGTTGTCGACTTCGCGCATTTTGAAGGCGGGGTTTCGTGGCCTAGGTAGAGGTCTTGCTGCTTGGGCGTTAATGTGCCGAGATTCGGTTGGTGTGCTTCCACGAATCTGAGGTGCCGTGACTGTTGAGTGAGATGTGTGCTCTATCAAAGTAGATAATTGTTTGAAATGATGACATGCACTCCAGGCGATGGATGGATGCTCCGGTTTAGGAGGGGCAACGACCTGCTCTTAGCGTTCGCTGGAGGTTCCAGGTTAGGGTGGGGCCAACTACCGAGCCATCAAGAAAGAGCCGGGTGCACCGTTTTTCCGCTCGGGACTGCATCCAAGCCGCTGGTTGCCGGAGAATGCCGCCTTCTATAATCTCTCGATGACATGATTTTCTAACCATCTCCTTGGACACCTCCTGTAACTGCGGAATGTCCGGTCGGCCATATGCATTTCACCAAGGCCCAATCGCCATATTATGTCGACGATCACGGCGGCTCATAGCGAAATCGCATATTCATGCATCTCAGACATGGGGTGTCGTGGGGTGTGTTCAGCAGATGTTCAGATGGCAATCCCGAATACGGCTGCTGGTGCGGGGCCTTCCGTGACGACCCCTGCGTGGAAGCATTCAAGAAGGATGCCCGCAAAAAAAACGTTGTTCTTGGCCCCCTGTGGCATGGCTCCCGTCGCCGGCCACCTAGCAGAAGCCATCCCCGCGTCCCAAGCCGGTACCTACGGAAATGACGCAGCCTCGCCGGAGTTCCTTCTACAACGGGCCTGGGAGATGCCATGATGGGAGCAAAAGAAATGCCTTGGGATCCGTGATCTCCAACCTTAAATTCAACATCGCCTGCCGTCCGCCGTCTGTGCCTGGGAGCTGCCGAAGCTACTCCAGACTGGATTAGCCATCACATCTTGCCCCGACGTCTCTTGGGGGCTCCCTCTATGGATTCTCTTTGCAGCAGGTCCCATGAGGCTCGGGGGAGTGGAACATCCAGTCGGGCCAGACGATGATTCTCAAGCATGCCCAAGAAGAGACCATGCTTGCGAGCTCTTTGACTGATTGATGGGCCCTACGTTAACCGTTTATGTACTCGATGGCCGTTTCATAAACGGAGCACAGTCTGTGGGTACATGGGCCATCCTGTGGGGGGGAGGGTTGCTTGCAACGTAATCAATGGTCAAGATCGAAGAAACTTGGAGCCCGTTGTACTGTAGCGGCTTTGCTCGGTACCGTACACCCTGCCCTACCGACTGCCTTCCCCAGATATTTGTGATAACGATAACCACACAGCCACTAAAGAGTGTTCAAGAACGCAAGAATGAACAACCGGCAATTCTCATGACATCGAAAGAGGAAAGCCATCATCTCTGCCATCCTCCGTCCCTCGGCATGCTCTCGATCTGGAGAGCGTTGTCACCGCCCCACCCCCTCGCGTCTAGAACATGAGCATGTGATAAGACATGGGATGGGCGAGACCACACACCGAAACGATCCATGTTGATTCTTGGGTTACGGAGCGTGCTGCACGAATACACTAGCCATTGGACCACAGTAGACTCATCAACAATAGCAAGGCAACATCGTGGTACGCTATCTTGGTAAGATCGATCTACAGAAAATGAGGACCGACTTGCATCCATCATTTGTCAAAGACGATCAACTGACAGGTTCCTTGACCAGGGTCCGCCTTGACGGAATGATGAAAGGCTTCAGAAGGAGGCAGGTCGATATCGTGCGTGTGCACATCTGCACGTGTTTTTCGGGCTCGAAAGAGAAGGAGGTTTAATTCTCCCGCAGTATATCCGCATGCTGGGCATCTCCATCGAAAACGGTGACGGGCAAGGGCTTGCGATGCCCAGCCACTGGGTTCGGATAGTCTCGCGGGCCCAACTCCCAGACAACCACCTCACGTCACGGCCATTGCCGTCTTTTCTTGCGCAAGATTTGTGTGAGGGGAAGAGAGACGCTGCTGGCGCAGAGTGCTGATGAGGGCGTGTCAGTGGAGCTCACCGCTTCCCCCATGGCTTCCCCTGACATGTGTTGTGATGTTTGAAGAAAGGTTCGCGATGTGTTTCAGCACCCAGACACCACGCGCTTCAGGGGTCACCAGGCTCGCCCAGAGTCACGGAAGGACTACCCTGACGGCCCACGAGGAATACCCGTCTCCGCCCGGAAGTGTCCGTGAGACTGTTTTCTGGCGGTATCGCGGTGCTTTTGGGGATACGTCGTGACAAGAGGGCGCTGCAACTCTCATTTGTCAAGATTGGATGACGGCTGCTCGGTTCTCGCTAGCCTGTTTCCTCCTGTCCGCAACTGTCAGTCACGCAGCGCCCAGAGACTGGCTTGCAGCACCAGGCGTCAGAGGCACGCCCTCGGCGGGCCTCGGTGTAGGGTAGTCTGCGGTATTGCTGTGGCACTGTTGCCATGAACATACGAGCTCATTAATTCAGCCATTGGACACGCTGAAAAGGCAACTTACTCATTAAACAACGGAAAAGCCGTGGTTTTCCTAGAAACTGGTTGTACTTTATATCGCATGAATGATGTGTCGTTAGCCTGGGGCTTACCCGTTCCCGCCAGGGGCAGGCGGCACGGTAAAGGGCTCCCCACGTTACCGGGCTGACTGCGCTGCAATCGCACATTGCATGCGAGTGTGCTGCGGCTGCCACCCCGCTTACGTCGCCCAGCCTCGCCATACCATGCCATGCCACTCACTGTCCCTGGCGACGGCACCTGTCGTGTAATACTGCGTAGCTCAGCAGGATTGTCGCGTTGCGGTGCGTTTTCTTGTCCTTCCCAAGCCAAGCATGGTGGAATCCTGCTTGTTAAGGTACCGCTTGTCCACCACGGGCGCCGGACCATGGGGATCGGCGCGGGGCCATCGAGGAAGCCAGCAAATACGGTGTGGCCATGGGGAAACCAAGGACGGGAAAACGAAAACCTAAACGAGGAACGAGAAACGACTTGGGAACGTGGCACGAAGATAGAGGGGCAATATCTCCTAAGTCCGAAAATTACGAGAGCATGCTCTCAGCAAGACATGATGTCAGTACAGAAAGACTGTTCCCATCATCGACCGAGGGAAAAAAAGAGGTGGTTGACGTGCGCGAACTGCCGTGATATGCAAAGCAACGATTTGGTGTTAGTGGGTGGATATCCAGCAATTTAGGGACGATGGACGACAAGTGGACAAGCAATGCTCGATTCACACACAGCGGCCTTCCACTGGAGATTCCGAGACCCTGGCTTGGGGGTGGCTCGTGCGGTCAACCTGGAAAAAGATGGGAAACCCTGCGGTCCCCGGGTTTGCCATCCACACTCGGGGGGAGACCTGGAGACGCGGGCTGTTCTTTATCCCAACGCCCCTGATGTCTTCACTCTACCCCTCCTCCTCCCGTCCTCCTGCCTTGGAGTGTGTTGCCTGTGAGGTTGGCCACTCTTGAATTAGCACAGCTAGCTAGATACACCTACACTAGCTTCTCTGGAAATGAACCGCATTTTTTGGCATTTTCTGAACGGCCGGCCTTGTTCATGCCAATATCACAAGCATCATTATCAGAGACACTGCTGGTCTGTGAGGGGGACACTTGTCTGCGCCGCACTGTTTCGTACTCGCTGCGCAAAGTCTGAACTGGCTCTTGCCAACTCTCCGCTTACACAGCGACAGCACCAGCAGCTCGCTTTCGATTACATACATACCCTACAGTATCTCTCTCAGTTCCTGGGGGCCCTCTCACGCTGAGGGAAATTCCCCATAGCGAGCTTGTCAGATTCGTGCACCTGCAGGTGTGCTGTGGAGGTCCTGATCAAGACAGGCGTGCCGGGTCCTTTGGGCAGGGTTACCCCTTCGCTCGACGTCCAGGAGGTCCTGGGACCACCCTTATTACTAGCTCGTCTTCGCCGACCAGGGCATCAGGACAATCACTCTGTACACGCGTTTGGCTAAAATCCCCTCGACGTCCACTCACACACACACGCTTTCACTCCTGCTACTACCACTACGTCTGTCTGCCTACTGCTTGAACTTGTTGCCGCTGCTGTGCTGTGGTCGAGAAGAGAGATCTCGCCTCCCCCTCCTTTGCCGCCTCGACATTGGACCACTGCTCACTGCCCACTGCTCACTGGAGACGCACACGCCAACCCTGCGCCGGCCGCCGACCTCGACCCAGCGACCCGATACCACGGCTGTGCGCGCATTGCTTTTTGCCCTCTATCATCGGATGACTTGAATGTGGAGTCGCCTTCTCTCGTCCATCATCAGCGCATAGCTGCGAACGTCTGCGCAAGACGCTTCATCTCACCGTTCATCATCATCACTACCACCACCACCATGTCCAACGACCCTACAGTGCGCCGGCTGCTCCCTCAAAACTCCCAGATGGGGAGCTTCAGCTTTGCGCCTCCGGCTTATCAGCAGCAACCACGAGAGACGCAAAAGAGTGCGCCCCCCCGTCCCCTTTTTTTTTGGTTCTGTTATCTGACCGTTGAGCTAGACTATGTCTTTGTGGACGAACATAACCGTCACAAGCGGTTGAAGGGTATGGGATCAGCGCTCATCCCCCGCTAGTGCCCCCCCATGTATCAAACTGACTCGCGCATACAGTGATGAGAGCTTGCGAGGGATGCCGGAGGAGAAAGATCAAGTGTGACGCTGCCACCACAAACACCTGGCCCTGCTCAGCATGCATACGCCTGAAACTTGTCTGTGTTCGTCCGAACGGCTTCGACGGGTCGTCTGAACCTCAGGTCTACGAACCACCACGATCCCAGTTTGAGACCTCGCATGTGCATGAGGGCTTCCGACAGCCACTACCACTACAAGATCAACAACAGCTCCTAGGACATGCACCAAAACCTAACCTCTATGCGCCGCAGACATCCTACCAGGACACATCAGCCCTTTACCATGCGGTCCAGTATTCCGATTCTCAGACAGTCCCTCACAATCTACAATATCAACCTGTGCATCACGCCGTCAGTGCTGTCAATGTTGTGGATCACCAGTATGGCGCCCAGGCCGCATTTCCAACACCGCCGATGCAACAGCCATCACATCCAGCATCTCCCGCGGACACCTACCAGTCAGAATATGCACAACAAGACTTGGCCGACCTGTTAGGGTCCTTGAAGGTTAACGAGGCAGGGACAGCGCCCTATCTAAACAGCAAGATGCAATCGATGAGGGAAGAAGATCCCGTCGTGGAGGAGGGCGACGAATACAAGAGTTTGTTGCCACCACTCACAGCTGGTTTGGGAGGATCCAAAATTCGAATTCCGCCAGAGCTTATGCCCGACGACGACACCGTCCTTCAGTACCTGGACCTGTACTTTACGAATGCCCATCCTTATGTGCCCGTTTTGGATAAAGCCCACTTCTATCAACAGTGGCACGACAACAGGGAATCGATATCGCCCCTTCTTTTGGAAGCCATGTTTGCCATCTCGGGCCGGTTAGCAGACGAACCGGCCCAAGGGCAGCAGTGGCTCGCGCTTGCCGCCCGCCACGCCGACTCTTTCATGGATATCCCTCGCCTCAGCACGCTACAGGCACTCATGATTCTTCTGAAGGCCCGCGAATCGGCACCGAAGCGAGGCTACTATTACCGTTCTTGGATGAGCATCGAGCAGTGTGTCCAGTTGGGCAAGGACTTGGGATTAGATGAGCATTACGGAGACCACCGACACGGCAGGTCTTGTGGGTCGAGCCCATCCGAGTGTGCCCTGAAGACGAGAATTTGGCAGACATTATTCACGGTGGAGATGATGATTGGTTCTCCTCAGGGTATGGCAACACGGCAGAGCGATACCTTGTGGTTTGTGCTGCGCATAGAAAGCTGACGAGTAGAGTAGGGCGAACCGATTTTCAGGTCGAGGAGGACACGGTGGACTTCAACGTGCCGAGGCTGCTACCCAACCAAGATGAATCCGAGTACCACGTTTCGCGCAACTTCACCTACCTCGCCAGAGTGGTTCGCAACGTCAGCCGCATGGTGGTGGTGTACGGGCGGTTGAAGAAGAGCAAGGAGGTCAAGGAATGGGGCCTCGATCCCGATTTCGTCCAGATCAGCCCGGCTCTCGATGCTTGGTTGGCTGAGATACCGGCAGACATGTCGATAACTTATCCAGCCAACGGCTCACCGCCGTGGCTGCCTTCAGCTTTTGTCGGCAACGTCCATTCGTACTACTACTTGTCGATTATCCTGTTCAACAGGCCTCAGCTCGCCTTCTTGTCCCCTTCCACGCCAGGGGGCCAATGGAAACATCACATGCTGGTGTCGTACAACGCAGCCAAGATGCTGTGCAGACTGCAGGAGGCTGTCATGGGCGCGTACGGACTGAACGGACTGCTGTGCATGCAGCGGGGCATCAACTTTACCATTTACGCGGTGCTCGCATGCATTGTCCTACACCTCGTACGCCGACCCTTTCATATGCCAAATGCTTTGAACTTCTTTTTGCTGACAAGCTTGCTACGTGCAGGTTGCCTTGACATCACCAGACCCAGACCTGAACTCGGAAGCCAGGGAGTACTTTACGCGCCACATGAGGATCCTGGAAAAGTGCATGAGCTCGTGGCCCATGCCGGACATGCAGAGGCAGATCGACTCGGTGCGGGAGGCCTTTTCTGCGGACGTCCGGAAGCCGTTCGTGCTGAAGCCCAGCTTCCCGTACGGCAGCCCGCATTCCAACTCGCACCCCAGCCCGCCCGGGCCCAGGCTCTTGGACACGCAGGTGCCACACTCGCAAGTTAGTTACAGCCTCCCCATCACACCCATCTCCACCGTCGGCCCGCTGGACAGCAAGAGTGACTCCTCCCCCGGTGTACAGTCGCTCGGAATGATGCCTTCCGGCCATGGCGCTCAGGCACCGACCGCCGTGCCGCAGTCGTCGTTGGCTTTGGCAGAGGCGCCGCCTGCGTGGAACCCGTCGCGGATTTTTGAGTAAGTGACACAACTGAGGGAACCACCAGTGGTAGTTGTACTGACTGTTTCATAGCCAATGGAACACCTCGTTCGGCACCCCTCCAGTCCAGTCGTCACCAACAGGGGGACAGGGTGGTGGTGGTGGTGGTGGTGGTGGTGGTGGTGGTGCGATGAGCGCTTCATCCGGCGCCTCGGACACGGCGAGCATACACGACATGCACGCGGTGCAGGCGCAGCTTAGGACAGCTGCACAGCAGCAGCAGCCTATGCCGGCGGCAGCAGCGCAGTATTCGGCCGCCGCGGCCCCGGTGCAGAACTTTGTCACACCGGCCATGTGGCAGGAGTCGGTGGCGAGCGTGTACGAGGCTGGGGGTGGGCTGAAGCGAGGGTGGGATTATGATGGGCATATGCCTGTTAGCAAGCGACACCACTGAGAGGTTCACAATGCCTAGTGAAAGTGACCACATTAACCTTTTCATTTGTTTGTTTGGAGAATGCTTTGCGGAGCTTCTGTTTTCGGGTTACAAAAAGCCGGCTTAAAATCAGCATCTAGGGTTGGTTTGGTTTTGGTTGGGACCTTGGGGTTTAAAGGGTTTGTTTTGGGATAAGGAGCATGTTTTGAGAGAGATGAACAATGGTTGGCGTTTGTTCTTTTGGTTTTTTTTTTTTTTTGGAAAGTTGAAAGGGGGGCAGGAACAACAAAAACATTCAACATCGGAGGGATGACACAGATCTCGGAGTTGAAGAACAAGCAAAACGATCGGATGTATGATGCGAGGGAAGAAGCGAAGCAATGTTGTATATTATGAGGGTTGGTTGGATTGGATCAGGGGGTTGGTTGGGGGGTTTGATGGGAAGCGTCTGTGGTGCGAATTATTCAACTGGGAGGAAATCAGCGTGTCTTTTTTGGATGGATGGATGGAAAACAGTGCTAGCTGGTATGGCACGTTGGTTTGGGGAGATGGACGGAAGGAAATGTGTGTACGTTATGGGTTATTGTGGTTGTGGTTGTGTGTGTGTGTGTGTGTGTGTGTGTGTGTGTGTGTGTGTGTGTGTGTGTGTGTGTGTCGTTCGCTTCTACTGGTACATATTCCTTTGGGGTTTTTTTTGGGTGTTTTTGGGGACTTTTGTGGTTCACAGCAGAGAGACACATCCACACAGAGAGAGACAGAGAAAGATATCATCATCAGCCTTGTATCAATACCGACGTTTTGATTTGATTTTCAGCCTTTCCTAAATCATCTCGCCGAAAGTGTATGACAAGTTGTTGGTGTTGAGAATTGGCCAATGGGATTGGGGAAGTGTACACGTGCTCTGGCGTCATGGGTGTCGCGCCAATGGGATGGGAAGTTTGATGCCGATGCTTGGCGCACGGGAAGGGGAATCTGGGACATGGGGATGGGGGGGTGGGGGGGTAGCTTGCTGTGTTTGTTCGCTTGGATGGTCGGCGATCAACAAGGGAGTTGAAGACGGAGGGGGTATATATTTGAGTGAGCAGCTTGGGTATCAACCTTGATTTTCACCAGACCTTCTCACACTCTTTGACAGGGAAAGTGTTGGTGTTTTGGAGAGGTTGATCATTCGGGAAGGCACTTACACGCGCTAACTTACACGCATTCAACACCATCACCACCACCGACACAGCAACAACCACCCAAAATGGGCCTCAAATCCCACCGCTGGGACCCAACAACATGGCGTCTCAAAGACTTTGTCAACCTCGACGAGATCGGTCCTCGGATGTGGACTTCTTTCAAGGAGAACTGGTACATGGGGTTCACCTCTTTTGGTGGCCCGCCGGTGCATTTCAAGATTGTATGTTTCCCTCTTTTCACCCCTTACAAGCCTCCCCTCATTTCCATATCATAGATATAAACTAACAACGACAGTAGTTCCACGATAAATACGTCTCCAAACTCTCCTGGATCGACGAGACAGTCGTACGTGCCATTCCGCCCCCTTTTCCCTTAAGATAGTCATTGTTGATGTTTTGGTTTGTGAATAGTACCAAGAACTCTTCTCCATCTGCCAAGCCTTCTCCGGCCCCGGCTCGACAAAAATGCACTACTGCATCAACCTCCTCCGCCTCGGCTTCCCCCCCGCCGTCCTCTCCTTCTTCCTCTGGTCGCTCCCGGGTGCGTTGGGGATGTTTGGTCTCGCGATTGGTATCTCCAACGTTGGAGAAACACTTCCCCGTGCGGTTTATGCGTTGCTATCTGGCCTCAACGCGGCTACTGTTGGGATTATTGCTCTGGCGGCTGTGCAATTGGCGCAAAAGGCTATTACGGACAAGCTGACGAGGTTGTTGGTTTATTTGGGCGCGGCAGCCGGGTTGTTGTACAATGCTCTATGGTACTTTCCCGTGTTGATGCTGGCGGCGGGGGTGGTGGCTGTGGTGTGGGATTTTAGGTGGTTGCATGGGCCGGTTTTGTGGGTTGTGAGCAAGGTGAAGAAGGGGAAGGTCAGGGATGAGGAGAGGGAGGTGGAATTGAGGGAGCAACGAGTGCCGGGGGGTTCGGGGGCGGAGAGGGAGGTTGTGAGGGAGGAAGATGGGAAGGGGACCAGGGAGAGGGTTTCAACTGGGGGTGATAATGCGGACGGGCAGTCGCAACAGCAGCTCAGACGGGAGGAGGAAGAGGCAGAGGAGAGGGTTGTGCCGAGGAGCCACCAGATCAGCGTCATGTCCTGGAAGTCAGGGCTGGCGCTGATTGTGGCTTTTCTGGCGTCGTTTGTCGCGGTTATGCTCACTCGTGGCCTCATCCCGGCGAACCCGTTGCTGTATAGGCTGTTTAGCAACCTCTACCTGGCGGGTACGATTATTTTTGGGGGCGGGCCGGTGGTTATCCCGCTGTTGAGGGAGTATATCGTTGCGGAGAATTGGGTTTCCCCTAGAGACTTCTTGATTGGGCTGGCGCTTATCCAGGGGTTTCCGGGGCCGAATTTCAACTTTGCTGTTTACTTGGGTACCCTCACGGCGATTAATGGGGGGTATTCTGGGGTGCTGGGAGGGTTTTTGGGTTTCTTGGCGATCTTCTTGCCTGGGTTGTGGACTGTTCATGGGACCATGGGTCTTTGGAGTGCGATCAGGGGGTGGAGGTGGGTGAAGAGCTCGTTGAGGGGTGTGAATGCTGCTGCTGTTGGGTTGATTTACACGGCCGTGTATAGACTGTGGCAGATTGGGTGGATTGATGAGGGGTTCAGTCAGGGGAAGAGTTTGGCGGATGATCCTTGGTGGGTGGTTGTTACAGCGGGAAGCTACGTGGGTGGTGCTTGGTTTGGGGTTGAGCCGCCGGTAGCGTGTATCTTTGGGGCTGTGTTGGGGTTGGTGAGGTATGGGGTTGTTGAGGCTCAGGGGTATTGAGTGGTGACCACTTTGGAGAGGTAATGTAATTGGCACACTCGGGAAATGGTCACAGTAATGAGGTTTGTCAGGATAGTTAGCGTTTAGAATATATGCAATGAGGCTACATGTGGGTGTTTCGTCACGATAACCGAAACGCTCTCACCCTGTGTTGTCTGGCTATTCTCAATCCCACTGAAGTTGCTCTTCCTCAGTCACACATCTCACTTGGAGTTCCTACTCATGTTACTTCTTTAAATTGCCCATGACTCAATCGCTCTTTCCTGTACACCAACCAGCCGCTCCTTCCTTACCCACATCCGGCCACTCCTTCCTTCCACCACGGTATTTATACAAAGGTTTCGGCCGCACCTTCCGTCACCAAGTGACTGAAATGAGACCTTAAAAATCTACCCGTTGACCAGATGGATCAGCGGTAAGGGGGTCGCGCCCTAAACCATCTGGGCATTCAAGTATCTACCTGGAGGGCGCACGTTCGAGCTCCTTTTTTGTCTTTTCTCTTACCTTATTCACCCCTCCAAGTTTGGTTTTCTTTTTCAAAGTCCTTTTGTTATGCTGGGACTGTGTGCCTCTTGATGGATGTAAATATCAAGAGAGCCTGCAATAGGTATTGGGGGGGATCTTGGTTGAGAGGAGTTGTTGTCGTCGTCGATGGGTGGTGAATGGGGGGCAGATATAATAATCTCAGCTACTTGTGCTGACAGCATTGAATCTTAACTATGATCACGCTTCTTGGAATCTTAACATGACAAAGAAGTATGAGATATTGCTGCTTGTCCCTGGGAGCTTGAAGATCAGACGAAGAGAGCAAGTCGTCGAGGGGTGATGGTGAGTGTTGGAGAGGGTTAGGGTTACTCGTGGTCTTGATGGTGTGTGCTTCAAAGTCCCAGCCATTCTATCCTCACTTCTTGGGTTGACATTTCTCAATCTCAGCTCGATTCTGACCATGTCATTTAGCTTTCCTACAACTGGCAATTTTCGTGGCTGAGAGGCAGTCATCAAGCCTCCTTCCCCGGTGCCTGAGCACCTACCAAGTTCAAACTCTCCAATAGTTTTACATCTTTCTGCTTACATCACACAACTCAACACTTCGAACAACCCGTCAAGATCGGCCTCATCTCAACAGTGAACAATGCATCACGACCAATAACGACTCTTTTATCAACTTACAATGGCCTCATCACAAAACACCCCCAACATCCCCTCGGCCAAACGCCGGCGCGTGGAGGCCGCGAATGCGACTCTTAAGAAGCCGTTCAGATCACCAATGATCAACCGGCAGAGTCCATCCACAACCACCAGCAATGCAACCCCGACACAAGCATCGCCAAGTCTGTCTCGCCGCTCTATCGACAGCTTGTCTCGCCCACCAACACCAGCAACCCCCTCGCGACCAGGCAATCCGTCACCCCTTAGGCTGGGGACGAACAGCGCTGCCGCCCGGAGACCGTTGCTTCTCCAGAAAAGCTTCAAGTCCGTGTCGAGGCCTTTGCCGTTTAATCAGCGGCAGCGGGACACTGCTAGGTCTACTAATGAGGGAGATGAATTATTGCAACGAATCCAGCGCTCTCATAGGGAGTTGGATGCACAGATGAAGAAGGTGGAGAAGGAGCTTGAGCGGGTGAGGCAGGCTAAGAGGATTGAGGAGGCGTCGCGGAGGAAGAGGCCTGGGGAGGAGGTTGATGCTGAGCTGAGCGAGTTGGTTGGGAAGTGGAAGGGGGCGAGTAGGTTGGCGGCGGAGGAGTTGTTTGAGGTTGTCAAGGGGAGGGTGGATGGGATGGGGGGCGGGGGGGCTTGGAGGGAGAGTAGGAAGAGGAGGTTTGGGGATTGGGATGGGGAGGATAAAAAGGGGGTGGGAGAGGAGGAGGAGGAGGAGAGGGAGGGTTACAGGGGTGAGCTTGAGGGGGAGGATTGTGAAGAGGATGGTCAAAAAGGGGAGGAGGGGGATGATGCGGAGGGCTTTACGATGCTCATGATGTTGAAAAGTTTGAATATTGAGCCGGAAGTTTTGGGGTGGGATCCTGGAGAGGAGAAGTGGAAGGACTGATGCAGGGTATGTTTTTGTCTTTTTGTCTTTGTTGGCTTTATACCATCTCATGGCATATGAGGTTAGGTATGTGGTCCTAATGGGTGGGACTATCTCACGATATCTTCATGACTTCTCATACAACTGCTATATGGACTCACGCAGGGGCCATACAGCTCTTATGCAAGTGGCGCAACTCAACAGTCGGAAATTTTGATCTGAATGTGCTGCTCGAGCCATCATTGTCCAGTCATCCAGATCGGGACGTGGGCTGGACAGATCGCGGAAAGCAGTGACGTTTTCGGCCGTGGCAATTGGAGCCGCCCAAAAGTTTAAAGAGTTCAAACAGTTGCAAAACGGGCGTTACATAAGCAGCTATGCTCCTTTAGGCGAGTCCTCGGGCGTGGACGGCAGTGGACGCGGTTGCTTCAATTGAAATTCGGTGGCAACGATTGGTCAGAATTTGCCGAGGTGTTCCGGGAAACCGAATGTGAAGATTGATGACCCTCTACTACCAATTCAGTGCCACCACCAACTTCAACCACAGCCCGTTGCTGTTGCCTTTTCCGAGGCCTTTTTCCCTTATTTCTGTCCCCTTGATACTTGATACCCGGTCCTAGCACCACCACCACAGCCACCCCGAAGCCGACGTCGACGACAATGGCCGCTCTCCGCTCTACCGCTTCTGCTCTCTTGGGCGCCGCCGCCGCGAGGCCTTCGCTTCGCATGGCCGCCGCCGCCCCGTCTGCCTTCCGCGGCATGGCCCAGCTCGCCGACGCCGCCCAGCAGAACAACACGGCTTCCGAGCAGGCCAACCTCAAGACCTTCCAGATCTACCGCTGGAACCCCGACCAGCCCTCCGAGAAGCCCAAGATGCAGTCCTACACCCTCGATCTCAACAAGACCGGCCCCATGGTTCTCGACGCCCTCATCCGCATCAAGAACGAGATCGACCCTACCCTCACCTTCCGCCGCAGCTGCAGAGAGGGTATCTGCGGCTCTTGCGCCATGAACATCAACGGCACCAACACCCTGGCTTGCTTGTGTATGTACAAGTCCTTGAAGTTGAGATATGGTGGGGGTGGGTGGGAGGAGGAGGAGGAGGGTTGAGGAGCAAGCAAGGATTTTGAGAAAGCGCATATGGATGCTGATATATACGCGACAGGCCGCATCCCCAACGAGGACAAGGCCGACATGAAGATCTACCCTCTGCCGCACACCTACGTCGTCAAGGATCTCGTTCCCGATCTCACCCAGTTCTACAAGCAGTACAAGTCCATTAAGCCCTACCTGCAAAGAGATACCCCTGCCCCAGATGTAAGGCTGCCCGCGATTTTCGAGATGTCCCCGAGTGTTCCGGCAGACGACGACTGACACGATAAACAGGGAAGGGAGTACAGACAGACCAAGGCGGACCGCAAGAAGCTCGACGGTCTTTACGAGTGCATTCTCTGCGCGTGCTGCTCGACCTCGTGCCCTTCATACTGGTGGAACTCGGAGGAGTACCTCGGCCCCGCCATCCTTCTCCAGTCCTACAGATGGCTTGTCGATTCCCGTGACGAGAAGACGCTCCAGCGCCAGGATGCACTTAACAACTCGATGAGCTTGTACCGCTGCCACACCATTCTCAACTGCACAAGGACATGCCCCAAGGGTCTCAACCCCGGCCAGGCCATCCAGTCCATCAAGAAGCAGATGGCTTTTTAAATTTAATGTGGTTTGGGGGTAACGGGAGAGCGGGAAGAGGTGGTGATGTAGAAACGGGAGTTTGGGATATGAAAAATAAAAGAACGACCTGGGTGGGTGGTGCGTGTTCTTTTTTGTCTAGTCCGCAGAAAGGGTTTACTCGGGGACATGCTTTTTTCTAACTAGACTTGTGTAAACTTGTACCTTTGTCTCCTGCATGGTTGGAGTTTCACTTTGTCAGAGTAACAGCAATGGAAATGCTTTCTTGTTCAACTCTTTGATAGGTTTTCGTTTTGTTTTTTTTTTGTTTTTGTTTCAGGGGTAATGCAGTCATGAAATACGGAAACGATGGGTTTTTTCCTCCAAGATGATCAATCTTTTGATTCAAGTTATGGAAAGGAAAGAAGTAGTAAGAAAACATCAATATCAAAACAGCTTTTTCCCCCCTCCTTTTTTTCCCCCTTGCCAGCTGGGTCCCTAAATAAACAAAACAACACCAACTTTCATTCATCATCCTCTTGGCAAGCTAACCGCCCCCCACCTCCCCTGTTTTTTTTTTTTTTTTCACTGATATATACATCTAAGCAGTAATGTGGAACCCCTCGACAACCTCGTAGACAACCTTGACGGGGATGTAGTTTTGGGTCGTGGTGGCGGTGACGTCCTTCCACTTGACGGCCCACTCGCCCGCCTGACCCTTTCCGACGGGGAAGGCGACCCAGGAGCCGTCCTTGGTGCTGCCTGCGTAGGTGAGGGAGCCGGCGGAGACGTCGTCGGAGAGGTCAAAGTTTTGCCAGTCGAGGGTCGTGCCGGTGGGGACGGTGACGGAGGCCGGGTTGGGGACGGCGGAGAGGGAGAGGAGGCCGTGGGTGCCTACTAGGGCGAGGGCGGAGGAGGTTTGGGGGGAATGCAGCTCGAGGAGGTTGGTTTGGGGGTTGCGGATGGGGTAGAAGAGGGGGGTGGAGGGGGAGGAGGGGAAGATGCCGAGGGTTGTGTTGGAGAGGGTTAGGGGTTTTCCGTCTAGGGAGGGGGTGCGCCTGGGGGGGTTAGCTAAGGGGGTGGCATACTGGGGGTGATGGGGGAGCGTGAAAGAGAGGGATAGGGGTCGTTGTCGGAAGTTAATTGTGTTAAGCGGTGGGTAGGAGGCTCATCGAGTGAAGAAACTTACGAGGAGAGACGGAGGGTGTAAGCCTGGACGAACTTGGGCTTGGCCTGAGGCTCAGGGACGGGGGAGGCGAGGCCGGTGGCCGAGAGGGTGGCGATGAGGATGGCCTGGAACTTCATTTTTGGTGATGTTTAGGTGAGGCGCCGGTGGTGAGGCCCTGTGCTGAGAAAGATGTGGCTTGAAGAACTGAGGAGGGAGCTAATACTCGTGTCTGATGAAGCTATTGGAGCTGGTGATGGTGATGGTGATAATATCGGTTCAATGCCGGCGGTGGCGTCGTCTTATATACTTGTCTGTGTATCGCTGTCGTCTTCACTTCACTGATCACATCATCACCAGAAATTTCGTCTCTTCCACCACCACACTCAACACCCCTCATCCTTGCCATTATCTCATGTCCTGCTGCCCTCTCGTGATGATCTTGCCTCCTACTACCCACACACACACACATACACATACACACGCACCCTCGCACACATAAAATGGCAAGCACAACCCCACACGTCACCGTCACGCGTTTTGTTTGCTCGTTGTACCGACTTAGATATTGCCAATGCGTCCTTGGCATACTGCCGGAGTCAATTAAGCCAAATTGAGCGACGACGTTGGCCAATTCAACCGCTATCTCTGGGCGATCTTGTTTCTTCCAGAGCCTTTCTTTCCCTTGCCCCTTCCCCCGCAAGAAATCGGAATTGATTAAATTGTTTTCTGCTTTTTTTCTTTTTCCTTTGGGGATTATTTTTAGAAGCTCCAAACACCTGGTTGAAGGCTTCATAGGCTCATCTATCCGCGCAGAAAGCAATTAGGAGGAAAATGTGAGGATGCTGAAGCGAAATGCTTGGACGAGAACCCTAACGGCAGGTCGGCAGATGACTGTACATTGCGGCTTGTGTTGCCTCTCTGCTGCGAACGCTGACCGAACCCTTTCTTCCTGTCGCCTTCCTTTTTGTACCGCGGCAGGAGATGAAGACGAGATTGCCCCCCAAGGCGAGGCAGGTGCACTTGGCTTCTTCAGGTGGCTTCCATCGGTTCTAGAAAGATTGTTTTCAATTTCTGACCTCATGTCGGTTAGACACACTTACAGCCCACCAGCGTGGGCCAGTGGCTTAGATATTCCCCGGTTGTTTTTCCCCAGACTATGGATGTCAAACCACATGGCAGACAAGCAAGACAGCATCACCCCACGCCGAGTTTGACAATGCCTCCTTCCTCTTCGACTCACGGACCCGACAGCCGCGCGGATGCACAGACAATTAACGAGAACCGCCCATGGACTAATTTTTGAGATAGGATATACGCCCTCCGTCCGTACGAAGCCGTCGACAACCGCAGCCGCAACGTTTCTCCTGACCTTTTGCTTCTCTTCCTTCTTCTTGCTGAAGGACTCAGTGGGACCACAGACGGCCAGTCGATATTAAGTTTGTGTTGCAGCAGGAGTTCGTGCCGGACGGAGCCGTCGAGCGGGCGACGTACAGCTATTTCAGGAACAAGGACACTCGCCATGTTCTCCTTGGTTGCTCCAACCACGGGAACATTCTACACGCGAACCGAAGCCGGTCCGGTATGGACATGTGCAAGTCTACACGCCATCGAGGTTCAATGCCAAGAGCTACGGTCCAAGTCCCCCCCCCTCCCCCCCCCCCCGACGGCTGCAATATGCAGACTGCCGGAACATGGGAGATGGTTGTGAATGGATGTCACCCGCATGGCAGCAGGGCAGAGGAATGGTCGTCTGATGCCCGAGCAAGGACCCTTACACTGGGTTGCAATGGTGCCTGTCTTGGGACGACGGAGAGTTTTCCTTGCTGTCTGCGCTGCTGTTTCCCTTGAAATGTCCATGCGGGCCAATCCCGAAGGGATGCTTCTAGTTCTGAACTTTTTTGCGGGTTGAGCTTTTGGTGTGGGAGAAGAATGGTTCCCCTTTTCAACCGCTCCGAAAATCCGGGGGGGATCGGCTTACCTTAGGCTATTACTTACGCAGGCTAAGACATTGTACGCAACCCTACCTCTTCAAAGATTTTAACTCGCTACTCCCTACATCCAAGTTCAAAAGTATGTAAGTCGGAATATCAGTCCTTCAATTACCCTTTTCTGTCTTGGATTCTAAGACCTATCCGGCTTGGCTTCCATTCTGTGGCGTCTCGTTTGACACTGTAGTAGCATGAATCTCTACCAACGATTGATGTCAAGTGGCTGGAAGAATCCCATTGTCAATACCGAGCATACTACTCTTCTTTATATACCCTTACCTGAGCTAGCGTAGCTGAGGTAGTAGACCCGGCCGTTGCAGGTTTATGGGTTTATGAAAACACGAGAAACAACAGATGGCCCATGGTTACATTCCAGCTGCTTGCTTGGCCTGCTGGCAAGCTGAGGTTTCTATAACCAGATCCTGGCTTGTGGATGGGCGGGTGTGTCTGAGTGCCCTACGTGTGTGTGCAGCATAAGCGTATATGTCTGGTCTTGTCCCTCGCCATCTGTCAACCCAAGCACGTATTCCCCTTGCTTCTTGCGCTTCACCTTCCTTTCTTAGACTCTTGGAACGCCTCCGCTGTCCTACTTGACCCCATCATCACCATGCAGCTGACGACAGTGTTTTCTTCTCTTGTTGTCTTGGGAGGGTTGGCGGTAGCAGCCCCTGTTGATGTGCCCGATGAGGAGCCTTGTGTGGACGGAATCATCTGCTTTGACGCCCTGAGTGCTTGTGGTGTCAAATACGGCGGGTATTTTTGCCTCTTTTGCCTTCTTTCAAGTCAGCAAGTCATTAACAGCATAATAGCTGCTACAACGTCTGCAAGGCCGACCAGAAGCCCAAACCGCCCGCTTGCCCGGCCACCTCCACTGTCGTCACAACCAAGGTGGTCCAGTTGACTCCCTCTGCTACCACCAAGAAGACGACCAGCACAACTTCCAAAAGCACCTTGACGACCTCCACCAGGAAGGCGACTACCACCACCAAGAAGACCACCACCACTGCCAAGGCTACCACCACTTCCAAGAAGCCCACCTCCACCTCCAAGAAGCCTACCACTACTCCTAAGCCGACCACTACCCCCAAGCCCGTGACGACCAAGATCCCGACATCCACTACCAAGCCCTCGACTTGCAACGGGAGCGGAATGACGGTTTGTGCTGATTACATCAATGAGTGTGGGATGATGTATGGCGGGTAAGATCCCCTCTCCCTCTTCCTTGTATCCTGCCGGTGGAAATGAAGAGACTGATCAAGAAAACAGATGCTTCCCTGACTGCAAGCCGTGGCCTACATTCACTGCTCCTCCTTGCAGGCCGCCGGTCAGCACTAGCATCAGGCTTGTGCCGGTGCCGATTCCTACGTATCCTGTTATCACTGTCAGGCCTCAGGCATAGAGAACACAGCGAGGGTTACTGGTGGTGAAAAAAAAAAAAGAGGGGGGGTGAAAAGGGGTGGTCAGGCGGTGCGGGTGAAAAAAGTTGAATTCACGGGGCGTCGTTGGGTCTTTGTGTATCAATTAGTCTATGGAATGCGGGAAGCCATTCTTTTGTGCTCATATCGGGCTATCTGCTTAACCTCTTCATTTTGTCTCTTCGCAATGAATATCGTCACGCTCGCTCTCTTCGCCAGACTCAGCTACCTATCCGCAACAAATCACCCTACATTATTTCTTCTCTCTACCTTACACTACCCACTCTGAACATCTTCAACGCTTTTTTCCTCTATCACACTCGTAATCAATCTCCACACACAGCCCTGTACCTCAACTAAATACCCCTGAACCCCTACCTTATATCGTATTCACCCCTCCCCTTCCCCCCCCACTCACCTCCCCACAAATCACCGTTACTACTACCACCCACCTTCCCCCCTCCGGCAACGTCACCCGGTACTTTACCGCACCTCTCTCGTTGCTCCTCTGAGTCTGGACAAAGAGAAAACTAGCAAGAGATATCGCCACGTCTCTGTTTCCAGATGCTTCATGAAAATTCTGCCCTGTAAATGACCTCACACAACGGTCTTAAAACTCCCTTCTATACCCTCACTTTCCCAGATCACACACCCAACAACCCCGTAACGATGTCATGCCAATGGTCGTGATAAATGAGAGCAAGAAGGATTTACCCTACCGGTAGTTACCTCCTCAACAAGAAAAAATAAATGACTTCTTTTTCCAGAGCCCACATGGCCGCCACAACGCGGCTATGACGTCCCAAGTTAATACCGACCGGTGAATGTTCTGGACTTTCTCTCGCACAGTTGCCGGAACTATCTTCCGAGGTAAGGTGCCTTAGCACGTCCATCACCAGGGCTCAAGACAGTAACCACATCGCCAAAACACCAACTCCCCCCATCCAACCCAGCAGTCACCCACCACCTCTCCCAGACCACCAAAACCATCACATCCAGGTTGTATCACTCTGGACGTGATAAAAACCAAGACTATGTACGACTTCAAGAGCAGGTACACACATCACATCAACACATTGCCAAAAACACACCCAGAATCATATAAGAATTCCCCTATAAACCCGCTAAGCAAAGCTAGCAAAGTTCACACCCTCCCCCCCAAAAGATAACCACCACCCCTTCCAAGGAACAGAAAAACAAAGATAGGAGAGCCCCCAAGATCAAGACCGCCAGTCAAGTCTAATCACAGATATCAAACGCCCGTCCGCCTCACCTGCCAAATTCTCCCCTCCCTCCCAAACTACCATCATTTTCATCAAAAAACTCCATAGTTATAAGCTCTTGTTTCTGCCTCTCCAACTTCTCTACCCTCCCAACCATAGTCACATACCAACTCACACCTAAAACAGCCCCCATCCTCCCCGCCATCGTATCAACAAGTGAACCGAACCGGGTAGCTCAACAACAAACTTATGTGCAAAAGTAAAAAGGGGCGCTCGACTAAGGTATTCTTGTATAAAAGGAACATAAAACACCCAGGATATCGTTCTTTTACCCTCTCGGAAAAAAAAAAAAGTGAAATCTGCTCAAAGGGAAAGAACAAATGCGCCCAACTCCATAAGCCCATTCAGTTCCATCCGTTCATACCCATATCCTTCCCCCCATCTCAACCCTCCATAGCCACATCCTGCCCCTGTCCCTCCCCTCCATCCACCCCCCCAACAACCCCATCCATCCACCTCTGAAAATCATCCTTCGACCTCTGCACCTCATCATGACTATGCCCCTTCATCCACTGGTTATTAATCAACAACCTCTCCTTGATCTTCTCCCCCCTCAACTCCGCCGAAAACATCGCCTGTGCCGCGTCCTCGTCCCCGTCCACCTCAACCTCCCTGGCCGAATCGGTACTGTAGACGGCGCAGTCACTAGTGCCCTGCTCAAACACCATCTTGTAAGAGTTGAGGCAGGTCCGGACAATCAGGTTCTCAGAGTACACCAACGGCTTGGGCAAGAAACCATCGTCAGAGGAGTCCTTAGCGTCCGAGGGCAGGTTCCGCTCCAGCAACACCTTTTGCAGCCGAGACCGCGGGATCCCTTCCGTGTTCTCGATCCGGATGTACGACGAGATGTAGTACTGCCACTGCTGCACCCGCTCCATCTCGTCCGTGTAAAACGTTGTCTCGTCCTTTTGGAGCCAGCGGGTGGTGGCGAATTTACCCTTGGGGTTCTGGAAAAACGGGTTAGCTGATGTGAAATAAAGAACACTAGGCACGGAAGGGGAAACATACCCAGCTAATGACAAACATCTCCCCATCCTTGATGCACTTTTCGGCAAACTTGCGCATGCTGATCTCATTCTGGAAACTCGTCTCGCTCTGCGCCCGGCTGTCAAGGAAGGCCTTGACTAGTTCCTTAGCCTTCTCACCTTTTGCGTCCGGGTTATTGCACTGGAGCGCAAGACGGCACAGAGACTTGAGGACATCCTGAATGGTGTACAACTTCCACCCCCTCTTGAGGTAGTAGTGGCGCAACACATCCTGGTACCGGTTCTCATCAACCTCACCACCAATGTAGTCCTCAATCAGTTGGACAGTCTTTGGCCAGAAGGACTCTGGGTTAGTGGGGTCAAAGAACTTCAAGCCACCGTTGACTGTGCCCAAGGTCTTGGCTGGCTTCTCAGCCTGCTCACGCTCAATCTCCTCGAAAACGCTCGCTCTGCTCTCCTTGACATCCAACAATCGCTTGTATAACGTCGTGAAGATGGTGAAGAAGACATAGATGGTCTGGTTGCAGTAGAAGTTGTAGACCGATCGGGTGAATGGAGCGTCTGCCTTCAACTCGCCGTCCACATCGACCAGGTCATTCGCTGGATCACCCTTGCTTTTATCGACAATGGCAGGTCGTGGGATCGTGGGAAGCCAGCGGCCATTCGACACCTCAGGAACGGAGCCATCCTCTGGGGCGTCAGGCATCTCTTCCTCGTTCGCAGATCCAACGTCGGGTGTTGTCTCCTTGCTGCCCGAGGCGGCACTGCCCTCCTTCTGCCCTCTGCTACGACTGCCGTTGCGGCCGGGATCCAAGACGCCGCGAAGGAGGTCGGACTTCTTGCCATTTCGACGACTGCGGCCATTGGTGAGCTCCAAAGGAGTACCGTCATCCTCATCCTCTTCCGCGGACTCCACCTCGATGTCGTTGATTCTTTCCTGGAACTTCTCGTCGGGAATGTCAAAGAAGGTGGGAATAAACTTCTCGAAGAGCTCGATGATCCTTCTCTTCTCCACGCCGCTGTGTCCGCCATTGCTATTGACGTAGACCACCATAAGGCGAAGTAAATCGAGGAGTACACCCTGATCTTCCAGCTTGTAGAGAAACTGGTATCGTGCGGTTTGACCCTTTGCAAGACGGATACGGCGCTGTTCTTCGTGCTTGGTCTTGATACTGTCAACGAGATGTTTGGCAGAGAGGCTGCGCTTGTCGCTGATCTTGACTTGGATACCCATGTGGTCCAAACTCTTGAGGTGCATAGCCTCGGTCTGGTTCTGCCACACTTTCTCCCATTCTCTTTGCGTAAACCGCCACTCCTCGTCCTTCTGCTTCAAACGCGCCAACACAATAGGTACAACGGCGTAGGGGTTTCGGAACAAGTCGTTGGCAACCTCGCAGCCCTTCTCCGGGCCGTAAATCTTCTTCAACACCCTCTTGTAGATCGAAGTACTCTGCCCTCCGAGTCCTACAGGCATGGTGAAGTTGTGTCTTTCTGACGCCGGCATGTTGAGCATACTGTGAGCAATGGGCTCCAAGAGCTGGATGCACTTCTGGTTAGCCTCGATGAAGAAGTCGTAGTCATGGCGCTCCTCCTCGATACGGTGGAGACCTTCCTCGTACGCATTCTTTCTGTGGGCAACAAAACCGGAGTCTTCGGAGGCCCAGGTCGGGTGTGACGCCCACTCATCATTGAGAACCGATTGGCAGAGCTCGTCGCGGCCGGTGCAAGGCTTGAGCCGTTCCCTTCTAGGGAGGAGTCGGTAGCTCGGGCCGAAGCCGCGACAATTGCTCAGGGAAACCTTGCCCGTGGGTGGCTCGGGTTTGTTCTCGACGAAATCATCTGTGGCGTCGTCGTACCTGAGGATAGCCCGCAGACTGGCAAGCAACTCGGGATTGCCGCCCATAAACTGGTTCGCCTTGTAGACCAAGGTAGGTGTGTCGATCAGGTCGTTGTTCCACATGTTGATCAGCTTGAGGAATTCTGTGTTGGCGGTTCGGTTGCCAATATGCTTCTTGACTTTCTCGAAAAACGCAAGCTCGTCTTGGTGGGAAATGTTGATGGGAGTGGGAGGGAGAGGCTCGGGCATAGTGGGAGTCAAAGTTGACTCGATAAAGGCAACATCGGCATTGTTGGGCTTGTGCGTCACCTTCATCCGTTTGTTGCCAGTCGTGGCGGCAGGTAACGATCCGCGGAGAGCAGATGACTGCGCTTGTTCGTTCGCGACAGAGGCAGAAGCGGCAGTCGCAGGTTTCTCGGCGCGTCGCTTCTTGGTCTCCTTCGCGGCGCTCGCCGGTGGCGCAAAATTGCCAACCGGAGGCATCTTGGGACCGTCGCGCTGGAGACTGCCGGGCTGGGGCGTGGGAGTGGTGATTGCCATGGGCATCGTTTCGTCAGGTCGCTGACCGGCGGATCGGTTCTGCGCGGCCGACTCGGGGAGAAATTGTTTGAAGTCTTCGAGAAGATCGGGGGCCGAGTGGAAGAGCGTCGTGACTTGCGAATATACGTCTTGGATGGGCTTTTGCTCGCGTTGGTACGTTTGGAGTATCTCCAAGAATTGCTTGTAGATTTCGGGTTTGTCCTGGAAGCGATTCTGAATAAGAGAAGGCGTCAATGGGCGTTGTGCCAGGGAGAGAAAAAAGTGTATCCACTCTGTGCTTGCTTGACCCATCGACTCCCCATTGAGGTGCCCCATTGAGACTCGAGGCGAATAGGAAACAATACGCACGGGAGCAACAGGGAAAAAAAGTCGCGTACCTTGATCTTATTCACGTAACTGATCGCGTGGTTGAACTCGACGGGTCCCCGCTTTTCCATGCTGGCCTGCTGAGCGGCAGAACCGTTTGCACTTGGTGGACCGGCGCCAGGTGTTGGAGTGTGTGCTGTTCGCGGGACTGGAGGTTGGCTCAGGGCAGAACCGTTGGGAACCGCCGGCACTGATCTTGGTTGATTCGGGCTAGTTTCGAAAGACGCGCTCTGGCTTGAGCCAGGGAACCCTGGTGGACCGTTCTGGGCCGGGACACTGAAGGTAGCCTCGGGACTTTCCACGCTGTGTTGCAAAACCTGCTGCCACGGCCCAGGTCTCACGGTGCCAATGTATCCTTGAGGAGGGTTCGATGTCGGAGGTGCTGGCTCGAGTTGCGCTGGTCGGGGCGCTCCGATCGAGTGAATCATGGACCCGGATGGGGTGGTCACGCGGATGCTATTGGGGTTGTTCTCCAGGCCGCACTCGATGCGATAGCCAGGAGGGAGGAAGGTGTTGAACCCTTGGATTAACGTCGGATGGCCAGCGAAAAGCTCGGACACCCTATTGATCACGCCCGGCGTGTCGATTCTGCTCCACGTTAGTCAACCTGCTCTTCGCATCACCAATCAGATCGCAACAGAGAGCACCCACGTTTGACTCTTGAAGTCCTTCATAATGTCCAAGAATTTGTTGTACACATCGGGCTGTTCGGAGAACTGAACCTTCACCTGATCAAGATAGCTTAACGCATCCTATTCCGTGATGTCACAGTCAGCGCCAACGTTTCAACATCACCACCGCAAGGTCACCTACGTTCAAGATCGGCTGCTGCCCTTGGCCCATGTTATTTGAGCCAGGAGTCATGCCATGAGGAGGATTTACGCCGGGGCCAAAGGGGAGCTGCTGCATGCTGCGGGCCCCTTCTTGCGCCAGCGCCCGCCCATTCTCCTGCTGCTGCTGCTGCAACGGCCCGCCGAAGATGGCAGCTGGTCCCGGCCCTCCACCGGCACCACCCAAGGAGTTGGGAGGAGGACCATTTGGTCCATGTACCATAGGTCCAAACATTTGGTGCGGAGGGGCTGGGGCAGCTCCGGGGGCGCCATGCTGAGGGGGGCGACCGGCGTCGGCAGAGTGAAGCGCTCCACCAAAACTAGGCGCAGGGCCGGGAGGTCCACCAACTGGCAGAGCGGGGGCAGGATTATTGTGATTTGCCAGCAAGCCTCCAGGGCCGGTGATGGAGTTTGATATTCTGGATGCGACGGGTTGGTGGATAGGGAGGGAGCCGGCACTGCTGTGATGGGGGGCAGCGGGCTGGTAGGGTTCGCGGTGCTGGCGCTCAGCGTCGTCACGATCACGGTCGCGGTCACGGTCACGGTCGCGCTCTCTTTCTCGTTCCCGTCGGGCAATCTCGTCCTGTTGGAGGGCACGATGGCGTTGCTCCTCCATGTCGCGCTCGCGATCAAAGGCGGCTCCGGGGCCTGGGTGCAGGGGCTGGCTATTCATCGTGGACGGCTGCGCGAAGCCTCTATGCAAAGGTTTAGATCATCAATAAAAGCACCGGACGGGGGCGTACAGGGCAGCTTACAGCTATCACTGCGATCATATGGGCCTTCCACAAGAAGTCATCTACCAAGACAAGGGCTTCTGGTCTGAGACAGCTGTGTTTTCGCCAGTGTAGAAAGGAGGTGTTGCTAGCCACTGCTGTGCAGAATGAATGGATGGCAAGTTCCGTCGCATTCTTATCGATAACGCCCAACAACTCCGGGAAAACACCGGCCTCGGATAAGGGGGATGACGATATGCCCCTGCACGTGACAGCAAGTCTAATGCAAGGTACACCCCATCTGCCAGCCATCAGATGTGGAGGCGTCTCTGGTGAGGATATGTATCATTCAGGTATACAGGGAATATATATTCCCTTACATCAGGAGCTCCGATTCAGCCAAACATTCTGTCCTGTCATAGACGGCATAAACCATGGCTTGTGTAAAACCAACATCTATACAAACACATCCCCAAAACCCCCTTCAGGCATAATTCCGAACCTTCTTCAAAATCCACACCTCACCATTCGCAACAGAGCTCGAAACCTCAACAACCTCAATATCCCCCGGCTGCACCACACGGGTCCCGTCTTCCTTTTCTTCCCACCACACCTCCCTATCCCCAAGCAGGGTCTTCACCTTCTGGCCCTTGGACCAGATACCAACCGGGATAAGGTGAGCCTCCACAAACCGCTGAATGTTTTTCTGTGCCCTCTCATGGCCATCACCTCCTTCATAAGCATCGGGCCCAAGGGCACCGTACTCTCTGGGATCTTCCCATGGTTTACGAGGTAAGCCCTCCACCGCAGAGTTGAGCGGTGCGAGCACCGTTGTGTTTTTTGACGGGTCATCAAGCCGAACCGAGGTGGATTCAATATCTCTGATGAAGCTATACCACGATATGTTAGTGAATCTTATCGGACTAGAAAGATGCTGAGGTGACTATACCCTGCAAATAAGTTGACAGACCTATCCCGGCCGATCACATCCGAAAGAATAACACCACCGCCGCCAGAGTGCGTAGGTGGGTCAGTCCTCGACGGAACTCCGGAGTCCGGAGGCAACGCCGGACCGGGGCCGTTGTTGGGGTCCATGATCTTTTGATTGTGGTTGAGAGTTCGCTGTGACGGCGGGGCTGCTTCCGCTCTTTGCTGCAAGAGGGGTACGACAAGTTGACAGGAAACGGCGGCACTCAGAGCAACGACAGAAATAAGAGCAGGGCGCATTTTATGGTATGCACTTTGATGGAAACAAGACGACAGGTCATGGACCACGTTGCGCTGTTGGGTAGAGCTAGGTGTTGGCGTTCGCGGCTTTGTGACTAGTGAGCACAGAGAGATACGTCATCGCTGTTGAGCACGGTGAACCCTAACCCTTCTTTTCAGGAACAACCACACATAGCATTGCAATGACTTAAAGCTGTTTGCATTGAATGATAACCTTCTGATTGTAATTTTTGGTTTCAATCTCGCCATGAGAGACATAATATCTGAAATTACTCCCAGGTTTTTTGAGTCGAGGTAACTACCAATGAACAAGTCGACACCGCTTCATTCTTCACACCTTCCAGTTACCTATCGACAGCCAATGGCTTCTTAACTTGGCCATTCATGAGTTACAATGCGCCCAACTGATGACCTGAGACACCATTTCGGCAAGATCCTTTAGATAAGTTATCTTGAAAACCAGTTCGCTGGATATGTAGGTTGGTAGGTATCGTGCTCAACACCAATACTCTCCAGAACCCCGGGGCACAAACTGATCAAGACATGGCTCAAACCAAATATGAAGGTTCTTAAAGCTGCAGTTGTGGAGAACATGTGTATCTCTAATAACGTCTTGTCAGATCATGCAAGACACCAGCTGAGACATTACTTCTGTTGGGGTATTCGAAGGGAGGTATCAATACTCCCTTGAATAGATACCCAGACCATCTGCCGGATTAACAACAATCCTGCCGCACATCATCTCTATTGGCAACACTTGCCTGCCAGAAATTGGCACATCAGCAACCATGAACGTATGTCCCGACTCTAATCACGAAATCAACGCGCTTGACTAACCAATCCCCTACACATCAGCTCATCACCCTTGCCCCGACCCTCACCCTTCTGGCAACCAGCACTCTGGCCTCCTCGCCCATGACTGAAGTCGCCCCAGGGTCGGCACTGATCAAACGATATGACCTCAACTGCTCATCAATCCCCACCAGCACAACCGAAAGCTGCGCTAGGATAGGATTCTATTGCGACAGCGATGGGGCGGTCAAGATGGTAGATGAGACTGTCGGCTCGCTTTGCTGTCTTTATTGCAGATGCCAGACTTACTGGGATCCTGATAGGAAATAATTTCTGCGATGGAAGTCGTGGAAGGTTGAGATCTTGGGGGTATCACCTAGATGGGAAATAGTCATGTACCTCAAATTGTGACGAGAACGGGGAGGTACAGAGGAAATATCTGGCTATTGGCTCGCTCGCTCGCGGGTTGAGATGCGAAGGTGAGCCCTAGGTGTCTTCAGCCTCGGGGTTCTGTTAAGCTCCGTGGAGAAGTGGTTTCAAGTTAGAGAGGAATTCGGTTGATTATCATGAGCTTCGTTATCATAAGATTCCAGGGGATATAGGATTCAAGACATCAGGTGTTCTCTTGGTATTCCAACCAACATTCCATGAAATTTGGAGGCCTGATTACACATGAGGCGTGTTAGATAGGTATAAAACAAGCAGAACATATTGCACAATCTTCATAGCTTTCAAGCACCCAGTCTATCCCAATCACCCCAACGCCTTCCTACACTCAAACCCACCATCAACCGTCATCGAGCACCCCCAACAGTCACCAACCATGAAGGCATGGTTCTACCTAGTTTCAGATATCGAGATGAATACTAACACCTCTCAGCTCACCACCCTCGCTATACTTGCCCTCGCAGCAGTAGGCCTTGCCCTCCCAGCCACCCCCGATGCTACAACAACACCCGACGAGCAGCTAGGCCATCTTGACTGCCCCATTGCAGACTTGAACGTGGCCAAAGAATGTGAAGACTACGGCTTCTACTGCGAAGACGATGGGTCGGTTCAAGCCGTCGAAGCTGGGTTTGAAGAGTCACCTTGCTTTGAATGGTGCAAGTGTGTTCGTTTGTGAAGAAAGGGGCCTAGCGTTGTACATCCTGTAACTTGAGCATGGGAAAATATCATTCAGGAGTAACCTGACTCTGGGGAAATATCATGAAACATTGTAACCACTTGGACGACGATGTATGCAACATTACTTGGGGTTACTGTGCTCCGAAAAAAGATTGCCGGGACCGAGTTGGTGTGATACTGCGGCCTGGAGGTATAACAGCAGCTTTGTTCCTTTCCACTACGTGAATTCATCCAGTCCAAGTCAGTCAATCAACAGCCTTGCCACGAAATCTGACGAAGACTGAGGCAAAACTCCATCAAAAACATGAAGGTATGCCTCCACTTGACTTAGCACACTTGTTTAGCCAGAAATAACTCACACACTTTTCATCTTACCTGGTAGTTGATTGCGGCACTCGCTCTGTTGGTGACGGGCACCGGTCAAGCTTTTGCACTGATTAGTTCACCAAAGATCCCCAAAGCCGAGTCAGCACTCCTTGTACTCCAATGTCCTATCGCCGACTTGGACGTGAGCCAGGACTGCAAAGACCTCGGGTTCTATTGTGACGATAACAACGAGGTCAAGGCGAAAAAATCGGGCCATGAGGAGTCACCGTGCTTTGACTGGTGTAAATGCGTCGCTGATATTTAGTGGAGGAAGGAATGCGGACGCTGGATAGCAGACAGGAGGTGATGAAGTCAAGGAAACCTGGAATATATTCATCATCAAAGATGGCCGTATTGCTATAGTATCAGGCCAAAAATTGCAAAAGAAGAAGAGAAATACAAACTCCAACATGAAGCCGAAGCCAGACAAGGTGTCCTAAAGGAGAGACAAGAAGTGGTAAACGTCCCGAACCAAAAAAACAAACCAATATGTACAAAATTGCAAAACAAAACACCACCCAACCCTCCCATCACAACCCCCTATCAAGGCATTCCCGCCCTAATATTATCGTACTCACTAACTGGATAACTCAACAGGTTCAAAGCCCCCGTCAAGCTATCCGTCCCCCCAAACTCCCTCACCACCGTCCTCACCAAACTCTCCTCCTCCCTCACCTTATCCCCCGCCGCCTCCCAAAACACCGTCCCCCCCAACCCCTTCCCCTTCAAATACTTCACCTTCTCCACCGCACTCCTAACCGTATCATAACTAATAAACTCCTGCTTCCTCTCATCAAAACTCCACGCCGCAACCGCCTGCTCATCCCAAAACTCTTTCGCCCCCGGCCTAGGCAAATCCTTATAATTCCAAATCCCCGCCTGCGCCGACCCCTCGCCAATTCCATTATACGGCCTCCCCGGCCCACTCGTAGCCTCAAACCCCCTCCCATAAAGCGGCAGTCCCAGCACAATCTTCCCCGGCGCGACCCCCTTGGCCACATAATCATTCACCGCCTTCTCCGTCGAGAATTTTGTAGAGTTCGGGTTAGTCGTGCTAAGGAAAACATTGCTCTGATGCCCCGAGACACTATCCCACGACCCGGCATAGTCATACGCCATAAGATGCCACGCGTCAATATACTTATCCATCCGTGGGATATCCATCTGGCCATAATGCGTCGGACCCGCCGGACAAGCAATAGTAATAGGCATGTGATACCCCTTTGCGTGCTTGGCAGAGTACTCATCCAAGGCCTCTCTGCACTCTTTCAGCAGCGAAACAAAATCAGCGGCTTCGGTCGCAGAGGCCGGGTACTCCCAGTCGATATCCAACCCGTCAAACCCCCAGTCTTGGACCAGCTTCACCGCCGAAGAGCAAAACCTTTTGCGGCCAGCGGCGGTGGCAGCCACGGGGGCGAATTTGGGCGAGTACGTCCACCCGCCGATGGAAAGCAGCACCTTGAGCTGGCGGTGCTTCTTCTTGAGGAGGTACATCTGCTTGACGCAGCCGTAGGCGTTGTTGCCTTGGTCGTTCCAGGAGTCGGTCGGGTAGCGCTTTTCGAGGTCGGAGTAGGTGTCTGAGGAGAATCTGTGTGTTGATCACTTAGCCCGCGTTCTCGGTTTTCTTGTGCATGTGAAAAGATAAGAAACCTACACCTCCCCATTAGAAGCAATATCCGCAAACGAATACAGCACATGCGTGATTCTGTCGGCCGGCAAGTCCTGAGGCTGGAAGTTGTTGCCGTAGATGCCCCTATTCACCATTAGCCCCCTTCCCTCTCCACTCATTGTTGATAAGAACTCACCAATTCGTAAAATAAACCGCATTCCTAAACCCCGTCCCATTCCCACCCCCACCCCCAACAACAGACCCAGCAGTACTCGACGGCACCGTCCCAGTCCTCGAACTACTCGACACCACCCTCAAGCCGGAGCTACTCCGTACCACCCCAACCGAAGCCTGCGGTGCACCCGTGGTAACCATCACCGAAACCGTCCTCGCAACCTCCACCGTCCTCGCAACCTCCACCGTCCTCGTAACCGTCACCGTCGTAGACCTCCCCGCATTGCACACAATCTCCAGCCCCTCCTGCGGACTCAACTGAATAACCTGCTTCGGTGCCGCCTTCACAACTTGGAATCCACCAAGCAAAAAGGGGACGAGGATCGTAGCTGTGGTCAACATTTTCAACCAACCCTCTCAAAATCTGCTGACACAGAAAGGACTGGAGGTGATGTGAAGGTAGGTGGTTTTAAAGCAACCCACGCGTAAAGGGTTTGAGGGCAAAGGAATGTAGGTTCAGCGTAGAACCGGTAAGGAATGTCGACGGCCACATTCAAGATCTTCTGGGCACACCAAGGAAGGGATGGGAACTTTCGCCTCGTTGAAATATGAAAGCGCGCGAGAGAAACCTGCTCCAGACCGATCCTGTCCCACATTCTTCGTCGACATCCGACCGTGTCATTGATCCAGACACAAAAACCTATCTTTAGCCTGAGCTGAATGAGATTGGTACTCTTTTCCTTCCCAGTTTCTGATCGGGATGACCGGGCCGTCGAAACATGAACTGGGGTACCTGATCGAAGTGAGGTTTGATACTGTACAACAGAACCTAGGAGAATCGTTAGACAAAGTCGAAATCCTCACGGCTCCCAGCACCGAGCAAGGTGGTATGAGCACTATACCTCAGACCCCTACTATAACCCCGCGGGAGAAGCTCCGGCAGAGTCGCAATATCCAAAATCCAGCAGACAAATGATCTCCCCATCCTTTAAACCGTCCGGCGATAACCTCTTCTTCTGCGATTGGTGTTTGTTGATGTCAATCCGGTCCATCGACGATCACATCCTGCCCTGAAAATCACCAAAAAGCTTGTAACTACCTCCGATCTACCGACCACCTACTCCCTCCCCCATATCTTCGGGAGATGTGCAAAAACGTTTATGCCGCCAAAGTCGGGTATACATAGTATATCAAGCCAAAATCTTCCGGTACATACATACTCTTCGGTAGGTGCAGTGGTGATTCTGTACTTACTCGAGATAAGGAGCAAACGTCTGGCACTGCCCAACCTCTCAAGAAAGCACCACTTACCCACCCACACCACTGCGAACCCTGCCACATGTAGAAATGGACTTGCACTCAACTTCCTTGCAACAACAGACTCAACCACTTACCTCCCCGCGTGGCGATCAATCACCCACTCTCTCTCTCTCTCTCTCTCTGGCATGCCAAATCGCGGCTTGAGAACATTACCAAGATATAGTCAACCCCTCCAGCTGAAATGTCTCACCTCCCAACATAGCATCCCGCGTGAAGAAGAGAAGAACATTACCATTTATGCCAACCCCCAAAAACTACCCATCTTTGACTCTTCCAGATTGAACAAAAAGTATCATATACGGTGGTATCATACGCCGCAGAACGGTAATAGTATAGCAATGAACCCCCCCATTAAAATCGCCCAAAAAAAGCCAAAAGAACAAGCAGCTTTAAACACACAAAAGAACAAAACATCAAAAAGTGGTATATTACTTTCATACAACTAAACCGTGCAAAATCCCTCTCCCTCTTCTGCCCCTTGCTCCCCTCCCCCCCTTTTGAAATTCTGTCCCTCTCAAACATTAAAGACAAACGGGTATCCCACACACAACAACACACCATCAGAAGAAAACAACAAAGCAAATAACAACAACAGCAGCAGCAGCAACAGCAAAAGACTTTGCAAAAGCAGAAAAAACAACAAGAACTGGGGGTAATAGTCTGCAGAAAAAAAAAGAACAAAATAACAATAAACATGACTGGGTAATAATGTGTGTGGCTGTGTGTGTCCGTGTGTGTGTGTGTGTGTGTGTGTGTGTGTGTGTGTGTGTGTGTGTGTGTGTATGTGTACACCAAAAAATGCCACCTCAAAATCTCGACAAGAAAATTTCGCTTTTTTGCTTTTGTTATCACCCCCACCCCTCTCTGTCCGTTCTCTATAGGGTTTCGTGTTGGCGTTGATAGTGAAAATCATGTCAAGTAATAAAGATACTGGCGATTTATTAACGAGGCCCTCCGCTCTCGAGAAGCAGCCTCTGTATCTTTTCGCCGAGATCTGATTGGAAAACCGCAACTGTATCGCTCCTAACGACGAATCGGAGGCGGTGGTGAGCGAGCACCTGGTCCGCCCATGCCTTCCTGATTACTGGTCAACTCGGCCACTCTGGCCTTGATGCGGGCTACCCGGGACTCGATAGCTGGAACAGACCGTTAGTTGAATTCAATCATGGTTGGTGGACACAAAAAGAACTTACTCTCTTCACCGCTGGTGTCCCCATCAGTCTCGTCCTTTCTGGCGAACCTGGGAGCAGGTCTCCGCATCTCTGGCGATACTGGCGGCGGTGGAGAGGCAGGAGAAGCCGGGCCACGCTGGGCCGCGCGCTCAGCAGCGTTCTTACGAATCTGAGCCCAGCGATCCATCGCCTCGGGTACGGCGGGCGCCGGCGCTGGAAGCTGACGCTTAGCTGGCGCAGGTGCAGGTGCGGGTGCCTGTTGCTTGGGAGCTTGTGGCAACGCAGGCGATGGCAGAGGGGAGCGGGACGAGTGCCGGGCAATAGGAGGGGGCACGGCATCATCAGTGTCGGTGTCCTCTTCATCCGGAACAAACGCGGGCTGGTCAAGGAGAGGTCCCTGATCAAAGCGGGAGAACTCCTCGCTGGCAGCGGCAGCATCCCGAGTGTTGACGCGGGACACATCCTCATGAACAGACGGCTCATAGGTGGGTTCGGTCTGAGGCTCAGGAGCAGCAGCCACTGGGGCGGGAGCTGGGGCGGCAGCAGGAGCCGCCGCGGGAGGAACCGCCTTGCGAGCAGGAAGGGCCGTAGCCGGCTCAACCTTGGGGGGCAATGGTTGAGGAGTTTCCTGCTTCGGAGGTTGCTCAGGGGTGATGGCCTTGACGGGGGCAGCGGCAGCGGCAGCTGTTGGGGAAGCAAGCATGCTGTTGAGCTGCTCAGGAGCGCTATCAGGCACCTTGGATGACCTCCTAGCACGACCGAACAGTTTCCTGAAGCCGCCGGTAGCAGTGGGACTCTTGGATAATTCCTTCTGCAGCTTATTCTGCTTCCTCTCCGGACTATCGGGCTCGGGCGAAACCATTTGCTCACGAGTCAACTCCATGCTAGTGACGCTGGCGACCTGATCCTTGGGCTTGGGTGGAGGCGCAGGCGTGCTTCGACCTCCACCGTCAGATACCCGTTCGACAGGGTGGACATCTTTGGGTGCTTCCAGCTCCTTCTCTGCGGCCCTGGGCGTCTCTGGGGTCGGCGTTTCTGTCCGAGGAGTAACAGTAGCGGGTGCGGGGATAGTGATCGGGGCAGGTTGAGGTTGCGGTGTTGACTTGGGAGGCGGCTGAGGAGGACGCTCATTGCCATTTGCAGCAGGAGGAGTGATTCCGTTGACGCTAGAAGCTGTGCTATCGCCACGGCCGGCGCTGTTATCTGCCAAATAGGCCTCTCTAATCGCGTCCTTGTCATACTTGTTCGCCCACTTAACAGCCGGAGACGCCTCATTAAGGATGCTCGCCTGCAGTGTGAAGACGCTGTTGGTCTTCTCGTGCATGTAGTCGGCATCGCTCCTCCCCCTCCGCTCCACGGCCTGGGGTTGGGCCTTTTGCCTCTCCTGGGCCTGGAGCTGTTGCGCAGCTGCCTGAATCTTGGCTTGCTGGTCAGGGCCAATGCTGGTCTTGCTGAAGCCCATGGTGGAGCTCGTGTTCAGGTAATTATCGCTCTTTTCCAAAGCATGCTTTCCTGCGGTCGACTTTCTCCTGTTCAGGCCAGAAGTCTTGGAACGGCGGGTCCAACTGAAGAAGCCCTTCTTCTCCGCAATGTAGGCTCCCTCGGCCGGATCAGGGGCAGCGCCCTTGACGATTTCCTCCATGACCAACCAGCGACCATCTCGAATAATAGTCTCAATCACGGCACAGCGCCCAAAAGTAGACTTCCTTTCCGAAGTCTCCTCAGGAGCCAAACTGGTCAGCCAAACCCACCAGAAAGCATCATCAAGATCGAAGCGGGTGATGCTAGCGAGCTCGCCAGGTTCAAGATGGTTTTCGTTCTCGAGTCTCGGTCTGTGGGACTGCGAGCTGCGTTGGCGGAGGTTCGTCTCGATGGGGGGAAGGACCTTGTCAGGCGGCAGCAAGTGGCTCGTGTTGCTCTTCTCGTCAACGAAACCCGAAGACAAAAAGTCGGCCCAGGATGGTGTTGTTGGCCGTCCCAAGTCGTTGCCAGAGGCGGGCGTGTTCCGCATTCCCTGCTGTTGTCGTTGAACTGCCAGCGAGTCGTCCAATTCGTCTTCCTCCTCCAGAGCACTCGCAAACCCAATGTCCTCAAATCGAGACCACGAAGCGTCACGAAGACTGGTCGAGTGTTTCGAACTCGAAACGGCGTGTGACTGGTTCGCGGCCGAGATGGCCCGAAGAACTCTGACGCACTCCTCGGTCAGGGCCTTGATGGGATCCTCGTATTCAGACCACTGCTTCAAAGCTCGGTCGTCGTCGCGGTATTGGAAGTGGTTGGCTCGTCTCAAGAGGGCAAACGGTGTTGGTGAAACAGTATCGACTATCATGGCAACCCTGTAAGTAGATGTTTGCAAGAGATGGGGCCTCTGCGGCGGGTATTCGGTCTCCTGGAGAAGCTTCTGCAACGACATGGGTAGCAGCGAAATGCCGCCAACCACTGGTTCTGGCGCGAGGGATCTGAGGTACGCAAAGAAAAGATGGCTTGTAGCATCGGCAGCCTTGAGCCACGCCTTGTACGCGCCCTCGAACCCATTGGCCCTGTCGGCTTCGGTCTGCTCGAAAGCCCACCATGCAGCCATCCGTGAGAGTTTGCGCCCGCCGAACCCGTTCGTCTTCCCGTGGGCGGCAACTGCCGACAGCAGGTCGAAAAAGTGAAAGACGATTTGCGCCTGCGCCTTTCTGTTCTCAAAGCTGAGCGGAATAAAGGTCTTGAAAGAGTCTCTGGCCAGGTTCGAGTCTTGCTCTCCAAGGCTGAACAACTCATAAGAATCCCACCCTACCACACCGCCCGGAAGTCTGCTCCAGCACCATTTCACAACGCCCGAGATAACCTGTGCCACAAAATCAGTATCGAGTCTCAAACCAGCACCACCCTCAACTCTGTTTCAGTCGTACCATGGGCTCCGTCATGCGCAGCTCCTGCGCCAATGCCTCTCCATACAGTGTTTGGGCGCCATCTCTGTTGCCGAAAAGGTGTCGCACAAAGGTGCGAACAGCACTCGGGTCCGACGTTGGTCGGAAGGGAAGTAGTAAAAAGGGAAGATCGAGAGCTGCAAGCTAGCCGTTAGCGAATTGATGGGGGAGTGGAGGGTGGGCGCAGCAGCAGCAGTGCCGAAATTGATGTCATCGTACCTCGCGCCTTGAGCTCTTCTGTAGAAAATCGAAGCAATTCCTCCACCTCCTCAGGATCGACCGTCTTGCGAGCCCAGGCGTCGCCCTCCCATCGTGGTTTCTTTGCTAATTGGTCGTCGAGATCGAGCTGGCCCTTTTTGGATTTCTTCCCGTCCTTGCCCTTGAGGCGGGAGAAAAGACTCGGCATCTTGTTCCAGAAGCGTGTCTTGGATTTTGGAGGGTCAGGAGTGGAAGACCGAAACATTCAATGGTCGAAAACTGGGTTGAGCGGGGGAGAAAAGACGGTGGGTGGGCGGCGGGAACTGGCGTAAAATATGCTATCTTTTGGAAGAAGAGAAAGAAAAAAAGAAATATTTATTTTGGTCGGCGAGCTCACAGCTGAGTGGGTGAGCGAGAGCAATTGGCGGCGGTCTGGGGGGTGGGGGGGTGTGGTGATGGTGGTGTCTCGATTGGGCAGTACGTCCCGCTAAACAGCAAGGCTGAGGTGGCCAGGGTATCTAAGGTATCAGGTATCAAAAGAGAGAGGCAAAATGAGTGCTCGGAGAAGGAGAATTTGACTGAGAATGTTGAAAATGGTGAGAATGGAAAAGAGACGATTGTTTCCCACTCTCTGTCTTCAGGCGGGCGGCGAGCTGTTCTTCAGGGGCGCTGGAACTGTGATGGCGACCGGGTCGAGCAGGCCCCCAGGAAATTGCTTCACTGGGTCGGGAGGGCGCGTGGGTTCTTGATCAAAGTAGCGTTTCGCGGGGACGTGGGCCAAAAGTGACCTTGTGTCTTGGATGACAGGCTGAATTAGGTTTAGTTGCTGTGTCGAGCTGCAATTGCTAACGATTTGCTGCAAGCCCGTTCAGGAACAGACCAGGACCGAATATTATATTTCTCAGGTGTGAAAGTGAAGCTGTGTTCCGGGCCCCGGGCGCTTGATTCTTTTAAATGAGCCGCGGCGCTCCCTCTTTTTCTCATCTACTGTGTAGTACCTCCAAGCACAGCTGATGAATGAGCCAACTGGTTTTTCCTTCAGGGAGAGAGACGGGCTGTTTTTACGCTTTGAGGCTGGGGTGTCCTCATGGATCTCTAGCCTTGAAGATTGGGTGCCAGGCTGAGTCGCTCCCTCCTGGAGTTGTGCCCGACGCGGCGACGTTCGTGACAAGTGGGGTTGCTCACAGGGTACCTGCCTGTTGTTGTGCCTCCGTGATCTCATTCCCTTGTTTCATCCTGGCTCCGCTGAAATTCGAGACGGGCCATCCTGACTCTTGACTGGACATCTTTTTGTCCAGCATTTTTTTTATTCTTTAATAAGAATATCCCGAATCCCGCACACGTGGGAGTTCATAAGTCGCCAGAGAACTACTCCCAAAATGTCCAATATTCCAATACATACACACACACGCCCACACGCCTCCTCGACCACATCCGCTGGCCGCGACCCCTCTGTGGTACCCTTGAGATGAACATGGCTCGCTCGGCACTTGATGTAGGTACAAGACATCCACTGCTCGGCTCACTTACACCGACCTGCAGCACCCCAGACTACCTTACCAGAAAACCTCCACCTCCGCCGGGGAGATGTTCGCCGTTGTCTGTACTCCATCCTCTGGCCGATGCGGAATATCACTGGAAAGCGTTGGGGGTGGGGCTGCCCTCTCTGTCCAACCGCTCGTCATGGACTGATGATACTGCTCCTCCGCACGATCCGGGGAGTGACAACACACATCAGCTTCATTGGCTGACGATGAGCTAACCTTGGCCGAGAAACAAGCTGGAAGCTCCCAATCTGCATCTGTGTTGGCAGCGCTGGTCTCTCGGTGCCCGGCCATAGGTCGGTTCCAGCCAGCAAAAAGTGCTCCATCTGCACGCTTCGCTGTCAACCCGACGCCATTCCCTCCATGAACAAGAGTGCGATCACCGCCATGTCTCCGGCATTCGGGCAACCAACCAGACCTAGACGCATTGCACTGAGACACGGCTACTGACTGTCTGCTCCCCAGCTATCGACTCGGGCATGTTGAGCTCCGGGTTGTGGTTGGAGGGGGAGCGGCATGTCGGAGCATGCCCGCATGAATGCTGCCACCCTGGACTGGACCTGCATGCGCTCGCCTGCAAGCTGTCAGTCAAGAAGCAGCAGAGCCCTCGCTTTGGCCCTTGACAGTAAAAATCATGATCGGACGAGCATGCACGGCATCATGCTCGTGATACCTACAGCCAGCTTTACTACATGGAGCTCAAAGCCCGCTAGACACTAACCCTCGCTACCGTGAAGTTCTCGATCAACAACACCCCAGCCATCCGTCGACTCGGTAACTCTCGTGCCGTCGCAGATATCTGTTCGCAATTCGATGCAAGCTTCCAGTCCATGCTGAGATCCCGTAGCTTGCCGAGCTATCCCCCCCCACTCTCCCCAAGAGCTGGCATGACCCGGACAACATCGGCCATGTCGCAGCTTGATCTCCAGACCCTTGATCGCCGCCTCCCAGCCAATCACGGTTCTCCTTCAGGCGGGCCGCCTTCCTGTCTAGGAACTCGGCTTCTTCCGGTGTAAGCTTCTTTAGACCCTGATGTGTTCTTGTTATCATCACAAGGTAAACACTGGGACTACATGTTGTCCGTTAACCCCCATTTTCTCGCCGTGGTACGGGAATTGCGGCTCTCAGACTTGGGGGATCTGCTCTCACGTTGTTCCAGCACCATCCCCGTACTCATCAGCATAGGATACCCCGGGCAGGCCTCGACATCTGCCGGCACGCTAACCCTCAGGTGCGGATGGCACAGACTCGACGACAAATGCAGGAACAGATACAGTGATGTCATTATTAAAGATGCAGAGGGGTCATTACTCGTGCACCATCCCGTCGGTTGTGTCTCCGTTCACTCGTTTGCTGAAACGATCAAGTCTGCGTTCTTGGTGTGAAAGTTCCCGGACAGTATCACCAAGGGAACGTTTCGGCCGACCTGGTAAAGCTGATCTGGGGTTCTGATCTGACCATCTGATACCGTGACTCGGAAGCGATGCCGGACGGTTGTTAAAGAAGACTCGAACCTCATCGGCATCGGGAATTCGTTATCGGGACTCGGGCCGGGCCGATCCAGAGAAGTGTGTCTACTTTCTTCGAGGGTTTCCATTCGAGAAATTCGGTTGCCAACCTCCTAAGACCGGCGGCGACTCAATTTCCGTTGGTATCACCGGCTGGGTCACACAAGTTTCGAAGAAGCAAGTTACAGCTTTGACGGAAGAAACACCAAACACCGCCACCGAATTCTCGGATGGTTTTTTTTTCGAGCATGGAGAGAGGCTGCGTGGTATTTTCTGCGATCGGTTCAGGGGGGCGAGTGAGTATTTACACAGCAGGGCGCACCAGAACACAGAGTACAGAAGCTGGAACACGCCACTTTTGACTGCCTCGGAAGCTGTCACTTGAAGCCCCTGAGTTGTACAGCACTTGTGTGGTGGGCAGTATGCCACTGTATGGAATGTCTCACTGGGCGAAATATATCTGGTGAAATCTCCGCCACGGGCGTCGCTATATGCGGCCACACCAGAGCTAGAAAATGGGAAGATTGGCTGGTGGCGTGGCACTTGGCTTTCCCAGCCTTTTTGGGAGAAATCATTGGTCTTGACTTGACTATAGAAATAAAAACCGCAAAATGAAACCGCAAATCAAAATATCAATGTTCGAAAAAAAAAAAAAACCCCGAATTATTGATCAAGTCATCTCAAACGCTCCTCGATAGATATATATCTAAACAACCAACAGAGTAACAAAACACGCAAATGCAAACACCATATGCTCGAATTCCCAGCCGAGCAACTTCCCGCCAAAACATAAGGTCAGAGAAAGTCAAATTTCCTTCCTCTTTTTCATAAATCCATACAAGTCCATCCATACGATGCTAACCCATCCCTGTTTCCTTTGCCAAATTTCATCCTTATGCCATATATCATTCTTTGTGTTCCATCATAATAATCCTGCAAAAACTGATCGCGAAAAAAGCAAAAAGTTGGACACCTCGCAACCCGGGGGAACATCATCAACCTTGATACACCCCGTCAAAAAGCCCCCTCTCCAACACCTAAACACTGCTCACAAAGCACACCAGCCTGACCCTTTCTGTCAAAAACACCTCCCGCAAAACAAAGGCGTTCAAAAACTAAAACACAGCCCACAACCCCTCCCCTTTACAACCCCTTCTCCCTCATCAAAGCATCCCACTCCTCCTCCTCTCCCGGATCCACATTCTCCCCATCATCATCCCTCTCCACCTCCTCCTCCTTCTTCTTCCCCTTCTCCTCCTTTGGCGAACAACTCCCCCCCTTCGGACTCCTACTCAACCCCCTAGCAATCTCATTCAAATCCACCCTCCGTCCCATAACCGCCCCCCTCACCACCTCCTCCACCCGTTTCGCAACCTCCCCCTTCTCCACCCTCGGCCTCGGACTCGGCTCGTCACTCTCCAAGACACTCTCCCCCTCATTCAGCGCCCAGTCCACCCTCCCCTTCAACCCATACCTCTCCCCAAGCCACTCATTCGCCTTCCTAAAGTGCCCACACTGAAAAAAACCCCTCGACGCGCTCAGCGGAGAAGGGTGCACACTCTTCAGCACCAGATGCCTCTTCTGATCAACCTTTAGCACCCTCTTCCCAGCCGGCGTGCCCCACGCCAAAAAAACCACTCCCGTTGTTCGCTTGGCGGCAACGAGATCAATGCACTTTTGCGTAAACTTTTCCCAGCCGCGGTTGGAATGCGAGTTTGCCTCGTGAGCGCGGACGGTAAGGCACGTGTTGAGCATGAGAACCCCACGTTTGGCCCAGGGAGTCAACAGCCCGGCCTTGTTGGGGGGCGGGTTGAACGAGGGGTAGTCTTTCCCGAGGCAGGTATATATGTTTTTCAACGAAGGGGGCGCAGGAGTAGGGGGGAGGACACTGAACGCCAGACCGTGGGCTTGGTTGTGGTTGTGGTAGGGGTCTTGACCGAGAATTACAATCCGTGTGGTTGTGAAGGGGGTGTGTCGGGACCTGTGATCATTATAACGTTAGCAAGGGATGGATGGGGATGAAGGAAAGAGGGGGAAAACAATACCAAGAGTAAATATCCTCCTTTGGGGGAAAAATCTTTTTTCCAGCAGCATACTCCCTCTCCAAAAACCTCTTTAGATCCAAAAATTCCTTTGTGACGATTTCATCCTTCAGGTGCACCAGCCAGCTCTCGTCAAGGGTGTCAATCTCGAGCTGCAGCAGCCTTTTCTGCTCTGGCGTCAGGGTGGCCACCCATTTGTCCTTGTCAAACCTCGCGGCGGCTGGGTCGGTGGGCGCGGTGAAGGATGAGTTGGGGGTGGTGGGGAGGCCGGAGCTGTTGGTAGCTGACGGTTTCGCCGCCGGAGAGCTCCCAAAGAAAGACATGATGCTTCCTTGCTTGACCTTTTTCGCGTCGGCTCCGCCTGTTTGGGGGCCGGCTTTGCGTTTGAGGGTCGACATTGTGAGAAAAGAAGAGGCGAAAAAGGAAGGGATTGATCGAGGTGGGTTTGTGGTGAGGACAAGAAGGCGGTGACGGTGAGGTTGTGGTGGAGTCGTTGCTGGGATATGTCGGCGGAGACGGAGTAATAGTAGTCGGTGAAGAAGGGAAGAAGAAAACAAAGAGGTTGTAAAGGTGAAAAGGTGTCGAGGGAGAGTCCTTGATAACGAAGCTATTGTCACGGGTGATACCCCCCCTCCCCTCAAAAGGGCTACAGAAAGTAATATTGTATAAAGTCGTGAGATTTTTCGATTCCTCAACGCAAAGTCGAGATCAAAAGGTCAAAGTGAAAAAGAAAAAAAACGTCAAAGTCGAAGAGTGAGAGAGGGAGAAAAAGGGCCGTCGTTGACAAGACAACGAAGGCACAGACAAGCTCAAAGTCGGTGTAAGCTGTGTGGAGAAATCTGAAGAAAAAAAGAGGAAGGAAGCTGCGATTGGATTGTTTATCTTTCACGCCAAACACCAAGCAAACACTGCTGGATACAAGACAAGGTCAAGGAGGAGGTCGCAAAGAGGAGGTCCAAGCTGTTGTTGTCCCAGGCGCAGCCGATTGATTAATCACCCTTTCAACAAAAAAAGGGTCAAACAGCCGCGCTCGCTCCCAGGAAGGAAATCCTGCTGCTGCCTGCCAGCCCTTGCCAACAAGGAATACTATACAAATCAGGACAAGTTCAAAAATGCAGATGGCTGGCTGAACAATGGGGTATCCTCGTTGGATCATCCCCATTTAAGTTAAGTGCTTCCTCTTTTTTTGTATTTTTCCCTCGCAGTGTGATACGCGAAAAGACGCGGTCTTCTGGCGTCAAAAACTTATATCAATTAAAACGTCACGTGGGTGCCAGGGATCGGGGTCGGGTCCAGGGCAGTTTCCAAATCTTGAAATTCTTGAAATCATGAACTTCCAGCCCGGTTTTTATGCTTGTATCTTATCCAATTGAACCCTCTCTCCCACTACATCAACTCGTCATAACCCCCCCATATCAAGACAATCCCATTATCATTCCACCTTCGTCACGTCACGTCACGTCTCCCCCTCTCGGCTCCCTCCTGCGTGCCTGCAGCAAAAAAATGCACCCGTTGTCTCGTCACACGACAGGGCTGAATTCTCATTGGCAGCTCCCCCTCAGCCAACCGCCCAATCGTGCACCCCTGCAACCTACAAAACCACTTTAAACGCGGTTGCGAACTTGACGCGCTGAGAGCGTGACGGTGCAATTCGACCGCGTCTCCCCCTTCCAAGGCGTCTGTTTCGCAAGCATGTAACCTACACCTCTCCACCCTCGCACAAAGTGCCAATTGGATGCCTGCCCGCGCGTTGCTCATCATCATCATCAAGTCAGGTCATGAGATCTAGGGTCAAATCTCTCTTAGATCCCAGGGTAAGCACCGGTAGCAGAAGAGGTAACAGCAGCCGAACACCACTGAGCCGCACTGTTGACAAAACCACCATGCCATCCATAAAATATGCTATCCAGACACCAATATATATATATCACTTCAAAATCACAAACCCATACATATATGCCCCCCTCTTTCTGCTTCACCTCCTGTGTTCAATTTATACAAAAGCTCTCCTCTCCCTCCGCCGCCCCCCCCAGAAAATATACATTACCCCCTACCAGTTCAACCACCCAAACCACACCAAAACCATCCACGTCGCCCTCCAAATCGTAGTCCACATCTCCCTCACCACCACCGTCGCAACCGTATCCTTTCCCTTGTTATAACCCATCCCCCTCCCCTTCGGCCTCCACTTCTCCTCCTCCTCCCTCTCATCGCTCCTAATCTCTATCCTCGGCTGCCCCCTCCACTTCCCCTTGCTCTTCTCCCTGCTATGTCCATGTCCACCAACACTCGAACCACTCCTATCCCTCCCCTTCCCCCCACCACTTCTCGAAGACCCCAACCCACTAGAAGGAAACCCATACTCATCATAATCCTCTACCTTTGCCTTGAACACAGGCAGCAGTGCACTCCCCCTATACTGCACCCCCTGTACCTCCGGCTCCAGCGCAAAAGGCGTGAGCTTCAAAACCGGCACCAAGAACGCCCTCACCACCAAAATGATAACCGAAATGATCGCAAACCCCACGTAGCGAATATACGTGCTCAACTGACTAGGCAAAATGCACAAGTGCGTCTGCAGCGTCTGCTTCTGATCCGGATTAAGCGGCTTCCCCCCGCTGTCCAGTGGGTTCCACAGACTAACCAGGACAAACCCCGGTTTATTCACCCCCATCGCCATGCTGATACTCTTCACCGTGATCTCCTTAACCCTCCGCTGCTCCTCAGAGTGCACCAGCTCGCAATAGTCATGATCATCCCCCGAAAAGGCGTGAACCACATTGCCAACCTTCTTCAACAGACTAATCGACTGCTGCTCGTCAAGCACGTTCTGATACTGATACCCCCTGGAAACAGAAATGGCGTTCCCATGATCAGGCACCACCGGCCCCGTCTGTCCCTTTGGTGGTTTCGCAGGGGGGTGTCTCTCCCTCAGCGGGCCGCAGGGCGTCCCAGGCGGTCGATAAAGCGGGACATGGCTCAGCAGAATCGTCGGCAGCTCCGGCGTATTTTCAGTACCAAGACTGGGCTTGTCTTTGAAATTCGCCTTATCCACCTCCTCAATCTTGTGCTTAAACTGCACCTCCGGCACCTCCCCTCTCATCATCCTCAGCTCCTTCTCCACCGCGATCGGCTTCAGCCATTGCAGCCTATCCAGAAAGATCTTGGTAGGCATGTAAATCGGCTTGAGGTCATGTCTCGCCGCCTCGGGCGACGCTTCCGCACTCATCGACACCGAGTCGACCGAAACAAACGTGTGATTCCCCACAACATCCACTCTGTTCCCTTCCCCAAAGTACGTCTCGAATCGGTTCCTCACGGGGACTTTGATCTCCGCCCCAAACCCCAAGTCGTGATTTCCTGGTAAGCTCGTGACGAACTTCCTGCGCTTGTGTTCCTTGCCGGATTCCATCCCGGACTTGATCCACGGCTTGATGAATATCTCCCCAAACCGGCCATACTCCTTCAGCCAGTAAAACTCCCCATAGTGTTTGTTCCAGCTCTTTAGGTATTTCTGTTCCGATTTCGGGTGTGGTCCCCACGAGGGGTCTCTAAAGTCGCCGTGGGCCGTCTTCCATTCTCTGCCGCCGTCAAAGAGGTCACCGAGGAAGAAGACGCTGTCGGGGTCGAGCTGCTCCTGGAGCTGACCATACCCACGCTTCATGTAGTTGTCCGTCAACTTAATCGTCAGGGCTTGTATTGGCCATGGTCGGCCAGGGTAGGAATGAGGATCGATGAGCTGGGGGTCGGCAACGAGGGCTACGCGGTGGGGTTGGGCGCCGGCGGGCTGTTGTCATGGTTAGCACACATGCCACCCTGCCTGCCAGAAGTAGCAAAAGGGAAAAACATACCCAGTTCTCCCAATTCTCCCACGCGCAGTTTTCCACCATGGAATGGAAAGTCCATCTCTCCCCCCAAAGCAACAGCACAACCCAGAACCCAACCAGCAAATGCGGAACGCTGAGTATCCGATTATATGTCAAATTCCTCTTTATTTGGTGCACCGTATTATAAATCGCCGTAACCACCATCCGCCGGCCACGTTCGCGCCAGAACTTGACCAGAGCCCGGAGGGCCTTTTTCACAAAGGCCACAAAGTCCTCGACGAGGGAGGTGTTGTTGCCATTATTGCTGGAACCATCCCCACTGAAGAAATTGGACGAGTAGCCGTAGGCGTGCTGATTCCAGCTGTTAGTGGATTGCTGCTTTGGCTTGTAGCTGCCGCCGCCATAGTTATACGGCCGGGCCATGACGATGACGCGAGGTGGTAGCAGCCATGCCCCTGCTGCTGCAACCGTTAAGTGTTCTTTCGTTCGGCAGGGGATAGAGGTGATTCTCGGTCCGGTGACGCTCGGGATCTAGGATCTAGGGTTTCGTGGGAAAGGTTCGTCGATCCGGAAGATGGGAAACGGTGGTTTCTGCCGGGCTCCCCAAGGTAAGGTTCAGGTTGGGCGCGTTAACGCGGGGAAAGGGTATCCGTAAATCAGACAAGTGCAGGGCCGTTTTATCCGTGTCTTCTGTCGAGTGTGTGTGTATTCTGGAAACGGGATGAACTCAATTCCCAAAATCAATCCAAAATAGCGCCGTTTAGTATAACCGCCCGTTTCTCTTCTCCTTTTCAGCAAAAAGAAAAAACAAATAAGAAAAAAACAAAGAAAGAAAGGGCAGGATGGAAAGGCAAACTCAAAGCTGCTGACGACGGCAGACGTTCGTTTAACCCCCTGTCGACGGAACGGCTCCAGTTGCGGAGACGTGGGAGATGGAAGATTAGTGGATCGGAACAAAAGGCCCCCCTGTCCCCGATGTTAGCCTCAGCTGAAGCGTGGCCAGACCCAGCATCTTGGGCTTCTCGGGTGACCCCCTTTTTCCCCACCAACCACCACCACCATTGCATTATGCTGGTCTGCAAAGTGTATAAACCCTCAACAGCGTCACACAGCAGCGTTTTGTTTTTGTAGTGTGACAGCCAACATGGATTTTCGTCTCCGTTTTCCGGAGGTAACTCACCAATCTTTCCGAGTGCGCAATGATAGGTGCACATCCGCCCATCATCATCATGAGCGTCGTTGAAATGGAGCCCAGGGGTTCGTTGATTGAGCAGAGAGGCGGAGTCACAAAACAGAAACGTCACTCTGAAACAAGATTCCCACTGCCGTGGTAAATAAACGACTCGAATTTCTCAGGTCTACGGAGCACTTTGCGTTCCTTTGGTTATCCAACAGACCTACAGGCTCATCATCTCAATGATCGCAAAAATTGCTATATCAAACACAGGTAGCAACAAAACATAAGGGTATGCTGAAAGTCGAGGTCTAGGCAGCACTCTAGTTTAAGCATATCCATCACCAACTAGCTACGACCCCACAAGCCTATTCAGATGGACACGAGCTGAACGGAGCTCACACATGACAGTCCCGAAATATAGTACCCATCACACCTTGCCTCACATCCTCTTCAACTCCAATTCAACAAGCACACGTCCTCCTCGGAGACTATCCGTGGGGGTATATTAAACTTCATGATCACAGATAGCCCCACACCCTAAATAGCACACCTGGTCGTCTCCAGAAGTCTGGTAAGCCTATATAGCCTCTCTACTCACTACGACATCGTGACCAGCGCCACACAACCTATCCGGTGCCATTCCGGATCTTGGCCATGATATAACCCGTTGTCATTGGAAACACTTCCAGTCAAGAAACTCCTCGAAGAGTTACTGCTACACAACACACTACAAGCAAGCCAAAGACCAGTATACAAGCACACCATCACCACCTTCGCTACCGTCCTCCGGGTTATTTATCATGATATGCTCCTCACTACACGGAGCATCAAGACAAAGCACATGTCATGTGTGGGTGGGAGCAAATGTAGTGAATGTAACACAACAACATTGGTGGGTAAGCTTCAGGATACTATCCAACCCAGACCAGCCCTTAGGCATCTTCCTTCCGTCTTTTTCTTCCCTCGCTGCAGACAACCCTCCCCACGCCCCTCCCCCCTGCTACAAGAGGGCGGGCGGTGCCATATACAATGACGAAGCCTACTTAGTCGAACAACCAGAATAGCGAAAAAGGGACCCCCATCGTTACTTGCGTTCCCGAATTTCCCCACCCTCCGTTCCCCCAACCCCCCCCCCTCCAAAAAAAACCTTCATCAGTCGGGGAGGGAGGTCCTGCAGCGATAACTACCTATCCAGTGATGTAACCCATATCCATCCATCCCTGTTCCCATTACATGGCAAAAACCAAACAGAGACCCCTAGTAGGTAGTCTTCCCAGGGGTTATCGGTGCCATGCCCTTTGAAAAAGTGAAGAAAAAGAAAGTAAAAAAACAAAATCTCTCGCAATAATGCAATGCTGAAAAGAAGGTATCGAAAAAGAAGAAACCGAGAAAAAGAAAAGAGTCCACTTCTCGAGGAGGTCGTCTAAAACATCCAAGTAAACGACTCCTTGACCTCAAACCCAACAGAGTACCTAATCACCATGTCAGCTCCATGTCAAACACAAAACAGTAAAAATGAAAGGGGGGAGATCAAAACATACTTGACATCCTCCGCGCTCGCCGCCACAAGCACCTCAAACCTCCCCTCCTCAGCAATCCACCTCCCCAAACTCGTGTCGAAATACCCAACCGCATACTTATCCAGCCCTATCCTCAAATGCTTCGTCTCCCCAGCCTCCAACTCCACCTTTTCAAACGCCGCCAGCTCCTTCTCCGGCCTTGGCAACCTGCTCTTCTCATCCCTCACATAGATCTGCACCGTCTCCAACCCGGCAACGTCACCGATGTTGCTAACCGCGACAGTAAGCTCGATGGTGTTGTCGGGGGTGAGGACCTTGGAGCTGAGGGAGGGACGCCCGTATTCAAAGGTGGTGTAAGACAACCCGTGACCAAAGGGGAACAAAGGAGCAATCTTTGTCCGGTCGTAGTGCCGGTAGCCAATGTAGAGACCCTCGCCGTAAACGACCTCGAGGTTCTCGCCCGGCCAGTTGTGGTAGGCGGGCGTGTCTTGGAGGCGTTTGGGAAAGGTGCACTGATGATTTCGTTAGCAACATACTCGCTCGCATATATATGGTGATGAATAGGGGGTAGAAACCTACAGGCAACTTCCCACTAGGATTCTTCAACCCAAACAGCGCATCAGCCAGCGCATTTCCCGCCTCCTGCCCCTGATACCAAGCCTGGATAATGGCAGGCACCCTATCAGCCCAAGGCATCGTCACCGGTGACCCGGACTGGTTCACCACAACTGTGTTCGGGTTCGCTTTGACAATAGCCTCCACAAGACGATCCTGGCTCCCATCAGAAGGCAGGTCCATAGTCTGACGATCATACCCCTCAGACTCCCACTCGGCATCCAGACCAACGATAACAACAGCGACATCGGCAGCCTTGGCAGCATCGACCGCTTCCTGGAGGTAGTCAACCTGGTCTTCCTCCTTGAAGCCGATGCGACAACCACCGTACTTGTGCGTCATGTTGAACTGCTTTTGCTTGGCAATAGGCCGGAGCTCGTTGGTCATCTCGACGCGAAGCTCCACCGGTCTGCCGGCCTCCATCTGAACCTCGACGAGATAGTCGACAGACCCATCAAACATGGCCTCCCCTTCCTCTGTCCAGTCCCAAAGATCAAGCGCAAGTCGACCATTGACAAAGAGCTTGCCTGGGCCGACAGACATGAACGAGATGGTGTGCTTGCCAGTAGTAGTCGGCGTGAGATGGGTCGTGGCGATAGCCGACCATTCCGGGCCAACCTGAGCCAGAGGCGCCGAATCCCAAAGGAACAAGTCAGTGTTGCTCCGCCTCTGGGTGACAACAGGCTGGCCTTGGAACTGATCTCCCTTGTACCACTCGATTGTCACACCCTGCTTCCCAGTCCTATCGCTGCAGTAAGGAGATGCCACAGGGAGCCACTTGTGAATGTGACATCCCTGAGCATAAGTGACAGGCTGTTGAGCAACCCTTCGGATGCTATCAAGGGGAAGGGTGTTGTAGTAAGGGTTAAGACTGGCGCTTCCACCACCGCCAGCGATGGCCCTGTTGGCGTTAGGACCAATGACAGCAACCTTGGCCGTCTTGGGGTTGATAGGCAGAATAGACCTCTCGTTCTTGAGAAGTGCAAGACCCTGAACGCCCGCCTCGCGGATAAGCTCTCTTGTCTCGTGCCGATCATCCTCGCGTTCCTCTGCTTCAGCAGTCATATCGCTGCCCTTGACGCGCTCGACAAGGGTAAGCACATTCTCGGCTGCTCGGTCAACATCAGCCTCGGTGAGCTTGCCATCCTTGATAGCCTCGAGCACCTTTTCAAAGCGCCATTTGGTCGAGTAGGGGAACTCGATGTCACACCCATGCTTGACAGATTCCGCCGTAGAGTTGGTGCCGCCCCAGTCCGAGATGACGGCTCTGCAGGAGGGGTCGGTCAGTTGATCGTGCTCGCTTATCGCTTGGCTCCGATAATCAAAGTTGCCACTCACCCGTCAAATTGCCATTCTCCACGGAGAATATCTTTGAGGAGATGCTCGTTCATATCGGCATGAACACCGTTCACCAGATTGTATGAGGACATGACAGCCCATGGCTTGGCCTCGCGGACCGCGATCTCGAAGGGACGGAGGTAGATCTCGCGAAGAGGCCTCTCAGCAATCTTGGAGTCGATTGTCAACCGGTGGGTTTCCTGTTCGTTGCCAACAAAGTCTAGATCTGGTCAGTTTCAGTCTCCAATATTGCTGAATATGTAAATACTGACGCTTGACGGTAGCAGCCACTCCATTCTCCTGAAGACCTTGAATGTACTGAGCAGCAAGCTTGCCAGTCAAAAGGGGGTCTTCAGAGAAAGATTCAAAGTTCCTTCCACCAAGTGGGTGTCTGTGCATGCACACAGTAGGTGCAAGCAGTATGTTGGCCTGACGAGCCTTCGCCTCCTCAGCAAGGTGCTGACCGACCTGACGGAGGATGTCCTTGTTCCACGTTGCTGCCAGCGAGATGCCGCAGGGGAAGAGGGCTGCCTGCCAACAGTGTTAGCGCAACAGCGAGGGAGACAACCAACCCCAGGGGCGTTAGCCTACCTTTGTTCCACCCACGAAAATGCCACCACGAGCACCATTGGGCCCGTCACTGGTCTTCACTGCAGGAATGTTCTTCTCCGGAATCGACTTGGTTCTCCAAAAGTCTGCGGCGGTTAGCAAGGAGACCTGTTCGACGTCAGCATAAAGTCCTCTCGCTGGAAACCTGGTAGACCCCACCTTCTCCTCAAGGGTCAAGGTCGAAAGTTTCTTCCTCGCCAGCTCCCGCTTCTCCTTGACGGGAGCTAAGGTAGCGTGGTGCCGAAACGGGCTGTCCGGCGGTGAGAACTCAGTGTCCGGGGTCACATTGCTATCGACACTGCCGATGGGAGAGGCATTGGGGTCTTCAATGCCTGGGCTGGTGGCCGGGCTGATTTCAAGGCTCCCCACGGGCGTGATGGTCGTCATCTTGGCTCTCTTCTTCTTCACTCTTCTGGAACCAAATGGGGAAAGGGACGGAAGCCACGCCAGCCTGGGAAAGGGGGTGGAACAAAGATGAGAGAGAGGTTCGAGATTGGGGATCGAGGCTTGAACTTATGAAAGATCAAGCTCGTATCATGCGTCGAAGAAAGTAGAGTCACAGCACGGCTGTCTACCTCGTTTATTCCCACTTGGGACAAACTGCAAAAGAGGGAGCACCGAATCGTATATAAGTCGGGCAACACCCTCAAGGGGATCAAGATGGCCGAGTCTCTTTCCCGAGCATTACCCGTGAGATATCGAAAACGGCTCAATGGGGGACCTCATGGGGCGTTATTACAAGGAAGAGGTTAGGTCCGTGGAGTACAAACGGAGTAGGGACCAGACTTGGGGGGGTGGTATCCCCGTGGGAGGGGGGGACACTCGGTTGATGAACCTTTGAGGAGACATCACAGCCAAAAGATACCGCTTGTATATGTCACGTCCTCGAGCAATGGCGGGCGTGTGAGAGCAAGGCACCCAGGTCCAACCAGGGATGTCCGAACGGCGCCGCAGCGTGGGGAGTGTGAGTGGAAACGGGAGTGAGAGATCAGGGCGGTCGCGTCACTTGATGGGACCTGTCCGTGATCTTTTTGATTGTTGCCCTCGGGTGAGAATAGCCATGTCGGTAGGAACGGACCGTATGAGCGGTAGCATTGTTTGCTATCCAGCTTAAAGGACAGGACGACCCGCAACGATTATTGCATAAGACGCTTGTTCTGACAGGCAGGCAGGCAGGCAGGGGGGATTTGGCCGAGTGGGGGGTGTAAACAACTGTGGGCTCCCTGGCAAGGCCAAGCCTGGGGCATCTTGAATCCCTGAACGATGCCAAGCAGCAGGAAACTGCGTGACTGTCCTTGGGATCGAGTTGACGACTTTTGTTGATATTGCCGCGATACACCGCAGCTAATTCCCCAGGAGACGCCGTTTTGAGGTCTAGACACAGCTGTTCTGCCACACCCTCCTGTTTTCATCGTGGTCAGCACGTGGCCAGCCCGTGTCATATGAAAATTGTGATAGAGAAAGTAAAGATTTTGAGACAAGGATGGAATTCCGTGCAACCTCGAGCTCACCAACCATACCCATGCCGCCGGGCGATGGGTTTCTAGGCTCCGCAGATCAGCCAGGCGGGAGGCAGGTAACGTGGCGACCATGACGGCTTTGCAACGGCGTCTCCAGACTTGATTGCTTGATCCCTGTCCATGCGGCGGTAGGTCCGTCTTGGTGTTGTGGTACTCCAAAAAAAAAATTCAGGTGTTGAATCAATAGCGAATGCCGCATTCTTACAACTCAATCATGAAGAAACAAATATGGTGTCGGTGAAGAGCCAGCCAACGCAAATATGATGAAAGCCCAACGATGACAAGCCGATAATAACAAGCGCCTGGCCGAAAGAAGTGGGGAGTCTTGGCTTGCCCATTAGTCAAAACTTCGAGAATAGTGTTGAAACAACAAACACAGAGGTCCAATTTTGACGATGATGGTTGCCGGCCACCAACCCCACGAGCTCTCCTCCTCTAATCTATGGCCTCTCGTATCTTTTTCAGACTGGTATGCTGGCATCCACAATCGAGTGCTGATCAATGGGGCATAATGATGGTGAAGCCGGCAACAAACGAGCCACTTACCGGCTGTGGGTTTGAGACTCGTTAGGGAGACAGAACACGACGAAACAGGGTAACGGGACGGAGCATGCAATCGGAAACCATCAACGGCGGTTTTGCGGAAACTGGGCGTTTTGCGGGGAAGGCAATTCCTGCTGGTTGAGGTCCTGGGTGGCCCGGTGCGGATGCGGTGAGGATTTCGCTTGGAACGGGACTCCGGGCCGGCATCCTCGCAGAAAGGCGGGCTGCAAGGCGGCGGATTGGTTGCTTGCGGAGGGCATGGCTCCTCTTGAGTAGGATGTGCGTGTGGTCCGCGGCAGCAGGTCACTGCCGCCCATTTTCATATAAATGGTGGTGATATCGAATATGAAGACCATCGACAGAATCCAGTATAAAGGGACGAAATGGCAATTTGCAGCTGATGCCCGTACCTTAGCGGCATGCATGCTTGTTAATGAAGGCACCGTCTGATCTCGATGGCCGACCAAGCGGTGGCGGTTGGCGGGTTGAAGTGCAGATGCCGTCTGAAGAGGGATGTATGTGTATCTAATCTTCCAGGATGTTGCGAATCCGGGAATCTCATCAATTGCATGGTCAGATGTCTCTGCCTGCCCATCGGAACGGCGAATCTGGTTTCCATGAACCAGAGATTGATACTTTACGAACAACAGCTGCTCGGTGCTAAGGTAGGAGGTTTTCGGGCTTCATTTCAAATCTGTTAGCTTTCTCTTCTTCTCAGACGGTGCCAGCCACCCGCATAAACGCATCCAAAGCTGTGAATATTCCAATGGCGAGGTTCAAGATGGGGAACCAGTGCCGGTCTTGGTCGGCGAAATACAACCACCTGCTGGGTCTGTTGCAGGAGCTAACGGCATCAAACCCGGTGGTCGGAGATTCAAGGTGTGATCCTTGGCAAGGCGCGCAGTTGTTGGTGGTTTGGTGTTCCTGGTGTGGAGGCTGTTTGTTTTCTCCGAGAGGTGACGACACGCTGCGAACCATAAGCGCAGACCACAGACGCAGTTTCAAGCACGACAGTCAAAGCTGAACAACAAATCGGAGAAAATTGCTGCTCAGGTATGTACAGTAGAACACCGTGAAGCCTTCGAGAAACAGTGGAATCCAGGTCCCTAGTAAAGCTTTGATCACTACTAAAACTCCTCTGGGGAAGCACAGACCACGATAAGATCTCGAAGCAGGGGCCGCTGCATAGTCCCGCTGTTCCGGATGTGGCTGCTTCGATCCCGATTATATCTCACTCACGTGTTTCGAGACTACCATCAACGACGTCGAAGTGTGGAGTGTGAACATGTCTGCGCCAATTTCCAATTATTATTCTCCAGCATGCCGAGCTACCAAGCCTCAGATCATCAATCATGAAGCCTTCCTGTCTTCCCGATCGGCCCGGTTTGGGGTTCCCGGCTCTCCGTCCAGCTTTACAGAGACCGTTGCATTTTTAAACCGTCCAACAATGGCCAACTGGTGGTTTCCGATACGGATAGTCCTGTTCTGATTCTTTCTGGCAATGAAATGCCAATCCCATCTGAAATCTTAGCACACATTCATGCAATAGCAGCCGTGCTATGTCTTCGTCGTCTCAAACAAGTCTTGTCCATTGGCTCGCCACCCCCTTTCGCCTACGCTGCGATACCGTTGGGCGGCTTTTGGACTGGTGGCTCCCATCTGCATGTTTTACCTGCTTGCTACCTTGTCGACAATCGGTCCCGTTGCATTCCGGCCTGTCTCTGCATGCGATTGTTCCGAATGGTGCCCTCCTCCAGCTTGACGGGTGCTCCTGGCGCACTGTCTGGATAATACTACCCCCCAGGAGAGCCTCATTTGGTAAAGGCCAATATTACTGGGTCACATGGACTTGGATATCTACCAAATGGAGGGAGGACCCCCGTCCAGAGGCATAGGAAACACCACAGGCGAGGCTGGCGCATATGGACGGCGGAATATAACCTTCCACCATCGCCGATTGATCAACTGGTGATCTTCTCCGTTTGGTGTTACGCCCCAGACTACCTGTCACACAGTTTTGCGGCACCATCTCCCGTCACAACCGGGAAGTGGGGAGCCTCGAGAGCTCGAGCTTCCTATCTTGACTTCGCGTTCAAGTTGACTTGGCTTCGTGTTGACTGAGCCCCTGGCCGTCGACAGTTTCATGCTAACCGCCCTTCACTTCGATTAGCCTCGAGGCTGAAGTGTCCCGTCCGGTAGCGAGGTGATCCTTCGAACAGCAGTCGACCCTGTTTATGCCAGGGGGCTTCTTGGAATGTTTATGCTTAAGAATTAGGGCTTCTAGCTTGTTTGTCCACGGTGGCAGCATCTACTAACTGAGCCCTATGCAGATAGCTGCAGTGCTACCTCGTGCATACCTTAGTTTCAAGTCGCTACGACTAGGAGTTATCCTGTCACCGAAGCTAGTCACGGCATGTTTGACCGGCGGTTGTGTGCGCTTTTAGGGAGCTCGGTAAGAGAGGCAAGTGAACTGCTATGGTTTATTGAAACTGACAACTAACGAGATGGTCTAGTCGATCTTCTCAGACCTCCCTAATATGTCCTTCTTCAGGCTCAAATCAAATCTAAAGATGGCTCGGAGAGCTGGGCCGAAGAATCTCTATCCCACAGAACTCAGTGGATTCATCCTTCAAAGCTGGTCGTCTGCTCCGGTCATGATGTTGACATTCTGATAAGATCTACGCCATTTAGGCTCTTTACAATCGCCACCACCATACCGCAGCAATACCCACTTCTCGTCTATAGTACCTGGAAGTGCCGTTTCTCAAGCCCGGGTAGGGGTCTGATCGGAAGCGAGATCCACTGTCGAATACTATACAATCTATGCTGTCGAAGCATGCCGGTGGGCCGACCTCGAAGCGACAATCCTCTCAGATGAGGAGATCTAGCCAGCACGCATGAGTGGTTGTTGCTGTACGATACGCCACCAACGAACGTATTGCCAACTGGACAACTCGCCAACGGCTTCACAACAAACCTTGACAGATCTCGGACGAAAGCTCGAGTTCATTGTTCATAGGTTGCAGCAAGGAAAATGAACGATCTACTGGAACACAGCGTCGACTACCTCCAAACCTCGTCGTTGACCCCTCGACGACTCCTGTCAACACGAGACTCGCCAGCAAGCGAGGGCGACGGCCTACTGTGGAGGCCACTCCATCTTAACCGCCCGATGTACGGGGCAACTTGAGGAAAGTGGGCAATGGCACCATGCGCCGCCGAACCGGCACCACGGTCGATTTGACGCCTTGAATCTCATATATCAGCTGCAGGCACTCTATTTGCGTGGTCTGACGCGTGGGTATGGTGCCGCTACCTCTTATCGCATCACCGGGTGCTCCGAGCCTTGAGTCTACAGCGCGGCAGTTGTAGCTGTCACAAATCTTGGAGCCACAAGGGCTAGCAGGATGCTGTCTTGGTCTGTGTTCAGACTGAACCCTGGTGTCCTGAGAACAGGCAGGTACCCAAATTGCAAGACGACCTGGGGAGCAAGGCGATCTGCTCAAGCGTTTGACTGGGTTTCTCGGTGAAACGGCACATCTGATATTTTCGCTCTCAGTCGTGGCGTTGAGCAAGCTGAGAGGACGACAGTTCGGTTAGCCACGCAAAGGTGTTATCGGCTCCTGGCGGGGACCGGTCGCTCTCACCATGATCGGGTCTGACGCTCACCACTTTGCATACCTTAAACGATGTCACAAGATCGTTCCAACTGCTCGCTCAGACCAATACAAGGGAACACGGAAGCCTTTTGGTACTTGCATTGATCCTGCCTGCCCTCTTGGAATGCTTGTCTTCCCCGACATGAAGAGCTCGGCTCTTTCTGTGGACCATTCAATCGGATTTTATCTGCAGAATCTGACATCTCGGGTAGGTATGTCTTGGGAGCTTGAGTGATGATATGCATTGGCACTCCTGTGTCAGTTCGGGAGAAGTCATCATGATTTTAGCACATGAGCTGCTCGCTTGACGTTCAGCACATGCATATAACACCATCAGAATTGTTCAACTAAGTGCACAAGCATAGAGAATGATGTTTTGAGCTGGGAGGGAACGGCACTGCTGTTCTAGTTAAATATCCTTCATGGTCAGACAGTATTAGCTATTATTCTATTCGATCAAAAGCAAAATATCTTCACCACTCCTAACCCTCACCACCAGCCCAGTGCGGAAATCCAAAACATCGTTGCAAGTCAGCACAGGCCAAGCATGGACCAAGCTCCCAAACCCCAGACCCACCTGTCCCCAGAATTGACCAATCATACCCCACCAAACATTCTCCTTTCCTGCTCAACCCCATCGTCAAACGAACCTCACTGCTCGTGAGCTCGAAACCTCGCCGGTGTTGTCGCCGACTTTTTCCCGCTCACCCGACCTTTCTCACCCTCAAACGTCGCCTATCGAGGGGTTTTTAACCCATTCCTTAAGGCGACAATTTTTTCTCTCAACATGCCCAGGCAGCAAATCCTCCGGGCCGGCGTCCTCGGGCGTCGTGCCCCGCCGTCGACGACAACAACCTCCGCCGCTACCCGCAGCTTCACCACCTCGGGCCCCCAACTCGCCGAAGAAGACAACAACAACAAGCCCACCCGTTCAATCTCCGCCGCAACAAGACTAACCAAGATCTCGACCGGCGCCGCCGTCAAACGCCCCCTCGACATCCGCACCCTCCGCGCCAACAACACCGGCCCCAGCGCCAGCCCTTTTGGGAAAGCCTCCTCTGCTAGTGGTGCTCCAACCGGGGCAAAAATTCTCAGTATCAAATCCCTTCGTCTACCTGCCCGGTACACTCCCGGTGGTAGAGCCGGGACTGTAGGACCGAGACCAAGCACTGGGTTTCGCTCCAACCAGCAACAACAACAACAACAACAAACTGGATTCCGTCGTGCTGGTCCCGGTGCGTGGGGGAGACAGTCAGGCAGTCGACCTGCCCGTCTAGGCGGGAAGTTTACCCGTGGTGCTGGTGGTAAGGGGGGAAACAAGCAAGCCAAGAAAGAAAAGCCCAAGGAGGCCAACGAAGGAAAGATGATTCTTTCCGAGGCGGAAAAGGCGGTTGTGGATCGGTACGAAAAAGGAGAAGTCGTGCCGTTTGTTCCTAAGCTGAGGAGGAAGGATCTGAGTGGTTACGGGGGTGGGCTTGCTACCTCTGCGCAGTGGGGGAAGGTGCAGAGTGTGATTCAGACTATGAGGCTTATGGGCGGGGGCCAGGCGTTCAACAGGGATAGTGGGGTTACGATGGATATCACTGCGGTTAGGAAGAGGGCGTTCAAGGAGGGGAAGCCAATTTTTTTCAACAGTCAGGGGGAGAGGGATTGGTTGGAAAAGGGGGAGAGGTTTTTTCCTAGACGGGCCCCGCTCAAGGCGAGGGAGGCGGTGTTGGATTTGGCTGTGTTGGGCAAGTACAAGGAGGTGGGGTATAAGGAGTTGGGGGATGTGAAGGGGTTGATTGAGAACTACACGGCGAGGACGTGGAGTTATAGGGGGGAGGACCAGAGGAGGTTTTTGGACAAGGTGATGAGTTTGTTGCCTGCTGAGGCGGCTAAGGGAAAGGGGGGTGCCCAGAAGAGGGCTTAAACAACAAAAGACAGTGAGGCTGTCGATGTAACATTAGGTATATTACTGTGATATGAATTTAGACTGAAAGAAATCTTTTGTGTAACTCGTCCTTTTTTTTTTGTGATGGCACATGAAACGCACACTGGTATACTTGAGATCCAACGCCTCGTATGGGCACCAACTATCTAACAAAACATCTACAACCTTTTTAAGACCCTGGTCGTCTATTTGGCCTTGGACTGGATAGCAGCCACGACCTCCTTCTCTTTATTCGCAACAACCTTCATCCTCTCATCTTGAAGCTTTTTCAACGCCTCCTTGATCTTGAACAAGTCATCTTTCAGCAACGACTTGTTCTTCTTGACATGGGTCTCTTGCTTGTGCGTTTCGTCTCTGAGCTTATTCCTCCACTCGGTGCAGAGATCCTTTGCCCTCTTGACCAGGTCGTCGACCTTTTCCGGCTCGACCGTCATGGTCAGCTCGAGGGGGTTCTCCTCATTTCTCTGGGGCTGCTGGTTGAAGTCTGGCGACTTGAGGACGGCCGAGATGATGGGCTTGACGGAGGCTTCCTCAAAGGCGAGGATGGACCACCGGCGGCCGCCTAGGGGGGCGACGGTGGCGAGCTCCTGGAGGCGGTACGTGACGGTGGACTTCTTGTCGAGGGAGACGGGGATGGCGCCGATGGACTCGACGTTGAAGCGGCCGGTGGGGGAGCGGAGGAGGGCGAGCTGGGAGGTGTAGTGGGATTCGGTCTTTTGGAAGAGGGCGATGAGGGGGTCGAGGTTGAAGGGGTCTTCGGCGGCTGCTGAGGGTTGGGCTTCTTGTTGCTGCTGCTGGGCTGGGGCACCGCCCTTTTCTTTTTTGTTGGATTTCTTGCCGCCTTTTTTGCCTCGGGGGTCGTCTTCTTCGGGTTCTTCTTCTTTGCGGTTACGTTTTGAGAGGGATGGGGAGTGAGAGAAAGACCGGAGGGGGAGGGTTTGTTGTGGGAGTTGTTGGGGGAGCCATGGTCTTTGAGCTTGAGGGAGGAGGATGCAGGGGGTGGTTCTTGGGGTTTCTGTTAGTGGAAAGTAAAGTCAATGGAGTCTTGGGAGGGACGTACCTGAGCACAGCAGCCGTCACGGTGCTGCGGACGAGGGAATTGGCCACTCTAAGTGAGTTCATTTTGTTTGGTATGGTCTGTGACACTTTCAGTTGCTCCACCTGTAGCTCTCAAGGTACCGTCTGATCTCAAGCTGGCGGGGAGTTGAGCTTTGGGTGCAACCACATTCACTGATAAGATAAGAGCTTGCCAAGATGCCGGCCGCTTCCGCTTGATCGTATCATAAAGTCAATTGCAGTCCACATCCACCAATCAAACAGGTTGCGTGGCCCAGTGGTTAAGGCATCTGCTTTACAATATCCCAGTATCGCAGAGGATCGCAGGTTCGATCCCTGCCGCGATCAATTTTTGACTTTTTTGGCTCCTATTGTGTTGCCATCTGTTTTGCCTCGACTGTCTGAACCTGTCTTGATTGTTTACTTACCTCTCAGCTTGACAGAGCTACATTTCATAGGTCTCCCACATGTCATAAATCACATTCCATCCTTAAAGTGTTGTTCAGAATACCTGTGAAACGACTCGAAGGATTTCCTCAATTGGATATCACCGACTATCGATTTTACTGTTTTCTTATCTTGCACTCTGAAAATGTCGTTTGCTTGCCCCAACATCATATCACTCCATTCAGATTTTTACGGGGTCGGAATGTCTTCGACATCTTCAGGACAGGCAAGCCCACGAGATACCTCCACGACGGACACACCTGATCACACCTTCGACGTACTACTTCCTACTCTCCAGGCTTAGCTCCAATTTATTTATGTTACAATCGCTCTTCAGACACAATCTATCAAAAAGCCTCCACTTTGTTAACTGACTTTCTTACTCGCTCGAACCCTGGTGGTGAATAACAAACACAACACCTACCTGCACTGTTGATACCAGAAGCCGGAAAGTGTTCAAGGTCACGTTGACTGGCTCTTCACCTTTGAACTGAAAAAGCCCATACCGTTCATTGGTTTAGATCAAGTACATGTCGGCAATGCTGCTGTCTCTCCAGAGCCTCGTCCCAACTTGCCGAAAGTTACACAACAGTCAAGATCTCGAAGAGGGAACAAACAACTACTGGGATACCGTTTCGTCAGGAGCTCTGCCGCCAGAGTCAAGAAGAAATTAAGCAGAGTCGTCTAGCAGGTTCAAGGCATGGATGAAGTTCATGGGGTAAAAAGATTGGAAGATGATCTATCGTCGTCATGTCAAACCTCCTCTTCTCAGTATGAAGTACATCCAATGTGTTTGAACATGGCTGGTGCAAGATATAACAGGGACTTCATTGTTGGATCCTACATATACACAACTGTGGAATATTCAATTTCATGTACTGCACCTACCTTCCAGATATCTCCCCGACTCAAACCTAGGCAGGTAGCTGCAATAACCCCCCTCCCAACACCAATTACCAACCCCAACCAACTCCAGTCCTATGTATACTCCCACAATTAACAATTACCACACTCCATAATCCCTTGCCCACCTAAAGCTGTTCAATACCCTCCACAAGCTGCTCCAACTCCTCCTCCCCCTTCTCCCCATTCATCAACCCCCCCAACAACCCCACCACCCCCTTTAGCCTCCTCTCCTTCACCCCCTCCTCCATCTCCCTACTCTTCACCCCCGCAACCTCCAACACCTGCTTCGGCAACCTCGCCAACCTCCCCACATTCAACCCATAACTCCGATGTGCCACCCCCTCGGCAACTTCATACAAAAACGTAACCTCCTCCTCCTGCCCATCCCCATCCCCCCCTCTCTCAACCCTAAACTTCATGTGCACACACCTCACCCTCCCATCCCCCAACCCCTCCGCCACCCTCGCCAGGTTTTGATAATGCGTGATAAACAACGTCAAACACCCCACCTCCTTAACCACATAATCCAGCACCGCATGCGCAATCGCCGCCCCGTCATGCGTCGACGTCCCCCTGCCCAGCTCATCCAGAATCACCAGGCTCCTCGGGGTGGCGGAGCGGAGAATAGAAGCTGTTTCACTGACCTCAACCATAAAGGTTGATTCCCCCGCAAAGAGGTTATCCCTCGCGCCCATGCGGGTGAAGATGGCGTCGCAGGGGGTGAGCGTCATTTCTGTTGCGGGGACGTAGCTCCCCACCTGAGCAAGCAAAACGAGGAGCGCGACGGAGCGAACGTAGGAGGATTTACCGCCCATGTTGGGGCCTGTGATCAGTTGGGCCAACGGGGCAGGCGAGGACAGGGAGGTGGTGAAGGGGATGTAAGGAGTGGAAAGGGTGTGTTCTGCTATGGGGTGGCGGCCTTCGACGATGGAAATCGAAGGGGGGGCCGTGATGGGGAGGAAGTTGGGTTTGGAGTAGCCTGGTAGGGAGGCTACCTGGGAGAGGGACAAAAGACAGTCCAATGTGGCGAGAGAGGAGACGGCGTCGCGGAGTGGTTGATACTCCGCCGCGAGAGACGAGAGAAGAGCCGAAAAGGCGGCATCACAGGCGGCGGCGAGGGCTTCGCGGTGCTGGTCACGCTCGCTGATGAGTTTGATCACCTCTGGGGTGTGGAACCGAGAGACCTTCTTGGTGCCAGAGATTTTGGCCCAAGAGGCGGGGACGTTTTTGAGGTCGGTGTTGGCTACCTCGATGAGGTATTCGATGCCGGAGACGGTGGTGTATTCCACCAAAACCTTCTTCTTGAGTTTGGCCGTGGCTTCTTTGCGGTAGGCATCGAGATCGGCCTCCACCGCCGCGATCCCCAGCTTGTGATCGGTGATGTCGTCTGTCTCCTCTTCCTCGCGGAAGAAGTTGTATTTGTCGTCTTTTCTGGCGGCTTGGGCGTTGATCTTGTCGAGGTAGGAGGTGACGATATCACCGATGGCAGGCAGAGAGAGAAGGGTCTCCTGGAGCAGGCTTGACTTGAAGCCTGTCTCTGCCGGAGACTTCACTCTGTGATACTCCATGGCGATTTTCTGGAGAATCTGAAGGGTTGACAGAAGCTCTGGCCTAGTGCACTTTCCGTAGTATATACGGATCAAGCTGCGCTCCAGATCGGCCTTGATCGAGGCCAGCATGCCGGTCAGCTTGCTGACCTGAATGGCAGACTGCTTCTCTAGAAGCTCTTCTACTGCAGTGACACGCTCTTCTAGACGCTGCTGGTCAAGCAATGGACGACCAATCCATTTTCTCAGCAGTCTCTGGCCGGGCCTGGTCTGAGTTTTGTCCAATGCCCACATCAGACTACCCTTTTCAGAGTGGTCCGTAGAGTTTCGGTAGACCTCGAGACTCTCAAGTGTTGTCCCGTTGACCAACATGTGCTGTCGTGTACTAAACGACTGAAAGTACTTGGTCAAACCAAAGATATGTTGCAGGCCATATTCAGTGAGATGGTTGATCATTGCTGACAGACAGATGGTGACTGACTCCGGCAGCTTCAAGACCTTCTCTAAAAGCGCTGCTGAGTTCTCGTCATCCTCTTTGGTCTTGTCAGCATAAAACTGGGTGACATGAGAGTGAGCCTCAGCAGCCATCGTCTTTGACTTGGGCACCCGCTCAACCCGACTTCGATCACCGAACACGTTGGTACGGCTGCCAGAAAGATGCTTGACAATTTTGTCGGAGGCCTTGGACAAATCACCGACAATGAGGAATTCGCAAGGCGAGATATGGAGCAACCGGGTCTCCATCTCGCGCCTCATGAAGCCATCTTCAAAGTCATCATAGATGATATCTCCGGTTGCAGGCTGTACGGCAATAATTCCGACTTGCACTTTCTCATCAGTGCCAGACCCCTTGGTCGGGGATTCAGTAAGACAAAGCAGATAGCCACCAGATGGAGCACCAGTGGCATCTCCCGGTTGATCCAACTCCCCTGTCTCGTCGATGTATGTGCCCTTGGTGTAGACATTGGTAAGTTTTCGGACGAATGGTGCGTTGCGATTGTCGCCGGCTTTCTTGAGGGCTGCAGTCTCAACTTGGCGGACAACACCAACTTTGTGACCAGCAGCAACAAGGCGTTTGGCGTGTACGTTTAGTCGGTGAACTGGCACGCTGGCAGAGGCAAATCGGTCGAGATGGGCTTCGGATGGATCTTGGCGAAAGGTCAGCATAACGATCGGAACACAACACATGCAAGTTGCACCTACGCTCATCGTATCTGAATTTGCCAGGAATGCACACAATGCTCAGCTCTTTGGCAGCTATCCGAGCATCCTCGCCAAAGAACTTGAACTTGTAACCAACTTCGACAATCAAGAGAGTATCCATGTGTTTCCTCTTGATATCGAGAAACTGGATTTCCATAGGCGTAAGCTTGCCAGTCTTGGCACCCTTCTTCTTGCCCTTGGTCGGTGGTGGTTCGTCCTCCTCAGCCTCATCCTCTCCTTCGGCGTCATCACCCTCCAGGCCTGGAGTAGAACTGTCTGGGGCACCATTGCGCCTCTTCATGTACGACATGCTGTCTGGATGGCCAAGCTTCTTGACAAACTTCTTGTGCAGCTCCTCCTTCTTCCGTCTCGTTGCCGCATCTTCGGTCTCGTCCTCGTCGCGTGCGCCAGTCTTTGAGGCGGACCCCGCATCGTAGACATATTTTCCGGTTCTGGATGAACTTGGGCCATTTCCAGCAGGAGGCGAGCTTGGAGGCTCCTGATTCTCGGACTCGTCATCGTCGTCAAGGACACGCTTGGCGCGTTTGGTCAAACGGCTAGACCTGGTAGTCTTTTCAGTCACATTCCCAGAGTCATTGTCCTCTTGGAGAGGTCGCTTGAACCTGGAGACTTGAGACGGTCCAGGGGCAGATGGCGAGGACGAGCGTCCAGCTTTGGAGTCGTCTTTGGCTGGCTTCTGGGCAGCCAACTTCTGCGACAAGCCATTGACAGTCTTTGGGGTGAAGAAACTCGTCAAGGATGACTGCTTCTTTTCGGATGGTTTCGAAGACCCAACCATGATGCCGCAGTGGATTTGGTCTGGTTGGCGATACTATGTGTAGTCGTTACGGTGATGTCACGGCGGCACCAGAAAGGGACGAATGACTCCACGGCAGACGCGTAGCCAAAATTTTGGACACGCGCACTGAAACGCGCCGCGCAATTGAGTGGTTGCATTGAAACGCGCCGTGCAATTGAATGGTTGCATCTGCAGCGAATTCACATGACCGCAACGTGGCCCGTGCTTAACCCCGCGCTTTTTCCAGCCTTCCCCTCAAACTCCGTCTGCCGCCCCCCCCGAGTTGGGCAGGGATGTCCCCGGCCATTGCCTTTTTTTCCCAACCATCACCCAAGCGGAAACAGTCGGGAAGAGACAACGGCATCACCGCTGCTTCTTCAACAACTCCTCGAGAGAGATGGCATGTTGATTCAAAAGAGGAGAACAGAAAATTCCAAATTCAATGCTCTCGGTGCCATGCCCGATATTAGGTAGGCATCGGGACCAAACTTTGCGGTTACAGTCAACAACACCCAAGGCTTATGCAGAGAGGCCTAGACATCTCTTGGGCGGCCCTAGGACCTCAGGTGCCACCGGCGAACGGTGCCGTCCCGCCTATGCTTCCCTTATTTTGTCCTGGTGCCGCAAACCACCGTCGCTGTTTGGGAATAGTTCCACACCCAGATGCGACAGTTAATAATGGATTTCATGGATTTCATCTCTGCTCTCTGTCTCTGCGTCCCGGGCACCTGGGAATCGTGTTTGTCGTCCAAGTGATATCGTGTGTTTGATATCAACGCCTCTAGCCTCGGATGGCAGGGTGCATTATTTCCCTTCCGAGGTGACAATATTGGCGTGCTTCAAGACTTGTCTGCACGTCATTGGCTTCATTGGCTTCGTTGGCTTCAAGCATGATGTTACCGCCTCTTTTTGATCCATCGAGATATCAGGCCGCCTGTGGTCTCGAGTCTCCAGCACTCTCTCCACAGTGGACTCGGTGATGGCCACATAGCGTGTCTCCCACATGGTAAAATGGCAAAAGGCACGGAGAAGGCACCGAACTCACGACAACTTCCTGGTTGACAGCTGCAGAAACTAGCAAAACTACTAGTAATAGCCTCGGGCCATGCTCCGGCACTCACCGCGCCCTTCCCCTTTCCCCTACACGCGCCTCACCGGCCGCGAGCCGATCAGATCAGATGGTATCAGCTCACCAGCGGAAAAAGTCTTTTTCGAAACGCTATCTGGACGCTAGAAAGCACGGGTAGGAAACGCCTGCTGAGCAAAAACGGCTGAGGGCCAGGTCCTTTTAGCCTGAATGAAAAGCCAAGCCGGGAGAAGTTGCGAGGCAAGCGTTAGCTCGATCCCTTAGCATCAACGGGGGAGCCGCACCCCAGAACGCCCAGTGAACGCCCAGCTGGAGATGCCGCCGTGAGGGCGAACTCCGCGCAACAGGGCATCATCACTCAGCAACCCAGAGAAACATCTTCGTTCTTGCACAAGCGTGTTTGCCCAACAGCCACTAGTGCTTCTGGCAGTGACCTGTCGCCCTTTGGGAAGGGCCTCAAGTCAGCGCCGAAAACATGATCAAGGCCGAAAAGAAAGTGGGGTGCCCCGGATTCCCACTCGTCGGAAACACGGGGAGGCTTCCCACGGACCAATCACCGGCTGTCGTTGGAAACTTGACGGCTCGCTACCCCACTGGCCCACTGGCTGTCTCCAAAACATCACCATCATGTGCTTCGGCGGCGAGGGTGTGCCGCTCCGGCTTCCCTACGAGATGTCTCCTCCGACTGGCTACCAGCTCTGCCCGCATTAGTATGTAGCGAGACTACTCCGTAACCTTCTTCACCATCACCACCCCCTTGGCATCGGCCGCCTGACTTCGACCTCGACGTACCAGCACATCTCCAAGTCGTCTACGCGGAGCGGGATGTGCTTGTTTCCAAGCGTCGGGTTTGTGCCCAGCTTCTGCCAGCCCAAGCGAGGCCTGTGTATTATCGGCACGCATGGCCATACCATTGCAGTCGGTATGCATCTCATATACCTGCCGCCGTGACATCCTGGGAACCCCCCCCCCGGGGAGCTTCCGACTTTGGCAAATACTGCCTAATTGAGAAAGGAGCACACCCCTGCCTTCCCGTGGGTCAACAATTCGTCTCTTTTCCGCTGCCAACCATGGTTATCTCTCGAACGAGTTGAGAGAGCAGAGCCTTTGATTCCCTCACTGATGACAGAAACGAAACCATCACAAGACGACGTTGAGACGTTAGTGAGCGTTGGCCAAATCAAGCTCAAGTGCGCGCCACATCTCAGCGCCAATATGCAGCGCGATCTCTTTGTCGGTCCGCTTCCACCGGCCGTGCATAGGTTGCTGAAAGTGGCGGCGGCGGCATGCTCCCATTCGCTCGACGCTGCTCGGTTGGCTGGACGCTGACCAGGAGCCCACGCGAAAACCGGTCCGATCCCCAAGGCGGGCAAGCAGACGAGCATGCCCCCCCAGGGGCGCCATAACAGGCCCATGTCTGCCAAGTCTCGGCAAGGAAAAAAAGTGCGGGTCCCCACAGGAGGGGCCAAAGCTGGGGGAGAAGTGGTCAAAGTTGGGGAAAGATTGGAGAGACCTGGTGATCAACTCGACTCCACGATGCTTTGGTGTCATCGCTCCATCTTTTTTGCAGACTTCTCTGGGGTACGGGGAGGAGCGGGCTGGGGAGACCTGGGGTCCCCAGGAAATGTGTTGTCACGGAAATCAAGAGAGGAAAGTTTCACGAGCTTGACACAGTCCAGTCCTGAGTGAAGCATCTCGAATGTGAGTACTGTGTACGTATGGCTTGATGGGACATACATACATATCATATTAGCCTCATTGACAAGCAACCCGTCTCCGGCCAGCCCGTCGGGAACTGGCGAGACCAACGCGGGGGGGTACTTTCAACTGAGAGCCAGCAATCTGTTGCCGTCCTGTCCCGTACCGACGACCTGTACGGGCTGTATCGGCGTGCATGCGAGCCCCATCCAGACGTGCCTGGAACTGAACAAAAGACACTAGCTATTTGCAGAAGTGGAGGATTCGCCGTACGGGTTGCGGTTCTGGGGTGGTGAGGTGGTGGGCTCAGGGCCGCAGTTGGTCAAGCTTCTCTGGTGTGAACATGTCCCACACCTCCTCCCCCCATGATGCCTGCCCAACCCCGGTTGTCCCTCGAACGCCTGGCCGGTCCGTCTGTCCGTCTTGGTCTCCACGACTCTTCCGCACCCCAGGGTTGGTTGACCGTCCCTGAGCAACATGTCTTTATAATCCCCCATCCCATCCTCGTTTTTGTGTTCCTGACAATCCCACCCTTTTAGGATCCAAGGAGCCGGGTCAGCTGTGTCGCCAACATCTTTCTTGAGAGCCATTCAATTGCTGCCTCTCTCGTACCTCACAGCCCATCGTCGAGTTCACACACCAACCATCCATCACCATGGGCATCTTCGATAAGAAGCCCCAAGCTGCGGCGGCCGAGGTCGCCCAGGAGGAGGCTCCTCAGTTTGAGAGAGTCAACTGGCGTCAGGAGCCCGGTCTTCGCAAGCTCTACTTCTTCGCCATCATTCTTTGCGTTGCCTCTGCTACCACCGGTTACGATGGGTACGTTTGGTTTCGGAAGCAAAACTGGGGAGGCCCTTGCTAACATGGTATCTACAGTATGCTTTTCAACGCTGTCCAGAACATGGAGCAGTGGGACAGCTACTTCGAGAGACCCAGAGGTTCCCTCCTCGGTCTCGTCGGTGCTCTCTACCAGATTGGTTCTTTGGTCTCTATCCCTATCGTGTAAGTTCTGGATTCCAGAGAGAAAGAAGCCCAATGGCAATCAGCGATTGCTGACCTGGCCCGTGTCTACAGCCCTCTCCTCGCCGATAACTTTGGTCGCAAGCTCCCCATCGCCATTGGCTGCGTTATCATGATTGTCGGTGCCGTCATCCAGGGTTCTTGCACCAACATCCGTGTCTTCATGGGTGGCCGTGTCCTCCTCGGTTTCGGCAACTCCCTCGCCCAGATCTCGTCTCCCATGCTTCTCACCGAAATCTGCCATCCCCAGCATCGTGGCCGTCTTACCAGCGTCTACAACTGCCTGTGGAACGTCGGTGCCTTGATCGTCTCCTGGCTCGCCTTCGGCACCGCCTACGTCCCCACCGAGTGGTCGTGGCGTGTGCCCGCCCTTCTCCAGGCCCTCCCCTCGCTCATCCAGCTTGCCTTCATCTACTGGGTCCCCGAGTCCCCCCGTTTCCTCATTGCCAAGGACAAGCACGACCAGGCGCTTGCCATGCTCGCCAAGTACCACGCCAACGGCAACGACCAGCACCCCACCGTCCAGTTCGAGTACCAGGAGATCAAGGAGACCATCCGTCTCGAGTATGAGGCCAAGGGCAACTCCAGCTACGCCGATTTCTTCCGCACCAAGGGCAACCGCTACAGATTCGCCGTCCTCATCTCCCTCGGTATCTTCTCCCAGTGGTCTGGTAACGCTATCATCTCCAACTACTCCTCCAAGCTCTACGACTCGGCCGGTGTCACCGACCAGACTGCCAAGCTCGGTCTCGGTGCCGGCCAGACCTGCCTTGCCCTCATCGTCTCCGTCACCATGGCCATGCTTGTCGACAAGGTCGGTCGCCGCCCCATGTTCCTGGCCTCCACCGGTGGCATGTTCTGCACCTTTGTCTTCTGGACCATCTGCTCTGCTCTCTGGGACACCAAGCAGTCCCCCGGTGCTGACAAGGCCATGATCTTCTTCATCTGGATCTTCGGCATCATGTACTCTCTCGCCTGGTCCGGTCTCCTCGTCGGCTACGCCATCGAGATCCTCCCCTACAAGCTCCGCGCCAAGGGTCTCATGGTCATGAACTTGTCCGTCCAGTGCGCTCTCACCCTCAACATCTACGCCAACCCTGTCGCCTTCGACTTTTTCGGCCCCACCAACAGCACCTGGAAGCTCTACCTCATCTACACCTGCTGGATCTTCCTCGAGCTTGCCTTTGTCTACTTCATGTATGTCGAGACCAAGGGCCCCACCCTCGAGGAGCTCGCCAAGATCATCGACGGTGACGAGGCTGAGGTTGCCCGCGTCGACCTTAACCAGGTCGAGAAGGAGACTCAGATCAGCGAGACCAAGTCTGCTTAAAGCAGTTGGCTTGTTTTTAGCTCTTGCTTTTTGTGGGAAAAAAGGCGACTTGTTTGATGTTTTGTTTTGCGTGCGCGCGATTTTGATGTCGCTTATTATTTTGATTCGGGACATTGAAGATTATGTGTTTACGCGAACGATGAACAAAAAAATATTGAAGTTGCATAGCGGTGGATTTTGTTTAATATGCGCGCGCGTGTCTCTGTTGTTGGATGGAATAATCTATTTTTTACTATATACCCCCCCCCCCAATACTATTACTACCTCAATACAAGCCACCTACTCAATATATGTGTTTGGAAAATTATGCTTTTTGCTCGGTTTCATGAAATTTGTGAGATATGGTGGTTGTGCCTTACGGATAGTTTGGAAGATTTGGGGTGCCGCGTTTGAATTTAGCCACGGTGAGGGAGATTGTCTCAAGGTGGTGATGGCTTCACCTTGGATCTCTGACTCGTAATTTTGGATTGGTGTGCTGATTATGTCGTTATCTCTTGGATTTAACCACGGTGAGGGAGGTGGGGAGGTTTGTGGTGATGGCTTCACTTCACCTTGTTGCCGGAAATGGAATATGGAGGGCTGATGGGAACTTTTTCTTTTTTTCGCATGACGATGTTGACTGGATCTCATCACCGGTCATCATGGCCACTTCACTTGGGACAACTCATCACCCGCGATGATCCCAATGGCTGCCTGACTCTCGCTTCACGTCTTGACATTCTCCCATCCGCCCGGTTCATTGCCCCCTTGGCCCTGCCTGATGTAGGGAAACACTAGATCTGTTCCGTCCACTTGGGTTTTGGGTCCATCACGATTCGGGGAGGGGCTTCCAAACTTCAGGCATCTTTTGCACCTCGCGTGGGTTTTTCCCGGACCAGACTCCGGAGAAGGGTTTTCTTGCCGCAAGCTGGAGAGCGAGTAGACCGAGGGTCGGTACCACCACCAGACAAAGCCTAGATCTTACAGCAACATGAGGGCAACATCGAGGTAGGAATATGTGGCAAAGACAACAGCACTAGACCAGCCTAGAGTCTCTACTACAAGAGGGCATCATGAGACGAGATGAGAAGTTCTAGAAGCGAAATGGGAACATCACATTGGACCGTGAAGAAACCAAGAGGTTACAATCCGCCACGCATCATCACATCCTCATCCATCCTCAACTGATTATTCCCATCGATACCACCGTACCAAACATTCCCACCCCCCTCCCCCTTTGACGATCAGCTTCCCAACTCGAGCAATTGATCGATAAAACCACAATCATTTATATTACCCGCTCCCCATTATCCCCCCCCTCACCCCACACACCCTTTCCCCTTCTTCAAGGTACCCCCTACCTCCCCCCTAGGTACCGTCTACCACTCCTGCACGCCAACCCTTTTCACCCGTGGCACTAAAGCATAATACCCGGTCAGGCAAAATAGCCCAAACAGCTGGGAGTGGGCATCTTGGCCTCGACCCCGTTCTCCACATGGCGATCAGGTACCGGATACTCGTTGTTCCCAGACTTCCCGTGTATTTACTACTACTTGCCCGCCTTCGGACTTGACTTCGTACCACCACATTCGCCATCCCGAAAGCAGTCGGGATGATCCCAGTTTGATTGAATCTAGCCCTTGTGCTTACTCTGTGTGTGTGTGTGTGTGTGTGTGTGTGTGTGTGTGTGTGTGTGTGAGAAATCCCACCGCGGATGTACACACCTCACCTGTCTCTTCTGCATAAGGGTGAATAGGTGTATGCAGAGCTACTGCACAGAACTTCCCTTTCGCTTCTGGCTTTATACAGGGCAACCTCTTTGTTTTTGGTGTTGAGACCACGACGAGAGGGGACATCGCTCGACCCAGATAAATTTGAACCAAGAGGCCCACCAAAATTCCACGCCTTCTCTGTCTTGGAATGTGCAGCCCCGTAGTCTAATATGCAAGAGTCAGCGTCAAACCGGGGTTGTTTGATTACTGGGCTCCGACGGATACGCTGCTGGACTGGACTACTAGAGGGATCAGTTCCACACTTCCGTTCAGACACTCCATGTAGAAACGGTGACCACAGATACTGTTGAAATCCTACCGTACCTGAGGAATAAGCATGCCGTGCCGCGAGCCGTGACCCGCACCGAGAGTCTGTTCGTTTTCATATCACTATCATGATATGATCACGATAAGATAGACCGTTTTGAATGACTTGCAGAGGGAGACAATCTATATGCGGTGATACACCTCCTGCAATGGAGATCATGAAGACAGTCTTGAACAAACACACACAAAATATCTCAAATACTTTGCAGGAGGAACAATAATAAACCACGCACTCTAATAAGATTCAAAGTTGAGAGAGATAACGCGTCACTTGCGGGGATGGATAGTATAACGGTGAGGTATTAACTTGACTCAAATATCATAGAAGGATACCAGTAAAGTCCGATCCGTTCTGTTTGTGGTGTTTATGATAAATGAAACATCAGAGGCGCACCAATCGCCCACAGCAGTGGGAGATAAAGTCAGCTTCTAGAATGCTTCTGTAACATAACTGACCAATTTTCACTCCGAGACCTCTTTTATGGTTGCTGTGATTTACTCTGTCAGTGCATAGATAATTTTCATGTTGTCTGACTGCATGAAGCCTAAAAAGGGGGCCCCTTTCTTAGGTACACAAACAAGCCAAGCCCAGACCAAGACACAGCAACTTCCTGAAATAAACTCTGTATTCCTCCTTTATCCTAAGCCCAATGGCAACACCAACAAATTTTGCTATGTTTTAGGGAGGGTAACCCATGCAAAAGAGAGCTTGTCCATTCAGAGAGATGGTATTAAAAATACCAACAAAAAGTCAAAATATATGATGAGAGTGGGATTCGAACCCACGCCCCTTTCGAGACCAGGAAGATACTTCTTAAGAGAAGAATCAGAAATTCAGGTGGGCCTGAACCTGGCGCCTTAGACCGCTCGGCCATCTCACCGTTCATTGATGCCGTGGCTCAACAAACCCAAGCTACACATTGGCCGCTCCCTCCATCGCACTGTTGATGCAGCATTCAGGGGCACTAAAACACCATAGAGCACTCCAGCAAGTATCATTCCTGTTGCGCAGTGTGTATATGCAATAGCCTTTATTTCTATCCTAAAACTACCATTACCCGGCCAATTCATTTTCTCCATTGCATGACCAAACCAATACCCTCGCCCAACTACCTCATCAGTCCATTCCCCAACCCCCTAAAACTCCTCCTAGTATCCCTATCCCGCACACTCTCTCTAACTCCCATTCCCTCTCTCTTACTCTCCTTCATATTCCTTCCATCCCCAAGACCCCTCAACCCATGCACCCCCCTAATACTCCGTCTCCTATTCTCCCGTTCAACTTGCACATCCCTCCTCCTCTTTTCCATAACCCCCATCTGTTGCCGCCCACCACCACCAACCCCAGGCACCTGCCCATTCCCGCCCAAAAACTCAAAAGTCCTCAAATCCGCCAAAAACCTCCTCAACCTCAACCCCGTCTCCCTCCTCACCAACCCATCAAACTCCTTATCCGCCGACGCCGCACAAATAATCTTCAGCCCCTTCAGCACATCCTCATCAGAAATATCCCTGTCGTCTTCCGTCTCCCTTGCTCCCACCCCCGCAAAAAGCCCCTTCCTCAAATTCCGCCCTTGCCCCAACCCTCTAGAAGAGTTCGACTCACTCGGCCTGAACCCCAACCCTCTAGGAGGCGGCATCATATACGGTATATACTCCCGTGAACGTACCGGTTGAACAATAGAAGCAGAAGGGGGCAAGTTAGCACCCTGCTGCTGCTGCTGCTGCTCAGCATCCATCCTCTCCCTTCTCATCATCGCCGCCTTCTGCAGCCTCTGCGCCGGTGTTGTTGGTGAAGGGGGTTTCCCCTTGCTCCCAGACGACGAAGACGTTCTTTTTTTGGTGCTGCTGCTTGTTGTGATTGTCATTGTCGTTGGCGATGACACTGCACCAAAGGGGGAGGAGCATTCCCTCACCTCCATCGCGTCGAGTTTTCGCACCACGTCATCGAGCGCTCTCTTAAAGGAGGATGGCGTGCCTAGGGGGTGGTGTTCCCATGTTTGGGGGAGGAGAAGCTCAGGTGTCTTGGTGATAACGCCGCGATTAGTGACAAATGGTGCCTTTACCGGTGTCTTCCCCTGAGCTGGTGTTGGCATAGGAGTATTAATCCCCTTCCCCTTCGCCTCCAACTCTGTCTTTGTCTTCAAAACTCCCGCCGGCTTGTGCAAGCCATGCGCTGGATTAACACCCTTGTTCTCCATCAAGAGCTTCTGCTCCTGATCGATACTCCCCTTCTCCCCCAACACCCTCCCCTCCTTCTCCGGCGACGGCTCCCTCTCCTCAACAATAGTAGTAGGCAACTGCCTCCACGCACTAACCATACTATCCCCAGCCTGCCAATCACTCTTGATCCCATGCCTCACCTGCGGCGCCGTCCTTGGCGGCAGCAGCGCAGGCAACACCTTCTCATCTTCCCCCCCTCCCCTATCCACCTCCTTCCCCTTCACCGACCTCACCCCCGAGGAACTATTCACCCGCTGCTCCGAAAGCGGCAGCAACGGCTCCTTCTCACTCCCAGAACTAGACCCCAGCTTCTGATATCCCTCCGGTTTTACCTCACTCTGCGATCCCACCGTAATTCCCACATCCTCCGAACTCGCCGCCACAGACGACGCCGGCGCAACAGGCAAAGGCTTATTCGCCAAAAACACCGTACTCGCCCTCGCCCTAACAACCCTCTTCTCCACCGCCGCCAGCTTAACCGGCTCAACCGACGTACTACTCGACCCCGAATAAATCTCGTTATTCCGCGAGCTGCTGCCCCCCTCTTTCATCTCCGTCTCATCAGCCATCATCCCCCGTCTCGGCTTATAAACAACCACCGTCCCTGAACTTGACTCCTTACTCCCCAAAGAGGCCACCCCCTCCATAACCCCCGTCCCGAAACTCAACTCTTTAGCACCCAAAGTGATATCCAAAGACGAAACCCCCTTCACGACGCCCATCCCCAAACCCCCCTTCCCCTTCGCCCCAACCTTCGGCACATTACTCCCCCCAAACTGATCCAACCTCCTCGTCCTACTCCCCCCCAACTTCTTTCCCCCCTCATCATACCTCCTCACCTGTCCCTTCTGCTCGCAAGAAGTAACCGCCAACCCCGCCTCCCAAAACTCCTCCCTCCAAGGCAAAAGCTCCCGCACCGTCCTCACCGAAGCCGTCGTTGACGGTGTAGACAACAACAACAACGACCCACGAGTCCTATCAAACGCCTTTTCAAACTCCTCCAGCTCACGGACAAATTCGTCAATGGTTCGTTCAGAGTCGGTTTTGGGGTCGGTTCTTGTTGTTGTGGCTGCTTCTTCCCGTTGCTTGGGGTTCATAACTGAAATTTTTGTTACATCGGGGAGTTGTTTCTGGTGGGGGGGAACAGGTATTGTTGTTGTTGTTGTTGTGGTCTGTGCTGGCGGTGACGGTACCAAAGCTGATAGCCGTTGCTGTTGAATAATCGGACTTTCCGGGATCATCATCGACTCCTTGACTGGGTCAACTGAACGTTTGCAGTGGCGGGGATGGGCCTTGGGGAATACTGAATAGCGAGGAGTCTGCACTCGGCGTCGTGTAAGGTTGTGATCTACTGGTGTAGCGACTAGTGTTTTCCCTTTGGTACAGTCGAAAACAGCCTTAATGTGTTCAGTCTGTGGGCCCCCCGATGTCTGGTTCCTGGTGTTGGGATGTGATGATGGCTGGGCAGGTTTTTTTCCCGGCGCGTGTCTGTGTCGGGTTTCACCGGCTTGCTTGATATTCGCTCGAATATTATCTTTCGGCGGCGGACGCGGTGGCTTCGACGGGCTCCAAGAGCAACCTCCCACATTTTCCTCTGACGACGGCGGCGGGGGAAGAGGACGGGATCTTGGACTGCCGCCGCCTTGTTTGACATCACCAGCCTTGAGCTGCCTCGACACTCGCTTGGCCGTACTAGAGGTCCGACTGCCAGTAGAGTGTCTAAAAGATACACGAGCCCTGGTCCTCCTCTTTCGCCGTGTAAGGGCACGTTGGGCACGGCGTAGCTTCCTAAGGGACTCGCTCAGAGGCTTCCGTATGACCTCCTGAGCAGCTCTATGAGCCGGAATGGCACTCGCGGTTGAAGGACTTAAAATGGGGGGAGCATCTGGATTGACATTGGGTGGTGGTGGTGGTGATGGCGTTGGTCTGAACTTTGGCCGACGGTGCGGACTTCCCTTCTAAGTTAAGTTGAATGCAGGCATCGTCCATATATTCCAAAAAAAAGAAAGAAAAAAAACTCGATTCCAAAAAAAACCAGGCAAGGTGCCGGTGGTATGGCTGTTGGGCGCGTTTGTGTGAACAGTATGGGTGGTAAATGGAAGAGGAGGCTCAGACCTCAAACAACATTGTATTGGACGAAACCGGAAGCAAAGGAGAGGAAACTGCGACACCGAGCTGAGAAGGGGGACTCGAGATGGCTCATAGAGGCAGGCGCCAGGAACTGTTTTTGTTGTTGTTCGTGGTAACTACTGCCACTACTGGCTCATCCCTTATAGGTGCTCGAGAAACACCATGAGCATTCAGGGCGATTATTTCCTGATGTCTTTGACCCCTGGTGATGCATACATTTCGAGCTGGCGACGACCCTTGCGCAGTAGGAATTCAATTGCAGAGAAGTCTCTTTTGTCTAGACTGATGCTTTTATCAAACTCCTCGCTGTTTCAAAGTCAGTATTGAAGTCATGTAGTGAAGCGTGAGCATCCTACCGAGCAAAGGTCTGAAAGTGGTTCCGTGTGGCCTCCGGCTTCTTGCGGCATTCTCGAAGACACTGCCGATAAAGACCGAGGACTTCTTTTTGGAGACCTGAGAGACGCATCTTGGGGTGTTGAGTGTAGCGCAATTGGATGATGCAGGGCGATTTGAGATTATTGACATGCTGCACCTAGAATGAGATGACGTCGAAAATCCATGGCACAATTAACCGAGGGTCTGTGCGAAAGCAAGCTCACTTCTGCTACGGAGAGAGGGTTATTTTATTAACTGGATAATATAATACGAGCCCAATAGCTAAAAAATCTAATGTATCCTATATCTATGCTTTTTTCTAGCTTAATTAACTTTAAAAAATAATGGTTTTCTATTAAAAATAATCATTACTATTATAAATAAATTTTTTATTTGTTTTCAGTTACGCAAGTTAATTTTTTTCTTCATAACTATTTTATAAACAGTACTAATATTAAAATTACTATACAGATATTAATTAATACAAAAGTAATGTCACGGCATCAAAGCGAGGCTCATAGGAGAACAAGGTGTGAGGCTTGGAAGGAGCAGCGCCGCTTCGGCTGTATTTAGATACCGCTTCGTAGAGAGCTTTGGTCCTCTTTTCCTTTCCTTCGCGCAATAACAAGACACCTACCCTAGTCCTTGGTCGGCACTGTGACACGAATAATGAAATGGTGAGAAAACATACAAAACAACTACAACACTACCAATATGACCTCAACAAGTCTCTGAATGAACACACCTGTGTGACAGTGACTCGCTCGCAGGCCGCACATCATGTAGGACAAAGAAAAGACGCTATAGGCTCGCAGGCCACACAATAAGCACCGGATTGGCCTGATCAGAGGGCCAGAATTGCCTGCACATGCGCGAGGCACAAAATACGAAGAAAATAAAGTCGATGTCCTGTCTAAAATAGAATGTCCGAAGCAGACCGCTTTTATACATGACCCCTGAACTTCCGAATCCTCAAAGAGCCTCACTTCCTTACTCATACCCTCAGGCTTGTGGCTGCACCCCTAACCACTATATAATTTATTGGATAATTTTATTATATTTTTAAGTTATTTAAATTAAATTATTACGGTGTTAATTTCTATACGTTAATTTATAGCTATCGTAGGTACATTTAGTTATTAGTTAATATATAGGTTTAATGAGAAAAAATAGATTTAGTTTTGGTGTGTTTTGGTAGATGTACTGTCCAGTGAAAAAGTGGCCCTCTCTCCGTAGCAGAGAGGTCTTGCTTTCGCAGAGACCCTCGGTTATAGTGGAACCTCGGTAATCCAGCGGCCGCTTCGGCGGTCCATTGAGCGTTTCTGTCGGGAGCGGCAGTGGATCGACGGCCCCACACGGCCTAGGCAGACCGAGCTATAATCGGGACTTCGGTCGCCAGGGCTGAGCTCAAAGCTCAAACTTACCGCATTTCCATTCAGAGACCTCTCAATCGCCAAGACCTGCCACGTTGAACTGGTTAGCTTCTTGTAGTAAATAGAGCGAGCCTCGAGCTAGAATCTACCTTGCTCTGTATAAACAAATTCCAGCTCATTGGTTTGATGTAGCTTCGCCCCGATCAACGAGACCAAGTCCAAACAAGTAAACACACAGCCTCCCGGTATGCCTACTGCAAAGAGTGTGACCATATTGGCTCAAACTGGACCAATGGATGATCACTTTCCACAGAAGACGAGACTCGCCTCGAAAGGTCGCCTGGAAACCCGCTTCGAGGGATGCATGCTGCGGTTACAGCTAGTTTCTCTATATATCGAGATAACCTGACATTGGAGTACCACGCTTCTAAAGATGTCGTGGATTCCTCATCGTTGCTCACTTTACAAAGCATATAAAGTTCTCAAAACCCGAGACTTAACTTTGTGGCTTACCTCAAAAACTTGAAGCCACTTCGTGGTGGCTCAAAAAACGAGCAGTAAAGAAATATCAAAGTCAAACTCCTAATCTCTGTTTGAAAATATCCTCTTACTTCCTTTCTATTTCTGGTCCTTTTGCCAGGCCCTATCGCCTCGATCTGGGAAATCCCCGAGAACGACCCAGTGCCAGAACTTCTACAGGCCGGTGTTTTCGACAAAGACACCCTGCCACTTCTGCAGGCCATTCTGTGGGCAGCTTTGCAAGCCCTGGCTCTCGCTGCAGTTGGAAATATGACAAGGGGACCGAATCGGCCTATTTATGTCGAGACCGCGCCAGTAGACGATCCGCTACGCATAGATCCACCAGACGGGACCCCGAACGCTCAAGGCAAAGAAAAAGGAAAACAGGCAAATCTTGCTGTCAGCCTTCCTCAGAACTCACCCACAACGTGGTTACCACCACCGCAGCTTGAAAACGAAGAATTGAATGACGGCGAACACTTCCTCGTCGATTACCCCGTGCCAGAAACCCTTTCCTCGTACCCACCCGCGCTCAAAGGTATACCAGATACCATCCGCACGGTTGTACGATCATCGATAGACGCAGTCTTTGAACGAGCCCGTTCAGAGAAAGAGGCGGCTGTGGCATTGGCCCAGCGTGTGGCCCAAGACACGGCGAGACAGGAGGAAGAGGAACAGGCAACAGAAAATCAACAAATGACAGAAGAAAATGAACTACCCGCGGAGAGTTTGACAACGGCGGTGGTCGTTTCGCCTGCTTCTCGCGTGGAGGATCAATCACTACCAAGCGAGGCTCAAACCGAGCCAGAACGACCAAAACTCAAGCCATCCCGGGCCTGGCGTCGCAGGGTATTCTCTCATCGCCACTTGGAGCGGTATATATCTCAGACCGGCGAAAAGAATAAGAACCACGAAACTCCAGGATCGCCCAGTGCTTTTACCAGGCTCACATTCAAAACCCTCAACCGTCCCTCAGACGGCACCAAGGAATCCAGAGAAGAGATGTACGCCCCATACCTACCCTTCCCACCCAACCTCCCTCCTCTCGACTAACTTTCTTACCCAGAGAATGCACCGCCTGTCTCGAACCCACTAAAAGAGCCGACTCGGTAAAAGCCGCCATATGCAACCACACCTACTGCAAACCCTGCTTCGAGCAGCTCGTCCTCACCGGCCTCCAAACCGAAGCCCAATTCCCCCCAAAATGCTGCCTCAACCCCATCCCCTGCCGCACCATCACAAAGTACACCTCACGATCAACCCGAAAACTCTACAACGAAAAATCTACCGAATACGCAACCACCGACAGAATCTACTGCCCTATCCCCAACTGCGGCCGATGGCACGACAAAACCACCATCATCACCCCCCAAACAGGCACCACCACCACCCCCTACCTCAAGTGCACCAAAGGCCACAAAATGTGTCCCACCTGCCACCAAAAAGCCCACAAAAAAACCGAATACTGCCCCCAAGACCCAGACTACCTCCGCACCAAAGCCTTCATCCAAGAGTCCGGCTGGCAAAAATGCCACCGCTGCAAACGCGTCGTAGAGCACGTGTCCGGATGTAGACACATGACCTGCCCCTGCGGCGGCCAGTTCTGCTACGTCTGCGGCGCCAGGTGGAAGACTTGCTTCTGCACAGACAGACAGGTAGACGTGATGAAATCAAAAGCCGCCGCGCGCCGGCATGAGAAACAACAGCAACAACAGAGCGAACCTGCCAGCAGCAGCCAAGCTTCACAACCCACCACCACCCCAGCTGATGAATCAACACTCGCGAGACTGACCCAAATATCCGAGCACTCCTCACTTCTCACCTTTATCATGACCTCGATAACGGACCACCAATCTGACATTTTAATCACGTCTCACTCCCGCGAAACATCCCAGCTCGTCAAGTCCCATGCCCTTCGCCGTCGCAGCTTGAATCTAAACCAATCCACCGCCCTCGCCCGCATGCAAAACTCCCACATTGCAGGTGTTGCCTCCCTTCAAAAGAAACACGAAGGCGTCGAAAGGGAGTTTTCTCTCAAAGTAGGGGAATTCCCCTCTGACTCTATCCCAGACGCAGGGAAATCACCAGAGGAGACGAAACTCCAGACTGGATACATCACCCTAAACCAAAAAGTGAGATCAACACAAAACAGAGAGATGGGGATGTTAAAACTGGAGCAAATTGTGGAAAAGGGGGAAAAGGAGAGGGAATTAATGAGGAAGAAGGAAAAACTTGAGCAGGAATTAGGACAAGAGGCTAGGGAGCTGAGACGGAGGCAGGTTATGGAGGCAGAGTGGGGGAGGTTGGTTTGGGAGGAGAGGGCGAGGATTTTGAGGGAGATGGAGGAGAGGGAGAGGGAGGTTGTTATTTTAGAGGGGGGAGGAGAGTAGCTGATGAGAGGTGAAGTGGTGATGGTGGCATGTGAAGTTGATGTGGTCCGTGCGACGAGCGTCTAAGTGTAAGTCGAGGAACAAGGGGGGGGATGTGAAAAACCCCGCCCACCAATCAGCATAAATATTTGAGATGGGAAGCTCTTATCTTATCTTTGGAACCATTTGGGTACGTCATTGCCTGGGGCGTTCTTGGAGAAGGGAAATACCCCGTGGCTGGAGGTTTGGGAAGCTGGATAGCGAGTTGGGTTGGTAGAATGAGATAAGGAACATATAGGTATATAAAGAAACATAACCTCTCATATTGTAGACATCAAACTGAATGTTGCCACAGTGAATCTTTTCATGCTTAGAGATGCTGTCTCCACCTTGCCGAGCTTAAATCACGACAAGGCGCATTCCCGCACTTTGACATGCAGCGCGATACAACCATGCAGAAGGAAGATCTCCATATCTTTGAGCTTCTTCTGTCGGAAATGGGTGCGTGGAAAGCTGCGCCTTTGGCTGAACCCGGTACGTAATGTGGTTAGGTGTGTCGTTGGGAGGCAGCAGTTGTGAGTGGTCAGCCTGTGGGTGAAGCTGTGGCTCCCCACTGTTTGTGGCGCATGCCTGATCAGGCTAGGGCCGATTCTTCTCTACCAAGCAGGAGCACATGTTTTTGGTGTGCGTTTACTGTTGCTCCAACTTCAAGCGTTCAATTACATTGTATTATATTGCGGCTCTCGCTGTTTGTATAACAGCTTATTCCTGAGACCTGTGCTCTTCAACCAATATCTAAGAAGTACTGGTCATTTTATACAGACATTTCCGCTCGCAGTCCTAACAAAGATGATCACGACTTACACAAAATCAGCATGTGGGGGTCGATACTTCCCCTTCTGCCCTAGCTCGCCATTCCAGGAACTAGCCGGGATGCTCCCGTCCTGTCTTCGTTCCAGATCTTGGCTTTTCAATGGTGTTATCTCTCCCTCTCTCCAAAGGTGATGATCCGTATCATTTCTATCCGCCAGTTGGTACAACCAAGGTGCCAGTAACCAGCCATCTTATGATATGATTTTTGCGCTGCCTTTTTCCAAATCTGCCCAATCCTGATCGAGTTCGAGTGTCCTGCAGCGCCTGTGCTCGGCGTCCCTTATTGCGTTAGGTCTCCCTACCCGCCTACTTACCTTACCTTGGTGTTCGCCTCGAGACGAAAGCAACCTGAGTGGTGTGTGTGTGCGTGTGCAGCTGGGGTGCATTATAAGGCGCATATCCCATCTCCTCGCCCTTGCGACCCTCCCTTTCTCCCTTTTTTTTTCAGCTTTTGTTGCTGTCACCAAAAACACATCAGCTCACCACCTGGTTACCGCACATATTCGTCGTTCCACATACCGCGAGTCAACGACTACACCTAACAAAAAATGGCCGCTCCTCCTGAAGTTTCTCACGGCCGCGGTGGCGCCGGCAACATCAACCCCGATGACACCAAGTACGTCGACGGAGAGGTCGTCCGTGTTGGCGCCGAGGGCAGCCATGGCGATGGAGCTTTCAGCACTGGTCGTGGAGGTAAGCTTCGGCCTCTTTTGTCCCATACATCATCTAGGATATAGCCCATGACCCACGCCATCAACATCGCTGTCCACTTGTCTCCTCCCCCTACAATCAAACAAAGGGGCAAAACAACACTCTGGTGATGATGATGATGGTGGTCGAGGTGGTGTCATGCTAGCCTTATCGACCTCGACCCAGCACCCCTGCTGCCTCCCCCACGGGGCCTACGCCAAGGCTCGGCAGGACGATAAGGCTTTCTTTCTCCACACACAAGATGGCCCGAACAGAACAAAAGGGCTAACTTGAGAATTTCCAAAGGCGCTGCCAACATCGCCGACACTGGCAAGAAGCAGACCGTCCGTGCCGACAAGGACTTGGTTCCCGAGGCTGCCATTCGTCCATCCCAGGACACGGACTACCACACTGGCCGCGGCGGTGCTGGTAACGAGTACAAGGATGCCTCCAAGGAGCACGCCAAGAAGGTGGTGGACGGGGAGACGAACCCTGTCGGTTTGGCGGACAGACTGAAGAGGAAGATTTTGGGAGTGTTCAAGAAATAGACAGAGGGTGTGGGAGTGTTTGTCTGGAATTTTTCTTTCTCTTGCTTTCTACTGTCAATCTGCACTGATACCACATTTTGTTCACGACTTGTTGGACGTTTTGCAATTTCGGCTTTATTTGAAGGAGGTGGGGATGGGGGGGGGGGGTGGTTTACATCAAAGAGATGAGTTATGATAATGAGGTGGATATGAGTTGGGACGCAAGGTATACTATAATGGCAAGCTTTTGGCAATATCTCTAGCTCTTTTTTGTGTGCTTTGCTTGTTTGTCCTGATTCCAACCACCGCAAGAACCGCACATCACCTCACCATCAAACTGATCACGAGGAGCTTCACCAAGAAAAGAGATTCCTCGTAAGTAATGAAACCCACACACACACACCTTGACCGGTGTGAGCAGGTGAGCTATTCTGATATTAAATCTCCTTTCTTGGCTGCTTTGGGGCGCTTCGTGCCTTGCTTTTTGGCCATCGCCTACGGGGTACTGGTTTGACTTTGTAACCCAACCCAGGAACCATGTGCTGCCTGATGTGGGAGTTGAACCTGCATTTTGCAGGTCCCACTCACACAACACGCGCAAGAATGCATACATACACCATCCGATATAACTTCCAGGTTCATGGTGTTAAGGGAAACAAAACCAGTATATGTCGAGATCGGAGCCAGGAAAGCAAACCGCGGTACTACACCTCCGGCAGTTGCACACACATGCCGTGTCACCACCTTGAGGATTTATTCTCCTGGTTGAAGGTCCCTGGACAACTGCGATCATGTGGTGAAGTGGTCCTTCTTCAAGAACCGGGAATACCTAACCGCCGTTTTGTCAAAAGCATAGTGTAGTCAAAGACCGTCGCATCGGATCCGGGAACACATCGTCATTACCCCTCATGGAGTCATGCCCGCTATGCCCATCGGGCTTGGCGACTAGCAAGCTTGAAAGGGACCCTTATTCACACTCCAACACTATCCCGAACTCCACTCTACACCATAGAAGAAGACGGCCGCTTGTGAAGAAACATGTCTCACCCCAACAAGCTGTGAATTTTCAGCCCATCAAGGGTGGCCACCCAGCATGGGATCAGCACCTCGCATCTGCAACTCAACCTGGGGATAGCTCTGTCTAAACACTCCGTACAGAAGTAGGTGGTCGAATCCTTTCGATTGTGAAGGTAGGAGGGTATACATCGTACGAGCTATACCAACCCGATGCAACGCCGGTAATGGAGACCAAGATTGCTCAAATCAAGTTACCTATCCATCCCAAGGTGTGTGTGCGTGCCAGTTCGGTTGGGCGGTGGTGAAAAGGGAGGGGGTCCATGGGGGCGGTTCGGGGGGATCATCACTGCCCATCCGCTTATGCTCCCCGGATGTGCATAGTGTAGTGTGCTGGTGTGGGTAGTTATATGTACGTACAAGCAAGGTGGAAAACCAGAAACCCAAACCCCATTCACCCGGGGACCATGGAGATGGTGGTAAGTCCCCGTTGGAATGGTAGGGGAGGGACTGCAGGATATATAAACTAGAGTTGGTAGTCTTTGAGGCTTGCCCACGGTGGGTGATCTTGGTTGCTTCTCTTCTCTCGACAGCAGCACGAACCACCCCAAGGATATGCAAAGATATCGAACAGCCAGCCATGCCTCTGAAGGATGTAATCTCTGATCCAGCAGCGGCTCGTTCATCTACTTGTTTGTTGTTTACCTTTGTTCATTCATTTCCGAAATATCGATCCTGAAGCTTTACTTCCCGTTTGCGGCTGGGGTACCATTGCAGACGGTTGACTTGGAGGGGCCGCAGGCCAACGAACGCCCAACTGCCCTGTGGTTGTAACGGTCGGTAGATTATTATCCAGAGCCCAACAGTCGGACAAAACAAAAGACCCATCTCTTTTGACCTATCCCACACTCAAAAATCCGATCAAACTATCATTTCAAACAACCTAGCAGCCCCTGGGTGACACGACCAGGAACAGGCTGTGGTTGTAGCTTTTGATCGGGTGACAGGTGACCGCACCCCTCCCGCCAACACAACCAAAACCAACCGTTGGTAGGTGCGTCGTTGCCTGCCGAAAGGCCCGCCGCCGCTGCCCGTTTAAGTGGATTTGTGGCCGTTTTAGGGAAGCGATGGCTCCCCGTAACAACCCAGATCATCATCAGCTGCTGCGTCCACCACCAGCACCACGCCTCTTCTCCCGGTTATCCTACGCGTCCAAAAAGTCTTTTCGATCGCATTCATCTTCCTTCGAGGCCGACGACGAGAGGTCAAGCGATCATTCTGGGGAGGAGTATCTGATGAGTGTTGACAACAGCAGGCGGAGCAGCATGAGCAGCCTGTTTGCGCACAGTTACCGGCCGCCGAGGTACCCGGGGGAGGACACGAGGCCGACGAGCCAGAAGGAGTTGGCTGGGTGGTATGCGTATGCTTTTGCGGCAGAGGTTTATGTTATCTGTGGTGAGTTGCTGATGATTTTTGAGGGTGATGCAAGTTTGACTGACAATGTTGTTGTTGTTGTTGTTGTTGTTTTGTAGGAATCGGTATGTTGATACCAATCCACCCGCTACGCTGACGTCGTTCTCCATCGTGGAGAATGAGAACCCTCCTGGCCCATCTCATCCCCCGGTCAGCGCGCGCGTCGTTGCGAACATAACAAAACTAACGATATCACAGCATCATTCATCCCAATATTGCTCGAAAGCCTAGCAAGAGAAAATGGCGTTTTGTTATCCGATCGGACAACACCTTGTGGGCCAAGCAACGACAAGAACAGTGCAGATGGAGGACAGTGCGTGGTCTACGTGCTCGGCATGGAAATCAACACGGCGAGCTTCGCCATGTACACCTTCAGCATCAGCGTGTTACTGCAGGCGCTGCTGGTGGTCAGCATAAGCTGCGCGGCAGACCACGGCAACTATCGGAAGAAGCTGCTTCTTGCGTTTGGCTGGATTGGCAGCGGGAGTGTGATGCTTTACATTTTCGTGTCCAGAGAGCTCTATCTTTTTGGCGCATTGCTGGCGATTATTTCGAATACTTCCCTAGGGGCGTCGTTTGTGTTGCTGAACTCGTTTCTGCCACTTCTTGTTAGGCATCACCCCGAAGTTGAGCATGTGGCCGCGCTGGATGAGAGTGATGCCGATGAGGTGGAGGATGAGTCTGCCGCCGACACGGATGCTGAGAGGGCCATGGATGATTCGACTGCTGCTTTGCTACCGAGGCAGACATCGCTTGGGACCCCTATTTCGAAAGTGCGCACCCGGGAGGAGCTCACCTCGACTGAGCTCGGTCTGTCATCCCAAATCTCAGCCAAGGGGATTGGTACGGGTTACCTGGCCGCGTTGTTCCTACAGTGTGTCGCCATCTTCATTCTGATTCAGATGAAGAACACGACATGGTCACAACGGATTGTCCTCTTTGTCATCGGTGCATGGTGGGCTATCTTCACAGTCCCGGCTGCCATGTGGCTTCGTCCACGACCTGGCCCACCATTGCCAGCATCATCCAACCACACGGGTGTCAGAGCCCTCTTCTCCTACACCATCGACGCATGGAAGTCTCTCTGGCGTACCATGAAGCTGGCTGGACGGCTGGTAGACATCATGCTCTTCCTTGGCGGGTGGTTCCTCCTCTCTGACGCCGTTGCCACCACCTCTTCCACCGCCATCCTGTTCGCCAAAACCCAACTTCACATGGAACCGTGGGCCCTCGGCATGATCAACGTCATCTCGACAGCCACCGGCGTACTCGGGGCCTTCTCGTGGTCCTTCATCTCCCGCAAACTGAACCTCCAGGCTCACCAAACCATCCTCGCTTGCATCGCCCTCTTTGAACTCATCCCCATCTACGGCTTACTGGGTTACTTACCGTTTGTCAAGAATTGGGGCGTGTTTGGACTGCAGCAGCCCTGGGAGATGTACCCGCTCGCGGCCGTCTACGGTGTTGTTCTCGGGGGCTTGAGCAGTTACTGCCGGTCGTTGTACGGGGAGCTGATCCCCCCCGGATCCGAGGCGGCGTTTTATGCTCTTTATGCTATCACCGACAAGGGCTCGAGCGTGTTTGGTCCGGCGATTGTGGGTGCCATCATTGATGCGAGCGGGGAGATTAGGCCGGCGTTTTGGTTCCTGGCTGCGCTGGTTGGGTTTCCGGCGCCGTTGATTTGGTTTATCAAGGTGGAGAGGGGGAAGAGGGAGGGAAAAAAGCTGGCGGAGGTGATTGAGGGGTTCAAGGTTGGGTTGAGTGAGACTGATACTAGTGAGGGGGAGGGGGAGGGGCAGAGAGGGATTTTGGAGGGGTATGAGACTGATCGGTGAGGGTTGTTTGTCATGTTTGGGAAATGGGAGGGCCTGTTTAATGGGTTTGATGGGTGTGGTGCATAGCGCCGGCGTTGTTTATGTTTCCATGGTTTATTTCCTAGGTTGGTAGGATTTAGGCATTGGACTGGGATGGGAATAATGTATTACTCGGTTCAGTGAGTGTGTGTGACATTACCCCTCGCGGCTTTCTTGGATGACTCCGGCAATTCATATCCTCTCATTCAGACGTAACCCCCAAGATGTCAGAGGTGCCTGTGACCAGGTGTCTGTTTGCCTCAGGCGAAATAACATGATTTCAATCTCTCTGTGGAACTTGCACAAGCTGAGTCACAGGTGATGATTTCACCTGGAACTGGCTCTGATGGTTCCGGGTTCCAAACAGGTGAAAGAGGGAAAGCTCTGAGAGAAGCTCTGGACAGCTCGCCAATGCTTGCTGCTGCTGCTGGGCCACATTTTCCGGCTTGCTTTCCCCATTCCTTGGCGCTTGGCGTGGAGGCTTTCCTAAGGTAGGTAACCAGCCACAGCATTTCTCCTCACTTGGTTCGTAATCACGTGGCTGGGGGAGGGTCCGTGTTTTTTCTGGCAACCAGGGTGGCGGACGCGATTCCCGTAAATTTTGATCGGTGTCAAACTTCCCGCTGCCTGCGTTGTGAGTTGCAAGGAAGCAATCCCGTGTTGCGACAACCACGAGAACCATCGGCCATTGAATCGCGAGCATCGCCCACGCGCCAGCAACTCCGGACCGGACCTGCCCTCTGCTCCCCAGCCCATCCATCACCGGCCCAGGTGATTCATTCACCCGGCACCACCGGCCTGCCCTGTGCTGTTGACATTGCTTTCATTGCTCTCACTGCCCATTGCTCGCTCGCTCCGGATCGCTCCTGTCCACAACATCGCGCACCGCACCGCACCGCACCGCACCGCACCACAGCACACCGCACCTCCCCCTCCCCCTCAACAAGCCGATCAAAGGTAGGCGCTTTCCCAGCCACCTTCGCACCGTCGCCCACCCCAACCCAACCCATCTTGCAACCTCTGCGCATCGCCATCGACCCAAACTCTATTTGCACATCGCAACTACCTATTGTTGCGCAAACGCTCACAGGCGCCCAACCTGTGCTCCAACATCCCATCTGCCCCGACGCGATCCCTTACTTTACATCTGAAGACCCCGCAAAACACACACAACCTGGTCGTCATGGCTTCCTCCGCTCGCAAGAGGCCAAGACAGGAGCCCGAGGATAACCGGGCCGAGTGCCCATTCAAGATCGACGTCGTCAACCCAGATGACAAGGATAGCAAGAGAAAGTCAAAGAAGCGCAAGACCGAGGGCGAGGATGAGGATGCCACGGCCAAGGTCAACCTCCAGATGTCGCCCTTCGCGCCCTGCGGCAAGTTCAAGAAACATGAGACGATGGACTTGTACTTCAAGGTCAGCCCTCCGAAGAAGTGGACCGACATGACCAGGTACAACAGTTTTGTTCGTAAGTACATTGCTCTCCTTTCATAACATCTGATGCACAACATTTCAGACGAGCGGTGTGGGCTAACGTTGCACCTCCGGCACAAAGTCAATGGGGTGAAGTACTTTAGCGAGGGCTTCATCTATGTCGCCAATGATTCCAGTATCGAACGGCAAAAGGCTGCTAATGACAACAAGCCGATGCAAATCAGGAAGAAGTCGGATGACGACTGGGTGGCGCGAATTCTCGAGATCCGCGCGAGCGACGAGCACCATGTTTACGCTCGTATTTACTGGATGTACTGGCCAGACGAGCTTCCTGCAGGCACTCTTGACGGGAAGAAGTTTGTTCAAGGGAGGCAGCCATACCATGGAATGAATGAGTTGGTCGCGTCGAATCACAGTAAGCACATATGGCTGTTCCGGTACATGTCTAGCTTCGATTTGCTAACAGTGACTTTTTTCTTCAGTGGATATTATCAATGTGGTCAGTGTAACATCTCAGGCGACGGTCAGGCAGTGGTTTGAGGAGAACGACGAGGAGATTCAACACGCGCTTTACTGGCGACAAGCTTTTGACGTCAGGAGCTACGAACTCTCGGTATGTACTGATCTCAGCATTTCCTCTCTCACGTTTGAGCGCGTCATCTAACCATTGTTTGTTTGCAGTCTGTTGATTTGGTTTGCTTATGCAATACCCCAGCGAACCCCGACAGGAAACTACTCGGGTGCACAGTGGAGGCGTGCAAGAAGTGGATGCACGAAGAGTGTATCATTGAAGACGCTCTCCAGTCAACATACAAGCGACTCGGTGCCGACAAGCCACACCTGCCCCCTGAGCCTATCAAGAAGGCCGAGAGCGAAATCGAAGGCCAGCGTCCGCTAAGCCCATCCGATACTGGCGCCGCCGTTTCTGCCCAACATTCGATCGACGTCAAGGCCGAAGTAGAGCCAGCAGAGAATGGGAGCGGCAACGTGGATGTTAAGCAAACAGAGGAGGAAGATGGTCCTACTGCTCCCGAGGATGCTGCACCCTCCTCAGGTCGTCGTTCAGCGAGCGCAGCCGCCGGCACAGGCACCCCCAGCACCAAGCTGGTTCTCAAATCAGCGTCGGGTCGGAAGGGTGGGAAGCCGAAAAAGAAGGGGGAGGCAAACGGAGAGACCTCACGGCCATGGGAGGGGCTCTTTGAAGTCACTCTCAACACAGAAAAGAACGGGCCCCCAGTGCTGGAGTTCAGAGACCTGCGGGAGGGCATCGTCGGTGGCGAAAAGACATGGACTGAGCCCGTCAAGTGCCTCCTCTGTGCAACAACGGTTAACTAGAAGGCTGTCCGTGCTTGTCTGCCGCAGAGGGTCATACGCTCCCGGGACTCTGCGGCAAGAGCGGACAAGCCTCTGGAGCCAAAGTCCGAGACACCGCCTATCAAGCCGAAGAGTGAGTCGCTGGAGCCATCTCTGCCCTCGGCCGTAGAGAATTCTGACGAAGAACTCATCAGAATCCAACTTGGGCTCGATGCCCACCCTGGACCCGCGTCAGAAGAGCGCATCAATGGTGTAACCTTCTCCCCCCTTGAACTTTCCCGAACCCCTTCAGCATGGGCATCACCTGCTATAAACGAAAGCAACCGGCACGTCTCAGCTCCCACCCGCCGAGCCAGAAGTCCGCCCTTGGAATATGAGAAACAGGATGACATTGTCCAGGCTAGCGTTGAAATCAAGCCCGAGGATGGGGCGGAACAAGGTCGGGCTTGTAGAACTGAGGCAACCTCTTCAACATCAGTTAAACCGCAATTCAGTTCGTCCGACATTGAGAGGGAGGAATACATGACATTGTTACGGTCTTCTCCTTTACCACCAGACCACATGCCGGCATTATCAAACTACTAGGAATTTTGGCCGTGGGTGAATGACTTAAAGGGCTTGAGACTGCGAGGAGGCCATCTGGAGTCTGATGGCCAGGAGGGCACTTGTGATCACGGTGGTGACGGGGCAGAGTTGGAAGAATTCCTCCGGCAGAAGATGGAAGAAATGCAGAGACTTGTTAAGCAGCAACAGGAACAGATGGTGGACTTTTTTGACAAGCAAGAGGAGTACGAGGAATTTTTTGTTGGGCCTTTACAGCGACAAGAGGAGGCTCTGGAGAGGAGGGGGGAGATGGAGCGGTGGGCGGGGATGCAGAGGGAGAGGTTTGTGGGTGGTGGTGGTTGGGATTGGGATTTTAGGGGGAGGGCGAGGAGCATTAGGAAGAGGGGGTTTGGAGAGGAGGTCGAAGTGGGGGGGTAGGGGTATTGATTGAGCGTAAGCATGATATTTTATTTTATTTGGTTTGGTTTGGTGTGAGAATATTGTTAGGATACTTTGTGTCAGCGAGCGAGATTGGGGGAGGGGGAGGGGGGAAGAAAGAAAAATGGAATTTCCTTTTTGAGTCTGTATTGTTGTTGTTGTTGTTGTTGTTGTTGTTGTTGTTGTTGTTGTTGTTGTTGTTGTTGTTGTTGTTGTTGTTGTTGTTGTTGTTGTTGTTGTTGTTGTTGTTGTTGTTGTTGTTGTTGTTGTTGTTGTTGTTGTTGTTGTTGTTGTTGTTGTTGTTGTTGTTGTTGTTGTTGTTGTTGCTGCTGTTTTGTTGTCTGTGTTGTTTGGTGTTTTCTTTCTCAGTATATCTTTTATATGGACAGCCTTTTCTATGGCGTGGCGTGGCGCGGGATGGAGTTTTTTGTGTTCTGGCGGTTTTCGTTTTGTTTTAGCTTTTTTTCCCCCTCTTTGTTGTGTTTGGGATTCGGTGTCTTTTTTTTTTTTTTTGGCTGTGTTGTATGTGTGTGTGTGTGTGTGTGTGTGTGTGTTGGTAGCAAAGGTTTTTACAATTCAGGGAACCAAAGTTTTGATTCTGCTGGTGATTATTACTACTGGTTGGGGAGTGATGTGAGGATGGTCATTTGATGAAATGTGATACTGTGGTGATTTGGGAGGTGGTGGTTGGCATAAATGAAGGGGGTGGGGGGTGATGATGCTGTGCTGTGCTGTGCTGTGCTGTGCTGTCTTGAATAAGGCTGTACGTCAACCAATTTAGTGACGAGGTTTGTGTGTTGCTGTGTCTCCTGATCTCCTCGGTAGCTCCATCCGGGCTCAGGGGATTAGTTAGATTCAGGGGATTCTTGATAAAAGAGTTTAATGTTGCTGTTATTATGGTTACCTTTTCCTGGCTTTGGTGGGTGGATGTAGGTAGTTAAACTACCTTACCTTGGGTCATCATCATAAGTATATCACTTTTCTCATTCAGCAACGACATCGAGGTCATACCATACACAACTGCTAGGTCGACAAGTCTATGTCTGACAAGAAAAACCGCGAGGTGAGTTTCAAAATGAGATGATAGCTGGTTGTAATAATCCATATATACCCGCAGACGCTGACCTATCGCTACTCTGGTTATGAAACCAACAACGCTCTCCCGCCCCCGAGGTGAGAATATGTCCGTGGTGTTTTCCTTCCCAGTCTGACCAGACAAGCTTGTTCTCGAAGCACCACGCCGGGACTTTTTCAAGTGATAAAAAAGTCACCATAGGGTAAACCCTGTCCTTGAAGAATTTCCGCTCGCCATCCCTTCTTCGCTACCTGGCCCTCTTTCTCCACCACTTGCTCTAATACCGCACCGCACCGCACCGTCAAGAAGAGCAACAAACTGGGCCTGGTGCACGTGGTTGGTATTATTGAGACACATATTGAGGGTTCTAGCCATTAGCTCCTCCCCGATTTGGTCCTCCTCCTCCTCGATCATGCACCTCTCCACAAGTATCGCATGCTTCACTGCCTGTTCCTCCTCCACGGCCAGATATCTCCTCCACGGCCTGTTCCTCCTCCTCGATCAGGTACCTCCCCACTAGCATCAGGTGATCCACTGCTTGTTCCTCCTCCACTGCTCGTTCCCCCTCCACGGCCTGTTCCTCCTCTACGACTTGGCCCTCCTGCCCGTCTGCTTGGTTCTACTCCCCCTCTTTGACTGTCGCTTTCTGATGGGCCAAGACTAACCCAATCACTTTTATCAAGACCGATATTCCACTCACTCCCCTCCCACCCCGCCTCCATCGCTCTATCCACCAACACCGTCGGCAGCAGCCCGTTCGCCAACAGCGCGTCAGGCAGATGGTCATCCAGCATCTTCAAAAATGGTGTAGGAGGGTTCTCCGGGAACGTGCTTCCCTACGCGCACTTCAATAGTGCGACCCTTGTATCCGTCTGCCTGCTCGGAGTGCTGTACCCCCTCGAATTCTCCAGCGGTTCCCCCCACTGCCCCCAACCAGACGAAGGCGTATGGTCCCACTCTTCCGACGGTGAGTACTCGTACTCACCACCCATGGCAGACTCGTTCACACTATCCTGCCATTCAGCTCCCCTCTCATTCGTCTCCTCAACATCTGCCCTCAACCTGCGTGCCCCAGACGACGTCAACGAACCGCCAGAATTGATAGAGAACGGGGACGGGGCTGACTGTTCCGAGTTATCGACACTGGCAGGATGGGCCCCGATAAAACGGACACTGTGAGAGATGGAGGAACCATGTCCTGACTGGGATCCTACGCTTGATCCTACCCCCGGTGGAAGGACAGCGTGCTTACTGGCTAATTCTGCGGAGAGGGAGTCGAGCCAGGCGTTGATTCGGTTTGCGTAGCGGTCTGCTGCGGATTGGTTGTGCCATACAAGGAAATTAATACTCTGTCCAAGGGAAAGAGTGATATCGTGAGTGTCATGTACGAGGGCTCTGAGACTGTTGAACGTGAGCATTGTTCTGCTGCTGGTGGGCTCTCCTGATGGGTTGGGATCGAGGTTGCGCCAGGCGGGTTGGCCAGTAGGTTCTCCTGATCGGGGCAGGTAGGAGATGAGCTTTGCTAGAACAGAGGCTTGTAGCTTTACGCCTTTCTCTTTTAATGTCTTTGCCTTTCTGTATTTCATTGCCCTCTTTAGCTCCTTTGCCCAGGCTTTATCGCCGTTGCCCACAGCATTGGCTTTGAGCCACTCTTGTATTTCTACCGGGATCATGCCTCTATTCCCCATAGATTTATCCATCACCTTCATATTTTCCGCAGAGGCTACTGCTGTTGGGGTTGGCTTCTCTGAGGAGGGTTTCTCTGAGGGGGGTTTCTCTGAGTGTGGTGAAGGGGGTTCCTCTGAGGTGAGTTTCTCCGAGTATTGTGAAATGGGTTCCTCTGAGGTGGGTTTCTCCGAGTCTTCTGACGAGGCGTTCGCTGAGGGGGAGTCCTCTGAAGGGACTCTATTCCCGGATCTCACGCCGAACAACCTCTAGTTTCTGATAAGCGATGATGTGTCCCCCTCGCCATGAGTCCAATACCGATCACCAAACACGTCGTCAAGAATCTCCTCTCGTGTTGCATCCGCGAGTTGAGAATGGAAGTCTTTGAATAACACGGGACTCTTTGACTTGAGGTAATGAATACCCCGAGTTTGCAGAACTTTTTCATGCTGTGTCTGAACCCTCTGTTGCAGGTCTGGGTATTGGATCTCCTCTGGTGGGGGTCTCGTCGAGGACTTCTGGTGATCCGCCCAGATGTTGAAATCTAGTGCTAACGGGATCGCTGGGAATATGTGTCTCCGCCTGAGGTGCGATCTCGCAGGCGGAGACATGGTTTGATGTTGGTGTTGATCCTGGACGAGTGAAGGTACGAGGAGTGATGATAGTGATATCCGGGCCTGATGCTGATGTGTGAACGGGAGGTCATGGAGCAGAAGAGCGGAAGAAGCCACAATGGATTCCCATAGGTTCATCATGAATCCGGGGGAAGTCTTCCGCTCGAGGGAAGCTTCGTCATGATACAAGCCGCGGCTGCCTCGCATGGGAAGGAAGGTCGATGGTGAAACTGGAAAAGTTCAAGCGAAGTGAACCGCAACTTACACCAGATGTGGTTTATGTAAGCTATGTCGGATTCTCTTGGCAGTCCGGGAAGCTGTGGGTCCCAGCCGGCAAAACGGACAGGGGTGTTTCAGCAACGTAAGCTTTTCGGAGACAGCTGTTTGGCAGAAGGCCACGGTGATGCTCAGGAGGGTCTCTTGAGGGTCCAACAAGTAAGTCGACAGTGGAATTTCTTCAATTGGGCGGGCACATGTCATTTTCTCTTACAACATGAAGACATCAGCCGTCTTCTCTGCCTTCCTCTCGCTGCTGTCGCTAGCTTCGGCCGCCAGCTCCGACAAGGGCACCTCCAAATCAACACTCCCGTCTACCTTCAAGCCCCCACAGGTCTTCAAGAACGCCAACCTCGTCCACGTTGTTTCCGTCGAGAAGAACTACGTCAAGGAGAACATCAATGTCGTCGTAGAAAATATCGACAAGAAGCCACAGAATGAATACTACCTCCCCTTCACGGCCGATCAGATCTCGCGCCTCGGTGGCGTCGAGGTAAAGGATCGCAAGGACACCAGCGCCGGGCCATTCGTCGCCGAGAAGGTCGAGTTCGACCCCAAAAGTGACACCCAGTACCTCCGCATCCGACTTCCCAAGCCCCTCGCCCCCGGCGCACAGCAGACACTCGGCATCAGCTACTACATCCTCAAGGCGTACTCGCCCCTTCCCGCCGCCATCAAGCAGGAGGAGGCCCAATTCCTCACCTACACCTTCTCCGCCTACGTTCCCTCGGTGTACACCACCTCGAAGCAAAAGACGGAAGTCAAGTTCCCCTCCGCCAACATCCCCGACTACACCAAGCTCCCAGGCAGCGGCGACATCAAGGAGTTCCCCCAAAAGCAGGGCACCAAGCTCACTTACGGGCCCTTTGACGAGAAGCCCGCCGGCGCGTACGAGCCCATCCGCGTCCGTTTCGAGTTCAACAGGCCAGTCACTCACGTTGCCCGTCTGGAGCGGGACATTGAGGTCAGCCACTGGGGTGGAAATGTTGCTTTTGAGGAGCGCTATGCTCTCTACCACCGCGGGGCCAACCTTTCATCGCTGTTCAACAGGGTCAAGTGGCAGCAGTCGCAGTACTACCAGCAGGGCAATACCCATGCGCTGAAGGAGCTCAAGTTCCCTCTTCGTGTTGGGAGTGTTGACCCTTACTACACTGACGTCATTGGCAATGTGTCGACCTCGAGATTCAGAAGCAATAAGCGGGAGGCGTCGCTTGAGATCAAGCCTCGTTACCCTGTCTTTGGCGGCTGGAAGTACCCCTTTACCATTGGGTGGAACTCGGATGCGAAGAACTTTTTGAGGAAGACGGCAGCCGGGGGGTTCGTGCTGAACGTGCCTTTTCTTGAGGGGCCCAAGCAGAATGAGGGTGTGGAGTATGAGCAGGTCGAGGTCAGGGTTATTTTGCCTGAGGGTGCTGAGTACGTTTCCCCTTTGTCACCTCCCTCTGTTGACTTCAAATACTGACTGTTGTATGTTTTGCAGAAACGTCAAGTACGTCACCTCGATCCCAACCCAATCCATCACTTCGGCCGACGTCGAGATCCACAAGACCTTTTTGGATACGATTGGGCGGACGGCGCTGGTGATCAAGGCGAGGAACCTGGTAGATGACTTTAGGGACCGGGAGCTGGTCGTGTCGTACGACTACCCTCTCTCGGCCAGCCTGCGCAAGCCGTTTATTGTCTTTAGTAGTGCTATTGCCTTTTTTGTGGCTGTGTGGTTGGTGGGGAATATTGAGTTGAAGTTTGCGTCGAGTGGCCATGTTGCTGCTAAGAAATAGATGGAGAGGGAAAAGGGGGGATAATAAAAAATGGGAGGGGTTTGATATTTTGAAAGCTTTTGTTTGTTTGGTATTTATGTTGATTATAAGGCGAATAAATGTGTATTTGTATTGAGTGTTGGTTTATTAAGTAAGAGGGGAAAAAAAAGGGTTGAAAAGGGATGTAATGGGGATGTTGTGAGTGGTGCTTGACCGTGGTATTTTGATAATAGTAAAAGTGGAAGCCGTATTCAATAATAAGTAATGGTTTCGTGGTGTAGTTGGTTATCACGTCAGTCTAACACACTGAAGGTCTCCAGTTCGAGCCTGGACGAAATCAAAGAATTATATCTTTTGGCGGCATTTTCTTTTTGAACTTACAAAGTTCATTTTTTATTTTTGGGTGGTGGTGGAGATCTTTTGGTGGGGTGATGTGATCTCTGGAGCGTTGGAATGGTGGATCTTGGGTCGTGGTGGGGGGCATCGTTGAGCCGACCACCTGGGTGAGATTTGTAGAAGGGAACATTCTCGAGATGTTCTATTGAACTGAGCATGTGTTTCTATTTTTGCTTTTGAACAGATGGTGAGTCGATTGTCTGGAAGATGATCCACTATCTTACCACGTCGCCTTGTCCGCTCGTGTTAAAGTCCGACTTGCAACGTGTTGGAAGATCAACCTTCGTACAATTCATGCAGTGTCACTTATGAAGGGTGTTTGGTAAGGCTACATATGAGTGAGGCCTTGTATCGCATGCTGAGCCCGGGGGCCTGGTGGGGAAGGAAAGCAAGGCATGTGAGCATGCAGCAAGACCGGTGGTGTGTCAGGGTCCCTCGAGGTCCCTGCATGCTGCCTTATTTTCTTTTTCTTTTCGGATGTTGCCCGGTGTCTCTCTGTCTGGGATGGTGGATCTGGTCAGTTGATTTATTGGGGGTCTTGGGGTATTTCGGGCGAGGGAGAAAAGTGTTTATTAACCTGACCTTCCTGTTTGTTTGTCTGTTTATTATTTTTATTCTTCCATCTCAGCTTCCACATCTTACCTTGTCTGCGGGTATAATCATCAAACAAAACACACATACACAGACCATACGTCTTCGCCACAAACATTCCATCACTCAGTCTCGGCCCTCAAGAAGAAAACATGTGCTTCGGAACCCCCTCCTCAGAAAAATACTACTACCACGAGGAAATCGTCCCCGCCCGCCGGCCATCCTCTCACCACCATCACCACAACAGCAGGAGCAGCAGCCGACACCCCCACCACCACCACCACCGCCACCACCACCATCATGTCTCGCCTCGAACGAGCGGGACCTATCTGTGTCCGCCAACAACAAGAACGACAGTTATTGTTCCAAGTCCGAGGGCGAGCATGACGAGCTATAGGGGGGAGAGCAGAGGGCGGAGTCACGGGGAGAGGGTGGTGGAGATTGAGAGGAGTAGTAGTCGGGTTGAGACTACTAGGAGGTATTGATCCATTTGTGATAATGGGACGGGGATGTATGGGTTATGCGGAGGATGATATCACGATGTTATGAATAAATGTTTGGGTACATGTCTGGTTTGGATGGGTTTCGTTTGGGATAGACTGGTTGGCTAGCTACTCCGTAATAGGCGGGATATAATGAGGGTTGTTTACCTTACAAGCCACATGAGAAGGTAATCTGTCTTCGTCTCATCTTGTGATCGATCTGGTCTGGTGATGGGGATAGATGCCAAGAACCGAGGAGGTGGTTCTGTGGTTGGGGTGAATGAATGATCTTCGATCTGAGCAGAGCTTTGGTGGGGCTGGGATGTGGTTGGGTGGGATGACGTCACATGGAACTCTACACTACATGCTTTGTTTAAGACAGCTTTACAGATATTTTCCATGAGGGAGATGACTTTCGATGGTATGAGAAGCCATTCATACAGGAACATACATGAATGGGGTTAGAAGAAAAAGGGTTGTTGTGTGGGTACTGAAATTACAAACTCCTGTTCATCCCAGAGCTCTGACGACATCTGCACCAAGGGTTTCCGTGAGAGTTCAGAAGAAGGCTTGGGGAAACTGACTGCTCTATTAGCCTGAGCCCGACATGTAAAGTGACGTGATGAGCGACCGTTTATGGCCTACAGCTGCTATCTATATACCACTACGCTGCGCGGGCGGTCATCACGAACCACCATTGTCTTTATCCCGTACACCACAACCTGATTACCCATTTACCCTCACGCTGTGAAAGCAAGCAAACGATTGATGATTTAGCAGTTCGTTGTGCATACTGATACCCCCCTGCGTTATTCTTTATCTGTGTATCCTGCTGGGTTGCCGACATATCCTCGTGTTTACTGAGGAAAGAGCAAGTCTGACCTCTTCTTGCGACCCAAGTCCCGAATACGTTCAGTTCCACACCACAGAGCCTAAGCCCAGCATCATGTTGTAAGTCTCATATCCCTTTTTCACAAACCGTTTACTATTCATCTGCGGAAATCATGTCCCGCAAAAGCAACGAAACCAACCGCTTCTACCCCTTTGCCCAGTGGTACCCACGCCGCCCACCACAAAACCAGTCCCACGATTGCTAACACGCTCTATTCCTCCAGGAACCGCGCCCTCTCAATCCGCTCCCAAAACCGCTCCTCCACGGGTACCACCACCTCCACCCCATCCCAACACCACCGAAAACCCTTCTCCTTCCCCTCCCTCCGCTCCCCTACCTTCACCCAACCCGACCTCTCCAAACGCCTCACCCGCCTCCTCAAATCCTCCTCCTCCCTCACCTCCCACCACGAATCCGCAGCCAAAGAGCGCCTCTCCATCGCAACCCAGCTCTCTGAATGGGGTGAGGCAACCCAAGACGACTCCATCTCCGACATCTCGGACAAAATCGGCGTCCTCCTCTCAGAAATAGGCGAGCAAGAAGACAACTACGCCCACGCCCTCGACGACGCGCGCGCAGCGCTAAAGGTGATCAGAAACACTGAACGAAGCGTCCAACCAACAAGAGAGGGAAAGAAGAAGATCGGGGATGAGATTGCAAAGTTGAAGAGTAGGGAGCCGCAGTCGACAAAATTGGTGGTGTTGGAGCAGGAGCTTGTCAGGGCTGAGGCCGAGGGGTTGGTTGCTGAGGCGCAGTTGAGTAATGTTGTATGTATTTCCCCTGATAAGCACTGATGATGATAGTGTGCTGATATTGTGGTAGACAAGGCAAAAGTTGAAGGAGGCGTACCAGGCCGAGTTTTTGGCTACGATTGAACGGGCGGATAAGCAGATTATTCTTGCGAGGCATGGGTTGAGGTTGTTGGAGTTGTTGGATGATACACCTGTCGTGCCGGGGGATGTCAAACCGGCGTATCCTCATGCTGGGCAGGCGAGGCAGATATTGAATGATGCCGAGGATGATCTCAGGGATTGGAGGCCTAGTGGGCTGCTAGGGGAGGAGGAGGATAGTAAGATGTCCGGCTCTGGGGCGGCAGTATCTCAGGTTGACAAGGGAAAGGAAGTGGATAGGGGGAGCATGACGGAGACGGTGGTCAATGTGGGTAATGGGACGGCGGCGGCGAACTGATCATGAGGAGGAGAAAAGATTCCTGATTTCGTCATTATACCTAGTTTTGCGTTTCTGTTTGAAAGGCGGGGGGGCGCGTTGTTGATAACTGTTTTTTTTTTCACATTGAAAAATAAAAAGTTGGAAATTATCCCCGTCAGAAAGCCGTTACACTTGAGCCGTGACCCTTCTTACACTCTTTCTCGCACCCTCTCCACTGACCATGATGGCACCCTCCATCTCTAGCGTCCTCATCGCCTCGGCAAAATCGGCCGACTCCACCGGCACGCTGGCACCATCTGATAACTTCCTGGCTACTTCGGCGAACTTGACTGATTGCCCGCCGGCAGTCAGCTCGTCCAACAGTCTGACAATGGCGTCCTTGATCTCAGCCTTCTTCCTTCTGTCCGCCGCCGACGTGCCTTCAGTGAGGAGACTCATGTCGATTCTGCCCTGCGCATCCGTCGCCGCCGTCTTGAGGGCGGATTTGATCAGCCTCACGGCCTCCTTTACGTCATTTTGAGTGACCGTCTCGGAGAGACGCATGCGAGCGTGAGCCTCAGAGAGACGAATCATGCTCTCGAGCTGACGGGTGGTGGCCGTGATGCGCTTCTCTGCGGCGCGGACGTCCTGGCCGAGCTTGCGCATCTCGACGTACGAGTCGACGAGCTCCTTGGCGGCTTCGTTGGAGATCTGGGGGTTGACTTTTTGGCGGGCGTAGGAGATGTAAGAGGTGAGGAATTCGATTGGCTGGAGACCGTTAGTCGGGAGAAAGTAGATGGAGAAAGAGGGATGGACATACCAGGATATCATTGTTGGAGTGGGCCGAGTCAGGCTTGTCCTCGAGATACATGGACAGCAAATGCTTAGCCAAGCGCTGATCTTGCTTCTCGTCGGCTCGATCGAGGATGAGATAGACCAGATCAAAACGGGAGAGTAGGGTAGGGGGAAGATCAATGTTTTGCGGGACGGAGAGGTCAGGGTTGTAACGACTGCCGATCGGGTTGGCAGAGGCTAGGATGGAAGTCCTGGCGTTGAGGGTGGTGATGATGCCTGCCTTGGCGACAGAGACGGTCTGCTGTTCCATCACTTCGTGGAGAACAGAGCGAGTGGACTCGTTCATCTTGTCAAACTCGTCAATGCAGCACACACCACCGTCGGACAAGACCAAGGCGCCGGACTCGAGAACCAGCTGTCTGGTCTCTGGGTCGCGGGTGACATAGGCTGTAAGACCGACCGCAGAGGAACCCTTGCCGCTGGTGTACACACCGCGGGGGGCGATGCGGTGGACGTAACCCAAAAGCTGAGACTTGGACGTTGAAGGGTCACCACACAACAGGACGTTGATATCGCCACGGTAGCGGGGACTGGCGCCCTTTTCAAATGTTTTGTTGGTACCACCAAACAGCTGGAGGAGGATACCCTTCTTGACATCCTCCATTTCGTAGATTGATGGAGCGAGAGACCGGGACAAAAGCTCGTAGATGTCGGCACGAGCAGCAGTCTCCCTGATCTTGGCCTCATCCTCTGGCGAGATCTTTTTGATCTCATCAAGACTCTGGCCGCTGATATGGGCCTCTTCCTCCTCAGCCAAGTCAAGAACAGAAGGGTCATTGCCCATTCTCTTCTTGTCGACCTTCTGGATATGGACAATGTCCACATACGTCTTGTGCACACTCTTGACCGTCCGCATGCGAGGGTTGACACGCACAGGAGTAACCTTGTAGATACCCGTAATCTCTACACGGTCACCGGCCTTGCAAAAGTCAACCAGCTCGTTGTAAGCGCAGATGGAAACGGAATGAGGCGTCTGGCCAGCAGGCGTGTCATCAGGAGTCTCCTGCAGCTTGATTACTTGCTTATCCGTGAATGTGCAGCGATTGTGGATAATCTGCATCGAGTTCTTGGACTTGCAACGATTGCGAGGGCACTCAGTCGGCTCCCGAATCTTGCCACGGTCCAACTCAACGGTGACGGAGTGTCCGCAAACACTGCACTTGAAGAAAGCGTCCTTCATGTCGGGAATCACAGGCGTGGTACGGATCACTAGACCCTTGATGCAGACAAGCTTGTCCATATCTGAAGGGTTGAGATCTCTCAGGTTGGTATTCTTCTCGATACCGAATGGGCGCACAACATACGTCTCCGCGGAGACCTGGTCTTCAAGGGTCACCTGCTGTCCCTGGGTAGGCCTGGGAGTTGATGGCTCTTCCCCACGATCAGAACTGGGGAAGTTCAGATCAGAGCTCTGGGAAGGGTTGGGCATATTTCCACCAGCAAGAGAGGCCTGTCTTTGACTAGCCATCTCAGCGCGCGCAAGATCAATCATGAAGTCGTGCACGCATTGATCCATGACTGGAACAATTTCGGTGGGGTAGGCCTGGGCTTGATGCCATAGCTTCAGCGTTCGCGGGTACGCCTTGAGATCACGAAGATCAAGGTACAACCTGTTGCTGCCCAGCAACAACATGTTCTCCAAAGCCTCCCAATATGGCTTGGAATCCGCCTCGGGATTCCCCATGGTGTCAGCCTCGGTTGCGCCATCCGCCCACATGCGATACTTTTTGGTGAAGTTTCGGAGAAAGTCCTTGAAGGCCGCGAAGGAGTCTTCAAGTGAGACGGTGGTACCCCATACGAGACCCTGGCTCATGCCACCAAGGGCATTTGCCTCAGATGTGTTGGGGTTGTTGTTGGAGAAGGAAGCGGCGTCGGACCCGACTTGAGAGCCATCACGAACGACTCGGCCTGCGTCATCCAAGATAATTCGGCGTGGCATGCGTGGTGTGCGAATGACATCTGGGTTGATATCCCCACGGTGAGACCTGGAAGGTCTTGTGCGCTCGTTTACGAAGAGCGCACTGCTTTCACTGCGAAGGTCCGACTGCTGGGTGAGGTTGGGCCCTGGGCTGGATTCATCATAGCGGATAGGGGACGAGTCTGTCAGGGGTATGTTAGCTTTGGATGCAAAGAAAAGCCATTGTTTTCAACGGTTTACCTCCAACCAAGAGACCACGACCGCTTGCGCGAGGTGTTCGATCACCAGTGCTTTGCGTCTCGGTCTGCTGGCGCAAGGGCGAGCTGGCGGCATTGTTTCCGGCGGTGCTCTGAGTGTTGCTCATCTGGCGGAGAGGCGACGAGGGCGCATTGTTGGGAGAGGAGGAATCGTATACCATAGGACTTGAGGCCAATGCTGAGGTCCGAGTCTGGCGGGGAGTTCTCGAGTTCTCAGCAGCGGGGCTGCTCTGAGCAGCCTGGGAACTCCTGGTGCTGCGCGTTGACCGCTTCGATGGTGAAGACATTTTTGAAGTTGTACTCTGTCGTCTATTTTGACTGAATTTGGGGGCACAAGAAATAAGACCAACGATTTATAACAGACGAGGATTCGATATCGTGGTTGAAGGGGGTGTTGGCAGCGGTGGGATGAAGGTGTTTCCTAGGAAACCCAGAGTGGGACTCTGAAGAACTTCAGGGTGTTGGAATGAGAAAAGGAGCAACGCGAAAACGCGTCCAGCAAAAAAACCACTTTACGCGTCCCAGCCTGTCAAAAGGGAAGTGGAGGGGGCCTCCCAATCCATTAAACCCCTGGCCCAGGTACGTGCCGTTTAAAATGTGGGGACACCCAGCTCCAGCCACATCAGCGAGCCGCTCCCTTTTGAAAGTTGGACCCCACAATTTCCATTGTGTGGACAGCTTCACATCATCAGCCACAAGCAACAACATCCACGACGACGATACCACCGCCCCCGAACGAGATACCCCTTTCCCACCACCCTCGCCCTACACCGCGAACCATAAGATACCCACTAATACGCAGCCAAAATGGCCCCAGGAATGTCGCTGTACAGCGTCAACGCTATCCGTAAAGCTCTCCCAAAGCTCCAGCACACCTACTTCTGAAGCTGACTTGCCATTCTCCCGATGATAGTAATCCTCTCCAGCGAAGACGGCTCCCGCATCTTCTCCAAATGGTACAGCCCTCCCCACCAAGCCGCCAACCAGCAGCCCTCCAGCACCGCCGCCCCCGCCTCCGCTCAGAACCCCTTCGCCGACAAGACGGCCCAAGTCCGCTTCGAGAAGGCCCTCCTCCAAAAGACGGCCAAGCAAACAGGAGACATCCTTCTATTCGACAACCGGATCGTGCTTTATAAGATGGAGGCTGGTATGTCCTGTCTCTAAATCCCTCCCCTCCCTTCTCAGCAGCTATGCTGACAGATAATCAAAAGACGTGGCAATCTACGTCGTTGGCGGTGTCGAAGAAAACGAAATCCTCCTCTACAACGTTCTCCTCGCCCTCCGCGACGCCCTCCACCTCCTCTTCAAGCAGTCGGTCGACAAGCGCACCATCATCGAGAACTACGACCTCGTCTCCCTCGCCATCGACGAGATTGTTGATGATGGTGTGGTCTTGGAGACGGACCCGACTATCATCGTGCAGCGGTGCTCCAAGGCGCCAAATCAAGACACCAACCTGGGGCGTATCGACCCCTTCACCGAGCAGGGCATGAACAACTTGGCGCAAATAGGCAAGTCCAAGATTTTGGAGTGGATGCGGTAGATTGGAGGCCATTATTATGGTCCTGTAATGTTGTTGGGTGGGGGAGAATGAATAAGGGAGGGTTAAGCAGGCGTCTCTGATATTTAGAATTATGAATTCGGGGTCCTTTTTCAAAAAATTACCGTATGAAGTAGTGAGTATAGTGTGGGCAGAATTTTGATGAGGTGTCTTCTCTTGGGAGACCGTGTCTATTGATGTCTGCTCGCCTTTTTGACTCTGAGTTAAGGCCTAATCTCGGATGCTGCCTTGCGAAGTCGGTTCATAACCGCAGCAGCAATATCATCCCCATCACTAACCCCTTCCACAAAAATAATATCAGCCCCCAGCCTATCCAGCTCCCTCAAAGCAGCAAACAACCCATGAGCCACCCCTTTAACATCCCGTCCCAGATCAACATCCAACACCGTGGCCAACTCCTTCCCTTCCTCATCCCTCAAACTCCCCTGCCGAACAGCAAAACCACCCTCCTCACTCTCTATCCTCCCCTCTGTCTCCCCAACCAACCCCTCCCATTCCCCCGTCCTGATAACCCCCACCTTTTTTTGCCCGCCCCCCTCCAGCTCCTTTCCCACATTGACGGGTTTATGCCCCTCAAAAAGCACCACCCTCGCCCGGGGGCTGTAATGCTTGTACTTCATCCCCGGCGCCCTCGGCTTATGCCCCTCCCCGACCTCGCTCCTGTCTTTATACCCCTTCACCACCCCCTCCCACCCCTTGACTTGTCTTATCTCCTCGATGCCTACCCCTCCTGGCCTCAGAACCACCGGTGGGTTGCATAACCCGTCAACAACAGTCGACTCAACCCCCACTGCACAATCCCCCCCATCCAGAATCAGCTCAATCTTCCCCTCCAAATCCTCCAACACATGCACAGCCTTTGTCGGGCTAGGGCGCGTACTGGCGTTTGCGGACGGAGCAGCGAGCGGCTTGCCCACCAGTTGAATCAACGCTCTTGCCAACGGGGAGTCAGGCATCCTCGCGCCAAAGGTGGTCAGTCCAGCCGTTACCTCTGGGGCTAGCAGCTGACCGGAGGTCGGGACAGGGAGTAAGATTGTCAGTGGTCCAGGCCAGAACTTGGAGATTAACTCGTGGTAAATCTCTGGAATGGTGGAAAGGGTGCTGAGCATGGAGAGGTCGGAGACGTGGACGATGAGAGGGTTGTCGCTTGGTCGGCCTTTTGCCGTGTAAATCCCTTTCACGGCTGTTGACGAGGTTGCATCGGCGCCGAGGCCGTAGACGGTTTCGGTCGGGAAGGCTACGGGTGTGCTGAAGGAGGAGGCGGTGGAGGTTGTGAGGGCTGTTGCTGCGAGGGTGAGGGAGGGGGGGATGAGGGGGGTTGGGGGGAGGGTCCAGGTTTGGAGGGAGTTGGGAGAGGACCAGGATCCTAAAGGGGAGGAGGGAGGGATGGTAAGGATGCGGGTTTTGAGTTTAGGGGGTGGTGGTGGTGGGTTGGTGGTTGACATTTTGGAAGTGAGGTGGTGGTGGTGGTGGTGGTGATGGTGAAAGGTGGGGTGAAAATGTTGGAGTGAAAACCTGAAGGGTGTTGCTGCGGACCACCGCGAGGAAAGACTGGGGCGGGGAAAGGGAGCCAATTTGTCGATTTGGATCGATTGACTGACGTTGTTTCAATAAAATGAAACGTTTTGAGTCGTGTTTTGAGGACGGGTTGTAGGCGCGTTGTGTGGTGTAAGTGCTGAAGTTGAGTCATTCAGAAATTTTTATCTTGATATGATCCTCTCGCCTTCAAAACTTGGCTGCCGCTTCCCAACCTTTATCTTTCCAGTCCCTCCATCCTCACACCCGACCAGCCATTTTAACATTGCCAAAACTTCCAAGTTTATTATCATTGATTACAATAGACCTTAATACCAATGTGAACATGATTTCGTCATCTTGAATAATGCCTGCAATTCAAGAAGGAGCATAAGTCTCACTTCCTCTCCGCCCTGCCCTCACCGGCAACGCAGAAACATGCACATTTGCAAAGCTCAAATGCTCCGAAAAGCTCGACAACAACCTCATCACATCCTCCCTCGTCTCCTCCCTACTCGCCATCCCCTGCATCACCCTCGCATTCGGCGGCCCTGGCAGCGCAGGCATCTCGCCACCCATCCCCATCCCACCACCATTCATGTTCATCCCACCCCCATTCACCATCCTCTCCCCCCTCCTATCACTATACTCCCCCCCATTACCGCTCATCCCCAACATCCTCGGCAGCTGCAACTGCACACTAGCATTACTCTGCGCCCTCGACCTCCTCCCACTCCCCCCCGTCGACCCACCACCACCCATCATAGTCAGATACTCCGAATCACCGCCATACTCATTAGCCGAATATCCATCCTCATCATAACTATCCGCCCTCGAATGCGCCCTCGACTGCGCCCTCGAGCCCCCACCCCCACCCCCACCATTAACACTGCTCGGCGGCGGCGTGCTAAAGTCCGGAATCACAATCTGATCCTCGGGTGCGCTCGCCAGACTAAGACGAGAGAAATCCGTGTCGTCAGATATGTAAATGGACGGTTCCCTGATGCCGCTCGGTGGTCCAACACTCCCGCCGAAGCTGCCGTTGGTGCTGTTGGTTTGGAAGGGTTGATACAGCGAGGCGTGGCGTTCGAGGTCAAAGGGGTTGGCGCCGCCGATGTCAGATCCCGCCATGGAGGCGACGTCGCTGTTGGCGGTTGACGGTCTTGTGTACTCCGGCATGGCGAGACTTTCGTCAAGGTCGATCAGACTCCCGACAGAGGCGCGGTTGTCTTGGAATTGGTTGGGGGTCATGAGCTCGACGTAGGGCTCTGAGTGCATACCCAAGGGATCGGTTTGGTGGTGAATGAGAGGGGGGCGGTCGTTGGTGGGTGCTGGGGCGAGGGGGCCAGGTCTGTCTTCGCTGATGGCTGGGAAGCGGAACATTTCTGATGTAGCTGATGCGGGGGCTGCCATGGAGGGGAATTTCCAGTCTTGGGTGCGGCGGTTGGGGTTGAAGTCTGCAGGGTCACTTCGGGGAGGCTTGTTCAGGTCGTTGCTGTTGTTGCTGTCGGCCGCGGTGAGGGTGTTCTCCGCAAAATCTGACTCGCTGGGAGCTCGCATGCCGGCGCGGATGGTTTCCATGTTGGTTTCGATGTCGACAAACTGAGAGAGATCATCGCCATCGAAAGACATGTCGAGATCGATGAGGGACTCTCGCAAGGTGGAATGAAGAGAATCGTCCCTCAACGGAAGATCAGATGTTGAGGTTGGGGGAGGTGGGGGTCTGCCGTAATACGCACGAGAGTTCTCTTCGTAGCCCGAGATTGTGTTGGGATCAAAGAGCTTTTCGAGGGGAGCCTTGACGGCTGGTTGCAACTGGGGAGGTAGGCGACGCCGCGCTTTCTGCTTGGGAGGGGGTGCAAACTGCTCATTAAAGTCAAACTCCACGTTTGTGCCGTAGACATCATACACTGCTTGGGCATCAGTGTTCATGAGCTGCTGGTCAAAGTCGACTGTCGTGCTGAAGTTCCACTCATCGTTGGCCAAAGCAGTGGACGTGTAGTCGGACGGGCCCTGCGCGCCAACAGGAGCAAAGAGCGACTTTCTGATGCCTCCCTGTCCTTCCCAGAGCTTGTAGGCCTTTACGAGGTTGGCAAGGTTCGAGGTAGGATGTGTGCCCTCGGTATTAGCAATATATGGATGCCGTTGAACCTGCTCAATAGTCGGTCGCTTTGCTGGGTCTTCGACCAAGCAGAAAGCAACAAGATCCTTGATCTGGTCCGAGTACTGATCACCTTCCAGCCGTGGGGCGTTATGCTTGATGTAATTGCCAAGCTGGGGTATGTTAAACCCTTGCATGACGTTGGGAGGCAGACCAGACGCAATCTCATACACCAGAGAACCAAAGGCCCAGATGTCGACGGGTGTGCTGTAAGAAGGCACAGGGTCGAACAGCTCGGGGGCCATCCAGTGAGGCGTGCCGATAAAGGTCGACCGCTTATCAAGCTTCGTTTCAACAATGCCAGCAACGCCGAAATCGCATAGTTGAACCGCTCCGCTCTCTGTGACCAGCACATTGGCGCACTTGATGTCGCGGTGAATGATGCCTTCTTTGTGCACCCAATACACAGCCTCCGCCACCTCTCTCAAAATCGGAATAATCCACTTCTCTTGCAAGCCTCCCGGAGCTGTCGGCTTCATGAGGGTCGCCACACTGCCTCCAGCGCAGTACTCTGTCACCATCCACATGGCCTGACCGACTGGCAGCGCATCGAGAATGAGGTTGATGTTTCTCGCCCCACTGTCGCTGAGGATTTTGAGGGCGCTGATTTCCTTCATGAACTCGCTGTAGGTATCAGCCAATTTCGGGTTGAGGGTGTCGCTCTCTTCAATGTCGATGATTTTGACGGCCACCAGGGCTTTCGTGTTCAAATCAGTCGCCTTGTACACCCGACCAAAGCTTCCCTTCCCTATCAGCTCCTGAAGGAGGTATGGCGGTACTTCTTTTCCGGCCTTGACGCATTCATCTTGGACGGATGCTTGCATCTTCTTTGCGTCCTCCATGGCCTTCTGCCGGGTGGCAGAAGAGAAGTAGTCTGAGTTGCGTACTTGGAGGTTCGACATCTTGGCTGTTGTGGTGGAAAATGGCAGATTTGTTGATAAAAGACTGCCGTTGTTGGTCTGCTTGTGGTTAGTGGCCGGGGTGTGTCGACATCACAGGTGACTCTCGACTTTGGAATGGAACAACGAGAGCCCAGTGTTTACCTACCGAGGGGAGCTTCAGAATCGCCACCTCATGAACAGCCAGAGGCTTGTGTACTACTCCTTTGGGATGTTGTCAGAGAGGCAAGAGTAGCCAGCCTTGGCGTTCTGAGAAGAGGGCGGTTGTGACCGTCCCCTATGAAGCCCAATCTTTGGCAAGAGAAGAGTGAGAGCGCCAAACAGATTTCTGTCGATTTGTCAGCCATGAATCCAATTGCAAATAATCCCCAAATGACGTCAACGTTGAGCTGAGGGGCTCTGCGGATGATGTCCTGATGCGTGAGGCTATCAGGGCTGTAAGCCAGCCCTTCTTTCCATCATGGCTCAATTCTCAGCTCGGATCCCCCAACTCTTTTCATCCCGTCCCTCCATCCGCGCGCCCCTTTCTCCTACTCCCAAATCCCATTTCCAACCCTCATAGCAAAGAAAAACAGAAACAATTACTTACCTGAATCACCAAAACAAAAAAACAACACAACCACACTTCATGTTGTTGAACCAAACTCCCAGCTTAGAAGGTGTGCCTCACCGACATGATCAGATTGGGCGTTTATCTGAAACGGGCCTAGCGTCATCAATCCGTTTGGGAAAAACGGGGCGTCCGGTTGTGAAACGGAGTTTGAGCCAGCTTCAAAGTTGTGGGTCGGCGGAATCCCGTTTGTAGGTTCACGTGCACGTGTCACATCGTTCTTTCCTTGGGAGCAGCTTGAGTGTGTTTTCTAGAGCGACCTCTTTGCTGGGCTTATGATGATTGACGCTATGGTATTCTGGGGCCGCTTATTGGCTCGTGGGGAGTGGTAGTTGTAGTGGTCCAGTTTTGTATGGAGTGTAGTTGGAGAGTGTAGTTATAGAGTGTAGTTGTAGAGTGTAGTTGTAGAGTCGGTTCTATGACTGTATTTCTAGACTTGCTCTGGCGCTAAACTAAACTCCGACCGTCAACAGTTTCTGTTACAATCAACCTAATCCAACCTACCTACCTGGGTACCTTACCGTACCTCTCTCAACAACTCACTTCCCACCTGCCTTGTTGATATCCTCTTCCAACCTCTTAATCATCTTCCCATGAATCTTCCCCCACCCCTCCTCACACTGCCCCTTCACCACACCCACCAACAGCCGGTTACACCTTATCTCCAAGTCCTCCACCAGCTCCCACTCCCCTTTCTTATCTTGCTTCTCCCTAACTTGCCATACTGTATCCATGACTATCCCCATCGGTGACTTGATTCGAACAAAGACCCCATTGGTAATGTCGGTGAACTCGTACGTGCTGACGACTTTGGAGTCCCAGATTGTGGTGTGTACAATGTCGATGACGGTGTAGGAGATACCCTGTTGTTGGTGGGTATCAGTTCGGATTTGGGACGTGATACTTGAGGGAAGGTCAGGAGAGGGATTTGGTGGGAGGGGTTTGAAGGAATCGAGGACGGGGTCGCAGGAGAGGAAGAATTCGTAGTCTGAGAGCATGGAGAGGGCGAGGGAGTGGGTGGTTCCTTCTGGGAGGGTGGAGGAGTGGGATAGGTTGGTGGTTGTGGTTAGGACTGGGGATTGTTAGACCGTTGTCCGTTGTCTGTAAAAGGAAGAGAGGAGGAACGTACAAGACATGTTGGTGAGTTGTGCGAGCTGGATAGGTGGTTTAGGAGTCGTAAATGGCCGTCTGTTGCAGTTTCCGAGTGCGGAGTCAAAACTAGGTCAATACAGACGCTTGGTATGAATTTGATGTGACCATGGGGTTGTGAGATCTAGTAACCGGAGGCACTGCGCATGAGAGTTGGTGGGCTTATAACGCGAGGATCAGGAAATGAGAACCAAGGAAAGCTGCGGACGGGTGATGATGTGAAACGCACCAGTCGCGCCGCATCGGCAGTCACTAGCTTGGCCTCGGGTTACCACTGAACTGGATCTCATCATTTATCTCGGCGCAAGTCCCACCAAAGGAGCTTGAATTGGCAGCTTCACAAAGCCATCGCCATGTTTGAATCGCGAGATGGCTTTCAAGTACGAGCGGAACCAGGGTTAGGGTTGGCTACCAAACTCTACTCAATGTCATAAAGTGGAGCTTAGATCCTTGTTCGCAACCTCATCCCACCTTCTTTTGTTGAAGCATTGAAAGCAATTGAGGCCCAGTTTGGTGCAAGAAAGCACCTGGGCTTCCAAAGACAACATGGAAGCTCTCCTCAGAAGACGAGCGGTATATGTGTGCCAAAGCTGCGTTCGGAGCGCTCGGCAACCGCTCTGGCGCAACTACTCCAGTGCTCCCCCTCGACCGGATATCTACGATGTGGTATGTGTGGGTGGAGGGCCTGCTGGTCTCAGTCTCTTGACTGCTTTACGTGAGTCTTTCCGTACTGTACATTCCTGACCATCCGAACGGTGTTTCTAACCGTAGCCTCTCCAGGCGCAAACCCCAACACCTCCCACCTCCGAGTTGCCCTTGTCGAAGCCCAAGATCTCTCCAAAATCAGATCATGGAGCCTTCCACCAACCAAGTTTTCGAATCGATGCAGCTCCCTCACGCCCTCCTCGGTCAAGTTTCTCGAGCAGATTGGGGCATGGGAGCACATGGCCCGAGACCGGGTACAGCCATATCAGGAGATGCAAGTCTGGGATGGAGTAACTGGCGCTAGGATCGAATTCGACTGGGCGGGTGCTGCCCCAAATACCGGAACAACAATTGCCTACATGACAGAGAACATGAATCTGACGTCTGGTCTGCTGAAGCGGCTGGAGGAGCTTGGTGGAGTGTCTACCTTCGACAACACAAGGGTGGAAAATATCACACACGGCGAGGAAACAGAGGAACTGGATCTGCGGGAATGGCCGGTAGTACAGCTGTCTGGGGGGAAGCAACTCTGTGCCAGGCTTCTGGTTGGGGCGGATGGAGCCAACAGCCCTGTGAGGTCCTTTGCGAATATCGAGGCCAAGGGATGGGATTACAACCGCCATGGTGTGGTAGCGACTGTGGAATTGGAAGGTGAGGGCTGGGGTGGTGAGTTCACCAAGATTGCTTATCAAAGGTTCCTACCGACTGGCCCAGTTGCCATGCTGCCAATGCCTGGCAAATACTCTACACTGGTCTGGTCCACCACGCCGAGCAACGCGGCCCTTCTCAAGAGCCTCTCGCCGAAGGATTTCACCGCCATGGTCAATGCTGCCTTCACGTTAAGTACAGTTGACCTGGAATACATGCACACTCAGAAATCTGGACAAGAGGAAGAATATTCATGGAGAATGGAACACACTCCTGTTGACCACCGCGCAGTTCCTCAGGTTGTCACGGGCGTCCAAGAAGGCACAGTTGCTTCCTTTCCCCTGAAGTTACGACACGCGGACACCTATGTTGCCGAACGAGTGGCCCTAGTCGGTGACGCCGCTCACACCATTCACCCGCTTGCCGGTCAAGGTTTGAACCAAGGTCAGGGCGACGTACAAAGTCTCGCAAAGACCATCGAGTACGCTGTTACACATGGGCAAGATATCGGTGTGGGCATGTCGTTGGAGTCATATGTTTCTGAACGATATGCCGCCAATCACGTCCTCCTCGGAGTCTGCGATAAGCTCCACAAGCTGTACTCCTTTGGCAGCGGACCTCTGGTGCCATTGAGATCGTTGGGGCTGTCCGCCGTCAACGCTCTCGGACCCCTGAAAACCTTTGTCATGAACCAGGCGGCCGGGAATGGGATGAAGCTCTTTTGAGAGGCGATCTATGATACCCCGCTTGTCAACATTTGGTCCTAGTCCTGTTGTACAATTATGCTGAATATGTATTATAATACCTCGTTCTGTCTCCCGTGCCTGGAATGTCATGTGGTGGGTCAGATCTGGCATGGGATGAATGCCCTTGACGTGGAAGTCGTATTGCTGAGTGTTGATACCGAGTCCAAGTGCCCGATTTCAGTGAGATGCCGGAGACCGGACGATTACGTGCCTGCCCCTTGTGATCGCTCCTGCCCTTTTGAAGGTGGCTTGTTGAAGTTTCGAGTTTTGATATCCTCGATGGGTGCCGAATAGCGTGGGGTATGCCTAGGTAGCATTTTCTTTGCGGTCTCGAAACTATTGTCTCTTTTCTTGCAGCGTTTCTCTACACTGTTTCGAGAATTGAGTTCAACAATTCTAGTGCTTGCCCATATCATCTTGAAGAAGACATCCAGCAGCCTAGCGCTTCTTTAGGGGTTTTTATCAATCAAAACAGGGCATTTCCCCAGAGCAGCGTGGCCAAGTGCTAGCTATAGACCGGTGAGCAAGAACAATTTTTTCGCCCATAAACGCTAATTTTGCCGCCAATTTGCTAAAGAATCACATACCATCTGACGATTGCAAGGTCACCTATATAGAACATTCCCGAATGCAGATTTGGCATGCTCGGGCGGTGGATACATCGTCCTCACACGCAGACTCGAAATTATTTGCAAACCCAAACACATCGCTCTCGAACCCTTACAGACTGAATTTCAACAATTCAAGCTATGAATCCCTCCCCGCCCCCCCTCCAAAGCACAATTGTTTAGCGGGCTCGATATCAAGGAGTCGTATTCAAGCCTGACGGAGTAGACAAGACAGAATTTGGAGCCAGGTTCCTTTATAGTAGGTAGGTCGTGGATGGGGCTATGTTGTTGATCCCCCACCTTCTACACCGGGTGCTTTCGCATAGCTTCCAACGCCCTCGCTAATTGTCGATAGTCAGGAGGAGTAAAATGTCGATTTGAAGCGCAGTTTTAAACTCAACCATGACACGGGAGTGGTTGACCGGGTATTTCTCTTTAACAACCTGGTCTGGCTGGTCTGATCGCTGGGTCGACTGTGTTGACTTTTCTCCTTCCTGATTCGTTACTTCGGTTTGTATTTCTGGATGAAGAACCGGCTACCTTGTGCGTTTTGTTGACCAGAAAGATGATAAATAGAAGCTTGCTATCTAAGTAACCGCGGTCTCGGCCCTATCTTCGCTACCCATCTACCTCGTCCGTTATAACTGGAGTATAATGTAAGATGCATTTTACCCTTAAGCCCACTGGGCCAGCGTTGGCTCTGGCAAGTCAATGATTTTTACAACGCCGGCATGCGAAGCAAGGGATACGGTAACAGTTGTCGTGTAATCAACCAAGGCCCTTTGAAGGGATTCCCTGGGGATTCTTGGTTTCTACAACATGAAGAAGAGACATATGAGAGAGGAGGCTGAGGTTACTTATCGTTCCAAAACGCCCAAGTGTCGCGCTGGAGCGTATGTGTCTCGTACTTGGACAATGGCCAAATATCGCGCTGGAGCGAATATACCTCGTGTTTGGATGATGGTTTAGCGTGCTCAGGCGAGGGCAAATTGCCTTCGAACTCAAGCATAGCGTTCTTGAACGACAGCACAGCGTGTTCTAACGCCAACATAGCTTTCAAGAACGGATATGCCTCGTTCACGAACGCTGGCATAGTATGATGCTTGGATGAAGATAGGTCAAACATAGCTAACTACCATTTTCTCTCCTATTCCTCCCTGTCAGGTCTAATTTCATGTCAAGGACCGCAGAGTTAATCTTCTAGGCATATGACGTGTTGGGTCTCTCGGTTCATTGACCTAGCTATTGTGCTCCATAGAAGGGCTCCTTCGGGAGCAACGTTCTTGCCGTTCTATTACTCTGTTCCTAGATCGGAACTGACCTAGTATTTTACCTAGGTGTCCAGGATTCCCCGACTTTCCTTCTACAACACAACACCAACCACCAGAAAGTGGGGGCTTTTTCTTCCCTCTCGCAATCCACCACCTTTCTGTAAGTATCCCTCTACAATCCTCAATTACCCTTCACTTCATCTACACTCTAATCACGTACTGTAAGCCTCTTTGAACTACCTAGACCGATATCTCCATCGGAAGCTCCCCAGTCGACTTCTCTCGACCCCCCATGGGTCTAGAAGCCTCGGTCGGCCATTGCCACGCCTCTCGTGGCTAACTGAAGACCCTCGGTGGCCTCCCTCTCTCACTATTCAGTCAGCTAATGTTTTCTTCTCGTGGTAGAACAACAACAGTCCCACAGATACCGACAGAGACCGACGTGGTCCAAGTAAGTGGACCCCTTTCCTGCGAAACCTACCCCAACAAACGATCACGGCCACGTCCTGCTTCGGAATCATAGCCAGTTGGTCTTAATAGCCAGTCTGCGAACAGTTCGGAAGCCAGTAGTTTTTAATATCTCCCATTCGAAGCCTCTCGGAAGAAGCCGGCCACGAAGCAGGCCTACACACCGCAACGAGCGGAAGAAAACGACCGACCAACGGTCAGAAAACCAGGTAAAGTGTTCAGAACCTATCCTAACTTGAAAGCCCTTCACTGACCAGCTCTAGCGAAGCCTTCACGATGTGTATCCGAGAGTACATCGTCTACCAGTGTGCCCACCGCTCGCCCCCGGTGTTGGTCACCTGCCCGTTGACGACAGAAGGGCATGTCAACCCTGTCTGTGACAAGCGCCCGGATAGGGCATACTATGCCGAGACCTGCTGCGCGGCCTGTGAGCGTTGCGTCCATTCTCGCTGGGTTATCATCAGAGAGAATGAGCACCGTTGGCTTCATGAGCATGGGGCTTGTGGCTGTGAAGTGGTATTCCAGGGCCTCTTGAACACTCCCCGGGCTATCGGGGTCGATGGCGTCGAGTCCGAAGAAAAAGATGAGAAGGATGGTGCTCCGCTGGCTATCACAGATGGCTCAGTTGGAAGCCGGTCCTCTGATCCCGGTCTTGACGCCGTCAAGCCGGCTAAATCAAAGAAGTTGAAGGGTAAGGAGAGAGATGTGATCAGTACTGGCGCTGTCATTCCCCAAGGCAGTTCTGCTCCCCCTCTCTATCGTGAGAGTATCACCGAGGACGGGGCAGCTCATGTTCAGCTTCGGCTGAAGAGTCTGTATGCCGGTGAATGGCGAGCTGATCACCGCATCCTTCACGAGACGGGCAAATGCAACTGCCGGATTGTTTTCGGGCCCTTCAATCCTCAGATTTCGGACGAGGAGTTGACTTCTGAAGACTGGAAGTTGATCCAGTGGTGGAGAGATCAGGAGGATGCTGTCGAGGGTCAGAAGACCGTGGCTAGACCTCGCCTGGGTAGTTCTACGTCCGAAGCTGAGGTCATCGCCCAGCGTATCAAGGAGATTGAGAGGGTGTTTGGCAGCTTCGAAGTCAAGCCTAAAGAGGAGGGTATGTCCTATCCTAACAAGCGCGCTGTGAAGCCCCCCCATGGCTCTGCCGCCATACCCCAACCTACCACGACCTTTGCCGAGTCCAGCGAGCAGGGATATCGGCGGATGGGGAGAAGGCGCGGGCAGCACAAGAGCCAGTCTTTTTTCAATCGACGGAACTCCCAAGGAGAAGATCTTGGAAAGGATAGAAGCCAAAAAAGCCTCTTGCCTCGCGAGGCTGGCTTCTCTCAAGGCCAAACGCAATATACCATTGCCCAGTACGCCTCCATGGCGCCTAGTTCGACTCCAGCTACACAGCAAGGTTGGGTCTATGACCCATATTCCAATCAATACGTTCAAACCGGCAATGTAGCTCCCCAGTCGACAAGCTACTATCCCACTGCTTCCAGTAGCAGTTACCAACAGCCTCAAGGCTACCAAGCCTCCTACCCGCCTCAGCTACAACAGCTGCCCCAGTTTGCCAACCCAGCCTTCGCAACAATTGCAAGCTACACCAACACGATCCCCGAAGGAGCCTACCCCTGGCTACAGCCTCACAGCGAGTCTCGGACCAGATCCAAAGCCGGCGGGCCCTACCACGTCGTAGGCATGGACTACTCCAGCTTCGACGACCCTTCCCACGTCGAACACGTCGGCACACCAATCTGCGGCATCCCCATCGGCGGCGGTGCCCACATGCCCCCCTGGAAGGACTGTGTCCAGAGGCAGTCTCGCCCAGCTACTCCTCACGAGCTGCCCACCATTGTGATCACCGTGGTCGAAGCCAACCCAGTCGGCACCATCGAGTACGACTATGACCAAACCCTCGACTCCAAATCCGACATGGCCTACGGAGCCGCAGACGGGAGCGCCGTCGACGACAACGACGACAGAAACCTCCTCGAGGTCGAAGTCCCCCGTGTCCCCCAGCGGAGACACTCTGCCGGAGCTGTTCTCTGAACAACTCCCTCTCACATTCCACAAAACCTTTTTTTTTTTTTTTTTTTTTTTTTTTTTTTTTTTTTTTAGTTTGGGAACAAGAGATTCATTGCATACAGTAACTAGGAGCATAGGTATCTATCGTAAGTACCTTACCAAACCCCCTTCCCAAGCTAGTTCCCCATAATCCTAACCTATTACACCAGAAACACCAAAACACGAAGGGCACCCCTTCTGGAAGCGGAACCAACCCATCCACCAATTTCACATCTCCCATCGTTTTCTCCCTTCTCCATACGACACGGCAGGATACACCCATCAACCCTCCCCTCCTCCAAGATCTCAATGCCCTTCCTCCTTGCAACTCATACCCCCCAATCAAATTACCACGCCTCAATCATCTTTTTGGACGCCTCACACAAAACAAACAGGCCTCATTACCAAAAGATCAACGCCTCCAACATCCAATTCAACGCCTTTGAGTTATCTCACCAGGCCGATTGCGATTTATTTCACGCCTCGGATTAACTTTTCGAGGCAACAACCAACATCAACAGACCTCGAATTATTACAGACAGGCCTAGTCAACATATCAGCACGCCTCCCAACATGGGTTCGATGCCTATGAGATCCATTTGCAAGCCTTCTTCTCTCTCTCGAAATGCCTACAGCCGTCACCACAAGGCATCAGACCACCTACTCGAGCCGTCACTCCCCCCTTTAACGGGTACCAATAACACCCAGCAATGTAGCAGAGCCCCCTACAGTTCGTCATCATTATCAAAACCTTGCCAGCGCCGAGTTCATTTTCATCACGACCATGGTATTTCTTTCTTTCGTTCTTTCTCGGCCTAAAAAAGAGAAAAAGGCGACTCGTTTACGACAACGACGACTGACTTCTCGAAACAGCAATATACACAAACCTCCCCTCCCCTTTTCTCGTCTATCTATTCCCTTTTCAGCAACAAGAGGAAAAGACAAACATGCAGGTTCCCCATCTAACCCCTATTCAGCATCACCAAAGATCTACCACCCCAAAACGGAACTGGTCAAATTTTGATGATGCAACAACACTGAATTTTCAACAACTCTACCAGCTATTTACCGATCAACCTCACCTGCACAATTCATTAGCACAATTCTCAGCAGAAGATGGGAAGAGGGGGAAATAACTCACCAAACACCAAATCCATCGTACCAATCACCGCCACAGCATCAGCCAGCAAATGCCCCTTGGAAATGTGATCAAACCCACCCAAGTGCGCAAACCCAGGCGCCCGAATGTGCACCCGGTAGGGCCTCTCGCTCCCGTCACTCACAACATAAACACCCATCTCACCCTTCGGCGCCTCAATCGCAGAGTAGGTATCTCCCGGCGGCACCGCATACCCCTTGGTGTACAGCAAAAAGTGGTGAATCAAGGCCTCCATGTTCTCCTTCATGGCGCTCCTGGGGGGAGGCGAGATCTTGTAGTCCTCCACCCTCACAGGACCAGCAGGCATCTTGTTGAGGCACTGGTGGATGATTCTCAGCGACTGGCGGAACTCCTCCATGCGGCAGAGGTAGCGGTCATAGCAGTCGCCGTTGACACCGACAGGGACGTCGAACTCGACTTGGTCGTAGGCGTCGTAGGGCTGGGACTTGCGGATGTCAAAGGGGACGCCGGAGCCGCGGAGCATGACGCCCGTGAAGGAGAGGTTGATGGCCTCGGCGGCCGAGACGACGCCGACGCCCTTGAGACGGTTGATCCAGATGCGGTTGTCCGTCAGCATTTCCTCAGTTTCATCGATGCGGTCGCCGAACTGCGTCGCCCATTGGTAGATGTCGTCGAGGAGACCCATGGGGATGTCTTGGTGGACACCGCCGGGGCGGACATAGGCAGCGTGGAGACGGGCGCCAGAGACGCGCTCATAGAATTCCTACGAGGAGGGGTTGTATATTAGCATTCTGGGAGCTAAGGAGTTATTGCGGTGGAATTTGAATCGAACAACAGCATTGTGTTTCACCATGTTCCCTCTCTAGTGATATGCCAGTGCCAACGTCAAGAAGTGAACTCACCATGAGCTTTTCTCTCTCCTCGAAACCCCACAAGAAAGGTGTAAGAGCGCCAACATCCATGGCGTGCGACAAGACGGACATCAAGTGGTTCAAGATACGGGTGATCTCGCCAAACAGGGTGCGGATGAACTTGGCGCGCTCGGGAATCTCGACGTTCAACAGCTTCTCAACAGCGAGCGAGAAGCACTGCTCGTTGGTCATCATGGAAACATAGTCGAGACGGTCGAAGTAAGGCAGGGCCTGGAGATATGTCTTGTACTCGCACAGCTTCTCGGTACCACGGTGCAAAAGACCAACGTGTGGATCGGCACGGACGATCTCCTCACCAGACAGCTCCAGAATCAAACGCAACACGCCGTGGGCGGCAGGATGCTGGGGACCAAAGTTGACTGTGTAGTGACGGACCTTGCGGTCGTCGACCGAGTTCTCGGTGTCGAGAGGGACTTTTGAGGGGGCTTCCTCCCGGGCGCCGATGATGTGCTTGTAGGGGTCGGCGACGGCCTCGAAGTCGGGGTTGGTAGGGGTCAGGCGGGTGCCCTCCCAGGTGATCTCGCCAGCTCTTCGGAGGGCCGACGCGGAGAAAGCGCGGGAAGCAGGGAAGGCCGGAGTGGTGAGGAAGGGCGACGATGGCCTTTGACAGAGGCGCTTGGCGCTGCGGCCGGCGAGTCTGTACAGCGACGCCATTTCTGTGAGGGGATTCGGGATGGGGGGGTATTGAAGTGGTGTCGTCGGTTAGGGGGGCCGGATTGCGTACTCGCGCAGATGCGGCCTCTTCTCCGGCGTCAATGGCTAGCACTGAGGCGAGCTTGGGATATGGGTGGGGAGGCTCTTTCACAGTCGAAGCCGTCACTGGCATCAAAGCAAGTGGCACCAGCCCAAGCTTGCTGATTGGACGGGAGCTCGAGAGCCGGCAGGGTGTTAATCCGCGCAGGGGTCAATTGAGGGGCGTCTCATTGGACAATCATGTCACTTTCAACCTCACCTCATCGAGAGCCTCACGACGTCACAGGTATTTGTGCTACCCACGGTTGCATGACATGAAGGTATGAGGTGTTGATGATTTCAAGTTCATATCTGGTTGTTTATAGCCTCATTTCATGCTCACCTACATCTTCAAGTGAACTACCCTATGGACTGTGTGAGAAGCCAATGAGGGTTTAGAATTGGTCAGGCATAATAATGTCCTTCAATGTTGAGACCTGGGAAAGTACGGCTCGGGAAAAAAGCAAGTACGACGGAGTCGTACCTCTGTTTCATATCGTTGATTTCTCATTGCAAATATAGCAGAAGGAGCTTCTGATGTCAACATTGGGCCAGAATATTAATTCGAGAAGCACAGACCACCCCTATTACAAGCTTATCAGTGGGTCCGTCAAAGGCGGTCAAAAAGTCCCCGCCAAACTTTTGAGATTCCAAAAATTCTGCCGCGGCGAGCCGACCAGAGCTCAAGAAATTCCCAGCGGCTTTGCGACAGCCAGCAACACACACCCCACCACAACCATCCCAAACAGTCACAATGCCTCACAAACCGCCAACCCAGGAGGAGCTCGAGAAGCGCAAGGTCTGTTGCCTTCATCCATCTCTGCCTAGATCAAACACCTCCCAGACCTCAAACTGACCCTCACCAAACAGATCGTCGGCGTCAACCTCGAGACCGTAACCGATGTCTCTTCGACCGATTTCCCCGGCCACTACCCCGGCGAAGACCACGCCTGGGATATTGAGCGCTTCAAGCGCGGCTTCTCGGTCGAATTCCACCAAAACGACCCCCACGAAGCCTCCTTCTCCCTCATCGGCATCGACGCCTCCATCGCCAACGCCTTCCGCCGCATCATGATCGCCGACGTGCCCACCCTCGCCATCGAAAACGTCTTCGTCTGGAACAACACCTCGGTCATCCAAGATGAGGTTCTCGCCCACCGCCTGGGCCTCATCCCCTTCACCGGCGGCCGCGAAGGGCTCACCGACTTCCTTAAGTGGTATCGGAAGCCCGCCAACGGCGACCCGGCTGAATGCAAGGACTTCAACACCGTCGCGCTCGAGCTGAACGTCAAGTGCGAGCACAACGAGAACGCTGATCCGAACGAGGCGGATCCCACCAAGTTGTATCATCATGCGCATGTGTATGCAAAGGATATTGTGTTCAAGCCTATTGGTCGCCAGGTGGATTATTTCTCGGGCGAGGACATCATTCGGCCGGTGAACCCAGATATCCTAATTGCCAAGCTTCGTCCTGGGCAGGAGATCAATGTTCAGATGCACATGCACAAGGGTGTGGGATCGGATCATGCCAAGTTCTCACCTGTTGCTACCGCTTCGTACCGTATCATGCCTACCATCACCATCACTCAACCTATCCTCGGCCGGGATGCCGAAAAGTTCCAGAGATGCTTCCCTAAGGGCGTCATCGGACTTGAGAAGGTGACCGCAGAGGAGGCTGCCCAGAAGGGATCAGGGTATGAGGGCCACGAGGGAGAGCTAAAGGCTGTTGTGGTCGACCCAAAGAGCGACACCGTCAGTAGAGAAGCGCTTCGCCACGAGGAGTTCAAGGACAAGGTTAAGCTTGGCAGGAGACGGGATCATTTCATCTATCTCGTGGAAAGCACCGGGCAGTGGAAGAGCGATGCGATTTTCCTGGAGTCGGTGTCGCATTTGAAGGCCAAGGCGAAGGCGCTGGAGAAGCAGCTTGTCAACATGGTCAGGTAGGCTTGTTGGTTGTTGTTGCGAAAGAGTGAAGATGGCACAGAAAAATAGATGGATAACCCCCTTTTTTTTTCTTGTCTACAAAGGAGGGATCACACGCAGGTGTCGAAAAGGGGAGGGGCGCGGTATCTTAGACTATTCAGACATTCATACTTGGGTGCAACGGCGTCAAGGAGGCGGGGTTTTACCAAAAAAGATTCTTTGGGGGGGGTGGGGGCTTGGGTTGTTTTTTGCTTTTTTTACTGTAGTTATTTTGATGTTTATAAAGCCAAGATTAGAGAATCGGTGTCAGAAGAAAAGAAGTGTCTAATTTGTCTACTTTAGATTCTACTTTTGGGGTTCTGTTGTCCCATTGCAAAATGTGTATGTACCCAGGTCCTGCTTCTTCTCTCCTGACTTTGAAATGGTATCATCCTACCCACCCGCCCCTTTCCTTTCCACCATGTTCACCCTGTTTTAAGCCAAAAACTCCCAACGCCATGCAAAACCCAATGTGAAAAATGACCGCAGATAATCTCCGTCCCAGACTCAAGTAAACTTCAGCCTAAACTTGAACGAAACCGTAGCAAAAGCAGGATCCGTAACACCAATCTCCTGCCCATCCACCAACCCCAGCCCCTCCGCAAGCGTCTTTTCCAAGTTCGGTCTCGTTTGCTCCTCCAAACTAGGCGGGCTCTGCATATAAAGCGTCTTGCCCTCCGCCCTCACACTCGGCTTCTTCAGCTGAGCCTCCGGCCTCGCCGCAAACGAGTCCACCAGCTCCTGCAGCGTCCACTTTGGGTCAACCGCCAACTCCCTCGCCGAAACACCACAAACAGGACAGTCGTCCTTTTTCTCGTGCTTGAACGTGTACGTGTATATACTGTCGTTGCCCGAGTACATCATGTAGTTATTCTCCGGGTAGCCCAAATAAGGGGCGCAGTTGGTAGCGATTTTGAGGGCTTCGTTGCAGCAGGCCGCGGCGATGACCGAATTTGTTGCCGCGATGGCCGGGATGATATTCTTTACCACGCCCTGGGTGAGGGAGTATGTCACGCCCGAGATGTTGAATTCCTTTGCGCGGAGGAGGGCTTTTTGGTAGAGCCAAGTGATGTGCTCGGGGTCGTCCTTGTCGAGCTGGGGGAAGGGTTTCTCTTTGTCCCAGGCGATGACGTGGGCCCATTCGATGCAGTGTTCTGGCTGACGGGGGATGCTCGCGAGGGTGCAGAGGGGGACGGCGGCGCGGGGGGCATGCATGTCGAGCTGGCATTCGAGGCAGGAGGTGATGGTTGGGAGGATGACGCGGGCTTGGCCTTTGAAGCCTTCGGTGCCGCCGTCAATGAGGGGTTTGTAGCTGTCTTCTACCGTCTCGTCGACCATGTTGACGAGGGTGGCGTTGATCCAGCGGCGGGCTTCGATGCTGTCGAGGCCACAGACGACGATTTGGAATTGCATGTAGAAATCCTCGTCAAAGTCTTGGATTTTGCAGTTGTGTGGGGTGATTTTGACGCCTTTGACGCGCTTCTCGACGAAGGCGGCGGCGACTTCGGCTTTGAACTTGCCGACGTCTGACTGGCGGAAGAGGAACTGGCGGTTGAGGTTGGAAATGTCGATGGTGTCCATGTCGATGACATGGATGTTTTTGAAGCCCGAGAGGGCGAGATTCTTGAGGAGCTCACAGCCTAGACCGCCGGCGCCGATAACGAGGATCTTCATCTTGTCCATGGCTTCTGCGCTCGTTTCACCGCTGAACATCTCCGGGGTGGTGAAGGGCCCTGGCCGGGTGCGTATTCTGTCGAGATACTTCCATCTTGCCGGTTCAGAGGAGGGGTGGGCCGGCCCGGCAGACATGGTGATTGCGGTACTGCGAAGATGGTAAGGTCGGGAGGGCAGACGGCTGGTGATGTTGACTTTGGGTGGTGATGTTTGGTCTCAGGTGGGGTTGGAGGTTGGAGGGGAAGCTAGGGTTCAAGCTCCAATGCGCCGAAACTGCCTGGAGCTGTTCCCTGGGGCTTATCGATATGGCGTTTCCGCGTCCTTTTAGCGAGAGCGGCCCGCTATTTACTTTCATTTGTACCATGCAAGTCGCTGTAAGCTCTTGTTTCAAGCCTCATTGCGAATGACCTGCCGATATGAATTTGGGTTTGAACCTCTTACTTTCGAATTTGAGCTTTAACTGCTCTTTCAGACTCGGCATTACATCCTGCTACATCAACACACTGACAATCTACTTGACTAGATACCAACGAAAGCTCAGGAGGAGCTCAACTTCACAACCGGAAATTACCTAGGTCAAAGGGAGGCGGCCTAGTTGGTTGACTTTCAAAGTAATTAAGAACTCTCATCTACTTGTATAGTCCATAGCTGACTTGTACGCTAGAAAATTGAATTCCAGTTTACGCTTTGCCTGTCTCATTCGCTCAACATGGATGACTTCTTGACACCAGTGAGCACCATTCGAATCACAGACATGAAAGAATCAGAAACACCACAAGGCCTCGCCAGCTCTCAACCCAAATCTTCCACAGCAACATCAAGCAAACCCGCCCCTGCTTCACCAGAAGATGCTCTCGAACTCTTGAAACAACGACCTAGCTATGACGAGCTCATCGCCTCTTTACGATTTCTCTCCAAGCATCAGTCAGAAAATGATATTCCCAGCATCAAGCGTCCCAGTCCCATCAGTGCACAACTTGTCCAGGTATTGGTCTCGGAAATCGTCACAAACCACTGGATTCTACTCCAAGAAGATGCTGGAGACAGCAAGAATTCCGGATTCAAACTCCTCCTTTATTGTCTTTCCAGTATCACAGGCATCAACGCGATTCTAGTCCGTCTGCGGGCTTTGATACAAGAATACAAAGCCGAAAGTGAAGGACCTGGGAAGCTCAAAAGACCAGACATTCATCTCAACCTTGAAACTCTCTTGGACCTGTTGGAGGGCTTGCTGAAAGGAGACGGGTGGATTCTCGAGGCTTGGCAGACCGCCAAAGCGTCATCTGGCCCTGATGCTGTCACTTCAGCGGTGCGAATGAGGCCAAGAGCACAAGAGATCCTGACCCTATTTGGTGGTGGCAGGATTGTCTCGCTTGCTGCTGAGGCTGAGAGTATCGTCAAGGCGAACAAGGCCGCGAAAGATGGGGACTATGAGATCTGGGTGGCAGATGCACAGCAGTACACCGCATGGTTGGGGAGAAATATTGTTACCTGGCAGTTATCAAATGGGGCCACTGAGAGTCCAAAGTTCGGTTCGGATCTCTTTTCGAAGGGACTGAAGTTGGGTCATGGTGGTACGTGACTCCTGCTTGGTAACGAAGCATTCTATCATATACTAACTACAAGCAGAAATCTTGACCAAGCATGTCCTGGGAGAACTGGTGCTGAAGAAAGGAGCAGACCCGTCCAAGTTCGGCATGCTGCTGAGCAATCTGCCGCCTACAGAGCAACGGAAGGTGTTGTTTTCCATACTGAAGTTGTTCTCCTCAAAATATCTCGATCGACTCGGGCACTGCGACTCTGAAGAAAGCAAGCCAATAGTATCTGCGGTTGCTGGCGCAATCAAATCGATCATCGGCGAAAGCACGAGTCTCAAGAATTACTTGGTGGAATGGCTCACCAGCTCATCAGGGGCCGGTCTTGGCGAAGGGGTGGGCATCAGGAGAACAGTACTAGCCGTCGTCTCTCAAAACCGGGATGATATCGTTGCTGTACTGGAAAAGAGCTTGAGTCAGTTTGGAGATCAGCTCTACATCAAGCATTCACCAATGCTACAACAGGAAGGTCAGTACCAGCACAGTGGTCACAGCTGGGAGGCTGGCCGCTAACTCTACATGCAGCCCATGCCGAAGTTCTATTGCTGAGCGCCGGTTATGTACATCGATTGTCACCTATCAAGCTCACTTTGATGATGCGCACCAGTGTTTGGTTGAACGCCATCTCCAACAGACTGACAGCACCTCACCAGAAAGCCCGCTTGTTGGGCATGTGGATGGGCGAGGCTCTCTCTAACCTGGTCGATAAGGGCGACAAGCGGCTCAACTTCAACACAGAAGGAGAGTTCGAGGAGATGGCCACATGGTACAAGGGATTGACACAGGTCTCGGATGAGTTTGGGAGCATGGAACCTCTGTTTGACTCGCCGCCGACAATTCGTCCAAAGAGGAAAACATCCCCATCAAAAGCAGCAAAAACAGCACCAAGACCCACTGGCCAGCATCCACAGGCCGGCTTCATCATTGAAGAGCTTAGTGATGAAGAAGGGCCGGAGGAGGATGACCTTGTGCCATACGCAAAGCCTGAGTCTGACGAAGAGGATTCGGATGATGACCCGACGTTGATCAGAAGGGACAAGCCAAAGGCTCCAGTGTACATCAGGGACTTGATACGGTACCTCCGTGACACAGAAAGCTACGACCTTCAGCGGTTAGCCCTTACAACAGCTCCAACACTCATCCGCCGAAAAGCCGAGTACGGAACAGAGGTCAAAGAGCACGCTGACGAGCTCGCCGGTCTCTTGATCGGCTTAAGCGACAAGTTCGAGATGGAAGACTTTGACGACCTCCGACTCCAGGGAATGATCGCTCTGGTCATCGCCCAGCCAAAGGTCATGGCCCCCTGGTTCGCCAAAACATTCTTTGATGGCGATTACTCCATCTCCCAACGAGCCTCTGTTCTGATCGTCTTGGGTTTAACCTCAAGAGAACTGGCCGGCTTCGAAACATCTATTTACTCGGCCGCCTCCGCCTTCCCGTCCAAGACCCTGCCCGAAAAAGTCGAGAAGCTTTACCTACCCCAATCCACCTCTGTTTATCAACCCTCTTCGTCATCCATTCTTGAACCCCTCCCCCCAAACGCCCTAGATGGCATAGCCACTTCCATAACCGACGCCTTCCTCGCACCAATGGCCGCAGAAGCAGCCGACAATGCCACCGGTCCCAACGTCCTGAAGTTGTCCACTTTTACAGAGCGCTTGAACAACCCCGAGAAAGTCCGTTACATAACCAAAACCAAGCCCCGAATCCGAAGCATCCCCAACCTTACCGCCGGTGTGTTATCAACATACTTCTTTTCCCCTCTCATCTCCCGCTTCCAAGCGGCTTTACACTCGTCCTCGTCACGAACAAGGGGGATATTATTCAACCCTTACCTTTTGTCGCTCTACCTCAAGACGTTGGCGTTGATTATCCACGCTTCTGGACCTAGTACGCTGTCGTTGCCGCAGATGACGGGGGAGTTTTGGAGGTTGTTGTTGAATACGAGTGTGAGGGCACAGGCGGTGGGGGATTTGCAGTTGACGGGGGCGGTGCTGTTTGGGTTTATGGCATTGCTGGATGTGAATGAGGATCGGATGAGGGAGGTGTGCAGGGAGATGGGGAGGGAGGTGGTGGAGGCGCAGGATTGGGTTGGGAGGGTGTTTTCAGGTTTGAAGGGGGGGGATGAAGGGGAGGAGGAGAGGGTGAGGATGTTGGCTGCGGGGGTGCTGGTTAGGTTGGGGGAGGCGGTGGAGAGGTGGAGGTTGGTTTTGGTGGGGGATATGATTGGGTTTTAGGGCGGTGATGCGATGGGAGGATTGTTCTGGGGGATGACATTGATCAGGTGAGTGTAGGAGGGTGAAACAGGTGGTTTGAAAGTATGGATTGGGATTGTCGGGGAGTTTACTTGTGAAAGGGGGATGGTGGTGGTGTTAGTAAAGTGGGACGGAATCTGTAACTTTGGAGACCTTAGCTGTTTACTGGGATATATACGTCTCGGTCAACTAGAGGAAATTGAAGTTAGCCAAGTGATGAAGCTGTACCTCAGATGTTGACCCCAAGGGGTATCACGTGGCCCCTCATCCATCCCTGCCCCCCAGCTCCCCACAAAAAAAGCTGAGAGATCTGACGCCATTCCGTCTTGGCATGCGTTTTCGCGGCGGCTCAGCGGCAATGCTTGGGGGAAAACCGTTCTAGAAATCGCCAATTGACAAATCAACTTGCTCATTCAGTTTACCGATAGCTCCCGACTTCTTTCACCTTTTTTCCTTTTCCCCAACTCAAACAAAGCACTTGTCGTCAAGAAAAAAGTCAAAATGTCCTCCGCCCAAGCTACCGCCAGCTCAATCGGTATGTTCCCCGTCCCCTCTTGTTGTCTCATGGATGGCGTGATTAACACCCCTCATAGCCTCCAGCGCCCCGGTTGCGCCGGTGGTCGCCCAGTCAGCTGCTGCTGCTGCTGCTGACAAGCCCAAGGTCCGTCACAGATTTAACTGTCGAACGATTGAGTTAGGGGGGGGGTTAACAAAAAGAAATAATAGCCCTGCTGCGTGTGCAAAGACGAAAAGGCCAAGCGCGACGAGTGCATGCTCTTCTCCAAGGCTGCCGACCCACAAAAGGACTGCTTGTTGACCATTGATCAGTATAGGAGTTGTATGGCTGGGTTTGGGTTCAAGGTTTAGGAGCAGGAGGGAGGAGAGGACGGGGAAGTGTATAATATGGTTACGATATGGGATTGAAATGGATGGACTGGGGGAATGAATAATACCAGGGCGTTTTAATTGAGGTTTAAAGATGGGGGATAGAGAAAGAGATTTTTTTTGTGCTGATTTGGGTGTGTGGTCTTGGGAGTGGGTTGTGTGATGGGTATGAACAAAAGATGCGTATGGATTGGCTAACTGTACCGGTCTCTGCCTGTTCTCTGCCTTCCATTACCTCCTCCAACCTTGCATGCCCCTTCCTCACGAGTAACAAATGAAGACAATTTGTTTGACAACTGGTTTGTCTTCCTCCCCTCACAGTTCTTCAGGCGGGTTTCCATGCTGTCATCCAAACACCTGCGGAGGATCGGCATACACCCAAACAGGCGGTCGACAGGTCTACTGATTCTCCGCCCGACATCACTCTTCTGCGTCCGCTGACGGATGGCTTCGGTGAGTCGGTAGATCACCCCAAAATCTCTCTTGAACGGCTGAAAATCGTCCATGAGTGCTTCCGTGCCATTGTCAAAGAGCCTTCTTATAGTCTCGCTGAACAGTTCCAGATTGTGCTCCGCGATTTGCATCTCGTCACCGAGTTGTTGCATGCCTTCTTTGTATTCTGCCATGCCACCGAGGAGGACTCCCATGCCATTGCTGAGATTTCTCATCTCGCTGTTGATTTGGCTGGTGTCAGGCAGGTGGGTGTTGGCTTGTTCGATTGTTGTGGTCAGACGGGTCAGCTGCTCGTTGAGATGCTCGGTTAGGCGGCGGTTCTTTTTGATGGCTTTCTTGGGGGATTTGGTGCGGCGCTTGAGTTTGGCGTCCCTGGAGTTGGTTGGTCTTGAGTGTACAGGTGGTAGCAAAAGCGGCGACTTACCACTTGGACAAGCCCTTGTCGATCTTGGTGGACTGGCGACGGCGGTTGCAGGACGGCCGGGGTTCTTTCACTCTGAGATTTCGAGTTCTTCTCTCCTTCGCCACTATCTCCATGACCTTTATACGATGACGGGTTGTGTGTGGTATGTTTGACTTGTCTGGGAAAAGTGGAAGAAATTTGAAAGACCTCCCCTGCCAGCAAAGCCAGGCCCTTTGGATTTGGTGGCGCGCCCACTACCTGACTGAAGATGGTAGAGGGAAGGTTTGGTAAGGTTTATCTCACATCAGCCAAAGAAGCCTACCTAGCTACCTAGATAAGGGGTCTCATAGAGTTCTGTGTAGACCATCCAAAGTTCTAGCTACATGCCACATCGTGGACAAGCATGAGGAAGCCTATATCAAGAGAACAGGTATCAAGAGCGGACGATGATAGTCCACAAACCATGATGACTCTCTCATAATATGGGCTAAATTCGTACTTGTATCGTAGGTATTCCTTTAAAACAAAGAAGTTGCCCGAGGAAGGCACGATGACATCGAGAACCGTGATGTTGCAACCCCTGACCGTTGAGGCAGGAACCCTGCAGGCTGGACCCACTCATCCAAGATGGCAGCCTTGGCATCCATCCAATCTGGGCGGTGTGGGGCGTCAGAATCATTTTGCACCAGTTCCCCGCCAAAAAAAAAGTTCCACACAAGCAACTCCAAGAAACACCAGGTACCTCGAACTTTGTGATCGTCAGCTTTTCCTAACCCCCGCCCCCTCAATATCTCACGCTCGGCTGCGCCGGGCAACTTCTGGGCAAAATGGGTCTCGCTGGTGCAAAGAAGTAAGACGCGCTTTGTGTGTAATTGAGTCCTGGAACCAACAGAAACTGACAAAGCCCGCGAACAGCAAACGGAGACTCGGCAACGATCCGAATAACAACAGATGGATGCGCAACACCGAATCTTTTGGCCAGAAGATGCTGCGGTCGCAGGGGTGGGAGCCGGGCCAGTACCTCGGAGCCAAGGACGCGGCGCATGCCGAAAACTATGGAGCTGCCAGCGCATCGCATATCCAGGTCACCTTGAAGGACGACACCCTCGGTCTTGGAGCCAAACGAAACAATGGAGACGAGTGCACAGGACTGTTCGACTTCCAACACTTGCTCGGGAGACTCAACGGCAAGAGCGAGGAGGCGCTGGAGAGTGAGCTGAAGAAGCGCGAGGATCTGATGATGAACTCATATCTTGAGCGGAGATTAGGGACGATTCGCTTCGTTAGGGGCGGTTGGTTGGTGGGCGATGTGCTGAAGAAGGAGCCACAAGAGGGTGCCGACAAGGGCGAGGTCAATGGTGCTCAGAAGAGTTCCGAGGAGTCCACAGAAGAGAGCGCCGAGACAGAAGCCTCGGAGCCTTCAGATCTCCCATCAAAAAAGCGCAAGGCCGACGAGGACACAGAAAAGGACGACGAGAAGGCGCGCAAGAAGGAGAAGAAGTCCAAGAAGAGGAAAACAGAATCTGATGTTGAAACAGACAGTGCCGGCTCGAAGGAGAAGAAGGACAAAAAGTCGAAGAAGCGCAAGGTGGACTCGGCGGAAAGCGACACAGAGCCAGCCAAGTCGGAGAAGTCGAGCAAGCGGGAGAAGCAGAAGAGCGAGTCTCCAGAAGAGGAGGTAGACACATCGGCTGAGGATGCTAAGAGGGCAAAGAAGGAGAAGAAGAAGGAAAGGAAGGAGAAGAAAGAAAAGAAAGAGAAGAAGGACAAGAAAGACAAGAAAAAGAAGGACAAGCCAGTGTCAGAATCAGGTTCAGAGGCTGGCGCAAGCAGTTCCAAGGAGAAGAAGCGCAAAAAAGAGGAGAGTGTCACCCCGGCAGTTGAAAGTGATGCGTCAACGCCAACTGCGAGCGGTTACTCGACGCCTGTGACTACGAATACCCGCTACCTGGCAAGGTCACGGTTTATTGCCCAGAAGAAGATGGCCTTTGCAGATAGTGCGGCGCTCAATCAGGTAAGCTACCGTTGGGATTCTATCGTTTCTTGTCAGTGCTGACATCCCCCAGATCTTCATGATCAAGTCCTAGGATCTGAATGACACAGCACGCGAAAGAATATCCATCCTCGACGTACGGCAAACCGAAAGCAATGGCGCCAAGTAGGAGGGGTTGTGGCATATATTAGTCAGGAGAAGGCTGACATTGGCATTTGGAACTAGCATCTGGCACCTCGTTCAGAGAGGGGCACATGTCCACGGTGAATGAGACGAGTCGTGGTGTCATGACTGTGTTGCAGAACAGGACGGTTATACAAGTGGCTTTGAGCGAGCATTGCATTGCGCCAGGTTAGGAATGGAGTCAAGGGTGTTTATCAGGTTCCATTAGGTGTCCCAAGAATCAAGGTACTTTAATCAAAAGGGATGGGATGTCTGCCCCAAAATAGCCTGCCTGCCTTAGCCCGGGCTTGAGCGTGCCTTCCCCCTCTGTCAGTGATCTAGTGGAATACAAAGCAGGAACGGCCCGCTGCCCGCTGCTGCACGGAGCAAGCAGCCAGCCGAGATAAGATGAAATGATGCTTGTGGGAATCCCAACAGTGAAGGTGAATTGAAGGCCGATGCACCCATCATGCACTCCAAAGCCACGGGAGCAACACATATTAACCTACGAAAACCGACCAGCGCAACAACCTTTTTCTTTGATTGAGCTCCAGTTCTACCATTGAGCGGCCAATTTGTGTGTTCTGAGAATTTCGTCTCTATTTTGGCGACCGACCGGGTTGTTCAGAGCCGCGAAAAACGGAAAAATTGCGCAAAAAGTGCAAAAAGTCTGGAAAGGGAAGCTGGCCGTGGAGCATCGCCGTCAACAAACAACACCAAAATTTCACCAAGAGGCCGATGTTTGCGACAACCGCACACCACAAAACCACGGCGTGACATCCACGATTCTTTCTTGACCACTTGATCTCTCAGACAAAGTCGAACCAAGTTACCTTTTTCTGCACAACTGCGATTGACTTCCTCAAGCTCGTCAACTTGCTAACAGCCCGCACAGCACACGCACATTTCATATTTCACACCCATCTGCCTCAAAAGCGAACAATCGTCCAACTTGGATCAAGTTTTTGGGCAGGTTTTATTTTGTTTCCTTCCTGCAGCGATCTGCCCCGACCATGTTGATGCTTCGCATGCGACCTTGACATCACCACCCGCTCATCACATCCACCTTGAGCCGCATTGGCACCGGATACAGCATAGCCGCCGGCACTTGCCATGAATTCCCGAGACCCTCCAGCGAGGCAACCCTCGCTCTCCTATGCTAGAATTTTGAAAGGAGACACGATTAAGAATCGCAAAGTCCTCGCTTCAAAGTCTAAGCCAGCCACCAAGGATACCAAGGAGCCCCCAACGACCACCAAAAAAGGAGAAAAGGAGTGCCCTGAGGGTGCGATGCGTGCTCAAGACCAGCTTCAAAAACACAAACAAAACCACAAGCCAGGTCGAGACAGGAACACTGCACCAGGGCCCGGCCCGAACCGCCAGGTCAAGGATACCAAAGACAACTCCTCCGCCGAGTTTCCTCAGTTGAAAAAGCCGGCTCGCGAACCGCCACGGAATCCACCTCAGCCAAAACCTCAGTCACCTGAAAAACATAAAGCAAAAAGCGCCCCCACTGTCACCAGAACTCAAAGTTATGCCCAAGTCGCCTCTGGCAAGAAAGTCCAAGTTCTCACCAAGGCACCCAAAACCAGCACAACCAAGCCAGCAGACACGGAATATCTCTCGATTGCCCATGAGCCCACTGCAAAAATGCCCTCAAAATCTTCGCAGTCGAGCAACTGGAGAAACTCGAGCGACGCAAAGGCGAAAACACCCGGGTCTCAACCAGGTTCCAGGGAGAAAACCTTGCACCAGGGTTCCCTGAGCTCACAACCGCCGCCGCCAGCTTTGCCGGTGACAGACAAGACGACTCCCAAATCGAAATCTAGGCATAAGGGCCACCACAAGAGGAATTCGTCTTCAACTTCAGCAACGAAACCAGCGGATAGGAAACGCCACAACAGCGCTGGAGTCTGTGATTCACCCACTAAGAAGTCCAGCACCTCTGAATCAGACATGGTAATTGCTCGTCAGAGAGCCCGTCGCTTCTCGGCCCCCGACATACCTTCACCCATCAGAGAAGAGCCTGAGAATGTGACCAGCGAAGCGCCAGCGGTTGATGCCGCGCAACTTGACTTTATCAAGCAAAGGGCAGAGCGCACTGCCACGGTGATTGCCGCTCACGATAAGGGAGAATATTCGTAAGTTGGTAGGTTTTTGTGAACTAGAATATGTTATCTAATGGTTTAATAGACTTTGGGATACTCAATATGAATGGGACGTATTAGTGGTATGTAAAGACAAGTCTTGGCAGGTACATCATGACATCTTGTCTCGAGAATCCGAGTTCATGAGAGAGCGCCTCCCTCCCAAAGATCCAGTAGGTATTCCAGATCCCCTCAACGTGATCTAGTGCCCTGACATATGTGCTAGGCTGGATACATTCGCTTTGAGCTTGACGGCCATGATGCCATGCAACTAGGCTACGCGCTGCAATTCATGTATCTCAAGAGCTACCCAGATGCCTACTACGACAGAAACGCTCCACTTTATGGCGAGCCGCTCCGATTCAACACCTTTCTCTACATCGCCGGTGCTTCCATCGAATACACCGCCATGATGGATTTCGCCGTGGCTCGTCTTAACGAGGCTACGGCAATCATCGGAGAATACCTTCCCATCCTCCAAGAGCGCTCTCCCAACAGTCTCCAAGAGCCCAACCCAGAGCTTTTCAACCTATACAACCCACTCGGATGGGCTCTTAGCATGATGTATGAGCAGGGCACAAATGTGTTGATGAGAAATCTACGGTTAGCCATGGCCAAACTCATCGATGTCTCGATGCTGTACCTCATCCTGGATCGCGGATTCAAGCAGGTTTTTAGCATGAGCTGGGTTGGATTCCTCTACCCGAACTTGGTAAATGATGCCATCTTCTTCGGAAGTGTCGGGGCGATGGAACCTCTGAAAGAAAGCGGCATGATCGCTGCTCAACAGCAAAGCCAGCATCTACAAGAAAGTCAGCACCAGCAACAGGGCCAGATCCCAATACAAGGCCAACACCAAGAGCAACACCAAGAGCAACACCAAGAGCAACACCAAGAACAACACCAACCCGAAGCCCAACATACCGCCGAAACAGCAAGGAATACCAACGTATTATGGAAGGCAAGTTGGGATCAGTCACAAGCCAGACTCAAGACTCAGCTTCCTCAGAAGCAGGAGAGTGTACAGCCGCCAGTCGAGACCCCGGCACCAATATCCCAACCCGCAACGGCACCGGCGAGCCGGCTGCCTAATGATGGTGTTTGGGGCAACGATATTTGGGAGCGGATAGACAGGACTCATGTCAATGGTATTGGGCCAGGAAGAAGGGGAAGGGACCGGGAATTCGGCGGAGCTAGGTGTGCCAGAGACGGCCGAATGGGAGGATCTAAGTACTTCTATCCACGAGGGTGTTCAAGAGCGCGCGCGGATAATGACTGGCGATGCCCATGGAACCGGGACTGGAGGAAGAGGGACGAGCCGGAGGAATACCACCAGCCGGAGGAGGTGGAGGACGAAGATGGTAACCTATGGATCATCGGAAATCCGGGGCCTACACCGGCTCCACAGAAGCAACCGGAGCAGCCGGAGCAAGTGAGCCAGCCCGACCAGCGAGAACAATCGGAAAAGCCGCACGAGGACCTGGAGGAAGAACGAAGGGAAAGGCCTCACAGTGTTTCGGATGATTTGGTCAACCCCTGGGATGAGGACACCTGGCGGCCTGCCACGAAGGAGCAACGAAAGGCGGGAGGCTCGGAAGAGAGTGGCCCCGATGATGACGACGACGAACGTTCGACGATTACGGCTTTTACCCCGGTTACTTCCATGGCAGGAGACGACGTTATGAGCGGGTCTACGATGATTCCGGTGGTTTTTGAGGACGACGCGGACGAGGCGGGTGGTGAGGAAAGGACGGGTAATGACTTGGTGGTGACTGCGATTGCTTCCAAGGAGGGGGGGCAAGATGGGGGGGATCTCACGCCTACGCCCAGTGCAATTCACTAGGATTGAGTTGTCATCACGATGGTGATTCTTCTTCTTGCGCTTGTTGATTGGGCTAGCGATGGGGAGGGGTCAGCGGATTGATTTGATGAGGGGAGGGTGGGTGGACAACAACAAAAAAAATATTTTTATGGCTTGATTTTTTGTTTTTTTTTTCGAGCGGAAAACTTACTGTAACGAGTATATGGCGGCCCCATCAAGCAGCACAACAAACATTTGCATCTTGCATCACAAAACGGAGTAGTAAGGGAAATTTGGGATGGTATTTTTTTGGGCTTGTTATGTTTTGTTTTTTTTTTGTTTTTTTTGTTTGTTTTTTGCAACGGGGGGAGAAAAAAAAGAGATAATTCAAGTGGGGGAAGGGGGAGGCTAGGAAAAGGGGGAAGGGAGGTCTTTTGGCAATGTTGAACGAAGAACAATGGGTGATGTATGTATTCTATTTGTATTTGAAATTTTCCTTTCTATTTCTTTTTCTGGGGGAAAGATAACAACATAACATGAGATAAACATATTGAAGCGAGCGAGCAAGCAAGCAAGCAAGCAAGCGAGAGAGTGTATATACCATTTAGTGAGCTAGCTCTGCTTTGTTGTTTCACATGAGGTGGTGTAGGCGGTGGATGAGATACCCTGTAATTGTCTTTGCCTTTGTTATGAATGGGCGGTGTTTGCGAATGTGAGGTGGCGGTGCATGTGAAGTGATACAGATGGGGGTTTATTGCACGGAGGTCTGGTGGTATGTTTACGGGGTTTGATTGTTGACATTATGTAGGAATTGGGCCATGTGGAACAGGAGCTGGTTCGAGTGGTATGCAAGGATAGGAGATTTTGACTTGAGCATGCTTTCTGTCTCATCAGCCCCCTTTTTTATGGAGACTGTTTTACTACCTTTTGCAGGTGGATGGAGTGAGTACTCTTGTGCAGATAGAAACGGCCGATGGGGGATATCAACGATGTCAGTCGTTGTATTGTTATCAAGCCCCACCGGTAGGGGAAATAGATAGATAGGGACAGACTACGAGTATAGATACCCATCTATCTGGATGGTTTGTGGTGTTGGTTGGGGGGATTACCGATAGGGGGTGATCACATGAGCCCAGCTCCAGGTTGGAAGGCCTCCTGGAAATGGACTTGCTTTTGTTTAGTCTACGGGGGATGGTTGGTGATGTGGACAAACCCGTTGTATCCCCGTCGGAAACCCCCCTTTTGGGTCGCTGGTGGGGGTGGTGCTTGGGTGATGGGTGAAAGGGGGCACAAGACAAGACATGAAGGCGAGAATGACAAGGCAGCGAGGGGCGAGATTGAGCAGTGCAGTTACCCGTTGTTGTGATACCTTGATAAACAGAATGTATGAATAGAACGGGAGGCTTGGGTCTAAAATGGAGGAAGAACGAATGTCTACAGACACGAAGGAGAGATGCAGTGAGAGAGGTGAGAGATGAGGGGCCCGTCACACAGACTTGCCTTTCTCCCCCATCTCTCCCAACCCACCTTGACAAGAAACAAAAGTAAGTGTGTGAGTGTGTTTGTGTGTGTGGGTGGGGAGGGGTTATTGGCTCGGGCTTCCACCCTCCACATGTCCGTCTTAACACCACCAAGGTTTGTCCACTGTGTTGTTGAAAGGCCAAGGAGCATGCATAGACTGGTCGCGCACACTCTTCTACGGGGACGAACAGACCTGTCATTTTGATTGTGGAAACCGGTTTGCTCTCTCTCGCTCTACGGGCAACTTTTGGGCCCCCAAAGCAGGAGAATATTTCCCCATTGATCAAATCCAGTAGAAAGCTCCCTTGGAGCTAAAACCCCTTTCCTGGAGGTTAGCTACCTCCGCTGCGACCCATGTTCCCAGATTCATGGGAGTTGTCAAAGTCAAATTGTCTGTTCTCTGGGAGACGACCCCCCTCCCCCAGACGTCTGTGGGAGATTTAAAGTTTCAACGGTGTGTTACCAGGTGATCCGTAAAGATTGGGTGAAGTAGGTAGGTAGGTAGGGATGGAGGAAAGAGCCAGCAGGTTGTCATACTTGAGTTGACTTTTGGCCCCTCATCATGATGGATGGGATAGGTAAACTGGAAAGAGGAGAGGAGTAAGTATATTGCATGCGCCCACTTCTCGGAATGGCCGACAAATGCGGGGAATTTGCAGATGGTAATAAGATGGGATGGGACCAGAAAAAAGTTAGGTAGTTGAGAATACGATGCTGGGTTCCGATAGGACAGGCCTGGAACACCGTATGGAAGTGCCAGTTCGATGACCCTTTGAAAAGAGAAAGTTGTAGCTACACACGAGGTTCAGCTTCATGTTCGTGAAACGGAACTCGGCGAAGTTTGAAGCCTTCAAGTGAAAACAATGACGCCCGCGTGGCTCGTTGAACTCGAGAGGCATATATTACCCCCGCTGCCTTCCAAGTTGTGTCCCACACACCTGCTGGTGTTTGTGCTTCCCCAGTGTATGCCTTATGGTGCTATGGGACATATGTCACACTGTTGTGTGATGGTGTGGCTTGCTGAGAATATGAAACCTCCTTACGCACATGGCGAACGAGCAATCTGGCGTTTGACACCCTACGACATTTCAAAATGCCCGATCGACTGCCATGATCATGGTGTACACCACCTTCTCAGTGGTCAGTTTGGGCGGTGTTATCTCCGGAACACTTTGGCGAGATGGGAGGTGATGACACTTGCCACGTCGCTCATTGAGGGGCTCGATGAGAATGGGGGAATGGTGGTGTTCGGCCCATTAAGCTTCTTGTCAATCCAATCTCGAGCAAAGTACTGTACAGCACTCAAGACTGACAGAACGGTTGGAAGCGAGAGGTGGTGGAGCAGGGGGTAGTATGCAAGTGTAAAAGGATTCGCCAATCTACAACTCAACCGTCATGCAGGCAGGCTGGAAAACTGGAGTCAACCAGATCCCTTCAGGTGCGGAAAGACGGCTTCATTGGCATTGCTCTCTTCCGGAGGGTTGCTTTGGAGTTGCTGGGCTGGCTTGGGTTGCTGCAGTATGCTTTATCTCCCCGGCACCGAATTGGCCAGGTGTGCCAGACTGGGACTAACAAGGAGCCAAGTCAGAGGATAGTTGGCGCGACTACTGCGGGCATGGTCACCTGGAATTGGTGGATGGGATCCTTTCATGTAGCTGAGACGTGGTGGTTGTGGTGGTGCAGGGAAGGCCCCCACAAGATAGACAGGAAAGCTCTGTTGATCTCATAGATGGTGTCGTGGTCTCCAAGACAAAAGGTTTCAGACCCTTCCTGAGAGTTATCGGGTGGGGGGAAAGCAGCCGGAGCAACTGTCCGTCAATCGATTGATTGCTCCTTTTCCCTACACAGCTGTCTTCGCATGACATTTTGAGAGTCCAGAAGGCGGCTTACGAATATGATGCATTTGGTGGTTGCATCAGTTTGCAGCCCGGCACCATTACAGCTGTTGACCGGTGAAAAGAGGGGAAGCGGTTGTGCTTGACGGTCCGTTGATTGGGGGAGAGGAAAGAAGGCGTCCTGCGTCGCCCTTTTCATATGCCCAATATTGGATCTCGCTGCAGTCATTGTTGATGAGGGGCAGATCTCATCAGCAAAAAAAGACAGTTCTGTGGCAAAAGTGATGTGCATCTCGGGAGAGGCAATGGCAAGGACGAGGGACGTATGGATGGTCGTTTTATAGTAGACTACAACATGCCTAATTTGGCTAAGCTCAAAGCCACATGCTCGCCCGCCGCAGTGATGCATCTCTTCGCCAAGAGGGTATCTTTGTTTTCACGGCTTCTGTGGAAGGCTGCCAAAGATGCGACATCATGCAATGCGCATCCTTCAATCCCATCGTGCTGACCGTTTTCAGCGCCCCCAGAGGCAGCACATGTCTTGTGCTGGGGGGATGTCAGGGAGTTGCGAGAGAGACTGGCAGTTGTTCGACTACCCCGCATATCGTTCGATTGGGTGAAGTTTAATGTGGGGCCGTGACGTCGAAAGCTGGGATCTTGGCTTCACTTTAAACTGCTAGTCCCGGGGTCGTTCCCCTGGAGGATGGGGACGCTAACCCCCAGACCGGCAGCCTTTCTGCAGACGCCATTGGTCATAGCAGCAGTGTTTGGTCCACTCGTTGGAGCGGTAGCCAATCACATCGCCCAATGTGTGATGGACACGCTGATAGCGGCGTCTGTGCTGGCCGAACCAGTGATCGACGCCGCTTCCCATAGTAGTTAGTACTACCACCGCCGCTTGTCGGTGGTGATGGAACTGGCAAGAGTCAAGAGGCAAGAGCAAGAGGACAGAACGATCCCCTTCTTTTCCTTCCTCTTCACATCTCAAATTGATCCGCAGCTGCTTGTACTTTCCATCTCACTCTCAAACACCACTTTCCCCAACACATTCCCCGCGATCGTCCGCTGTCGGTGCCAATCGAGTCAGACCCCCCCAATTCTGCAGCGTCTGAGGAAGCACCCCGCCCGCAGCCTGGCCCCGTCTCGACAGCCAGATAGGCAGAGACGGACCGCTGCTGCCATTGTAGACAAAGGAAAGGAAAGGACCGCAATATCGCAACGGCCTTGTACCTGTCGTCTTTCCCACCCACCCAAAACGTGACCGTGCTTCTCCCATCGAACGAGGCCTGCCGATCATCCCGCCCATTACCTGAACACCTGGCTGTCCGTCAACAAAGAAAAGTCGACAGCGCGCGAGCCATTCAGACCCGAGTGCCCTGGCGTTGCACCACCCCTCGTCATTCTCGTCATCCCACCCCCCACAACAGTTTGCCATTTAAGCGTTTCACCTCCACTACATCGAAGGCGCCGGTGTGCACAGGACTCGAACCATTACAGTCTACAAAACATACGAGTCGGCACACGCTGCTACACTTCCACCCTACTACCGATTTTCCCGAAGCCACTCCCGCCCTCCTGACAGGCCATCCTTGCCGCCTCACACGAGGACGTTAAACGCACACTTTCGTCCCCTTCGATATAAGTCCTGGCGTCCTCTGGCTCTTGAAGCCCCCCTCCTTCATCATGTCTTCAGACAACTCATCCTCCACCAACTCCAACAACGATATGGCACGACAACAGAGACGCGGGTCTGTGACCTCCAACACTCTCACCAGCCTCTTCCGGAGCAATTCCATCTCGCAACCATCAGTCACGGGCTTCCCCACCCCCTTGGCCACGTCCATGCTGGACAACCAGCGCCGAAGAGTCTCTGTTGCCACCTTTGGTCTTCCAGGAACCTCTCCCACAAACACCTCTGCTGCCTTTATGCGCCGTGCCAGCGTCTCCACCAATTCCGAGTCCATCAACGAGAGTGCCATCGAGGACGGAGATGACATGTCCCACACCGCCCCCACCACTCCCTTCTCTCGCCGGATGAGCCTGGGTGCCGCTCAAGCCATGCGTGGCATGCGTGGAGGTAACAGTCCTGGTGCAAATGGTATGCCTTCCCAACCGGTCCGACGAGGCAGTACTGCCCGCAGTAATCCACCCACACCCCCTCTTGCTTCGGCAGTTGTCGGGAATTACACATGGGGCAGAACAGTCCCTCCTCAGGCAAGCACCACAAACCAAGCTCGAACAGGTTCTGACTTGTGCTCTCCTACCGCTCGATCAGACCAAGGCTTCAACTGGTCCGATCAGCTTAGATCCCGTGCCGAAAGCACCGTCGCCCAAGGTGCCCGGCCCTCATTCTCCTTTGCCTCTGGCCTCAGTGCCTCTCCTCCTCGTGGTGGACCTCCCGCCGTCTCGGCTTCGTCAATCAATCCTCGTCACGACCGAGCCAGGTCGGTGTCTGATATGCCAGCGCCGCCTGCTCAGCCGAGGCCCCGTGCCCCGCAGAAGCCGGATCACTTCCAAGAGCGCATCTTGAAGGGTGACTTTTACATGGACTGAACTCCATAACAAGACACCGAGAGAGAAATGTGTGTAGAATTTTTGAGCTCAAAAGGCTTTTACCCTACGCATGCATCCACCCACGTCATTTGGTTTGAGACAGGCTTTTCCAATTTATGGGTCCGGCTAGATTGGGTTGGACGGGCTTTACCTACATGATACATGGCTTTATTTGGCTTGGGAACGGAGTTCGGGTCGGCCTGTCAATATTTTTTGTCTGGAGTTCGTCAAGGTGTTCGGGGTCAACTTTCAGCTGGACTGGGACTCTGTGAAATGAGTCCAATTCTTTCTCCAAAAGGCCGGGTCAAAAAGGCAAAACAAGCAGCTACAGCGGAGTAGTTACCTTCTACTACATTGGGAGAGGTTACGAGGTTGGGGTGTCGGTTGTTTTTATGTTGTGAAATGACTAGCGAGCGAGCGAACAACGTGGGAGATGGATGGAATGAGAAAGAGCAGCAGCAGATCATGGAATCAGACTGCAATATTTTTTGACATTGGGTTCTTATGGTTATTTTTTTCATGTCATCACACCAGAGTGTATGAATAGGGTTCCGGGTTTTTATCACATGGCTGAAACTGAACTGGATTGCCCTGGTATGGGAATAGGGCAGACAGATGGGCTTATGGGAAGGACATGGAAACGGATCCGACATGGGAACAAGTATCATTATTTTAGGTTGACTAGAATGCCTTCTCCTCATAGTTACAAATGTGAGGAAATGATATTTCAACCGGGTGATGGCGATTTGATGTGATGCAGTGTGGTTGATGATCAGACAAGGTGTTTCTTTGATGCTTTGCTTTGATGAGGTGTTGTTTGTTGGGTGGGAAGGTGTTGGCGAGCAACACGCCGAAGTTGTTCCATCTAGGATAGGAAGGGAGATGGAGATAAAGGTGAAGACGGGTTAAACCAGCCAACCCGTTCACTTGGCGCTTGAAGGTAGGGGGCTGGTGGTGAGGGAACAAAGAAGAGGTGGGATGGGCTTGAGCTGTTGGGTCAAAGGATTGGGGAGGAGGGTTGAGGACCTTGATAGCTTGTCTTATCTGAAGGTCACCGCAATGACTTTCTTGCTTGACTACCTATGAAATATTTCGATTGGGGGCGGGAGAAGAGAGCTAGGAAGTTTTCTCGAATGGAGAGGTCAAAGAAAGGCTGCTAGAGCTTGGCTAGAAAGTAAGACACGGGGCAGGAGGGAGCCAAGCAGCATGTAGATTCTGACTGCATTTTCGGTCTTATTTTCTTTGATGACTTACCTGGGGGTTATAGGTTAGGTTAGGCAGGTGGGTGTTTTATGATCGACTCATCAGTAGGTAGGGCTTGGAATCTTTTTGCTTCTAGCTCTGGTTTGAGACTCCAAGACCTAACCCCCACAGAACAGAGAGCACGTATGTATGTAGTTACGGGAAGGGAAGAGAAGGGAAGGGAAGAGAAGGGAAGGGAAGAGAAGGGAAGGGAAGAGAAGGGAGGGGAAGAAATGCACCCCCGCCGGCTCCGGAGCTCAAAACCCGCAACCCGAGCCATGAGCCATTGGACTCCCGCTCCTTCCATCAATGTAATCCTTGTCGTACCATTCCCATGGGAATTTTTGGGTCCCTTTGGTGGAATTGTGCCGTTTTATTGGCCCTCTTTTCATTCAAAGAATTTGCTGCAGGAAGCTTCGGGGTTGAGAAACTTGAGCCGAAGCTCGGTATGTTACAAAGGAGAAATAGGAGGAACGGAGCGGGCCCCGTTTGGTAGGTGGCTCGTTACTGATGGTGAAAGATGAGGAAGTTGGGGCGTGCGGGTTGGTTCGCTTCTGGAAGGGTGGGTGAAATTGATTGAAGTCTGGGTTGGGATAGGGATTGGACAAACAAAGGGATGGGAGGGGGGTATAGTGGGTGTAGAAGTGGTGTTTATTTGGAAGATTTGGTGCCGTGGGGTGCAGTTATGTTGAGGATAAACAGTTGCTCTGTAAAGCCGGAGAATACAGTTGGTAGATCCAAAACGGTGGCTGGTAGGCCGTTAGGATATCTTGAAAGGCAAAGTTCCATCTTTCGGCATTCTCGGCTGACTCTCGTGCTGTTTCACAGACTTCATCCTCCATCTATGAAGTAGGTAGTAAGTAGGCAGCTATTCGAAAGTCGTGATAGTATCTAATGATGTACACTTTCTATGGCATGGCAAGTCAAGACGAACCTAGAACTGAAAAGCCTCGCCGCCATAACAGCACACCTTAGCTACCACTTGACGATACCACCCAAAGGAAACTTCCCTGCCTCCGGAGCAAACGGATTGACCCCCGACTGTCTCATGACATACACGTCGGCATCGCTCGGCTCCCACGTCGCATCGCTCTGGAAAACCCACTCAAACGTTGAGTGCAACTCATGGTCCGGATGGGGGCTAACAGCCTGAGATATTCTCACAGGGTACGGCCAGTCCCCCGTCTGCCGGTAAGTCTTCGCTCGGAGCATATCCAAAACCTCCCCCCAACCTCCCCCAACCACCTCGACACCCACCAACTCCACGCGGTCCAGGACATCTGGGATAGTGTCAAGAAACCGCTTCAGGGTGCTGACGGTCATTCTAGCACCCTTCACCTGGATAACCGTCAAGTTTTTCCGTTCCTCATTCGAACCAGGCCCTTCCAGCAACGGGTCCAACGCATGTGATCCCAGCTCCAGTACCACCGAGTAGTGTTTAAGGTTTGGCGATGTACAACAGAGTCCCCAAAAAGACCTATCGTCATACCCAGCCTTCTGCTGGATCGAAATGTCTGTCAACCTCCTCGTGGCAGCTGTAAGCTTCTCTCGCAAATCAGAAACCTCCCTGAAAACCCCCCTCAAATCAATCAAGTCCACGTTCACCACGAGACTCTTGAGCTCTACCTGATCAACACCCCCCACAGCAGCCAAAACACGAGGAATAGTCTCCGAGAGCGGACGAGGCGAGGCCACCGGCCCCGAAGCATGATGATAAAAAGGAATCTCATCAACAATAACAGACCCTCTCGCCTCGAGATCCCTCCTCGTCAACGGCAACAGCGTATTCTCATAAATCCCCTCAACCACCGTCTCGGGCGTTTCCCACGAAAGCCCCCGCCTCCGTCTGCCGTAATGACAAGTATCATCAAACCTCAGCCCAGCCACCCACGGCATCCGGCTCAACGCCTCAGCAACCGCCGTCCCCATCGCCCTTTGATCCACCAGCACTTTCTGCTCATAAGCCAGCCTCTGAAACTCCCCAAAATACCTGTCCATACACTCCCGGTGAAGCGCCAAATCACCCCCCGGCTCCGGCTGTCGTTTCGGTTCTTGGAAATGCAGCCAACACCTCAACACCTCATGCACCTTTCTCAATATCGCATTATCCTTCTCAGTCATAGTAATAATCTTGCCAACCTCAAAAATCTTTGCCCGGTTCGCCAAGACCTTCCGCTGAAAGTCGATAAACTCCCTTTTCCCCCCAAGAGGAATCCAGAAAGTAGAATACGAAGACAGCACCACCTCTATCGTCCTAACACCACGACTAATCGCCGGGTGTCGTGATATCGCATCCAGTCGCGCCAGAGAATCATTACTGTGCCCGACTTTGACCGAGGGAATAAGCCAGCGAGAGCTGACGTCGCAAAACTGGCGGCTGACCAAACGGCAGGCTTTGATGGAAGGTCCACCGCTGTGCTTGCTGCTCTCGTCCACCAGCTCCTCGATGATCATGGCGAGAAGCTCATTGGGCAGCGTGGAAAGCGTTGGGCGGTTCTGATCCATTTTGCCGTTGTGCGCAAAGCCTCGAACAACAAAGTCCGGTTTTGGGGAGACGTGTTATCTGACAGAAAAGCACCGCTCTCTTGCTGTGGTCGTGCAATTATTTCTAACAAGTCAGCGCAACGATTCCTCAACACACCTTTTCGGGTCCCCCTTCTTACTCACCTGTTGTCAAAGGACGAAATATCGAGATCGAAAAGTAAGGACTTCGAGAACGATCATAAATCCGTCAAAAATTAAACACCTGCCTTGAGAACGTGGTGTCTATATGGGTGCCTGCAGGGAGACTGTAAAAGCGGGGTGGATTCTGTTTAGATCCGATCTCTCGGACTCATCAAGGCTGGCACCAGAAACGCCCGTGTATAACCCTAACCCTAAATTATCCAGAATGCGCTTTCGCGTTTTGCAGTATAAGGTGACATAAAGACTGTAATTGATACTACCCTAGTCCAACTCATTCGAAACAGCTGTCCTTTCACAATAAATCAACCGAAAACATTTCATAGCTGGTATGGTTGATGTTCGTGGCAGTCCAAGCCAGACTTTCGAGAGCGCCCTACTTACTACCCCTTTTCGACTTGATGGTTGGCCAGGCAACAACTTAGGGGTCTCACAGGCACACGCGTTTCCATCCGAACCGATGAAGATAATATTTATTAGTGCAAAGTAAGCAATTCATGACAATGACAGACCTGTCCCTTAGAGACGCGTCAGGCCACATCATCGTTAGGCAGCATCCCATCAACCAACCTCGACGAAAGACACTCGCAACCCTTCGCAGATATCACCCCCCCAATTACCATTGCAATACCCGCCAACCCCTAACACTTCCCATTAATCCCACCCCCAGGATAAGGATAATCAGCCGGCGAGCTATCCTCCCCATGATTACAGTTCCCATACCCAGCATACACCCCGTAGTCGTGACGTTTGGAGTGTCCCGACACTGGTTTTCCGCCAAAATCAGCTATCACCGAACAGCAGTCCCTCTTGATCACCTCCAGACGACGTGACACATCGGTACATGCAACCACAGCTGCGTTGCCGTATTCCTTTGACGGTTTCATCAGTATTGAAGCCGCTTATGTGACAGGAAAAAGAGACTTACACCACAAAGATACCCAGCCGTAGTCGACTTGCACCCAACACGGCGGCAGGCATCCTTGGGAGCCTCACATATTCCACCAAGGATATCCAGTTCGTTTATTATGGGATCGAGGGATCTGCTGTTGCCCGTGGCCATGACGCGACACACGGGGCTGGGGAACTTGTCGAGGTATTTTGACCTTTGTCGGGCGACTAGCTTGGTGGTCCCGGGTTCGTTCCAGGGGGAGGCGAGGAGGGCAAGGTCGGACTTGTCGAGAGGCTGGGCGACGTAGTTGGGGTTGATTGCGAGGATATAGTTGTAGATCTCGTCAACGGTGCCGAAGAGGGTGGTTTTGGGCTGACCGGGGGTGATTACGCCTGTCCATTTGATGCCGTGGCCGTTGTCTTGATACAGGGAGGTGGCGTTGGTGGTATGAAACGGGGTGGTGGCGGTCTAGGGTAGAGGGATTAGAAGGATGGCGACCGAGGAGTTGGCAGACAGCATACCACAGTTGCTGCGAGAGCCAGAAAGGAGGCAAGCTTAATGAACATGTTGCTGACGGTGGTCGACGTGTGGGCCTAACAGTGAAGCGATTGGGATGAACAAGGAGCTGTTGATGAGGGCTTGATGCTGGCCGACTCTTCTCTCAAGAAATAAGAATGTATGCGGGAGTGATACTTTTCGACTTCACTGGACCAGGAAGTTGAGTCTCCCTTGAAATAATCATTTGGGCCGGAGCTCAGTCTCCGTCATCTTGGTGTCAAAGTCTGATAGCTGGTAGCAGCAACCATTCTTCTTGCCTTCCTTCATACTTCCTACCTCGTACCTCTTGCCCTCTGGGCCGTCTCGCGCTTACCTGAAATGCGCAGACAGCATGGGAGTGTTCGAACTTTCATCATCGGCAAGCACATGTCGATGCAATCACGCAACTTGATCATGATTCAAGGAGCCCCAAGGTCTTGAGCTAGGTCTTCGTCAACCCTCAAGATACAGTTCATCAACTAACCCGAGATACCTCGCCGCTGAGATATAGCATATACTGCAGGCAATGAGCTGTGTTCTGGGTTTGCCTCACATCGCAATGGTTTGTACGCAGTAGGGTTGTTTGATGGAGGTGGCGCACGTACCACGTCGGAGTCTTTGCTTACCGAGGTTGGTGTCGTCATCCAAGGCTTGTACATCACATGAAATTAAATTTTCGCGGGTGTGTAACAGCGGACGTAGTACGCAATTTAATGGGAGAATTCCATTCTCGGCGCGGCGCCACTTCTGAACTCGGGACTCTCGGTTGGAGCGCCGACTTTCCTCGCCCTGACATTCGACCGCTCAGCATCGGTGATCGGCCTCAGAAAAGCCGTCAGCATCAGCAAGACCGTCGGCAGGCCGAACAGACAACCACCGGCATGGACATCTCGGCGCTTGACCCCATGCTCCGCAGCAGTAACGGCGGCAGTGGAAGCGGCAACGGCAGCACCAGCACTTCCAGCAACGACCCAGGCAATGCGCCAACACCTCCAGCCCCCGTTCATGGGGCGCTGAGCGCCCAGCCGCCAGCGAGCTCGCTGAATGCACAACACCACCATGATAGGCTCCCCCAACTCCAAGCCCATCATCCCCAGCAGCAGCATCAATTGCGCCCGCAGCAACAGCAATGGCAACCACCACATCATCACCAACCCCCAATTCCCCACACTAACCATCCAACATCGGCATTCTCCCCACAAACACCTGCATCAACCGCAACCGTCAACACCTCGTCCACTCCAGCCAATACCACGGCCCCCAGCTCCATTGCTGTCAACACCCCTAACAATTCATATCACCACCACAACAGTCCCGGTGATGAGCACCACTCTCCAGGCGGCGCTGGCGGTGGGCTAGATCCCAAAAAGCCCCGTGCCTGTGAATCATGCAGAGGTCTCAAAGTTCGTTGTGACCCAGACCCGGCTGACCCAGATGGCCCTTGCAAGAGATGTGCCAAAGCCAAACGCGAGTGCGTTATCACCCAGCCCACGAGGAAACGGGCTAAAAAAACGGACTCACGGGTGGCGGAGCTGGAGAAGAAGATTGATATGTTGACTGCTAGTTTGCAGGCCACCAGACCGCAAACTTCTGGCACATCGACAGGAGGGCTTCACGGGCCAGGTTCAGATCCCCAGGCTCACCAAGCTGCTCAGGCTCTGGTATCTTCAGCGGATTGGAGAGGAACTAGCCATGATCAAAGCGGCGGCCGACCTGGTACGGATTATGGGAGGTATGCGGGTGGTGGCGAACGGTATGGGCAGCAGCAGTCAATGTCGACATCTCTGCCTCCGCTGTCGTCGACGACATCGTCTTCAATTCCCGCTGTAGCTGGCCAGAAGAGGAAGATGACACAGGTTACCGGCGAGGAAGAGAGAGCTGTTGTTGCACTGGCTGGAGCAAACTTCAAAAGTGAGGACGGTGCTGCCAAGGTGGCAGATGTGGTTGATCGGGGCATCTTAACCATGAATATGGCTGAAGAGTTGTTCATGAGGTACACACAGCAGATGTGCTACCATCTCCCTGGTGTTGTGTTTCCGGCTGAGGTCACGGTGGGGGAGGTTCGGGCAAACAAGCCCATCTTGTTTTTGTCACTGATGGCGGCTGCTTCGTCTGAGATTCCGTCTTTGCAAAAAACACTGACAAAGGAGCTAATGCAAGTCTTTGCCGAGAAAATAATTGTGGACGGCCACAAGAGCTTGGAGCTTGTACAAGCCTTACAGGTGGCTGTTATTTGGTACTGGCCGCCAGATCGGTTCGAGGAGCTCAAGTTTTATCAACTTGTTCATGTAGCTGCTGTGATGGCTATTGAGATTGGACTGGGGACCAAGAAGATGTCGAGAGGTGGGTTTAAACGACACGTCTCTCAGGCTTGGAGAGACTACCCCGTGCGCGGGACACCGCTTGATCCGACAACACTGGAGGCGAGAAGAGCGTGGTTGACGTGTTATTTTCTGGCCACCAACACGGCAATGGCACTTCATCGGGCGAATCTGATTAGGTGGACGCCGTTCATGGCGGAGTGTATCGACGTGCTGGAGTCCTCCCCGGAGGCTGTGCCGACTGACAAGTATTTCTGTCATTTGGTTTGGACGCACAAGCTTGCCGAGGAGGTCGGGATTCAGTTTTCCATGGACGATCCTTCGTCTACGCCGAATATTGCTGATTCTAGGACCCAATATGCGCTTAAGGGGTTTGAAAGGGAGCTGGAGAGATACAGTGAGAATATTCCAAGGGAGTTACAGCAGCGTAAGTCGACCGTATGATCTGAAAGGCGTCTTCCGGTCTACATCTAACAGCTTCATAGCGTCTTTAAAGATGAGCTTCCACGTTATCAGCCTCTACATGCACGAGATCGCAACCCATAGCGATTGTCCTGATGACTGTAGGCTGGGACCCAACCCAGACACGCCACTGGCCTCGGATGCCCCTCTCACACAGGCACATATCAACGCCCTCTCCGCCTGTCTTACCGCCATCGACGGCATCTTTGACACGTTTCTCTCACTTGACGTCCACACGACACGGTGCCTCCCAGTTTTCAATTTTGTCCGCGTGGCCTATGCCGTCGTCGTGCTCATCAAGCTCTACTTCGCCGCCTCCTCCACAAAAAGTGAGCTCGGCAAGGTGATCAACAAGGACCACATGAAAGTGGAGCAGCACCTCGACAAACTCCTCGAGAAATTCCGCGCCACCGCAGCAGAAGACAGAAGTCGACCCGCCGCGAAATTCCTTCTCGTCCTGGTTATGCTCCGGTCTTGGTTCCAAAAGCAGAAACAGAACCAAAGCGGCACTGGCTCCAACGGCTCCAATACCGCAAGCGACACCCCCCAATCCTCTCTCCAAACACCCTCTTACCCAGGCCTGTCAGGGACTGACAGTAAACACCCCAACGTCCCCACTCCAGTCCCCTCCCAAACCCCCCAACCAACCTACCCACCCGTCGCTAGCACCCCCCTTCAACTCTTATCAGAAATGGCGGCCGCCTCTGCAAACGGTGCCTCCTCCCGCCCCAACAATGATCAGGGTATCCTCCCTTCTTCTTCTTCATCATTATCGGGGGCAATGCAACAAAACTGGGGTAATTACCCCCCACCTCAACAACAACAACAGCCTGATACTTCCAATGCATTTGACATTCCCGGGATGGGCAACCCGGCCTGGATGCTGAACAATAACTTTTTTCCTGGGGACACGTTTGATTTCCCTGGGTTGGGGGATGGGTTCGCGCAGGCGATGGATATGACGCTTGGTGGTTTTATGGACGGGACGTTGACCACGGCGGAGGATGGGGTTTTGAGGTATGAGCAGCCGGGGACCGGGGGGCAGCAACAACAGTGGTATGGAGGGGGGGATTTGATGAGTGGTGCTGTTGCTGGGGGCGCGGGGGGAGGAGGAGGGGGGCCGGCGGGAGGGGGGTATGGCTTTTGAGGAGGTAGAAGAGAAGGTAAGATGAAGTGTGTGTGTGTGTATATGTCAGTTCATTTGTTGTTTTTGGGGGTGGGGTGGGATATGGTAGGGAGTTGTGATTTATGCCTTCATGTGGTATGTTCAAAATGCTATTCAGTAGAGGATGTAAAGCGGAGGGGATAGATAATAACAGCTTAAACAAAACCAGGAAGCTGAAAGGGGGTGGGTTCAAAAGTCATACAATTAATGAAAAACCTACATCGCTTTTGATATCAAACTTTTTTCTCTTCATTTTCTGATCGAGAACGGTTTATAGCAGCAACCAGATAGATACTATCATCGTTCTTCCATTGTAAAAAGACGACACAAACACAGCAACTATCCACACCACCAGAGAACAAGCAAACCCTTGGGTATCTCCTCCACACCTTTTCCAACCATACATACATACCACCAAGGCAACTAATTCATTCCCCTAGGTATACAAAACCACAAATCGGAATACTCAAAATCACAAACCAAACTCTCCCCTAGGTACCTCAGTTCAAGTCCTCAACTTTTGTAAAACTTTTAATAACATCAACATTACTGTATACATACCCCTCCCGCCCCGCTATTCCCCCATTCAATGTTCGCTTCATAATATATAATATATAAAAGTACGTTGGCAGTAGATATCTGAGAGAGGTACGCGGACAGCAAATATCGCCACGGCATCCTTTGCAGTGGTCATCTCTCCCTTCTTTTCGGCCAACTGAGTTAGTTCGACCAACTGAGTAGTTGGCCGAAAAGAAGGGAGAGAAGAATGACGACCGCAAAGGATGCCGTGGCGATATTTACTGCCAGCGTACCTCTCTCAAATACAACCCAAACCAACTTGATTCCAAAAAAACAGAATCTCCAACAACTTGACGAAAAAATAAAAAATTGGTATCTTGCAAGCGAAATCTTTCCAAAAAAAAAGAAAAAAAAAAGAAAAAAAAAACAGCAACAAAAACAATCCAAACAGGCCCCCCCCTATACATCTGACCCCAAATATAAACCCAGAATCGCCAAAAAATATTAACTGTTTTGAAACCTCCAAAAATCACTCTCTCAACCGACTCTTACTCGGCTGCTGATTCAAACTACCCATAAACATCGAGCTCTCCCTCCTATTTTTATAAGACTGCTCGTACGGCGCTGGCGACAATCCGCTCTCATACACCGGCCTGTCATAACCCGGTGATGGCCTCAACGCCCCTGGATGCTGCATCTGCATAGGGTCAAAGTTGGGAGGGGGCGCATTGAAACTGCCTTCGTACGCTGGCCTCATGGGAAAGTGACCCCCTTGCTGCTGTTGCTGGGGTGGCGCCATGAGCTGGGGCTCGTACACCACACCCGGGCGCTGAGGTGGAGGGGTGGGCGTGCTCCTCGAGTGCATTGTCGCAGCATTCATCTGTGCCATTTGCTGCATCGACAGGGGAGGTGGCGTGGGCGTGCTCCTGTTTGGCAGACTATCCAATGACTCCATTAAACGGTGTCTGTGAGGGGAATCACTGTGCGAGGTTGACGGCCTTGGATCCGAAGGACGCCGTGGCGCATCCGAGGTGAAGGAGGATGGGAGTGATGGGCGGCGCGGTTGAGGCTGAAGATTGTCGGGTTCAGTAGTAGGCAGCTCATATTCAGTAGGGTCGACGCCAAAGATGGGCTCAAAGTTCTGCAAGAAAGCTGCAAAGATAGGAGCGGGGATGTTCAAGGTCGGGGAGAAAACAATGCCGACGTTTCGCACTGTCATCTTGTTGACACTGGCATTGTTAATGATCTTGATCAAGAACGAAATTAAATACTTCAGAAGAGCAGCGTTGGCTTGAGGGAGACGATCCACAAGCTCGGCCAAAAGAGCATGCTTCTGCTTCTGGTTCGTGATTTCTATGGTGGCGATGAACTCCAGACGCAGGTCGTTTGTCAGGATCGTAATCGGAAGCTCGCGGAGGTAGAGCTTGAGCAGAGACGCAACCGCGTGAATATCGTAATACTGCGGATCGGTCACCAGATTAATGTCGCCCTCGGTATTGAAACGTTCCTTGAGCTGCTTGATGACGACGCTGGACCCGCTAAGACGGAAGATGCCCTCCTCAGAGGTGGCATTCTTGTGCTCCAAATATTGGATGCATCTGTAGACGACAGCAGGGAGCGGTACCCGAACGTCAGCTGGGGCACAGTAGCGCACGGCCTCGGCAAGACTGGCACCAAATACCTGGCGCACAGGGCCGTTGTACCCGTTGCCAGTCTGTCCGTTGGCAATGCTGCCACCGTCACTACCAAAAATTGAATCTTGTCCATCACCGGAGTTTCTGGCCTTGGGACCGAATCCGAAAAAGCTGCGTTTCCTCGCCTTCTTCTCCTCCTGGCTAAGCTGTTGAGTGGCCATGGCAAGCTTGTTGCCCCACGATTCAGAAGATGTCATCATCTGGGGATCCCGAGGTCCAGAGATCGTGTACGAAGATGACGTCGACTGGCTGTGAGTCGATTCGTGATCTTGCCCGGATGGCGCACCCTTGATAGGCACGCCTTGGGGAGAATCGCCTTGCCTCGTGGCCTCATAGCTGACTCCGATGAGCTTATCTTCAGCAATCGAATTCTGCTTGCCTTGACCCTTCTTCTTCGAGGCGTTGGCACGGTCGGCGTGTGCCGAGTGTCGATCGTGAGGGTGTTCCTTCTTCGCGTTATCCTCGTCCTCTGGATCCTCATAATCCACCCAGCGAAGCAAAGCATCGACCCATTGATCACGCTCCAGATCACTCTCAGCGCACAAAACATGCCTCGTGGTGCTGTTGGGGTCTTTCTTTTTCCGTTCCAAAATCAGAAAAGCATGGCGGTACTGGTTCTCAGCCTCATCGTCTTTGGGACGAGCGGGGGAACCGTCGTTGTTGTGATGAGATTGCTTTCCAATCTGAGCCTTTTGGAGTTTTACTGTACCCAAGTGTGCACCGCCTGGTGTCTCATAGTACTTGAGTAGTGGCCCGTCAAGAATAAAATACCGGGCTTTCCAACCGCCAAAGTTCTTGCCTCGCTTGGTTAAATACCCAGTCCGGAAAGGTCTGCCGCCTGGCCCAGTGCGTTGTGATTCGGGATTGGCGTCACTTCTCGAGCTTCCAGTCTCATCTGCGTTGGGTGGCAAAGTGTTGGAAGAGAGATACTTGCACAACTCGAGTGCTGTGGTGGTATCCAGGGGCGTGTTGAGCAATTCCTCCAGATATTGATTCAGGGCCACCCGCCGAGCATCAAGTTTGGCAGGGGCATGACCGCTGAAAAGAGATCTGTCTGGAGTCTTGGCAGTAAATGCGGGACATTGCTTAAGCCTCGAGTCCAGCTTCGCAAGTGACGCAGTGTCTTTCTCAACCCGCCACAGCTCACCACCATCAGCCCTTGACGAAACCGCCAGTGTGAAAACGGGGTCCTCTTCGAGCTGCGTCAAAGAAAGCAGACTGGCCCTCGAAGGTTTCATCCGCGAAGATGCAACCTTGAGAGTGATGTGAGGAAGGGCGTTGGGTGGAAGCAGGAGGTCTGGGTACTCCTCCGTCACAAAGCCCTTGAAAATCTTGGTTCTTTCTAGAGGGCTATCCATGGTAGAACTGGTTGGGCTCGCTTCACCACTGATTTGGGCCTCTTGCTTGACGATGAGAAGCGGCCTTGGTGATTTGAGCGCTAATGGTTCTCCTACAGGTCCTGGTGAGTATAGAGGGGTATTGGGAGGGAGTGGGATGGGCGCACGTGGTGGTCGAGGAGATAAAGGTGCTCCGGCAAATGTTGAAATCCCCAAGGGCGAGAGCGGTGGCGAAGTAACTGGTGACTTCAGAGGCATCGGCCTTGGGCTCGCGGGAAGACCAGGGCTCATCAATGCCATGGGCGGTGCCAGAGAATCCGAGTTCCCACTGAGAACACCAGCCAGAGACGCTGGTTCCCGAGGTGGGAGCACCTTGGTAGTTTGAACTAACCTAGGGCTCGCGGGCATCTCGGGCATCTCCGCGGGAAGTGGTGGCTCCTCTTCTGGTGTATTCTTCCGACTGCTGCTCTTTTTGCTCTTCTTGGACAAGCTGCGCATCTCGGCCTCCTTTTGGGCCATGATCTCACGGTCTCGCTCGTCCTCCTCTCGTGTCCTTCGGCGTCCTCTCCGTTCATGATGCGGAATCTCATCTACTTCTAGTATATCGTCGTAATCTGTATCGGTCTCAGCCTCCTCCGGCGCAACTATCGCCGGCGTTGGATTCATATTTTTCAATTGGAGCGGTGCCGGAGGGGGTTTCCGTGGCGGTGGGGCAGGGGGTAACGGGAACTTCGAGACGCCGTCTTCCGGCTTGGGCGACCGATCTGGCAATCCGACAGGCAATTTTGGCGGGGGCATCTTGGGGGGTTCTCGGGGTGTCTGACGAGAGGGCGGTAAATCGAGGTTGATGCGCAAGTCAACTTGATCGTCGGTTGTCTCCTTAGCAGCCTCTTCGGCTTCTCTTTCTTGGGCCTCGTGGTCGTATTGGTCGAGGGCGTGCTCGCTTGCCTTTGGCATCGAATGAGACGGGTCAAGCAAGTCGCCAACGGTTGATGGCGGCAGAAGCAAAGTCATTTGATCGGCGGGCGGAGTGATTGGGTACGGGGCCATCGAAACATCAATCGGCGAATGCTTTGGGGCGTCCAAGCCTGGTGACGCAGGAACTTCCAACACCCGCTCCTTTGGAATGGCACTCGCTTCGCCGGTTTCGTGTCTGGCTGGCCCTTGCATGGAGCTCGCCGCTGGAACGGCCGGGACAAACGGTGCTTCTGCGTCACCTAAAACTTCCTTCAGCTTTTTCCTGTACTTTTCTTTGTCCTTCAACGCCCGCTCCAGATCCTTATTAAGGCCCAGAATCATGGCCCTTTGCTTGTCGACAAGCCGCCATAACTGCGAATTTTGTTGCGATTGGGACTGTTTTTCCTTCAACAAATACTGAATGACCGCTTCGGCACTGCCGGCCGTCTTGATTAGGTGTGCAATATCCGTCGACCCAGCAGCGTCCTGCGGCGTCTTATTCGGAGTCGACCTCGATGAAATTTGAGAAATGGCGGAATCCATGGAAGAGTTTCTCGCTGGACCCTTGGCGGGCTCTGCCCGCACGCTCGACGGACCGGCCATGATCGAGGGTGTAGACTGGCTTTGAGTAAGTCCTCCTGAGGGGCCCTTGGCGGCTACGACGGGGTCGGAGGCACTGCGCGCCTCATTCGGAAATTGCTGAGAGGAAGAGGGAGCCGGTCTGGTGGGTGGATGGTTAGCACGCTGGCGTGGAATCATGTGTGGCAACAGTCTTTGGCGCCAGGAGCGCGGGGTGTGGGCATGAGAGGTCTCCATTGTCACGAACCCTGGACTTCTCTCCTCTGGGGTGGTGCTACCCGAGGAGTCACTGTTAAAGTATGTTTTCTCGGATGCCTGCGCCTGGCGGTCCTCGGGGGCCGTCGTTACAATCTGTGGGACGGAGGCTGCAGATGGGAACTCGGCTCTCGTTGGGCCGGGACTCGTGGGCGGAGAAACAACGCTGCTCGAGTGCAACGGGCTCGGTGCGGGTTTCGGCCTGGACCTGTATCGATCAAAGAGATTGGATCAGTATTTTGTGGACACTGCAGCACCTGGCACGAATAGTTGCACCACAGCAGCATAAACGCCAGACTAGCCCGCGGTTGGCGTCAAGCTGTGTCTCTGGAGCCGGCAATGCCAATGTCAAGCTCCTCCAACCACGAGGATTGATTCGCCCTTTGTCAACGTCGACTGGCTACATGCGAGCTGCAGACCCAGTCTGTGGAGAGGAAGATGCCCGAACAAAAGAAAATGCAGAGAAGACCAAAAACAAGCCCGTCCCCAACCCAGTCTAGGCATCAAGGAGAGCCAATGGGCACAAGAAGAAAGAAACGATGTGAAAGAGACAACGCAACAACCAAACAAACTCAAAAGCAGGCGAGTGATTCGAAAAAAAGGAAGCAGTAGACAACGAGGGCACTGTCGTACCTAGGGTTCGCCGCCGACAAGGGCGAGGAAGATGGGCTATTGGACGAGTAGCCGTGGGTCAGTACTTGTGTTCTCCCAATAGTAGGGCTGTCCTGGAAAGAAGAGTCCATAGATCGGGGTGGAGTTGAGGCCACAGAAGAGCGGCCGTCGGGGTGGTGGTGATGTTGGTCGTGGTCGAGCTGTGACATGGTCCGCTCAGCGACAGACAGGTCGAGGCCTTGGCCAATTGGTCGGAGAAGTGAAAGGGGGGTCCCGTCAACAAGACGCAGGACAACTCGCCGTGGTTTCGAGCTGCCTGGGAGACCCTGATCAACGTCGCATAGATTAAATTCGATTCAGTAGCCAGGACTGTCGCCTGTGTTGCCGCTGCCGGGAATCGAGGGGAGGCGCGCGCAGCAACTGCAAGTGACGGCGATGGTAGCACGGGTCGACGCCGTGCAATGGGAGTCGGTTGGTGGTCAACGGACGACCATGAAAAAAAGATGAAGGATATGCAGTAGGCAGTCCTGGAGAGAGAGAAAAGGGATCCCCTTCCCCCCCTGGTGCTCGTGCTCTTGCAGGAAATGCACCTGGCAAAGATCCCGGCCGGCGCGCGCTAGAGGCTCAGGTGTCCAGTCCGCTGGGCGTCGCTTGGTGGTGGTGAGTGGTGACACTGGCACCAGGGACAGAAGGCTCTTGCTCAGCCCAACCTGCGGCGTACGAGTCGTGAATCAGAGGCTTTGCGTCTAAAAGAGAGCTCCTGGAACTGGAACTGGAACTGGAACTGGAACTGGAACTAGAAACTGGAACCGGAACCGAGACGAGAAAGGGTCCAGACAGCCACTTCATGTGTGTGTGTGTGTGTGTGTGTGCCCCCCGCGGACGACAGGCGGGCTTTGTCAGAATTCAAAATTGGATCGCACGGCAGGACGGCGAGTGCTGCAACCCGCAGAGCTCTGGCCTCACTCTGGCGCTTGCCGTGGCACCTGCGGCTGCTGGCGCTCCACTCCTGCCCCTAAATCCCGAACCCCAGACTTCCTGACCCCTCCACCACGCTCTGGGCTGGGGTCCTTGATAAGATCACGAGTGCTTGTCCTAATCTCCGGCCAGAGGAACCGCTTACCTTGGGTCCTTGGCTCCAGCTCAACCGGCGCCTCTTTTGAATGCCTCTATAGATCGGATATCTGGTGTGTACACGCCATGGACAACGCTGCTCTTGATATGGTGGGTGGCAGCGTCCGCAATGAAGGACCTCGCTATTCAATCCTCCTACAACTTAGACCTCAAGGTCTGGTATTTGTGTCTCTGAAACATGATATTAGCCGGGCCGCAGACTCTGGCTGGCTTAAAGTTTTGTGGTTTTTATATCATGATTTCTGCCTCCGAAAACGGGCCCGCGAGTGTCATCCAGAGTGTCATCCAGACATCTCAGGTCTTGATGATGCTCGACTCAAAAGACGGGATTTGCGTGATGACCGTTGAATGTTTTCTCGAGGGGTTGCAATCGACCCTCGCCTCCCCGCAACATCTCAACCCTCCCGCCCAGAACCCCGGCCAATATTTGATTCAAGGAACAAGGTTGCAGTTTTGGCCGTTCCGCTCGCCGCCGCCTCAACACCCGCAAGTGTTACCGAGGCTCAGTTAAGCCTTTTTGTTAACTCAACTCCGAATGACGTTTAAGTCTGGTTTGTTTAGGTATATCACCGTCTCACTCATCTTCCTGCTGCCCGCTGACTTCAACATCGCATGTGAGAGCAAGGTGGTAATAAACCAGCATCTCAAAAGGGACCAATCTCCGTCCTACCAATCCGCCATGCCCCATCAATGTGGACTGTCGTCGTGATGCCCCTCTAACGGCAACCCCACATTCACTCTCAACAACGCTAGTTTTAGCGACAAATGTATCATGCAGGAGTCCAATTGTAATCCCTTGCGGCTTCTGCAGGTACATCACAAGCCAGAAGTTTAACAAGTCCTTCTGCCAGCCCTTGACAAGAACTTTGACAAGGCGGCACGCTTGCGGCAAAGACGGGGTTTGAAAGTATTGAAAGCCTGCGTCCCAACTGCATATCATCGTCAAAATGTCATCGGCAGTCTTTCTAGCCGTAGGACCCGTCAACATTTAGATACCGCACACCACCGATTATGGAAACAAAGTTGTCACTTTGGCGCCTGCTGGCAGAGGCCTCTGTCACACACAGTGAGCGCGCAAGCTGTACATCCTGGTTATCCTGACCACCTGGCCACATGAGTTGATAGTGTTGGTTGGCATTTACAACTCCTTGCTATGCTGCTGGGCATGATCAGATCCATAACTGGGAAATGGGAATGGAGACTTGACCATCAACATGACCTGATGTTTTGGGGTTGTTGTGAGAGAATATCCAGGATCCTGTTTTCTAATGACACCCTATGAACATGAATGCCGGATCTCTTGGGTAGGTAGGCTCTTCGATGGTCATCGGAACCTGCTCCGTGGATATCATTCGCCAGTGAGGCCTCGAATCAAAGCATACAGCTCAACGTTCTTCAACAAAACCTTCACATATATTTGTAAAGTAAGTCGTCAGAACTCTCCATAGCTTCGCGGGCTCATGATGACGGCATCCGGAGTTCGGCACGGTGGAGGTTATTTGGCCCGGCTGGTGCTCCGTTTCCCCCACGGCTGCACGGGCAGCCACGGTTATCCTCCGGTCAAAGGCTCCACAAAACCCGGATTTCACACACGCAAACGGCATCCAATAAGATCCCCAACAGCACCTTGCATTTTCCATCGCAATTTGACGAATCTTGGTCAACCACTTGGGATGGCAGGTGTCTGTCGTCTTGTGAATGGCGGTGAGCAAGTTCCAACTTTTGTCGATGCTGGAGGACGGGAAAGCTCGCAGATTATCCCCCCTTTTCGGAGCTTCGTGCCCGTCTCAATCGGCCAACGGCCGTCGAGAGAACAGGAAGGCCGGGCAAGGATTGACCTTGCGATGGCAGGTTGGGTTACGTGCGTGATGTGGCATCGCTGAATTGGCTGGAGCATCTTTGTCCTCGTCAACATGTCGCAATCAACAACTTTCTCAGCTGGCGTAACGGTTTCGAACCGCAATTGGATGCCCCGATGGAATCGATTTGTTTCTGCAAGTCATTCTTCATTCGGTGCAAGTTTCGCATGCCGTGGTTGTTTTCTCACATGGACTTGGAAGCCCGTGATGAGCTCTGATTGGTTTGCCTCTCGCGGCTAGAGCCCCCTGAAATACAACATCACAGTCCAGCCAGCCTCACCTCCCAAGCTTGGATTGACACATCCAAAAGAAACACTCGAGGCTGAGAGATCAGGCCGCGTTGGGTTCCTGGTCTTGTTTCTTGGGCTGACATGGCTGCAAGAGATCTCTGGTCAGTGACACGAACGATCAGCCACCTGCGAACAAACAGCTTCAGAGTCTGCAATGATCTTCAGCGTTCATTGTATCGAGGTTTCAAACAATCGCCGGTGTTGCTTTTTATATTCTGGAGGCCTTCTGGAAACCGTTCGTGGCCGTAGATCAAGGCCTTGATGTTCCAACTTGCTGACCCGGTGGCCGGCCCAAAGCTTGCCGATGCGTTCATCGTCCGAATCTTGCATCCCAAGAGATTGTTGTCCAGGCTGGGGAAATGCATTCAGGATCTGGCTTTGGGTAATTCATGGAGAATGATCCGATTCTGAGGAATCAGACGGCCACTGATACAGAACCCAACTGAAGATCTATGTTTGATGACTGAACCGGGCTGAAGTCGGCTTTTCATTTGGTAAAGGCATCTAATATCTCCGAACCCGATCTGACTCGCATCTGGGTGCGAGAGGCGGCAAGATGGCCTTAAATGGTCTGGATGTCGCCGTCTGCGCTTATCTGTCCGTCAGTCAGTCAAGACCTGGCAAGCTCGCAAGTCCGCGGCTGCGAGCACGAGACCGAGTCAAGCACTAGATTCTCCCGTGGCATCAATGCCGTAATTAATATGGTGTCCTGAGGAGAAAAAGGCCTGAAACATCAGCGGCCCAGATGCAAGGAATGGATGGAAGCGTGGTTGTGTCAAGTCTCATGCATCGTTTCAGGATGCTGGCCTGTGCGGTTGATCGGCACCAAAAATTGCCAGGAATGGTTCGGAGTAGGGGCTCTAATCACGTGCAAGCGCGTCAACTGCGCGGCCTAGCCCACTTCCATCGCGTGATCGCGTGCTTCAATTTTGTAGAGCGCGACAAATATGCCTGTACCATCCTGTATATTCATTTACCTTGCATTCTCAAACTCCTTTCTAGGGTGAGGCTCAGAACAGTTCAGGGTGGGACCTCCTATCGCTATAAGAACACCATCAAGCAAACATACTCTGTAGGACGGCCCGTTTTAGCCTTGATTTCGACTGAAGCATGTCTTCCAAGAGGAACTGGTTTTTTCCTGCCTCCGTTGGCTCATTATTTACACTCTTCATCACCGTGAGATCATAACTCATCCCATAGGAAGAAGGTCAATTATGATTCTGCAAAACATAACAACAGGCATCCACACCCACAAGCTCGTCAAACTATTGGGCCCGGTAAGACCAGTGTCGGCAAGTCTATCACATGGATGCGGCTTGTGCTTTTCGAGTATTCTCTCCAAGCCTGTATGATATTAACTTTCCAGTCATGATATTTGCAGCTCTGGTTGCCAAACATGCTTCTCATTTCAGTCGTCCGCGAGCTTGGTAGATCCATCAACCTTTTCTGATGAGCTCTTACACCAACTGGTCAGTTCACTAATCTTGATCTTAACAACAGCAGAGACATATTCCCGAAGAACATTGACGACTAAGCTTTTGGGTATATTAAATATATCGGTACCTAGGAAGCGGTCGTTACTGTCATTAAGATAGCATCATAAAGTACGTCATGTCGTATCTCATATACAAAAGCATTTCCGGGCCCTTGTGTATAGACAGCCAAATTCCAACCCAAAGGAAAACACTCATAACTCATAACACGTCCATCCTTGTTCAACATCTAAAATCCCCATACCGTCCTCGAGACTCCTCCCTCATGAGACTGACGTCGCTATTCCTGTCTCTCTCATAAATCCTCTCTCTGCTGTGAATATGGATATGCTCGCAATCAGGCCCGTGTCGACCATGGCCATAGTAGTGGTGGCAATCACATCCACCACGACGTTCGTGCCTGTACTCCCTGCCTCCCACACTCGACACTGAACTCTCCCTTCTTATCCTCTCCCGCTCCCTCTCCGCAACTGTAATCCTCACCCTGTCCCTCTCATCCACAGAGCTCTGACTATCGCAGCTCCTATCCCTCATCCTGTTCAGCCTTCTCACACTGCTTCGAGGCACTCTGCTATCCATACCCTCGACGCCGCGAATGCTATCTCTGGGGACTCTGCTTTCCATTCCTTCGACACCCCTGATGCTGTCCCGAGGAACCCTACTTTCCATGCCTTCGACGCCCCTGATACTATCTCTTGGTACCCTGCTTTCCATGCCTTCAACACCTCTAATACTGTCTCGCGGTACTCTGCTCTCCATACCCTCAACGCCCCTAATACTTTCACGTGGCACTCTGCTCTCCATACCCTCCACACCCCGAATACCACCAGTAGGAACCCTGCTTTCCAATCCGTCCACACCCCTAATGCTTTCCCTAGGGACTCTGCTCTCGGTTCCTTCTACTCCTCTGATACCTCCCTTAGGAACATGATTCTCCAGCCCTTCAACTCCTCTGATACCTCCAGTAGGGACCTTGCTTTCAAGCCCCTCGACACCTCTGATTCCACTCTCCGGCCTCCGACTTTCCAAGCCATCCACGCCCCTGATTCCACTCTCCGGCCTCCGATTTTCTAATCCATCCACGCCTCTGATTCCACTCTCCGGTCTCCGATTTTCCAATCCATCCACACCTCTAATACCACTCTCCGGCCTCTTACTTTCAAGTCCCTCCACCCCCCTAATCCCACTCTCCGGCCCCCTCCTATCCAATCCTTCCACCCCTCTCACCTCCCTCATCGGAATCCTACTCTCCAACCCCTCCACCCCCCTAATCCCACTCTCCGGCCTCCTATTCTCCAACCCCTCCACCCCCCTGACCTCCCTCATCGGAATCTTACTCTCCAACCCCTCAACATACCTATACGTCTCCCTCTTCCTCAACGGCGGGCTCGGCGTCCTCGGCGCCGGCAGCATCGGAACCGGCACCTTGACCTCATACGGCACCGGCACCTGAACCTCATACGGCACCGGCACCTCCACCTCCACCACCTTCTCCTTCTCAACCGGATACGGCATCGGCACCTCCACCTCAACAACCTTCTCCCTCTCCACCGGGTAAGGAACCGGAACCTCCACCTCAACAATCCGCTCCCTATCAACAGGGTAAGGCACGTGAACCTCATAAGGGACAAGCCGTTCCCGCTCGATGATCACCTCCCTTTCGCGAGTTTCCCTGCGAGGGGAGTGGGAACGCCTTTTGCGGCGGGATTTGCGGGATTTGGAAGATTTGGACGTTTCGGAGGGGTCGACGTCTACGGCTATGACGTCGATTGTGTCGTCTTCCTCTATTGGGGCCGGGGGTGGAGGGGGAGGGGGAGGGCATGGTTCCACGACTACTGGGGGGGGAGGGGGGAGGGGTTGAAGGACAACCGGAGTGGGAGGGGGGGGAGGAAGAGGTTGGAGGACAACGGGGGGGGGAGGGGTGGGTACCCGGGCCGGGACGATGGTGGTTACTTTGCGGCGGCGCTCGTGGAGGCCGGGGCGAGGCGGGTCGAGGTAGAGGTACTTCTTGTGGCGGGATTTGTCGCGTTCGTAGAGGGCCATGACGGGCGAGTGGTGGATGTTGTGGCGGTGATAGATAGTAATGGATAGAGACTGGAGATCGTGTTAGATAGAGAGACCTGAGGCTGGTGGAGATAGGATTCGGTTTACCAGGTAACGTCGATTCCGAGGGTGAGTTAATTGGAAGGGGGGAATGTTATGTAGATATTGATCAGTCCCTAGAAACGATGGCAGGACACAGCAACGGCACTAGAGCCGTAGACTGTTGCTTAAATCGCCTAGTCAAGAACCCGAAGCACACAAGGTTTTGTGTGAGGGAAGATTGTCTGGTGTTGAGATGAAAAGACCAGATGGCAACGGGAAGAGAAAAATACTACTAATAATGGAATCTCGCGGATCATCTGCCCCTTCATAGACCTTGTCGGGGTGCTGGGTCGGGCATCTTGAGGAGGTGCTCATGAGCGTGGTCTTATGACGTAGTTTGTGTGACCCATGGGTTTCCCTGCTTGGAACCAGAACGAACCCTTGTGACGCATGTCTCATTCGAACTGCACTTTGCCAAAAAGAGAGGCGAGATGAGTCCTATTATGTAGATATTTCTATTGATACGGTGAAGACTGCTTGCTGAAATTCGACGTCTTTATTGACATAAATCCACACCGGTGACAATGTAGTTGTTGTCGTCGTTGAACAGTTGGCCGTTGACAAGCCTGGTTCGACGGTTAGCTACCCGTGATGCCATACAGACTGATAGACACCAATGTCGACACTTGTTTTTCCTGTATTATGTAGCGTTGTCTAGGAAGCTTTTGTGTATTGCTCAGCTGAATGAGACATGTGGAATGTTCAAGAAAGAGAATTTTCTGTTCAACATCATCGGATGGTCTCTGGGTTTCCGAGAGAGCTGCCAAGAGCTGAACCCCGCGCTAAGACACTTCAGGGTTAGGCCCCCACCAGCTGGTTCCTTGCAGGGGTCTCTTCGTGGGGCAGAGCTCTGTTGTCATCGCCGGGCACTCTTCCATCGACCATCAACTATCGACAACACTTATTACATAGGTTCTCGCCCGACACCATCTCGCCGTACCCTATCGAAAACCTTCGCGAAAGCGCCGGGGAAATAATTTTCGTCGCCCGCCATGTCGTCAACACACGACTCCAAGCCGATAGAGGTTACCTCCTCAGCGCAGTTCCAAACCATCTTGCAAACCAATGCTTTGGTTGTCGCAGACTGTAAGTGTTCTGTCGCGTCGATGCCCCAACATGGGCCACCCTCATGCTATCTAGCACCCCGAACTCTTGCTAAGAAGCTGGCGTTTGTTTCTGTAGTCTATGCCGACTGGTGTGGCCCTTGCAAGGCGATCAAGCCCATCTTCGAGAAGGCGTCCAAGGAGCTCTCGCACGAAAACGTCTTGGCCTTCATCAAGGTCAACACCGACACCCAAAAGGACATTGCCCAGGCCTACAACGTCACCTCTCTGCCAACCTTTATCTATTTCCGAAATGGCCAGATTACCTCCCGGGTGAAAGGGGCAGATGTGCAGAAGCTCTCGGGCATGCTTGAGACCATCCGCGGGCATTTTCAAGAGGCTATCGAGAACCCTGGAGGAGCCGCCGGAGGGTCAAGCAGTAGCGGTGCGACCTGGAGAGGTGCGGAGCTGCCTCGCGGCTACACTGATATCACAGATCAGATCGAGATCAACCGTTGCGAGCTTCTGAACGTTGAGTCTGGCCCAGAGGGTGTGCGCACTCTGCTTGACAAGTCCAGGCCAAGTGCGCTGTCAGGGCAAAAGAGTGCTACAAAGGACTGGGTGGAAAGTGACACGGATGAGCAGCTGATGCTCTTTTTGCCTTTCCAGGCCATGATTAAGCTACACACTCTTCAGGTGCGTTCGCCTGGAACCAACGCAGCACAGAGGAGCATCCTACTGACCTGACCATCTCCAGATCACCTCATTGCCTCCCTCTGATGATGACGATGACGAAGCTCCCATGCGACCCAAAACCATCAAGCTGTTTACCAACAAGTCGCATAACCTCGGGTTTGACGAGGCCGAGGACATGAGTGCCACGCAGGTCATCGAGCTCTCGGAGAAGGATTGGAACCCGGATGGCACAGCCAACATCAGTTTACGATATGTGAAGTTTCAGAACATCAACAGCCTGGTGTTGTTTGTGGTGGACGGGGACGGTGACAGCGAGAAGGTGAGACTGGACCGTGTCCGGTTAATTGGCGAGGCTGGGGAGAAGCGTGAGATGGGCAAGCTCGAGAAGATCGGTGATGAATAGAGTCCGTACGAATCAAGGCTACCCAGTCCGGACTGAGGGCTGGGGAGTTGGAGGGCTTCCATTTCCAGAGACAGAGAGAGAAATCATATCGACTCTAGATTATGATCTATATGAGCGTGGCTGGGGTGTTAAGGGTCGGAATGTCTCTTGCCAACCGAACAGTCTTAGGAGCTGGTTTTCCGATAAGGAATTCATGATACCATTCTCTTTTCGTCCCAATGTAGGAGGTGGCAGCTCGATGGTGTATACTAATCCAGCTCACTTGTGCATAACGCGTTGGCAGTGAAAGAGATATGGATAAATTAACCCAGCACCCACTTCGAAGAAGAGGGATGGCTTGTACAGCCCAACCTCATTCCTGGAACCACAGCAATAAACAATCATAGGATCGACGGGTTAAAACGCATGGCTGGTGGTCTTCCTGGTTGTGCTTGGAAAGGCATTGGAAACGGGATAAACGGTTTGAGCATCCAACACAGTGCCTGGTAAAACCCGTTGACAATAGCCGCCGCAAAGACGGCATTGACGACAAGCTTCCCTCATCACAATCCAGAGCCTGGTAACGATGGAGGAAGAACCAAAGTCGGTGGGAAATCGAACACGACTACCAAGACACTGGCACACACGCAAAAGTCACAGAAAATAGTTATGTCCAACCTCAACACCACCACCGAGCCCTGGAGGGGTTCTCCTCGGTGGGCTGACTGGTAGAAGAGATCGGCGTGCAATTCATTGATCTGTGCCACGACTGACGCTGCAAGTCACATAGAAATCCCCGAAGGAATCGGACTCGAGCAACACGGGTAATGTTTTGAAATGGTCGTGGCGCCGCACGAAGAAAAAAAAAGAAGAAAAGGAAACCGAAACAAATTTTCGCTGCTTGCTGTTGATATTCCAAAATCCTGGTGGAGCGCCCCGCTTAGTCATTCGGCAGTCGGTCTGCAACCAATCAGAGGAGGTCAGGTCCAAAGTTCCGGAACAATTCCTTGGCCGACCAGACCGATCCCGACCCCGCTTTTCTTGTCTGCTCGGGAACCTCGCGAGAAGAGCAGGGCTGGCTCGGACCTCACCGACAGCCCCCACTTCCTGGGCATCTTTCTCGCCGGAGTTTGTCGCTTCCGCTTCATTCAGTCGCTTCCATCTTCTCCATGATCACAATGTCGAGTGACAGTGACACACCCCTCATGGCTTAAGTGTCGGAGGGCCTTCCGCATTCGATGGCCGGACTCGCCCGTCGCGGCGCGAGTGACCACCTCGACCAACAGAAACGTCGAGGACTTGATTAAACGGAGGTCTTTTCATCTATGTCACGCACCTCCCACCAAACAAAGTCACAGAAAAGGAACTTGCTTGGTGTTTCGTCCCGTCTGCGTCGGGCCAGTCCACTGACCTTGATCACCCAATCGACGTTTGGTTTCGAGTTTCGAGGGATTCATCACGGATTTCAAAAAGGGCCCTTCCGTCCGTTCGGTCTCACATTTCCCCCTCATCACTCTCTTCGTGCGCAACCTCGCAGCCCGGGCGTTTTGCCATCCATGCTCGATGTGGTACTCTGGAGTCCCCTATCCCCACGTCCATCCCGCCCCGAGTCACCGTCACCGTTCATGGGCTGGTACGTACATGTATGTTTTCTCCGTAGCAGATGTACGCTACCCATCTCGCTTGGTTGCCGTTCCGCAGCTCCTCCTCGCCTGCAATGTTTGTGTACGGAATCTGATTAATATTTCTGTGCGCTATTGATCGTTACGCATGACAGGCGGCTTCTCAGCTTGTTGGCGCCCCATGCCGTCACAATCCTGGGGACAGGGATATTTCTGGAACTTTGGAGGGGCTCAACTTGGTCGTTGGATATCTTGGTTCTGTCGTTGACCAGCAAAAGCGATCTGGCGTCTTCGGGACAAGTTGGCGTAGAGGTTGTGCCCCCTCCTCCCAGGACCAGGACCAGGACCAGCCTCCCTACCGCTACTTGGGTAGTTTTCTGGGCGTCCCACTACAACACTACCTCCACTTGCTCGATCACCAGAGCCGGCGCTCAACTGCGACTCTGCTTCGACGGCACGTTACCATGGGCCCCAAGATCGGTAAGCCTGAAGAGCTAATGAATTGGATCACTGCAGGATTAAAACGTGGTCCCTTATATGCTAAGAATAGCTCACTACTTTTCCCTGGCCACGTACCATCCGTTTACTACGCTGCATGCTATGCTCTGCAGCGCTCCCTTGTCTCTCTGACCTCACTGACCTCACACTACTCTGACCTGGGTAGTTAATGTCTCGTCTTTGCTTATTATTCCACGAGAGTACTACCTACATACGCGGCCAAAGGACCCAGGAGGGGGTCCTTGCTGCCTTTTCGCCATCCCGCTCCCAACTCCCAAGACGGCCAGTTCTTGATGCTCAGTGGGTTTCCCCAGCTGACGGGGGACTTCCCAATGGCCGGCTGGCTCCCTTTGACATTTTTTGTTGGGTCCACGCTTGGGGCTTGCTCCCAGCTGCCTCTTCAAGCCACTTCGTCTTCGGGCTGCCACAGTGGGAAGCAGAAATGACATGAATATGACCAAGCCCTCCACTGCCCAACAGTCGGTAGCCTCGGATGGGCCATGGCCATGTCATGCTGTGCCGGCCAGCGAGCAGTACCGTGCGGGAGTTTGCCTCTTGTGGAAGGTTTTGGGGCCTGTTCGTCCCATCTTGAAAGCCGTCCAGGATTCCTTCGGCTCCCATGTCCAAGCAAGCACAGATGGTAGTCCACCTACGGTTGGGTTTTGGCAGCACTAGGGGGGAAGAAGTGCACCTTGTATCCACCCCCCTGACCTCGTTTCCGACATGTGCTACTCCCGACGTGCTCCCGAGCATGGTGCTTTGGTCCAGGGTTCCGTATTGCCATTGCCAGGCTGGTCAAGCTCGGTTCGCCCTCGTGCTCGCTTTGTCAAGTGACGGGAGCTGAGAAGCCACAGAACAGCCCCAAAACTTGGTGGTGTCCTGCCTTCGTACCCCTTCTCGATTTCTCTTCCAACTTCCTCCTTTTTTTTCTGACCTTTCAAGAGACTCCCTTCCATAGTGGATGACGTGATACCGCACATAGTCTGTTGCAGCTGAGAACTTTCCCCCATATCCCATCAACACCCTCTCACTGGTCAACCTCCCCAGGTATTCCACGCACACCAAAGCCTCCATATAACTCAGCTTCTCATAAGCAACCCTCCCGCCCGGCCTGCCACCTGCAAGTCCAACATTCTGCAGAATCCCGCCACCAAGCGGTAGCAACAGTCGATCGAGGGAAAGGGAAGGGACATTAATAGTGGGCGGTCTTATTTCCAGTGAATTACCGGCATTCTCATATCACAGCCCATTATTTTTTTTTTTCCAGTCGACGTGTCGTTGGAGAGAGCGGCTCAAAGAGTCGGTGTGGAGAGGTTGATTTGACGTGGCCAGCGGGACCGAGAGGCTGGGCCGGCTATTATCATCAGAGGCCCGACGACACGGGAGAAAGGACCTTTCTACTTGGCGAGACCGGATCTGGCCGAACGAAGGCTGCCCGACATATCAGGGCCGTACGAAGCACGAAATTCTGACGGTTGGGAAGAAATCTAGCATCGACCACTACGATTCGAGGCCCGACATGATGCATCGCGATCAGAACTACCACAGGCGAGGGTTCGCTCAGACGCCGACAGAGTTTTGGAGTTTTCAGCGATTACCGGCGGAGATCCGGAATATGATTTGGGAGTACTCGTTGCCAGAATCTCGGGTGTACGAGGTCATGGATGCTCCCAGCTCCAAACAGAAGACTCCGGCTCAGAAGGGGTTGATGTTTGCCAATGTGCACCCGGAGCCTCCTCCGCCGCTGGCAGCTGTCTGTCGAGAGAGCCGATGCTTTGTGCTTCACCACTACAAACCGTTGACGCTAGGCCCGACGACGAAGTACGTCGACCTCTCCCGGGACATCTTGCTCCTGGAACCATATCTGTTGGTCAAACGGCTACACCGGACGCTGCATTTCATGAGCCAGATTTCTCTTGTGCGGGACAACATCAACAGACTGGCCCTCGGCACCTCATACGGCATCTACCCAGGAATCTTTCACCCTGTGTTGAGCTGGAAGGTCTCCAAGACGAACATGCACAAGCTGATGACCAGTCTGGCCAAGTTCCCCAAGCTACAAACATTGGTGTTTGTCGTTCATCAGGAGTTCCAGTTCGAGTTTGATTTCGGGCACCCATCCGGGATGGCGCCCCTTTCAAACCATCAGCAGCACGCACAAGTACAAGGGGCAGCAGCGACGGGCATGGGCGGTTATCCATCACCAGCACCGAGCAGTGCGATCAGTGGAACTGGCACTCCAATGCCAAGTTTATCACCATCAGCAAGTCGTTTGCCCACTCCAATGAGCAGCAATGCCCCTTCGCCATCACCGCCCCAGTCATTACCTCTTCCATCTCTGCCACCATTGTCTTCGTCTCCTCCATCAACCTCTGCTTCCTCCTCATCATCTGAGCCACAATACCGACCCCAACAGATACACCAAGCCTACCGGTTCAAGTTCGACATTGAAGCCAACATCAACCACCAACCCCGACGGCCTCACCACAACGAGCTGTCGTACTACCCGCTGCCAATCGACGAGGAGAAAGACGACTGGGACCTCGGGGAGATTGGGGAGGAAGGGGAGTGGTGCGATCCACGGCCGACGAATGATGACTGGAGGCGGTTTAGGAAGAGGTTCGTGTGGGCTATGGATAAGAGCACCGCTCCTGAGGAGGAGAAGCCAGAGAAGACTGGGGCCAAGAGAGGGGCAGAGGATGACCTGAGGGGTTTGGCGAAGAAGTTGAAGCTCAAGGGGGCGAGCCTGTTGTGGAGGTATACCAGTCAGAGGAATGGGGGGTATGCTGGGTATGCTGGGTTGAGTTCGGGAGTGCAGGGAAGGGGGGGGTATGCTTCTTGATTTGGGCTTGCATGCATGGCAGGGATTCTGGCTTCAAAATAATGGGGTTCATGAGCAGCGGTTTCTGTTCTACATTTCTGCCCTATATTCTGTGACATCAAGAGGGAGAAGCAAAAACGGACGGGTGGTCAAGACACGACCGGAGAATAGCAGACAGCACGGCGTTTATATAGGTGCTTTTGGGGGATTTAACGAACGGATTTCAAAGGGTTTACGACCGAGATACATTTATACCCTTGCTTTTTTTTTTTTTTTTTTTTTTTTGGTTGCGAACTAGTTTGCAGATTACATTTGAGGTCATTAATAAACAGGCATATCTCGATTCAAATCTCAACTCTTACCTCCATCATCACCACCAGTTTCAGAATGACCTGACTTACGGCAGTACAAACCTGAGATATTCCCGAGGCATGGAAAGTGGCGCTCGTTCGTCACACAAAGCCCTCTCGGAGAAATTACCAACCAAAACTGCCAGATGGAACGAACCAGAACAACACTTCACATCACACAGGTGTGTGTGTGTGTGTGTGTGTGTGTTCAACTTGCAAGGTCACGTCAGACCCCTTGCTTTCTGGAACTGTGTTTCTCTGGTACTTGTACTGCCTTCCGCATTGGGAAAACACAGGCTGCTGCTGGTTTGGCCTTTTGCGCAGGAACGGACCTGACTTGCTTGGCTGGACAATGGAATGCGAGTTATCTCCTTGAGGGGGAGGCTTTCGGTGATACAGGAAGCATGATGTGGTGGTCATGTATGTACTCGGGCAGGTACAGCCCTTGCGATGGAAGTTGGAACGGTCAAACGGTGAGAAGTCCGTTTGTGTCGAGGCAAGGCCAAAACCAAAACCCGCTTTTATATCCATTCGGACCAATCATATCGACGACGTGGGCAAGGGAACCAACAACATCCGGATTGGCCAGTGCGATTTTTGCTATCGCTCTTTCAATGGTTGAACATGCATTTCACGACAGTTTCCCATTTTCCCAATCCTTTTCCTTTTGCTCATCGGTTGGTTTTAGGGATTCCAAAAGCCCGAGGTCGGGGTAATATAATGCAAACGCGCTGTTTATGAAACCGAAAACTTTACACATCACGCCTTTTGCGACATGAGACAAGACGTCTGAACGTCGAGCAACTTTGCCAGCAACGATATACCCACACAAAACCGTTTATGAGACGAGGTTTTATACGCCTAGTGCGGCTCTTCTCACGACTCGATCTTACATTACTTTAACACGCCTACGTTTACAATATCTTGAGCACTTACCACCATCACAATCAGCTAACGCTCACCGCCAAAATGAGGAGCCTACTCTCCTCCACCTACTCCTCCTCATCATCGCAACAACAACCATCACCACCACCCCTCCAACCACCAACGGAGCAAACCCCCCTCCTCCTCCCCCTCCCAACAACAGGAGGCAACGCAGCCCTCCCCCCAGGTCCCTCCCCAACCATCAACAATGACCCCCCAGAAGAAGAATCCGAACCCCCCTTCCCAGCCTCCCAAATCCTCCTCCTCTGCCTCGCCCGCCTCCTCGAACCCATAGCCTTCTTCTCCATCTTCCCCTACATCAACAAAATGGCCCAAGAAAACGGCGCCCTTCCCGATACAGACGTAGGCTTCTACTCGGGCCTGATCGAATCCCTCTTCTCCCTCACCCAAATGTTTGTCATGATCTTCTGGGGCCGGGCCTCCGACTCCTTTGGTCGAAAACCCGTCCTTGTCGCCTCCATAGTAGGGGTTTCCCTCGCGACGATGCTGTTTGGCACTGCCAAAACAATCACAGAAATGATTGTTTATCGGTGCGCGGCGGGTGTCTTTGCGGGGAACGTGGTGACGATCAGGACCATGATTGCGGAGCAGTGCGGGCAGAGGAGCGGGAACCACCAGGCCAAGGCGTTTGGGTGGTTTAGCATTGCGAATAATATGGGGATTTCGCTTGGGCCGTTGATGGGGGGGATGTTGGCTGAGCCGGCGGGGACGTGGCCGGGGTTTTTCGAGGGGGGGTTGATGGAACGGTATCCGTATCTGTTGTCTAGTTTGGTGATTGGGGGGATGGGGTTGGGGTGTGCTGGGGTGGTTGGGGTTTGGGTGGAGGAGACGTTGGATAGGGGGACGGAGGGGAAGAGGGAGGTGGAGAGGATGACGGTTGGGCAGTTGGTGAGGAGTCCCGGGGTGGGGATCGTGTTGGTGGTGAATGGGTGGGTGATGTTGCTGGCTTACTCTTACACGGCCATCTTGCCGGTGTTTTGGTTTACCAAGGTGGAGTTGGGGGGGTTTGGGTTCTCGCCGGTGCAGATTTCGTGGCTGATGGGGCTTACTGGGTTGAGTCAGGCGGTTTGGATGCTGGCGATCTTCCCGAGGCTGCAGGCGAGGATTGGGACGAATGGGGTTATGAGGGTTTGTGCGAAGGCGTATCCATTCTTCTTTGGGCTGGGGCCGGTGTTTAGCATGTTGCTGAGGACGGGAAGGCCGGAGTTTGTGAGGGTGTTTTGGGTGTGTGCGCCGGTGTTTTTCTGCTTGGGGAGCGGGGTGAGTATGTCGTTTACAGCTATTCAGCTTGCTGTCAATGATGTTGCTCCTGTTGCGAGGATGCTTGGGACGTTGGTGTCGATTTCGCAGGCTGTGGTGAGCGGGACGAGGTCGTTTTCTCCGGCTCTGTTTGCGAGTCTGTATGCGTTGAGTGTGAAGGCGCAGTGGTTGCTGCATGGGTATTCGATTTGGGTGTTGATGGTGGCTATGGCGTTGGTGTTTACCGTGTTGAGTCTTTGGCTGCCTGATTATGAGCAGCTGAAGAAGGAGAGGGAGGCGAGGGCTGAGGGGGAAAGTGAAAGACTTTTGGCTTGAAGTTGATGTGATACAAAAACGCATGCGATAGAACGGGGAATATTAATAGACAGCATTGAGACAATGTAGATAGCTTCACATAATATCCCAGGGTTAGGGTCACTTACACCCGCACCCCTGCGGCACCAACAGTCGTTTCAGCCAGGGCTCCGCAACCTGTCATCCAATCAACACCATGCCGACAAGGATCACAGCTCGTTGACCAGCCTCATGATTTTTGGCATTTGTTGAATTCGCGGGGAGAGGCGAAGCGGTGAAATCACTCCCCTCTCTTCGTTTCCATTTTTCTGGGTCAGATGTGTATCCGTTGCTTCGCTGTCAATCTTTGTTTCGTGCATTGATTTAGTGTCTGGTTTGACGCAACTCGTACCTGCATTTTGCGGTGCCTCTGCTATTCTTGGTGATAGCTCCATTATTTTCAAGGGACCCTGCTGATCAGCCCTACGAACGCGTCCCCTGTTTCTCGCGAGAACCTCCACCACATCTTGAGAAGACTCTATCGTCAAAATGGGCCTCCTAGACGACGCCTCCTCCGTCATCTCGGGTCGAACGGCCCACTCAACCTCCAAACGGCACCACCGATCCCATCACCGCTCCAGCAGGAAGCACCACCGTTCGAGGTCCAAGGACCGCTCTTCTCCCCGGGAGTATCATCGCGAGGAGCGCTCCCGGAGCAGGCACCGTTCTTCAAAGAAGCATCATCATCGTCATGCGGGGGAGGAAAGCGGGTCGGTGATGGGGGGTATAACCTCCTTCTTCGCCTCCCCGTCCTCAGACGACGACGACCTCATCTACGGCGACCATGAGCCCGCCCCCTCCCGCTCTCAGCGCAACCGTTCCCGGTCGAGGTCTCGTCATAGGGGCAGTGTGGATGATGATTCCCGTTCGTTCTTCTCCCAATCCAACGCCTCACGCGCGTTGTTTAACCTCGCAGGTGGCAACGCATCCCGATCCTCCTTCTTTGCTGGGTTTGGTTCGTCTCCCACACATTAAACCCCCCCTTTTCCTTATATCCCATACTAACCTCCCCTCCTCCCCCTCCCCAGGCGGCCGCCCAAGCACCCCCTCCTCCTACTATAAACGCTCCCCCCGCCCCAACCTCCTAACCAAACTCCACAAAAAAATCCGCCGCCTCCTCCGCGACCTCCTCAACCACGCAAAGCGCCACCCCCTCAAGGTCTTCATGCTAGTCATCATGCCCCTCCTCACCGGCGGGTTCCTCACCGCCCTCCTCGCAAAAGTAGGGATCCGTCTCCCCAAAGCAATCGAGCGGCTCATCGGGGTGGCCGGTAAAGCCGCATCAGGAGACAGCGTAGGACTCGTTGGCGAGGCAGTCAAACTCGCCGGTGCGGCTGGGGGTGCCGCCGGGGCGGTCAAAATGGCCAGATCAACAGTGGAACGATCGACGAGGGGTTACGACGGGAGTTCGTGGGAGAAGACGACCGAGAGTTTTACTAGGGAATTAGGGGGTGGTGGTGGATGGGGGGATGGGATGGTCAAGGGGGTGAAAAAGTTCTTTTCTGATTAACTGACACAAACGACAATCGATGATGATGACGATGATGATGATGGTACGTGGGAAAAGGTATCGTGATGGATATTATTAAACAACGGGCGTTAATGGTCAAGTATACCTCGGTGGAATTTGTAAGTCAGCACAATCAAACATGGCAAGGGCACATATTGCCAACAAGAAAACTTCACACAAACTCATTTGATTTCAAATTCCCACACAAGTCTATAGTTATCCCAGCCGATCCTCTTTCCCCAAAATCCGCGCTGTTTGCTCCAGGATGATAAATAGACTCCGACCGCCGCGCACGCACGCACACAAAACTTTGCCCAGAGAGGAGAATGAAAAGAGAGAAAAATACAGAAAACAGAGACACATTCGGCTTCATCATTTCGCTTTCCTTCTAGCAGTACCCAAGATACTGGTCCGTGTAGCAACCGACTTCTTGCGCGAAGGCACAGCCGAACTGGAAGAAGATGACTTCTTGGCCGAAGGAGACAACTTGTCATCGCCCCTCGAGTCAGGACGGGTGGTGCCGGAGCTGTTGACCCGCCCAGGAGGCGCAGGGTCAAAGGCGTCCTCGCTGCCGCTGGCGCTGTCTTCGTGACCGCCGGTCCGTCGGCGAACAACCGTTGAAGATCCATAATAGGGTGCTCCCGACAAAGGGTCAAGATGAAGTGTCCGCGACGAGGCTGAGGCTCCTGAAAGAGGCGATGGCTGCTTGTCCGTCATGTACTGGAAGGGATCCTGAGACTCGCTGCGGCGTTGAGGGCCCCTCGGATGGTCGGAAGAATCAGAGGGCTGCCGAGAGCTTGGTCGAATCTCGGAATCGCCCTTGCGAATGTACGAGTACGTGAACGGCGACAAGTCCCGGTCTCTGTCAACCCTGGTCTGGCTAGGTGTCCTGGATGCACTAGAGCCTGAACGAGGAAGCGAGCGCGAAGAGGAAGGAGGAAAGTAGCCCATTGGTGGCTGTGCTGGTTCTCTTTCCGAATTTGGATCGGGCGAAGAGGCCGAAGGGGGCGTGCTGCCGTCAGATGGCAGTCGATTGGCGCTGCGGGCAGCAGGTCCAAGTGCAGTGATGGGAACGGCAACACGCTCTCTCCGTGGTGGCCTCGTCCTTTGGTACTCCATGATCGCCAGCTTCTTCTGATAGGCAGCCAACTCCTCCTTGCCCAACTTCACATTCGTCTTGCCTCTCGAATGGGCACGCGCTACACGTGCCATGGCAGCCTCGGCGAGAGCCTCCTCCCGCGGGCTGAGCATGGGCATGTCATCGTCATAGTCATCATCCGTCCCGTCTTCCGAGTCGTCCGTCGTCTCCTCTCCGTCCTCCCGAGCAACGATATTCATGCCCGAACCAAAGCTTCCACCCCGTCTGACCAATGCGCTCGAGGCCAGCCCGACACCAGAATCAGATTCATCCACTTCTTCGACACGCCGGTCATCACCCCACCAGCTGTCGTCCCCCTGGCGCGCCTCATATTTCCTCCGCTCGCGCCTGGATGGTCTTCCCCCATGGGGCGAAAATTTGGGAGCTCGTGGCCGACCACCTAGACCACCTCCCCGGAAAAAGCCTCATCGATAGGCTTGTCCAAAAGTGCGGCGTGGCCGAGAATGACCACACCACTGGCGCCAATCAACCACATCATGAGGCCGAAGACGCCGGAAATCAGGGCGATTGGGATCGCAATGACCCAAAGGCCGGTATAAAGTTGCATTGTCGAGAAGCGCTGGGTGCCAAACTCGAGATCTTGACCGTCGAGCTTGCCAATGATGAACATGCCCACGGTGACAAAGATGATGTCGAACAAGACCAAGGGCTTGGTGAGGAGGCCGTAGACGCAGAGCATCAGGAAGACGATGGCATAGTTGCTCGAGAAGTGGCCGAGATTGTAGTTGACACGCGACTGCATCTCGACAAAGTTCTCAGGCTTGTTCACACGCTTGATGTCGAGGAACTCGGAGAGGGGCTTGAGGTTGGCAAAGCGGTTGCCAATGGTGTTGGCGCGCAGGCTGCTGAAGCGCTCCCCCATGCTGAAGCGCGAGGTGAGCAGGTCGATGGGAACCTGGATGGACATGCTGTCGGTGTTGGTGGCTTTGCAAGCACGGCGAAGAGGGGAGGAGGCGAAGAGATTAGATGCGACCAGCAGGCGTGGTGTCTTGACGACGGCTGCTAGGCTGCAGGCTGAGGTGCGGGATTGGAGAGATCTGGCAAGAACGCGTAAAAGTTAATCGCTGAAAAATACAATAAGTACCTAGGTTGGGCCGCTACAACTGGGAACGCCCCAGGCGGTGGAAAGGGGGCGCGAATCCAATCCCTCTGCTGCTGTGGGGTCCCTTTGGAAATTTGGTAGGTAATGACAATGGGCGTCTTACGTACCTTTGGTAGCTCCGAAAGAACGGCTGAACCGGTCAACACGTAATGCCAAAGGGAACAGCGTCTCGATGCTTCGTAAAGGAGGTTGTGATGGTGTTGCGAATTGCAAAGTCGTCGTCGTCAGATCTTTTTTTTTCTCCTTCTTCTCGTCTCGTCGTTTCCAGGGGGTCAAATCGGCAATAGTGACGCTGGGCTGGGTGGCGGCCCTTCCGAAATGAGCCTGGAAACGAAAACGGCACCCCTGGTCACTGCCCGCTAATTGGAGCCGTGGCCGGGGCTGAATCGGACCAACAGCGTTGGTGGGGGACTTCCACTCGGCGACGATGCCGCGGAAAGGGTTTACTCCTTCAATCCAAAGCAGACAGTTGATTGACCGCCTGGCTTGAAGGGTTTGAAGAGGGAAGAGGAAAAGGAAAATGCAAAAACCCAACGGCTGGGAAAGAGCAGGTTTTCTACCCGGTTTCAAAACTTGGTGTACCCGGGCCACCGGGCATGGTTTGAGGGCTGGAAGCAAAGCTCCTGCTGAGTTGGCGGTGGGGCAGCATTCACCCCTCTCTGCCTCTGGGCTACTGCAGCTCTCAGACGTCCGCTGGACCACTCAGTCTTTCCCATCGCACATGTAGGCATGAACACGGCATCAAATCGAGATTTCTGCCCAAGTTTCCCCTCCATCTCCCCTCCAGCCCCTCCATCAGTCCACGACATTCCACTTACCTCCTCGGACACCCCCTCACTATCTCACCGCCCAACTATTACCCAATTGGACAGCCATGCCAATATTGGCGGTAATAGCGGTGGTTATATACTTGAACAAATGAAAACTTCCTTTTTGGGATTCACTGAGGTGAAGAGACTTGGTTATTCTCGGATCCGGGAAGGTCTCGGTGTGTGACGGTACACCGCTCATTGCCCCTCTGACATTCACCTCGATCTTCACATGTGTAGGGCCTCATCAGCTGAAGGTAGACGGGTACATAGTCTCAAGCTCCAAAAATAAGTAAAATATTGATAAGAGATGCTCCCGGAGCAACCTCATCATATCCTCCGTGCGATAGGCTCAGCCCCATATCAAACCCTCTCGTGGCTCTCATCTGAACCCCTGAGCCGCTGTCAACAAGAGCATAACGGAGATTACAATCAAAACCATTGTGTATCACGCTTTCCAATAAATGGGTACCGCGGCTGTGATCAGGAGCAAAGACAGCGTTGCGTGACGTCAGGAGGCTTCAATTCTTCTTGCTCTCTCTAGACCGGCGGCAACTGACGGGATGAGCAATGGCTCAGAGCAACTTCCTTCCCTTTATCTGGAGCATCCAAGATGGCGGAGGACTCCGGACGAAGCAGTGAATTGTCGGAGACAACTCTCGTGACCTTTTGTTGTCAGGCTTGCGGACGGAGCAGATAGAGCAATCTATACATTTCTCTCCTATAAATTATTCCACAGCACAAGAGAGAATTGTACCCTCCAACCAACAAAGACTTTTAGCCAGGCAACCGTCACCGATACGGAGACTCAAGACCACCAACAATGCGTCTCCCAACCGCCCTCCTCGGTGCCCTCCTAGCAGGCAGAGCCCCCCAAAACAACGACGGCCGCCCTCCCCCTCAACCCGTCCGCATCGACCCCATCCCCGACATCCAAATCACAAACTTCCGAGCCGGCGCCGTGATCCTCTCCCACCGCTTCTAGTACGTCTATTTTCCTCCTCCCCTTCCTACTCTGTCCACATATCTTTCCCCCCGTCCCATACCTTCAATACTAACCTTTCACCAGCGTAAACTTCAACATAACCTTTCCCCCCAACACCCCCCTCGAATCCACCCCCCTAACAACCTACTGCCACACAATCGGCACCTCCCTCACCGAAACAATCGGCGAGGTCCACCCACTCTGGTGCAACCGCAACACCGACTCCCCCCCCACCCCGCAAGACGTCTTTTGGTCCCTCGACTTCAACGTCGAGCAGGAGACCTTCCCGAACAAGACCGTCAAGACCCCCCTCAACGCCGAGCTCCTGCTCTACCGCGTCATCAGCAACGAGACGAGGATGGAGGGACGGGCGCTGCTGAGCAGGGAGGACATGCCCATGGTTGGCGAGAGCTACCCCAGGCAGATCTACCAAGGCCCGGGGAATTTCAGCGTCAAGGGGAGGAGGGTTAGTGGGGGGAGGGGGTTTATTCCCGGGGATGGGGACGGGGACGATGCTTGAGGATAGATTAGGTACCTACCTTGGGTGAAATTGAGATGGTGAACTGGCTTTTAAAAAAAAGATGGGGAGTTATGAACGGTGTGAATTCATATGTTTTATGTAATGTTGATAATGGTTTATGTACATTTTTGAGGTGGGGATTAAAGAGAGACGCAGCCGCCTTCGCCGTCCTCGACAAAGACGCTGCCGTAGATGAGACCTTCGTTGAGGTTGCGCTGGTGGTAGCCAGAGTTGACGACGTCGCTGGTGCCGGTGGGCTTGCGGAGGATGCCGACTTGGTACTGGCCCTCGCCGGCGTTGTTGTTGGTCAGGGCGTTGGTCACGCTGCGGAGGGGTTCGGAGCCTCTGCTGTAGTATACACGGAGGGTGCTGTTATTTTTCATGTCAGTTTAAACCATTTCACACTTTTTTTTCTTTTTTTTTTTTTTTTCTTTTTTTTGCCTTGTCATGATAACCGTGATAGGGCGTGTGGGAATAAGGTAAACAAACTTTCTGACAAAGTCCAACGAGATGGCAAAGTTCTGCCACTCATTCCTCAGGATCGGCGTGCTCCAGACCTGCCTGTTCTGCCTGTTGAGCACCTTCCACGTGTCCCTCGCCAGGCTGTTCTGCCCGAGTATGGCGCCGGCCTGAAAGTTGAACTGGTTCGCGCTGTAGTCGGCCGTCTCGTGCCACACGTTGAGGTACTCGTGGCTCAGGTTCAGGGGCCGCTGGGCGTCCCACTTGAGGGAGAAGTGGATCGTCTTGATGCCCGACGAGCCGGGGGAGTCTCGGTTGGTGTCCCCCTGGAACTGCAGGCCGGCGCGGCGGAAGCCCCGCTGGTTGTTGAAGATGGACGAGTCGTTGATGGTGACCTCGAAGGGCTTCTGGTAGGTCGGGTCGTCGAACCGGGCCGGGGGGGAGATGTCGGGGAACTGGAGGATGGAGGACCAGGGGAGGCCGGCGCCTTTGACGTAGTCGGGGTTGAAGGGGGAGGTGTTCCAGTCGTCAAAGTCGAGGGGTTCGAGGGAGGAGTCGGGCCGGCCGTCGAAGACGATGGGGCAGAGGGTTTCGGCCGTGGGGGCTTGGGGACGGGGACGGCCGGGGCGGCGGATGGTGCCGGCGAGGGCGGTGCCGGCCAGGAGGCCGAGGAGGAGGGAGGGGTGCATTTTGGGTGGCTTATACAAGGAGTTAAGGATGGGGGTAATCAAGTGACTTCTCCTGAAATCCGGAGATGTAGGATGGATGGAGGTGAGAATGGTGTTTATATATCCATATCATTCACCTCCGGGACGATCAACCCAGATCACATCCATGCCCCGGAATGAGACCATTCTCATTCTGTCTCCCCTCTTGCGGCTGAATGATAAATTGAAGATTAGCGAGCCGGCATCGCCAACCGCCTGTTCCTACAGTAGGGAGCCGGCCCCTGGTGATCACGGAACGTCGTCCTCCCCCCAGACCAGTTTTCCTGGAAAGGACGTTCCGTGATTCCAGATTAAACGAGGTGGGGAATCTCCCCGGTGAAAAGTGTTGCCCATCTCCTGCCGCGCGATATTTGTTCCCTTTTTTCTATTTCTGGTTCAGACTTCATCTCTCGGTGCACTTTGTTCGCAAAGTGTAGGGACTATGATCTGTTTTTTGACAGATGCGCCAGACAGCAGTTGGGTATCATTGACTGATAGTGGTGGTGGTTCGTGGAGTGCTTTCGGATCTCTTGGCAATGCTTGATCGTTCTGGGCTTTTTGCTTGGCGGATTACCCTAACCCTTCTTTTGTCAGTCTTGGACACACTTCCGATATCTCCCGCAATGTGATGTTCTCCCATGACAAGTAAGATGGCTTAAGGTCTGAATACTGTGCGAGAAAGCAGTCGGCTTACCCGACTTCATCCAGCCTGCTGTCTGCCCAACTGCTGATCCCCTCTCAGCCCTGCCATTACCCCCCCTGACAAGTCCGTCTTGGCCTGGGGTAAGTGGGGCTGTGCTCTGGTGTAAGTGAAGCTGGCGTGGCTGGATACGAAATACGGCCAACTTCGTCCCAGCATATCTCCAGGTTATGAGGACGTGCGGTATATTCATTGGCTTGAAAGAGGCCCAAAGCCTTGCCATGGCGATGACATCTCGGGCAGGCAGGAGACGGGAGTCTGCCAGTTGTTCCCGTGGCAGCTTCTTTTTGGCAGAGCTCAAAAGTGCATATAATGAGTCTATGTCCATGTTTCTTTGCTATAGGTAGCTATCATTCAACCATCCCGAGACAATAGAACAATCTGAGTCCATATTTCGAGTTCCAGCCAAACTCTAACACCAAGATGTCCTCCTCCACCAAAGCCCAAAACCAACAAGCAGACATTCCTGCCTCCATCCAGGACCTCCACTGCTTCACCGAAACCAACGGCGTCATCACAACAACCATGTTCGACGTCCCCGGCTACCGTGTCGTCAAAGTCCTAGGCGCCGTTTACGGCATTACTGTCCGTTCTCGGAACTGGGCGGCAGGCATGTCGATGGTGCTGAAGAGCGTTGTGGGTGGTGAGCTCAAGTGGTTTACCAACCTGGTACGGCATTTTTTTCTCTCACCAACATCTCAATACACCAGGTAACTGAGACGGAAACAGCTCTACTCGGCCAGAAACGACGCCATCTCCCGCATCGTAGCCGAGACTCAAAGCAGAGGCGGCAACGCCGTCATCGCCCTCAGATTCGATGCCGGTGACATGGGCGGGTTTGCCCAAGTGTGCGCGTATGGAACTGCTGCGGTTATCGAAAAGATCGACCAGAGCGTCGAGACCCATCCGCAACTGATTCGGACATCTTGAGTTCCAACTAGGAGATTGGCGGTGGAGAGGAAGGAGTTAATCTGTTTCTATTCATGATGCCTCATATTGTAACGTTAAAGAATAGTCATGTACCGAAACGCCGATCAATGCCCAGTAACGCCGTGTTTGCTGAACCCCGTCTCAAATTCCTATAGAATTGGAAGAATAGGCTGTATGCTCCTCTTCTTTTGAGGCTTTGCATTGGCAACCTTGATCCATTCTCCGTTGAAGGCATTGATGAGCCAGTTGGTCAACTCTGTGGCGGTTGTTAGTGTTGAGCAGTATGCGCTGTCGAAAAAGAGAACTTACTGTCGTAAACAATCCGGTTGGCGTTATGGAAATAAATCCCGTGGTCACTGTCTGGGAAGACGTGAACATCATAATTCTCAACGCCAACCATATTTAGCTTGTCGAGTAGCGTCAGGGAGTTCTGCATGTGCACATTGTCATCCGCCACACCGTGCATCATGAGAAAACGGACGTTCTGCTTCAAAGCTGTGACGTTGTTGATGGCGCTTGTATCGTAACCATGCCCGTTGGTCTGAGGCGTAAGCATGTATCTTTCGGTGTAGATGCTGTCGTAGAATCTCCAGTCGGTGACTGGGGCAACGGCCATGCCGTACTTGAAGGTCCGTCCACCATCCTGCTCGAGAGTCTTGAGGGTGTTGAATCCACCGAAACTCCAGCCCCAAATGGCCAGTCTTTCTTCGTCAACATAGCTCTTCGACGCCCAGATCTTGGCAGCAGCGATCTGATCATGGGCTTCCCACTTTCCAAGGTCCCCACGGATGACCACACGGTTCTTGCGTCCAATGAAACCAGTTCCGCGGCCATCAACAGTTACGCACACATAACCTAAGCCGGCGGCGACATAGGATTGATAGTCGACAGTAAACCGTTTGTTAACGCTCTGAGACCCAGGGCCGCTGTATTGCTGGAACAGAACTGGATACTTCTTGTTCTTGTCAAAGTGTGGTGGGCGACGCTCAACATAGTTGAGTTCAACACCGTCCACCTTGATGGTGCCGTAGATCTTGATAGGGAGCTCGTATTCCCTGGCACTCTTTGCCAGTTCCTTGTTCTCCTCCACCATGTGCTCGTATCTGTGTGCGTTTGCTGGAGTGCTGATAACCTTTTGCCAGGGAATGTTGGGACCTCTGTAAGATAGAAGGGCATACCCTGTCCCGGCCGAAAACGAAATGTCGTAATAGCCTTCACTGCCCGTGTCGGTCACCGCTTTCAGGTTGTTGCCCGACAGATCGACCTGGTAAACATGGCGCTGGATAGAAGATTCCTTGGTTGCGACAAAGTAAACAATGTTGTTATCCAAATCAACGGCGGAGGGAGCGTCGACAACTTCCCAATGTCCAGAAGTCAACATGATTGGTTCCGAGTTGTTCAATGGCGTGAAGTAGGCGAGGTGATCGTTGTCATCGTGGATCACCATGTCAATGTAACCGTCCTGCTCACGCCCCTTGGAGGGGTCAGCTGGAATGTACTTGGTCTTGTGCGTAATCTCGAACCAGCCACCATCGATGGCCTTGACGTCCAGCTCGCGAACTGCTTTGCCAGTGCGCGCAGCGACGTCAACAAGGACGACCCTGAGGACGTCGCTGACTCTGTTTGTTTCCTTGACGATAACTTGGCCACCAGCCCAGACCACCTCTGTGATGAGGCGATCATCATCCGCGAACCGGCCAGAGATTTCCACTGTGAAACTCTCATCGCGGGCCACGTCGTAGAACTTGAGGTTGACGACAGGGTTGTGAGCACCAGCCTTGGGATACTTGATCTGCCTGACCTCGGGGTACGACTCTTCGCCGGGTGCCGGTTCCGTGCCGCTGGGCCTGGAGAGGAAGTACTGAACAGGATACTCAGGGACGCCCGTCTCGTTGGTGCGCAAGTAGGCGATGTAGTTGCCATCCTCGGACCACCAGGTAGCGCTGTTGCCCGAGAAGACTTCCTCTTCGTATACCCAGTCAGGAACACCGTTGAACACCTCAGCACCGCCATCCTTGGTGATCTGGACAACCTTGTCGTGCTTGAGGCTGCGCAGGAACAAGTTGTTGTCTCTGACATAGGCAATAGCATCGCTGGTAGGGCTCCACTGGGCAAGCTGAACGCGGACGTTTGGCTCGCCAGGAATAAGGGGCTCTGCTATTTGCATGTCGACATCGAAGACCCAGTAGGAGGCATAGAACGAGTGGCGCCAGTTGGCCTCCAGATTTGTTGCAATCAACACCTTTTTGAGGTCCTTGCTTGGCCATACCCTTCCAGGAGTGTGCGTCTGGCCGCCAAAGTCAAAGTGCCTTTCCTTGATTAACGTTCTGCTGCTCACAACGTCCACGGCGGCATTCACGCCAGCGCTGTTCTGGGTCCGTACATCCTCAACAACGAGAAAGTCCTTTCCGGGGCCGTCCTTCAGAAGCAATAGCCCATCTTCACCGTCCGGGCTTTCGATCCAGCTTATGGAGTGACTTTCAGCACGCCAGTAGCTGCCCATAACCTGATCGAGCGTCACTTGCTTCCCAGTCCCTTGCACGACAGTCGCCTGAGGGTCGTGTTCGATCTGGGAGGCGGGCTTATAGGACTTGTGGGAAACGTAAAAGAAGAGACCGACAACCCACGCCGAAATCAAGAGCCCGGCCACGATAATCAGCGTCCTGCGCATCCCCCGGTTCATGCCATCGTTTTTGGCTGGGAAATCTTCCTCTTGGGTGCTGGATCTCCCACCGAGGAAGCGACCAGTCTCGAGGTCATTGTCGTCGTCGTCGGCCTCCTTCATGGGGTCGTGGTCGTCGAGCTCGAAGCGGCCCTCCTTGGCAGCGAGGCGCTCCTCGATCCGATCGAAGACGATACTCGTGGTAGACACCGAGGACTCAGATTCGTGCGACATCCTGCCTGTGCTCTCGTCGTTGTGTTCTGGTCTGTGGAAGGGACCGGTCGGCTCATCGGAGTAGGGTGCCATGCCGGGAGCGGGAGCCATTGTGACCAGCGACAGCGACAGCAACGGCCAGCAAGGTACCTAGGTACTGCAACAAGGTGCCACGAGGCGTTCCCGAAAGGGCACACAACAAAAAGTCGATGCTTACAGTGCTCTCAGGCACGAGGAATTCAGTGTAATCTTTGTATAGCAGACAATGGCACCATGCTGTGATTGGCTGCTTATTCAGGCGCGAATTGGGAAAATGTCCTTTGAGAGATGAAGCTGGAACGCGCATGCCAGTGGCACTCTGAACGGTGTGGCAGATCGGCAACTGCGACAGCGAGAGCAGCTGCAGGGATGCCAACTAACTCATTTAACCCTAACCCTTCCCACTATTACGTATCTCTTTCAACTTCACACATGTTGGATTCTTGGATTCTTGGCTCAGATCATCTTCAAACCTCCAAAGGCTCTTTTGAATCTTTCAATTCAGAGATGAGTGGCACGGCAAACAAGGGCTGCTGTCTCTGGCCATGGAAACCCATGGCCGAGTATCGACCCGTTGACCCGAAACACCAGCTTATGCTGCTGGGCCACCCACACAACTGGCCGAGACCGCATCACACAAATGCAACTGCTCTCCCGGATCATTAGTCGCTCATCTATAGACCTCGTTCTCGTCACATTTCTTCTCTCATTCCCGGCAGTTACGCACGCTGCATTCGGGTTATTGATCCAGGCTGGCCGCCTGGTCGGTATCATTCACACCAACTCAGTTGGCCCTCATGGTCCCCCACGGAAAATATTCATGTCGCTAGCGATCTATAGATCACGCTCTTTCCTTCTCATGAACAATGACCTCTCTCGGACCCAGAAACAGACAGTTCTCCACTGACTTGATGATGACTTGGTCATCAGGCCAGCCGGGACAGGCAGGCCCGGCTCTCCAGAATTGGCCTGTTCCACATATGATTCACATTATTGTAGGTTGACTGCGGACATCTAGAGCTGCCAAATATGGCTGTGTAGGTGGTCAGTAGATCCGAGCCTATATCAACACATCGTCCCCCCAACGCGGGCATGGGCATCCCATGCCTCGGTTTTGGTCTCGTCAAACAAGGATGAAGCCGACAAGCATGGATTGTGTCTAAAACATTTTTCTGAGAACCGTAAAGCTTTGACAAAGAAACTCTTGCATTGTCTTTGTTTGTTTCAACTTTTTATGCAGTTTGTTTACATTCACCGAGCACTGAATCAGGAGCTTTGTCACAAAAGCTGTCCCTAGCTTACCCCCTTTTCAGTTCACCCCCTGAATCACCGGTGGCGATGGCACCCTCGCGCAGTGTCAGTGCGAGTGCCAGCGTAACGTTTGAGCAGCCTCCTTCACGCCTGGTAAAGCGCAGTACCACTGCCGGGCCCAGCGTTTCGTTTGCCCAGCCAGCTACAGGTAAACGTTCGGCTGGGCATAGCATCATCGGCAAGCCGAGTGTTGTCTCTTTTGAGCAGCCTCCTCCACGACGCCTGGTACCGCAACACAAGCATCACCAATCTCTTCCAGCTTACCCAGCCTACCCTACCCACGCGGTAGAGCTAGACAGCAAGGAGATCGGCCGCGCCTTTTCCACCTCCATCCCTTCAACAACATGGACATCCTCGCCCCAGCCCATAGAGCAAGGTAAACTCCGCCCTCAACTCCTTCCAAGAGAAACCGGCGGCCTCTACGGCGTGTGCATCTCAGAGCTCCTCGACAACGGCACCACCATCCCCCTCGAACCCTCCGGCGGCCGAGCCTGGGTAGTCTCCTCCGTCGTCGACCTCGGCATCCGAATGCTCGAAAGCCCCCGAGGACGCCAAGGTGAGTCCACCCTCCCTCCTCCCCCTTATTCCCTATCACTAACCTTTATCCAGCCCTCTCCAACCTCGCCCAGAAATCCCTCCTTGTCTGGCGCGAACGCCCCATCTCCAACCATGAAACCCCCCTTCCCAAAAAGATCAACACCCCCTCCGCGGTAGACGACTTCCTCTACACCGTCCGCCACAACCTCCCCCTGATCAAACTCGACCCAAAACGCAACGGCTTCCTCGCCTGCCCCTCCACCACTTCTCTCTTCCACCTCCCCCCTTCCTTCTCCTCGAGATTCAACCCCAAAAGCGCCGCCATCCTCCACCTCAACACCCACCTCGTCACCAAACTCTACCACTCCCGCCTCAAGTCAGACATATCCCGGCGCCACAAACGGTTTGACGCCTCCGAAGTCCAAACAGCCCGCTTCAGAAGATTAGCTTTCCATATTGCAGCAATGGTAACGCATCACATGTGCCACCTCTTTGTCAACTACCTCCGCGATCACGCCCAGGAGGGGGAGCTGAGAGATAAAGTCACAGACGCTGATTTCATGAGGCTCGTGACAAGATATGATCCTGGGGCGGAGTGGGAGGTGGAATTTTTTGGGGGGAGGCCCAAACTTTTTGTTGATTGGGATGGGGGTGATGACAAAAGCGAAAAAGGGACGAGTTTTGTGATAAAGAGAGGGGGAGGGAAGAACGGGAGGAGGATGGCGGCTGAGGTGGCGGGGTACAAAGTCGAGAGTTATTTGGGTGGTGGTAAGTTTTTTTCTGCGCCTTGAAGTGAAAAGAGCTGACATTTTTTGGGGCAAGTAGATTTCTCTGTACCGCTGATTACCGAGGTGGAAGGAGAGGTTTTTCCTATGGAAAAGTATCAGGATGTCAAGAGAAGGTATGGGGGTTCGAAGTTGACGGATTGTCACCATGGGGGGAAGAAGGTCAGTAGTAGTAAGGAGAATAGTCCTAGTGTTGGGAGTGAGGCGGAGGGGCAATTTGGTGAGGGGAAGGGGCAGGAGATTGGATCACGGATGGCGGTGATGGATCAACCGTTGGGCTTTCCATGGAATATTCAGGGGCAGGAATACCAATTGTTGAAGCAGGCTTGCTTTGATCCTGCGGTGAGGGTTGCTAGTCCGATGAGGGTTAGGACTATGATGTGATTTACTGTATTATAAAGTTTTCTATTCTTGGTAGTATTATTAGACTGGGGATGTTTCAGCTAGAGGACGTAGGAGTTGGGCAGTTTGATTTTATACAAAATTCATCATCATGCTTTGATAGTACCTCCACAGAACTAGACTGTTGCTGTTATGGGAACGGATCTTCAAGGAACTGCACGTCCATCTGTGCACTTGAGGTGTGATTGGGGGGCTAATATTATCATGCTTCAGATCACCAGGCCAGTTGCCAATACTCGCATAGGACCACACTAGGTCAGATACCATCGACTAACATTTCGCCTGCCTTGAAACCTGAACATCCGGCAAACATCACCTGGCACTACTATCGAGCATCATGCTGATCAGCAGCCCCCAAGAGACATTCCGTACCGGCCAAGTCACCGTTACGTTCATCCTCCCCCCACATGAACGACCTGACCCCATCCACCGGCCACCCACAATCCGTCCATCCCCAATGCCGGGAGGGAGCCTCCCGCGAAGCCGAACAGGAGACTTCATTCCGGGTCGAACCCCATTCCGCTTTTCCCGAGTTGACTCGCATGTCAGAGCCTCTCATGGCCGCAGCACAGCCGACCACGCAATAGATCATTCTAGGGCTTTTGCCAATGGCACACAAATAGGGAAAACAATTGCAGGCAGGTTTCACTTGCATCGAGGGCATTCTCCTATGCTGACTTCACACCCCTGATTCTTCTCAATCCATTGGATATCAACTTCCCATAGCGACCAAAGCCTTGGGCCGGGCCAGCAGATATGCCCCCCCTATCCCGACAGTCCAACCATCCGGGGAAGGCTCCCACCATCTTTGACCGACCAGTCCAATCCCTTCAGCAAGTGGGACTCGACGTCCTCAAACAAACATGGCTTGCTTTTGCGGCGAAGCTTCGTTCGTGTCCAGCCTGTTGGGACCACTGCCCCAATCAGGAGTTGTGCGGTAAGCGCCAGCCGCCACAGGCGACCAATTGACGCGACCTACAGCCTCGCGGCAGATCCCACGATGCAGCGTGCCAGGGCTGAAGAAATATTGAGAGTTGCAATAAAACTCATTCTGCAGATTGATCTGAGGTGGTGTAAAGCCAAGATTGCGGGATGCAGAAGACCATAGCAAAATAGAAATGGAGGCTGAAGAGGCTGCATATGCCTTGTTCCAGGCCATGTGCTCTGGCGGTCCCAATTACCGCCCGTTATCCGTACTGGGTTGCTGGACACCATCTTGGAGTCTAAAGAAGAAAAATAATCTTTGTGTCAAGTGTGGGTAGGCCGGCGAGGTTGGCTGTGATGCACCCCACACATTTGGACTTCTGGGCTTCTGGTCTGGGAGGGAACCGCCGGAGGACTTTGATATAAGAGGGCCCACAAAGACTCACCACAAAAGGTGAAAGATAGATCTTGAATATTCGCAATTCAAAACAAGTTTGTCTTTCTCTTAGTCAAGCAACTCCAAAGAAAACATTTCAGCCGTGGTCCCCTTTTCATCAGTGCTCTGATCATATCACTGGGGCCCGCCCCGAAGTCATCGCTGACATTGCCCACCGCGCCATCAAGTGCCAAGGACAGCCAGCGCAATGTCCAGCAGCAATCAAATGGTTGGTAGTAGTCATTGGCAAGCACTACACTTCGTTCTGACAAACTGGCAGGTAGATAAACCAGACCCACTGGTCTGCCCCAAACGGACCTCAACCAACACGTCGAAGACAACCTCAAGCACAGAAGGCCATACCAGTCTTGAGATGAATGTGCCCGAGGAGCCAGCTAGACGCGGCTCGTGGCTGTTTGGCCGGCTTTCAGCAGCTCCTGTTCCGCTTTCTGCCCCTGCAACGCCGCCTCCGGAGCTGGAGGAAGGACCAGACAACCAGACGATGACCGGCATAGGTTGTTTGTTTTCGCAGTTGTTGCCATCCAGACCACCTTCTCTCACTCTTGGGAGCGAAAGCAACACAGACGCCCCGAGCACTCCTAGCCAGGCGTCTGATGCCAATGATTCCAACGATCAAGAAAAAACCCACCGTCCGAGCGAAGACTCTCTGGAGACACCCCGAGCGACAGCTTCATCTCACACGCCAACTGTGACATTGTCGATGCAGGCCTTAATTTTTGGCCAGGTCCCTCCGTTGACACCTGACACTCCAATCCCTACAGGGTCGAAGCGCGCTCCCGGTTCTCCATGCGCTCCCCGTCCTAAGAAGGCAAGGCGCAGTATGGGTGTCGATGTCGAAGACGAGGGGTACTCTGAGGCGCAATACCAGGAGCCGGCAACTGGACAGTCACTCCAGCATATCCAGCAGCTCACCATTGATCTGGTTGGCTCTACTCGTGTTGCCATCGACCCAGGCAACACTCCGATTGCCGAAACCGGTAAGTGAACGAGACAATGAGTGGGAAACAACAACAGAGCTGATGCTGACGAAAAGAAACAGAAACAAATACCCAAGCCGAACTACAGCTTGGGTCACACAGCTCCTGCCAGGCCATATCAACCAAACATTCTGCCAACCCTTCATTTTCCCTTGCCATTGAGTGGTTCTCCGAGGATGAGATCCTCGAACAACTATCGGTGTTCTTGGCCGCATACCGGGCTTTTCACCTCGAACCAGATGCAGCCGAACAACCAAGGGTCAGAGACCGGGAAGCTGCGCAACTGGCCAAACAAACTTTTGAGGCGATTTTCCACCCCAAGCTGAACTTGGAGGATGACAAGAAGTTCATACTCCAAGAGGAAGAGGAAGATGTCTTGACCGTTTTTGCGATATGGGTTCGGGACATGAAGGCCTCCTCGGACGTGGATTGCGAACCCTTTGGGAATGTAGCAGACTGCATGCAAAGGGTAGCTGATCTGTCGGCGGCCCCTTTTATCCGACGATTGGTGTAAGGTTTCCGACCCTGTGATATAACTGAGTGCCGATGCTAACATTTCTCGTCAGTGTGTTCGGCGAGCCGCTGGATATCGACCTGGCTGTCCGGGAAATATCGGGGACATTGATGCCAACGTATCAAGACGATGGCATTATCGAGTGGGAGTTTGACATGTTTTCCCGTGACTTTGAGCAGCTTAGCATTAAGTGACTGGTTGAGGACAGGACGCCAAGACCGAGTATTGCGACATGAAGGGCTCATGAGGGGTTGAAGCCGGAAGATATTGAAGAAAGACTAGAATGCCTGGAGCATTTTTTCCTAGGGTAACGGTGCGTTTTGTTGATAGATTGAGAATTTCTGTAAACCTGTCAATACGAAATCAAGAGCTTTTGGTGATGCCAAGTCGATGTGGTTGGCTGAAGACACCCGTGTGTGTGTATGTGTGATGTCGATGGCAGCTTGGATCGGAATTGGTCAGAGCTTCTTCTTGCAATTCTCCGGGATTACCCGGGAAACCAGGTGCTGAACAACCGTTGGAAAGAGGAGAGGGATATATGGGGGGAAGAACCCCCGAGGTTTGGGCGTGACAGCAGGTTGGCCTCGACGAGAAGAAAATGCCATGAATTGACAGGGAAGGACCCCATGGTTTCGTTCGTCTACACCACCATGTCTTTTGTAGTTGCGAGAGCTGTGTCGGGCAGCTCGATCCAGCTCAGGTTGTTGAAGATGCCAGGTGGGGAACTCGGGAGCCTTGATTGAGCAAAATTCTCTCCGTCTGTTGATTGGTTGCCCCGGAGCTTCTGACCCACTCTGTGCTGGGAACCAAGGCCAACCAGCCCTTCTCGACAATTTTCCTCACGCCGGCTCTCCAATCTTCCATCAACCTCTCCGTCTAAATCTCCCCTCCACGCAATTGCAACCCGCTTGCAATTGTTTTCCCTATTTTGAAGAGGCCCCATATACCTCGTCAGGATGTTCCGGAACGCCCTCAGACAGAGCACGCGCGCCGTGGGCGCTCTCTCTGCCACCAGCAGACTCGCTGTGGTTAGTAGCACACATCACCTCTCTCCGCCCGGCCGACCCGATCCCAATTCCATCCCTCGACGCCCCGAATCAATCTCAATGTCCCCGGCCGGCTGTCGGCGAGCTTCATGAAGCTTTTTTGTTATGCCGCCGGGGCATTGGGACCGGTGCGCGATGGGCAATGGGCACCTCACACAATTATGCTCACTGTTTTTGCGCCCCTCTCGGTCTTCGGTTGGCTAACTGGTCCGTCCACAGCGAAATGCCGCACCCGCTGCCATCCAGGCCCGCACCTTCGCCGAGGCCAAGGCCTCCCCGACTGAGGTCTCTTCCATCCTCGAGCAGAGAATCCGCGGTGTCCAGGAGGAGTCCAACCTCGCCGAGACCGGTCGTGTCCTCTCCGTCGGGTACGTTTTTTCCCAGAAATACATGAGGGGCTTGGCGGTGGCATGGCTAGGACGAGGACGGGAGCAAACAGCGAAGCTTGTGTTGCTACGGCCTCATCTTGGACCCCCCGCGTTCACCGCTCAAACCGTAATAGCGAACATAGACACTGACCCGAGTCCCTGAATAGTGATGGTATCGCCCGTGTGCACGGCATGGCCAATGTCCAGGCTGAGGAGCTTGTCGAGTACGTTGAGAAAAACCTTGATCCGTGCTTTTTGATATCCCGGATAACGAACTAACACCCCTGCTAGGTTCGCCTCTGGCGTCAAGGGCATGTGCATGAACTTGGAGGCCGGCCAGGTCGGTGTCGTGCTTTTCGGTTCTGATCGTCTTGTCAAGGAGGGCGAGACCGTCAAGCGTACCGGCGAAATTGTCGACGTTCCCGTCGGCCCCGAGCTTCTCGGCCGTGTCGTCGATGCTCTCGGCAACCCCATCGATGGCAAGGGCCCCATCAACACCAAGGAGAAGCGTCGTGCCCAGCTCAAGGCCCCCGGCATTCTTCCCCGCAAGTCCGTCAACCAGCCCGTGCAGACTGGTCTCAAGTCCATCGACGCCATGGTCCCCATTGGTCGTGGTCAGCGTGAGTTGATCATTGGTGATCGTCAGACCGGCAAGACTGCCGTCGCTCTCGATGCCATGCTCAACCAGAAGCGGTGGAACAGCGGCAACGACGAGACCAAGAAGCTTTACTGCATCTACGTCGCCGTCGGCCAGAAGCGCTCCACTGTCGCCCAGCTCGTCAAGACCCTCGAGGAGAACGACGCCATGAAGTACTCCATCGTCGTCGCCGCCACCGCCTCCGAGGCTGCTGTATGTCTCCCCCAAAAACCCAACCCTAACCCCCATCAACAACAGCCAACCGTCAACCCCTTTCCCCCCTTTCTCCCACGTCCTCTCTCGCTCTTGAGGCTTCTTTACTAACAGAAAAATCCAGCCGCTTCAATATTTGGCACCCTTCACCGGCGCTTCCATCGGCGAGTGGTTCCGTGACAACGGCAAGCACTCTCTCGTCATCTTCGACGATCTGTCCAAGCAGGCCGTTGCTTACCGTCAGATGTCCCTTCTTCTCCGTCGTCCCCCCGGACGTGAGGCCTACCCCGGTGACGTTTTCTACCTCCACTCTCGTCTCCTCGAGCGTGCTGCCAAGATGAACGACAAGCACGGTGGTGGTTCCATGACTGCCCTTCCCGTCATTGAGACCCAGGGTGGTGATGTGTCTGCCTACATTCCTACCAACGTCATTTCCATCACTGACGGTCAGATCTTCTTGGAGGCTGAGCTTTTCTACAAGGGTATCCGTCCCGCCATCAACGTCGGTCTTTCCGTCTCTCGTGTCGGTTCCGCTGCCCAACTCAAGGCCATGAAGCAAGTCGCTGGTTCGCTCAAGCTCTTCTTGGCCCAGTACCGTGAGGTCGCTGCCTTCGCCCAGTTCGGTTCCGATCTTGATGCCGCCACCAAGCAGACCCTCAACCGTGGTGAACGCGTAGGTTTACTCAATTTTTGAGAATAGAATACAGCTGACTAACACTATCCTACAGTTGACCGAGCTCCTCAAGCAGAAGCAGTACTCCCCCATGGCCGTCAACGAGATGGTTCCCCTTATCTTCGCCGGTGTCAACGGTTTCCTCGACCAAGTCCCCGTTGCCAAGATCCTCCAGTGGGAGGCTGACTTCCTCTCTCACCTCAAGACCAACGAGGCTGACCTCCTTGCCACCATCGAGAAGGAGGGTGCCATCAGCAAGGACCTTGAGGCTAGACTGAAGGATGTCATCTCCACCTTCACCAAGGGCTTCCTCGGTTAAATGCACATAATATAAAACGTTACGTCGCGGAGTTCCTGGGGCCATCAGTGAGGGAAAGGGGAGGGGTGTCTATACCGCCGAGTCCATGTGTTTCTAGAGCAGGTGTTCCGTCTCAAAAGGGTGCTTGACTGAGAAAAGGACCCGTCGGGAGGGGAGATTTTCTCCGGTGAAAACCATTGTAAAATAGAGCGTTAAGACTCAATCAAGCACTCGATTCCTTTTGTCATTGAATATGATACACAAACTGTCCCCTAGGCTGTTTGCCTGATATGTTGTGAATATGACATTGGAGAATGCTACGTCCTTTCAAGGCCTTGAAAAGTAACAGAATCATCTCTTGGCTATGTCGTAAGGCCATTTGATTACGTTTCAAGGCTTACTGATACATATTTGAGGCCTTCTCATTCATTTTTAAGGCCTCTTGACTATCGTTCAAGGCATCCCAACAAAAAAAAAAAAGAACAAAAAAAATTACTATGTTTCAATGCGTATTAATAAATATTTCAAGGCCTGCTGATTATGTTTGAAGGCCTCATGATAACACTATAAGGCCTATTTAGCATTCTTGAAGGCATCCCAGCGATGTTTAAACGCCTATCAACTATCTCTCAAAACATCGTGATTTGCCTTCATCGCCTTTTCAGGACGACAGTCTTCCATGACTTAGTGGTTTTGTGCTTTGATGATGATATGGATGTGGGGCACGGGGAGCTAGGAGCAACCGCCCGAACCCCCTCCACTGGGTACTTTGGTGACATCATGATGGGTCCTTGGCGAACGAACGTCAATTTACACCAGAACTTGCAACCAATTTGACAATCACCAATACGATCTTTCACTCATTGCAGCCGCATTGAATTAATTGATTTATCGACTGAGACACCTTTGAGTTGAAACCACGAGCAGTTTGTTCCTGATTCAACAACGGCTCCAAATTGCAAGGAGGTAAGCAAGCTCCTGCCCCTCATTCGAAGCAAAGAGAGAGAGGTTCATCCCATCTTATCCATCTTATGCTATTGTTGCTTTTTGAGGTTAGGGGTTAACATGGAGGTGTAGAGATGAGCAGCAGTGGAACCCCGAATAGCGAAGCCAGTATGTCTTCTGCTACGAAGGAGATTTTGGGGAGGGTGAGGCAGTTGATTCCGCCTATGTTGGAGAGGTTTCATAAGGGTGAGTGAGACTGTTGTTTTCTCTCCCTACATTCGATTTGGTTTATTATGACCACGTTTACCGTTATCTGTCTGTTTTACCTCCTCGTGGGGATTGAGGTAGGGAGGGTGAGATATTGGGGGTGAGGAGAGTAGGGAGAGTTAAAGAAGACATGCTGATGAATGAGAATACAGGGCAGATGGGAAGAGTAGCCGTCATCGGCGGGAGTGAGGATTACACGGGGGCGCCGTACTTTTCTGCTATGGCGAGTGCTAGGTTGGGGTGTGATTTGGTATGTGTTTCTTCCTCTTCTATCTTTAACTACTCCCTTTGAACATCACCTTGAGATCTTCACCCTACCTCGCCCTGCTTTTGGGGACTGACCACCATGAAGATATACCTTCACACCTCCATATACACTTTACTAAGCACCATGACCCTTACAGTCCCATGTAATCTGCACTCCCACCGCAGCAACCGTAATCAAAACCTACTCCCCCAACTTAATGGTCCACCCCCTGATGCGCTCCCTCCCTTCCTCCCCCGCCAAACCCGCCGGCGAGGACAGCGACCCCTCCACCGCCTGCAAACACGACACCGACCCCTCCGAAATCGCCTCGAGAATCATCCCCCTCCTCTCCCGCCTCCATGTCCTCGTCATCGGCCCCGGCTTAGGCCGTGACCCCCTCATGCAAAAAACCGTTGCTTTGGTCATCCAAGCGGCAAAGAAACAAAACATGCCCATGGTCCTCGACGCTGACGCCCTTCTCCTCATCTGCAACGACCCCGACCTTGTAAGGGGTTACCAAGAGGCTGTCCTCACCCCCAACGTAGTTGAGTTTGAGAGACTGGCCAAGGCACTGAATATAGAGAAGGAGGTGGCAAAGGAGGGCAAGGAGACAGATAGAGTGGAACGGTTGGCTAGGGAGTTGGGAGGGGTGATGGTTTTACAAAAGGGGGGAAAAGATTACCTCAGCAACGGGACAGTAACGTATAGTGTTGATTTGGAGGGCGGGAAGAAGAGGAGTGGTGGGCAGGGGGATACGCTCACGGGGAGTATTGCTACTTTTTTGGGGTGGAGGAAGGCTTATCATGAGGGGTTGTGGGATGTTAAGCACAAGATGAAGGAGGAGGAGACGGCGGGGTTGGCGGTTTTTGGGGGGAGTGCGATTACGAGGGTGAGTGCTTTTTTCTTTTTTCTTTTTGAGGATATGAAAGATATCCTGCTTCTAGATGAACAAGCGCTGACGAAAAGCCATGTAGGAATGCTCTCGCCTTGCCTTTGCCAAAAGAGGCCGCAGCCTTCAGGCCAGTGACCTCACTGATGAGGTGCATACCGCCTTTCTGAACATTTTTGGGGAGGTGGATGAGGATGTTTCCAAACTCTGAGTTTTCCTCTTCCCCGTCTCTCTCCCTTTACCGGCAGCATTAAGCATGTACCATATCTGTGCGTCGGGCGCGACCCGCTGCCCCTCGCATTACATATCCCGCATATGCGCGAGGAGGCGAAGGGGAAAAAAAAAGGGGTGGTTATGTAGGATGCCGGCTGGGCGATGATCCCGTTTTCAGAGACCACCACCATAGGGAAGGTGTGGATGAAGTTTATGACGTTCTCTCTCTCTCTTCTCTGGGCGATAATGATAATCAAGATGGAAATAGAGAAAGATTGACAAGGAAACAGTACAAAACGGGGCTTACGTGTTCATGTCTACCATGGTCTACTCTAATCTACAACATGGCGTAACATGAAACATTTCCGCAAAGAAAAGAAAGTGGAAAAAAAAACTTGTGAGGGGTGTTGAGACCCCAAGATCTCGGATATGGGCATTGCTATGAAGCCATTCCCCAGACAACCGTATAGAGTAGAAGAAAGAAGAAAAGAGCACAAAGAATATATTAGACCGAAATGTAAATATATCATGACCACGCTTGGACACATATACTCACCAATATCTTGGGGAAGGGGGAGCATCCGAGATCGAGATAATCCCCTTCGTACATAAAACCCTCCGTGCGGCACCTGTACGATCCCCTCTCCCCGTTCCGCTCCAGGTCAAAACGGGCCGCCGCCCATCATCACCCAGCGTCCAAGGGGTTGGATCTGAGTGAGGTCGGTAGATAACGGGGGGGCTCCTCTCGCGGGAAGCGACAGGCAGTACATTATCTTACTTTACCTCACCTCCTCCCATTTTCTCAGCCGTGGTGTGCCGGTTGCCGCTGCTGCCGCTGCTGGGACCGGAAATCCCACACACACGGAAATCCTCATCATTGGATGTAGGTAGAGGAACTGTGCCAACTGGCAAGGCCGTGATATCCTCCGCTAGAGAACCGCCCAGCTGCTTGGAATTTTTAAGCAAAGAATCTACGAGAAACAGCATGAAAAATATTATTCTGCGCGGAATTCTCCTAATGCTCAAGCGCGCGTGTGTGCTGGGGGGGCTGTCTCTAGTCGAGCACATTCAGGTAGGTACTCGCAGCCACAACTGCGTGTGCTGCTTGTCCATCCCACACCGTGGCGGACGCTCTCCGCTGTTTTGACAGCAACATGGTGAGAAGTGAGAGTAACACAATACCCAACAGCCAAGGAATTAGCTTTTCGAGCGTCTCTCCCTCAGGTGGTTACGGGCGTACAGCTTCTGTCGTTTTCTCAGCCCCAAGTCTCGCGGTTATCATATCATCGTATTCGAGGTCGACGGCATGACAACAGGAGGAAAGGGACATACTTTGACTGACACCGGATACTCGCAGCCTCGGCTCGCTCGACCACACACTGTGACATACAGAGGCTCGCTCCCCAGCAACCCCGAATCCACAAGCAAAAGGACGACCCGGTCTGGGTGTTTCTCCTCACCGCGCGTGGGTGAGCATTTTCGTCTTTGACCCGGCGCTACGGCACCTCGGTCAAGTCTCCTTGTTGCTTTTTCTTTCGAGTTCCGACCGAGCGATTGGCTGGGGCAAACCGGCCTTTCCAGCGTCCAGCGTCATAGCTGGGTCCGAGACAACCCTTTCGGAGGCCCAGAGGATAAATGACTCTCGAGACAAAATTCCCAGAGTCCCGGGGGAAAGGTGATACACCAGGTCCTGGCACGTTTCCAACTGCAACAGAGAACCAAGGCGGTGCGAGTATGTCCCTTCGCCACCGCCGCCAGCGCCGCTAGTTGCTGCGTCCCAGTGTGACATTGTGTAGCCTCGTGCCTGAAGCAGCTGTAAGTGAACGGGATGCAATGCTGCTGCTGTGTACGCGAGGCCCAAAGCTGTCAAGATCCTGTATGCGTATAGGACACACTCTAGCCAGTGGGGGTCCTCGCCAACCGCGGAAGCTGGCTTCTCACATCTTAAAGCAAGACGCTAACAAGCCAGCGGATTCGCTTCCGGGCCGCTCTGGGTCCGTCATGGTTGAAATCAGAGGCAATGAGTGACTCCAGACTCTGCCAGAAGGAGGGTCGGTAAATGTTCTCGACCACTGGGGGCCGGGCTGAGAGGATATCCTATGTTGGATCGCCCAACCACAAGGGAAGCTACAGCAACACACGCGTCACGGTGCTGCTCGGGGGTTGACCCGATACGTGAGGATGATTCTGACCACATGTATGGCCAGCAGGTTGTGAAAGGTAATGCAATAGGAGGAAAAAAAGAAAACTGCATCAAACCCATGCACGCTCCGGTATACTGTGTCAAGCGAAAAGTATAAACCCATTGTTTGCACTTACTACAGCAGCACGCCGTTCGACCCCTCAATGATCCAATGGCACTAGCCCAGGATTGAGGGTCAGAAGCCAGATCCGAGCTGGAGATGCCGTGGGGAGCCATCGTGATCGGGGATTTTTTTTGAGATACCAGGATCCTGGAGATTGATCCTCATGACCAGGAAACCCCCAGCTGAAAATGCTGTCAAGAAGCTAGAGCTGGCTGTCAAAATGACAGATGCAAGTGGTGGCTAGCCAAGGGTCAACTCTGGCTGTCTACTGAGATCTGAGAAGTGATGGCTACGAAGGGATGATTGGAACAGGGAGCAAATGGCGCTGAAAGACCTACATTAGCACAAGCAGCCTTGCTGTCATGCATTGTCGATCTCCGCCGCTTTGCAACAGGGCAGCGACAAACAAAAAAACTTTGAGGAGAGGTAGGTAGAGGGGGCTGCCGATGTTCAAGACAGGAGGAAACTGTCCCCCTCATCATCAACCATACGCGGCCGTAACCAGGCAGGCAGCACAAAAGCCCTGGGACTCTCTCACCGCATTATGCAAGAGGTTGAGATGTCGGAATCCTCGAGACGTCGAGTGCCGGTGTCGGGAAAAGGAGCGTGGGAGTGAATGGTGATGTGATGTCGAGTTCGGACAAAATCCAAGGCGGCTCTCGCCAGAATGCTACCCTGAAGTTGAAAGATTGGGGCGGGGGCAGGGTTGAGAAGGCCCTCTCTGGGTGGGGTCGAATCCTGGCTCGTAGCAGTTGCGGCACGGCTGACAGGTCTTGACGCGGGGGGCTGGTCTTCTCAGAAAGCGGAATCGGGAAAGAGGAGAGATGGGAAAAGAAGTCACCGCCAATGTGATCTTTTCAATCACCCCCCCCGCGATGCGACGGTGCATGTTGCCCTTGATGTGATCCCTGGAGGGGGACGGACCTCAACCGTTGTTAACGTTCCCAGCCAGCGTCTGTGCGCCGATATCCCAACTTCTGTTTTCGTCGCCGTCCATCCAGGTCCCCTCTCTCCCGCTCGCAACACTGCCTGTTTTGTCGTCGTTGATATTGCTTTTTCAGCATTGCTTCTTCCGTATAAGCCTTGGCCAAGCTGGACGGCTTCCTTTCTTGCCACTCGAGCGTGGGAGTTGACAGAGACGGATCATGAAAACAGGCATCTGGACATGGGCTGGAAGATGATGTATTCATGAGCCGATCTGCCGCAACACACTGTCCACCCTCAATGGCCAAACATGGGGGTTGTCTTGCTGGTTGAGAGTCAGGGAGAGAGAGGTTGTACAGGGATGCAATGACCCCCATCTGCCGGGCCGAAGGGCACCACGGGAGGGGAGGCTTGGGAGGAGGGCTTGAGATGCTCTCAAAGGTTGGGATGGACGACATGGGTAGATGGATCAGTTGCAGCTTGAGATCCATCAGTCTAGGTTACTCTTTTGTGACAACCCACCCTTTGTGCCGTGTTTGTCCTTTCCTTAGAGCTGGTTTTGATCTTTGATCTCGACCTCCTCCTCCCTGGATCCAGACCCTAGGTTTCTTTCCCCTCTTGAATGCATCAACGAGCTCTCAGACGAGCCAATGTCAGATCCAGCCTCCAGCTGATTATAGAGCCAGAAGCAAGCCAAAAAAAAAAAAAAAAAAAAAAAAAAAGTTGGCTTAAATATCCAGTCGTCCCTGCTCCTGCAAACGTCGAGCCTCTCGGAAGGAAAGAGCGACCTCCGCCCTGCATCCGCCACACTAGCCTGGACTGGTGATGTGCTCTTTCTTCTTCTTTTCCTGGCATACGTAGATGCGAAAGCCTTTCGTCTCAAAATTCCTGCTTCTCTTTCGGCCTCCCCTCGTCTCGTGCCCCTCCCACTGTCGGTGAAACCCCGTGGGATTGGCTGCGGTCCAACGGTGCCGGAAGGTCGGCCAGGAGATTCGAGAAGCATATCACCCACCGAACCCGCGTCCGTTGATGCTCGCTCCTCTTCTCTTTTACGACCATAAGTAGCCCTGCCAGGTCTCAGACTTGTATCGACTTTTGGTTTCACCGTGTTCGAGAAACTCGAGGTGGCCTTCGGACAAGCGTGTGGCAGAGACAAACTCGATCATCTTTCATGAGACCCTGAGGAGCAACCCGTCTGACGGCCACCACCAATTTCCCTCCGACCGCATCGACATCTCCGCTCTGCACTCCCCTTGTCAGACCCACTGAAATGTCCGTCATGAGCAAGTGATCAAGGCTCTGTATCACCGACCACGCCCGTCCTTCTCCTGGGAACAGCACTGCGACTCTTCATCACCTTTCGTCGTGGGTTCCGCCAGTCAGCCAGCAAATTATTCACCATCTCCCCACCACTTCAACACAGCTTTTTAAACAAACTCAAGACCCCCAGCCGTGATTACCTCTCGCTCTTTTCAGCTCATCTCTGGTGAGTTTCCCCGAATCAACATTTACTCTCATCACACATCTCAAGTTGTACCGTTGCTGATCAGGCGTTCTCAGACCTGGTCGAGCCCGAGACAGCACAATGGCCGTCGGTCTCGATAAGCTTGAGAGGCTTGAGAAGAGGTTCCGGCTCTTCTCAACGTCGAAAAAGAAGACTACCTCTAGAACACCCGAGCATGAGAGCGAGCCATCTTCGGTTGAGCCTTGGTCAGCAAATGGAGGAGACACTTCGCAGACCTTCCCTTCGCCATCTTTCATCCGGCCGACTTCACAACGAATGATGGCCAGAGATGAGGTCGTATTGAGTCCAAGACAATCTCGACGCGCGCAGAGTCTCCCAGATGCCCCAAGCACACCTCGTATGAACTCACTGGTATCTATCAGTATCAGTCCTCGGCCATCCAACCACTCAGCGAAGAGCCCTCGCGTTCCACAAAGAACCTCGTCTCTCAGCCCTAGGAGTAGCCGCACCAGTTCTTCCTTGGCTGAACTACTCGACTTCAGCTTCGATGGAGCTGGCGCGCTGGGCCTGGGTGATAACGATACAATGGAGCGTCGGTCGAGATCCAATTCCAAGGTTAATCCACGTTCGACTTCTCCCTCTGTCTCGCCCAAGGCGCCGATCAATCGAAAGCGGTGCCCTTCGGAACAAGAAGGATCTCCGTCGTTATCATTTGGCCCTGCGCCGATTCCTACACCTCCATGCTCTCCCCCAGCTTCTCCTCCGGTATCTCCCAGTCTCGTTCCACGGCCTCTTGCTGCTGCCTATCGGGCCAAACTTGGCCTGATCGAACCGCTCGAGCGATCACGGAGTGTCCATGTCTTTGGGGAGCAAGCCTCCGGCCAACTTGAAAAGGAGCCGCGCAAGACGAGCAGTCTTTCGACCCTCCGACAGACCAAACCGATGGCAAAGAGCAACACGATCCTGAAGGAACCAAGCCTGGACGACTTCATGGCGCTTAGCGACGATGAGATCCTCGATGGGTTTCCGGTGCCGCCTCAACCAAACCGGCCTGGCCCAAACCCATCGAGTCGGAATCCGCCCAGCTTCCCATTGCCACCCGATCCCCCAGTCTCGCCTACTCCTCGCCGACCCTCTGCCACATATCCTCTTCTGACACTCTCCCCTCCTCTTGCGAGCAGGCCAGCAACGGCCGCCGCGTTTGAAGCTGCGAGAATTGCGGCCAAATACAACTTTGATCTCGTGTATGTGGTCAATCTTTGGCCTAATGACATGGGCCTTTCTCGACCATCCTCTAGACGGTCGCCATACCCGCCCTCGCCTCCTCAGACGCCGATCTCTGGATCGACACCCTCTGTCCGTAGGACACCCAGCAGGAGAATAACCGGCCGTCTTCTCGCAGCTTACGGTTTGAGTTCGATCAAATATCCATTCCGCATCTCCGCGCCTGTTCATGAAAAGGTCCTACAGACCGAAGACTGGCTAGAGTATAGAAGCGACGAGTTGAAGCAGGATGAACACGCCCGTGGATATATGTGTTCGTTCCACACCTGCTACCATCCCTCCAAGCAGGAATCTCTGGGCGCCCCATCGACCAAAAAGCCAAATAGAGGCATCGTCTTTGCTGCATACCGGAACACTCCTACGGACAACAACCAGGCGCAACTCGAACTGCTGAGAGAGGACGCCGAAACTCTGGTGGACTTACTGATCGACATCCACTCGACCCAGCGCGAGAGAAAGCCTTCTGCTGCCAGGAGGTATGCCGCGCAGGAGACTGGCCCTTTGCCCAGTCCTCCAGTTAACCCAATTTCAATGAATGCTCTTTGAGTCATCGTCCTTTCTTTCTACTGTTTTATATACTGTACACATGATGAGATATCAGGAGATGGCTCCTGAGTTGTAGACGGATGATATTTACGATAACAGGAACGCATGTACATGCCGGGGAGGCCATTAAAAAGGGAAATAGGAAGGGGATAGTCAGCGTTAATTTGATGTCCCAGTCATGCCATGAAATGGGGTGATGCAAGAAGGGCTATCATAATGCAATGCATTTTTGGCATGATATGCATATACTGTACATGAGGGTTTATGTAATTTAGCTAGCAAGTGAGCGGGCGGCGGTGTCATTCAGCCACAGAATTGGATGTTTTGGGAAATAGTTGTTATCATTGTATTGGTCTGTCTTTACTCTATGTGTGTTCGTGATACTTGTTCCCCAAGAGGCCATGGCAGCAACATCGACTTCCTCAATTGTAGAATCACACACTTCTGATGAGCGAGGTGATGCTAACTGCCTAGTCCCTGACATGTGTAAAGATCCTGACCATTAAGCCACGAGTCTCTCCAATAGACTATTGATACTTAGTTTTGATCTTGACAGCGGACAAGAAACAGGTTCGCTGACTCCTGATCTACAAAGCTACGGCACATGCTGCAGCACATACGAGCCTCAACACCTGGAGAATACCATACTTCGAGGAGACGAGCTCTCGGACAGTCACATCCATTGCTTCACCAAATAAGTGGGGGGGAGACGCGCAGAACGCTTCTGTCACGGGAATTAAGGGATTGGTAAGCCGGCATAACGCCGGTCGGTCTCTGAGGCCGTGGCTCGCCCTGCTGAAAAGCAGGAACAAGCAGATGGACGAAAAAATCGCCAAGGTATCATAAGCTGCACTACACATTTGCCCGTTGGAGAGAAAACGCCATCCATTTTGTGTGTTTTCCCCTCTCCTCCTAGAGATGCCGATGAGCCGAAACTCCCTATTCCCTTTGATTTCCCAGTTTTGTTTTGTTGATTCCGCCCAGCACTAACACAACTGACCACATTTAGCGGACAATGGCATCGAAGCGCTGCTTGAACCACTTGACGGTGTCGTCGCGGGTGATGCGGTGGCTGGCACCGACTCTGGCCTTGGCGCGGCGGCGGCGAGCAACACGCTCACCGGGGCGGGTCATGCAGCAGTAGAAGTCCATGCCGTAGATACCGATACCGGGGTCGTACTTGATGCCGAGATCGATGTGCTCGGAAATACCGAAGCCGAAGTTGCCGGTCTCGGAGAAGTTGCGCTTGCGCAGCTCGTACTCCTTGACCTTGAGGCCACGCTCGAGAATCTCCTCGGCCTTGGGGCCACGGACGGTGACGTGGACGGCGATCTTTTCGTTACGGCGGATACCGAAGGTACGGACGGTGTAGCGGGCCTTGCCTGGGGACATACGAGTTAGAATCGAGTCGAAATCCTCGAGGCTGTCTGGAGAGAAAACAAAACTTACTGTAGACGGGGGTCTGACCGCTCAGCTGCTCCAGCACCTTGGCAGCACGGGTAAGTCTATCACCAGACTCGCCGACTGAGATGTTCAGGACGAGCTTCTGGATGCGGAGCTCCCGCATGGGGTTCTGGGCCTTCTCAGCAGACTGGAAATCACGATGTTAGTATTTCCGAATTCTCTTGAGAAGCGTTTTTCCCCAATCATCACGTACCATGGCGGCGGTGTTGTCGTCGAAATCGGGGGACTGGGCGATTCGGCTCGTGGTTGACGATCGGGAAATTTCAAAATGTGTGAGGTTGATTTTGCTTCCACAATTTTGGATTGTGGGTGTGGGGACCCGCCAAGAGTTCGCTCCTGCCTGCTGGTGCGGGAACGCTGGTGGGGGACAAGGTGAATGTGGCTTGTGTCAAATGGCTGATGAGGTGTGGCTCGAGCTCGTGGCGGGCTGGCCAGTCGCGTCGGGAGCTCTCCTCTCAGCCTCGCGTTCAAATTTCAATTGGACCTCGTCCTCTTGTGCTCCCGCTAACCAACCACCACGCGAGACTCTGAAGCCTTTCCCCCAAAGCGCATTACGAGACCGCAACAGACGGTAGTTACCAGAACTTCGTCAACCAAAACCCCAATTTTTGAAACCAGAAGCTACTTTGCAGTGGCAACAACGCCGCAACCATGTCGGCCTCTAACAAGCAGGGCAAGATGGTAAGTTCAGGCATCCGTCCTCCCCTCCGCGCGACCGCTCTTACAGGCATCTGTTTGTTGACATTAACCACTGACAAGGCGCATGATATCTAGGCCGGTTACGTATGTATACCTGCCCAGTGACGATACCGCACGGCGAGGCAGAACTAACATTTGATTAGATCAACTACCGGATGCGCATAACGCTGAATGATGGCCGCCAGATGACGGGTCAGGTACGCATCTCCTACCACCACTTAGCACTTTCTTGCCACTGACTCGAATCATCTTAGATGCTCGCTTTCGATAAGCACATGAACCTTGTGCTCGCCGATACCGAAGAGTTCCGCCGGATCAAAAAGAAGCAAAACAAGCCCTCCGCCCCCGGCGCATCATCATCCGGCGCGCAGACCATCGAGCAGGAGGAGAAGCGGACACTGGGTCTGACGATCGTTCGAGGCGCCCACATTGTATCCCTTTCCGTCGAATCGCCGCCGCCGGCTGACCCAAGCGCTCGTTTGGGCAAGACTGGCGGTCCCAGTGTTGCCTCTGCGCTCGCAGCGGGACCTGGTGTCGCAAGACCGGCTGGCCGCGGCGCCGCTGCTCCCATCTCCCTTGCCGGCCCTGCTGCTGGTATTGGCGGCGCCGTCCCTCCCCCAGCTTTCCCAGGCTTCCCCGGTGCTCCCGGTTTTCCTGGCGCCCCTGGCCGTGGTGCTCGTAAGCTGATCTTCTCCAAGCCTTGCCGTTGACACCTTCACTAACGAAGTTATAGCCCCTCCACCAGGATTTGGAGGTGGATTCCCTCCTGCTGGCTTTCCCGGCGCGCCCGGTGGCTTCCCCCCTGGATTCCCTCCCGGCGGTGGCCCTCCTTCTGGCTTCAACCCTCCTCCTCGCCGTTAATGATTACGTTTGGTGGCCGACCCAACACTAGTTACTGAGATGCCCCGCCACACAACATAGGACGACATCAAATACGACGAATGGCTGCGAACTTGTATGTGATGGGGGTGGATCCTCACTTGGCCGACGAAAAGCTAGATTTCTGCCTGGAAAGCTTGAAGGTTTTACTGTTTTCTTTTGGCGGCGTTTGGGGATTTCTTGATGAAACATTACAAAGGGCCGGAAATCAGCGAATTGTGTTCTTTGAGAATAAGGGACGAGCAGAGTATGCAAGACAGGCAAACGGGACAAAGAGAAGAGGAATGAGAAGTCCAAGGAGTTTGGGCGGCGTGGATGGTGACAGAACAGAGGATATTGCTGTTGCCTTTGGGGACTATGTACATATGCGGTCGTGTATATGGATGGATGTTGGTGTTACACAACCCTTAGACACCCCATACAGAAGCTCGGGAGCGAGCTTCAGCAACAAATTCACAACGATTAGGTGCCAACTGTGTATTCTACTGTTGCAGATATCTCAATGGTGAATAATAGATGTAGTATACGTCCCCAAACCCAACCAATTGGCAACCTTGACTTTTACAATGACAGCTCATGGTTTTGTTGTCATCAATGTCCGGTGACGCAAAAAGGGGTGCACGGACCCCGTTTGATGACAGCGAATTGGATTGCCTGCTATTTTTTCAGTGTTGTTACAGCGGGCGGACCGGACCTGTGCCAGTGCTGCAGCAGCGGTCCCCGGAGCATCCCCAAGAATTATTTCCAGGATTAGTTGTTGCGACTCTCCGATCCCTCCGACATTAGTAGCCACTCCACCGACAACACCGACGACTGACAGACAGACAGAACGGAAAGAAAAGATGGCTGCTTTTGTCAAGGCGATCAATGCTAAGATTCGGGCTCACCCGGTGCTGGATTATGTTTGCTCTACGCGTAAGTTCTTTGGTTTTAGTTTTTGGGATCTCGGCCGGGAGTTGGGAGGGTTTGTTGGTGAGGGAGGGCCGATTCCGGCCGGGAAGGGAGGGAAGGTCAGGTGTTGAGGGGATGAGGGTTGGAAGGGGGATTGGGAGATTTGGGAGCTGGGGGGAGGTGTTGAGGGTTGTTGGGAGCGTTGGATCAGGAGAGAGCGAGAGAAAGAGAGAGAGAGATTGAGGGACAACAGGCACGCGACCACGTTGCTAACATTCATGATGCAATAGACTTCTGGGGCCCCGTCTCCAACTTTGGAATCCCCCTTGCTGCGGTGATGGATACGCAGAAGAGCCCTGAACTGTAGGTTACCCCCTTCCTTGTCGTGGTGTGAACAGAAACAAAAGCTGACAATGGTGGTGGTGGTGCAACAGGATCTCGGGCCCCATGACGGGCGCTCTCTGCGTTTATTCCGCGACGTTTATGCGCTTCTCCCTCGCTGTCACCCCCGCAAATTACCTCTTGTTTGCGTGCCATGCTGTCAATGAGGCTGCGCAGTTGACGCAGGGGTATAGGTATTTGCAGTGGCACAAGTGGGGGGGAAAGGAGGAGGCTTTGAAGAAGGGGGCGCTGGAGGGGAAGCCGGTTGAGGCTGCTGCTGCTACGCCTGCTGCCCGGTAGACCACCTGGCTTGGAAGGTTGAATGGGGGGTGTAATGGGAAGGAGGGTTGAGAATGGGAATAGGGGATGGACGAAACAACATACAGAACATAGGGGGGTACCTATGGGGGGATGGGAACAGGGAAATGAAAAGCGAGAAACTGGGTGTATGAATGATATGAATTTGGTCTTTTTAATTTGCTTTTGTGGTGCTGTTGAGGGAGGTGGGAGGGGGGTAGGGGGTGGTGATGTAAGAATGGGCTTGGGTATGTGGTTTGGTTGCTGTTGTACTATTCAGCTGTGTTGACCTGTGGTCTTATAGACAAGAATGGGATTCTTTCTGGGTTGATGTCCGAGGCTGAGGTGCTATGGTTGGTTTCGCAGTGGCTTGGGCAAGCTGGTCTTACATAGCACCAAGGGAGGGGGGTGGGGGGGGGGGGCATATGGGAACCACACGGGGATAAGAGTCCCTGATCGTATATCGGGGGGTTTGAAAAGCAGTTGGTTATACCTTATGTTGGGGGTTGGTGCCTACGACTCGGGGTTACGCGGGAGCTCCGACAGTTGCTCACTATTGACATCGGGAAGGATGAGATGACACTTTCAGACTTGCCTCTCCTCGGAAGAGGTTCCGCAAGCATGCCACAGCGTTGGTGCGTGTACACCTCCAGTTGCAAGGCAATCATACTACATGCGGTCCCATTCCGTCTCGGACATAATTACCACGAGCGAAGGTCTATCTTGGGAAGAGTGAGGCGGTTGCGGGTTTTAAATCTGCTACTACCCCGCTTCATCTGTGGTGTTACTTTACCGTGAGGTTGGTTACTGGGTTGGTGTTGATAGATTGATGGTGTCCATTCCCCTGCTGCACTCTTACCAGGGGCCACGGCATGCTTGCCTGTGGTGTTGAGGGAGGTGGGATGCACTCCCCAAGACGAAAAGCTTGATGCGTTGGTTACCTATCTACGAAGGTTGAAGATGGCGTTATGGGAGGCTCGGATGTGCTGTTTGTGTCTTTCGGATAGCCAGTACACCCTCTTGACTGTTGTGTTGCCAGTCAAAGATCCGGCTGAGCTGTTGAGATTCGTTCAAGATGGAATCTGCGTTGCATACGAAGACGCAAGATAGGCAAAGCTGTTCCACCGGACTCTTGGCCAGGTTTCCTCTCGAACACATGCGGTTCACAACCCTCCTTGGCAGCCGAGTTGACTTAGCCTACGGACGAACTATTTTTTTTTTTTCATGTGGTGGTGCCAAAAGACAGAATTCGGCCGAGACAAAGTATTCGGCAACCACGGCGTGTTGTTGGATGTTTGGTGGAGAGAGGTCAAGATCGAGATGCCAAGATGACCCGGCCACGCAGGGCCACATCTTGCAACTCCGGCGCCGGCGGTTGCATTTTCCTTGGCAGGAGATCTGTTGCAGCAAGGTCAAAAACACACCCTGGCAGATCGACCGTGGGGGTGTGAAGTTGAGGTTCGAGATGTTGGAAAAAGGAGGGGTAAAAGGGCTGGTGGTTGTCTCTTTCCTTTCTTTTTTCTTATTTGTTCTCCTCATTATGCAACCGTGAGTTGCTCACCTGACGCATCATGCGTTCCCATAAGACGATGGACCCTCATGCGGTGTACCGTCGTAGCCTTGAACACTGAGCTACACCAACTAGGGGAAGCGTGGAATATTTTTGTAGATGAAGTCGGTACAATATATCTTGCAAAACAATCATGGCATTTATTGGGACTGTGAAGTCCACAGAGCGAGCGACTCAGTAACCCCACAACACGTACCTTTGATATGCTTCCGCAGAGCTTAACCGACACAGGGAGGACTCCATAACTGTGACAAACAGCCAAGGTTCCTGTGGAAGCTTGTCATTCCTCTGCGAGTCGGGAAGGGTTTAAATCCCATTCAATGGTTCAGAAATCTTGATCTCGTTACCAGCTCAAACGAGTAGATGATCATGACGCAGAGTGAGAGTAAAGATGAAACTGGGATACAACAACGTTGATGATCAACCGACACGACAGCTGCCGTGATATGTGGTCGATATTGAGCAACACAGAATCAATCTTGGCATCAGTCGGCTCTTGAATACCTATGAGAGATCTTGTAAGTGGTACAATGTGGCCTTCGGAGTCCCCGGGGGCTCTCTGGCTGAGGCAAGCGCCACCCACCGCCATGATGCTTCTGTTTTCCAAGTTCACCAGGGTGTTTACAACGCTACCTCACTCATCTTTTCCATCGGGTGATCTTCATGGATGATGCAGGGAAAACGCCAGCTTCCCCAGAAAATTGGTGCCTAGACCCCGGGAACGGTTCGGTTCACGGTACTCATGAACGGGGCGGGGGTGGGCAATCTGCCTAGGTACCTTTCGAAGCACAACTGTCTCCGGGTCTTTCATCTGACAAGTCTCCGCAAAACAAGAAAAGGTACGGTGTCAATCCTGGGGTCCCGCTGCTAGCTAGTGTGTCAAGTCCCGACATCTGGGGCACGTCAAGTAGTTGAAGTTCGGCAGGATCCTCTTTTTGCAGACTGATAGAGCTTTACCCTCGGCTCGACGAAAAACCGGGGGTGGAAGTAGCCGGTTAGAAGCCATCTGCTGTCAAAGTCGGAGGACGGTCTGGGATGAGATGAGGAGCACATGATCAACTTGATTCTCTTCCCGGCCTTCGGCTACGGAGGAATATCAAGGTGCTGTGCCGGCTCTTTTTGGATGGTGTGTTGTAGTTAGCTACCTAGGTTGGTTTATTAACGGCTTTTGCGGCGATTAGAAAAAACCCATTCAAGCTAAGCCTGCGCGGGAGTTCAGTTGGGGGTTCTGGTCATTAGCAAAAATACTTATTAGATCAAGTAACTTTTGGTTGGTCAACCAAATGCACCCCCACCTTCCCAGGTGGGAGGCAGAGGGTTGTCTCACAACATGCGTCAGGTGAATTCTGTGAGGCAATCGGTTTCAAGAACAGTGTCTCTTAGTGTCAGTGTATACATCGGTTAAGCTCGCTGGAGGCCACGGCTAACCCTGCTGAGAGTCTTCATCCCGCTACAACCCCGACAATGTTAGGGCGGAGTACTGTGTGTCTAGCCGCCATATCTGGTCATAGTAACCAGTCGTCAAGATTCCCCACGGCGGCCATGTCAGCTCTGAGCGATGGTGGCAGCAACCCCACCCTACCACTGTTTTAGCATCTCGGAGTCTCTTCGCAAAGTGGGATATTTTTTTTTTCAGTGACGGCTACAGAAAGGGACATTCCCCTCACCCCTGCACCAGCGACAAACTCGGCAAGGTCTTCTTCATGGCAGACATCTGATAGGCCAACTCTGATCTCAAGATGCTTGTCACACAAGGCTACAAGCTCCGCGAACGCAACGTTCAACAAACATTCCCATCACCCTCCAAGACCCAGTGCCAAGATGACGGAAAAGCCATTGGAGATCGGGTTTTGTGCTTCCTGCATACACTACTGATTGATCAATGATTGCTCGATAACAGGCGGCAGAACCATGGGACCGACAGCTTCCCAACCCGTTTGGGCCAAGCTGATGAACGGCGAACGCCTCCCACGTATGCACACAAGCAACCAGCACCATCAATCAGTTGCCAACCTGCGGCTTGTTAGGATATTATATACCTCGTCAGCCAACGTCAAGTAACAGCTGAGTGGACCAGAGCCGACGGGAAGCGCACGAGAGAGACGAAGAGTCACCCTCCTCCTCCTCCTCCTCCTCACCCACGCGGATCACTCGGCCTCGACTTGATCAAATTGTTGAGCCGTCACCCTCTCAGTCTGATGTGTGAATCACCGCCTAAACCTTTCTTGGCAAAGCACAGTTGAGAAGACTTGTTGGCCGGTCACAGAGAGAGAGCCGTGAGGACCGAGGTGAGGCTGTTTCGCTCCATTCAGCATTTCTGGGCTGTTCCTGGCAAGACAGAAATCCCCTCATATCCAAAATCGTCGCTTCCCCCTGGCACAACCAGTTGGCCTGCAGTTGCCACAACATAGCTCAACAATCATCGCATTCTGATTTTAAATTCCCCTCTTTTCCACGTCCTTCTCCTTTGTGTCGACGTTATCACTTTCATCCTCGCTCCCTACAACGTCACCTCAGGCTGTACAGTTCTGCCTACGCCGAAGAATCCTTATCTCCATCTCGACCTTTGTCTTGCCTTGCCTCTTTGGGAAAGCGTGACAGCGGTAAAACACAGCTTGTGTCGTCGTCAAATCAAGCTAAGGTTTAACCGGAGCTTCAGAGCTTCTAGCCCACCCAAGCACCTCTAGCACCCTTGACCCCTACCTGGCCGCGGGGCTGCCCACACACCTACCCCACCATCACATCTACCCCGCTGTCGGCGTCATACCCGGCCTTGCAGCGGCGCGGGCATCCCTCCCTGCTGGCTCTGAATCCTCTCTTCTCCTACTTCTTCTTCCCCCCCCTTTTTCCCCCTTTCCTTCTGCAATTGACCGTCGTCCTTGCACGCCAATCGATTCACCATGGCCGCCGACAACGACAAGAAGTATGAGGATGTCTTCGAGGAGGGGGATGTCCCTAAGGAGGCCCAGACGGTGCATCGCATCCGTGCCAACTCTACTATTATGCAGTTGAACAAGATCTTGGGTTAGTTTTGGCTTGAGGAGCTGCAGCAAGCCCCTCAGACCATGTCCTCCTTGCATTGGGAAAAGCTAACGTCTATTGTGTCAACTACAGTTGCCAACAGAGGTGAAATTCGTAAGTGATGCTCTCCCACTGGCGGTCCTCCGGAGGACGGCCGGCCATCGTGACGTGACACATGAATTCCATGCTGACATGTGATAGCTATTCGTGTATGTAACGATCCATGTCCGAGCCCAGAAACCGCCCTTTCTTTTCAGGACCACGATGAGGAGTTCGAATTGGAATGACAAGCTTGCTCACTGATTATCTTGCGCTTTACAGATCTTTAGAACGGTAGGTCACGCCACCCTTTTCTCCAGGGTCGAAGAAGCCGGTTCTGACAATGCTTGCTCTAGGCCCACGAACTTTCACTTCACACTATTGCCATCTTCAGGTAAGATTTCCAGAAGACACCACTCTCAGATGATATGAACAGTTGCTGATTTTCTACAGTTATGAGGATCGCCTTTCTATGCACAGACAGAGTATGTGCCTCTTGACAGTCCTAGGCTAACCCTGCTTGCTGTTTTTTGCACCTGTCAACACAGACTAACAAATACACCACAGAGGCCGATGAGGCTTATGTCATTGGCAAGCGTGGACAGTACACACCTGTTGGCGCCTACCTTGCCAGCGATGAAATCGTCAAGATCGCCGTTGAGCACGGTGCTCAGATGATTCACCCTGGTAGGTCCTCCAGAGAGATTTCATAAGTGACATTCAGGCTTACCGTTATCATAGGTTATGGTTTCTTGTCTGAAAATGCCGAGTTCGCTCGCAAGGTTGAGGCTGCCGGTCTTATCGTAGGTATCCACTCAACCATCTGAGGAGGGAATTTTTGTCCGCTGATACCCGCCCCTTTCTCAGTTCATCGGTCCCTCTCCCGACGTGATCGACGCCCTTGGCGACAAGGTCTCGGCCAGAAAGATTGCCATTGCTGCGAACGTACCAGTCGTCCCAGGCACCGAGGGCGCCGTCGAGAAGTTTGAGGAAGTCAAGGCTTTCACGGACAAGTACGGCTTCCCCATCATCATCAAGGCTGCTTATGGCGGTGGTGGCCGTGGTATGCGTGTTGTGCGTGAGGAGGCTTCCCTCAAGGAGTCCTTCGAGAGAGCCACCTCCGAGGCCAAGAGCGCCTTCGGGAACGGCACCGTCTTCGTTGAGCGTTTCCTCGACAAGCCCAAGCACATTGAGGTTCAGCTCCTCGGTGACAACCATGGCAACATTGTCCACTTGTACGAGCGTGACTGCTCCGTGCAGCGCAGACACCAAAAGGTCGTCGAAATCGCTCCGGCCAAGGATCTTCCCGCCAGCGTTCGCGATGCTATCCTGAACGATGCTGTCAGACTCGCCAAGTCTGTCAACTACCGCAACGCTGGTACCGCCGAGTTCCTGGTTGACCAGCAGAACCGCTACTACTTTATCGAGATCAACCCTCGTATCCAGGTCGAACATACCATCACTGAGGAAATCACGGGTATCGATATCGTTGCCGCTCAGATCCAGATCGCCGCTGGCGCTACCCTGGAGCAGCTCGGCCTTACCCAAGACCGCATCTCTACTCGCGGCTTCGCCATCCAGTGTCGTATCACGACCGAGGATCCGGCCAAGAACTTCCAGCCCGACACGGGCAAGATCGAGGTGTACCGCTCCGCTGGCGGTAACGGTGTGCGTCTCGATGGTGGCAACGGCTTTGCTGGCGCCGTCATTACCCCCTACTACGACAGCATGCTTGTCAAGGTGTCGTGCCACGGCTCAACGTACGAAATTGCCCGCCGCAAGGTTCTTCGCGCTCTTATCGAGTTCCGCATTCGTGGCGTCAAGACCAACATCCCCTTCCTGGCCTCTCTCCTGACCCACCCAACATTTATTGATGGCAACTGCTGGACGACCTTTATTGATGATACCCCGTCCCTGTTTGACCTCGTTGGCAGTCAGAACCGCGCCCAGAAGCTTCTGGCCTATCTTGGTGACCTCGCCGTCAACGGTAGCAGCATCAAGGGTCAAATCGGTGAGCCCAAGTTCAAGGGCGACATCATCATCCCCGAGCTCTTGGACGATGCTGGCAAGAAGCTCGATGTGTCTTCGCCTTCGCAAAAGGGCTGGCGCAACATCATCGTCGAACAAGGCCCCAAGGCTTTCGCCAAGGCTGTTCGCAACTACAAGGGCTGCTTGCTCATGGATACCACCTGGCGTGATGCCCATCAATCTCTCCTGGCGACCCGTGTCCGCACAGTCGACCTCCTCAACATTGCCAAGGAGACCAGCCATGCGCTCTCCAACTTGTACGCTCTGGAATGCTGGGGTGGTGCCACCTTCGATGTCGCCTTCCGCTTTTTGTACGAGGACCCTTGGGACCGCCTCCGCAAGATGCGCAAGTTGATCCCCAACATCCCCTTCCAGATGTTGCTCCGTGGCGCCAACGGCGTTGCTTATGCCTCGCTCCCTGACAATGCCATCGACCACTTCGTCAAGCAGGCCAAGGACAACGGTGTCGACATCTTCCGTGTCTTCGATGCTCTCAACGACATCAACCAGCTCGAGGTTGGTATCAAGGCCGTGCAAAAGGCTGGTGGTGTCTGTGAGGGTACCGTCTGCTACAGCGGTGACATGCTCAACCCCAAGAAGAAGTACTCCCTGGATTACTACATTGACCTTGTTGACAAGCTTGTTGCTCTCGACATTGATGTTCTTGGCATCAAGGACATGGCCGGTGTTCTCAAGCCCCATGCTGCCACCCTCCTCATCGGTACCATCCGCAAGAAGTACCCTGACCTCCCCATCCACGTCCACACCCACGACTCCGCGGGTACTGGTGTGGCTTCCATGGTTGCCTGCGCCATGGCCGGCGCCGATGCTGTTGACGCTGCCACTGACAGCTTGTCTGGTATGACCTCGCAGCCCAGCATCAACGCCATCATTGCGTCGCTTGATGGTACCGATAAGCAGCCCGGTCTCAACCCTGCTCACGTTCGTGCGCTTGATACCTACTGGTCTCAGCTTCGCCTCCTCTACTCGCCCTTCGAGGCTCATCTTGCGGGTCCCGATCCTGAGGTGTACGAGCACGAGATTCCTGGCGGTCAGCTCACCAACATGATGTTCCAGGCCTCTCAGCTTGGTCTTGGCTCCCAGTGGTTGGAGACCAAGAAGGCTTACGAGCAAGCCAACGAGCTCCTCGGCGACATCGTCAAGGTCACTCCTACCTCCAAGGTTGTTGGTGACTTGGCCCAGTTCATGGTGTCCAACAAGCTCAGCCCCAAGGATGTCATTGAGCGTGCTGGCGAGCTCGACTTCCCTGGCTCCGTTCTCGAGTTCCTCGAGGGTATGATGGGCCAGCCGTACGGTGGTTTCCCCGAGCCATTCCGCACCAAGGCTCTCCGTGGTCGCCGCAAGCTCGACAAGCGCCCTGGTCTCTTCCTCGAGCCCATCGACTTTGCCAAGGTCAGGAAGGAGCTGTCGCGCAAGTACGGCAGCGTTACCGAGTGCGACGTGGCCAGTCACATCATGTATCCCAAGGTGTTCGCCGACTACAAGGCCTTCATCGCTAAGTACGGAGACCTCAGTGTCTTGCCCACCAAGTACTTCCTCAGCAAGCCTGAGATTGGCGAGGAGTTCCACGTTGAGCTCGAGAAGGGTAAGGTGTTGATCCTCAAGTTGCTGGCCGTCGGCCCGCTCTCCGAGAACACTGGCCAGCGCGAGGTGTTCTACGAAATGAACGGCGAGGTTCGCCAAGTCACTGTCGACGACAAGCAGGCGTCGGTGGAGAACGTGAGCCGACCTAAGGCCGACCCTGGCGATTCGAGCCAGGTCGGTGCCCCCATGGCCGGTGTGCTCGTTGAGCTCCGCGTCCACGAGGGCTCTGAGGTCAAGAAGGGCGATCCCCTTGCTGTCCTGAGCGCCATGAAGATGGTAGGATATAGCCTCTGAATTTCCGCACTTGAACTCAACTTGCTAACTAATCTTTCTAGGAAATGGTTATCTCCGCTCCTCACAATGGTGTAGTCTCCTCTCTGCAAGTGAGAGAAGGCGACTCAGTCGACGGCTCCGACCTGGTGTGCCGCATCACCAAGGGCGACAAGAAATGAGAGACGTGATTCGTTTTGCAGCACACTAGAAACTGAGTTAATCCCTCTGCTTCGTTGCTCACACCTCAAGACACGCCCGCTCGCTCAAACGAGCCGAGCAATTCGTGTGAGGGGGGGCTATGGTGAAGCTAAGGGAGCCGTGGATATCTGGGATTATCCTTTTTTTTCTTTTTCTCATAACGGAGGGGTTCCCATGATTATGGAGCAGCAGGCGTGGAAAGGTATCGGGATAGGTCCCTTGTTCTTCTCTGTCAAGCACAACTGGTTATATCCGAACACGCACACACATACAAATAGGAATTAAATAACAGTTAAATAATGGCTTGAGGCTATGTGAATGTGTGATATCCTTGTCCTATCGTCTTCAAGATGGTTCACAAGTGAAGATAATATCAGATGCCCAACTCCAAGCCCTTGCCTTTAGGATACTGCGCTGTTTTATCGCGACATGCCCAACATTCTTAGGGATGGCCAGACTTACTCTTGCAATAGTATCGGCGACTGAAACTTATACTATAGGTTTATTCTCCCTTATAACTTCTAATCTTTTTATAAACTTCTTATAGACTTCTTATAGACAGACTTATGGACTTATTATAGACTTATAGACTTTTTATAGGCTTCTCGTAGCTTCTCCTCGACTTTCTGTACATTTCTTGGAAACTTCTTCTCTCTAGACTTTGCCGACTTTCTCTTAGGAACTTACACAGGCTCAATGGCACATTCAAGAACCCTCGGCCAAATAGCAATATGTTTTCAACCATATATGCACAACATCACATCATTATTTTCGAAAGACACCACGGAAAAAGCAAAAGCAACACCAATAAAAAACTTGAAAAAGCCCCAAGGGCAAATATATCATACACTAACATTTATGGTAGCAACATTTTCAAAAACAGCCTCCTGCATGCCCCAGCCTTCAATTCCATCCATCATGCCCTAGAAAAAAGTAAAGAAATCCTTTTACTTTTGAGATACCCTCTCCTCCTGGCCCCCCTAACAAAGAAGCTTGTGCGATTGAAGACACCTTTTGGAAACCCGACCAAGCTCCTCCACATACACCGGTTCGCCTGGCATCATGGAATACTGCTGCTGATAAGGGTAAAACCAACGTCCCGTGTAGGGATCGTAAACGCAAGGGCACTCAAATACCACCGGTGCAACCCTCTAGAATCCGAAACCGGTAGGTTGGGGCGCAAATCCGTTGGTTTGTCCGCCAAAAGACGCGGGAGAGGCCCGGCCTTGAGCGGGACCAGCGGTGATCATGAGGCGGTTCATGCCCAGGATGGGGGTGTTGTCATCCTCGGTCTTCTCGGCAGCCTCCTTGGCCTTGCGAGCCTCGTTGTCAGCCTTGAGGGCGGCCAACTCCTTGGTTTGCTGGCAGAGGAGGTTGATCATGTACGGCATAGTGAAGTCATGGAGGCCGTGGCGCCAAGAGAGCTCCAGGATAAGATCAGGGCGGATGAGGTCGTAGCAGGCATAAAGCATGCCGACGTAGCACTCCCTGTTGCCAATGTCGACGAACTAAGGCGGGTTTGTTAGCACATGTTACAATCAAAATACAAGCATGAATCAAAAGGGAAACATACATAACGGAGAAGCTCCTCGACAACATCGGCCTTGCCAGAGATGGCAGCAGTCTCAATGGCATCCTTCCACAACTTGTCCTGCTTGGACAGGTTGATCGACTTCTCCCAACGCTTATTCTTGCGGTAGATGTTAGCGGCAATTTGGCGGAAGAAGACGAGATCGTGCTTCTCGAGGCGGCCGGCGAGCTCGACAGCATCATAGTTGTCGTAGTTCTCGACAGAGTCGCGGAGAGTCTTGTAGTCCTCCTCCTCGATCAGAAGATCGTTGATGGCATCGTTAACAGTGCGCTTGTTCTGCGACTGAACGTTGAGCAAGAATGGCTTGATCAGAGGCAAGTTGTCGGACTTCTGGAACATGCGGACAACACGGTTGACATCGATGCGAGGAGTGAGGACCTGGAGAAGGTCGGTAAGGAGCGAAGGATGCTGCTCAAGGTAAAAGTTGATGGCCTTGTAGTAGATCTCAAGGTTGGCAACCTTGACGGTGATCTCCTTGAACTGCTGGTGCTCCCAGGAGTTTTCCGGCCGCTCCATAACCGCAAGAGCAGCGTTGTCGAATTCATCATAGTGGTAGTAGCAGAAGACCAGCTCAGGCCAGAGGTTGGCCTCCTCGCAAGCACGGATCATTTTGGGCAGGTTCATTCTGCTCCAGAAGAGCTTGAGGTGCTCCATCAACCGCTCAGGGTGGTACTTGGAAAGGGCAATGCCAAGCTCGGTGAACATACCCATGTGGGCACGCTCCAAGCCAAGACCTTGCTCAAGAAGACTGATGAGCTCGTCAAAGTAACCCTCACGCTCATACTGCTTAACCAAAGCCTGAAGCTGCTCAGCATCAACGATAAGGTTGAGACCGCAGATCTGGGCCAGACGGAACTCCTTCTTGCCAACGCAAGCCTCATGGACTTCTCTCCAGACCTTGATGTTGTTGGCCTTGCGCGCGCAGTCAACAGCAGCTTGGTAATCCTCAAGATGTACCAATGTGGTGGCCAACTTCGCCCAGTTGGAAATGCTGGTATAGAAGATCTTGGCCGCCTCGAAGAAGCCCTCGGCGTAAGCCTTGTCTCCGGATTCTTCAATGTTGGCGACATTAGTAGCCCGCAGGAAGTCCTCGAGCTCGGCAAGTTGATCAAGGCGAGCATAGCAAAAGGCAAGAGCAGTATCAATGGCAGACTCGCGAAGGGTCTTGCGGGCCATGCGCAGGTACTTGATGAGCTCCTCATTCTTGCCAGCAGCCACAGCGATCTCAATAACTTCCTCGTAGTTCTTGGGGTCCTCCGCCTTGATATAAGACTCGATCGAGTCGCTGACACGGAGACCGTCAAGCTGAGCCTTGGCGACTCTGCTCCAAACCTGAGGGATGTCGACCTCCTCGGCATAAGCCTGAGCACGATCGATGCTAACCACATGCTCAACGAGTACGTTGACAGCCGCCTCCTTGTTGTCGATCTTCTTGAAAACCTCGAAGGCTTCCTCGAACAGACCAACCTCAATGCAGACATTAGAAATCTCATCCGCGGAGAAGTTGTCAAGACGATGGATGTAATCCATCACGCGGGCCTTGTCAGCCTTGGCAGCAGTGAACATGAGCAAATTCTGCAAGTTCGGGTTGTCACTGAAGGGTGATGGCTCCAAGACAATCTTCTCGAGCAGCTCAATGAGCTCAGCTGGAAGATCAGCGCTCAGGAAACATTGAACCGCAAGAGAAACCTTGGCGGGATCCGTCGACTCGGGAACAGCGGTCGAGATGACTTGGTCGACCACGGAACGGCGGTGGAGGTTGTTCTCGCTGAGAACGAACATCCAGAGGTCATTATCACCACGCTCAAGCAGGTACCTGGCCTGGGCCTTGTACATGGCGTTCTCGTTGGTGATGTTGACGAGCTCAAGGTCGTTCTGGCCCTTGCTATAGGCAATGTAGGCGAGGTTGGGATCGCGCTTCTCGCAGTACTTTCCGACAGTGAGGGTGTCGTACTGGTCGTTCTCCTTGAGGAACTTCTCAGGATTGTTGTTGGAGTCGATGTAAATCTTGGCCAAAGCGTTGAACACTGCCTGCTGCTGATTGCCAGCAGCCAGGGTCGCCTCGAGGAAGGGAAGAAGCAACTTGAGACGGTTGCGGGTCTCGACCTCCTGGACAAGCTCATCGATGGGGATAGATACTGGGTTGACTGTGCTGAGAAGGTTCTTGATGATGTTCTCATCGCAGTCGACATCCAACAAGCCGCCAATAACACCGGGAGTCCTCGAAGGGTTGACTTGCTGCACGTACACCTCGATGGACTTGAACTGCTGGTGCTGGTACAAGTAGAGGACCAAGTCGTGTACAAAGTTGAAACGATCGCACACCACCATGAGTGGAAGCATCTCGCTGAGCTTGGCCTCCTTCAAGAAGTTCTTGACCTTCTCTGGGTTGTAGACGCTGTTGTCACGGCAAATGCGCTCAACCTCGCGGATCTGACCCGTCTTGGTAGCAGCCTCGATGTACTTGAAGACAACCTCAGAATCATCGGTAACGTTGACAATGCTACCAAGGAAGTAGTAAAGACCTTCGGCGGTTTTGTACTTCTCAAGCAGGTCAATAAGACGCTGGGGCCCGAGAAGCTCGGCATACTTGGTGGCAATCTGCACAACGGACTGGAGGTTTTGGCGGATATTGTGCTTCAACATAGCATCGAGGCAGTCAATGGATTGCTCGACGGAAAGGCGACCGAAGTACTCAATCAACCACTCGGGGTTGAAGTTTGGCGCCCCGGCAATGCCTACGACAACACGCTTGATGGCTGCGGGGTCCTCGTAGAGCTCCAGAGCCTTTTGGAACAATCCTGCTTGCTCGCACAACTTGGCAATCTGGGCCTTGTCGAAGTGGGAGAACATGTCGTTGCCGAGGATAGCATCAGCAACCTGGGGGGCATTGAGAAGGTTCATCTCCAAGAGGCGGGTCTGGAGATGGCCTTGCTCAGGCTTGTTGTCCTTGAGAGCATCGAGAAGGAAAGCGGTAGCCTGCTGCACCATGCCCTGCGATTGGAAGATATCCACGACGCGCTCGAGGTCAACAAGCGAGCCCCCTTCATTGTTGGCAAGTGCTGTCGCGAACTCGGCACCCTTCTCTGGGTTCACGCGGACGATGTGGTGCAAAAGTTGAATAAAGTCTGGTTGATAGCCAGTCTGAGTGCAGTAGGGGAGAATCTTATCAAACTGTCCCAACTCGGCAAAGCCAGCGACAACCTTGTTGGGCACATTGCCCTTCAGGTAGATGCTGAGGGCCATGGGCATATCATGCGGGCGGACCATGTCACCAAGTTGCTCGGAGCACTCGAGCTTGTTCTCTTCCAGCCACTTCGCCAGGAGCTGTTTCCGGTTCTGGGCAAGCACGGGTTGAGCAAGCTCAAGGGTTTCGTGCTGGTTCAGAGCACCCTTGTCAAGAAGCATGCCGAAATATTGCAAGATGTGCGACATGGAGCCAGGCTGCTGCGGAAGCCGCTTGAAACGCTCTATCGTCTGGGGTGTCCGCAGGAAACCACGGGGCGAGTTGGCGGCGACCTTAGCAGCCTCCTGGTAGCTTCCGTTGCTGAACAGCTGCTCGAACCGTTGCTGATAGAGGTTGTCAGCACCGGGAAGACCAGCACGCGACGCCAGCTTGAGGGCCAGCTCGGTGCCGTGGCTTTCCAACACATAGGGTACGATCTTGTTTTCATCGGCGCTAACGAAGAGTACCTGACCCTTGCGATTGATACCGACGACACCAGTCGAACTGCTGTCGCCACAAGCTGTAAAGATGGTCTCACCCGAGATGCGGTTCATGAAGATACATGTAGCAGTTTCGAGGTCGTAGAGATGAATGAATCCGTATTTGGTGATCAAATAAATGATACCATACTTCTGTGACACTTGAAGCGCAACGGGGAAGTCACTGCCGGCCTCTGGCGGGAAGAACACATCTACTGCCTTCTTCTGGAAGACAGGATTCGTTTCCGGGTGGTCAATTTCCACGATGTGAAGTTTGGCTCCGGAGGCGGTCCGCACGGCGAAGGTGAACAGCTTGGTGTCCTCGGGGGCACCGTCGAGACGAATAGTGCCAAAGGCAGCGGCATGGCCTTCAATGGCCTGGGTAATGCCGCGGTCTTTCGAATACAGTTGCATGGCTCCAACAACGCGGCCTTGTTGCTGCGAAATGCCAACGACGGCCATCCACTTTCCATCAGCGCTCGTCCGATAGTTGATGATCTGGTTATTTGTGAGGTTGCTGTGGCGGTCAAACACCTTGACAGGTGCCGCCTGGGTCGGATCAAAAACATCCCAATGATAGACGGATGTCTCTGTCACCAAGCCAAGCGTGGTCTCGCTGATCCACTTCCAGAAGGCCACGTCCTCGCTCATCTGGGTCGACTTGAGCTTCTGCTTCTGCTCGAGGTCGAAGATCTGCAGTGTTCGCGATTGGGCCTTGAGGGCGATGACCTGACGCGTCCAGTGCATGATGGCGCTGTCGGCCTTGATGGGCCGGCGAATGACATTGTTGCCATTCTTGAGGTCGACGATGATGACTTCGGGGGAAGAGGCTTCGTCCTTCTTATCTCGGATGCAGATGTACGAGTCTGATTCTAATGTCTGTATGGGGCGAGAGAGGGAGGGTTAGCACATGGCGGTCAGGCGACACAGGCAGATAGATGTCAGCGGGACATACGCAAGTGTTGAATGTGATAGCAGTTGGCCCAACACCCAGGCTGCTGAGCTGGAGCAGCTCCTGGAATTTGATGGGTAAATTAGGCGCGGCCATGGTGAAGTCGGTTTTGCGCTTGGGGGCGCGCAGTTTACGGAGAATTAGCAGCCAACTTGTCAAAAGTTGCTGGCGTCAGATGGAAGAAGTTGAACGCTCCAAACGCAGTGACGTTGAAAGGGGCTTGGGAATTGGTGGAGCTCGGCAGGCCGGAGAATTGAGGGAGGAGTCGTAATAAATCAGCAGGAGCTGCAAGAAGCTCAATTAGAAAGAGCAACAACAGCCAATTCGCTGATCAAAAAAAGAGAAGGAGAATCACGGGAAGGAGGGTGACAGAAGAGCCGTTTGTGCCTGACGCGCAAAGAAATAACTAAAGGGAAGCGACGCTCTGGATGGAGTGTTGTTTTGTGCAGGCTGCTGCAGGTGCCACAGAGAGGCGGTTTGCGGGTCGGTCAACTTTTGAGTGATGTGTTAAGAGCTCCTCACGACTGCCTCCTGCTTGCCCCCTTCTCTTTGCTGCTGCTGCCGGCCAGGTCTCCCACGTCGGCTCTTGGCTCCAGGTGTGGAGGCAGGGATCCTGCATTCGGCCTAGCGTAGACCAACCTATCTCCACCAATCAGATCGCCCAATGTGGGTTCCCTGGGAATTGCAGGGGATTGGATGTGGCTCAGAGCTGGAAAAAAGTTGCTGCTTATCGATAACAGAAAAGTTGCCAAAATATCTGCGAGAAACCTCTGCAGGAAGCCTACCATTTCGCATTCAGCAATCACAGACCACTCCCCCACTATCGCACCTACCATTAAATCAAGATGGGTGTCGGCCGTCGCATGAAGAAACAGGGCCCTCCCGAGCCATTATCGGAAGCCCACTTCGCCAATTTGAAGCGCAAAAAGGGAATTCCAGTCGACGACATCCCCGCCGAAGAACACTCGAGCAAGAAGCGTCGAACAGCATCCAAGAAGCCCGAGAAGGCGATCAAAAGCGCCACAGGAACAAAGGGAACTGGGAGACAGGCCAATGGTTCTAAGAATACAGCCAGCGCACCTAGCAATGGCGTGAAGGCCTCCAAGACAAAGGGCAAGAAGGCCCCAGAGCCTCAATCAGATTCCGACGAGGAGATGAATGATGAGTTCGATGGCTCCGACCTCGAGGATGAGGCTGGTTCTGATGAGGAATTGAAGTTGGGATCTGACTTCCTTGGGTCGGATGATGACTCAGTCTACGATTCGGATCTGGATCAGGATGCAGGCAAGAAGGAGAAGTTTGTCTTCTCTGATGATGAAGACGAGGATGATGACGAAAGAGAGGAAAAGCTCACTGCCGCCAATATCGAAGGTCTGTCGAGGAAACTGGATCAACAGAGGGAGGAAGAGGAGGCCGAAAACGAAGCCGAGTTGCGCGAAGATGCCATGCAAACAAACATCGACGGCGACAAGCCCCATGTTTTCGACAGCGACGACGAAGACGAAGACCTGACCGCCAAGACTAAGGGCTTGTTGGCCCCCGATCTCCAGATGTTGAGAACCAGGATAACAGAGACAATTCGGGTGCTTGAAGATTTCGGTGAGCTTGCTGAGGAGGGGCGAGACAGAGCCGAGTACACCAACCAGCTCTTGAAGGACATTTGCGCCTACTATGGCTACAACGAGTTCCTGGCGGAGAAGCTGATGAATCTCTTCCCCCCCAGGGAAGCGTTTGCTTTCTTCGAGGCCAACGAAAGTGCCCGTCCTGTTGTCATCCGCACAAACACCCTTCGCACCCATCGTCGCGATCTCGCCCAGGCTTTGATCAACCGCGGTGTTACTTTGGAGCCAGTTGGAAAGTGGTCCAAGGTCGGTCTGCAGGTTTTCGACTCCAACGTGCCTCTAGGTGCTACGCCCGAGTACCTCGCTGGTCATTACATCCTACAAGCCGCCTCCTCTTTCCTCCCCGTCATGGCCCTGTGCCCACAGGAGAACGAGCGCTGCCTGGATATGGCCTCTGCACCCGGTGGTAAAACTACGCATATGGCGGCGCTGATGAAGAACACTGGTGTTATCTTTGCCAACGATCCCAGCAAGGCTCGTGCCAAGGGTTTGATTGGTAACATTCACCGTCTTGGTGTCAGAAATACCATTGTCTGCAACTACGATGCCCGCGAGTTCCCTCGTGTTATGGGCGGGTTCGATAGAGTCTTGTTGGATGCCCCATGCTCGGGTACTGGTGTTATTGCCAAGGATCCGTCAGTCAAGACCAACAGAGACGAGAAGGACTTCCAGCAATTGCCACATCTTCAAAAGCAGCTGATTCTGGCTGCGATCGACTCGGTCAACCATGCCAGCAAGACCGGTGGCTACCTGGTCTACTCTACCTGCAGTGTCGCTGTTGAGGAAAAGTAAGTCTTGCTGAGGAACTCTTACGACAACCTTTACTGACCCTTTCTTTTAGCGAACAAGTCGTCGCCTACGCTTTGAGCCGCCGCCCTAACGTCAGATTAGTCGAGGTATGACTGTCCCACTCGGATTACTTCAGATTATAGTGCTAATGTTTTGTACAGACTGGCTTGCCATTCGGTAAAGAAGGGTTCACTAGCTTCATGGGCAAGGAGTTCCACCCCAGTCTCAAGCTGACCCGCCGCTACTATCCTCACTTGTACAACGTCGACGGTTTCTTCGTAGCCAAGTTCCAGAAGATCGGCCCAACGCCTCCAAATGCTGTCCTTGCCAACGGCAAGAAGGACAAGGCTGTCACTCGTAACGTCGACGATAATGCCATGGTCATTGACAAGACCCCCATCGCTACCGAGGAGGCTGGCGAGGAGGCGAAGGATGACTTTGGTGGTTTTGATGACGAGCAGGATGCGGACTACATTGAGCGCGCGAAGCGCAACGCCATGAGGAGACGCGGTCTGGATCCTAGGGCGTTGAAGAAGGGAGAGAAGAAGGAGAAGAAGGGGATGAAGGAGGAGACGTCCGAGGAGGAGCCTACGAAGGAAGTGACCAGGGAGAAGGAAGCGCCCAAGGAGAAGGCTGAGAAGGCCGAGGCCAAGTCGGAGAAGAAGGAGAAGAAGGAGAAGACCAAGGAGACACCCAAGGTCGAGAAGGCGGAGGAGAAGACTACGGAGAAGGCGAAGCCCAAGGAGAAGAAGGAGAAGGTGAAGGCTAAAAAGTAGATTTAATGTCACGAATAAACTGTTTGTGCTCGGTGTCGAGCCTGGTAATTACCTCAACTTGTTTCTCATTATTGACATTGACCAACAATTGATGCAGTCGTGACTATATCTCTCTTCCACCACAGGCTTGAGTTTCTGTGGACTCGCCCAAATGCAAAATACTCATACTGATAGAGTTTTCTGAGATTCCGCCCTTTGCAAAATTCGACGTGGACCACACAAATGGTCCCATGCTGGAAGCAGACAACTTTTGCAGGAGTCGCGAAGTTTCGCAGATTACAGAGTTCTCTTGCCATCCAGATGAGCAAGCAAAGTTGCAAGACAAACGACCACCCACAAGTGCTCTTTTACAGATCGAATAGTGGACAGAGGCAAATCAAATCAAAGCACTCCAAATATAAAGCAAAAGAAATGTATGTTCAATCATTGCGCCCCTCTCCACGGGAAGAAGAGAACCGCACCCAAGATCAAGCATTTTTGTGGTTTGTTCTCCATTTACAGCCAGAGACGAATGCAAACTGGTCGTGGGTCCAGACGATTGCCATCCCAAAGAATAGCAGAAAGCGAACCTCTCAATCGCATATAAGGTAACTAGTCCTGTGTGAATGTGATAATTTGCGTTGTTCAATATGAAGAAGAAAAAGAGAAAAAAATCAAATCTGGAAAGGCAAAGAGAGGTTTTATGGGCGGATTTGGGTGGTGGGGCTGAGCTTGGGCCTGGTGTGGCTGGTGGGTTTGGGGGGTTTGTGGCTGAAAGCGGGTTTGGATGGAACGGATGGTGGGAAGTTGGGCAAAGGGGGCTTGGCTTGGCATGCGACATTGGATGCCGCTGCTTCCCGGAAACCGGAATGACTGACTGCGTCTGGGAGCTCCAAAGACGATCATCGCACTGGATTGCCTGCTTCTTACGAACATGATATTTGAACAGATGCCTGAGCGACTACTGCTTTAACGGAATACCTACCATGACGGCCGCACAATCCCTCCCGCGCTTCCTCCTCCCCCGGCTTAGCTGGACCGGCCCAAGCGGCAGCATCACCGGAGCTTCGACCGCGCTGCTCCAGCAAGCCAGAGACAGCAGCAACACCTCCCTTTCTCGACAACCACCTCACAAGAGAACATACCACATCTCCGGCCCCTCAAATGGGACACCTACTACTATCCCAAAGCGCAGTCTCACCGCGCACTTCCGCGCCAGCCCACCATGTTTCTCTCAGAACCAGGGACGACCCTTTTCCACGACCCCCTCCCGCCAGCGTGATCACCACTTTGACACCCTCCGCTTTGTCCAGCGGCTGCAGGAAGAAGGTTTCACGGAGGAGCAAGCAGTGGCCATGATGAAGGTTCTGAACGATGTTATTGAAGAGAGGTACCCCTCCCTGTCCCCCTTCCCTTCTTCAACCCCATGTTGTTAACCTTGTGCCGTCTACAGCATCCAAAACCTCACCCGTACCATGGTCCCCCGCGAAGAAGCAGCCAAAACGACCTACACCCAAAAAGTAGACTTTGCCAAGCTCCGCTCGGAGCTCCTGTCGGCCGACTCTACCGAGTCCAACACCACGCGGGCCGCGCACGAGAGGTTGACGAATGACATCGCCAAGCTGAGCTCGAGACTGCGGGACGAGATTGGTCGCACGCAGGCGAGCGTGAGGCTGGACTTGAACTTGGAGAAGGGGAGGATAAGGGAGGAGGCGGTGAGTCAGGAGTTGAAGATTAAGGAGACGGAGACGAAGATTGAGCAGGAGGTTGCGGCGTTGAGGCAGCAGTTGGAGCAGGTCAAGTTTCAGACTTTGCAGTGGTTGATGGGGGTATGCACGGGGTTTGCGGCGTTGATGTTGGGTGCTTGGAGGTTGTTGATGTAATTGTGATGATGATGTCCGGGGGTGGGGATGGATGGGGCTGTCATGTATGAAAAAGCCAAAGCAAAGCAAGCGGGAATTTCAACATTTTTGAACAAACTTGAGCCTGTTGTTGTTGGGTGAATGTGCATTGGAGAGAACAAGGTCTGGATGATCATGCTCAGGTCTCAGGGGCTAACATTGGCACAGGTCACACTTCACGTCAAGGCATAGAGAACAAATGGTTTTTTGCCGGCCCAACGCCAGAATAAATATGTATTTGTTTGTTATGTAACTATGAAAAAGTTGACAGATGTCCACCCCGCGATACTAAAAAGTGTTGGACTGCCGACCCTACTCCAACTCTCGGGAAACCGGTTGAAGCAAACGAAGGCGATGCTCATGTTGGGAAATGCAAGTGTAAAGAACTTGCCAGATGTCGGGTTCAGTGCCCGCGCGAAGAAGGTAAATAAGGGTATTTGTCGAAGAAAGGGATGTATATCATCGGTTTTCTAACGTGTTGTTGCGAGGGTGGAGGGGTGCCTTGTCTTAAAAAGGGATCTGTCGTTTTCTATGTCGCCAACCATATACAAAGAAGGAGAAGAGCGTCACTCTTGCTGTTGCCGAGTTAACCAACGAGCTGCTTAAGCGGAGGCATCGATGATGTGGCGGGCAGCGTTGTACATGGCGTGGATGTCGCGGGTGGCCTTGGTGCAGGCGCCGTCGGGGGCGTTGCAGGCAGCCTCGGGGGCGGCGTTGCGCTTCCAGCAAGACTGGCCGACGAAACGGAGGCACCACTGGGGAGCGGCCTCACGCTTGGCGAGATTGTCGGCGGAAGCCTCGATGGCGTTGATGACGGCCTCGGCGGCGCGCTTGGCCTTGGTGCAGGCGCCGTCCTCGGCGGTGCACCGCTTGACGTCCTCGGGGGCGGCGTTGCGCTTCCAGCAGGACTGGCCGACGAAACGGAGGCACCACTGGGGGGCGGCCTCGCGCTTCTCGGCGTGGGGCTTCTCCTCGAGGGTGAACTGGTCACCGAGGCCGAGGGCGGTGTAGAAGGTGATGGGGTCGGCCTGGGAGGCGGAGATGGCGAGGGCGAGCTGGTCGACCTGGCGGGCGGCGACCTGAGCGGCGGCGGAGTCGTCACGGGCAACGACGCCGGAGGCCTTGATGGCGTTGGTGAAAGCCTCGGCGGCGCGGGCAACGGTGTTGCAGGCCTGGCCCTCGGTGTTGCACCAGCGCTTGTCCTCCTGGACAACAGCGGCGTCGACGGCAGCGACGGCGAGGAGAGCGACGGGGGTGGAAAACTTCATTTTGGTGGTTTTTGGTTGGGAAGTTTTATTATTTTTTTTTAAAAAAAAGGCTTGTGAAGAAGCTGAAGTATTCAAAGACTAATTTGAGCGGGATGAGGAGGAAAGGAAAGGAAAGGAAAGGGTGAGAGATGGTGGTGATAGACGATGTCTTTTATATCCGAAAGCGCCCCTATTCAGGGGCTGGTGTTTATTGTGTCAATAGGGCTCTATTGAGTGAGCACTGAAGGAGGTGGTGGAAGCACTTCAGCAGTTGCTATCCATAGCACAGGTTCAAAGGATAAGCAGGTCATGTTGGACATCCCCAGGAGCATTCGACAAAAGACATGTTCCGTTCAGACGGAAGAGTTTATTGTTGCCGTGGCCCAGACTTTGGAGGATGCCGGTGGATGTCAATGAACTATTCAGACCCCGAATAGGCAACGCGCTGTCTAGAATCCAGGAACTGATCGATCCGCGACAAAGATGTTGTAGTCGATCAAAAGCAAGAAGGCAAACTCATTCGCAGCTCATGGACCTTGCCGTCGAGTCCGGTGCAGATTCTACGATGGCTTCCCGAGGACAAGACAGATCATCAAAGACACGATATGACCGGGCCACATATTTGTCGCGTGTCTGGGCTTTCTTTTGTCTGTCGAGTATGCCGAAATTTGGGTGTCTGGGGCAAGCCCCTATTCAATGTTTATTCAAGTCCCGATTAGGAAGGCTCGGCTTATTGTTCAGGGGTCATGGCCGGAGTTGCTCCCACTCACTTTTGATCGGTGTTTGCAGTGCTGCTGCACATCCAGTATTCACCAGCAAAAATCTTTGACGAGAAACTTCAGATCATATTTCCGTGGATCTCGTCAATGCTGCAGCTTGGCTGACCCGGCGTGGTGAATGAGGCTCTGGGCCTGTCGTAGCCTGTCACTTTGATGCAACATTCTCTCGGCTTTTCGCCTGGGACAGTTTTTGTCGGGCCTACCGTGATATTGGCCACTGTAGAACTGTCATGTAGAGTATTCTTGTTTTGTTCTAGACCTGGTCTCTTGACTGCCCCGCCCGTACTTTGTCGAGGTCGTCAGGCGGTTCCCAGCCGGGTGGCACTTTGTCTCAAGATTCGAGATACCAAGAGGGTAATGTAAGACGTTTATCAGGTTATATGTGTTCCATGAAATTCAGAATGTCTTTTTGTCTTGCGGGAGATGTGTAACCACATCAAATTTGTGTGCGAGTCTGTCCGTCAGTCTGGGATTGCAAAGATGAGGCAGCGCAAGTCAACCTTCAACTGGGAGAAATCCTCCAAGTTTCACCTTCTATTACGGTAGATAACAGGCAACAGCCATGCTACAATATCTTGGATGAAAGTTTACTTCAACCCGCTGGGTGACTGTCAGCCCAATACTGTTTCTCTCGATTTCAACTTGACATGGAAGCAGAAAGACGATCAGGTGGTTGGTCGGGGCAAGAGCAAGTCACGGCGAAGGCTCCCGCTGAGAAAAGTCACCCTTGAAACTCGTTCCTTCCTCATGAGCAAGAGCAGGCAGTACTTATAGTAGTTCCAAGTTGTACCTTCCAACAGCAGCCCACTATCCGACGGCCAAATGGTCAAGTGGGCTGGCTGTCCACCCACCCCATCCGGGGATTCGGACAGCCCAAGTTCGAGTCCCCTCCAAAGCAAAGCTGTTTGACCCCGAAACAGCTTACATAGCCGGCCACCCCACGGGTTGGCCGGTGAGCTTTTGCCATTTTTTGCTTCTTACATATTACATGATATCAGCTTTTCCTATCTGTTTTGTTAGATGTAGGTCTGGGCTTCATGTGATCCTTAAGTGTTGCAGTTCTTGGAGTCGTGCTTCTGCCTGCCAGTCGAGTTTTTGCGACTTCGCTGGGCGGGCAACAACGCGCTCCCTCACTTCTTCCAACAACACAAAAACACGACACACAAAATTGCACAGAAATAGCACACTGAAAGTTAGTACAATTGACCAAAAAAAAAGAATCATGTATTATCGATGTCATGTCACCCCAGTCTGGCCATGGTGGTGAATCTCGCAAGGACCAGCCTCATCTCTCCAATCTTACAAATTCACTTACTCACCTCCTCACAGAACCTTGCTCACCTACCTGAAACAAGATAAGCCTGCCTCATATCCCTCATGTTCCCCGTCCGTCCAAGTCCTGGCTGGCGGCGCCTCTGACTAGGAAGCGTCCGCCTGTCATCGGGGAGTCCATTCACATCATCATCGTCACGAGAGAAAGAAGCAGAACTGGCGCTCTCCGATGTGGGGACACCTCTCAGGAAGAAAGTCTGGGGCTGGATAGCAGTGGGGATTAGCGTCCCTTCCAACACGGCACAACTACGTGATGGGCCAATGGCGTAGAATGCAGAGGTGCGGGCACCGGTGGATGAAGTGGTGCTGTTGCTGCTGTTGGGATGGTTAGTGAAGCAGAAGAGACTACGGCATCCTTGGTTGGTGGGAGGGGCAGTGTAGTTGGTAGAAGAGCTGGCAAAGGTAGTGAAGGAGGGGTCTGGGAGGGCGGCGTCGTGAGATGCGTCTTCCATCATCTCTGGGTGGGGTACATTGGCGAATTTCAGCTTTCTGGTCCTGATGACCTTGAAGGATTTGGGGTTTCGGCCGAGGAGTTTGTCTAGGAGGGTCTTGATCCTGCTCCTGCGCTCCGGGGGATAGAGGGGGGTGGCCATTGTGACTGGGAAACAGTTGGTGTTCTTGGTGGAAGGGATGAGTAGGAAAGTAATGAATGCTGGTGACACCACCAGTTGATTCCTTGCTTCAGAGAAGTAAACCTTATGTCACCGGGACCAGTTCTAGAGACAGAGGGACTTGAAGGGAGGGAATGGTTGACTGGTGTGCGGGATGAAAAGATCTCACTTGAGGTCGAGGGATATCGAAGTGTTTAAATGGCATGTTGATGGTGACCTTGAATGTGGAAGCCTTGTGATTGCTTTGTTGAAGCCTTGGAATAGAGACAACGGCGTTGTTCAGATTCTTTTGTCCGCTGTTGAGAAGTATACTATTGTCAGAGAATAGCAATGTTTAGGCACTCGAATTAGACGGCTTTGATTAGCCCAAAACTAAATCATTGTGAACACTCTTCCGAATTAATTTTGTTTTTTGATATAAGAGTGGTGCGGCCACGGTCAGTCTGATGCCAATATGTTGTGAAGCACGGATGGGAGTAGGGGTAAAAGGGGGGCACGTCTTGGCATATCAGGTCGTTCCCCCCAAACCCAAAACATCCTTCATTCACATCTTCTTTTTGAACAGTCAGGCAGCAAGTGACAGATGATACTTGAAATGTCTCAAATAATCTACAAACCAACTCACCTGATGATCGAGTTGAAGTGTTGCCTGCCAGATGTCATTCTCCGGGCTTCCTTTAACATCTACGAGTTTTGAAGCATGAGACACTGTCGTTCTGTCATATATCATCAGCTATGATTAAATTTTATCGAGAAGGCTTCATTAATAAAATCGTTAAAGTAAGGACAACTGGAAAATCCGTCCACTGATGGCGGTCTATGTGGCGTTTATGCTGAACTTTGAAGCGCCGGCTGAGCCTGTAGAGATACTAAGTCAAGCAATCACTTACTTGCCGGTCAAGTCAAATAAGTAAGTAAATCAAGTCAAGTAAAGCTCATTTTTAACCAAGTTAAATCAAGCCTTCCTTTTGGCTTGACTTGCAAACTTGAAAAGCCGTCAAGCTCCAGATATTAGGTGGGTCCGTCCCGGTAAGGGGGGGTATCTATGTGTAATTGACGGGTCTTGAAGGTCACGGTCAGTAAATGCCCAAAGGGTTGTCGGCAAGTGCCAAGGTGAATGAGAGGAGGCGTCGTAAGACGAGGTGAAGGTGTACATATGTTGTAGGTGGGTGCCGAGTGCCAGAGGGGGCTCATTTCTTGCGTCGCTTAGATGTTTCGAGTTGTTCGGCCTCTTGGTGTCGTTTACGTCCGACCAAACTGCATCTTTCCCGCCCAGCAACGCAGCGAGCACAAGCGCGGGATTTTCCCTCCAATATACGGCATTCAAAGCCGCTTTTACGACTTTTTGGGCTTGGTTTGGAGCTACTCTTGTACGCTTTGCACGTCTCGCAACGAGCATCGCCGGTCTGGAGCACGCCATCTCTCTGTAGCCGCTGCGCTCGCTGTTCAGCCCTACCCCTCTTGCTTGACGACGGTTGTGGTTGATGATTGGAAGGGCCAGCAACGTCGTCGTAATTTTCTTCATCCGTGGCATCAGGGTCGAGAGCCTCGTCTTGTTCGAGGACCTCGGGCTGTGGTCGTTCGGGAGCGCGAGGACCTTTGGTAAGGAGCGGAGGACACTCGGCGGCGTTGTCCCGCTCCCAAGCGCTGGCTGACATATCCACGAGGATTTGTGCGGCCTCACGAACCTCGGCGCCCGCTGGCGCGTCACCAGGCCAAATCTCGTAGCATTGCCTAAACATTTTGGGCATGTAGCAAGTTTTTATTATACTTTTCGATATGTCGCTCGTAGGTTGGCCGTCGTTTGAGTGGTACTGTCCGTCCAATTGACGAGAGATACTGAGAGACTTCAAAGTCGGCCTTGAGAAGAGGAGCGGGCACTTGATCTGAGTGAAAATACTGTGATGACCGAAGTGAGATGTGCCGACCTAGCTTAAATCTGAGTTTCCTTCATAATGGGCCCTCCAGAACCAGTGGCATCAAGCCACTCACCTACTACCCGGGTAGGTGGCTTGTATGCCCAAAACTCAAAGTTAACTTTTACCTAACTTGATCGCAGGGGCAACGCCTCACGCCAAGAACCAAGTCCGGGGCTGGGTCTACCCTGAGCCATCACAATATTGACTCCAGAGCAGACATTGCGGCCCGCTCTGGGGTCGGGGCTTTCATCAGAGGACCTCAGTTGAAAACGTTAAGTGGAGACATGGCGTTCAGGGCTTTATGGTTTTGGAATCTGGGCTTTGTGTGTGATTTGTTAGATTTTCCTTCATTCTGAGGACTCCTTCCAGTTGTGGGTGATGCTCGAGTTGGGACCTGATGCAAGGCCCCCAACAGGCCCAAGACGAGTAGTAGCTATGGGGTCATACCTATAACTCCTTCGGCGCTGCCGACATGCAACCGGCCCCAGGTTTCGAGTATTACTGCTAGAAACAGCGCAAGAAGAGCAAGCAGAAACATGGGGCTGTAAACATACACGGCAGTGGTCTTGGAATAGGTCAACACCAGACTGGAAGCATTCAGATCTTTGGCAAAGGCCTGCAAGGTAGCCATGTCAAAGTTAGCTTCGATTTGACGCGCGACTACTGCTTCTTGACGCTCCAGAATCAAGTCAAACGATCGCTCCATGCAGCTTGTTACCAAGGTCGATGTTGAGGCGGCGAGGGTTGCAGCAAAACCCACAACGGCGGTAGGTTTGATTGTGCCGACGCCCGGATGCAATAACGACTTGATTTGATAGCCATTTGGGGCCAAATAAAGAATGATAATGAGCAGGTAGCAGACTGTGCAAACAGCGGCCAGCGCCGTGTTCAGCAGAAGAGGGAGCGCCAAGGAGCCTTGTGGTTCGAGCAGGATGTCAAACGAGCATGGAAAACTCTATGAAGAAAGAACCGGCTCGAAGTGCCTTCCAGTTGAAAAATAAATGTTAGTCGGGGTTCAGCTGAGCAGAAATGCCACAAGAGGGCAGTATTCCACCACACTCAATGAACCCAACGAACAGCAGAATGGTTGTGGCCCATGAGGCTGTAGAGGTTGCTTTTGTTTGGCTATGTCTTACAGCCTGGCTTCATCAACCAAGTAGCTGAAGCAGAGGTTTATGATAGCACCGTCAACGACATAAATTTAGGAAAGTCGGCAACTGTTCAGTCACCTGTTATATTCGTCTAGAGGGGCTATGCACTTAGCTAGATACCGAAATATCCATGACAGCGCATGCGAGCTCACTGATCATACATGAATGTGGGTGTACCTACCTCGCCTGAATGGTACCTCTTCATGGTCGAGGAGCGGCCAGCCATAGCCACATGATATATCATCGCAAGGCATCAGTGAAAAGCTCTCGTATCTGTGTGATTGTCATCCCATGCTCCGGTAGAAACGTTGATCCATTTTTATTGACTTTCGGACCGTGGTATCCACGGCAACACCCCACCAAGTTCAACTCCTCACCACCATTTCTATGACGTCGCTGCCAGACTTCACTACCTCCCGCGACATTAAATCTATTGAAAATATATCACATCGCTTCATTTCCTGCAATCAATTGAGACTGATGCGACTTGATGGCAAGATCGTCCAATTCCTCGGTGTGACTTGACAGTTTCATTTGCTTTCGGCTTCCCTTTTTTGGTGCAACAGAGCATCCATGCTGCATGATCGTCGATGAAAGACACAGGTCAGTAACGTCGAAAAGCCACAACATCGTCTATAGGCCGCCTTGGTTGTTGGTCCGGGTGTACTCGCATCGTTAGCTCTGCAGTGTGAATAGGCCGGGTATAGACGAATCAGATGGCTTTTCTTCAATGCAGTAGATCATAAGACCTGCCAGTTCTTCAAGGTTTGAAGAATGCGTCCGAGAGGGGAACCTGAGTGCGTGGGATGGACAGTACAATAGTTGATTTGAATAACGGGCATGATAGAACCAAAACATTTTTGGACTCTCCAAGTTGGAATGGTTTGTCGACTTGAGGATGATGCTATTGCAAACCAAAGGCATCGAAGGCTGCAACGAGGCAATGGCACTTTTTGATGTTCGACTTACACGGAAGTTGCCTTTGGGTGAGACACCTTGCACATATCATCAACAGACGTCACCACGTCTATTAATTCCTATCTCCCCAGCAAAACTCATCAATGGAAGACACACGCCAATGCAGATCAAACCCTCGAGTCCACCATGACGTCCTCCTCATGAAAGAAAACTGTCTTCCTGAACACAACAGGTTCCCATCCAACAAAACATAACTTTCGGAATCTACGAGATATCACGTTTGACATCTGCATTTGAAGCTAGCTCCTTCATAAGTCGCATACATGCAGCTGGGATAAGCATCGGGCGGGCTTGGTACCCTGAGTGGGCATCAGCTTACGGCTACCACCCGAACGAAAAGGGTTGCTTTGTTCTCATCGAGTGATGACAGCCCCCCTCTGCCCTGCTCTGCGGCCCACTTAAACGCATGGTGACACCATTGTTCCACCAGTCGTTCATGATCCTTCACATCCTTACATCCTAGACACCAGGGCTTCAAATATGCACCTTGTCGTGGCATGGGCCGTGTGGTCTTCACCGAATCGTCTATATATGCAGTGAGCCATCACGCTTCACTAGAACACTCTGGAAACTCAACCTGTTGTCCCACCTGCCTTGCTGCCGATAATCGCTTGGTATTACTTGTATATCTCCGCCCTCTCCCGCTTTCACCCCTAGTGACCCGGGAGGCACATAGAATCGCCGTACAAGACCATCTCGTCCTCTCCCTGTGTGGAAGAATGCTCAAGCCCAACCGATAACCACAGCCATCCATCTCACCGACCTGAATATTGGCTTTGCTAACAGCTGGACATCTCGACGCTGAAATCAACCAAAATAGCTCGGACTGTTAGGTCCCAGAGTGCTCTCTCACAACAGTCCCAACACCAATATCACCACCAATATTAACGATATCGCATCGTCCAAAATGTCTCTCACAGTCACCTCAGAGCCATCAAAAACCATGTCCTCCCTACCCGCCAACCCGTCCTCCCAACAACAGCAACCCACCGTCAACATGGTCATCCGCCAAGACCCATTCTACGTAACACTCGACGCCTCCGCCCTCCTGGCCGTCTCCATCCTGACAGTCCTGGGAATGCACTTCGTCGACCTCCTCCTCCTCGAGTTCCTCATCATCGCCGTCCCCATCGCCCTCCTCATCCACAACGACTACCTCAACTTCCTCAAGCTCGGCCCCGGTGGGACACCCCCCACCCCCTCCGGCTACGCCCGTCTAACCTTTTACCGCCTCTTCACCCTCCGCGACCCCTTCACACCCCCCCCTCGGGACGTCGTCTCCTCCCCCTCCACCGGGATCCTATCCAAACTCCCTTACCGCCCGGGCCCTCGCCCAACCGTAGCCGGTCTGGCACCCCAGCGTCAGCTAAACCAGCACGGCTCAGTAGAGTGCTATAACCGACTGAGGGCAGCACTTGAGAACCTGTCAAAGAAGCACCCCAGTGTGTTTGTCACCGCAACGTCTTGTCTGGAGAAGCACGGGTTTGCGCTGTTTGCGAGACACCCGTTGAATGTTTGTGGGAACGGGGAGATTGTCCATATTCACAGTTCGGATCGGTCGATGCATATGAACTTGCACCCGGATGATATCAAGGAGATTTTGGACAAGGGGTGGGGGCAGAGGCATCCGATGGCGTGGAGCGGGTGGGTTAGGGCGCCGTTGCCGGAGACGTTTAGTATGGTTTATGCTCCTAGGGGTGAGTTCTCTATTCTTTGTTTTTGATACCTACCTACCTACCTACCTACCTATCTATGGGATTGATGTGAGAGGGCTGACGTGAGATGATGTGGACAGATGAGAGTGACTTGAAGATTGTTTGTCGGATTGTTGAGGCGGCGATTTGGTATGTGATTGCGGAGAAGGTTGAGACTGAGCTTGAGTGAAGGGGGAGGGTGGTAAGGGAGCAATGTGTTGTTAGGAATGGGGAGAATGGATAACGGCTGGCGGGAGTTCAAAAACATCACCAAGATCTGGCTGGGCTGTTCGGCGTAGGAATTGGATATGGATTCAATGGGTTTCTTGTTTACTTAATTTTCGGTATGAATTAGCAAGATCAGCGAGCACGCGTAGTTTGCTTACTTGGGGACATAGTTGCATTTGAAGCTACACTGCAAATATGAAGCCATTCCAAATCCTATTCTGGGCATCGCGCCACCTGACCGGTGGAGGCAAGCCGTTCTCATGGAATTGGCAATCCTCTTTTGCCTTCGCTCGGAGCCTCGAATCCAATAATCAAAGTGTATCAAGTATCATAAAACAATGAATATTTGAAGCCTCATGTTCGAGGTGTTAGTTCCATCAGCGCACGGAATCTCCAGTGACGTCAGCTGATTCATCGGGTGTGAAGACGAAGGCGGCGACGAATCGGTGGGCTAGGATTTGTAAGAGCGCCTGGCGCTGGCTAACTTCAGAGCCAAGCCTTACAAGCCCCCGGTTGGAGACTTTGGGGTTGGTGGTTCAATTCCGACACCCAAGGTCCAAATGTTCCCACGGCCATGTGTCGGTCTGCAGTCGACAACATCCTCGGCCATTGCGATGCAATTAAGGCAAGGACGTGGCCGTGGTCCGAAGTGAGGATTGGATCAAGTGATGAGCCCAGTGTCGCCAAGGCTGCAGCCATTCTTGGACCTCAATGCATCACATGTCATTGAAGTGTCCTCCCACGTTCCATCAGCAGCTTTGCGACTGACTTTTTGCCGGGCTCAACTTGGGGTAAAACTGGGGTAACAAGGGGGTTGCTGGTCTCTTCGCGAGAGGACCGACGAGCTCGGGGAATTCCACATTGAGCTGTTGTTTGGGCGGGGGGGGCAGGCTGCATGTGATGTGTGGACTGCCCGGATCCAGTGGCAACCGTCCAAGCCTCGGCAACCTCGCAAGTCAGGGACAGCGCAAGGCGTCCGAACCGGGACGTTATAGAAGCCACCCTCTGCCGCAACACCAGCTTCTCTTTGTCCTGCTTCTACCATTCAGTGGGCAGCTCTCTCTCATTCTTCTCTTCTTCAAGATACCCGTTTCTAGACAAACATAACCTGGGTAAGTTTGCCTGTACCTGTCCCTAGCTGTCTCGGCCTGCGTTTGGATATCGCTTCCAGTGGGGGTTTCACTGAGGCTAAGACTCGGCCTAACAGGATCCAGACCTCGGCTTACCACAAACGACGGACGACGCGCGAATCATTTAACAAACCACCTCCCTCGAACCCGTCTTCATTCCAAGCCGTTCTCCTCTGCAACAACTTTTTCCTTCATTCCATTATCGACTTTGCTCGGCATTTGCTTCTTTTCAGATACAATGGCGTCCAACACGGTAATTGTTGTCGGTGGCGGTCTGGCGGGTCTTTCGGCGGCGCACTCCATCTACCTCGCCGGTGGTAACGTCCACGTCCTCGACAAGCAGGGCTTTTTCGGTGGTAACTCCACCAAGGCCACCTCTGGCATCAACGGTGCCCTCACCCGCACCCAGGTTGATCTTGGGATCCAGGACTCCGTGAAGCAGTTCTACGACGACACACTCAAGTCTGCCCGTGACAAGGCCAGACCCGACCTTATCAAGGTCCTCACTTACAAGTCCGCTGCTGCCGTTGAGTGGCTCCAGGATGTCTTCAACCTTGACCTCACACTCGTTTCCCGTCTTGGGTAAGTCGCAACTACTTTCCGGCATTTCCGGTAGCTAGACAGCCTTGCTAACATGCTGTGATCAGTGGTCACTCTCAGCCCCGTACCCACCGTGGTCACGATGCCAAGTTTCCCGGCATGGCCATCACATACGCTCTGATGCAGAGACTCGAGGAGCTCGCCGAGACCGAGCCCCACCGTGTCAAGATCACCAAGAAGGCCCGCGTTGTTGACCTCATCAAGGAGGGCAACGTCATCAGCGGTGTCAAGGCTGAGCACGAGGGCCAGACCCTCACCATCCACGGCCCCGTCGTCCTCGCTACCGGTGGTTATGCCGCCGATTTCGGTGAAGGCTCGCTCCTCCAGAAGCACAGACCCGACACCATGGGTCTTGCCACCACCAACGGCTCCCACGCTACCGGTGATGGTCAGAAGCTCGTCATGAAGATTGGCGGCAACGGCATTGACATGGACAAGGTTCAGGTCCACCCTACTGGTCTCGTCGACCCCAAGGACCCTGGCTCCAAGTGGAAGTTCTTGGCTGCTGAGGCTCTCCGTGGTGAGGGTGGTATCCTTCTCAACGGTGATGGTGACCGCTTCTGCGACGAGCTCGGCCACCGTGACTACGTCTCTGGCATGATCCACAAGGAGAAGGACAAGGGCAAGTACCCCGTCCGCCTTGTCCTCAACTCCAAGGCCTCCAAGGTCCTTGACTTCCACACTCGCCACTACTCTGGCCGTGGTCTCATGAAGAAGATCACCGGCAAGGAGCTCGCCAAGGAGATCGGCTGCACTCCCGAGCACCTCCAGAAGACCTTCCAGACCTACAACGCCATTGCCGAGGGCAAGCAGAAGGATCCCTGGGGCAAGAAGTTCTTCCACAACATGCCCCTCGACATCAACGATGACTTCCACGTCTCCCTGATGGAGCCCGTTCTCCACTTCACCATGGGTGGTATCGAGATCAACGACAAGGCCCAGGTTCTCAACAAGGAGGGCAAGCCCTTCGAGGGTCTCTTCGCCTGCGGTGAGCTTGCCGGTGGTGTCCACGGTGCCAACCGTCTTGGTGGTTCTTCCCTCCTTGGCTGCGTCGTCTACGGCCGTGTTGCCGGTGACTCTGCTGCCAACTACCACTTCCAGCAGGCTCTCAAGGGCAATGTTGGCGCTGCCCGTCTCGGCCAGATCGCCCTCCACATCGATCCTTCCACTCCCGGCAAGATCTCGGTCCAGTGGGGTGGTGAGCAGGCTGCTCTCCCTGCTCCCGGTGCTCAGACTGGTGCCCCTGCCGAGAAGGCTGCTGCTGCCCCCGCCAAGGCCGACCCCAAGGCTTTCACCATCCCCGACAAGGAGTTCACTCTTGAGGAGGTTGCCAAGCACAACAAGAAGGAGGATCTCTGGGTTGTTGTCAAGGGTGTCGTCATGGACCTCACCAACTGGCTCGATGACCACCCCGGTGGTCCCCAGGCTATCCTCAACTTCATGGGCCGCGATGCCACCGAGGAGTTCGAGATGCTCCACGACGACGAGGTCATTCCCAAGTACGCTCCTGGCCAAGTGATCGGTAGAGTCAAGGGCCAGAAGGTCACTCTTGAGATCTAAGTCACTTGAGCGATTTCACTAACTGTGTTCTTTTTATTTTACCCGCATTTGCACGGCGCTCCTTGGGAATTGCAGCAAAGAGTTTCATGGACGGGGCTGGGCCGAGCCAAGAGAAGCGACGCCGATTAGGAAGCCCTGGCTAGGAAGAATAGATGTACCATTGTTTTAGTGGCGGTCATTTTTCTTGCTGCGAGGAGGAGCAAAGCATAACGCATACCAGCTTGATCTATTTGGTTATTGTTTTGTATTTTGGATTTTTTGGATCAAGTTCGCTGGTTTGTTGAGAGCAGGAACAACATGACTGCTACTGCTGCTGTACTGTATTGATAGCTTGGAATGATGCTGTTCCTTGAAAACTAGTAATGAGAAGATGAGATCACACCAATCATTGGACCAATTGCCCAGAAGTGAAATTCTTAGCTCTGAATCATCCGAGGGAAGTTGGTGCAGCGCCGCGCCGCGGAACTGATCTGCTCGGGAGACCATTTCCGGGCCGAGGCCGGCTCCGGACCGGTTTAGGCGGCCGGCATAGGGCACCGGATGTCAGCCGGAAGTGGAAGAGAGACTTGGAGCCTTTTTCTCATGTTTTATAGTCTTTCCCATCAACGGAATTTTAGTGCCCGGGCCTAATGGATTGGAGTGTTTTGCATAATGGAAACCTGGAAATCACGTAAACGATGTCTCAAATCGAGTGTCATAGAGCATGTCTTTTCAGTATACAACCCTAACCCTAGGAATTCCGCAGCTGACCTCAGCTGATCATCGTTGGGCCACTCCGGCCCGCCTCCCCAGCCTGCAAGGTGCCGTCAGTTCGCTGCCGCCTGCAACCTAGCTCAGCAACCACCCGCATCAAGAGCTTGACGCGCACGCTTTCAGAATCGACAAAACTTCCTCTCCCACCGCACATCCAGCTTCTTCTGCTACCAGCTTCACACAGGCCGTCCGCGACGCTGTCTATATACTACCATCTTTCATCGAAACCACCTACGCAACCCCACCTGTTGTTGGTTTCCAAGGTGTCCCTTGCGAGCGGCACCTTGCTTGTGATGCAATCATAGCTCCTGTCACCCCCGAACTCGAAGCTCTCCACGTTGCGATAGCGTCTTTTGCACCTACAGACACCGTCAAGGGTGGATAGTGGTTCAAGATGGCTTGGAACGTATGTCACGCCAGATACCTCAATCAATCACAAGGATTGATCAGACAAAGCTCACACCCGGCTAGATCTTTAGAATAGCGGCCGACCTGTCGCACATAACAGCAAAATGCATCCTCATCTTCTCCATCCACCGTAACAGGAGCGCCGAAGGTTAGTTTTCTTCCCCTTCTCCCTTCCCCCCCTTTCCCAACCATCTCTAACCCTTTTTGTGTCTCAGGCGTCTCCCTCCTTACCCAGCTCTTCTACGCTCTCGTCTTCGTAACCCGTTACACGGACCTCTTCGTCGAAACCCACGCCTGGAACTACTTCTTCAAAGTCTTTTACCTCCTCTCCTCCTTCTACACCCTCGGCATCATGCGCTTCGTCTACCCCCGCACGCGCGAAAAGGAAATCGCCTGGAAGCTCGCCGGCCTCGTCTTTTCCGGATCCCTCGTCCTCTCCCCCTTCTTTATGCTCATCTTTGATAAGAAACGAGAGTGGGCTTTTACAGAATGGCTTTGGGTATTCTCCCAGATCTTGGAGTCAGTCTGCGTTTTGCCGCAGCTGTTGCTGCTGCGGCAGACGACTGTCCCGACGGTGATTACCAGTTTTTACATTGTGTTCTTGGGGAGCTACAGGGGGTTGTATCTGCTGAACTGGTTCCTCAGGGAGCTGGACACGAATGGGCGGAAGCCGAACCCGATCAGTGTCATTTTTGGGATTGTCCAGACTGCGCTGTATGCGGATTTTGCGTGGGTGTACTGGACGAGGCAGAGGGTCAAGCTGAGGAATGGGGGGGTGGTGGATGCGGATGATTTGAGGAGGGGGTGGTTGTTGAGTAAGATTTTTGGGAGCAAGCACCTGAGGGGTGGGAGCAACGCGGCGGATGAGGATGAGTATGATGAGGAGAGCGCGCCTGCGCTTGGACCGGGGAGGCATGAGGTTGGGCGGGATGCCAGGCCGGGGAGGGCAAAGTGGGGGAGTAGGGGGATTAGTATTAGTGCTGATGAGGGGGTTTATGATGGGGAGAGTGGCGGGTCGAGGCAGGAGCAGGGTGTGACGAGTAGCAATAGTAGGGGAGGTTTTGCGGATGAGTCGGATGATGAATTGGCTGGGGGGGCGGATCCGGATGCGAAGATGCAGGATCCGGATGATTTGGCGAGGGCGTTGAATGATGATGAGAGTGAGAGTGATGAGGAGGATAAGAAGAAGAAACAGAAGGCGGCTCAACAGAATGGAGGGCAGCCAAGCGGGATTAGGAATGGGGATGAGTGGGATGATGATTGATTTCTCGTCTGAGATAGGTTGGAAGGTTAGGGAATTGACAAGGAAGGAATGAATCGAAGGAGGGAAAGGAAGGATATGGCATTTGGTTCTATATTACCTACTACAGGCCGGAAAATCACTGTTCATCTTGGAGGGGCCTGTGTTTCGGGCGTTAATGGAGTTTTTTTTGGGTTTAGTCAAACTTGTGGGTTTGTTTCAGAGTCTTCTGAGAGGACAGCGTGGTGGGATACAACAACTAAGCGGAGTAAATAGGGGTAGATAGCAATTTTGCTTCATGTCTACCACACAGACATACACGCACACACATGCACCACAACTGACCACATAAAATTGTGATTTGACTATCCTAATTATGTGGCAACCCAGACAGACATATAACTCGATGCTGCGAGCCAAACCCAACTTACAAGACCAGACCTCTTCCAAAGCAAAACACCGTGAACCTTGATTGTAAACGCATACACTTTGCTCCCGTCCCCCTTTCCCATACAAACTACTCATCATCCCTCAACCGACTAACATTTCCCCCCGTCCTCTCCAAACTCCCCCTCAACAACCCCAACACATTCTTCCTCCTCCTCTCCCTCTCCCTCAGCACCTTCTTCTCCTCCTCACTAAACTGACTCAACTTCTTCCTCGGACTAGGCCCCACCCCACCACCGCCGCCAGGTCCAACACTTCCCATCCTAACCGACGCCCCAAAAGGCGACTCCCCCCTGCCGGGGCTCATCAACAACGACCTCCTATTATTCGGCGTCGGCGTGGCCGGCCCTCCTCCACCAACAAACGGACTCCCCTCCCTGCTCCTCGCCGGAGTCCCCAACCTCAACCTCCTCATCTGGTTCTCCAAAACATCAATATCCCCGCTCCTCTTCTCCGCCATGCTGGTCATCTTTTGAATCGTTCTCAAGATGGCATCCACCGTAGGAACAGGTGCTCTACCGCTCGCACCCCCTGCAGAAGCAATCTTTGCCTTGAGCAGCGTCAATGCCTCTTCTGCTTCCGCCAACAGCCCCGAAAACGTCGCGAAGGATCGTCTGAGCTCATTCTGCTGCGCGGCCTGCTCCGCACTAAGAGGTAAAGATTTGGCAACATTCACCTGGTCGGGATCGACATGCGCCATGATGATCTTGCGCATGTCTTCTTCTTTGGCGCGGAGCTTGGTCAGGTCCCGCATCAGGCCAGAAATCTCATCTTCGACGCGGTCAATCTCTTGAATGCGGCCCTCTTCCAAGCGACGGGAGAGTTGGTTGTCGATTATTTTACCTAGATCTTCAGCTTCGACAAGGACCCAGTCATCGGGGTGTTCGAGATCGTCCTGATCGCGGCCGTCCTCCTTGCGGAGGGTGGTATGGCCGAGGATGAAAGACTGGAGCGCTCGGGAGTTGAGGCCCAGGCGATCAATCATGCGGTTGATATCCCGCCAGAGAGCCTCGCACGCAGCTGGGATCTCGTTCTCTCCGCGCTTCTCAATTTCCTTGAGCCTTGTGTCCGTCGCCAAGAACTCGTCAATCTGCAGAGTGGGCTTAATTTTGGAGCGGAGAAGTTGCTGGATGCCCTCGTCTTCCGGATCCACGAGGGCTTGCTTGGCTTCTTCTTCTCGCTTGGCCGCGAGCCTCATCTGGGCTTTGATGTTAGGGTCGACCTCCTGTGGCCGCGCCCGGCTAGCTGGAGCAGAACCGAACGGGCTGGTAGCCGGGGGTGCTGAGCGACGTCCCAAGAGATCCGACGCAACACCTGGCGCAAAGGACCGAGGAGTGTCGGGGGGACCAGGCCGGAGAAGGCTCGCCCGAGGTGGACCTCGCATCGGGCTCGGCGATCGAGGGCTTGTCGGCACCGGCTTGGGGAACGACGGGGCGTTCCTCGTGTTGATCTCGCCAAAGAGCGGGCGACCTTGGTTGGCCTCGGATCTTGAAATGGTTGAGAACGCACTTCCAGTCATGCCACCATCAAAAGACCCATGGGGAGTGATGCCAGGAGTGTGACTCTCAAAACCGCCAGCTGTCGGGCTGAACTCCTTAGTCACATCAACGCCGCTGCCTTCCGATTCTTCCTCATCGTACTCTTCCTCTTCTTCATCAACCTCACCTTCCTCAAGTTCGTGAGTCTGATCTTCCGCGTCACATTCTGATAGTTCACTCTCGTCGGGGCTTTCTGGCACAGCAGGGACATCCGGAAGTTTGGTGGCGGGCTTGCCGATAAAGTCAGGCGGCAAGGGGGCCTCCTCAGGGATAGGTGGTTTGGCATCGTAGACCTCAGGCTTCGGTTTGCTCGAAAGCAGGTTGGGGGGCATTCGCCCAGTATCGCTTTCACTGAATCCAGGTGACTTGGATGTTTCCTTGGAGGGGAGGCCTGGTTTCATGAAATCCGGAGGGAGTGGCGCCTCCTCTGCTTTCACAGGAGCTTTGGTATCTGCTTCTTGTGAGTTGTTTGATCCTGAAGATGAAGAGCTAAAAGAGAAGTCGGCCTTACTAGTTGCATCCGGCGGCAGAGGGGCCGCCGGAACACTCTTAACATTCTCTTTATCGCTTTCCTCTTGCTTGATCTTTGGTGCTCCGAAAGGATTTTCCGCAGGCTTTGGTGACCCAAATACATTTGCCGCGGCAGGTGTCGGTGCGCCAAAAGGATTAGCAGCAGGCTTCGGTTGACCAAAGAGGTCAGTTTCCGGCTTTGGCTTAAAAAGCCCCGACGAAGCAGGTCCTGGAGTTCCAAAGATACTAGATGTGGGAGCCGAGGCCTTCGGGGCAAATAGGGTCATTTTGGCAGCTTCGACGCCAGCAGTTTGGAAGCCGAACTTCGAGGGGGCCGGTGTCGATGTTGGCGTAGTAGATCCGAGGTCACCAAATACAGACTTGGGCTTCTCCTCGGGCGCTGGCGTTACTCTATCCATATCCTCATCCTTGGAAGCTGGGGCTTCCAAGGCAGAGCTGAACCCACTTCCAAACATGGAGCTGCCTTCTGGCTTTTTAGTTTCAAAGGCACTAGCAGCACTTGAGGTATCAGCCTTGAATGTACTTCCCAATACAAAAGGAGAAGCCCCAAAAGCGGGTCTGTCCGTCTTCGCAGCCGGCGGAGGGAATGCTGTAGGTGTATCCATTGAGACTTCAGGGGCGGGGGCAGAGCCAGCAGGCTTTGATCCGAAAATGCTGGATCCGGAAGAAGCACCGCCCAGAGACCCAAAGCCACCCTTACTGGCAAAACTGGCAAAACCACCAGCTGGTGGAGCAGCACCACTACCGAACACCTTACCGGCGGCGGCTGCCGAGCTGCCTAAACCTGATTGTCCAAAGGCAGGTGCTGCAGAAGCAGTTGTTCCCGTGGCCCATGGAGAAGGCTTAGCCGCCCCCAATCCTAGTGAACTCTGGCCGAACGCAGGGGCCGATGGCTGGCCAAAAGCAGGGGCACCAAACGCAGGTACAGCAGCAGCTGGTTTACTACCGAACGCGCTGGAACCAAACGCTGGGGCAGCAGATGTACCTGATGCGGTAGCCCAGGGTGAAGCCTTGGCTCCCAAAGCAGAGGAACCACCGAATGCCGCGGGAGAGGACGGTGTCCCGAAAGCTGGAGCAGGAGAGGGTTCGCCAAAGGCAGAGACTCCAGGGCTGGCAAGGGCAGGGGACCCAAAAGCAGAAGCTCCAGAGCTAGCAACGGCAGGAGACCCAAAGGCAGAGACGCCAGAGCTAGCTGGGGCCGCTGGTGTGATTGCCTGAGCGGCGGACCCTCCTACGATGCCCGGATACGTTGTCCCGGCCCGAATAGATTCGTTATAGACAACCCACCAGGACACAAGCACGCCTTCATTATTGAGCACCCACAGGCCAGGGAGAGGCCCGGGAGAGTTCTCGATTTCGTCCGTCGGGATGGGCTTGTAAACCTTTTCCTTGCTGGACAGGTCGAGCGTCGCTCCGATAGGAAACGTATCGGTCAGGTCCTCGCCCATAGGGAGCTGAGCACGCTTAGAATCGTCAGCAAACTCAGTTGTTGTGAACACATTTGTGATCTTGTCCGCATCCTTGTCCTGTGTCAAGGGGGTCTTGGAGCGTGTCAATAGACCAATGCCTTCATTGGCCGTTGACGCAACCAGCAAACACTCGTCGAGATTTGGAGGGAAATCCTTCAGCCTGAGGATAGTGTGGTGTGGTGTCTTGTCGGCCACAAAAGGCTCTACCGGGTCAGTGATCTTCTGATAGGTGAACGTAGGTGTTCCTCCTGGTGGTTGATGGCGGGTGATTAGGTTGAAAACAGATGGATCTTGGCCATTTGTCTGGTTGTAAACAGCAAGGAACACGTGGTTCTCAATCCAGGCCAACGAGGCGACATGGTAATCTCCAACACTGGGGGACTTTGGAATATGTGCCTTTTCCACACCTTCGGGTGTCATTTGGTAGATGGAGCCGTCAGCTACACCAGCAACCAGCTGTTTTCCCTTGGTGCTCCATGAGACACAGCTGACTTGCGAACGAAGTACTGGCCCATTCGCGCCCGATACAAGCTTCTTCTCCGCAAGGTTCGCCATCAAGAGGTTGCCTTTGTCTGTCACGATGGCGACGAAGTGCGAGAGATCCGGTGAAGGATTTGGAACCAGAGCCCTGAGAGATTCGGAATTTGTAGGTATTTCGAAGGCGGATTGCGTGCCACCTTGTGTAAGCGTGTCGGTATTGTAGACAGCAAGACCACCGCCCGACTCGGCGGAAAGAATGAGGAATTGTTCATCCACGGTGAAGGCTAACTGTGAGATCCTGATGCCAAGCGGCACCTTGGCCTGGGGTGTGAACGGTCGGACGTCGCTATCGCCATTCTTAGGGGATTCGAACGCTTTCCGTACAGACTCGGTTGTGGCGATGTGTACCGCATCTGGGCTGGCCGCAGCAACCAGACCCTTTCGAGGGGCAATGCTAAGAAGGGATGCCGTTGGGGCTGGAGCAGGCTGCCATTTTGAGGTCAACTGAACCTTTGAATCGCCGGCGAGAGAGAGAAATCCAAGACCCTATATATACAAATTAGCGCTCCACTCTGGTGTGAGCTCAACCACCTGTCACCGTGCACCTATCTCACCTCTGTCTGGATAACCTCGAGATCGCTTCCTTGCGACAACCCCCCCACCCCGCCAGCGGAAGGTACGCCCATCATGGGATTGCTCGCGTTTCCAAAACCGAAAGCCATAGCTGTAGCTGCGATGCGGCCGGCCTTAGACAGCGGACCTGAGCTCAGAGTCTAGCGTGATTCATCAGCGGGCAAGGTGTCCCGGGGCTCGAGAGCGAATCCAGCCAAAGCGGTATCGCGATCGGGCAGCGAGTTCGAGAAGTCGTCGAGCAAAAGGGATTGGAAGTATTGAAATAGCAATAGTTTGCGCGTGTCCCCCTAATTATGGGTGTCGTTTCGATCGGGAATAGTTGTTGGTTGGCAGTAACAATGTTGCCAGGAGGGGGTTGGGACTGCAGTTTCTTTGTGCAAGTCGAAAGTCAACACCAGCTCAAAGAAATGGTGAACGACGCGCCAATGAGCGATTGACCCACGATTTTTCTGCCTGCCGTGCCTGCCATGCCAACCCGAGAGCACACCCCTGTCACTCAAGAGTGCCTTCCCCCTCTTGGTTAGCGCTTGTCACGTGTGGGGAGAGCTTGGGCCAGCCTCCAGGTCCCGCTGTGGAGTCAGGCAGCACCCTGTAGCGCGCGTCAGTCCAAGCTTGACGACCACTGTATCGCCCGCCTGAACGCCCGCCAACATCCTGCTCGGGAAAGCTGCGGTAGCAACCTTCTACAGCTTCAAGACTCCATCATCCACGACTGAGACAGCTACAGGCCCAGACATCTGACCATATCAAGTCACCCGTAGCATCCTCGTTCCACAATCCCGCATTCAAGAGTTGCGGCTGCCAGCCAAGGCGTTACGATCCCATCTTTGTCATCAGCTCTTCAACGGCCTCGATCAAGAGACCCCTTCCCACGAACATACCCCCACAGCCGAGCTTGGACACTTAGAACCGACGATATTCAACCACAAACCAACCACACACCATGCCTGGTTTCGATTTCTCAAATTACAACCGCAATGCGGCTCTCCACGCCCGTGGCGTGCCCCTCCCCAAGGCGACCAGCACAGGTACCACCATTGTGGGATGTATATATGATGGTGGTGTAGTGGTATGCCGTCCTCCCCCCTCGAATTTAACCCCCATCCCATAATATCTAACCCTCTCTCTCCACTCCAGATCGCCGCCGATACCCGTGCCACCTCAGGCCCCATTGTCGCCGACAAGAACTGCGAAAAGCTCCATTACATCTCCCCCAACATCTGGTGCGCCGGTGCCGGTACCGCCGCCGACACCGAGTTCACCACCGCCCTCATCTCCTCCCAGCTCGAGCTCCATTCCCTCTCCACCGGCCGCAAGCCCCGCGTGGTAACCGTCATGACCATGCTCAAGCAGCACCTCTTCCGCTACCAGGGGCACATCGGCGCCTACCTCGTCGTCGCCGGCGTCGACCCCACTGGCACCCATCTCTTCACCGTCCACGCCCACGGCTCCACCGACAAGCTGCCCTACGTGACCATGGGTTCCGGCTCCCTCGCCGCTATGTCCGTCTTTGAGACGCAGTGGAAGGCCAAGCTGACCCAGGACGAGGCTGTGAAGCTCTGCGCGGACGCTATCGAGGCTGGTATCTGGAACGATTTGGGTTCTGGTAGCAACGTGGATGTGGCAATCATCACGCCGGAGAAGACAATTCTCAAGAGGAACTACATCAAGCCAAACGAGAGGACGCAGAAGCTCAAGAGCTATGTGTTCCCAACGGGTACCACGGCGGTGCTGAACGAGAAGATCACGATCAGGAAGCAGGATATTGGGAACTTTGTCAGTATCACGGACTTGACGGAGGCGGAGGCTGGCGATAAGATGGAGGTTGACACATAGGTGCTGGGATGAGGCGTGGGTCATGTGATATTAGTATTGATGTGATGAAATTGAGAGCAGGCGTGGGCAAAGAACTAATAGAGCTCAAGTCGAATCATTAATTTCGGACGTATTTGGTGTGCTATACCGATATTGTCGGTCAAACCGTGCCCTGAAAGATAATGAAATCGATAGGCCTTAATAAATAGTTGATAGGTCTTGATGGATTGTTAAAAGGCCTCTTGACATAGTGAAAAGGCCTTGAAAGACAGTTCAAAGGCGTGCTGATCATATTTCAAGCTCTTGATACCGAGGTGGATATCATACTCAAATCCACACATGAAGCACCAGAAAGTCAACATCTTCCAGAAATCTTCGATCCTGTCAAACCCCCAGGGTCTTTTCGAGGTCCGTCTCATCTCCCACCTCCCTCGCTTCCACCCACCTCTAAATAAGTATCTTACCTAACACCGCCTTCAACTAAATAGGTAACATGCATAGCTCGCAGATATCTACAAAAAGCTTTCTTGCTGATCAACAACAACAACAACAGCAGCAGCAAATATATCTACACAACAACAACAACAAACAAACAAACCATCGAGAAAAACTACGATTAGATTTTTAAAAACTTCCCACTGGCCCTCCCCCCCCCTCCTCCCATCTTTGCCCTGCTACTCTTCACTCCTCGCTAAATCCAGTTCCCCCCTCTTTCTCTGCCCACCAAAAAAAAGAAAGAAAAAACCCCAAGCATAATACCAAACCAAAATAGATAACCTTGAAAAGAAGAAAGCAAACAAACACAAAAAAAAAGTACAAAGGAAGATCCTCTTAATATCCGACTTTTGGAGATCAACAGGAAGAAAATTGAAAAGAAAACGAATCCCTAGAAAAGCCCCCCTTAACCATCACACCTTGCTCTTTTTGCACCTGCCCACCGCAACAAATTTGTAAAAGGAAAAAATGCAACGCCCACAATATGTTGCAAGTTTCCCCTATAACAAAACACACAAAAAAAAAAAAAGAAAAAAAAACTCCACAAAAAGCAAAAAGTAACAACAAAGGCTGATGGGGGTATGAGTGATGATGATGACGATAGATGATGACTGAAAAAAAAAAACTGTCTAACAAAGAAAAAAAAAACCCCCCAAGAAAAAATGCAAAGTGATGAGAAAAAGACGCCGTCCTTTATAGGTAGGGGAGTTGTCGTTGGTCGTCGGGTTATGCTGGTTTGAAGAGTAATGTTTGTTGGCACGGCATGGCGAGCAAAGAGATCAATGCGTCTTTCTGCTAAAGATGCTCTTTCTAGATTTCGACTTTGCCCGGTCCTTCTTGTCCTTTTCAGGGTCGTCGGCATATTTTGGCTTGTGAATCCTGTGCCAATGTTAGAAGATTTTCTTGCCAGAGAATACATGACAGAAACATACCAGCTATTGCCCACCATGCTCATTCCCTTCGACTCGGCCTCCCGATAGAGTTTGGCACTCTTTTTCAGGTTCTTCTTGCAGCCAATGCCTTGAGCATAGCAGAACCCGGCCTCCGCAAGCGCATCGACATCTCCCCAAGCTACACGGATATCTGTCAGCACCGAATACCGAATCATTGTAGTAAGGAAGAATCATACCTCCAGCAGTTTCAAAACACTTCAACGCCAACACCTTATCCTGCTCAATCCCCCACCCGTTCATATGACTGACACCCAATTCATATATACTGAGCGCCAACTGAGCACGGTGTGTCTTCCGCTCGTTCACATCCACATGCTTGCCCTCCTTGACATGCTCCTCGTCCTCCTTGATTTCCAGATTCGCCGAATCCATGGCTTTCCGAAGCCACTCCACTCCCTCACGAGGGTTCGGTCGCATGCCCCAGCCGTGACGACAAGCCAAAGCATATAGCAGCATGCCAGTAGGGTGACCCTGCTTGGCTGCGTGCCGTAAATGCCACGCTGACTCTGGCAGCGAACCTTCCTGGTGAAGAGCAATGGCCTTGTTAACGTGTTCTTCCGCAGTGAGATCGGCCATCGTTGGTGGGTTAGCCGGTGTGGCAGGCCCAGGCTTGATTGTGCTTGCCGAATCGCTTGTGTTGTTCGACATTATCGATCTCCCCGCAGCAGCATCGTGTAGATGGGCAAAGGGAGCACGGCCTCGTTGCGACTCTCCAGACACACGGGCACTCTCTATCGATGGTCTGCCCAGAGGTGGGAATGGCTCTGGTCCCGATCTAAAAATCTCAGTGCTGAGCTTACTACGCTCGTGTGACGGCCGAGTGTTGGCTTCAGGAGGATTCGGTGGCCCGGTTGAACTTGTTGGCCTGCTTGCCGGCCTGCTAGGTGGGGATGGTGGTGGTTGTCCATGGTTTTCAACAGGATGTTCCCATGAAAATCTCGCCGGGGCTTTCATGTCCGGCAGGACAACCGAGTTCCTTTGCAAAGCCTTACCCCGCGGCAGCACAAATACGTCTTCTTTGGGCGTAGACTCGGTGAGTGCCTCGCTGCTCATACTGATGGGCGTATGGGCTGCATCATCGGTCGTGAGCATGAACGAAGCATGACTATCAGATGATGCTTGCCGTGCTGGTGGATCCAGACTTGGTGTCCCAGCTCTGCTGAGTGGTCTAGAGAAATTGAACGACGGGCGCGGCAAAGCAGAAATATCCGAGCTGATGGAAGGTGATCGCTGGTATGGGGCAAACCCAGGCGACAAAACACCGCTGCTGGTAGAAAACTTGCGAGACCTCTGAGAGTGAAATGATGTGCTCATCGGGGTGCTGAATCCTTCATCGTCGGCAGAACTGTCATGAGAGGACATCAAACTCGAAGAGCGCTTAGTGAATAGAGGCCGAGGAGGAACAAGCCCTCCAGCTTCATGGGAGGTTGTCTTGGATATTCTTTCGGGGGAGCTAGTAATCGAGCGAGTAGGTGTCGATGCTGGGAGAGGTATACTCTCCTGCGTTACCGTCCTCGTCAGTTGGGCAGGGGGAGCAGCAGTATCGATTGGGCCTGGTGAATGTTCCCTTCGAGCTCCGACCCCGAACAAGCTCTCGCGGTCCTGTTCCTGCTCCTGATCTGCCTCCTTCTGTGAGTCAAAGGTCGGCGGCAGTTTTGGTACCGGGACATTCTGCTCAGGCGTAGGTGGTATATGGCTCATTCGGGGATGCACTGATACAGGCCGGTTGTTGATATCAGTTTCCACCTCTGGTCTAAATCCAGAGCCTGCGCTGTGCTGCGCAGCGAATTCTTCCTCGGAAGCAGAATCGTGGGACATGGATCGAAAATACTCCGATCTTCCCTGCATGATCAACGGGCTTTCAGTAGTCAACGGTGGCAGTCGACTCATGCGTCGCCCAGACTTTTGACTTTCCTGCAGCTGCTTTGCCAGCAGACGGCTTTGTAGCGCGAAGGCATCGAGAGGTGATAGTTCCGGCGGTGCTTCGCCCGCAACATGGAGACGAGGGGATCGTAGCGGGCGTCCAACGGAAGCGGAGGATTTCGACCTCACGTCGATAAAGTCAGGTCGGTTCGCCATGGTGCCGTTCGCGATGCAAATTATTTCCTACGATGATTCATACGTTGTTGTAGTGTTTGCTTCGAAATATCTGCTGGGTCGATGCGTGGCGGTCCAGTGAGGGGGTTCCTCCTCAACCGCAACCCTCCGCTGATACCTGGGTTTTGAAGATCGGTCCTGGGCAAGACGTCAGGGGCAACAGCGTCGACGGAATACCGAAACGTCGAGCTAAAGGCGCATAAACTATGAGGTCAACTCTGGCCGACTCAGACCACCCAACCGGCAAACGAAGTGTGGCGTGCGACTCGAACCATGCGGGATCGACCTAAAAGATGCGCGAGTATTTGGTGGCTTGGAGAAGGGTGAACCGCGATCGGGAAGATTGTCGGCTCGCGTAAAAAGAGGCAGCGTCAAATGTAAAGATGCGGGTGAGCCAACGGTAACTCGAGGTGCTGATGCCTCTCTCGAAACAACATCAAGATTTTTGAGGGGTGCGGCGGGTGAGGGCTGTCGTTTCAAGGTCCAAGCCGGTATCGTCGCGGGGATGGGCGGCGCATTCAGAGACAGGAACTGCGGGCGGGTGAGCAGCCGATAAAAGAGCCACACAGGTTGTGGTAAGTAAGATAGTAAGGTGGTAGAAAAGGAGTAAAAGCAACGGGCAAGTCGCGAATGGCGGCAACGAACGGACGGGGTAGAACGAGCGTGAGAAATGGAAACGAGGGTAGGTAAGGTAGGTAGGCGGCAAACAGATAGGTCAGGTCGTTCGTCCTGGGGTCTCACAACACCACAAGTTGGAGGAGGATGAGAACAGAAAGAAGCGTCACGTTGCGTTCGCAGGCCAGGCCGAGGAAGGGGGATGGCCAGGGGAATGAACGGGGAAGCGGGTCCCTAACGGAAAGCCAACCTACGAAGCCAGCGCCCACATGAATTTGCTTCTGGCCCCCATGCCATTTTGGGAAAAGCGTGTGCAAATGGTTCCAATTATGGCTGGGCTAGCACTGAAGCAGCTAGACGGTGTGCGGGTGTCCCTGGGCTCAGACAGCAACAGCGTAACGGTGCTGCGGTGCGATAGCGCCCAGGGCCCTCCCTAGGTGGCCCAAGAGAGAGCAAAAAACATGGGGTGCAGACTGCGCTTTTCCCCTTTTCTAGAACTAATATTTGTCCTCAAGAGACCACAATGCATGCCCCTTCCAACTACAAAGCCCCTCACCGGTCTGTCCGTAGAGGTTGCGCCATGGAGGCGTCACACAAGGACTCCGCCTCGACGTGAGTGCCGAACCTGAATATGCAGTTGGCCATCAGTTGCAACGACGTCAACGGGTCATCTATGGATCTGTGTTGAAGGCAAGAAGTAACGCGGTGCTACTTTCCCGACTGTAAGAATACCCCGAGACCCAGAGGCCCCTCCGCGGATATTGCACCGAATTTAATGTTCATCTGAACGGCCCCCCGGATTGCCATTTGAGACGAATTGCATTGGATCCGTTTGGGGCCGCGACGGTCGGTGCCGCAGGATCTGGACCCTTTGCATGCAATGCACCACGAAGGCACAAGCAGGGACTGCGCCTGCTCTCGTGCCACAAAACATGTCGGGATCGCAGATTCAAACTCTGAATCCATCTCTACCTTATCATCTCTTCTCTCCCTAGAAGCTCAACAATTCCTTCCATGACAAGGCCTCCTCCAGGGGCCATGGAAAACAAATTGTAGATCCATCGATCACTTTGACAAGCTTTTTCGAACAGGACTTCCACGGCTTGCCGAGATGGTCTGGGTCCGCCCGGGGCTCGTTCCGTGGGTCTTGATCTGAGCTAGCGTCCAATGATTTATTCCATTGAAATTCTTGAGAGTCTGGCCCTCTGCATCTCTCGCTGCATATGCCAATGTGGTGTTAGCTACGCAGTATTATTGTTGGTTATTCTTGCCTCTTCCGAAAGACGGTGGCATCCCAAACACAAGAAAAACTGCTGAGCCCGGCTCCTGCAGTCGAACTAATAATCAGATGGCACAGAGGGTGGGCAAAGAGGAAAACCTCGAATTGCGTGTGGTCCACACCAAAAATTACCTAATAAGGACGAGACACCCCTGACCAACCAATCATATATCCATCCCACCCTGACGTCTCAAGAGTTGAGTTCACGGAGACCTCACCTAACCTGGAAACAGGAACCTCCCTTCCAGTTCCTTGGATCTTGTACATAAAAAAAAAGAAAGAAGAGTATTATCTGAACAGGGATTCGCCACGATCACCAGTTACACATCAACCTCGCACCGCAGCAGTTCACAGCAGGTACACCGGCCGGCCGCCCCAAAAGCGACCGACAGCGATTCCGTGACCTGCGACCTGCATGCATAAGTGCGAATCGAGACTTGGGAAAGCGGCAAGTCATTTGGTGGCTTTTGAGAAGAACCGTTCGTCTTGAATCATCTGAGCAATGGGGGCATTGACCAATGAGGTACGCCCGTCTCTGTTTTGATATATGCCTCGAAACATCAAGTCAAGCATGTGCCAACTACAACTTGGTTGACTACCTTCACCATATTCCCCCTTCGTATAGCCCAACTCCGATCCCACTAACAACAACACGGACACAACTCGTTTCTCCAAAGTGGAAGTTTCACGCCACATCCGTGTTCACCTTGCTTCTCGAGTCAAGCCCACCTGTCTGTCCCACGCGACCGGTCGCCATCTCCCCCCCTCATCCCTTGCCTCCTCCCTTTTTTTTTCTGATATGTCTCTCTTTGAGCCTCTTGATCGTGGCAATTGTAACAATTAAACAGAACAATGACACGAAAAATCCAGCTCGGTCAGCTCGGGAACCGGTGACATCAGAGATACGCGACGGTGAGTGTTGCGGGGACTGTAGAGTTCTGGAGAAAACACTTCTCAAGGCGTCACCACAAGCATGGCGACGCACCGCGACACCTCGAATATCACATCCTCGGATCCACCGTTAACCCAGCTGTCTCTTTCTGAGATCCTCGTGAACAAAATTTCCCCGATGAGTGGACCGTAGCTGTCTGCCTCCATGTAGGTATGCTCGCAGTCATAAAAGACAGCGCCTTTCGCCCAGCCGCCATTTTCGATGTGCCATCCGGCCCTGAAGGTGAGTTTCGGCCACTTCGGCGGCGATACTGGGCACCACCACGCCCACGGTCAATGAGCCAGATAAACGGATGTTCGTCCGTTTCATCGTTGCCGTTGGTGATATACTTGTCGACGACCAACTTGTGGCAATAGTCGATGGTCCGGAACAGAAAATCTCGGGGCGACCCACCCGCTGGTTTACCAACCATGGCGTCAAGGATTGGATACTGGTCGCCCTGCACGCAAATGTCATTCCAGGCCGGATCAACCTCGATCGTGATGTTGCTCGGCCACAGCCCATATCCTCCGTACACTTGTGGGAAAAAGCTAGAAGGGCATACTAGACGATCCATGAACTCGATCCCCTCCGAGTCCCCAAGCCAAAAATCGTCGAAAAGAAGAGCCGTCGACTGGACATCGAGCCAAAACAGATCCCTTAGCGCAATGACTAAAAGGGGGGCCGTCTCCGTTACGGCCGAGCTGGGGAGATTTCGTTGGTAGTGGATGATCGGTGACGCTGATGTGTAAACATAATGACTCTCGTACACTTCCTTTACCAGCTCAGAGGCACTCTCTAGGTCATAGCCGTCATTTTCTTGTAGCCGTATATCCTCCAACATATCGGTTTTGACTCGAGTTCTCCACTCCTACAGCGCAACACGCTTCGACTCGGCACATGCCTCCCATAAACCGGCGTCCTAGATGTATGCCGAGCTATTGTTTCCATCCACGAGTAGGTTTTTGCCTGAGAATCTGTTCCAGTGATGTCTTGGGGAGCGCAAATCTTGTATAATTGCTATCTATTAGTCTCGCGGGTGGTGACACGTGGGTCGTGGTATATCAAATCGCAGGTTCTGTGAAGCGTCTCGGGGACGGCCCCCACGTCGTAGATAGGAAATCGATGCGCGGCCGGGGCCTTTGGCCGGATGGCCATCTTCCATACCATCTGACGCAGTTCCTGGGGAAGAAAAGGAAGGCGATGAAAAGTTGTAAGTTGGTGAGGTGAGGCTGACATATCGTTGTGTGTTTCTTGGTCAGCGGATGGCTAGATCTGCAGGCTCGGCTTTTTCGAGGTGCCTTTATCGCTCAACCACTGGTCCGAGGTCTTGCTTTTGTCATCCCCTTTTGTATTGTCGCCTTCTTTCGTATGTTTGCGTTGCTTTTTCTCGTGGGCAGAATACATCCACAGAGAGAGAACCGAGTCCAGCTCATCCGAGTATGCCGTCCAGTGTCCGGCTTTCCATGAAAGACGAAAGTAAACAGTTTCACGCCGATAGTACGTGACCACCACATGTCTCCTGAATCTATGGGCCCATGACTGAAAAGGGTGTCCATTGTAAATTCGATGGCTCGCGCGAGTGAAATTGCTTCCGCTGACGCAACCCCAGCTCAACCAGCAAGTTTTACCAAGCTCTCTCCGAATGCGCATAAGCCTTTGAGGCCTCGACTCGGACTTGTGCTCATCAGGATCCATTTTCACGTTGTTGGGGTTCTGGACGGCCGCGACTCTCCAGTCCCAAGAATCATCACCCTTTGCCTATGGTCTCGAAGACTCATCCAACTGGGCACAGTCTTCATCGGACCTTGACAAGAACCAAAGGGCAGTCCTGTGCTTTTCGAGAGTCATTGCAAGCCAGTCCAATTCGAATCCGGCCGTAAGAGGAACTGCTTCGGGATTCTTGTTGAAATTTCGACGGACCCATGTGACGGGTTCTCCTTCCTTGTCGTCCTTTGGATATTGAAAGTAGTAGGTAGCTACCCCAGCCCAGGCGAGCACACTACTTTGAAAAAATAGTACCCATTGTGGCGACAGATACACGTACCACATGGCCCCAAGTACTCCTTGTTCATTTTGTGGGGGTCGTTCAGTTCCATTGCCCTCACTTCGAGCATATGGCCTTCCCGCCCCTCTTCCGTTTCTTTTTCATCCTTGGTTTTATCCTTAGGTATGAGAATAATAAACTCTCGAATAGGCCCTTGACCCATAACCCGGACAATCTCTTGGCCATTCCAGAGCTCACATACCTCATAAGAGGTTGACGACATCAACTCGGCCTCTGGCACCGCGCGGTTCTCCCGAGCTCTTCCGATTACTGATCCGAGCCAGAAGGGGTAACCAACACGAATAGCTGCCACGATGAGGGTAATAGTGCCCAATGGGGCCATTGCCAAGATGATGCTATTCGCCCAGCCGGTAGCCTGGCTCATGAATTGCATGGTGACTTTCTCACCGAAGAGCACGAGGATACCATGTGAAAGTTAGATTCACTGGCTGTCTAGGGGAAGCAAGTTGAAGAGGAAGTAAGAGGCAACTCAAACTAGGTGCAACATGGCGTTTTGGGAATTGATGAAGAATAGGTTGATCGTTGAGTTGGAAACGACGTCGTCGTACGCTGAAACGGTTGATGGATTGGTCTCAGTTTGTAATCATGGGAGGCCACAGCTGAGATTCCCTCCGTTTTCAACTTCCATGCCCAGGGGAATGGAAAGAACCAGAAGAACACGAGGAAATTGCACCGACGAAGTGGATTGACAGCTTAAAAAGTTTAACCTACCTTGGCTGGTGGAAGGTGGGAGTTTCAGAGACCTGTTATGTCCTTAACAGGGCTTCCAAAGGCTCAACAAATGGACCAGTCACGGTCCCAAGCCCGATCCTCCAAAGCCAGAAACACGCTCCCTTCTCCTCAACCGTTACTTCCGTGACGAACACATCCGGATTGCTCCTTTGATCGAAAGCGACATTGCCCCTTCAACGACGGCCTTGAAAGACAGTTAATAGGCCTTAAGAGATGGTCAGCAGGCCTTCAAAGATAGTCAGTAGGTCGTAAGGGATATTTGAAAGACCTTAACTGATAGTTAACAGGCCTGAAAGGATAGTTAGGACGGCTTTTCCTTTTTAAGAAGATGTAAGTTGATGACTGTTATGGCCAAATAAATCAATCACCTCGGAACATCAAACCGCGGGGAATGTCATCGAGGCCAGGTACGGTCAACAATGGTCTGTTATACAGAATCTAAACAACAACATCCTGCACAACCTCCTTGCACCATTCAATCCACCGCCTTCCTCTTCTTCTCCCTAATTTCCCTTCTCCTTTCCTTCTCATTCTCCTCATTCTCCTCCTCCTCCTCCTCCTCCTCCCTCTCCTCCTCAACCCTCCACCTCTCATCCTCCTCAACCCTCCACCTCTCATCCTCCTCCACCTCCAACACCCTCATACACCCCATGACCAACTTCCTCAACCCCCCCGCCTCCCCCCAATCCCCCACATCATCATCCCTCCTCCTCCCCCCTCTCTTCCTAACTTCAAAAACCACCCCCTCATCCGGATCCATCACCTTCCTCAACAACCCCCTATCAATAGCCCCACCCAACCAAGCCCTCATCAACCCCAACGCCCAAACCTGCCTCTCATACCCCCTCATCTCCCTCTCCCACCTCCCCACCACCCCCTCCCACTCCCTCTTCTCCTCCCGCTCCAGCCTATCCCACCCCAACCTCCTCTCCCTCTCCCTACTCGGCGCCTCCTTCCAAACAATAGTATACCTACTCCCATTCCCCTGCCCCAAAAACCCCCATATACCTCGCTCATCATCCCTCTCAACCCTCTCAATCAGACTCTCTTCCTCCAGCACCGTCAACCGATGCAGAAACACGCCGGGAAAACGCTCCCATATCACGGGGTACTCCGGTTTCTTGAGGATAGTAAGCGAATATGTCTTCCCGCCATCATCATCGTAACAACCCGCAAACTCGGTCTGGTTGTTCATCCTCTCGTCATCCCAAGTCATCTTGTCGGTGTGCCCCGTGAAGAAGTCGGGTGGGTCGAGGAACAAGGGGGCAAGGTTGAGGAGGCAGGCTACGTGGATAAGTGTCTCGTACCATTCGTCTAGCTGGTCGTACGTCTTGAGGATGATTTTCGGGTCGGGGACTGTCAGGGGAGGGTCGGGAGGGGAGTGGGAGTAGGGAGCTGGAGGGGGGGAGGGGGGGGAGGGGTCGTATGTGATTGGGGTGTGGCAGATGTGGCGGTGAAGGACTTTCAGGTAGCGGAGAACGTTGGAGACGCTCTCGTCTGCTATGACGGTGGGTGTCATGACGGCAAGATCTTGAGGTTGTAGAGGGAGAGGGTTTTGACTCTATCGTTTTGTTCGTTGTTTGTCAGTACTCTGTCATGAAGATTCCGTTGCCAGCGTTGTACATACCTTTGGGAGAGATTGTAGATCCTTTGAAGAGGTGGGAATGCCTTCCTCTCGAATATTCTTCGAGAACAACTAATTGGGAATGCCTTGTCGAGGAATGAACGCTCACTCGGGAGTGCTCTCTCGGGAATTGTTGAGAGCTTCAGAGGCCCTTCATCAGGGCCGAAGTCCCATCAAAAACCGAATATGCCGTCGTCGTCGCTGAGTTGTCGAGCGATCTTTTGCAGCCTGTCAGGAAAAGAGTTTCGAAGACACCTACAACAATCAGTCGTGATTCGAAAACGTCGAGCGGAGCCTAGAGACAAACCCCGTACCCCTCGCTCAGTCAGCGGAAATCAGCGGACAGTCTATAGTAACAAGTGAGGTCAATCATCAACAGCTGCGAGGATATGAGCCCTAACATGTCTCGGCGCCGCTTCATATGCCCGAGGGCGACAACCTGTTTCAAAAACCAAGATGAAAGACTTCCAGTATTGATGACATCGCCACTGTGAGGAAGAACCATACCATCTCAAAGCGCAGGTTTCCTTGAAGCGAGCCCGTTATGTAACTAACCTCAACGACCAACGACTAGCACAGAACCGTCCACCCAAAGAACAGACAAGCTCCACGCGAGTCAACCGTTCTCCCATCCCCCAGACCGGTCGAGCATAAAATATTCAAGCGGCAAAGAAAGCCGATCTGCACAAGACCAGATCCACGCCAGTCATCACACTAGAGCGTGGCCGACAACACCTGTGAACAAACCAAGTGAACATTCTTTTTCTCCTAAACTCCTCATCATGCATCTAGCAGCCACCCAACAAGCAAGCAAATCCTTGGAAACAGAGACAGAAAAGCAAAAAGAAAGACCGAAAAGCGTATAACCTATATATTTACATCCAATGTGAAAAAAAAAAAACCAAGAATGTTTTATAGATCCTTGGACCTCAACTTCTTGAGCTTCATGCCACCCTCAAACAGAGCACGGTCGACAGCAGCGGCCACGGTCAGGGTACCACCGACGATGGCACAGAGACCAGCCAGGAAACCGAGGAACGACTTTGGCCTTTCCTCTCTGTTGATAACCTTCATGGGGGAGATGTCCTGGTTTGCAAGTCAGCATTTGTTTACGTCCAGGTCTACTCGAAATGTACTTACATAGGAGAAGAAGACGCCGGGAATGCCACCCTTGGCATGGAGGCGCTCCTTGTGGCCCTCAGAACCATCATCACCACCGGACAAGCTGCGCCTATGGCTGGTAACCGAATACTGGTGAGTCTCAAGGCTGCCATCGGCCGATTGACCAAACGAACCCAGCTCCTTGTGGTGCTGGTCCTTGAACCCCTGCCATGTCTTCTCCCAGCCGAGCGGAAGATAAGACGTGGGCACAATCTTGATGAAGTACATGAAGTTGTAGTTGACATCATCGGTCTCCTGGTGAGTGTTGTCAAGGGGGTTGATGTGGTGGTTGGTCCATGGTAGAGCCTTATTCTTGCCGAGCTTCTTCGCCAGACCATCAGGAAGCTGCGGGCCGAAGCGCAGATGATGGATCTCGTGGGTGAAGGTGTGCTTAACAGGCGTGTCCCAATAGTTCTTGAGGTCGTGGACGTGCATGTTTCCGTTGCTGAAACTCTTGCCAGGGGCGATATGAAAGTTGCCAATGACCTTGTTCACACGAACGTTACCCTCGATTCGACAGCCCTCATTGCGCTGCTCGTCGAGCTTCTCAGCGTAGTGCTCGCGCTCGCACTGCTCGATACCCTCGCCCCTACCGAAAGCCCAAGCCTGAGCGGCATACGCCTCCTTGACCTCGTCGCATGTTTGGCAGCAGTTGGGCTTTTGCGCGTGGACAGGGGGAGCAGCGCCATAGCAGGGACCGCAGTAGTTGGGATCGAGGTGGGCAGCTTCTTCGTCGCGAGCATGGAGAGCCAGAGCCTTGGCTTCGATAACACCGCCACCCTCGCTGAGAGGACGCAGTCTAGTCTTGACGACACCGTGTTGGACGCCGTGTTGTTGCTCGCCGGATACATCCATGACATCGAGGGTCAGCAGCTCGCAGGGCACTCGTGGGAAGCTGACGTTGAGGTGAATCTCCATGCGCTCGCCTGTTCAGCCTTCTGGTTAGTGGCCATCTATCTTCAAGTCCTGCAGTTCCATAAAAAGAGCGCACCTCTCCCCTTGTCAACAATCAGCTCGGGATGGATCTCTATCCTCCTGTAGTCCTGCCATTCTCCCCAAGCCAGGAAGAACACCACAATCAACGAGACGATGGTAACGATACCACCCGAAGTTGTCCTGATTCGCGCATCCTCCACCGTCTTTGTAAAAGCATCGAGCTTTGTGAATCTCGATTTCGCAGCCATCTTGCCTATTTGTTCGTCGTCGTTTGTTGGACAGTCTCAGGTGTAAGGTCGAAGGTTCCACACTCGCGGGGCGTGTGCTTTTTTAGGATTGGAATGTGTCTTGTCAGAAAATGGGGACCTGCTGCTTGGCTCAGAATCAACGGAGCGGCATCAATTGAAGAGCGGGATCATCAGCAGAGTTCCACCACAAAGCAGTGAATCGTTTGCTGGCAACTTTGCAGTTGAGATGAAACCAAAGTGCATCAGCCTCGTCCAGCACCGCGCCGGAGACAGCTAACAAAAAGTTAAGGCCACCTTACAATCCATATCCACATATCAACTTCAGGTCCCAGCCAGCTCCAACGCGGGCGTCGGCTGTGATTGGTCCCCAGGTTCAATTGGGGGTTCAGGCTAGGTAGCCGGACCCTCCGCAGCGGGGCACCGAACGGCGCCAGGAACATGAACGAGCATCTTGGCTTGCCCGAGATCACTGATAAGATAACGCTTCGATCTGTTGGATATATGAAGCGAGGTTGTCGAACATTCGAGTCTGTGGTCTCCATGCAAGCTTTACAGTCTTAGTAGGGTGACTGCTAATCTGCTTTAGAACGTAGACTGCTGGTAGATATGTCGTCCCTGCATCTGCAACTACACATGCAGCTGAGATCAAGCTCCTTCCTCCCCCTGGCAGCTATCGCAAGCAGTTGGAAATGCAAGTCTGACTGACAACTGCAGCTTCCCCGTTTGCTCAACGCAGCAAGGCTGAGGACATGTGAATTGTTTCCGCCAGACAAGCAAAAGTTCTCTACACCGGCGTGACTCACCTTCTTGACCATTCATAAGCCCCAGCTGCCACCCCTCTCATCAACTGTCTCTTTCCTCTTCCCATCCAAAAACAACAACAACATCATGTCTACCTCCCAAAAGACTCCGGTTCTGGGGCTCCCATCGACCTCTCCGCCACCAATCCTGGCCCTCACCCCCAAAACCCACACAACCATCGAGATTCGCCCCTTCCATATTTTCGATGCCCGCCCTGTCGCCCGCATAGCCAACAGCCCCCGCATCGCCTCTTGCATGCGGAATACATTCCCGTACCCCTACACATCCAAAGATGCCAATCACTGGCTTCTCATCGCTACCGGATCTTATTCAGATCCGGAAACTAAACCGACCAAATCCGGCAAACCTCTTCTCTTGGACTACGCCATCATCGTCAATGGCGTACTCGTCGGCGATATCGGTCTCAAGCCTCTCTGGGATGTCGAATCCGACACTTTTGAGATCGGGTACTGGCTAGGAGAAGAGTTCTGGGGCGTGGGGATCATGACGGCGGTCTTGAAGGAGTTTATCGCTTGGGTTTGGGAGCAGTTTCCGACTGTTAGGAGGTTAGAGGCCATGGTGTTTGACTTCAATGAAGGTAGTAAGAAGGTGTTGAGCAGGGTTGGGTTCGTTCAAGAGGGTGTGAAACGGGAGGCGGTGAGGAAGGGTGATAAGATACATGATATGGTTGTTTTTGGGCTGTTGAGGCGGGAGTGGACTACACAGGTGCTTAGAGTCTCGGCAGAGCCATGAGGTGAAATAATATATCGGTTGAGCAAATCTTCGTTGTGGTTCATGGTAGGAACATACAAGATGTACTAACACCTGGTTTCATGTGATTACTATGTCCAGCCCACCTAGATACATATATGCTTCTCCCTCAGCTAGATCAGCAACAAGAGAAAAGGTCCGATGGTCAAGCGGTATGGATGAAATCAAGGAGATCTCCGGTGACGGCGTCGAAGACAATCACAGCAACAACAACCTCTCGCACACCCAGCTAAGCCTTCAGCCTCCCCTCCCTCCTCAACACCTCCTCACTATCCCTCACCAAAAACCGATAAAAAACCACCGCCGGCCCAATCGTCCCCAAATGCCAAAGGCTATGCGCATCCAAACACCCCCACACCGGCGCAAAATCCAACAACTCCAAACTCATCGCCGCCACCACCCACATCACCACCAACCCCGGCCACACCATCCACCCCTTCCCCTCCCTACTATACCTCGTCACGCTAAACCACGTCCAAAGCACATTCTGCACCACCCCTATCGCAACATTAGCCCCCATATTATACCCATAGTCCCACCCCACCCCCTTCAAATACCCAACATGCGCCAAATACAGTCCCACACACGTCCCCGTCCATGATTTCCTCATCCCCCTTTTGCTCACCCTATCCAACCGAAACACCCTCACAACAGTATAATACATCCCATAAAGCACACTCGCCCCAGCAGCGAAATAATCCAATTCTTCCGTGACCCTGAAATCCCTAGTATGAAACACCGCGCTGAAAAACCAGCTCGCCATCCCTATCCTCGCCAGCCAGACGTAGTACGGCCTCATCGAGTAGGTGGCTGGGATCTTCTTCAGGATGTGGTTGTGCAGACCGTCGTGGTGAGCCCAGAAGTTGCCGAGAGAGAAGAGCACGGAGAAGGGCTCTTGCATGCCGAGGAGGCGGTAGAAGGGCCATTTACCATGGAATTGCACCACTGGCTCGTTGCGGGAGAGGCGGGTAGAGGTGATGATGTGCTGGCAGGTGTAGTCGCATTCGGAGGGGCAGGTCCAGAACAGGAGGCGGAGGTGGAGCGGGAGGGGGGTGGTGTTGGGCGGGAGGCAGTTTTCGGTTTTGCAGACCTAGAGGAGAGAAGGAAAAAAAAAGTTAGTTGGGAGTATGGGGGGAGGGGAAGAGGGAAGGGGAACAGACTTGGACGCATTGTTGAAATTCGGGGAGTCGATCACCCACGCTTGCGTAGACCGTCGTGGTGGTGAACAGGATGAGGAAAAGGAGCAAGGGGGAGCAGGCCCCTTTTCGAAAGAGAGGGGATCCTATCGCCATCGTGAGAGCTGTTATTCTCGTACTAAACAGCCCATTTGTCTGTATAAAAACAGCAAAGAGGGAAATAAAAACGAAAACCACAAAACTCCGCCAATTGACTGCGCAAAGTGATGTTGCGAGAACTGATAATGGAATTTCAAGAAACGCGCCTCGCGGTCCCATCAACGTTGCCCGAAAACCCGCTTGCCGGGATCACTCCCTTTCTGTTGCTGCCGCCGGCAACCCCAGCTCCAGAACCCCACACTGAAAAACGCCCCCCGGCTCCCCCACGTTTATGCTCCGGATGGACCCGTCACCGCCCCCGTACCTAACGCAAATCCGGGGGATGCACGCATCACAAGCCTCACAGGGCTGATGGTCAAGAATATGGAGCAAGCCAGGAAAGCCAATGCCAGGTACAGGTGGAGTTAGTGTGCAGATGGGGTCTCTGGGGGGAGGGGTGCACAAATGCAGTAGTACAGATTCACATGGCATGGACGACACGCCGTCACGATCCCAAGTTTAACAAGAATATGATATCCACATCTTCAACTTCAATTTTCAAAGTTCGTGTTGCCCCATCGGTCAGGAACAGAATTCGGGCAAGTATATACACTCCCCCCTCCCCCACCATCTCATATCATCCCCCTCCATCAAACTCCCGATTAAACACCCATCAAGCAAACCCTCAACAACACTTTTGATCTCTCCCCTACCATGCAAATCACTCCTTTCTATGCGAAAGAAAAACACCTCGCCAAACTAAAAGAAAAAAAACAAACCCGAACAACAAAGTTGAGACATGTGATATCTCCAGAGCCTGTATTCTCTCTCTCTCATCTGTAAAATGTGGTGGTATATCCCAAATAAATCATTCACATCATAGCCATTTTTTTCATGAAAAATAGAAAAGAAAACCTTCCCGTAGAGGTGTGTGTATGACATCAAGTGTCAGAAAAATAGAAACCACAAGAAAAGAAAGTCTGTCCCTTTCCCCCAGAAAACCTTCTCAATCCTTGTTTCCAACTCCAACCAGGTTAAGAGCCGACCCAAAGTCCGTCAGGTAAGTGAGGAGGGTATAAATGTCATCCCATAAAAGAACGCCCACACCGACAAGATATGAACACAATGCTCCAAGATGATGTAGTATGTTCAAAATCCACCAAGCGGGGGTATTTCCGTTTGTTCGCGCGAATAAGTCATCATGAGTTTGGGTGAAAAGAAAAAAGTCGTGCATAAAAGCCCTCTGTAGTAGGCTTGTTCTCATGTAAACGTCGTCAGAGAAAAATGTTTCGTAAAGTCTAGGCACTGATAGCCGCTACCACAATAAAATGTGCCGACTGGTAAAAGCATGTACAAAGAAGTGAAGTGTTATGATCCGAACAGTGGTCACCATCGCTGTTTGTCACATCTACAACGGTGACTGAGATCGACGGTTCGCTTCCCTCTGCCGAATCTCCTTGAGGCGCTGGTCAAGGTAAGCCAGGCGGCCGGCAAGATTGGATCGTACGGGAGAGGTACTCGACTCGGTCGAGGGCTGTTGGATAGTGGCAAATGGTCGCCCAAGCATGCCGAGGTCGACACTGCCGCTTTGCGCCCGGTGCATTCTGCTGGGGAAGCTGAAGCTCGAGCGGGTCGCTCGGTGACCCTTGAATGGAGAGCCAAGACGGGGAGGCTGGAGAGCTGGAGGTTCCAACAACTGGCCTCCCACGTTGGGCATGCTAGTGGACGAGCTCAGGGTAGGTACCGGAGGTATCCTTGGGATGAACAGCTCATCGTGGTGGCTCGACGCTGTGGAACAGAATTCCCGGTCGGCACGAGCGTCGCCCGTGGAGTTCATGCTGAAGTTGGGGTCGAGCCACAGATCAGCGCCGATGCTAGGTCGTACGCGAGGAACGCTGGATTGGGTGTGACGTCGCTTTTGAGTACCCGACCTGCTCATTCGTACTGGTGACTGGAGTGTGCGGCGAGAGCCAAGTGTCTGGCTCTGTCTGCGAGGCATTGGTCCACTCAAGCCAAGCACGGTGGCAAGCGATCCCGAGGAGCTGGGTCCATAGCTCTTCGCGCCAAAGGGGGATCCCAAACGTTGGCGCTCGGCGAAACCAGGCCCGCCCTCGAAAGTCTCGATATTTGGGCTGATAATCGGCATGTCAAAAGCCGGTGCCAGTGGGAAGGGCTCAGTAGCATTAGATTGCTCCTCCACAGGCTCAGGGGTTGAGCCCGTGAGTTGCGCCAGGGGACCAGTGGGTTGCATGCTTTCTGCTGTGCTCAAGGCAAGAGACAGAGACATGTCCTGGGTGGCGAATTGAAGAGGCTCATGCGCCGGCGCCGGGCGCATGTTGGAGTGACGCGCAGCAGCTTGCGCAAAAGGGGTCGTGCTGCGAGGGAGGAAGCGTGGGTTCTTTGCGCCCGCCGCAGCTTTCTGCCTGCACAGCTCACGCAGGTGAACTCGGGTCGCGGCGCAAGTGTGAGGCCACTGGATAAATGTGCTGCTGTTCTCGGCGGTGGGTGTAGTGCTCCCACTCTTCCTTCCATCGCTCACGTTGGTCTTCTTCGTCAAAGCTTTGGCGCCCTTCCAACTTCTCTTTGCTTCGCGCGCCACGCGAAGGCAGACACCGTCAGGTGGGAGGCAGCTCTTGCCCATCCGGAAAGGTGTCACCTTGGGGTCCTGGAGATACAGGATAAACGTTGACCACAAATGGTCGCTCATCGCCTTGGTCCAGGGAGCCTTCCTGGCCTTGGCTTTACCAGCTGCTGCGGATGGCTGAGCTGCCGGCGGAAGCTCGGGTTCTTCTTGGTGATAGTGCTCTTTGCTTTCTAGTAGAGGGCTGGCGCAATTGTCGTCATCTGAAAGCATGGAAAAGCGGCTGAACAAGGATGCGCTAGTCAATGTTGACCTAGCCGTCGAAGGTCTGCTGGATTCATAGTCTGGCTCTGGTGTCGACTCGACGCTGCTGGCAGTCGAGTCAAGGGTCCAGTTGGGGTACTGCCCTGGCGATAAGCACGGGATGAAGTCGGGTGCTGGCGTCTTTGGGAGCTCGTATGTTCGCCCGATGGGCTGCAAAAAGCTCGCATCCATCTCCTCGTGGCGCATTCTCGCGGGGAAAGAGTCAGCGTTCCCCATGGCGAAGTCGTGCGAACTCGTCTCTGGCTCCTCAATGCTAGGAATTGGAACGTCGGCGGCAGCCACAGAAGCGAGAAACTGCTGAGTAGGTGCCGTGAGTTGAGAGACAACGCGCCTCTTGACCAACCTTAGACGTGGTTTTGGTGGCGAAGGGATTTGAGCCTCATCGTTTTCTGCGAAGGGCTCCGGTGTCCTGGGCATCTCAAACCTGAAACCCCGTGGGAGGGTTGCCGAACCGGAATGTTGATTCATTTTGTCTTTGACCGGAATGCTAGTGCGTCATAAAGAGCTAATTATGGTGAAACTAGGGAATTCGGTTGGGGGTTTGGAATTAGGGGTGATGTTTTGGCGAGTAAAATGGAAGACGTTCGTATGTTTGTGTCGTAAATATCGTATCGCGTTCGTTGATTGTCTTGCGCTCTCTGCTGGTGGTGTCAAGCCAGGCAGAGAGAGAGACAGAGAGACAGACAGAGAGACAGACAGATATCAACTACCTGATTGTCTGTGGGAAGCTCAATATCAAGCTCTGGAGGCGCGTTGTGGGAGTTTTGACGCGTTTTGGGGATTTGTTGGTGCCAGTGGGAAGGTAGCGTAGCGCATGTCAAAATCGGATGGCTGGTCAAAAGGTGACGGATGGGCTGGGGAAAGCTGGGGTCTGAGCAACGCAACCGCAAAAAAGCAAGTGCACAGCCGCAAGATTCAGGTCCGGCAACAACAACAATAAGCTCCTCGGGCAATTGATAATGGCGAAAAACGGAAAATCCAGATCAGGGAGGTTGAGATTATCGCCGGAATTTTGTGACGAAAAAAGAAAAAGTACCGTGTCGTCAGTCTCGTAGTCGTCTGTCTGTGCTGTCCGTCATGTGTTGGAGTGTCCGTAGAGCATCTGAGACCCTTGCGCCGAGCGCGACCGGCCGTTTAATCTGGTCGCAAAAGGAGTGACTGCGCAGAAGGAAAAGGGGGAGGAAGGGGGGAGGGGACTACAGCAGACGGGAACGTTGGGAATATGTAACTGTGCTGTGTGCTGTTGCTGGGCAGAGAAGAGGGGGTGGGGGGTGGTGACTGTGAATGTGGGCGGCGCCAGGAAGGGCAGCGGACCCTTGATCGCAAGGTCCCCTGAACACTTTATCCACTCTTCACTCGCAGTAGTCGCCGACAGGGCCCAGGCCCGCTAGAAGACGACTTCAAGCTCTTGCCGCAGGGTGTGTGCGATGCTGCGTCCGGGATGGAACCCCAACCTCAGGCAGCGTGCAGGGCAAACTGTTGTGGATTCGTGGATTCGCAGACTCGTGAACCTCTTGGGGATCTGACTATGGATATCAAGTTGCCAGTTGGGCAGCGTAGCTGTTCGGCTGGCAGCAACGCGTCTCCGGTTGGGGATGGATGGGAGCTCGAGGACCAGCCAGTGGCTTGTGAAAGTAGCGCAGGAGTGGCAGGCGAGTGGGGGAGGAGTAGTGACAGTGGGTGGGTTCGTGATTCCTTCACGCGCCGCGCAGCGCAGAGCGAATCGAATGGATTGCAGAAAAAAGGCGAGGCGAACGAGGGAAAACGAAGGGGCTGGGGGAATTCTCGCGTGCTGCAAGTCGACATGCAGGAAACCACTTGGCGGGGAAAAAAGATGCGCAGAAGCGCGGGTGGACTCTGGACCAGCGACTGGGGAAGAGATCGAGATGATGGATATTACTACGTCAGACACCTCCGGCGGGGTGTCTCCGCTGCATTAAGACGGTAAGTCAGGATGATCCAGCTATTTCGCATTTAGATTGATCCCAAGGAAGCGGTTGATGAGATGGGAATGATAGCAGCCCAGGACACTGTTGGGACGAGAGGGAAAAGAAGGCACTGTGTGACCACATCAACAACGGTCCTCGCTTGTGAAGTTGTGGGAGGGGTTGACCGGGGCATCCGTCGCGTTTTTTCGCGTGCCAGACGCGTTTGGGCGGGCGACCCTAAGTGGCCGTTTTTAAAGTTGTTTTCTGCCCACTCACATCCCGCAAACTCCCACAACTTTCCCCTTTCGCATCCTTGTGCGCATGAAAATACGAAGCAAGGGCTCGTCTTGATGGCTATTGGAGCCACTTTGGGATAATTCATGATATGTCAGTCCTGTTGTCGTTGTTTAGGCACATTTGTGCATTGATATGCTGTCGAGTTGAAACGGAGCAAATATACCAGAATCTGAGAAGCTAGGTTCTACAAGCACGCCCGTCTGTGCGCTCGAGCATCTACAGACACACCTGCGCTCTATAAATGAGACCACATAGTACAATACACAGAACGTGGTTTGGATAGTATCGTCGTATCAAAACCTCTGGCTTCGGTGGGACGCACCGCTCTCCGACCCGCGTCTTATTCTCTCGGGAAGAATGATGGCGATCTTGGGACCTGGTTCTGTACTGGCCATGTCCATGAGTTCAAGAAGCGACTCTACACCTCGCTCTTGAAATCACCAGCTTGGTTTACGCACTCTTCTAAGTTGGGTACTTCCACACGGAGAATAGGAGCGGTGAATTCAGCGAACAACTAGCGCACAAGCTCAGAAACAAATACATTAATACAAGCTTCCAGGCACAGTCTTCCTGTTGTTGTGGACGGCTGATATCAGAGGTGCTAAGGATGGGTGCCACTCTATCCATATGCGGGCACTACCTTGATCCATCGCCTCCGTGACGGGAAGGCACTTTGACAGCTTGACGACGGCCAAGCCCAGACGTTATATATCCGGATATAAAAACATCACAATCCCATACCAAACTTCACCTTCTTCCATCAAAAACACTCAGGGCACAAATTCAGGTCCAGGTTCCATGATAAGCATGGGGCTGGTGGTGTGCACACGCGGCACACCATTGATAATGGCTTGGGCTATTCCCTTTTGGGAGGGATGATCTCTCATCAGCTCCTTCAGCTGGCATTTGGAATCCCTTGAGCAGGCATCGGGGGATACATTCCTTTTCTCGCTGCCTGAGTGAGAATTCAACTGTGCCTCACTCTTCATTTTGGACACCTCTGGCTTTTCGCTGAAATCGTCGAGGCCTGATGTGATCATTCAATTGTTCCATCTCAACAGTCGTCGCCATGCTGGCCTCCCCGCGCCTCGTTTATCTGCTCAAGTTCGCCGGTCCGGCGCTGATTGTCGTATGGTTGGTCGCCTACATGGTCTCGGACCAGCCAGCGTATAACAGCGTCGTTCGCCAGTTCAAAAGCGAAAGGGATATCTTCATCACGGATTTCTTGGATCACGATGTTGGCGGACAGCTAGATGGCAGTAGTATCTCGGAGCTATGCGCGAGCAAGACTTGGACACCAGGGTTGATGCTGTCTTGTGATCCCCAATCCGGAGGTTTTGGCCAAGTCAAAGACGCGCATCTGAACTGCATTCGCTTCGCTATCGAGGCTGGTGGTAAGATGGAGAAGTCTGACATTCAAAAGAGGTACACAAACTGACGGATGGATTTGTTCAGCCGAGTTGGTTCTTCCCCGGATCATCAAGCGCGACGATAAGAACGTTGCGAATACCCGGCCCAAGAACGGCGGCGGTCCCTACATCGGGGAGTTTATCGACTACTTGTTCGACTATGAATACCTCAACCAAACGCTATCGGAGCACTGCCCGCAGCTGAAATTATATCGATCCATGAACGAGCTTTGGGATGTGCCACAGGTGCAATCAGCTCGGAAGATTAGCTTACAAGATGTTGGAGCTAAACTGAATGGCTCCGTTATTGAAGACATGAATACGTTGTCGGAGCAGATCAAGTCGTACATCGACAGGACAGAGGACCCAGAGACACGTCCGTTTCCCATACGGTTCAGATCCGATGTGATAAGCTCGGTTTTCCCAACAGCATATGGGAACCCAGAGTTGGCCAAGAACTTTGGCCGTCTTCTACGGCCACGTAAAGACGCCAGAGTGCTCGCCGCTATTGCGCTGTACAATCTGCACATGAAATATCAACTGAATCTGGACCCTAAGCAGGGTTTCCAGCACAGCACTTTCCCCGGACTACACCTCAGGACAGAGGCGGATGCGACTCCTATCTTTCCACCCTTCGACGAACAGGTCTCTACCTTGGTCGAGCTTGTCACCAACTCAACGGCCGGCTTTGCTTTTGTTGCCACGGGAGAAACAGAAGAGCGCAGACGAAAGTTATCCAAAAAGGCTGAGGCGGTGGGCGTGACGATGGTATACAAGCAGGATTTAATGCTGGATGAACCGGAAGGCCGGGAGCTTCTCGAGCAACTCACATGGGACCAGCGTGCGCTCGTCGACTACGAGATCATGCTTCGGGCTGGACTGACCGTTGGCCTGAGCGGCTCCATCTTTGACTGGAACATCGCACTCAGGCGGAATTCTGTACCAGGAGCAGACGGAGAGCCACCGTCTCTCGCCACCAGCTCCCCTATCCAACATCAGGATAGGTATTCGATCCTTCTTGGATCTTCAGAAAAGGCGGACACATTGAGGGCGACAGTATGGCCATGAGAGCCAGTGAAGGGTTTCAAGACATGAAAGGTATACCAATAATAATAAATAATACATACTAGATTTGCATCCTTACTCATACTTACTGCGTTACACAGCCTCCTATGCCTGACATTGTTGGTTGAAACGACAAGCGTGGGATAAGATAGCGCACTATCATAAATAGGCGGAGGATGGGAGCGCGGTGGTTAAGGCGTCATCGGCTGATATGGTTGCACTAACGTCATCTCGGGCCCTTACAGTTCATTGGTGAATCAGCCAGTTCCAAATCGTGGGACCACATCCGACGTTGTCGTTCCGAGTCTGCTTCAAGCTGCTCCAGTCGCGCCGGACCACGTTGCGCAAAGTTGCAGATGGAAGCTGCAATACGCAAAAGATTGCGTGCGTTATCGGATACGGGCCTTTGAGAAAGGACGACGCGAGTTTTGGGCAGTAACGTCACGAGGCTAGCAACATTTGGGCGCTGCTCCAAATTTGCCTAACCCAAAAGTCAGAGCGTCCACTTCACCTCTTTGCCTACCTACCTACCTACCTACCTACTACACCCACTCGCTACTCCGCCCCCAATTGATCACCATGTCCTCCACCGTCGATATTGTCACTATTGGCAATTACAAGGAGAAGTTGCCGAGATGGGATCCCAACAGCAAAAACCACCGCTATGCCCTGGTTGACATGGGAAGGTAAGCCGAGCGCCCCTTCTTCTCTTCCTTCCCCGTAACCATTCCCTAATCAAACATCACGCTTCCCTCGAAGCAATGGCATTCGGTTCTCTGTCTCGGATCTCTGCCCTCCTCGGGCCCGCCTGCTCAAGTGTCTCTACCGAGAAAGGGCGGCCATCTCGTTGTTCGATGCCCTGAACCGGCCATCAACATCGGCACATGGCGACCATCCCTTGGTCTTCCCCGATGCCACAATCAAGCAAGTCTCGCAGACATTGGCACGCTTCAGGTCTATTGCTGTCGACAGCTATGATGTGCCTCCCAGTCAGCTGATCGTCTTTGCGACAGAAGCCATGCGCCGGGCCGAGAATGCCGCGTCTATGCTCGAGGCGATACGTGCCGAGGCTCCCGATCTGAGCGTGCATATCCTTTCGCCTCAAGTCGAGACCCTCTTTGGCGCCGTGGGGGCTCGGTCAAGCTTTGTTGATGTAAAGGGTTTGATTCTCGATCTCGGCGGCGGAAGTGTTCAGATGACGTGGATGGACACGTCTGGTACTTCTGGGCATCAAGAGGACCAGGGACAGCCTCTTCCTGAGGTGGAAGCAGCGGTTGCGGGACAGAGTCTGCCGTTTGGAGCTGCTCGCCTCATCAAGATTCTCGATACCGCCCACGTCGATGTGCAGACGTCCGAAAAAGCCAAGCTCCAAGATGGCATGGCTAAGGCTTTTCAGACACTGTGCGCCAAGTTTCCCACCCTCGCCCAGCTTGCTGCTGAGGCGAGGGGAAAGGAGGCGGGGATCGATATCTTTCTCTGCGGCGGAGGGTTCCGGGGTTACGGAAGCATGATCATGCACAACAATCCCATCCAGCCCTATCCGATCCCATCAATCGGATCATACACGGCCTCTGGACAGCTCTTCAACAAAACCAAGGAGATGCTTAAAGTCAACACGTCTTTTGAAGGCAAAATCTTTGGCATGTCAAAACGCAGACGTGCCCAGTTCCCAGCCATTGTCACTGTTGTTGAAGCTCTCATTGCAGCAGTGCCCCTTATACGTTCAGCAACGTTCTGCTCAGGGGGCAACCGGGAGGGTGCGTTGCTGATGATGCTACCTCGGGAAATCAGGAACAGCAATCCTTTGTCACTTCCAGATGACATTGAGAGCTCAATTCCTTCGGGTCCAGCACAAGGTGGCACAACCCTACAAGCCCTCCTCAGCACCTTGCACTCGGCATTTCCGCCCGGTTTCGACTTGACCAGCGTAGCCAGCGTCTTCAGTCTGCAGCTTGGTCCCCTTTACGCCAGCCACATTTGGTGTCGAATGGGCGAGAGTGATGCTGCCAACGCGTCTTCTGCTCTCCACGATGCCATCAACCATCCTGACTCGCCGGGTCTAACGCATCTGGCTCGCGCGGTTTTGGCTGTGACTCTCTGCGCACGCTGGGGCGCAAACCTGGGCCCTATCGATCAACAGCTCCAGCGGAATCTTCGCGAGCTTGTCGATGCGGCAGATCCGAACGCTGGTTTCTGGGCAGACTACACGGGGGCTGTAACAGCAGCACTGGCAACAGTCATTCCAGCGTGGCCCAAGTCTAATGAGGCCATCAGGGACAAGATCTCGTTCCGTTCCAGCGCTGAGCAGGGGAAGAAGTACAAGTTACATCTTGAGATCACCATCAGCAAAGAGGCCTCGAGAGGTCTCGATCTTGACGACTTGAGGGAGTTGTTCAAGAAGGTCGGGAAGCATGGTGACGAAAAGAAGAAGGTTATCGTCACAGTCAATGTACTTGCTTGATGCAGGATTGTTGAATATGGACGGCTAGGCTGCACTCAAGGCCATGATGGATGGACGGTTGAGAGTATGTTTCTATCTTTGGAACGTATCTGACAACCTCTCTTCGACTTTCTCCCAGACAAAAGGCAAAACAGAGTAGCACCTCACAAAGACGACAAAACCTCCAGCGCCCGGCTCAGCATAACCTGACAAGTCTTGATGCCAGATCAAGCAACCTTTCGGGCCTATGCAACATTCTTGAGTACCCAAACACCCCAACCACCCGCGGGGGCCTTGTCTTTTCCCATCCATAACGCCAAGAAAACAGTCATCAATCGTCATAAATGGCATCGAGTCATCAACCTCATCGACATCGTCAATCATAACAAATACCCAGAGCGCCCTCACTCAAGAGCTACACCATTATGAAGCTAGCGGCGCTTCGTCTTGGGCTTCTTGAGGTCTCTGTCGACAAGATGTGCCCGGAAGAACTCGTCTGCCGGCAAACTCAGATTTGCCACTTGCTGGTCTGTTGGGAAATTTACCATCAGTCGATCACATCGCCGATGCCGATTTTTAGGACGGCAACTCACAGAATGTTGGCACAGCAGCCACCACGCTCTGGAACCCTCTATGGAGAGCATCATCTCCGAAAAGTCTCACCTCGGGGTTCTGGATATTCTGAATTGTCTTTGGCTTGTGGAACAGCTCCCAGTAAATTACAACAACGCTACGAAACAAGTCCGCGGTTGTCGTTCGAAACCTCCGTCGCTTCTCATTGGTCTCAACTGTTTTGTTGTTAGTACCAAAACGGTGGTGGAGTACTTTGTCTGGGGTTTTGCTCACCTCCTGGCACATATGGTTCCGCTTCATTGTGCTCCTGGAGCAGCCTGAGCGACTGGCGGTAGACCAAGATCATTTGCCAGAGCGACACCCATCTCGAAAGCTCGAGAATCGGCTTGGTCGCGGTTGTCAAGCCAGCAGCATCTTTCTTGAGGTATTCATCAAAGACCTCCAGAATGTTCTTTTCGAGCCTCGAAATTGCCGAGGCCGCGGTGAAGCGAAGCCAGCTCTGAACGGAGGAGAACTGCAACCCAAGGGGGCGGCCAGCACCGGCTTCTTGCCGCCGGCCAAAGAAGTCTTTGCAACTCCAGATCTTCCACATCAGCTTCAACTCTAACAAATTAGACAAGAGCTTCTTCTGGCTTTCCACAGCCTTGATCGGCTTGCCCGCAGTTGCGCGGTCCATGGCCCTCTTCAAACCTTCGCCGCGGACATGGTGGATGTGGAAGTGGTTGAGGAGCGACTCAAAGTCATCGATTCTGTCATCCATCTGCATATCATCCTGTGCCCACGCCAGAAGGGCATTCTCTTGCAGCGGTTGCGATGACAATGAGATACCAAACCGAGTGCCCTGGTCAGGGTGAATGAAGGGAGCCACCGTCAAGGGCAAGCAACGACTGTTGGTCTTGTCTGAGAAAGAGATAAAAATGACGAAGGACCCGCCTTCATTCATGGGTTCACGCCTCGGAGGCTCGCTCAAGTTCCAGCGTGCTTGACGTCACAGTCAGTCTTTACTTCGGCTCTCATGGCACCGAGACAAGCATACCACTTTGGCTGGCGACCATGCTCGACAGAAGCTGTCGAACACAGGCCAGCTCGGGCTTGGGATGTTTCAAGCAGGGTTCGCAGGCAGAAGTAGGAGAGCACTATGTACAGAGACCCAGTCAGCAATGAGGTGGGCAGGGAGAAGGGAAGAAAAGGCCCTGCTTGCCTTGCTCTTGTTCATCCTACAGTGGTAGCACGCACCGGCATCGCGTACCTCCTTGGTCTGCTCTGGGGATTCCAGAACTCGAGGCCTCTTGCTCTGGGGCCGCTCGTTTTGGACAGCTCTGGGGGCAGTCATGTCTGGTTGGCCGAGGTGAGGGGGACGGAGCTCGATGGGCGACATCTCGCGTGTTGGTTCCGGTCCTAGGACGGGCCAGACGAGAACGTGGGGGTCTGATTCAACGTCTGGCATGGGAAGATCCCCATCAAGATCGGAAGCAGGACCGGGTGACTGGGGTGACGACTGGGGTGACCTGGGGAATGCGGGAACACCCTTGGCGCCTTCGGCCGAGTGTTGGGATTGTGTGGTCACATCAGATGTGCCATGCCTTTCATATGCCGTCCAGTCAAAGAGGTCGGAAAAGTCGTCACTTTGGGAAGAGGTACTTGCAGAGTCCCGGTCAAGTCCCTGGCTGCGGGGTGCAGCAGCAGGTTCCCCCCATGGGAACCCACCTGCACCGCGAATTCTGGAGCGGTCAAGCATGAGGGATGACATGGTTGGTCCAAGATCGGATCAATAATACGGGGCTAGCGGCGCCTAGGTATGTGGTTATGTGGATGAGACAGCAGGCCAGTGTGAGCCAAGTTCGAATGACACAAAACAAGGCAACCGATACGGCAAAGCTTTCTCTTCAGGAGGTCGTTTGTCCAACGATAGGTCCGGGCCAGCTGGGGAAACCGAGATGTTTCTTTTAAAGGCCAGAGGGTACGGGTATAGAAAAGAGGAGAGACAAGCAGCCAGGCGAGGGTTTCTCGTCGAGTTTTCTGTGCCTTGGGGCAGCTCGAAGAGCCTCCTCTAGTCTCTGGTCCCCCCTCCATGGTGTGTGAGCCCTGGGCGGTTTTCCAAAATCGGTGTGGCAGGGGTGTCTGATTGGTCAATTCAGCTCTAACACACTTATACAACCATCCAATGGAATGGCCTTGCTTCACCGGAAATCGAGACGGGCTACAGAAAATGGGGTCTTCTGGGCGGCCCGCGGGAGCACGGGAGAGGCACTTATGTTCAAATGCGCACGTCACAGCACGCGGATAGCGACGCGAATGTTACAATTGATGAAATCGAATACTTTTTGCGATCTAGGGATGGACGAGACACGACTAGGACAGCATTTGCGAAAACTCGTTTGCCTTTTTTTTTTTTTTGATACCGCAGGCCGAGAACTAGGACGAGGTGGATTTGAAGCGTTTAGAGGTTCACAGAGCGCCGAATGATCATGAGCGATTATCAGGAGCCTACCTGTGGGGGAAATGGACCATCTCAAGTTTTTATGACCGTCGGATTGTTTTCGAATCTTGTCAAATTTTGCGGTGATGAACAACATCATCTTGAAGGGACACTTCAACTTTCGGAGAATTGGAGCAACACTTTTTTTTGTATGGGCCCAGCCTTGCGGGACATGCCATTGCGCAACGGGGGGCGGCCCCTTCTCGCATGCAACCCACCATCCATCATCCACCAGGCCACCCCACCATCAGAGTTTAGACAAGAACCTCCGGCCGGCGGGCGTCTGCACAGGCCGGATTTCATGCGGCCAGCTTTGGTATGATTTCGTGTTGATTGTTGCTTTCCTGGAACGGTAGGCGGGTTTTTTTTCTTTCAGGTAAGCACTCATTATTGTTTGTGTTGTTTTAAGGTGAGTCAAAGTCGGCCTTGGGGTGGGATCTGACGAGCGCCAATGCGCGGGCGCAAAAAGGGAAATAAAAAAAAAAAAAAAAAAAAAAAAAAACCAAGCAACTTGAATGATATCTTGGGTACAAATTCAATTACAAGCTCAAGCAAGAAGGAGGGTTACGTAGGTGGGGGGAAAGGGTGTTACGCGCAGCTGTCACTTTTTTGTCACTGGCACCGTGCACATGGACTAGTCACTACCAAGACATGCACAACATGGTACAATTGAGATGTTGCTCTTGGAGGGTGGTGCGTATGCATCGGCGCCGTGTGTGGTGTGTTGGGCCGGACGCCATGCCGCAGATGGGGGTGTTGGGTGTTGATGTTGGATTTGCGCAGTCTGCCTTGATGATGTGTTTTATGATTTGGGAGATTTGCTGTTTTGAGAAGAGTTGGCTGATGGCCTTGGGCAGCTATGTCACCACCACCACTACCGAGATCTCGGGATTTTGCATTTGCGTATGCGGGTAAGGTTGTGTGGGATTGTGATGTCCTCATTTTTCTTGTCTTTGGTAAATGCCTACCTACGTACCCAGGCAGACTGGTATTTTGAGGACGGTTGGGTATGGTGGGTAGGTAGATAGTTTATGGGATGAGGCTGGTAATGGCGTTGTTTGGCTTGGAGCCTGGTGTCTAGCTGAATCAATGTAGAGACATGGGAACATTTTCAAGTGAGATGACTCTATCAGGATTTTTTACTATATTGATTTACAAGTGCCGAGGAGGGCAAGACTGGAAATGGAGGGTTGAGGCGTCAGCCAGGGAGGCAGCCACCATGTAGATGGATTTTTACATTTGGGGGCCAGATGTGGAAGTCGAGGTGGTTGCCGGATACCGAGGATCCGGCGATTTACATCTGCGGGTAAGGTATAGGAGAGTGTGCTGTTGGGGTTTTTGGACCCCAAATCGTCAATCATGGTGGTGGAAGAAGAAGGCTTGAAACACCGACCCCAATGAGACCTCACTCGTATGGCAGTTGAACCTCTGTCAAGGGATAGCCTCACTGGATGATACAGCTTTGGTAATATTGTGAATCAACTTACAACAACCACATCCAGTTTCTGAGTTCAAGTCCGAGGCAGCCAATGAGATGGAGTTTGTATTATCACGTCCAAAAGTTCAGCTTCCCATCATAACGATCTACCTACCTAGCTCTGCGTGCTTTACCAGCCTGAGAAAACAATGACCGACATCACTGGACGTGGTGAGAAGATTGGCCATCTCGACCATGTTCATGTGTGTGTCTTTTTGAAGCAGCGGCCACGGTGGAAGATTGGAAAAAAGAAGTGGAAATTCAAAAACCACGGAATGGGCAAAAGAGACGAGGCTGCGGTAGCTGAACCCCTCTCTCACCCACTTGTCACTTCCACATCGAACTTCGAGAATCATGTCAAAGTTGCATTAGTGCACTGTGGTACCTGCATATGCTGCACAATGTACTTCGCTTCCTTGGCTAATTCATCTTCCCATGTTCCAGTCAAGATTTTAGCTTGGGTAAGGTAGGTAACTTGTGATTTCTCCAGAAATAAAAAGATTTGATCTTGAGAAAGATATTTACGAGTGCCTCATCTGATGTGCTTCTAATATCATTGAACTGCAACACCGATATTCCACAGCCAGACAACAGGAGGGCAAACTAGAAAATATTCAGTTTAGTGTCTTTGTTCAAGTGCTATCTCAACTATCTCAGCTAGTACCTCAACTCAATATAAAGCAGCCCCAAACTAAAAATAAAAAGTCCAAGATAGCAAAACCAAGAAACCCGAAAGAATATACAAGTTGTGGGTATCATCTATCCAGATGCAAGTATCGCTCTCTTTCTTTCACAAACAAGTTTAGAGTTAAATAAAGGTAATCAAGATAAAACATGTGCAAAAAAAAAAGAAAATGTGTCACTAATCTGTCCTGTATCCCCTGCCCCAACCCTAACCATTTCCAAACAAAAAAAGCGCCGGCCTGCCTGTCAACAAAGTAACACCCTCCTCTTTCAGAAAAACAACCCCTTCTTCTTCTTCTTTCCCGTGTCCATTCCCTTCAAGATATCATCAAACGTGCTCCCACCCTGAGACCCTTCCCTCGAGTGTCCTTGCCCTGCGGCAGGAATAGCAGGTGGTGGCCCCCCGGGCAAACCCCCAGCACCACCATAACTCGACTTCCTAGATCCCATTCCCATATGCGTATCCCCCACATGCCACTGCTGCCCCTGCTGGCCGGTCAAGTTCACCGCCGACCTGCTCGCCCTCAGCCCGCCCGGCCCGTATATCCCACCGGTAAACCCAGGGCTGCTCGACCCAGACCCCGCACTCGGCACCCGAGACGTCCTGTCCCCGGGCAGAGGCGGCGCGTCACTCCCCACATGCGGCAACGGCTCCAGCCCCATGGCAATACTCGCCCGATAAGCATGCCTAGCCCGATGCGCCGGACTCCCACTCCGTGCCCTCACCTGCGATGACCCCGGCGCGACAACACTCCCATCCGAATCCCTTCTCGAATGTCCCCCCCCCACCCCAGCATTAAACGGATCCATATCCGCAAACACAGCCCTGGGAGGATGCAACGGGCTAGCAAAAGGCAACCCCCCCGCCATCATCATATCATCTGTCCCCATCCCTCCCCCCTCCCCCCCAAGCGCAACCCCAATCTGTCCCGCCGTTGGCCCCGGCACCGCCAACCCATTCCCATTAACCCCCCCCTCCTTGTTCTGCGCCTCCCACTCCTTCCCCGCCAGCCAACAATGACTCCTCATGTAAACCCCCTCCACACTAAAGAGCACCACATCCGCGCTCAGCTCCACAGTCTTCTGATCGGCAGTCTGATACCACATCTTCCTCACCTCCCCCACGTCCTCGGCCCTCCACGGCGGGTTCCCCTGCGGCGCCTCGCACAAAAAGTACTCCACCCCCTCCGTGTAATGCAACCCGGGCGCGTCCACCACCAGCATCGGCAGGCTCTGCAGCGTGACATACAAAAACAACCAGTGCCCAATCCGGTGATCAATCAAGTCGTGTGGGTGCACCCCCTTGGCCTCCTTCAGCTCAAACTCCTTGTACGCCTGCAAAAAAGGCATGCCCAGCGCGTCCGTGTCCATGTTCCTCGACTTGATCATGATCAGCTGCAGCTCGTGCGCCTGCAAACCCTTGTCAAACTTGGCCTTCTTCTTGTCGGGCAGATTGTCGTACGTCTCGTAGATGGCCGTCATGGTCGGGATCTTGGGTATGTCAAACGGGATGGGCGGCAGCACCGGCGGGGAAGACTTTTCAAACTCGGAGAGCATCTGCCTCAGGGCGGAGACGCACGCCGGGATGAGCTCCATGCTGGGCTTGTTCTTGTCTTCTTTTCCCTCCGCGTTTTTCGAGTCGGCGCCGTAGTAGTCCTGGTCGATCACCCGGGGCGTGATCGACTGTCTGTCCACCAAGAGGTCATACAGCGCGCAGAGGTCGGAATACAGCATTTTTAGACACTGGCGGTTGAGACCAGACTGGGTAAAGTGGTTCTTTTTCGAGCGCGCCTTTGGTGGCCAGGACCCGAACAAGTCCTTGTAGTACCCCAGGACAAACGTCCTCATTCTGGAAAACGCGGCGCGCCATTCTTTGAAGCGGACGATGCGGTAGTCTGGGTTGGAGGTGGAGCTGGCGGTGCCGGCGAAGAGAGAGGGGTACTCAAAGCTTTCGAGGCGGCCTTGGACGTTGGCCTGGCGGTTGGCAAGACTCAGATGAGCGCGCTCCAGCCTTTCCCTCGTGACGGCCGAGATGCTGTTGTAGAGCGGGAGTTTAAGCTCAAGCAAGCTCTCATACTTCCCCACCGCATGAGAAAACGCTTCGTTGTACAAGTTCCAAGACTTCATGTGCTCCCCCAACACCAACCCCTCAATCGTCTTCTCTCGGCTGTGTCTAACATCGGCGATGTGAAACTGATCAAGAAGCATATCAAACGACGCGTCCACCGACTCGCCGTACGAAGTCCCGTCATAATTCGTAAACTGGAACTGCCTCAACTGCTCCGAAATCTGAATGAGCGCTTGAAACAGCGTCGGCTGCTGAGGCGTCCCGACCAAAGGCTGGTTCGTCAAAAACGCAAACAAGTTCCTCGCCGCCACGAGGCAGTCCACCTCGTTGTTCCCAAGAGGCAGATACAAGTGCCCATCAGCAACAAGACCACCGCCCCCTCCAGAATTTCGCGACTGCAGCCCCGGCCGTTGTTGGCGCCGTTCGGCGTCATCCACCCCCAAAAAGTCGGAGCTCATCGCCGCCGATGCCATCATCTCCTGCACCAACAGCTCGTTCAGTATCAACGACGAACTGAACGCATAATCATGCACCCTAAACGAAGGTCCGAGCCCTCTTTCCTTTGGGTGCAGGTACACCAGCACATTCCCCTGTTCGTTCCATAGCTCGGGGACCTATGACATCAGAAATTAAGGTGAGAAATGTGATTTCGCCAAGCATTTCATGATCGAGGTTGCTCACCTTATCCCCGGTAAACAAGGGAGCGACATTGTAATCCACCTGGTTATCCGGCGACATGATCCACGCTCCTGTGCCCTTTGGCTTCCCCCAGTCGTTCGAGTTGGACCTTGACCTTGCCCCAGGCAGCCAGCTCTTCCGTACTTTCTTCTTGGTTTCTGGAGGGGCAGCACCGCCGGCCGCAGCGGTGGGACTGAGGTTCCCTCCTGCTTCGCTGGACCGTGGCTGCGAGTCCGCACGGAACTCGAGTGGGTTGGACACTGCCCTGGAAGCATCGACAGAGGGTCCCCTTGGTCCTCCTCCTGTGGGTGGCTGGGCCGAGACACTGCGACCTCTAGGCGCCGCACCTGGGGATTGGTGACGAGAGTGAAGACGGTTTGCATGGAGCTTGTTGGCCGCCGCCGATGGAGGAGGGCCTTCGGGGGAGGGGCTTCTGTTTCTCTGTAGCTTTCTGGGTTCTGTGGTGGCCGCCGGGGTAGCTGCCGTCGTCATGACATTCGGTACGCTGCGGGGAGGTGAAGCTAAGTGTGGATGGATGGCCGGTATGGCCTGCTGCGGAGGGGGTTTGGAGACGGGCATGGTGGGAGCTTTTTTGGGCTGGAAGGGAGAACCCAAGACGTTGTGGTGTGGGCGTGGTGGTGAGGAAGGCGCGAAATTGGTTACAGGCTGAAGAGGTGAGTCGTTACGCTTCACGTTACTGACCGGTTCATTAGGCGGCTCAAAGGGGCCGGTCGAGTTGGTGTAGTTTTTGATGGTGGTGGTGGTAGTGGTAGTGGTGGTTGGAGCTGCGTTGGTATTGTTTGGCGGGGTATAGGGGGTATAAGACTTGCTCGGAACCGGTTTTCGATGGATCGGCCTGTTCTGGGGCTGAGAAGGGAAACGACGGTGCGAATCTGCATGAAAACGCGTGGTGAGCAACCATGAACCCAGATCTTCGGAACCCACTGTTCTGGCTCGTACACACTAGGCTTGTGCTTGGGTACGTACAGCAATGCCCGGTAACAGGAGACCCAGAGCTGCCGCTATCCGTCTCGGAACGTGGCGTAGCAGGCCTCTCGGTCTTTGCAGAGAGCTCGCTGCTTGTGCTGCTGCCAAGACTAGTTACGTCTGTTTCTCCCTCGCTCTTGTCCTGGCTTTCTTTTTCAAAGTGAAACGCGGGAAGCCGCAAACCAAAGACGCTCATACGACCGTTTTGCGACTTACTCGACATGGTGTCGGCTGAGCAGTTTTTGTTGTGTAAAATGGTTTGGCCTCACCCAGCCAGCCCAGAGATCCCCAGTGTCTTTTTTCATTAGTCCATTCAAACTCCCAGACGGTAGTCTGTGTACAAATCCAAACGATCGACGGCTTGGGACGCCGAGCAGGACCCTTCGGTAGCTGGAACACCAAGTGGATCGACCGATTCACCGGTGGAGAGTCGATAACAGCGGTAACCTTGACGAGCTGCTGGAGTCGCCCGTTCTCTGTTGAGAGTTGGTGTGGTGATGGACAAAAATCCGTTGGGTCGTTTGCAAACGGGGGAATAAAAAGGGAAAAGATGGACACTCGAGCAGTCAGACAAAGAGGTCCCCTCACAACGTGGAGGCCCAACACTGAAGGATCAAAAAACATAAGATTGTACGTAGGAAGGAGACTTGGCGGGGGCTCTCCGAATACGACGGCAGCAAGTGACTTCCCACGGCTGAAGCTCAGGTCTAAACGCTTCTTTTTCATCCTTCATTCTCGGCCAATAAATGCTGCATGTCTCTCTCTTTCTGACAAGACAGGTACAATGGTTCGTTCGGTGTTTGACATGGCCTCTGGGCGATCAGCAAAGTTTGTTGTCCACACATACCCGAACGCATCTTCAGTCTTGTCACCTGTCCCTATGTGCGTGGGAGAGACAGAAAAAAAAAGGGGCATATTCCTGCCCAGCAATCCTGCACTACACCAAGACCACCGGAAGATTTCTTTTCATTTCTGTGATTTCTTGGGCTTGCCCCCCCAAGCATCCAAATTCTTGGAGAAATGGGAACAAGGCCTCAAGACAACGTCATACTTGGCGCTCCAAACCCCTGCAACTGGTCCTTCCTCTTCCAGTGCAAGCGTTGATTTTAAAAAAGATCAGATGCCTGCCGCTTGCAGGGTGGCCAAGATTGAGTTGTGTGCTTGGCGGGGCTCATCCCCAGATTTCTAGAAGCGCGGAAATAGACTTCCCAATCGCCCGTCGACCGTTGAGATCAGAACTTCACCTGATCTTTTTCGACCAACAGTAGCTCAAACAGTCGGGAAGAAGTGAAACGGAAAACTTTCGCAACCATTTCCCCATTCTCCGTCTTCAATTCGGAACTCCTATTTTCCTAGCATCCGTAAAAAATGTTCGGATTTAGAAATCTCTCCACCATCCAATACGGAGCTCTGAATGGAGCACGCACGTCAACTCATCATTCCAGTTTTGCACCGCCACCAGACCACGTCAGTAGGCTTGGGCGGGTTGGGGGGATCTTTTAACTTTCCGCACAACCCGCGTCACCACTACCGGCTCCCGCGCACCCGAAAGGAAGGAAACTGCTGCTGCTGGCTAGCTGGCTATGTTGAATGACTCGTTCGATCATCCAACCAACAGATCTGATCTCTAAGCGCAGAGACGTGCGGTAGACTTCAACAGCTGACAACACCCAGCCGTTGGATCCTACAGCTCCGCCTGGTGCGGGTTTTAGCCGCTCACAAGGCTCTGTTAAACTGCCAAAAGACAACGGCCAAAGCCAGTCAAACGGCTCAAAACAGACTCGAAGTTATGATTCCAAAACCCCAGACCTATTATCCGACCAAGCAACACAGGTACCCAACCCCCCAAAGATGACCACCAACTCCACCAACCTCACATTCAGCCCAAGTCCGTTAAGATATACCTCTGCCAACCAATCTTACTTATCTGTTTTGGCTTGCGTGTACAATCAACCCCACAACCGACCGGACCAACCTGTAGGGCTTCTTGGAAATGCAACAATTACACAAGCACCACAGCACAACATCATTTGCTAGCTTTCCAAGTTTCACAAAACGAGGACGAAAATCATGTTCTAGAATTTCAGAAAGAAAAAAAAGCCCGAAGAGGACCCTTGACTGGCTGCCGCTGTTGTGTCACCTAATTCTGCTTGAATACACATACATTACCAAAACATGATCATTGTATCGCTCCGGGAACGAATGACTTTCTTTACTCCGGCAACGGACATGGTATACGAAAAGTACGAACCAAGTCCGGGGAATACGGAACCCCGAAGACATTTGCAAAAAAAATTCTCAGCGGATTAGCATAATAATAAGAAAACGCCGAGATTGAACTCGCGGACGATGAAGAGTTTTTTTCTTCTGCCTTGTTGGGCAGCTCGTAACACACCTACCTACCTTCTTCCGTGTTCCTACATGGTCCGTTGGATGGACGATCAATAACAAGGGAGCTGGCCGACACATCCAACATCTTACCAAGTTCTGGAGGTTGTCAGCGCTTGCAACATGGTCCTCGACAATGCAGATATCTTGTTGGGGACTAACCTGACTGATTATTAGGCAGGGCCATGTTTATTAATGCTTCGTGAGCCTTCCATGCCAAACCGCCGAGTTGATAGCAGCGGCTCACCCTATTTCTGTCAGCTTGCATAACCTTCCTTCTGAGCTCTATCCCTTGGCTCACCGTCAACCACGTCCAACATCCCTCCCAGACAACTGCAAATCCCCCCAAAGACTAGCCCAAGGCATCATCATCACCCAAGCAGCCAACAAGGCACGCATACACCACAAAGCCTCGATCCCAGCGCTTAACAACAGTATTGCGAATGACATATCACTCTATAACCCAGCACCGGTCAAAACCACCCACCCACGTACTTAGGAACAACCAGGTACATTCACCACATCTGTCGTAGTCACCTATATACAACCACTGATCCCATTAAATGCGATCCAAACCACCACCACCCTAAATAGCCACCGCCAGGGTCTGTTTCCCTTTTTCCCGAGAAAACCAAAAATAAAAGTCAACTTTGCTTCTTGCCACAAGTTCGAATCGAAAACCCCACCCTCTTTGCAAAAAGCGCCTTAACATGAACCCCCCCTCCTCTTCCCAAAACCATCATAAACGAAGGACAATAATCATAAAAACACCATCTATCATGCCCTTCTCCACACCATGTTCAAAAATTTCGAGAAAAAGAAAAGAGATCATCCATGAACATCCCAAACCCCCCTGCCGCAAGCTCAGCTGGCAGCCACCACACATCCTTCCCATAGAGAACTGTACAATACATTCCATTATACAAAAAAAGATCAGGGTATCACAAACCAACTTATCAATGGGGAGGTCCAGGTGAATAAGGCTTATACCCCGGGTACGCCGCGCTCTGCTCCTCCACTACGGGAGTCGTCGGTTGCCTGTATCCACTGCTCTGCTGTGCTTGTGGAGGACGGCCGTATCCGCTGCTTGGTTGTTGCTGCTGTTGTGGTGGACGGCTGTAGCCTGTGCCGAAATCAAACCCTCCCATGTTGTCGGAGGACAAGCTCACGTCGTTGCCCGAGTACTGACGTTGTGGACCGCGAGAGTCAGACGACGAGTATTGTCTATTTGGGGGTGGGCGGCCGTATCCTTGCTGGGGACCAGGCGACCGTCTGTCCTGACTGCTGCCATATGCTGGGGCGGGAACATCATAACCCCCGCCGCCGTAGCTATCCTGAGGCGCAGGGGTGCGTCTTGGGCTTCCACCGTAGCCATTGTTGTAATCACTCTGGGGTCCGGGTGTCCGTCTTTGGTTGGGGTTGCCATACCCTGCATCGGCTTGAGGGCCAGGTGTCCGTCTTTGGCCTTGGCCATAGGCACCTCCATAACCCGCCTGAGGTCCAGCAGCTGCTTGTGCTGATGGGGGTTGCCCATAGCTGCCAGCGTCCAGTTCCTGAGCGCCACCATACGGTTTATTCGTCCCAGTGCCGTAGCTGTCGTAGATGTCGCCATAGTTGTCATATCCACCACCCTGTCCCGTCTGCCGAGGTGTCACACCTTGCTGTTGCTGTCCATAGCCCTGTTGTCCGTAGCCCGGCTGTCCATAGTCATTGTTGTCATACCCAGTATTATACCCGCCGCCAACGCTGCCAGGAGACCTGCGTCCTGGTCCGATTGCACCTATTCCCACTGCACCTGGTCCGTTTGCACCTGGAGCCATACCGTACCCTTGACCCGGCTGTCCATAACCACCCGCTGGCTGGTTGTAACTCTGCGCAATCTGGTTGTATGGATCGTTAGCCACAGCCCCTGGAGGGCAGTATCCATTAGATTGTGCTCCAGCGCCTGGTGGTCCGTAAGGGCTTCTGTTCCCCGGGTTCGGGCTCGTAGAACCACGCCCAGGTATCGCACCCGCCGCAGCCACTCCATTCATCATGGTCGGGCTGTGCGCGTTTGGTGAGTTGGCTTCGGGCTTCTTTAACTGGTTCATCTCCACGGCCTCCTCCTCCTGTTCCAACACGATCTTCTTGCTCTCCGCACCTTCCCAGCTCGGCATCTCGGGAAGTGCATCTTCATTTCCAGGCTTGTTCTTGCTGACATCGAATTCAGCATATTGGGGTTTGCCTGTTACGCCCGTCGAAGCGGCATATCCACCACCACCACCACCACCGCCGCCGCCACTAAAAACAGGGGGTGCAGTAGGGCGACTGTCATACCCAAGGTGCATAGGCTCCTGCGACTTGTAACCCTGATTTGGCGGGATGTACGGCTCGTCAAGATACTGCCTTCGGTCCCCCCTTGGAGGGTCACAGCACCCGCAGCAATTACCGCAGCACTGGAGACACTTGAAGCACGAGCAGCAACATGATTTGGCGCAGCACGCGCAGCGAATGATGCACCATAGCACGGAGAAAATGATGATACCCCCAAGAATCATGAGCCCGATTACTAACCATCTAAACAGCAACGCGTCAGCAATATACCCAAAGCTCGGCGGCAAAGAGAATAACCTACTTGCAATAGGATTCCGCCATGCAGCTGTCCCAACTGGCGAATGTTGCCCGGACATCTCCAATCTGTCCCTCAAGATTTCTCCGCACGAGAGCCGGATGAATCGCGCGAGCCAGCAAGTCCAAGAACCCTTCCCCTACACTCCTCCTCATAGCCACATCTACCGCAGGCATCTTGCCTTGTCCCAGATTTAAAGCTGTCCTAAGCTTTGCTCAATAACGAATATTCGTAGTTTTGTTGAGTTGTTCTAGCTTCGGAAAACGAAGGGCCCCACTGGTAGTTCTAAGGGCCCCTTCGCAGCAAGCGCACGGTGTCGAATAGACACGGGTAAGACGAGTAATGTCGATGATATATGATTCGTAGTAGACAATGAGCGCTACAACTCCATTGTGCGGCTGGTTATCGCGCGTGTATGATCGTCTTGAGCTTCTGTGCGTGATTCCGTCTTGGTTTCCAGTTCCCTCCCAGTGATGAAAGCAAGTCAAACAGTTCAAAGTGATGCGTCGCGCGTTGAACCTGGTTGTTGGGTTTTCTGGTTACAGTAAATGCAGTCGTAGCAAGGCAAATGCTGAAAATGAAAGTGGTCGTAGGTAACGCGATCGAGGCAAAAATCATCAACGGCCTCAATTGGCAGAGAGCAGTTATCGTGGGCGGCGATTGGCGATGTCGGTAACTGACTAGTCATGAAAAAGAGTGGACTTAGGGGAAACAAACGCGGATTATGCAAGAAAAGAGAGCGGAAATGGCAAAATCCCGAAGGATGACCTGCGAAGACAGGACGAACAGTGTGTCCAAAGGAGTGGTTCTGCTTCGTCTCACTTCAGGGAGACGTGAAACCAAGTGGGCGCTGTCAGCCCTTTGGCTCAGGAGAAGGCACCAGGAGGAGGGTTTCCCGTTGGAGAAAAGAAAAGACGGGAGCCCTTGGGGGGAGAATCTCACAAGCGCATTGGCCCGGGCCCCTCGTTCATCTGGCGCCGGCAAGCTGCAGGTACGGGTGGGGTCTTTTGATCCTGCGGCCCGACGGGGGTCAAAGAGGGTCCAATCGTCACTGGATTCGCACGTCTGCTTCTTGCACTTCTTCAGCCTGCTGGCGGTTTGCAATGGGAGCCTTGTTTTCCTGTTTATTTTGACACATTTTCTTTTCACTTGTCACTACACTTCTTGAACTCAAGGTTGAGTTTCGTTGCAGCGGCCTCCAGCCAAGGCGGGGTTTACACTCCGCTGCCGGCCCAATTTCACCTCTTCCAACCCCTGTTATTTTCGTGATCGTCAAAGCGACCTTCCGCTGTTCCGTCCCCAGTCCTTTTGTTCGGTACATGTTGCCGTTGAAAGCCTCCATTTCCCTTCGCCTCTTTCTCGCAGCAATGCAACACGCGGCCACAGAACCAGCGCATACTGTTCTCTCTATACACGTACTTATAAAATTACGAGCGTCGTCATTTACACTAAAAAGCTTCATCTCATCTCATTATACCGCACCAAACTTTCCAAGTTGCATCGCTCAACACTACCCCCCCTCATCGAAACACACACCGGAGTGATCGCAATATGAGACCTGAACATCTTTCAAGAGGCAACCAACTCGACCTGAAAATCTTCACTTGTATCAGCCACTTCTCCGACGTAGCTCATTGAGGAAAACCTTGGAAAAGTCCGACGCTATGAGATGAGACGTCTGAATATCTTGTCCAGTCCGAACAGGATGAAAAGGTCTTAAATCTGATAAACGAAACGGCAGATAAGATGAGAACCGGCCTGCCCAAGGGCCAGTAAGCGTGAGCACCATAATGCACATCAGCTATGATCAAGAACACCACGGACCTACTCAAGCAACCACATACCAATATAAGATGTAAGTAAGGCTTATTCGCCACTTACAGCTGCAGCTCGTTGTTTGTTCAGAGGCTGAAGCCTCACGCTGGCCTGGTCTTCCTATATGCGAAGCTCTTCCCAGGGAGAGCCCTGCTTGACCACATAACTCAGGCTGCGTTCCTTACTTTTCGTCCGACCCGAGCAACTCAACCAGCACGATGATATCATACACGAAACTCTGATATCACGACAACATATGTGAGGCTCGTCAACCCATATCATGCATTAATTAGTGTACCTCTAAAAAACAGCGTACTGCGTAGTTGAACAACAAAAAAGGAAAGTTTTGCCATCATAAACGGGGTATCCCACAAGGGATCGTCTTGAATCTTCCCTTCCATCATCTCCCTTTTCCAAACGTAAAAACCCTGTCTCAGGAATGTGTAACTACATCCCTTACCCAACCCATCCTGAACGCCATAATCAAGAACTCATTCCTCCCAGCATCTGACAAACAAAGATGCGAAACCAGGATTTTAGCCATTTAAGGCTTGGTGGCGGCATTGGGCGGAGGTCCGGGAGGAGGGGCATAATCGGCGTCACCTCCACGGTGATAAGCGTGCTCGGGTTGCTGAAGCTGAATGCCCTCTTGCTGACCGTAGGGGCTCGTCGCCTGGTTACCATAAGGACCCGGGCTGCCATATTGACTGCTTCCAGCTTGAGGATTGCCATAATACCCATCGTTCCCGTTGTACTTGTACCCGCCTGGAGGAGCGGGATTCTGGTCTTGAGGGGTGTACTGAGGAGGAGGTGGGTAGTACTGCGGTGCGGGTGCCATCCAGCCGGTGCCGTAGAGTGGTCGGGCGCCTTGCTTTCTTCTGCGGCGTGAGTTACGGCTGCGAAAGACGTTAGCAATGCGTTATGCGACGATAAAAGAGACAGTAGGGGAAACATACAAGAGAAGCGCAAACACCAAAAGAACGAAGAGAACGGCGAGACCTGCGAATACCCATCGTCCCCACCAGCTCCAGGCGCTGTTGCGGTAGCAGTAACCCCTGTCGTAATAGTACCCTGAAGGACAGCTGGAAGAGATAATCGTTAGCATAAAGTGTGGTTGATGCGCGGGGGGATTGAAATGAAGTCGCGACTTACGACTGGCGTTTCTCCAGCTGATCAGAGACGAGCGGAGCCATTGTGGCTATTTGATATCGCTTTTCTCTGTTGCTCCAATCTGCGATGTTTTGTAGATTCTGCGAAGGCGAGATTCAACTGATATCGATGTAAACGTCTAAAAATCCACGTTTTGCTGCTGCAAGTAGTGGTGATGTAGGTGGTGTTAGATGATGTGTTTTCTAGGATTTTGTTGGCAGAGGGGTGGCGGGAGTAGATGAACAAAGACAGGCACCGCTTGAGAGTGAGTGACGTGCTGCCCAATAGAAGTTTCAGCACAGTGGATCCTGGCAACGGAAGCACCAAAGCAACTCTTCTGAAGCGAAAAGGTGCGGGAGCAGATGATGCCACTGCGCCTCCTTGAATCAGAAAACTGCACCGTGGGACATTTCTCGGCACACGCTGATAATGAATGACCGATAACGTGGCCCGAGGTGGCTGAGGTCCAATGGGATTCCGTTTGTTCCCATGACTTGCCCAATGAGGTCAATGGAGGCAGCCTGCCAAGCTTGTCCAAGATCTTGGGTGACGACCACTATGCGCCATGCTCGGCCGGTCGTTTGGTAAAAAGCATTCCATCTCTTCCCGAAACTGCGGGCAACTTCCAAATCACACTTAGGAAGATATTCCAAATGCCTTCACTGATGACCGAGCAAGAAGACGCCTGAGAGGATCGGTGGCTCAGCAGCGTTGCGCTCGGTGAGAGAAACGCCTTTACGGCTTCAGTACGCTTTGGTACGCTCGCCTGGCATCGCCTCACAATGATGACAGCATATCGTTCAACGTCGTCAGCGGATCGGAACTGTCATGCCTTGGCAAAACAAGCACAACATGAAAATAAACATCCGTATTCAAGGTGAGAGGTAGGCATTCATAAAATCCACCGGCTCCAGTATTACCATGGTGTACAATGTAAAAATGAAAAGACCGGATATTGAAAACATCAGGAGATTCAAGGGTACAAGAGAAATTATCGGGTTTTTTGACAGGATGGACAGTCGAAGGGGAAAAACCCCCTTGTGAATCCAACCCTTGGAAACAGCAACAACAACGGAGGACGCCAGTTCGACCGGAGATAGTGGGGTGCACGACAGCAAACGGCATGGATGGGATCGGGGGAGCATCACCGGGAAATGTGGGCCTAAAGTGAATTCAACGCCGGGCTCTTCGGCAGAGTGGGCACAGGTTTTGGAGTGCAGGTAGGCCCAGGTTCACCAGCCACAAACTCTGCCACTAGCCACAATTGACACACGTGATTTGCTGGCGCAGGTGCGCTAGCCCCATACCGATTTCCCCCTCCACACACAAATTTTGACAAGCTGAAGCCGAAAAATCACAGCCTGCTGAGCCTGCCCGAACTAACAACAGGAAGTCATTCTTGCCAGCAACTCAAAATGGCGAACGAAAAGAAGGCCGTCCAGGTGTTTGGCAAGAAGAAGAATGCCACAGGTATGCCGATTTTTGATCGCCCTGCCGAAATTGTCGAAATGAACTCCCGAGGGCGAAATCGCTAACCATCGCCATCGTTGCAGCCGTCGCTCGCGCTGTGGAGGGCCGTGGCCTCATCAAGGTCAACGGCAAGCCTCTGAAGCTTTTCGCCCCCGAGATCCTCCGGGCCAAGCTCTACGAGCCCATCCTCATCCTCGGCACCGAGAACTTCGCTGCCATCGATATCAGAATCAAGGTCGCTGGTGGTGGTCACACTTCGCAGGTTTACGCTGTGCGCCAGGCTGTATGTTATCACCTCGCAACAAAACTCAAGAATAGGAACAGGGACAAATTGCTAACAATGGGAAAACAGATTGCTAAGGCTGTTGTACGTACCGTCCCGAAGTATCGAACCGACGAGCGATACTCGAGCGCCGCACCCGCAACATGATTTTGACTGACCTTTTAACACCTTTTAGGTCGCCTACTACGCCAAGTACATCGACGAGCATACCAAGAACGTCCTGAAGAGCTCCCTCATCCAGTTCGACCGCAGCCTCCTCGTCGCCGATCCCCGTCGGTGCGAGCCCAAGAAGTTCGGTGGTAAGGGTGCCCGCTCCAGATTCCAGAAGTCTTACCGTTAAAGCGGTGGCTCGTTTGGTCATTTGGGGAAGCGGAGGATTCGGGTGGACACGGACGGCGTTCGGCATTGCATTGGGCAGAATACGAGTCGATATTTGGCATCTTACCGAAGAGATGGCCTGCCGAGGAGGGGCTTCCGCGCTTATGTTTGGTGGTTGTTTCCCCCGGCCGAGATAGGAATCAGACTCGGAGTCTTCTTGTTGTTGACCCCACCTTTACGATACCTTTTCACGACGGGAGTCTGTTTTGTGGAATCATTGTGAAATCAGGCGCCCGTTTTTTGTTATGTTCAGCGACGGAAAAAAAAAAAGGGAGGGGGGGGTTCGGGTATAGAGACAGCTCAAATGATCGTTGGTTTTTCCCAAAAAGATAAACCGAAGGTCCCCAATGCTATCCGTGTTCACCAACTTCACGTTGATCTCTTCCGAGGCGCATTTGGGAAGGACGAGGGGGGGAAACCGGGAGTCAATGTGAGAGCGTAGCCGGGATTTGGGTATGCCGACCAGCTTGGAGACTCGAGGGTAGAACACCAAATCCAATATCATGTGCGGCCTCAATCTGGGTTTCGGTTTCCCTCTCGGTTTCTTCGCCAGAAGCAGTGACGTCGGCCCAAGGTCTCATCCACAAGGCGCATACTCGGTCTATTTCCTTTTATCTTATCTTACGCTCAATGGCCCAGTGGGATATTGCAGGGAATCCATGAGAATGAACATATATCACTTACACTCGCACTCACTTTGAAGAAGATATGCCAGGCAACACAAGCCAGCCATCAAGACTGCACCCGAGACAGATAATATTAGTACCGTCAGGTGAAGTAATGCTTGCCTTCCTTCCCTTACCCAACCCCAACCAAAAGAGACCCAAGTCAGTGTAAATCTCGCTTACCTGTTTCAACCTCACTCAAGATACAAACCAGTCGATACCCATTCCCTTCCAAGCGCGCGCGCCGCACCGACAAGAAATCCAAGCCCATCTATCCATCCACTGGTCTGCAGTTCTCAAGGTGGTGGTGGTGGTGGTGCTGTTCCGTCCGGCGGTGGTAAACCACATCAAATCCTCTCCAGCCAATCACGCCCTCCCACGTCAATACGGCCCAGGGTCCCTCCTCCCCTCAGACTTTCAAAAAACTAAATTTGGGAAAAAGGTGTACATCTTTTTCTTCCCTTTTATATAGAAAGTTTCTCGAGTCCCGTCCCGTTCCCATTTTTCTTTTTCCCCAAGTCTTCTTTTTCCCAGATGTCGTGGTTTTCCCTCGAACCCGTCCATGTGTGAATATTGAGGAGCATCGTCTAAGCGCCCTTTCAACACACACACCCCCTGTCTCGATTTCCCCCTCCTCCTACCCTACAGACTCACCTCGTCACACATGCCATTGCTTGGCACAGAATCTCGAAAACGTTGCTCTCAGAGATACGCGCAAAGGCACTATTCTACAGCACAATTGGAAAACGACCCGCTCGGTTTGCCATATCATCATCATACGTCGTCAAAGATTAAATGTGGTGATGGTGGTTCCATAAAACAGCCACGCAAGAAACAAAACAAAAAAGACCAAAAATACATCGAGCTTTCCAATACACCGAGGCTTCGCGCCAGTTCCTCTTCCCCGAAATACGCACAAAAAAGACAAGAAAACGCCCTGGCCCGCTGATAACCCATTCCGTCCATCCCAACTGCCCCGAGAAAAAAGTGACAGGTGCCACTTTCATATGTTGCTGTATGAGTTATGTTGCTAATCATGCCCCCTTAGCCTTGCGGCCCCTGTCTGGACCCAGCTAGGCGCTGGGCGATGTGTCGTATATCACAGAAACGAAATCATTTTTTGCTGCGAATTGGAACGTCAGTTCTGAGAGTCGGTTGTCGCCCCCGCAGATGAACCTTTTCTTCACGAAAATGCCGGGCGAAAACGATGAAACGGACGTCCCTTCGAGTCCACACAGTGAACAAGCCAACTGAATCCAACCTCGCCAGATGTCCACAATGACAAATGGTCCATGTCAGAAATGAGATGGCTCACCTGTTGGCAAACTTCATCAGCCACTGGAGAACCGCCTCCAGATTGGTTTCCTCCTTTGCCGAGATGCCATAGCACGACACCTCTCGATGCGCAATGTTTTTGAGATCCATGGCGTCAATGAGCTCATCCACGGTGAGCTTGTTTGGAAGATCCGACTTGTTTCCGAGAACAAGCAATGGAATGCCATCCAGGCTTGGCTGGCTCATTAATGAGTGTAGCTCTTCGCGGGCCATGGGAAGCACATCCACGTCGGCAATATCGACAATGAACACGATAGCGTTGACATTCCGGCAATATCGCTCCCACATTGGACGGAAGCGGGGTTGCCCACCCAAGTCCCAGCACTTGAGCGTCACATGCCCCCGTTGCAACCGCTTCATGTTGAAGCCCACTGTCGGTATCGAGCTGCGAGGAATGGTCAGCCAGGAGATATTTGGAGAAACTGGGCACAAGATGTTGCATCGAGGTCGTGGAGGGGTGGGAAGGTTGCTTGGTGGTCAACAACTTACTCTATGGCAAACTCTCCGCCCTGTTCGCAAGCAGAGGTCATCAGCATCACATGTACCGGGGAGGTAGGTTTTGGGTCTTGCTTACCGACAGCACCCGAAGCAGAGATGTTTTGCCCGCATTCTGCAGACCGATCATGGTGACGTCCATTTCGGTGGCCCTGGAGGTTGTGTCAGCTCCGCATTCTCCTGATGCGCCGTCGCCGTCGTCGACGAGCTTAGAGACGGAAAAGCCCCGCAGCAGCTCGGGGGCGCGGGATGCATGGAGGTGCGCAGCTTACCAGAAGGTCCGTAACAGCCAGTCGTACACTCGCTTGAATAACCCCGCCATGATTCGTCAACGACGCCGCGATGTTTAAGTGAAAACTGGTAGGTGGGCCGGGCTGTTGTGTAGATGATAAACAGAGGGCTCGAGGTCGTTGGTGAGCTTGTTTTAAGTGAGCTGCTGGGCCCAGAGATGGCCCTGGCGGCGCAAAATTAAGAAGATAATATGTCTCGTATGACCTGAGTTCGAAGAGTTGGTGCAATTTCGCAGCAGATGGGAAACAGAATGAATTCCTTTTTGTGATCGGTGAGAAGCCAGACGCGGGGTGCGGGTGAGCGATCAGGTCGGCCCACACAAGGCACTGGAAGAGATGGCACCGGGGAACACCAAATATGGGTAACGGTAGTGCAGTCACCTCAAGCTGTGGTCCGTGCCTTTTGTGCGTGTGAAGACTTGATGATGGTGCCCTGGCAATGTCGAACAAGACAGCGGCTATGATCAGGGTTTCATTCGTTTGCGCCGTCTGGGGGCGGAGCGGCGGCAGCAGCAGCTGGACGACGAGGACAAGAGGCAGAGAAAAGACGTCGGCAGGACGAGACGATCGTCTGTGATCAATGGGCAAAAGCGGCGGCTCAGATCGACCGGGTTGCAGGAGGTGTCAGTGCTGCGCTGCGCTGAGCCCTCACCTCAAAAGTCTGGGGGGGCCAAGCGGCGGCAGCGAGCGGTTGCGCGGGGGGGCAGAAAGAAAGGGCACACGGCCGGCAGAGTGCAGCAGGGGGGTGCCGTCAAGGGTATGGGATGCAGTGTGCTAATAAAAAACCACCCATCCAAACGTGTATCGTCGAGGATGAGTTCAAAAAAGATGGGAGGAGGTGAAAGGTTTGGTGCAAGGAGAAAACCATCAAATCTGATCAGGGCAGTGAGGGTAGGTATTGGTAGTCAGGCTGGCTGTGACTGCCCCGCGATCGTAATGGGGGTACCTTATGCAGTTGCCTTCCAAACTCAAACCTTAATTACCTCCGAGGCACCTGATATCTAGACATCTTACTTGGAACGAAAAATGGCGCTGTGCGATTGAGAGGGATCTCTGGGACGCTGCAGACGGGATGGCGTTCTAACACCACTTACATCATGACAGGGGTCTGTTTGTACGAGCCTTCGTGCTCTTTGACAGCTGCAGAGGCCGGCATTTGGTGGATCTTGAAAGAAATGATACATGTTAACACCTCTGCATCTCAAGCTGGGTGTTGATTGCTACCTAGGTAGATATTTCGGGTTGCAGGTGGTCTACCTCATGCGCCAACGGTAGGAACGTTACGGTGACTTCTCACTGTGTGTGCCGTATGCCACTCAGTCTGCGTAAGTGCAGGTCCCGTGTCTGCATATTTGGCATGGGTTCTTTCCAAGAGCAACACAGAGGCTTTCTGGTGTGAAGTTGGGATAGGATGCAAGCAGCACCAAATACACAGTTCAGTCTGTTCAAGAGGTTACAATCTCACAGGGGGCAGGTCAACTTCCCATGATTGGGGGTCATGCCGGCAGCAAATTGCAACGCTACACCACCGATGCAAACTAATACATGATATACGGTTTGGAAGCATCTGTGCTATTCTGCCAGAAAGTAAGGACTATCAAACTGAGTGAACATCTTTCTATCCCCAAGACCTGGGCACCGCACCCGAAAGACTCGTTTTAGGACTTGTCATCCACTCGATACATGCAGGCAGCCAATATAATCAAACCATTCGCCCAGGCAAGTTTAACAAACAACACGGAGCTTCTCTTCCAATGCTGGCCCCGTCAATCAAAAACCGCGACTCATACCTGATCTTCCACAACGACACCGGGCGGATCCCCTCGCTCACAAGCTGCAAATGATGGATCGCATCCCCGTGTGACCTGATCTCGTCCTCCCCAAAATTCAGGATCTCCGGGTCTTTGACGACGTCGAACTCTCCCTCCCGGTTGTCACGTTTGACTGCCACTGCCGCCCAGGCCTTACACACACGGGGTTCCAACTCCAGAGGCCAGGCGCTTCGCCATGTGATTTTTGCGTTGTGGCCTGCGCGATCCCTAGAGGCTTGATACCGGAAGACACAAGCGAGACCCCTTCTGCCGTCCCACAGCTCCATGACGTCTAGTTTTGGCATTTATAGCGCCACGATGCCGGTCTTCTCAAGCATGTCGTTGACTATCTTGGGGTCCTTGTTTGGGGCCAAGGGATTGGATGTGAGCGCAAGAGAGGTCAGCGTCGTCCAAACCCAGCTGCGCTGACAGGTTTCGAAGAAGTCACTTGCATCTGCTGCAAATGACAATGAAAGATGGACGAGGGGACGAGAGATTTGGGCAAAAGCCTGTCTGATCTCTGGTGATGCCATGCGAGGGTTTGTCCGACTTGACGATATAGGTACGCGGTGCCATCGCCTATCCGCACGCCAGCACTCATCGAAGTCTTCGTTGAAGTCACCGAAAACCACGACTTTGGCTAGATTGTGGCTGAAGGTAGCTCTGTGCAGTCCTGTGATGAATAATAGGCCATCGAATCAGTATGGATGTGTAGATGTAGAGTCAAATTTACCTACCTTCTACTGTGATGCGAGTGTTGCGAACTGAATTCCTGCCTTCCAGGGATCTCCAAGGCTCATAGCGAATCTGCCGCAGAGTAGGAAGCAGATCAAGAAGGCGATTGAAGCCTTCCCTGCTAATTCATTCGCATTTCGTCTGCCGACGCACTAGGAGGCTAGTGACAGCTGGTACTGAAGGGAAGTCTGTGGGAAAGAGACAACGGGTCGAAGCATGATATAGCCGCACAAATAGATGCATTAAACAGTGAGAATGAAGATGTCGAGCTGGTTCGCTGTGATCGGCGGGAGAAATTGTACGGTCCGACTCTTCCCTATGGTGGAAATCCGAGCCAGTCTGGAGATATTGAAAAGCACTGGTGCGAGTCTGCTGCCCAGCGAACACTGATCTCGAGATGAAACTCCCCACGAGCTTCCCATTTGCTAAGCTCCAGGAGCAGGGAGCTGATAGTCTTGTAGAGCGCAAAGTCTGTAGGCCGGCCAACTGCTGCGCAGTCAATGGAAAGCCAGACGTTTTTGATAAGATGCCGTCGCTTTTTGATCATGCTACTGAAGTTGCCCAATCTCTTCAAGGTAACTGTCAGTCGGGCGAAAGCTTCTTCTCGATGCTTGTTGCCAGCTCCTACAAACAGCGGCACAATGAGCGATGGAGCTGTTTCCGTCCCTGGAAACCTCGTCGAGGATCATGTCCTGAATTTCCTGGGGGCAGGACCACCAGCCAGTCCGTTTTGTCTCCATGCTGTCGCGGAAGTTTTCTCGTGAGTGGTGTTGTTGATGGCGATGGTTGGCGAGGGACCAGGGAACCGGTCTGGAGAAATTGATGCGCCCATCGTTTAAGTATCAGTCTTTACCTTTTAGGGTTCACTTGACGAATTTAGCTTAGAGTTTGCTTCATCATAACTGTTCATGTGGAAGGCATCCAAGCCGTGGGAAGCTTCCAGGCTTAGATGATGCGGCCAGTCCATCTGTGGAACTATATGCGCGGGCCTTGAAGTGTGGTCACGCTGGACTTGAAGGTCGAGCCATGGAAATGAAATCTCGTTCAAGGCTGTTGTTCACCTGGGGCCAAACCTAGCTTCGAGACGAAAAAAGGGAAGCAAACAAAAATTCGAGGTTATCATTATCATGATAGATACCAGAGAAGTGCTGAAGTCCGCTCGTGGTACTTGCCCCACTTGTAGCTTCCACAGGACTACGGATAACCCTGTTGCATTGCATTGCTTGGCGGTGTTCGTCCGATAAGCGATAAGAGGGGCGGGCAGAAAAAAAGTTCACTTGCAGTGCAACGCTCACCACCAAGCGCAGGCGCGAATCCATTCCCCAGACAAATCAAGCCACCGCTCACCACCCACCACTCAACCACGCACCCCGAAAACTCCACACTGTAGTATGAGCGCTTAAACAGCCCGGTGCCAGCCCGGACGAGGATTGTTGCCAATTTCTCCATTGGTGACCCCCCAACATACATAGTCTCGAATTCCGACACAGGAGTGTGTCGCGATAGCAACCAAAATGGCCCCCGAACGGACCAACACAACCTGGGAGCACGGGTACCACACACTTCGCCGAGAGAAGTTGTTTCGTAACCCTCCTACCGACCAAACCGCATACCCAGCACTTCAAGAGGCTGTCAACCCACACATCGAGGCTTTTAACGCTCTCTTCCGCAACGATGGCAAGCCAAGTTTGCTCGACCACGCCATCGCCGAGATAGGGACTAAGACGTTTCTCGATGGTGACGAAAGGGCCGATCCCGCGAGCAGAAACAAGTTGACGGTTCGCTACAAGAGTGTCACTCTCCAAAAAGCTCAGGTTGCACAGTCCAACAAGTTCGCAAAGAGACGAGAGATCTTTCCGGCCGAGTGCAGAGAGCGGCATGTCTCTTACCGAGGCAAACTTACAGCTGTTCTCGAGTACCGTATCAACAATGGCGACGCCCACGAGTTTGTCCGTGAGCTGGGGCAAATGCCCATCATGGTCAAGGTAGGCTGATTTCCCCCTCTTACGGCTTGGGATTCTAGGCTTTGTCTAACGAATGCTGCCAATGTACAGTCCAACAAGTGTCACTTGGAAAACAACAGCCCCGCGCAGCTCGTGAAGAGGAAAGAGGAGTCGGAAGAATTGGGCGGCTATTTCGTCATCAACGGTATCGAGAAGATTATCCGTCTGCTGCTCATGAACAAGAGGAACTTCCCTCTTGCCATCACCCGTCCTAGTTTCACGAACCGAGGTCCTTCCTACACACCGCATGGTATCATAGTACGATCGGTCCGGCCAGACGAAACGTCACAGACCAATGTGCTCCATTACCTCAACGACGGCAATGTCACATTCAGATTCTCTTGGAGGAAGAATGAGTATCTTGTGCCAGTCATGATGATCTTGAAGGCACTCGTCGAGACCAACGATCGCGAGATCTTCGAGTCCTTGGTTGGCCCACCCACCTCCAAGGGGGTGGAGAACACCTTCTTGACGGATCGTGTCGAGCTTCTCCTACGCACGTACAAGACCTACAATCTATACACCAAGAAGCAGACGCGAGCCTATCTCGGCCAAAAGTTTCGGGTCGTGCTCGGCGTGCCGGACACCATGACTGATTACGAGGTCGGCACCGAGTTCCTACGGAAGGTGGTTCTTGTTCACCTTGGCTGCAACGATGTCACAGAGGAGCAGGACACGGACAAGTTCAAAATGCTCTTGTTCATGTGCCGAAAGCTCTATGCCCTTGTCGCCGGCGATTGTGCCGTTGACAATCCTGACGCTGTCCAGAACCAAGAAATCTTGCTCGGCGGTTTCCTATACGGCATGATCTTAAAGGAGCGACTTGAGGACCTGCTGTCGACTGCGTTGAGGGGAGCACTGCGCGACCATCTGAGGCGCAACCCAACCGACTCGTTTGTCTCTGAGAGTTTCAGAAAGCAGTTCCCAGGGCACATCTTCCGCAAGACGAACGAGAACATCGGTAACGCTTTGGAGTATTTCCTTTCGACGGGCAATCTGCAGAGTCCTTCCGGCCTTGATCTTCAGCAGGTGTCTGGTTTTACCGTTGTGGCGGAAAAGCTCAACTTCCTTCGTTTCATCAGTCACTTCCGCATGGTCCATCGTGGTAGTTTCTTCGCGCAGCTCAAGACCACCACGGTCCGTAAGCTGCTGCCAGAGTCCTGGGGCTTCCTCTGTCCCGTCCACACTCCTGATGGTTCGCCCTGTGGGTTGTTAAATCACTTTGCTCACAAGTGCAAAATCACCACGAAAGCCGCTGATGTCTCGGCCGTCCCTGGGGTGCTGCTGGAGCTCGGAGTCAACAACTATTCCTCAGCCGCCACTACTGAAAGCGTGGTAGTGATGCTTGACGGCAAGGTTGTAGGCTGGTGTGCTCCGCAGAACGCCAAGCCTCTCGCCGACACCTTGCGACAGCTGAAGGTCGAGGGTGGCCATGGGATTCCCCTTGAGCTTGAGATTGGTTATGTCCCCACCTCCAATGGCGGCTCGTACCCAGGTATCTACATGGCATCCAACACCTCAAGGATGGTCCGGCCCGTGAAGTACCTTGCTCTGAACAAGGAGGATATGGTAGGTCCTTACGAGCAGCCTTACATGTCGATTGCTTGCGTAGAACAAGAAATTGTTCCTGGCGATTCGACTCACGTCGAGTTTGATCCGACCAACATCCTGTCCATTCTGGCCAACATGACACCATTCTCGGATTTTAACCAGTCTCCCCGTAACATGTACCAATGTCAGATGGGTAAGCAAACTATGGGCACACCAGGCGCAGCACTCGCGCATCGGACGGACAACAAAATGTACCGCATTCAAACCGGTCAAACACCAGTCGTCCGATCACCACTGCACAACACATATGGTTTCGACAACTTCCCCAACGGATTCAACGCCGTGGTTGCCGTCATTTCCTATACCGGTTACGACATGGACGACGCCATGATTATCAACAAATCAGCGCACGAACGTGGTTTTGGCCACGGTAGCATCTACAAGACCAAGAAGATCAGTCTGAAGGATGACTCGAGGACACGCAGCTCCAAGACCACCACCAAAATGTTTGGGTTTGCTCCGGGAAGCCCCATCCGGGCGTCTGATCGGGAGATGCTCGACGAGGACGGACTGCCCTATGTTGGCCGGCTGGTCAGGGAAGGCGATATCATCGCCGCCTGGCACACCGTTTCGGCCGACTACTCGGGTAAGCTGGTGAACCGGGATGGTATCACGCATTGGGAGCGATACAAGGAGGCCGAAGATGCCTTCATTGAGGAGGTTCGCGTGATTGGCAGCGACACTGGAAACGAGCCTCTCCAGACTCTCTCGATCAAGCTTCGCGTTCCCAGATCTCCGGTCATCGGCGACAAGTTCTCTTCTCGTCACGGTCAGAAGGGCGTTTGCTCGCAGAAGTGGCCTGCTGTCGACATGCCCTTTTCGGAGACGGGCATCCAGCCTGATGTCATCATCAACCCTCACGCTTTCCCGTCCCGCATGACAATTGGCATGTTTGTCGAGTCTCTTGCAGGCAAGGCAGGCGCGCTACATGGTCTTGCTCAGGACTCGACGCCGTTCAAGTTCAGCGAGGAGAACATGGCGGCCGACTACTTTGGGCATCAGCTGATGAAGGCTGGCTACAACTACCACGGAAACGAGCCCATGTATTCCGGCATCACGGGCGAGGAGTTCATGTGCGACATTTACATTGGTGTTGTCTACTACCAGAGACTGAGACACATGGTAAACGACAAGTACCAGGTCCGTACGACTGGTCCAGTCGTGCCGACAACCGGACAGCCGATCAAGGGCCGTAAGAAGGGTGGTGGTATCCGTGTGGGAGAAATGGAGCGCGATGCTCTGTTGGCGCACGGCACGGCCTTCTTGCTCCAGGATCGCCTGCTCAACTGCTCCGATTATTCCAAGTCGTGGATCTGCCGAGACTGCGGGTCATTCCTGGCCGTGCAGCCGACGGTATCTCCGTTTATTGGAAAGCGAAAGCAAGTCGGCACTGTGCGCTGCCGAAATTGCGCGCAGCGTCTGGACCAGATCGAGGACCTGGACCTCATGAAGCTAGATGGCGAGATTTGGGAGGACGGGCAAGGCGTCCAGTGGATTGGTGGAGAGAACACCACCATGGTGGTGGTCCCTGGTGCGCTCAAGTACCTGGATGTCGAGCTTGCGGCGATGGGCGTCAAGCTCAAGTATAACGTGGACAGCAAAGATCAGACACGGAGAAGTGCCCTGAGACCAACAGCGCCCAAGCTGCTTCCGAGTGGTGTGGCTGCGGCTTAATGAGAAGGATATCTCTCTCAGGGCTGAACGTTGATGTTTTGTACTGATTTAGTTGTAATTTGTCTGGGTTTGGGGCGTAGACAAGGTGGTCAAAAATGGGTCAATGATTTATTTATTCACATGTCACCAATTTCTCTTCTGTGTCCATCCAGATACCATGGTGCTGGAAGTGCCAAATGACATGTTCCCCTGGATGAGGAGCAGCGAAGCAGCATCACATGTGGCCAACCCCGGGATTGCGCAAGGCAAGGCAAGGCAAGGCAACACAAATGAGATGACATTTGCCGCTGCACGAAACCGAGTTTGCAGCACAAACACTGTTAAAATAATGCAGACACCCACGGCGCTGCCTCTCCTCTAGCACTCATTGGTGCCTCTAGCATGCTCCTACCCCCTGGACGGACCGTTTTTGTATCCGTCAGTAGCTTCCAACGCAACTCCCTTTCCTGAGAAGATCCAACGAGGAAGGTGCAATGCTCTCTCAACACACCTGGGACAGCCCGTCTCGCCAGTCTCACCTTCGAGTCCACAATTCTGACCTCATGCCGAACGTCGCTTCCCTGTGATAGCCCATGGATGTACCACAAGGATCCGCAGCTGGTCAAACTCACTCCCCAGTTCCTGGGCCTGCTGTTTACCAGCTGAACTCTTCATTCTGCCAACAAACAGTTCTTCCTTCCTCCTCAAACCCATCCGAGTGCCGTCTCGTGCCATTCACGTTCATTTCCAGTGACTTTATCTCGTCTTCACCTACCTGCTCTGTCTCTCTGGCCGCCCAAACCCATCACCTCATTTACCCTGGGTTCCCATCCCCTACAGACCCCCCTCGTCTCCCCTTCCCACGATATCTGTGTCACCCCCCAACCCAAGCCTACCTATTGAGACCCTAGACTGCCTCTAGCCGGGGTTGTCACCCGCTCCTTTGTGTCCAACGTTCGACACCTACCCAGGGGGTTGCTCTCTCTCACTCAGATGAAGTTAGCAATGGCCTCCGTCATTGTCCTTCGGCTCTTCATCCTCGCCAACCTCGTCACTTTCTGCCTCGGCCACCACCACCACCCCCACCAACAGCAACAACAACTAAGACCCACAGCCTACAACTATGGGTTCGACGTCCACAGGCGGGTGAAGCGGCAGCTTGCGGAACCTCTGACGACGGTGGTGAGGGGGGATGCTGGCCAGCAGGCGGGGGACGTACAAGTGCGGAGGGAGATTAGGGAGCTGGAGCAGGACAGGGACGTGTGGACGTTGTACCTGCTGGGGATGAGCATGATGCAGTTTACGGATCAGACGGAGCCTACGTCGTGGTATGGGATTACAGGTTTGTGTTTTTTCTTCTGTCTGCCCATCTCCGAAATTCTTTTGCTTTCTGTTACAGGAGGGTGGTGGTTTTTGTCTAACTGTCTGTGTCTTTTGTGTTGGACAGGTATCCATGGAATGCCGCACCAGACATGGGGTGGTGTGCGACCGACGCCTGGGAATGAGGAGACTGGGTATTGTACGCACTCTTCGATATTGTTTCCTACTTGGCACCGGCCTTATCTGGCTTTGTACGAGGTATGTGGTTGGAAGCCTCTCGGCAGAATTGTTTTCTTTTTCTGGTGGTTGGAGCTCTTTGGCTGATAATGGTTGACAGCAAGTCTTGACAAATGTTATGCGGATGATTGCAAATTGGTGGCCCAATGATCAGAAGCAGCGCTATCTCGACGCTGTCCAGCGGTTTCGAATACCTTATTGGGATTGGGCTACCTACCCGCCCTCTGACGGAAGTGTGCTCCCCACGAGCGTGGGTGGGAGTCCCTTTGTCGATGTAGATGGTCCGAATGGCGTTCAGCGGATAGCAAACCCTCTGTTCAGTTACACGTTTCGGCCTCTGAATACTACTGCTTTCAGACAGGCACCGGTAAGCTTTGATACTGGCAAGCATGTCTTGGATGCTAACAATGTTGTAATAGTGGAATACCTGGACTGAGACCCTGAGGGGTCCAACTAATTGGGGTCCCGGAGCCCAGTCGAACAACTCCATGGTGGCCATGACGATCGATCAGAACCAACGGTCACTCAGCCAACGACTCTACATTTTGTTCTCGAACTATGGTAACTACAGCAGGTTCAGCAACAATGCCTGGATCCCTTTTGTCAATAACGCCTCGTATGATTCCCTCGAGTCTCTCCATGACACGGTCCATACTCTTGCTGGCGGTGGTGGTATGGGTATGCCAAATATCCAGGGCGGCCACATGTCGTTCATACCTTACTCGGCCTTTGACCCTATCTTCTTTCTACACCACACCATGGTGGACCGTATCTTTGCCATGTGGCAGACGTTGTACCCGCAATCATGGGTGACGCCTACCGCGGCGGTTCTGAATTCATACACGACCTCTCGAGGCCAGATTCAAGACTCACAGACACCGCTCACCCCGTTCTTTGCTGATGCCAATGGGGGGTTCTGGACGTCGGATAGCGTCAGGGACTTCACCAAATTCGGGTACACTTACACTGAGCTGACGGACCTTGCGGGTGCGAGTAATGCCCAAGCTGGTGTACGACGGGCTATTAACCGTTTGTACGGGGCGTCAAGTCCAGCCAACATGTTTCTGAGGGAGCTTCGAGCCCAAGGCATCAAGGGTGGCCGGGGGAAGGGGGCGTCTTCGAGAATAGGACAGCAGTCATCATCAAAGCATCGTCCTGCTGGTAGGGAAGTTGGAGGACTCCAAGATGACAGCTACCGAGAGTGGATTGTGAATATCCGAGCCAAGAAGCAAGCATTGAATGGGCCGTATTCCATTTATTTCTTCTTTGGGACCCCACCAGAGGACAAGGCGGACTGGGTGCAGGCAGAGAATCATGTTGGTGCCATGGGGGTGTTTGCTGCCGACGGGGCCGGGATGGGAGGCATGAGGGAGGCGATGAAGGAGTTGGAGGTAAGTGGGACGGTGCCGTTGACTACGGGCTTGATTGGGGCTGTTAAAAGGGGGAGATTGGAGGGGTTGAGCCAAGGGGAAGTGGTAAAGTTTTTGAGGGAGGAGTTGGTGGTTGTTGTTTTGGGGTCGGGGGGGAGGGAGTATGGAGTTTTGGATGTGGAGGGCTTGAGGTTGGGGGTGAGGAGTTTTAGCGTTAAATTGCCGCAGAGTGAGGATGAGCTGCCTGTTTGGGGGGAGGAGGAGGTGGGTTTTGATTTGTTGTAGGCTGTGGAGGGAAAGGGGTACGGGGAAGTGACTTTCTGATATTATGGTCTCGTTTCTGGTGTGCATTGTTGCGAAGGGAGGTAAAGGCAAAAAAGGGAGGATAAGGTTTTGGTGTTTTTTGGTGTTGTTTTGGTGCTCTGGCTTTGGGTTTGATTACTATGGAGGGGAGGGCAGCCTTTGGTTTGCTGGATTGGTGTCACTCACTCTCGACAAGTTGGCTCTTGCTTTGGAGGCTTGGGTTTGTCTTTTCTTGTTGGGATGTTTTTGTGGTTGGAGCTTGGAAGGCGTGGATAATACAGGCAAGGTAATATGCGGTGGGTCGGTTAGGTCTTTTGGCGAGATTCTAGTGTATTTTTGGCAGAGTTGTCTTTTGTTGTGTTGAGCTTTTACTGATGGATGTAATCGAGTTGAAAGAGAGAGAGAGAGAGAAAGCACTGTACATTGGATAGTTCTGCCCGGTTGTGAGGTGTCAAATTTGCGTGTTGCTAACACGGATGACGGCGAAGATTACCCTACTTAGATGAGAACTTCCAAACACCGGACGATGATCTGTTTCTGTTGTTTATTGCCGAAAATACCTCTGTGTTCTAAAATACCGAAAAAGCCCATGCGTACGCTTTCCCATGCTGTGCTGTTGGTTTGAAGGGTCTGTGGAGAGAGATATTCCAACTTGATGATTGCAGACGAGAAAAGGAAAATGAAAATGAATACGGATCCGAAACCTGTAGGAAAAAACTTATATAAAACGCCATTCCGTCTCCCTCCTGAATCCCAAGCCAAAAAAACACCATAAAACGGAAAGAAAAATGCCGTGAACCCATTTCCCATCATTCCTTCTTCAGTCGTGCAAAAAAAAAAAAAATCATTCCTTGGGAAGCAAATCCTCTGTCAACACCCCCCGACTCGAAATCCGACTCGAGCTGCTCCCCACCACCGTCTGGCTGTCCCCGTCCACATCAGGATCATACTCGTCCCTCTCCAAGTCCCTCGCCCCTTTCCCAGCCCTTGGCGTCCTCTGTCCTTCCTCTTCTTCACTCTCACTATCCTCACTCGCAACCGACCCATCCACCCCCTCCTCCTGATCAACCTCATCATACCCCTTACCCTCCACCTCCCCTTTGCCCTCCTGCTTCTTGATGTAGCTATCAATGATGTAATACTGCATCGCGTTCATGATGAGCGGGAACAGCATCATGACAAAGACAATCTGCAGCTTCTCGTTGCCCTCGGTCCACTTAAGCGCCCAATCCCCCAGTTCCGAGATCCAGGGAAAAATCATAAAAATGACCAGAACAACAAGTTTCATGCCCATCAAGCCGCAAAAGTAAATAAACGACTGCTTCAACCACCACCACGCGTTGGGGGGCGAGCCGTAGTGCCCTGACTGAACCGACTCCGGGGGTTGGCCCAGCGGGGTGTAAGTGACCAAAGTGGTGGTTATTCTGACGATGAGAATTAAGATTGGGATGCCGAGGGTTGTCTGGCCGTGTTAGTATTTGGTTGGGGGAAGATCTAAGGGGAGGGTAGGGGGAGCCTACATCAATAGCCAAGTTTAAAAGGTAAAAAGAGCACGGGTTCGGTACATATTCGTCTACCGTCGTTGTCGTCGTTGCTGTCCGTTTAAGAAGCATCAACACCCCTCTCCTCGCCGCCTCGGACACCGTTGCCGGGGGAGCAATGGTCGTGATGTTGAACCTCCCGCTCGTGAGCAGAGACATGAACACGTTTGCGCCGTGGACTAGCACGCTCCCAAAGACCTGCTTTGAGGCGTCAAAAAACCAGATTTTGACCGGTCGCTGGGGGCGCTCGCGCCATCGTTTGTAGACGAGGGAGAGGAGGGCTAGGCCGCCGAGGGCGAGCTGGACTAGGATGGCGAAGGAGCCTAGGAGGCGGCATTCGGTGGGGTTTTCCGAGGGGGAGAAGGGGGTGCCGGTTGCGGTTGGGCTTGATATTGGGGAGAGGGTGGGAGTCATGGTGACGGAGATGAGGGTTCCTGCTTCCGCCGTCGCGGGTTGTTGACCTCCTTGCGGGTGGTCGTTGAACGACGGTGGTGGATGGGGTAGATTTGTTGGATCTACCGCTGCTGCTGCTGCTGCTGCTGCCGCGAGAGACGTTACGACATTGGGGATGGCGACGGCGATGGTGTTCTCGAGCGCGGGGACGACAACGGGATCGAGGTGTTGACGAACAGCGAGGTGAACGTTGTTGTTGGACAAGGCGGCTGCGGCGGCGGGAGGCAACATTTACGATTGGTGTAGATGCTGTCCGGGGCTAAGAGCTGACCACCTCACCAAGCGTTTGGCGTTGGTTGGGAATTAGAACGGAGACTATTTTCCGGGGTAAAAAGGTTTTGATAATAACAACACAGCAGCTAGACTCGATCAGATGATCGCTCTTGGATTTGTGTGGCTTATTCTTCTCTGGTAGGTGCCTGGTGACGGTTCTTCGTGGTGGTTTAGTGCGCGTCTTGTGACTGGAGTGATGTAATGCAGTGGATTGTGTGGACGGTGTGCGTTGGGGTATCACGACAGCAAACTGCAAGGTAGCTTTAAAAGACTCAAGAGAGGAGAAGAACAGAAGAGATGGAAAACGACGAAACAAAACTATAAGACGGAGTCGGAGTCACGGTTGTATTGTAAACGTAACTGCCTGGGTTCTCCTGGAACACAGCACGACGGCGCAAAGCAGAGAGGCAATGCGAGGCCACAACTTGAGACACTGCTGCCCATTGGCCATGGCACCGTTGGCCCTATCGCTCGCACTCTCTCAGCGGTCGCAGAGGTTCCCCACAGCCCCCGCCAGACTGACGGCCCCACCACGGCTGGGCGTTCATGGCGGTTCCAGAATTGCTGGGCAGTGTGGAGTGTGCCGGCTGCTGGCTGTTGTCTGCCGGCAAAAGTCAACTTCGGCCCGGTTCTGGAAACAATCTGATAGCGAGTTGAATCCACTTCCAGTTAGAGACTCCGCCTCCGGATTCGGATATCTACAGTACCTTAGGTGCTTATGTAGAATGCTATGAGCAGTGTGTACGGCACCGTATATTGCATGTACTACATGCCATGCATATTTATAGGCGAGCAAGCGAGGCGAGACAACATACATACATACATACATCCACACGTAGCTAGGCTAACTTGCATCATATCAACATGGTGTCGTTTAGAAAATAAATCAAACATGAGCAGTTAAATGACAGACAAAACAAAAGACCGAAAACGACTGTTGGAAAAGCATCGCAATTCTCTCTGTAGCCCAACGCTATGTCAGAGTCCTGGTGATCAATTTGCGCCCCGATTCAGTATGGATATCAGCAACAACAGCAACCCCTGAGATGAAAAGAAGGGCATTGAAATCTGCGCCTGATAACCTTTGCTCGCGCCGAAAGAACCTATGAAGACCAAACACCCCGAATCGGCAAAAACATTCCCCATATTCCCCCAGCCACACAACCCGACTGGAAAAGGAACGCGCCTAAAGAAATCCCCGATGTAAATGTTGCAAGTTTGCTGTTTTTTTAGAGAGTTGAGAGGGCAGGTAAAGCAAGGATGGGTTTGCTTGCTGGCTACGTTGCAGTGTTGAACGCAGCCTTTGGTACACTTATGCCGTACAAGTGATGATGTGGTGGGTAATGATATCGAAGCTAGGCGCACTCCGGAACGGTGGGAAGAAGCTTGCGCACGAAGTGCGGCATCTTTCGTGCGTGCATGGCGATATCGGGCCTGCCCCTCTTGAGGATTGACCTCGGCGTCTTTGAAGTTGGCGTCCTGGGCGCCGAAGCCGCCTTGTTGGGGGAGGAGGGAGATGTCGGAGAAGACGGGCCTCCAGACTGTCGGTTTCGACTCTGAAAGCTGTCCGCAGGCCCGTCTAACTGTCAATCTATACCATGTTGCCGCTTGAGGCGTTCGAGATTCTCCTTGCGGATGTCCAAATCCTCTTTTGACCTGACCATCTTGTCGGGCTGGTGGTATAATACTGTGTCACTGGTTAGTACGACCGTCACAAGCATAAGCACTCCTTCAAAACATACCAACGAGATAACGGTTCTGAAAGTTGTAGCCGTTCAGTTTGTCGCAGGCCTGCTTCGCATCCATAACATCTTCGTAGACAACGAAGGCGGTGCCCTTGGTGTTGCTCGCAATGCCCTGGCGGACCTGGCGAATGGGCCCGTACTTGCCGAAGAGATCGAACAGCTCCTCAGGAGTGACGTTGTAGCTAGTCCGGGGTTAGTCGGGGTTGCGACGGCGATAAAGACACATTCGATTGGTGGAAGATACATACCTTAGATTCTTGACGAACAAAGCTCTAGCCATGGATACTATGGTTAGCCAATGTCTCTAAAAATGATCTTTGATGGTGGAAACGATGATGGGAAATGGTGGTGATGGTGGACAGTCACCCCCAGATGGGTGGCCGTTGAACTGGTTGTCGGGCCTGGTGGAGAAGGCGACCAGAAAGGCAGCGAGATTGTTGAAAGAACGAGACAGCAGTGCAGCAACTTGCAGGACTTGTTGCGTCTTCTCGACTCACCGATTAACCTCCGGGCCAAGTTTGTTGGCGCGACTCATATCTCGATGTCGATTTACTGATGCTCGACACGGGTTTTCTCTCGATGGGGGTGGATTTCGTCAATGGGTTCGCGGATTCGCGGTGAGTTGTTGCGAGGCGTTGAGGCTCCAAGGGAACGGGTTGACGCGGGAGTGATGAGGGAGAGAAGTTCGAAAGTTGGAGGACAGGCCGGGTGGGGCGGTGCTGGTTTAAGCCTAGCCCCCACGTGATGGGCGTAAGTGCAGTGGACTACCAGCATCGCTCGATAACACCATCAAAGGAGCCATCCCGATCAATGATCACCCTACGCAATGGCAAGCCCAATAGCTCCTTCCTGGAACCATCTACCACCGCCTATACACGTGTCTGCTTTCGATAAGCTTTCAACTGTCGCCTTTGTGAATGACATTCGATATTCCATGCCTACCATCAGGCATCAGAACCAAGTTGCTTGGCACTCTGCACTCTTTTGGGTCGTGCATCTTGTAGCGACCATGTCATCCAAACTCGGGCGGGGTCCACTAATATCATTGATTAGCAGGTCAGATGCGTAGGTTTTTGGGGTGGCCCTGCTTTTGCCCTGGCATAAGGAAAACCTCAGCCAGGAGCTATCCATTGGGTGGGAGGTTCTTTGAAGGGGGAAATGACTTGTTCAACGCCAGCTTCCCCCTTTCTTTACCGTACCAAGTCACTGTGGCATTGTGTGAAGTGTCTCGATGTATCCGGGCTCTGAGTGGGTGGGGGGTTGCTCGCTACAACAAGCCAGGGCCAGCACCTAGCAGCAATTAATAAATCGACCACCAAAATTCTGCCCAGCAACAAATGCCATTTCACCACAGCAGCGCACTTTGCACTTTACGCGACTCCCATCGGATCTGCACAGCAAAGCGTCAGCGCACCCGACGGAGGAAGGCGGATCCTGGAAGCTTAGAACCATCTTCGCCTCCACTCTTCCACCCCCATTCAACTCAACTTCGCTCCTTGTTCCATTTTCTTCGATGAGATTATTCCGACTTTAATGAGCTTGCCATTTGCCATTTTCTGCCGCCCTGCCGCCACACCTCCTTCGCCTCCACCAGCAACAGCAAGCTTGCTTAATGGCCAAGGGGAACAACAACATGCCGTCCATCGCCCAAGAAACCATCAACACCTCGTCCCCCTCCTCTGTCCCATGCAAGAAGCGGAGACGAGACGACGATCGCGATAACAGCACCCAGCAATTCACATTGTACGCGAGTCTTCTCGCGAACTCCACCGCTGCCGCCGCTGCCACTAACCATGCTGTCTACAGCTCCCACCACCACCACAACATCTACCCAGACAACTACCACCACTACCACCATGGCAGCAGCAGCAGCAGCAGCAACCTATCCCCCCTGGCAACCACCACCAGGAAAATGATCCCCCTTTCTTCCAAACGCCAACGAGTGACCTCAGTCGACATTGAACTTGACCCAAAAAGACAACACGATATCACCGGCAAATTCCACCAAAAAGAAGAAGAGGAAACACTCTCAGCAAAACCCCGACCAAACCTAGCCAGCAAAACCTCCCTCCTAACCCCCTGCCACATCTGCTCCCGCAAACCAACCAAGAAATCCGACCTGGACAGCTTCGCCGATTGTCAAGGATGTGGTCAGCGGACGTGCTACGTGTGCATAAGGGAGTGTCTTGGTTGGAGTCCACCGTCCCAGCAACCACCACCGCCACTATCATTACAGACAGAGCCGTCGTTTACAATGATTGATGTTGATTCTGCTGAGGAGCAACAACCACCACCACCAGTAGAAAGTGGAGGCTGGACAACAAAAGGGGGTGGGGCTGGGCACAGGAAGATGGTCTGCAGCAGGTGTTGCGTTGAAAGGGGCCAGGATGGGGATGTGGTTTGTTTGGGGTGTTTACCATTTGTGGAGGGTTGAAAGGGGGAAAATATGGTATCGGAGGAAATATAAAAGGCAAGAATCTTGGGCGTTTCTGGCAGGGGGATATATTCTGGTGTTTGGTTCGGTACCTAATGAGGGATGGGGGCTAGGAAGGAGGCGAGTGCTGGATTGTCACCACCGACGAGGAGGATCAACCTCTCAGAACGACGAAAAACCACCTTCCAAAACAAGGATGTGGATGTGGTAGAGAAGCGTGTATCTGGACAAATGTTCCCTTTGTAATGTTTACTGGGTGACATTGGAGGACACGGCAAGAAACGACACTACCCCCTCCGGCGACAAATATCCCAATATCAGGCTTATAGAAGCACGCAAAGTTGGTCCCAGCCCAGGAGGACAAACAGGCCCTGTCCGGGGAGGAGGGCATATTGTTGAGGAAATTGTACATAATAATGGCTGGAAAATAGCCACACAACAAGGGGAAACGAACGGTCCATGTGTAGGAGGAGGCTTGATGGGGAATGAAGACTTTTTTGGGCAGCAAAGGAACCTGCCCCCAAAGCGGACCAGCAGCAGTAGCATGTCAGGGTAGATTATGATACATAGTTCTTTTCACTTGATATGATTTTGTACATAGTCAAGAGGTGGGAAACGCATGATGAGCATAGCAACGGGAGGAAAGCATTGCGTGTGGGTTTAGCGTTTTCACGACATCAGCGTAGAGGTATAAATGTCAGGCAACAAATTGGAGCTAACATATACCCACACACATTTGAATACACCACTAGACTTCAAACATGTTCATAATCTTCGCTTGTTTATTGTCTTCAACTCCTACTTCATCCCCCACCCTACTCTAAGTCAACTTTCTCAGGTAAATTATTAACCTTTCTAGTCATACACAACCCGAAAACACACACAACGTCCCTGCTCCCCATAATAACCTCTTAACCCCTTAGTTATACTGCGCATAAGCCGCAGTAGAGTTAAACTTGTGGTTACCCTTGATCACCTTGTCCACCGCATCCAAGAAGTCCTTCTCGGTCGCCACCTTCCTCCTCGCGCGGATAGCAAACATGCCCGCCTCCGTGCACACGCTGCGCAGCTCAGCACCCGTAGCATTGGGGCACAACCGCGAGATGAGTTCCCATCTGATGTCCCTCTCCACCGACATGCTCTTGGCGTGAATCCTCAGAATGTTGGCCCGGCCCTCGAGATCGGGAAGAGCAAACTCAATTTTGCGGTCGATACGACCCGGTCTCATAAGAGCAGGGTCGAGAGTCGAAGGTCTGTTGGTGGCAAACATGACTTTGATGTTACCTCTAGCGTCGAAACCGTCCAGTTGAGTAATGAGCTCCAGCATGGTTCTCTGGACTTCATTGTCACCGCCCGCACCGTCATCAAAACGAGCACCACCAATGGCGTCAATCTCGTCAAAGAAGATAATGCAGGCCTTCTTCGTCCGCGCCATCTCAAACAGCTCACGCACCATCCTGGCACCCTCACCAACGTACTTTTGAACCAACTCGGATCCAATCACGCGGATGAAGGTGGCGTCTGTTCGGTTGGCTACCGCACGAGCGCAGAGGGTCTTGCCGGTACCGGGAGGGCCGTAAAGAAGGGCACCCTTGGGGGGGTCAATGCCCAAGTTGCCGAACCGTTCGGGCGAAAGCAGGGGCATCTCGACAACCTCGCGGAGCTTTTCCACCTGCTCCTTGCAACCACCAACATCGCCGTATGTAACATCGGGCTTCTCTTCGACCGTCATCATGGTGACACTGGCGTCGATCTTGGGCGGCAGTGGGAGAAGGATCTGGTACTTGTTTCTGTCGACACCAACCCGCATTCCCTCTTCGATATCCGTTGGACTGACGCGCTCGCCGAGATTCACGACAAACTTTGCTATCTGCTTGACGTTGATGACATATTTCGACTTCGCCTCGTCCTTGTCGTCCTGAATAATCTTGGTGCATCTCGCTACCTGAAGAGGTTGCTCCTCGGACATTCGTTGACGATCGGCGGCGATATCCCAAAGGTGAGGTGGTGCGAGACCGGTATCTGATTCCTGTATAGAGACAACATGTATAAGTTTCTGGGTTCGCTAGACGCAAGTGCACCGCTGCCTACCTTGACACCAATCTTGTCATCCACGCTCTGCTGCTTCTCCTTTATTTGCTGCTCTAGCTTCTTGATGGCGGAACCATATGGCGCGGCGCCATAGGTCTTGAGAACCTGGATATCTCTTTGCGGATGTTAGCTCAAGTTGCGCATCGGTGTTGGTGGGTCGAGGGCAACGGACTCATCGGTGAGGGGCGTGATCTTCTTCTCTTCTATCTCGTCATCGCCGAATTTCTTTTGGTACTTTTCCCAGTTGGCACCTGTGGCAGAAGGCTAAAGTAGAGAGAAGTTAGCATTTCTAAAGTGCTGGCAGCGGGTGGTGGCGACGAGTGGGAACTCGAGCGACGACTGGGTCAATGGACATGCGTACCATGATGACGGCTGTCGATGGGTAAGCTGCTGGATTTCTGGAATGTGTTGTGTTTGGAAATCGGAGAGAGTGCACCGGACAAAACTAGTTGAAGTCGCTTATTACTTGGGACCAGGCGCGATTCCTCGGTGCAGAATAGTCATCAAGTGGTTGTGTGGTGGTTGGGTGATGATGGGAGAGGGAAAGTCGCCATGGATTCAACGAACGCAGAGGAAGCAACACCAAGCAGCAGTTCCGTAATCCATGCTGCCTTGGGCCCGCCCAGAGCTCCCCCGGCTGCGAGGCTGAAAGGGGTCTAGTCCCATTACAGCTAGCGCAGTGGGACTGGGTGGTCCCCGGCTGCCGTGTGAACGCCCGGGCCACTTCCCCCGAAGGAAACAGTGGGGGAAGCTGCTGGCGGCGGGAAGAACTCCAGCACCCGACAGGAAAAATTCCCGTCCCACCTTTGAAGCGTAGCCTGGGGAGAAGGAGCTGCCTACAAGCAAACAGAGGGGTACTAATAAGTTATCGCAACACCGCCATCACCACCACCGCCAAATTGCACAACCCTTGACCCCCTCGACCGAGTACCCCCCCTCGATCCAACCTTCATATCTACAAAATGGCTGCCGTAGCACCAGCCGCCGCTGGTCCCAGCAATGCCACCTTCAGGGTATGTACCCAACTGCCAGCCCCTATTTGCAGGGCTCCGTCGAGTCGCGCTGGAGCTCTGGCTGACCCCCGCCATAGGACAAGGAGAAGCCGTTGGCCGTCCGTTCCGCCAACATCGTCGCCGCCAGAGGTATGCCTCTAATTATATACAACAGTACTATACGTCGGTGTCTTCCAGGTCTAACTATTCGTAGCTCTTGCCGATGCCGTCCGGACATCGCTGGGCCCAAGGGGCATGGACAAGATGATCCGCAGCGGAAAAGGGGAGACCATCATCACCAACGATGGCAGCACAATGTTGAAGAGCATGGCCGTCATGCATCCCACAGCCAAGATGCTTGTCCAACTTTCCAACGCCCAAGATGTCGAAGCCGGTGACGGAACCACCTCAGTCGTCGTTATCTGCGGCAGCTTGTTGGGCGCCGCCGACCGCCTTCTCGCCAAGGGCATCCACCCCTCTGTCATCTCAGAGTCTTTCCAAAGAGCTGCCGCCGCCGCGGTCAAGGTCTTGCATGAGATGTCACAACCTATCGCCCTTACCGACACCTCCTCCCTCCTTCAAGCCGCCAACACCTCGCTGTCCTCCAAGATTGTGTCCCAATACTCCAACCTCCTCGGCCCAATGGCCGTCAACGCTGTTACCAAGACGATCGACCTTAAGACGGCAGATAACGTCGACCTGAGGAATATTCGCATTATCAAGAAGGTCGGCGGGACGATAGAAGACAGCGAGTTGGTGGACGGTTTGGTTCTCACACAGCCAGTGATCAAGAGCGCGGGAGGGCCCATAAGGATGGAGAAGGCCAAGATCGGTCTTATTCAGTTCCAGCTCAGCCCTCCTAAGCCTGATGTATGTTCTATGACTATGCTTTCTTACCTGGGACTACGTTAGCTAATCACTGCAACAGATGGAAAACACCATCCAGGTCAACGACTACAGACAAATGGACAAGATCGTCAAGGAGGAGCGCATGTACCTCCTCAACATGGTCAAGAAGATCAAGAAGGCCAAGTGCAACGTTCTCTTCATTCAAAAGTCTATCCTCCGCGACGCCGTCAACGACCTCTCCCTCCACTTCCTTCAGCGCCTCGGCATCCTCGTCGTCAAGGACATTGAGCGTGACGAAGTCGAGTTCATCTGCAAGTCCACCGGCTGCAAGCCCATCGCCGACATTGACAGCTTCACTGAGGACAAGCTTGGCTCCGCTGACCTTGTTGAGGAGGTTCAGTCCTCTGGCAGCAAGATGGTCAAGGTCACCGGCTGCAAGTCCACCGGCAAGACCATCTCAGTCGTCGTCCGCGGCGCCAACGCTCTCATCCTCGACGAGGCTGAGCGCTCCCTCCACGATGCCCTCTGCGTCGTCCGCTGCCTCGTCAAGAAGAAGGCTCTCATCGCCGGTGGCGGTGCCGCCGAAATTGAAATTGCCGCCCAGCTGAACAAGCAAGCACGTGCCTTGACCGGCACCGAGGCCATCTGCTGGAAGGCCTTTGCCGACGCTATGGAGGTTATTCCCACTACTCTTGCGGAAAACGCCGGGTTGAACAGCATCAAGGTTGTGACTGCCCTGCGCCACAAGCATGAGATGGGCGAGAAAAATGCTGGTGTCAGTATCAAGAGCGGGGGTGTCAACTCGGATATTTCAAAGGAGAATGTGCTGCAGCCATTGTTGGTGAGCACGAGCGCGATTGAGTTGGCGGCGGAAACGGTGAAGATGATTTTGCGGATTGATGATATCGCCTTGAGCAGGTAGACTACATTAACTTTTGTGACAGAAAGGGTCAAAAAGTTGTAATGAAAAATGGAATATACAATGTTTGCTTGGGGGGATAGATACCCTGGGCAATGAATATATGTGTAGCTCTGCTACGTGGGATAAAAGTGTGTGATAAGAGTGCCTCGGGCTATGAAGGATGCCATCGTGTTAATCATCTCATCTGATGAACTTGCCAGGATTGTGAGAAGTGTACTGTGTATTTGTTATGTAGTCATAGCGGAGGGAGCTTCTCAAATACCTTGATGTATGTATCGTTTTGTACCCTCACTTCTATTGACATGGAAAGAATATAGTCATCAAGCACAATAGCGACAAGTGCCGAGAGAGGGCTAGGTGTGGTCCTGTCCAGAGATGCGACCCAAGTGAACTGCCGCGGTTAGGTACAATAAAAGGTCATTGGAAAATTTGGGTGCAGACATGACACCACCATGTAGTGTAAACCCTTGTTAACGTTATGGCAGAAGCAACATTTGCACTCTGAACTGTCACTCGCGCTCAGGTCTTGCCTACCTATTCTCATGTAAAGCGGGACGTACTGAATTTCAAGGACCACTACATCTACGTCTGATATATCAAGAGCCGAAATAAGGAAACAGTGAGTGTAGAGAAGGAGGTTTTGCTGTGGCACGCAAAAACATGATACCGCCCCATTCATTCAAACCCGATTCTGTGGGTAGGTTGCCGGGGGGGTTAACGTTAATTGTTTACTTCCAAAAAGGAGGGGGTCAAAGCCAAGCATTCAGTCCCCAACATCATAAACCTCACAACCAACAACAAGTCATGAACTACTTCTACCCCAAACATAATCCAGTCACTCAGCACATGATGTTAACAATGCCAATTTTGTAATATTTGATGAGATAAAAAAAAACAACACACAAAACTAAACCTCCAACTGCACACCTGAATAATCCCCCCACCCCTTATTCGCCAATTTTCGCCTCGAGACAAATTAAGAAACCCAGATCAAAAAGACGACTAGTAGTAGAGAGAAACCAGCCAAAAAGAAGAAAGAGAGTGCTTCCCTAATGGTACACGACAAAAAAACTTCTCAAACGCAATAAAAAAACTGTGAGGGGATGATGAATGACGACGTACGATATGATATTGTGCATTGATAGGAATGAAACTTGGGTAGTTTAAAAGAGAAAAACACGCAGAATAATTTGAAGAATGAGCTGAAACGCAAATGAAACGAAAGCAAAAAAAAAAAAAAAATTCCCTTTAAACCTTGGTTTCTGGTCGAGCTAGCCTCGGTGTGAAAAACAACACTTCATGCCCACAACAAGGCTGCAAGCGGAGGGGGAGGAGCTTAGGGGTGATGCCAAAGAGAAAATCACCTTTTCTCAGTAGTTGAGCTCCCCACCGCCACCACCGGACACCTGATCCAGGTCTTCGTAGCTCTTGAGGGTGCGCCCCTGGACAGCCTCACGCGGACCAGTGGTAGTAACACCGCCGTCACCCCATCTGTTACTTGGGCCTCCACGACCACGACCTCCTGGTGGGCCTCCAGCACCCTCGGGACCGCCATAGGGTCGATTACCACCGCGGCGTTCATACGGGTGTGATCGGCTCTGAGGACGGTTGCCCCCCTGAGGGCCACCCCGTCGAATAGGACCGCCACCACGATCATCGCCGCCTCCGTGCTGCCAACCAGCCGCATTCATGTTGCCAGCACCGCCCATCATGTTGAGCAGAGGCATGGCTGGGAAGGCCCCAAAGTTGAGCATGTTGTTCATGGCGTAGTTCTGGAGATTGAACCCGCGGGGAGTGCCCGTCGGCTGCTGGCCGCCGGACGGAGGGAAGTGCCCGTTGGAGTTGGCATCGGTACGAGAAGGCGCAATATGCGCAGGGTCAATAACGTAGGCATTGACCAGTTCGAACTGTATACGTTTGTTAGCCACTACCACCGGCATATGAAATCATCGAAAATCTTACCTCTTCCTTGAGCTTATCCAGCCACTCCGGATGACGCTTCTCCACGTGCTTCTTCCAAAAATGCTCCTCCTTGAAGAGCTTTGTACACTCAGGCACTCGGCAGCGCCACTTGTGCTCATCCTCCTGCTTGACATATTTTCCAAGCTCATCGTTGACAGCATCCTCAACCGGTTTGCCACCGAGCTTTCTGAGATCGACAGTTTCCGGTGCAAGGATCTGCTTGATCTTCTCCTCAAAGGTCTTCACCCAGTTGTAGGCGCGTTGGAGCTGTTGCTCCGTCTTGGAGGATGTCTTAAACTTGCGCTCAGCTTCGGGAGCCTCGCCCTCTTCGACGTCTTCCGCTTCCTTACGCTTCTTGGACGGGAACGGGTCGCCGTTTGCGCTCGCTCGAGCAACAGCTTTGGCAGTGGACGAGAGAGTGCTGCGAGGTCTACGGAGATGGCCACCGGGGCACTTTCTCGTCAACTCATGGATAGAGTCGCTTTCAAACACGCAGAAGAAGCAGAAGTTGAAGGTGCGGCGGAGATATTCGATGGAGAGATCAAGTCGCTTCTTTGCAACTAGCAAGTCGATATCGTCAACTTCATCGTCCACCATACCTTCATCCTCATCTTCTCCATCATCAACCGCTCCCTCCTCTCCCTCCTCAACCTCTGCGTCCATAGCTTCATCGGCATCGAGAGATCGCTCTACCTTTGGCTTTTTGACGGGAGCAGCAGCGACAGCAGGTTGGAGTTGCCCGTTAGCCCGCAACTGTTCGACATGCTCCTCAATATGGAGACTGGCATTGAAATCAGAGCCGAAATCACTTTCGAACTTGTGGATCAAATCTGTGGCCAACTCAAGGTCCTTGTGAATACGCTCGGGAGCAGAGAAGAGATCCCAGAGGGCCTTCTTTCTTGGGTTGGCCGGCGGGTTGTGCACACCAACGTGGCAGATGAAATCACCTCGCTGCTCATCCTTGACAGTCTTGCCGTTGATAGCTTCGAGGGCCTTCTCGGCAGTTGACATGACGGGAGGTTCGATGTCCCCGTCTTCATCTTTGGTGTCCCCATTCTCGGACGCAGGCGCTTCGGAGGCGGGATTGAGCATAATCCAGCCAATACGGTGAAAGCGTTTGCTGGGGTTGGGGTCGCTCAGTGACAACCACTTAAACCCGCCCTCACCTTCTCCGAGATACTCTTTGCAAAACGCCTCCAGATTCTGACGACTAACCGAGGGGGCAATGGTCTTGATGAGTAAGGTTGGCTGGTAAAGACTGTCGTCTCTTACATCGCTACTGACGGGCACCAGGTCACCGACGCCGAGAACCTCGCTAGCAGCGGTGGCTTCACCTTCCTCCTTTTCTACAACTCCACCGGCACCATTGCTCTCACTCTTGGGTATGCCCTCCAACGAAAGTTCATCAAAGACGCCATTGTTGAGGTCCTGCTCCCATTGAGCGTATGCTTCACGCCGGTGCTCTTGCAACTGTTGGCGGAAGGCGTCCCTGATTCCCGGGACGTAGCGCTCCCTGAACCACTGCTCCTCTTTGTGCAACTTGACGAAATTCTGAGCCATCTTGGCCTGAAGATCTTCCTTGTAGGCGTCATAGGCAACTTGAATCTTGGCCTTTTCCTTGTCTCGCTCCTCCTGGGCTTCGCGGGCACTCCGAACGCGCTCTGGCTCCCGGCGACGACCAGTTCTGAGTCGCTCCTTCTCCTCCTTGATTTTCTCGTTCGCTCTCCACCATTCGCCAAAGTAGGAAAAGCCCACCTGGTAGGGTAGCTTCAAAGGATCTTGAATTGGGTTTGCAAGTGGCATGGGCGCGGCCGCTTCTTGACCTGGGACATAACGGTCGATATTCGCAGGGGGAGAAACCATTCGGCGGCGGTCGTCGCGGTCACCGCGATCTCTGCCACTAACATAGTCCTCACGGCCACCGCGGCTTCTCGGTTCGTATCGATCAACAGCAGGGGGGGATCTCGACCGACGGCGACTGCGGTCATTCCCTGAGCGCAGCGGGTTAGTCAACGTAAAGACAAAAGTATCCAGGCAACGTACCTGGAGATCTGCTCCGGTAGAAACTGTCTGATCTGTCCTCCTTGATTCTCGGTTCGTCGCGGCCACTCCAAGCGCGGTCACCCGGAGAGCGGGCCGAATCGCGATAGTAATCCATTGTGGTGAGGTGGATCAATAGCAGATGGATCTTCTTGGTGATGCGCGACACCCTAGATTCAAAGGTGCTTGTGGCTCTTTATTGCAGGGGGCCCGTCGACGCTGGTCGCGTTGTTGTGGTTGTCTGGGGAGACTTGTTTGTCGCTTGCTAGATAAATCGAAAAACTATTGTTTGGTTTGCAGAGCGGGAGCTTCTGTTTGGCGACATGATTGCGGGTTAGAAAGATGGTTTCTGCGGAACACAGCGGAGCATGGCGGAAAAGGTGGACGGGGGTGGTTAGGTGACATGGCAACGGGATTCAAAGTAAATGAAACAAGAACGATAGCGCATGAAGCCGCCCAAATAAACAAAAAAATGTAGAAGATGCCATTGTCACCACCGCAAGCCGTCTCAATCAGGGGAGGATATTGGTGGAGGCAGGCACAGGAGGGAGAGTCAGGAGGAGGAGGCTGACATGAAGGTCAAAAGCAGCTTCCAGGTACCAAGCTGGGCATGCTGACAAGGGCAACTCCAAATGACAGGAGAAGAGTCAGGGGCAGAAATAAGGCCAGTCAAATCTTGGGGGAAGAATAGAGAGACAGGAAAGGGTCCAAACGAACAATTATGTAGAATGCGGACAATGCGCGATGGTTGGAGTGATGTGGTCTCTTGAGCAGCAGCTGATGCGCGCTCGAGGTTGACGTGGGTATCGCGACGGCGCCGAGTGTTGCGGAATCTGAGAATCCCCAGAGTCCCAGAGGTCCACTCTTTGGCTGTCTCGGCTGGGACCTCACGTGATGCTCTCCACTCCAAGACAGGGCCACGGGGAGAAACTGGGGGCTTGGATTCGGCACGGGCCCACTTCCTGAGATGCTCTTGCTCTTGCTTTGCTGTCTTCTGTCTGGGCTGGCAGTTTGCTGGCAAAAGTTTTTAGACTGTTGTGCCATAACTATTATTGTGGTTCGAGGGGAATTGTCATCTGTTTATTTTGATTGCCAAGCAATATCTCTGACTGTTCTCTTGGGAGAACTATTGACTGTTTACTGTCTCATCTGAGGAAAGAGCTCGGCGCCCCTCCTTCCAAGGTAATACCAAAACTTGTAGGTCGGTCAAGCTCTAACTATGTGATTTCATGAAGGTGGTCGCTATATACTGTTTTGTTTCCAGGATGACTCTATCTTGTTAGAAGGACCCTGATCTTGAACTTGCATCCGTCAGTCAGGCCACCGAGGTTGAGCTCCATCTTGGCCGATCCCACTGTAGTGCCCCTCATGAGAAGGATCGAAATGGCTTCACAAGATCGAAATTGGAAAATAGCATCAGCATTACTTGACTCCATTTGAATAATTGCCACGAGAAAGGCGCATGCTATATAATCGTGTACCTGTCTCCCCAGTGCCCATCTTCATAATCTATAGCTTGACATCATCGAACACCATTGATTATCATCTGCTTCACCACCATTCTGCCAAAGATCAATTGATATCTCCAACACACATATCTTAAAGTCCAACTCCCATTATCATCATCATCACATCAGGCCATTCAACCAACGTTGTCCCGCATCGACTGCAACTGCTTAGGTGGGGTGTTGCTTCCAAAGCGAGGTATGTCGTCATACCTAGGTTGGCGGCTTGCCCGTCTCAATCCGTCCACAGCCTTTATAACCACCACAACCCCGACTTTTCCAAACTAACAGCCGCTTCAGTGACTGCCAAAACATCAAACCGGCGATACCTCACAAAACACCGCCACAATGACCACTTACATACCCCAACTCACCCTCCCCGAGTCCATCTTCTCCTCTTTCCCAGCCTCCATCCTCCTCCCCATAACCCTAGGCTCAGCAGTAGGATGGTCAACAAGGCGTAAGTAACCTCCCTGATAACCCCCCCCCCCAACCCTCCCACCCAGCCCCTTAGCTAACATCTCTCTTCTTATTTCCAAGCAGCAAAACAAGTGCCCCGAACCTACCTCTCCCTCAACCAACCCCCCCTCCGCCCACCCCCCCAAGTCTTCGGCCCAGTCTGGACCCTCCTCTACGGCCTAATGGGCTACGCCTCCCACCGCGCCTACAGCATCGGCACCTCCCCCCTCAACCTCCCGGGCATAATCTCGGCCGCCCGCCAAGGCACCACCCTCTACACGATCCAGCTCGGCCTCAACCTCCTCTGGATGCCTCTCTTCTTCGGCTGGAACCGTCCCATCCTCGCCACCGCTGATGTGCTTGCTCTGGTGGGAGTGAATGGGTATCTGGCCTGGCTGTGGGGGACAAAGGTTGATGCGACGGCGGGGTGGTTGCTGGCGCCGTATGTGGCTTGGCTGAGTTTTGCTACTTATTTGAGCGCGGGGACGGGGTACTTGAACAATTGGGATTTGAGCGGGGCATATGAGAAGGCGGATGGGGAGACGAAGAAGAAGAGGTCTTAGTTGGGGCGTTTGGGGACGAGGTGGTTTTTGTGGAAGGGGTGAGAAATATGGATACACGCGAGGGTGATTAGGAGCAATGTGAGACGGCGGAGGTGGTGGCTGGGGCTGGAATGAGGGAGGTATGACGATCTTTTATGTGTAGTATGCTCATGGGACTTGTTTCTAACCCGGGTGGAGGATGATGCTGGCAAAGATGTGGCTTAAGTGGGACTTGGGACAAGGTCAAAAGTGAGTGTGAGGATGGCATGGTTATGTCAAAAGAGCGTAAAGATTTGTAACGGCGGAACCAATGGGTCAGATAGATCCCTTTGGGAGGGATCATTGAAAATATAATTACAAAACGCCGTTTTATGTAGACCATTGACATGCACACACTTCATCTCATTGCTACTACCTTGCAAAATACCCCCAACTCAGAGTTGCCAAATCCAGGGCTTTTTTTCCCCTCCCCTTTCTCATCAAACTCGAAAGCAAATTCCCAGTAACGAATCAGTGCCCATTTTCCCAACGCCCGCTGATGATAATGTCGAATGTCATAAAAAATACCCGCCCGCCGCTGCCGTCTATGTTGCCTGCCTGCCTTTTTGACAATGCAAACTCCTCTCCTTCCCTGGTATAACTCTAGCGTATAGATCCCCATCTCCCCATCTCCCTTCTATTGCATAGGCAAATACTTCTTCAACCCATCAAACACCATAAAGATAAACGCCGAGCTCGGCACCGACCTCAACACCGTGATCCCACACCCCCTGTAGAACCCCTTCAGACCAGCCTGCTTCCACAACGCGGCCGTCTCTCCCATAAACGTCTTCTTGGGTCCCACTTCCCTAATCGGCGTGGTCTGCATCCTCGACTTGACCGTGTCTGCCGGAAAAAACAAAAAGTTGTAGGCCATGCCCGCCGAGGCGCCCGCTACCGCCTGCTGCCAAAGGGGAAGGGCATCTTGTGCTCTGATCTGCTCGAGATGTTGCGGGGAAGTAGCTCTGCTCTCGTTCCACTGACGGAAGAGCTTGGTGGTGGTCTCCTTGGAGCCGAACCAAGCCGCGCAGCCGCCTGCTTCGCGGATGAGGGTGCCGAGTTGGCCGTGCCAGAAGCCCGAGATGCCCTGGTGGCGGAAGATGTCCCTTATGACGGGGATTGGCTTCAGGGGGGCGGCGGCCTTCCCGCCCGTGTCGGGGACTTGGATTTTGCACTTTACCAGCTCGACGGGGGTGAGGATGAAGGAGGTCATGGCGCCGGCGAAGCCGCCCGTGAGCCAGAGGGTTTGGAGAGACAGCGGCTTGTCGTGGGAGGCGAGGCCGAAGCCGTAGGTGAGGTCGCGGCCGATGCGCTCCCAGAAGAAGAGGGACGAGTTCTCGAGGGCGGCGCCGACGAGGGGGGCCGAGATGCCGCGGTAGAGGCCGAGGAGGCCGTCGGAGCGGAGGGCCTGGCGGAAGCAGTCGAGGGGACCGGTGTAGCGGAGGGAGAGGTGGTCGGGTTGGGATTGTAGGCGGACTTTGACTGTGTCGAAGGGGTATTCGATGTATTTGCCCACTACACCGGCGACCTGAAAAGAGGTGCATGGTAAGTTTTACTGCGTCAATTAGATATGAAGGGGCACTCACTGAGCCGTAGACGATGTCCTCAACAGCCTCCATGACGGCGGTTTTGGGTTTGAGGATTACTGGTGTGGTGATGCAGGGGGATGTGGTGGATGATGAGGTTTGTGCAGGAGGCACCTCTGGTTTAAGTGTGACTGCTGGCTCCATAGTGAGTTGGAACTGTGGGAGACGTTCACTTCCTCTCTTCTTTTGACAGCCGGGAGCGAATAGCCCAGTGTCGATACCCTCCTGGGCGCACAATGGCACACACACGCTCTCAATTGAGTCCCCGATACTGCGCGTGATAAAGACGCAGGACACGGAGCAGAGCGCAGAATGCGGCTGCAGAGATCTTCGATACCTCTTATGAGGGGGATCCCGGTTGCGAATTGGAGTCTTTTTCGAGACAAGATAGATTGACGACCTGCAGCTTGGACTTTGGAGAGCGGGCGGGTGTGACTGTGAAGACACTGGTGAGTGACAGACTTGGACTCGGCCGGGTTGCAGCGAGGGTGAAACGACCCAAATAATAAAGAAAAGACAAGACAAGACAAAACTATTCACTGCCACCACGACCCAACCCCCGGATCCCACTCACATGAGAGCTTTGCCGTCTCAAGTTTCTTCAGTCACCGCTCAAAACTGCGAGTTGATCCCGGGAAACCCCACGAGGGTCAAGATCCGATGAGCGGGGCGGGGACCGGTCTGGAGGGGCTACTATCAGGAGCAATGCAGGGAACTGCTTTGATGGGTGCTCGCCCTTTTGTAGGCCGGCGAGGTCGTAGAGACCTCACACCACCTCAAGGCTGAAGCAGCAGCTTCTCCCGGTGTTGCGAAATCGGCTGTCGATCAATACAAAAGCATGGTGTTGTGTAGCGGCAGAATCCAAACTCGGCCATCAGATGTTCAAAGCCCTGGGAAAAAAAACTTGGAAAACCGTTCAGCCGTCTGCTGGTCAGCGGAAGCCAGCCGTTGTGCTGTTACCCTGGGGGCTTGGCAATCCAGGGTTAGCGGTTTGGCGGGGCAAGGAGGGACGTCTCCGGGTTGCGATTCAGTCCTGGGGTTCCTGGAATCGCATGATTGATGCTGCTTGAGTGAAGCTTTGTTGAGGTCCGCAATCCCAGACCTCGGTAGCAGTGGGGTTTGGAACAAGATTCGAAACGTTCCAATGGGGTTTTTTGTGAGGTGTTTTGCAACTGGGTTACCTAATCGGCATGTTAGGTGGGGATGATGGGCCACATGGACCATGTCAGAGATGATCAGATAAGATCATCTAATCAACTATCAGTGGCATTTGCCAACGACATCTCCACTAATAAGCCAACTCTGGCGCCGAGTTCGCTATTTTCGCTCTCCTTTACACCGGGCTCTCACATGTCAAACAGGTGCCGAGCGACGAGCCGTTGAAATAGTCTAGACTCTAGTTGTTGGGATCTGTTTAGTGGAATATGGACCATGGGATATCATAAGAGGGACCTCGAAATATGTTGCACCTGGCCAACAACTCCGTGGTCACTCGTTACTCAGGAAGCAGAACTCGTTGAAGTGACGCTATACTTTTATTGTAGGCGGAGCGTTCCGTTGTTCACGAAAGACTACAAATTCTGTCCCACTCATGTCGAGGGCAGAAAAATAGAGTGCGACAAAACATTAACGCCTTCAGAGATGATCTACATACTTCTGATTATGTTTCAAGATGTGTTTAACTATACTGAAGACGTCTTTACTATTTTGAAGGCATTTCGATTATTTTAAAGGCATATCGACTATCTTCCAGGACATGTGGACTATGAAAAGCCTAATTATTATGTGGAGATACCTATAGACAATCTTTAAATGCCCATAGACACTCTTAAGGCCTACCAACTGTCTTCGAATGCCTATGGACTATCTTGTCCGGCCTATGGACTGTCTTTTATGTCCCAGGAGCAAACAGTCTTAAGCCTTAAGTCCTGTCCAATACATGGTGCACAGACCACCCAAGCATAAATCAAGGTACTCGCTTATTTTTGACCGTGAACCTTGGAGGCTACAACTGACCTTTTCTTCACACAACCATCGTTCTGCGCCCACAAGATCAACTACTGATGGCTTCACGACGAGAACCACCTGACCTGGCCGCCTTGCTACGGCAAAAGAAGGCCCAGGAGGAAGCCGCCTCAAAACCGCGATTTATCTCCAAGAAAGAACGCGAGCGCCTCGCCGCCGAAAAGAAGGCCAAAGAAGAGGAGGAACTGAAACGAAAAGAGACAACACTGGAAAATGGCCATTCCAATGGCAGTTCTCAGCCATCACGGTCTCGAAATGAAATTCCGACTGGCCCTAAGGCGATGCGAGCGGACGACCGAGGAAACAGGCAAGGCGACAGGCGAGAGGGCGACAGGCGAGATGATGACCGGGGCCCGCATCGCGCCGGAGCAAAGCGCGGCGCCCCCATGGATGACGAAGGGCGGCGGACGAAGATGGAAATGAACGACGAGGCCGAGTTGCGCGCCAAATATATGGGACCCGTTGTCAACCAGTCTACCTTCTCGGCTAAGAAGAAGAGAAGGAGAACGGCCGCGAATAAATTCAACTTCGATTGGGACCCAGATGATGATACGAGCCGACCGGATGATCCTATCTACAAAGACCGTCTCGAACCAGTATTCAAGCGTGGAGGCGAAGAGTCGACCGACGAGCTTGTAAGAAGAAAGGCGGAGGCTATCCGGCGTGGAGATCCAGAAACGGGAGAGGAGCGTGCCAGACAGCTTCTCGAACAGCACGAGCGCGCCAAGCAAGCAGCTAAACGCAAGGCTTTGGGCTCACATTGGTCGGAGAAGAGACTGGAGGAGATGAAGGAGCGTGACTGGCGCATCTTCAAGGAGAATTTTGGCATTGCCACCAAGGGCGGTGCTATTCCGAACCCTATGCGTAGCTGGGAAGAGTCGAATCTGCCACGGAGGCTACTGGATATCGTTCACGATGTTGGCTACGACGAGCCATCGCCTATCCAAAGGGCGTCTATTCCTATTGCTCTCCAGGCCAGAGACTTGATCGGTGTGGCCGTTACCGGTTCCGGTAAAACAGCAGCTTTTTTGCTGCCGTTGTTGGTATACATTTCCGAGCTCCCGCCCTTGAACGATGTCAACAAGAACGACGGTCCATACGCCCTTATTCTTGCCCCGACGAGAGAATTGGTACAACAAATTGAGAATGAAGCTCGGAAGTTTGCCACGCCCCTCGGGTTCACTGTCGTTAGCATTGTTGGTGGTCACTCTCTGGAAGAACAAGCCTACGCTCTCCGCAACGGAGCAGAGATTATCGTTGCTACACCAGGTCGTCTGGTCGACTGCCTTGAAAGACGACTTTTGGTCTTTACTCAGTGCTGCTACATCATCATGGATGAAGCCGATCGCATGATCGACCAAGGTTTCGAAGAACCCCTGACCAAGATTCTGGACGCACTCCCAGTCACCAACGAGAAGCCAGATACGGAAGAGGCCGAGAATCCCCAGCTCATGAAGAAATATCTGGGTGGAAAAGACCGTTACCGTCAGACGATGATGTACACAGCTACGATGCCTCCACTGGTGGAAAGGATCGCCAAAAAATACCTACGTCGCCCAGCCATCGTCACTATCGGCAACGCAGGCGAAGCCGTCGATACTGTTGAGCAACGCGTCGAGTTCATCGCCGGCGAAGACAAGAGGAAGAACAGACTTCGGGAGATTCTCAACTCGGGCCAGTTCAAGCCGCCCATCATTGTCTTTGTCAACATCAAGCGAAACTGCGAGATGGTCGCCAAGGATATCAAGTCTTGGGGCTTCTCCACGACGACACTTCACGGCAGCAAGACGCAGGAGCAGCGCGAGGCTTCGCTTGCGTCGGTGCGGAACGGCCAGTCGAGCATTTTGGTGGCGACAGATTTGGCCGGTCGTGGTATTGATGTGCCGGATGTGAGCTTGGTTGTCAACTTTAACATGCCGTCGAGCATTGAGAGCTACACGCATCGTATTGGTCGTACGGGTCGTGCGGGCAAGAGTGGTGTGGCTATTACGTTTTTGGGTAATGAGGATACGGAGGTGATGTATGACCTGAAGCAGATTATCTCCAAGTCGAGTATTTCTAAGGTGCCGGATGAGTTGAGGAGGCATGAGGCTGCGCAGAGTAAGCCACAGAGGGGGCAGAAGAAGGTGGAGGATAGTGGTGGGTTTGGAGGCAAGGGGGGATGGCAGTAGGGCTTTTGATAAGATGCCTTCAATTTGGTCCTCATCATGGTTGTAAATCTTTGGTCTTGCATGTATCTGCACTATTAACCCTGGCTTTGCTACTAGGGATGAGGCCTTAAAGATAGCAAACAGGCTTTTATAAACAGTAAGTTGGTATTAAATATCTGTTATAAACCCTTATAGACAGTCGAAAGGCCCTAAACCATAATAGAATGCGTTTCTCGTCTCTCAGTAGCCTACAAACCACAGGGTTAGGGTCTCCCAATTGCCCACTCCCATCAACCAATCCCAACCCTAGAACTTTTTTCGATAACCGACCCTGTCCATCAAGCTCGCTCCCACCCTCACTCCCGATTGCGAACCTCTACGACCGCACCGTCACCAATCCAACATCCCCGTCCCCCGGGACGACGACAACGACACCAACAACAACACATCCCGCCCACCATGGCTACCCCCACCAACCCCTCAACCTTCATCCAACTAGCGCAATCCCTCCCCCCCCGCCTCAAGACCTTTCTGGCGCGCTACCCCCCCCTATCCATCCTCCCCCTCGGCGCAGCCCACGCTCCGAGCAAGGCCCTCACCTTTTACCAGCGCGAGACCCCCAACCCGTTCCTCCCGCGGAAGCACCCTGTGACCGGCAAATGGCACGACCCAAAATACTCCCTGCGCAGACAGGCTGAGCTTGTCAAGTTGGCGAGGGAGCACGGAGTGGAGGAGTTGCTGCCTTATACGGAGAAGGGGACGGAGACGAGACTGGCGAAGAGGGTGGAGTTTGGGTTGAGGGTGAAGGGTACTGGTTTGGGTGAGAAGGTCAAGGGTCATAAGCATGAGAGGGTGCTGGTTGCAAAGTACGTATTCCTTTGGGGAGAGGGGGAAAGATGGGGTGCTGACAGGATGATAGGATGGAGAAGAGGAGGAAGGCTATGCTTGAGATGCCTGGGCTTATTAGGGAGTGGAAGAAGGTATGTAACAAGGGAAAATAGTATTGGGAGAGGGAGAGGGAGGAGTGCTAATGAGATACATAATAGGTTGGGAAGCGCAGCTGGAGCAAGTTCCCCAGGTAAAGGCGCTACGATATCACGACGACGATCGACAGAGAAAAAGGACAATGGGGGGGAGGAATACCAAGAGGATGATGGTGGGAAAGTGTATAGATTGGGAGGCAGGGCAGGGCAGGGCAGAGCAGCATTTGTATCAATACCAGCAAGACAACAAGCAAAAATGTATAACACACATATTCACAACCAACTTGCTTTGGTTCATTGATCAAAAGTGCGATATTGGTCTCTCCCAGGAATACTGACAAGAGCAGGTGCACTTGTATACCGATGGGAAACAAAATGTATGAACTACCTCGGCTTCTATCTAAGATTTGCAAAAGTAACTACAAAAGAAAGAAAAACGAACGATTCTTTTCCTTTTTCCATTTCTAAGTTTCTTCCAACTCCAATGCTTGCTTGCCCTTTGCTTTCCCATAACCCATCCATCCCTTCTATCAACACCATGCCAACCAACCAACCAAGTTCAGCGCTCAAAATATCAAAACCGCCCCAGTCAACTCAGTCTAAAAGTTCTCCCCCAACTTCCCCACCAGCTTCCTCTTCACATCCTCATACACCTCCTTCGGTCCCGGCGTCGCATCCACCTTGATCACCTTCCCCTCCTTGTCATAATACTCCACAACCGGCATGCTCGTCTCAACAAAAGTCCTAAACCTCTTGCGGATACTCTCCGCATTATCATCCGCCCGCCCGCTCGTCTTGCCCCTCTCCAACAGCCTCCCCTCCATCACCTGCTCCGGGCAGTCAAAGAAGAGCACCAGCTTCGCGGGACAAACCACCTTTTCAAACTGGAATGCCTGGTCCATCTTCCTCGGGAAGCCATCGATCAAGAAGCGCGCCTTTTTCGAGCCAGACTTGGCGATGGCGTCGGCCATGGCGTTCTCGAGGAGGGCGACGGTGACTTCCATCGGGACGATGGCGCCGTTCTTGATGCAGTCTTGGATTAGCTGGCCGTATTGGGAGCCGGGGCGGTCCTGCTCGGCGCGGAGGAGGTCGCCGGCGGAGAGGTGGTGGAAGGAGAAGTCGTTGACGAGGTTGGCGCATTGGGTTCCCTTGCCGGCGCCGGGGCCGCCGAGGACGAAGAGGACGGTTACTTCTGAGGGGGAGAAGGCTGGGGTGGGTTTGGCGGAGGAGGAGGCGGTTTGCTTGGGGTTGGGGGGCATGTCTGCGGTTTGGGGCGGTTAGTTGTGGTTTTGTTTGGGTATAGTTTTAGGTTAGATAGGTATGTAGTATTGTGATGTCGAGATTAGGGCAGTTGATGGGCGAGTTTCAAGAGACATGTATCGTTGGAGGTTCAAAAAGTGGCGCTCTTTGAGGGTGCTTCCTGCCTTGAAACCTGGCATAGCTACACACCTCACATGGCACAGCTCGATTGCCCCTCCAACAAATCGGCAGCTGCAAAGCTCCCGCCTGTTCTTTGGGAACCCTCCATGCCGCACCAACTCCTTCCCCTATTCGTCCAACTACATCATCCATCTCCGCTGTGCGCCCATTCGTTGTCCCCCAAAGAAAAAGTAAACTTACTCTTTTGCCTGTTAATTAACAACACCCACCCGCCAGTACCAGCAGCCAACACCAGCACAAACGGCCAGAACTTGACCTTTGTCCCATCACCGCTTGAACCGCCCGAGCTGTAGGATCTGTACTGTTGTGACTGGGAAAACCGGGGGGCAGCCTTGCTGGCGTTGGCGGTAAAAGCAGGAACGGAGGAGGTAGGACGGAATTGCTGCGACTTGGGCAACAAGGAGATGGTACGACGGATCGCAGCAGTGCTGTTGTTGCGCGCTAGTTTCCGCCAGGCTTGGCGTCCTACTGCTGCTGCTGCTGTAGACATTGTTCGGTTCTCGTGTGTGTGTGAAGTGGTTTTGCGCGCGCGCGAGGGAAGCTCGTGATAGGGGATGGGCGGCGGACAGCACGCACAATGCACGATGACGACGCGGGGTGATGGGTGAGTTGTGGCGGTTGGGTAAGGGGTATGTATGGTCGGTCAGGGACAACCAAGCAAGTCTTATTGGTAAGAAAAGAAGGCGAAGAAACAACGGAGCCCAAAAAAAACACAGAACAGAATCAGGAGAGGATCGCGGAGATGGGATGGAGAGTCAGGTTGGCTTGTGCATAATTAGAGGTACCCAAAATAAAATTGTTAGTGTCATGTCATCTCATCTCTTGGTGGACCCCTGAATCGCCCGCGCCTATAGTTACAACCGTCTTACATTATTTTTCCAGAGAACGGCTGTGATGAGGCGAGGCCCTACTTTCCGTGTTGAAGTTATCTATCACATCAAAGTTGAAACTGAAAGATGTGATCAAGTTGACGCCGTAACCACCTTGACAACCTCGAGATATTGACCCCATCTCCTGCCCACCCCCTTTTGGGGCCACTAATACTGCCACATCAACCACACATCTCAACATGGCGGTTGCACAATCAAAACATAGCAATGACTTGCATCAAGCACACAATTCAAGCCATCACACGCATCACATACTCCCATCACCAAATACACAATCTCGAAGGTTCAGACAATTTTCTTGTTTTCTATTTACGAAAAAATGTCTTTCTCATCTCACCCACCCAGATATCATTTCCCACGTCCAACATAGTCCCCTTTCATATCATCCTCGCTATTCTCGCACAGCGAAAAGGTAAGATCTTTCTGGTCGCTCATGCCAAAAAAAGCCACACCGTAATAATGTACATATAGTCCACCTCCAGTCCATCCAATTAGAGGTTGTTGTAAAAAGAAGAACGAGTGCCGTCCACACTTTGTAAGATCAAGTTCTTCGTGCCGTCAAACGCCATTGGTATATCCAAACAGACAAAAAAGGAAAGAAAAAAGTTTTGGGTTAGAAAGAAGGCAGACAGCCACTAAAGGGCAGAGTAGTTGTCGACAAAGAAAAAAAACATAAAAGAAAGGCTGAGAGAAAAGAAATGTATACATGCAAAACGACCAGGGCTTGCTGCCGTCACCCCTTGTCCATTCAAGCGACCCCATTTATCGTGGGATGTTGAATGTTGTCTGAACAGGTGGTGGTGACTTGATCGCTTGCCCGGCGTAGGCACCGGGGATGGGTACCGCCTCGTACTGCTGCTCGCCCTCTACCATTGGCGCATGCTGAACTGTAGGTGCCGGGAAAGCAGGGGCGGTGATCGAGGAGGGTGAAAGATCGGCCGCCGTTGGTGGCTTGTATCCGGACTTTGGTGTTGATGGAGTAGCCGGGTTAGCTTTGGTAGGCGGGGCCTGGAGCTTGAAGGCAGCCTGTTGGGGAGTGAAGTTGGAATGAGGAACAACGAGGTTGTTGCCACCAGGAGTGAAGGGCGAATCGGAGGTGTTCTCCTGGATATCGCCCAGAGACTTGTAAGTGGTGGGCGGGAAGCGAGGGGAAAGAGCATATTGCGAGAAGGCGGGCGACTTGGGGCCGAAGCCAGGTGTGTTGGGGGCGGACTGGCTGCGAAGCTGGGCGAGGTAGAGATCGGAGCGGGCCTTGTCGCGCATGTCCATCGACTTGTGAAGCTTCCTCTTCGACCAGTATCGGTAAAAGACGACGCTATAAAGCGTGATGCTGATGATCTCGACCACCAACTCGATAATGATGCAAATAAGAGTCCAGTCCTGGAGGCGGCAGACAAGGGCGTAGTCGACTTGGCCGCCAAAGAGTTCGGATCGACGGTTTTCGACGCAGGCCCATCCCCACATATCCTGGTTACCGCTGTTGGACTTGGAGTGCTGGAGGATTCCGGCGGCCGCAGCCCACATAGCCATACTGAAAATGAACCAGCCGACCGCGAACAGAGTGTAATAGACGCCGACCTTCTCCGCTCTCCTGTGACCACCACGGCAGTAGCCAACAAAGACACAAACGCAGATGATGAGCGAGACACCAGCACAGGCGAGAACGACCTTCTGAGGCCAGGTGTTGGTGTTGTTGGACCAAGCCGGAAGACCGCTCATAGGTGCAAGAGCCTTGGTGGCGTTGAAAATGGCGAACGAGGCCGAGATCATGGACAAGATAATCAGGGAGCAGCTGAAGTTGACACCACGGAGGGCGAACTTGGCCATTCTTACTCTGGTCTTGATTTTCTGCCGTGATTGTTAGTCCCATATTCGCCAAACCAACCTCTATCATCCTTCACTTACCAAATCCCTAGCCTGGTCCTTCTCTGTGATCTTCTCCCGCGCCTCCAGGTTCTCCTCTTCTCTGAAGGTGGGGCTCAGGGGGTTTGTCAATCCCCTGCCGGGTGTGCCTGGTACTCTCATGGCGCTCTTCAAAGGCGACTTTGGCGTCATTGGTACTGTTGATCCCCTGTTTCCGATATAACCAAATCCAACATCTCCGGGCTGCGCCTGAGTGATTTCGTGCTTGTCAGAAAAGGGTCCCAATCTCGGCTCGATAGGTGAGTTTACTGCTGTAGCTTCGGCGAACCGTGGTGTCCTGGGAGGCTTGGCCAAAGACGAGGATGTGGATGAGGAGTCTGTAGAAGAGATGGAGCCGGCTGACTTGGTCCGGATCGGTGCAAGGTTCAAGGCCGTTGGCCGCTTCTTTTCGTCGAGACCCATCGTGGACGACAACGACAGTAAAGTCGTTTCTCCCTTCTTCCTTTTTTGTTGCTTGGTGTTGTGTGTAGGCGGCGATAACACCTACAAAGATGGACGGCAAGTTGAAGAGAAGGAAGATACCAGTCTTCAATAAAGAGGACGGTGGCGGAACAGAACCAAGGGAAAGGGTGTGGTTAAGAGAGCCCAGCTGCCAAAGGAAAGGAATTCCGAAAAAAGATGGCGCTCTCTTGGGGGGATGGTGGGATTTGAATAGCCGCTGCCACTACCACTTACACGGCATGCGGGCCTCGCAGCTGCAGGGAGGTGTAAGTGAGTGGTCCGATGAGGGAGGCAACGGGTGCAATGGGGACACCCACGGTGGACAGGGGGTATTTTCCCAGCAAGCGGCTCTGATAGGGCGAGGTACCAAGCTGCCAATAAAGCCCGGGCGACTCGTGATGGAAAATAGACGCCCACTGGAGTGACGGAGCGGCACTGGAGCTAGTTTTGCTGGGCGGCCCGAAGAGAGACCCGCGGGTGGGTTGCAGATGCTGGCTACAGGAGCGTGTTCCTAATGTTCCTGGCGGTCTAGAAGGAAACCTGGAAGGAAGAAGTACAGGAGAAGAGTCTCACTTCACAATGGATGACAAGAGGGAAGAAGAGTCCCGACGATCATCAAGGCTAGAGAAATCTGCTAGATAAGCAGAGGACACTGGTCCTAGCTTGCAAAGAGGAGGCATCTCAATATAGCAATACGCTGTTGGTTGAGGGAAATGGGACCTTGGGGGGTGTCATGGGTGGTGGTACCGAAGTGCATGCATAGTGCTCGGAGCTTGGGACTTCAACAGCACAAGTAGTGAGAGAAAAAGACTAATACTACCACCGTTTAACTGCAAATGCCCAGAGCTACAAGCAGCGTTCTTGGAAGCCTCTTCACCGTGTCATCAGAAGCTACTCGGCCCATCAATGGCTGCAGAAACATGTGCTCGGGTCCATGGAACATGGCCGGGCGGGTGGTGATGCTCGATCTGTTCCACGGTGAGAGGGACGAGAGAGGACTCATTCTCTGGCGGTGCTTGGCGCTCAAAGTCGTCGCAACCCGGGGCGGGGCTGGCGCATATGCAAGTGCTTGGAATCGATTGGATGGAGGCCTGTGTCGAGCAGGACCATTTCTGCCGAAAGAGCGTGAGGTTGGACGCCGGCCTGGGCGGGACAGTCGCTGGTTGGGCGGCAAGAGAGTGACTGTCGTCGAGTTCAGGTTGGACTCCCCCTGTCGTGCAGCTGCCACCCCTGCCGTTGCTGCCACCAATGATCTGCGTCTAACCCTGTGGGGTTCGGATTGCTTGAAAGCAGCATCCAATCAGCGACTAGCATTTTGTGATCTCTCTGCCGGTCATGCAGCTCAGCGGTAAGCCGTGCCACACAGCGGCCGACGTCCCCTCTTGCCCAGCCAGCCAGCTCCAAGAGTCCGACGACTGGCCTTCACTTTTTTTGCCTTCAGAAAGGACCTTTTTGTCAACCGAGTGGCACATGAATGGAATGTACGACCTGGGCCTTGAATAGAGCTTTATCATGACCCCGCCTTTGAAGGCTTCAACCGTTGTTGTCGTTGTCTCGGGGCCAGCTCTTCATGAATCAAAACCATCCTCATCCCCAAGGCCCGTCCCAGGATGTCTCTCGTTATCTCTGCTCACATAAGACCCAAGATGGTGGATTCAATATCAGCATCTTAATTCAACCGGTTCAACCGAGGCAAGCGAGAGTTTTCTAGCGGTCGACATCCTCACGATGCTCCAGGTTGAGGCTGGCACCTAGCAGGCGAAAAGTACAAGCCAAGCCAACAGCTCGCTTCAATTTGGAAAAAGGCACACAGAATTCAGCTGCGGATTCTCCCAGCAACGAGGCAGACCTTGAGAGTATGGGCAAAAAATCCTGATTAGGACAAAATTGTCCCGGTGGGTGTCACTGGTGCTCGTCCCGTGCATGATCACCACATACAGAACCGGATTTTTACCCACCATCTCTGCCATATTTTTAGGGTGCTAAATGTTGCACTTCTTTTCCCAAGAGTCCAATAATCCTCGGTGGTTGCGCAGCGGAACCACATCATGTTAATTAACCCACATACCACATCTGGTGCAAGATCCGACTACCGTGCTTACGATGGATGTCTATAATGGTTATCAATATAGACTTCTTGTCCTGGTTCAACGCTGTGTAACGGGCACCACCACCAGCTTACACACATGTTGGTGACCGCGCTTCGGGTTCCATCAACGGGCTCGACAGTCTGCAAGAGTCTGGCCATCACACCCCTCCCTCCCGCAGACTATCGCTGCTAATTATATAGTCAACATTCCAATTTAGGTTGAGAAAATTATCGTCAGCACGCGTTTTTTTCACACACAGTCTGGATTTGGCGATTCGTTTCCCCTCTCTCTTTCTCTGTTGTGTGCTCCAAGGTAGGTGGTACCCCACGGCATCGGGCTCTTACAAAACTTTCTTCTGTCATGAAGTCATGGAAAGACCTTGCTAGGTAGTCTAGTGTGTGTGCAGAAGCAAACTGCGAACTCAACGGTAGCAACCCGCGATCAGACCGCTAGTGACGCCCCAGATAGATTGGGGGATCGAGAAAGGGCCGTGGCACTGGGAACCCGCTGGGAGCCGTTGGCTCGGGCGATATTTGCCCACTTCTATGCCGTTAGCTTACCAAGAATATTGATTTTCTGGCTCCTTTCGATGTATGAATAGCATCGAGCACGCTAATCGTGTCCCAGAAAAAAGAGACTTCTGCATTCTTTCCATTATCGTAATCCTGCTTGTGTTCCGTTCTGAGGGCGGGGTTGGTGTTGGAGTGGTGGGTGGACGGGTGGTCTGTCCTACGCCCGGTAGTCTATGTACAACTAGGGCAGAGATATGCCCATCACAGACACCTCTTCCTCTTCCTCGCAAGGAATTCTTCCCGATGCCGCTGTTTCTCTGACCGTAGGTGGCCACATGGCCAGTCACATTCTGTTTTCTCCGCATCCCCCGAGAGTGTGCCTGGAGTCGCAAGTGGATAGGAGGCTTCAGGGCTGAAACTTTTGCTAGGGAGGGCTGAAAAGGAAGTTTGCGTGTCGTTTGTGGCTTATGCGGGTCGTTTATGTCAAACTTGACTTGCTGCTGTTACAGATGGGCATACGAGGAAGTGATCGTCTCGGAATGCTTCTAGATCACTGGTTAGTGGTGTTACGCTGGTAGACTACTGCCACTGAGCTGAAGAGGCTTGGGGATGTGGTTCTAGACTGTTGCTGTGCTGGCTAACAAGGACCACGCACCTGACCTTCAGATCTTGAAGCTATTTTGAGCTCACCGTGATTTGGCTTCGGTCTCGTTAAACACCACTGAGATGACACATGCGATCGTCGCCTTCAATGTCACGCAGCTCACAACAAAACCCACATGCAAAATGTACCCACCTTGGGCTTAGGCAATGACAACAAAATCTGGCAGACATAGCCTCCAATGACTGCTTGTTCACTTCTCAAACATGAAACATAACCAGACTTTTAGTTGGTGCAATGGGACCATTCACTTCCAATAAGAAAGACAGCTTTGTATGTGGAGTATTTAGTCTTGCAACTGACTCTGCAAGGCAGCAGTGGGTTCGTGGTTTTCTGGTTTTTGATCTTAGCTTTGCCCGACACGTGGAAGTTGAGCGGTGGTAAATGAGCTGGCCAATGATGATTTTGGAATTACCTGACTGGCTGGCTTCATCTGATGCGTTTTTTATCTTTTCTTGTGGATCTGTGTGATCAAGCTTGAACATAAAGAGGAAATATGTGACTTGTGATGATGAGGAGTCAGGGAAGGATGTTAGTACTGAGCCATGTTCGGAGAGAGAGCAGAGGATATATATCAGGTCAGTACAATTTAGGGCAATAACTTTAAATAAAGGGAAAGGACTTGAGACATCTTTATAAGGCCCCAGAAACCTTCTTGTATATAAGGACTTAGACAAGTGGCTTTGTGATATACCATGGGCGAGAAGCTTATAATCGTAGCAAGATTGTGTATCTAGCGTGAAAGCTATACTAGTGTTGACTAGTATATCCAGCTCTTTTCACTTAGATAACTTCTCTGTGTGAGAACTGAAATGAAAAGTGATACTGTGAGGCACTCAGTAGACCCACCGTTCACGACTAAGTCCAGACAGACCCTCTAGATTTGATTTGATGATTAGTCTGAGAGCAGAATTCTCCGCTGATTTTCAGCACATTGCTGTGGATTCCGTATTGCCAGTGAGCAGTCCTTGGAATTAATGTTGTGATTGTTTAGCATCTTTTCTTTTCGCGTTCTAGCACAACTTTGTGAATTTCGGCAGATGTGAGGTTGGACTCACAGCGATATCTTTCTAGGGGTGAACCGAGATAAGTTGCCTTTGTTGTCACACTTGTCTAAGAGGTATTCTGCTATTAACTTTGACGTGGGATCACTTCAACAGCGGTCGTGTTGAACAGCCGCAAAGCAAAGGAAGGTCCACGTGGTGAGCAGCAGATTCCATATATAACGAAGCGGGGAATGGCTGGTCTTTGTCTAAAGATACACCCCTTTCCCCCTAAGAATAGCATTATAACCACAAACGTATTGGTTCTCAAAACATGATCATTTGAGTCAAAGCGTCGGTGTCATGAACTCACCAAGGCAAAGTAAACCTGTGACTGTTATGGTTATGGTGAATAGTGCATCTCTGCCACATGACTTTCTGACCCTTAGCTTCAATGACAGCCATGTCACCAGTTAAAGTGAATAAACTCATATTCGCGCCTTCTAGAGTCTTCAATTATGTGGGTAATTTCCAGAAGCCACTGTGAAGAAAGAAAGGAGAACTTCAACAGAATTGAACATCCAAAGTGTTTGTCATGCCGTATCCTGTGTGACTGTGAGCTTCAGTCTTGCTCAGGGGAGCATGTGATGCTTCAGGTTATTGGATGGATGACAATAGCTACCTATCCATGAGTGAACAGGCTGGGAGCTGCAACCGGGTCCTTGACAGGTCTTGACACTGGCCAACTCTGTTTCTTTGACAGTGCTAACGTACAGTTGAAGCTATTGGAACTGGACGAAGTTCCAGGTCTCCTTGCTATTGTTAAGATCCTTTTTGCTATTATGAGGTTTACAGTTAGCATTGTTAAGACTCGAGAGCAAAGTATCAGATTGTGGACAGAATAATGGCAGTTCCAGAGTGAAAACCCAAGAGCAGTTTCCATTTAATTGTTCACGAGGTGAGCTCAAAGTGAATCGTCTCACATTTGGAGGCTTATCGGGGCTTATCGGTCTTGGTGGGGCAGGTGGCGCTAACCTTTATTGGTTAAAGTTTAGAGCAGCACCACCAGTGGTAAGGCAAGGATGAGTCGCAAATGTGTATGACTGCACACGAAATTCTTCCAAATACTGTATCCCACCCTTTGCTTTTGGTCGGCATCTTCCTCCACCGGCAATTCCGCAAACCACGCAACGCAGCCACCGCGTCGCCCTCATAAAGAAAACTTCGCCGATTACTTGATCGAGCGACCAAACCGGCGCGCCGAAACAACCACAGGAAGACCCCAAAACCAACTACCCCGCCGCCGAACGAAGCCATCACCATGTCGGCCAACGACAAATTCGGTAACGATATCCCCGAGTCGGATTCAGACTCCGGCGAGTCCCAGGTCGATATCCATGATTCCGAGAACGACCTCCTCGACAAGCCCAAGTCGGCCCTGAAGAAGAGCGCCCCTGCCCCAGTTGTCCAGAGACCACCTCTGCCCCCTCAAACAGACCCCAAGGACCTCGACATCAAGAGCCTTACCCCCCTCACAGCCGAGATTATTGCGCGGCAAGCGACCATCAACATCGGTACCATCGGCCACGTCGCTCACGGAAAGTCCACAGTCGTCAAGGCCATCTCTGGCGTCCAGACCGTTCGTTTCAAGAACGAACTGATCCGCAACATTACCATCAAGCTGGGTTACGCCAACGCCAAGATCTACAAGTGCGATAGCCCAGAATGCCCAAGGCCGACATGCTACAGGAGCTACAAGAGCGAGAAGGAGGTTGACCCTCCTTGCGAGCGTGAGGGCTGCACAGGAACTTACAGACTGTTGCGCCATGTCTCGTAAGTATCACATAGAGGCGAGCGACTGCTGAGGAAAGTTGCTAACAGTAACCAGCTTTGTTGATTGCCCCGGTCACGATATTCTCATGAGTACCATGTTGTCAGGTGCCGCCGTCATGGACGCCGCCCTTCTTCTCATTGCCGGTAACGAATCTTGCCCTCAGCCTCAAACCTCTGAGCATTTGGCCGCCATCGAGATTATGAAGTTGGACAAGATCATCATTCTCCAGAACAAGGTCGATCTTATGAGAGAAGAGGCTGCCAAGCAGCACCACGAGTCTATTCTCAAGTTCATCAGAGGCACAGTCGCTGGCAAGTCGCCGATTATCCCCATTTCGGCCCAGCTCAAGTTTAACATCGACGCCATCAACGACGCTATCGTCAATACCATTCCCATCCCTCCGAGAGATTTCTCCATGGACCCCCACATGATCGTCATTCGGTCGTTCGACGTCAACAAGCCCGGTGCCGAGATTGAGGAGCTTAAGGGTGGTGTTGCTGGTGGTTCCGTTCTTCACGGTCTGCTCAAGCTCGGTGATGAGATTGAAATCCGCCCCGGTATCGTTACTCGCGACGAGAGGGGTGATCTCAAGTGCACGCCCATTTTCAGCCGTATTGTGTCTCTCAACTCTGAGGCCAATGAGCTGAAGTACGCCGTTCCCGGCGGTCTTATTGGTGTCGGTACCCGCATCGACCCTACCCTCTGCAGAGCCGATCGTCTTGTCGGTTTCGTCCTCGGTCTCAAGGGCCGCCTCCCCGACATCTACAGTGAGATCGAGGTCAACTTCTACCTCCTCCGCCGCCTCCTCGGTGTCAAGACGGCCGACGGCAAGCAGGCCAAGGTCGACAAGCTTGCGAAGAACGAGGTTATCATGGTCAACATTGGTTCCACCTCCACCGGTGCCAAGGTTGTTGCCATCAAGAAGGATGCTGCCAAGCTCCAGCTTACATCTCCTGCTTGCACAAAGATTGGCGAGAAGGTTGCGCTTAGCAGACGTATCGAGAAGCATTGGCGTCTCATTGGTTGGGCTACCATCGCTGCGTAAGTTTTCCCCCTCTGGTTTTCTTGATCATCGTGAATATTTTGCTAACTGAGTCAAACAGTGGCGTAACGGTCGAGCCTGTCACCGCTTAAACAGCCTACTATATTTTGATGATAATGACGGTAGAATGAGAGGGGTTCTCATCTGCTCTTTGCTGCATGGTTCACAAAAAGTTAGGCAGGGAGGCGGGGGGGTGGTGGTGTTTATATGCCAAGACTGGGGTAGAGTAGCGAAAATAAAGGGATTGCCTGTTTTTTTCTGAATTGCCCACTCGGAATTTATATACGTAGCGATACATAATAACTGCTCATGTGTATTTTCACAGTTGAAAGACATTCATGCAGCTCCGAAAAGGGCGTCCTCAAAGTCATGCCATCAAACAGAACTTTATGTTGGACAGAAAGCATGGATATCTGGATCAACAGTTGCATCTTCGATCAAAGGTCCAGTAGTGTGTCAAACTTGGTCTATTATCTTTATAATTTTGCCTCCTGTGCAACCTTTTTCTCCCCCTTCATTAACTAGTAACTGCCGTAATAAATCAACAACCTCAAGGTAACCTGCTGGGAACCTTTCTGCCCTTTTCGTAACCTGCTTGGAACCTTTCTGCCCTTTTCGTAACCTTTCCCTTTCCAACACTTTTTCTGTCCTTGTAATTCTGTTCACCCCCTTTTCCCAGTCTACTTCCTAGCCTTCCTAGCATGCTTCACCAAGTTCTCAATCACCTTCTCAAACGCCTCCTGATCCCCAATCTTCTCGTCCGTCTTCTTCTGCCAATAATCCAGCACGTCCTTTGCCTCAAACTGCATCTTTTCCAACCTCTCCACATGCGCCCTCAACTCCTTGTCTGTCATCCCGTTCATCGCCTCGTCGGTGGTCATGCACAGCTGCCTTGCCTTTAGCAAATCCAAACTCTTCTCTTTGCTGTCTACACCCTCTGATGTCTGAGGTAGTTTCTTTGACGCCCTGGGGGGTTTGAGGTTTCCTTGGGAGTCGACCGATGTTGTCGATGCGGCCGCGCGGACGCGGGAGACACTCCTTGAGTCGCCAGATTGGAACGAGCCATTGGATGTTGACCGGTGGAGGGAGGGGAGGACGAGTTTTTTTTGTTTGGAGGCGGGCAGGATCTCATCTAGGTCCACCGGCACGCCGAGGGAGACCAGGAAGAGCCGGCGGATACGGGAGCGGATCCAATCTGGGGGTTGGAGCGGGGGAGGGGCGACGAGTTGGGACCAGAGGGAGGCGGACCGGGGGGTAAGGAAGACGGGGTTTTCGTTGGAGAGGGAGGGCAGAGGGTCGACGGCGTCTGGGGGTGGGAAGAGGGCCGAGAGGTAGGGCTCGGTGAGGGTGTGGATTTCGGAGGGGTCGAGGTCGTCAAAGGTGGGTATAGGCTGAGATGGACAAAGTTAGCATATGATATATAGGTTGGATGGGCAATGAAGGCTTACAAATGATAGGGCGGGGGCAGCTGGTGCTGGGGCAGGAGCTGGCGCCGCTGCTGGTGGAGGAGGTACTGGCGGTGTCTCCTCGACTTGTTGGAACCCGTCGTCAAAGTCACCAAAGTCATCGTCGTTGCCGCCCTCTTCAAAGTCGTCAAAGTCATCCCCAAAGTCGTCATCATCATCATCTTCATCGCCCTCCACCGTATCATCTCCACCCTCGGAAGGCCCCAGTGACGTGGGGCTGAGTGGCGCGGGTCTTTTACTGGCATTTGACGACTTTCTTCTGGAGCGTGTCGACACAGGAGTACTTAAAGACGGTGATATTGGGGCATCTACGCAGGAAAACCACACGTCAATACCGGCTGAGCTATAGAAGAACAGAAAAGAAAGTGAAAGCGTGTAGAGCAGGCTGGCTGTGCTAGAAAAAAAAGGCAAGAACTACGCATCCGTACCATTATCTTCCACCCTCTTCCCGTCAGCCTTGATGGTCACATCCGGATGCGGATCCGACTTGTGTCTCTCCTCCACCTCCGGGTGTGTCACTGAGCCCTCAGCATCTGGTGCCTCCTCCACCACTGTCTTGGGAATAGGATGTCCGCCAGGGGTGGGAGACCGGGCATGACGTTCCGGTTCGGCGGGTGTTGGGTCGAGGGGGTCGGGGATGATGGCTATCTCGTCCGGCTCGGCATCCCCTTCTCTCTTGCTGTAAGCCTCGGTGCCGGGGACTTCCCCATAAGCAGGCTTGTCATCGACCCTCTCGACTCTGGTTCTCGGGATGGGTGACGGAGGCGCTGACCCAACTGGCCCAGACTGGGCGTCGGAATAGTGTTCTTCGGAATCGGATTCCGCTGGAAAAAGTTAGTTTCGCGCATTGTTTCCAAGTAAGAAGTAGAAAGAAGTCTGGCAATAGTACCTAGGTCATGAGCACCAGGGTCAACGGTGCCACGCCTCTCAGGAGGCGACAAGCTGTTTCTTCTTTCAGATGACATGGTGTCTGTTGTGAGAAGAACGAAGATTGTATGTATGTTCTTTCCCTCAAAGAGCAACGGTTTCTCAGTGGTTGGCGGTTTCACTGAGAGACAGGTGGGTGGGAGGGGTCAAAGGGGAAGGGGAACCTTGAAGGCTGCAGGAGTTGTGTTGTGCGCAAAAGGGTGGTGAGGTAGCACTCCTGATGCACGATTAAGTGGCGGCAGAAGCAGGGTCAGGGTTCTGGATCAGGTTGGGTACGCATACATGGACGCAGTTCTTTTGTAAACTGACGAGACGAGACAGTCGGGAGGGGCCAGGTCAGGTCGGCTGATCAGTGACTTGCGAGCTGGAGTTGAGCAGTGTGGAGGGACAATGGAATCCAATGCGGAGCTTGAGATGGTTGTGCCCCACACGCTAGACTAGTTGAATGGGAGGAGAGTGGGGCAATGCACACTCTCAGCCTTGTGCTCTGTGCAACGTTGGGTGGATGCTTGGCACCTTGGGCGCGTGCAACTGGTGAGGCTGACGGAGCTTTTTTCCTGGCGCGGTTCGACAGCTGCCAAAAAGTCCAATCAATCGCGACGCTCTGCTCTGCTTTGCGCTTCTGCATCGAAAAGTCAACATTCGAAGCAACTTTGCTACAGCAACATTTCAACCCACTTTCTTGTGATCAAAGCTGCGCGCACGTCTCAGAATTCCATCAACAAGGCCAATTGCATCAACAAAGCTCGACATCGCGACCAAAGGGTGCTCTCTTTGCGCTCTCCCTTAGCTGCCTCTCCAAGCGACTGGGGTTGTGTTGGGCTGCTTGGAGCTCTTCTCGCCTCTCTTCTAAGTCGCCAACCTCCAGACCCCGTCCTTTTCCCAAACTTGCCATCGTCGATCGGAAGCATCACGACCGTAAACATGTCCTTCACATTCGGCACACCATCATCCAACGCTGGCTCTGGTGCGGCGAACACCTCAGCGGCGCCGGCTGGGGGTAGCATATTCGGAGCAGCTTCAGGAGCTACAGGAACCACAGGAACTCCATCATTCTCTTTCGGCAACCCAAATTCAGCCGCGGCTGGATCGACCACACCGGCCGGCGGTAGTCTTTTTGGCAACACAACAGCCGCCGGCGCCGCGAAACCGGCTGGGAGTCTTTTTGGCACCGCCGGAGCCTCGACTGCAGCGCCTGCCACCGGAGGAGGCCTGTTTGGAGGGGGTGCTGGGGCTTCAGCAGGAGGCAGTTTATTCGCCAAGCCTGCTGGGACAACAGGGACGGCTGGAACTACTGGGGCGATGTTTGGAGGTGCTTCGACTGCTGCCCCAGCCGCCACGACAGCAGCTCCATCGTCCCTGTTTAACAGTGCAACTGCTGCCGCTCCAGGGAAGCCGCTTTTTGGAGGTGCTGCTCCTGCCGCCTCTGGCACGACTACAGGGACACCAACAACGGCTGCTGGGGGTTTGTTTGGGGGTGCGTCGACCACACCAACGACTGCCGCCGCCGCGAAACCAGCCGGTAGCTCACTGTTTGCAGGTGCCGGCGGCAGTGGAGGAAGTCTGTTTGCGGGGGCCACAGGTGCTGGTGCTACATCAACTCCCGCTAAGCCATTGTTCGGCGGTGCCGCCGCCGGTGGATTAGGCTCAACTACCCCAGCCGGCGCTCCTCCAGCGGATGCCGCGAAGCCAGCAGCCGGTAGTTTGTTCTCGACGGCTAATACCACGACAAAGCCTGCTGTTACTGCCCCGGCCGCCGGGGGCCTATTTGGTGCAACAACCGCCCCGGCGGCCAGCAATCTCTTTGCACCCAAGCCGGCTACCACTGCAGCTCCTGCCACCACCGCCCCTGCTGCTTCGACACCGGCAGCTGGTGGTCTTTTCTCAAACCCTGCTGCAACTACTGCTCCCGCCGCGACAACTGCTGCTGCCACTACGGCCCCAGCGGGTGCTTCCAAGCCAGCCGGCACTCTGTTCGGAACGGGAACCCCGGCGACCACCTCGGCGGCTACTACCTCTGCCACACCAGCCGCTACCACGGCCCCGGCAACCGGGGGTCTCTTCGGAGCTCCCGCGGCGGGCACCACAGCGCCTGCTGCCACCCCAGCTGCTGCTACTTCCTCCGCTCCCGCAGCTGGAGGTCTCTTCGGACCCAAGCCCGCGGGTACAACCACGACCACCACCCCCGGCCTCACACCCTCCAACCCAGCCCAGACAGCCGCCAACCTCACAGCCTCCACCCTCGGCCCCGCCTCCCAGCTCCCCCGTCTCAAGAACAAGACCATGGACGAGATCATCACCCGCTGGGCGACAGACCTGTCCAAATACCAAAAGGAATTCAAAGAGCAAGCCAACAAGGTCTCGGAGTGGGATCGCATGCTCGTCGAAAACGGCGAGAAGATCCAGCGCCTGTTCAACTCCACCCACGAAGCGGAGCGCGCCAGCAACGAGATTGAGCGTCAGCTCCAAGGGGTGGAGAGCCAGCAGGAGGAGCTGGGGGCCTGGCTGGACAGGTATGAGCAGGAGCTGGACGAGCTGTATGCCAAGCAGGGGGTGAATTTGGCGCGGGAGGAGCAGATCACGGGGCCGGATCAGGAGAGGGAGAGAACGTACAAGCTGGCGGAGAAGCTGACGGATCGGCTGGACGATATGGGCAAGGATTTGACAAAGATGATCAAGGAGATTAATGACATGAGTGGGAGTTTGGGGAGGGGAGGGATGGGTGATGATCCGGTATGTTTTGTTCTGTGATAACCCCTTGTCTGCTGATGGTTTACTGATGTCTTTTGAATTGTGTAGCTCTCTCAGATTGTCCGCGTCTTGAACAGCCACTTGACGCAGCTGCAGTGGATCGACACCAACGCCAAGGCTCTCCAGGCCAAGGTCCAGGCCGCGCAGAAGACGACGGGGAATATGGGCGGTGGGAGTGTCAAGGAGACGGAGAGCAATGCTGCCGAGAGCTTTTATCGCTCCTATCGGGGGGGCGGTTTCAAGTAAATCATCATGATGGGGTTGAAGGAATGGTGGGGAGGTGATGGAAATATGTAATCAGTCCTCGACAGGAAGGGGGGTGGAAAAGTTGCCCTGGAGTATTAGCGCTTAACAAACAACAACAACAACAATACAAATGATGGGTATCATTTGGAGTGGGTGGGTGGATGGGTGTTGAGGGTTTTGTGTGAGGGAGTTTTTTGTTAAATGGAAAGTTTTGTTAGTTTTTTCTGATACCGGTAGCTTTGGTAGCTAACAAGATTGAGGGTATCACTGGGCCTTTGGCAGAGATAAGTGATTGGTAGATTTGTTCAAGTCTGCTTTTTTTCGAATTTGCGTGCAAAGACAAGGCCGTGCTGATCGCAAAATCAAACAGGTAGACAAAGTCAAGAGCAGAAAAAAAGGCTATGTACTCGTACAACTGAGTTCACAATTCATGTCAACTCATTATCCTCCTATTCTCTCTCCTCTTTCTTTCCTGGCTGTTGTTCATGGTTGGTGCCATGATTTCATTGAGTGATGATGTGACTGGTCAAATTGGAGTTTGACAGCCAAGCCGAGAAGAGCGCGTGGTTGATAATCTTGTAGATAAATATTTAGTTGTGCTCGCCACCCTGCTCCTTGGTGATCTCGTCGCTGTTTTTGAATACATTAGTACAGGGAGCTCAAGGGTATAATGGAGCCTGACTACTGACATGTGGTCAGAGAGCTTCTGGAGGTGGTCCTGCTGCTCCCTGAGCTTTTGTCTGAGGGCGATGAGCTTCTCCTTCTCGCGCTGGCGGATGGCAAAGTCCTCCTGAGCCTTCTCGCGGCGCTGGAAGGCATCACTGTTTTGTTTACCATGTTAGCTGATTATGTACTCTTCCCTGGTTTTTGTGATTGATATGCGTGGTAGTTTGGAGACAAATAGGAGGGGTATGCCTGAGCCGGAGTGGCCGCCGGGATACACCTGGCTGCAGAGGGGAAGGGAGCTTCGGCTCGGGCCAGGGAGCTAGGGAGGTTGATGTCATGACCCTGCTTTGCTCTAAATCCTCATCCATATAGCTGATCTCTTCCCCCCGCGAGCTCCGGCATAACCTCGTGTCTGTATTCCTTCGTGATTGTTGGAGGGACCGGGTGCGTCATTATGTTATTGAGGTAGAAGGAAGATGAACGTACCCCTGGCCGCCGGTCTTGGGGGGAGCGCCGGTGTCACCAGCAGCCATGGCGCGCGAGGTGATCGCGAACGAGCGGGAGAAGAGCGCCGGGCGGGCGACCTTGGTGAATGATGTGCGAAGCATTGTGATTGGTGTTGTGGGGGTCGTCTTTGTGAGTTAGAAAGAAAGGTGTCAGCAGATTGCAATTGGTCTTGAATATTATACGCCGGTGGTTTGTTCAATGACTGGGAGAGGGAGAGAGAGAGAGAGAGAGAGAGGAGGATCTTACAACTAGGAACAATTGTTTTCAGTTTCGTGAGATGACGGAGTAGTTCGGGGGAGAACCGATGGTCTGATCACAAGTTTGAGCAGGTAAGCTTCAAAGAGGAAGTGGAGAGCTTTTCTACCTTCGGGAGTTCCCAGCAGGTCAAGTGGACGTCAAAGCTTCCGTCGAAGCGGGACAAGACGGTGGGTTAGAGGTTGATGGCCCCACTGTTTTGTACAGCCCACCTTCTTAGTATTGGCTATGACGGGGTGGCCTGAGGGCAGTCACCCCACTGATGAGCGGCAGACACTGATGTTGACAGGCAACGGAGCTTTGATGTTCATATTGCGGGGATCCCCGTTGCCCCGCAGTTTGTATCTCCTCAGTTTCTCAACCTCTCATGATGGCACCGATAGAATAGCTCTAGAACACTGGCTAGGTTCAGGTCGTATGGGAAGTGTTCTCGGCCTTGGCTCGTGAGAGTCAACATACTATGGCTTGCTTAATCATTCTACATAGCCACTCTTGATAGTCCTATCTCCAATGCCCAAAGCACCCCAGGTAAGGCTGAGATAGATTAAGTTAGCAATGACGAAAAGGATTCGCTTGTTTCATCGGCATTGATATTCTGAGCCACATTTGCAATTCATTCCGAGCAAGCATTGCGGTCGTGTAGGAGCCGACCTAGGAATGTGAAGGGTCCCAATCTGATATATAGGATCACGATTTGACTGCTGAACGTTCTAGAAATCTGTCTTAACCGATGCCAGGTAGTGGTCGGTGGAACTGGCTGCCCGACCCCTCTGTGTGTTGGCATATGCCTGACCGCCATAATAAACTGTAGGTAAGAGCAAATAAACCTTGGGGGTTGGAGGGTGATGCTGGACTGGGACTTCTCTGATGGGATGTGGCTCGGTGTTTCTTTTTATGGCGATGTGTCTTGACATTAGGACTGGGACAAGGCAGCAAGTTTCAGAGACGCCACTCCTGAATGTCGCAAGTTGGCGCTGGCTGATGCCAGTCAAGTCAAAGCAGTGACGTACTTGGGCCTGGCGCGTCGTTTGACTTGTCACGTGTTGATCTTTCCATCGGGTGGTAATCGGGTCCTAAACAGGAGTGGACGAGGGGGGGGGGGGGCAGAGGGGCTTTTGCACAGGCCCCTTCGCCCACCCAAATTTCACTGGTCGTCACCCCGTCCAGGCCACGGCATCCCGCTCGCCTTGTGGTTGTCGCTGGTGCTTTCCGCCTTGCCCCTTCCCTCATTTCCAACTTTGCATCCAAAACCGGTGACTCTACTCATTTCCACCCTTCATCCCCAAACTTCAGACGTTAGACATCGTCCACTGTCCACCAACTTTCTACTCACGAACCTCGCTCCGCGAACACTGCGCTCTCCCCAGAACAACACACATTACTCGATTCCTTAGTTCTACCGAAGGTGAGTCTGCAGCATTGCCGTCCCCGTCCCCCCGTCTCCCCCCCCCATCCGCCTCCGCTGCATCTACCAGCTGCACCGCTGCAACACCAAAACCTGGCCCCTCTGTCGTCATCGCCACTGCGACCACATGCCTCCTCTGGACGATGAGTTGTGGAAGGCGGCATCGAGAGAGGGCTCCTGGACGCGGCGAGCTCATGGCATCTTCAATTGCCCCTTTTCGGCGGCCAACACACGAACGACGCCCAAGGCCTGGACAGGGCTGCGCTGCGCATGCCCCACCGAGAGCGGGGAGCATCCTTTGCTTGCCCAAGCCATGAAGTCAGCACGGTGCTTGCGCAATCGCATGCCTATCGCAAGCCTGTTGAGATTGTCCAGAACGACCGACACTTGTTTCCTGCCATTATTTTACAATTCTTCCTTGTTCGCCCGCACTTGCCCATCACGACCGACATTCAAAACACATTCACCTCGAAGGCGGAGCTCACCGATTACCTACATTGCCCTGCTGCCTTGGACAGTCTCTGAACCAACGCGCGCTAACTTACCACTCAACTTACACAGATAATCATCAAAACCGACAAAATGGGTCATGAAGATGCTGTCTACCTGGCCAAACTCGCCGAGCAGGCTGAGCGCTATGAGGGTACGTTTGTCAAGGTGATTTGGGCGTTTGCAGGGTCGCATTCTGACGCCCAACAGAGATGGTTGAGAACATGAAGATCGTTGCCTCCGAGGACCGTGACCTCACCGTTGAGGAGAGGAACCTTCTGTCCGTCGCCTACAAGAATGTCATTGGTGCTAGACGCGCTTCGTGGAGAATTGTCACCTCGATTGAGCAGAAGGAGGAGTCCAAGGGTAACTCTACCCAGGTCGGCCTTATCAAGGAGTACCGCCAGAAGATTGAGGCCGAGCTGGCCAAGATCTGCGAGGACATCCTCTCCGTTCTCGACAAGCACCTCATTCCTTCCGCCAAGACTGGCGAGTCCAAGGTCTTTTACCACAAGATGTTCGTGCCCCTCGATTCTCGGCTTTTGTATGCCTCTAACAATCGCACAGGAAGGGTGACTACCATCGTTACCTCGCCGAGTTCGCTGTTGGCGACAAGCGCAAGGATTCCGCCGACAAGTCCCTCGACGCCTACAAGGCTGCCACCGAGGTTGCCCAGACCGAGCTTCCTCCCACTCACCCCATCCGTCTTGGTCTTGCCCTCAACTTCTCCGTGTTCTACTATGAGATCTTGAACGCTCCCGACCAGGCTTGCCATCTCGCCAAGCAGGCGTTCGATGATGCCATCGCCGGTACGTAGGGTCAAAGCAAGCAAGGAGGTATAGGTACTGACGATGTTGACTACAGAGCTCGACACCTTGAGCGAGGAGAGCTACAAGGACAGCACCCTTATCATGCAGCTGCTCCGCGACAATTTGGTATGTGCAGTCTGATCTAGACGAGGCGGTGCGACGTGCTAACGATTATGTGCAGACTCTCTGGACCTCATCCGAGGCCGAGCCTCCTGCTGCCGCTGCTGATGCCCCGGCTGCTGAGGAGGCGCCCAAGCCTGCCGATGCCCCGGCCGAGGAGGCTCCCAAGCCTGCCGAGTAAAATTTGTCGTTTGTTTTCTTTGTCTCTTGATAGTGATAACCCTGGTTTATCGTTGGTGAATCCCCTCGGCGGAAACGGTGTCTTTGGAGTGCGGACTGGAGATGCTCTCGGGTCGTTGCATGTGTTTAGGCAAAATACAGACTTAGGAGGACTTGTATGAGGCGGTGATTCGCGGTACCTTGAGGGCTAGAGCGCAGCATACACGGACGGTTTTGCTTTCCCTTTCTCACCCTGCTTGCCTTTTAGACTCTTCGAGACGGGAAGACCGTCTGGACAAGAAAATCCAAAACCCCTTCCCCCACACGGCAGTACTTTTTATACTTGGCTTGTAATCGGCAGTCTTTTGCACCCTTAGGTTGCCCTATAGATTTTGATATACCCAGGTGATTGCTTTCCTCGTGACGGTGTTTTGCTTGCATTCTTTGGTGTCCTTCCTTAGTAGATCACAACGAGGCCCTGAGACATCTTGGTCATCTAGCTGGAGATCCAGATCAAGATTGACATCCTCCACCCCTGACTCGAAAAGAGCGAGTGACGTAGCCAGCTGCATGCTCTCAACTTTGGGTGGGTCTTGAGACTCGGCTTTCATCTCACCTGTTTGTGATGAGTCCAGAGATGGCCTTTGCTGTGATACTGATAGAAGGTGACATTCTTGAGGACTCCGACATCTTGAGACTCCACAGGCTGTTCCCTGTTCCGTTCAAAGACGTACGTGAGGTTAAGTATAACCCGGTGCCCTACTCATCACCGCCAACTATACAATGCCAGCTATAGAGTTTGGAAACTCGGGCACAAAGAAAAGGCATCATTGCGTGACCAGCCAGTTTGTTTTTATCAGAGTTGCAGAATCTCTGTGTTTTCGAGAATGATGTATTATGTGTGCGTGTCAAATGGATAATTGCCCACCCGTCTATTCCGCCCATTTCGTAGTATCACCTCCTCTCCGCAGCAGGTGTCTCCCCCTTTTTCTGTTCTGGAGTCTCCCCCTCCTGATCTTGATCTTGAACAACTACACCAAAGACAACCCTGAGCCACAAACTGCAATCCTGACAGCCGACGACAACCTCTTCCAACCCTCCATTTGCCGCCTCTTCGAGATCTGATTCGTGAACTAGGAAGCCTTTGGGATTGCCGCACCGGCAGGGTTTGTACCATTCATCTTCCTCCTCCCCTTCATGATGAGTGAGGTCGTCCAAGTCGATTGTTTCGATTCCGGTTTGGAGTTTATGTCTCCCTAGCGCTGCTGGGCCATAACCCGAGGAGGAGAGGGATAGATCGTGGGCTTGGCGGAGGGAGGGGGTGGAGAGGGTGGTGTAGGCTAGTGTTATTTCGTCTATCGTCACTGATGTGGAGGAGGCGGTTAATTTATCCGGGTGGTGAGCCAGCAGGGCGCGGCGGTAGGATTTCTTGAGGGTTTGTTTTATCTCTTCGGGGGTGAGGCCGCTGGAGAAGAGAGAGGGGGGGAGGGAAAGGGTGGTGTAGTGGTTTCGTGGTGGTGGGGTGTCCATTTGGGGGGGCGTAAAACAGTGAATATTGTGGTAAAATGGAGGTGATGGTATTGATGTTCGGTGGCGGTGGTGAGTTGAGGTAGACTTGAGTTGACGATGTAGTTGAAAGAGTGATGAGATGAGCAACCATGAGTGAGAAATATTCACAGAATCACGTGCCTCTCTGCTGTGTCTTCAAAGCCATGGATACGAAGTCGAAAAGTTTATAGTAGAGACGTAGAAGAGATTATGTCCTCTACAGGAACATATTGACCGCAGCTGCAGTGGCACACGATGCTCAGAGTAGGTACCGATCACTCTTCACATGAGAGGAATCAACTCTGACCTATGATTGTTTAAATATGCAACGCCGCAACGCAGGAATGGCTATGTCCATGTCACTCAGCACGCCCTCTAATCCCAGCCCAACTCGTTGTTTTGCAGCCAAAGTGATGAATTTTATGGGACCCTGGATATCTACTAGCGTGGATGTAATAAAAGCAACCCGTTTAAAAAGGAGTCTAGATATAAACCCCGCCCAGCCATTTTGGTTCTCAACGCCAGAAAGGGCCAAACCAAGTTAATTACTCTAGGTCGCCCCAAAGAGAGATCATATGCCATGTCCCTGATGCCACCTCATATCCCGAAATGTCCCGAAAACTGTGCACGCGTTCAATCATCATCATCCGTCCGCTGCCTTGGCTGGCGGCGACGGTCGCCCGGGTTACCACTGCTGATACCAGCGCCAGCGAGCTTCTTAGCAAGCTGCTCCTCCTCGGCCTTCCTCGCCTGCTCAACCTCAGCCTGGGCCCTGCGCACAGTACTGGTGAGACGGTCAACAACCAGCTTGAATTGGTCGATTCTCGTGCCCAACTCGCGCCACTGCTTCTCACCGAAAACACGGTAGGTGGTTCTGTGGACAAGGAAGACCTTTTGCTTCTGAGACAGTCTGCCCTCGACAAGCTTGGCGCGGACAACATCGATTGTCCACATCTCAACGTCCTCGGAGGAGATCTGGAGAGCCTTAGCGATGTTGGCGTAGGGGATCTCGCGGTTGGGCGTGCTGGCGGCGAGACTGGCGAAAGTAAGCAGGCGCATCTTGCGCTGCAGCTTCTCGTGGTCAAGCTTCTCCTTCTCGATCCAACCCTCGTGCTCCTCTCTGAAGTCGTTGTAGTCCTCAAGATCTTGCTCAGTGAAGATGTCGAGAAGCTGGGAGTAGACGGGCTGAGAGTCGCTAAGCGCCTGAACGCTTGGGAGGGCACGGAGATCCTGGAAGTCGAACCGGGTGGGGGAAGAAATGGCCATCTTGAGAGCCTTGAGAGAATACTTCTGGGCCTCCTCACCCTCGGCTTCCTCGCGCTCAAAGGTGGAGAGGGCCTTCAGAATGTAGTGGTATGACTCCCTGAAAATTTAGTTAGCCAGTAATCTTTTGGCATGGTTCCTGTTTATACTCACTCATCATCGCCAGCCTCAGCAGCGGTATCAGCCACATCGATATAGAGCTTGCGCTGATCCTCCGCGTTGGTCTCCCAATCGGCAAACCACGCCTCCAAGTTCTTTAACCGGGGCTTGAGAAGCTCGTACTGGCCGTGTTGGCGAATGAAGCGGATGATCTGCAAGAAAACATTGTACCGGACGGGGTTCGTCTTGTCCAGGAGGTTGAAGATGGTGCTGAGGGCGCTCGCGGCAAGGGTGAAGCCGTGGCTTGGCGAGGATGTGATGGGCTTGAGAAGGTTGCTGCAGACAGCAGGAAGATGTCTCTTGGGCTCGTTGGACTGGAGGACAAGGTGGATAAGGAGGTTGATGGCACCAGTGAACTCCTTTTCGGGAACCGTATTCAATACGCCGGAGGCCTTGACGATAGCCTCGAGAGCATCCTCGTTCTTCTCCTTCTCCAACAGAGGTCTGACCTCGTCGCCAACCTGGACGGCATGTTCAGTCTTGGCCGAGTTGACCTGGATGTAGTCGGCCATCTCCTGGGCCAGCTCGGCGAAGGTGCCATCGACAAAAATCAGCTGAGGGGAAGCCATTCTCGCGGTGTTGTCGGCGTGGGGGGTGTAGGATAAGCCGTAAAATTCGAGAAAAAGTGCGGCGCCTTTGACGACCGAGTCGGTGTACTTGGTAGTGTTGTGGTCCGAGTAGTCGCTCAAATCGGACGGGGTACGGTCGGAATGGAGGTCAGAGAGGGGCTTGGACCGACCGATATCGTGAAAATCTTCTGGTATTGCTGGCGGAGAAATCGCATCCAGAGACTCGTAGGGCGGTAGGGGGCCCGGCGGGAGGGTTCGGACTGGTGGGAGCACTTTCTTTATCGATTCCTGGCCCTCTGCTGCTTTCGCCTTGTCAAACCCTGAGGCGGCAGAATCTTGTTGCCCCGCATTCAATGCCATTTTTCTCTGGATCTGTGGGCGATAAATCACGTGAAAATAGCGCTAGGCGATAAGAAGATAGTTAAGCGAGAGGCGCTAGTCTTGTAGTAGAAGGCGGGGCAGTATGGCCAGCCTGAGCTTTCACTTGGAGTCACTTTTGTCAACAATAGCATGGCGACAATAGTGGGCGCAACAATAGCTCCTTCTTCAGCGACAACTCCAGCCAACAGCGTGAGATGCTGGCCAGAAACATCAGGCTCAAAACTGGCCATCGATGATATCAGCAAACACTAATGGTATTCTGAAGGAATCACCAGCACTATAACTCTCCCAGGCCTCAGTAACTATCTCTTCGCAGGATCAGGGAATAAAAGTTGACAAGTTCTCATGCAAAAATACCAACCGCTTCGAACTGCTGAGCTCCAGATGTTAACCCTGCCTTGACCGACATCATGAAGTGGAACGGGGCTTCCTTGCGCCACATTTGGTGTAAGTCAAGCCACGAGCCGGTTTCTTTGCAGAGGCGGAGCTTGACAGCTGCCGATCTGCCGCTTAAAGGGGCGGGTCTCCCACGCTGACTGGCCCTCAAGAAAAGCCACGAGGTGCTGTTGACCGAGAATAAAGGGTCAGAAGAAGGGGTTGCTGGGCGAGCAGACTTTGGGATTTGGGTCTTGAAGTCTCAGAAAATCTTGAAAAATCAACATCAAAGGCAACAGCTGACAGTCCAAAGGAGTCACATCAAACTTTCAGTGCGAAGCCCACTTGACCCCAGAAATCTGGACATGACCAGCCCTACGGCAAGACAACGGCACGCCCTTGGTGTCAGCCCCTGCATCAGCTAAGCATCCTGGTTGCGGCGGGTCATTTCGAAAGCCCACTGCAAGTGTTGACTGTGGACAAGAAATTGGGAACTGCCGCAATGAGGTGTGTGCTCTCTCGCAATTTCTCGACGGAGCCACCTTCCAACTGCCTTGAACAAGCTTGATGAACCATTTCGAAGGCATTTCCCTTACTCTCCAAGCATTTCAACGGTCATTTAGCGCCTTGGCATCTTCAACCTACCATCTTTCAACGCTAGGCAGACCTTTTTCAATGCCTTTCAAATAAATGTCTTCCAACACTTGCCGCGCGATGCCCTTAACCTATCTCTTGACGCCCTTCAGCTACGCTTGACACCTCACGACAGTTGTACAAGAACTTTCGACCATTGCTTGATGTCTTTAGGAACTGGCGATACTTGTTATTTTGTACACCCTCGACGATCATAGACCCCGGTCCCCTGAGTCAGCCGGCGATTGGAGGTGCTCATTGGAGCCTAGCGCACTGTGTACACCAAGAGGCCGCTGAGGCGCTGAGGCGCGGTTCGTTCCTTACCAAGCTCCAGCGAGTGATGCTATGATTTCTCGAGGCAGGAACCACAACGTGCACACCATTCCTTCCTGACATCCATTACCTAGCTCACCCGCCCAGTCGACCCCATTTGGCTGTCTGCCTATTTAACGACTGTCGCACCTGCTACTTAATCACACTATTACAGGCTCCTATACAGCCCACGCCGTCATGGCTCCACGATCTGAGGCCAGCCAGCTCAAGCGAGGTCGCGCCGTATGTACCCTCTTCTTCTATGGCGTCACTGTCATACATCGACATGTTCCGCCGATTAATCTCTCTTCTCCTTCAGGGCTCTACGGGCGACGATGCCCCCTCTGAATCATTCAAGAAGCCCCGCCGGTCCGAGCGACTCTCGCAGCGCACCGACAACGACCTGGTCAAGACACCAGTCATCAACAAACAGCATCTTCCATCACCCGTGACACATTTGACGAGCGAAGGAACCGATGAGTTTGCCAAGGAAGCCACGGCGACACCTTCAGAGGGCCGCGTCTCCCAGCGTCGCGACGAGTACATGCATTCTCAAGTGGCGGCCCTCAGTTCTCCTCCCCAGGACACGCAAGCGTTCAGTCAAACACACGTAGACCCCAACGCACCGCTCTCCGATGAGGTGGAAGATGAGGTAAAGGAAGGGGTCTGGGGATACCTACTTCCTATGGACACCCGTTACGGAGGCACCTGTGTGGTGATGAGGAAGAGAGGGTCTTGCCCTCCTTCAGAAACCGTGGCCGGCGCCGTCTCCGGGGCAAAACAGCCTGCTAGAAAGGGCAGGGGGGCTCTTCTCAAAGAGCAGGAGGCTTTCGATCAGAAGCAGAAGTCAGGGAAAGGGCTCTCCTCTGGCGGTTATCTCATTGGGAGACACCCCGAATGCGGTAGGTTTCCAGCGCACAGTTACTACTGTGGAAGGCGGTAAGACTGACAGTCAGTAGACATCCAAGTTGATGATCCGATAGTTTCGAACCGTCATAGTCTTTTGTTTACGGAACACAAGGGAAACGACACAGTTGTGATTATCGAGGATCTTTCCAGCAATGGCACATACGTCAATGATCAGCTCGTTGGGCGGAACCAACGGCGTGAGCTTAAGGAGTATGACGAAATTGCTGTCATGGACAAGGCCAGGTTCATTTTCCGGTATCCCAAAAACCGACATGCCAATGCCTTCTTACAGCAATACACGCCCATCGAGAAGCTGGGAAAGGGCCATTTTGCCGAAGTATATCTCTGCGTTGAGAAATCCACAGGGCAGCGCTATGCTGTCAAAGTCTTCACCAAGACGCCAGGGGTGGAAGAGCGATCGAAAAACGAAGGCCTCCAGCAAGAAATTGCGATGCTCATGGGTGTTAGCCACCCGAATGTTCTATGCCTCAAGGACACCTTCAACGAACCCAATGCCGTCTATCTGGTGCTGGAGCTTGCGCCGGAAGGAGAGCTGTTCAACTACATTGTGAAGAAGCAGAAACTGAGCGAGTCCGAATGCCGGAAGCTGTTCACCCAATTGTTTCAGGGTGTCAAGTATTTGCACGATCGGAACATTGTGCACAGAGACATCAAGCCAGAGAACATTCTTTTGGTGGACCGTGACTTGCACGTCAAGTTGGCAGATTTTGGGTTGGCCAAGATCATCGGAGAGGAATCTTTCACGACAACACTCTGTGGGACGCCCAGCTATGTGGCACCAGAGATCCTAGCAGATACCCGGAACCGCAAGTACACCAAGGCTGTTGACATCTGGTCACTAGGTGTGGTGCTTTATATCTGCCTGTGCGGCTTCCCCCCATTTTCGGACGAACTCACCAGTGCTGCATTCCCATACTCGCTGTCTGAGCAGATCAGGAAAGGGAAATTCGACTACCCATCACCCTACTGGGACCCAGTTGGTGATCCTGCTTGTAAGTAGCCATTTCCCTGTATAAAAATAGTTGGACAGGATGGACTAACAACTGTGTAGTGGATCTCATCGACTCCATGCTAGTCGTCAACCCAGAGAAGCGTTTCACAGTAGATCAGTGCCTGGCTCATCCCTGGATGACAATGAAGACACCTGGTGTCAATGACAGCACTAATGGTCTTGTCAGCGGCATCCAGGGCTTGGATGTTACGCGCCGCGGTGTCCAGAGAGAGCGGACATTGTTAGCCTCGATTAACACTGTTCAAGTTGTCAATCAGATCCCAGGGGGCGACAAGCCCGACGTCAAGGTCTATACCAAGAACCCAGAAACCACACCCAAAAAGGAGCCCAGACCAGACGATGCCAGAGACCCGGATGAGTTTTCCCAACTAGGAGGAAAGGGCGACCAAGTGCTTTTTGGGGATGACGGTGATAGCCGGTATTCCGTGAATGATATTACCAACAAACCGAAGGCGAAGGGGAAGGCTAACGGGGCAAAGTAAGCTACTAGGCCAGAGACGGGATGGAAGGAATGAGGATATGCTTAATATTTTAGGTGTGGGATTACACAGGGTTCGGACGAACAGCACAGCGCAGGTGTGGATCATGTCTGATCGCGTTTTCATATATGTTTTTACAAGGAGTTTTCAGGGTTGGGTTTATATCTCTACATGGTTGGCGTGTCGGCCAGCAAATGTCTGCTTTTGATATCTGTTCTGCAAGGGATGATGGGATGGGATGGAGGAAAGGAGATGGGTTTTCTGATCCTTGGAGTTTTGTATCAGTTTTCATATTTCCTATCACTGGTGGTCGAGGCCCTTGTTTTAGTCACTGCTGTTCAGTTATTAGTTTGTCATTTTTTCTCAGCGAGACACCCAGGCGAATCAACAAAAAGTTTACATTATGGGTGCGAGTGCATAGTGATGAGACAGCCAGACAGGCAGAAGGGAGATTCATAACGTTATATTAGATAGCGGCTAAAGTTGACTGTTTCTATCCATAGAAGTGGCAAGATGTTTGTGTGATTTTTGGGTGGTAGTACAAGTAGGGTAGGATTATACAAGACCTCCTTTACAGAGGGTGACATCATTTCTGATAACTTTTTAGTTGGGAAGGATGGTGATGGTGCCACTTGACTGTTCTCGTGTTGGGAGTATTCCTGCTGATTTTTTGATTTTCTCCCCTCACAAACTGGGCAATATTGGAGATGGATGTGAGTCATGCTGCTTTGGTCAGGAGAAGGGGAAGAGGGTTGGTTGTTTGCTATATGGAAACCGACAAGTTTGACACCTGGTTCAAAGAGATACAGCCAGTCTGACTACTGGCCCTGGTGGGTTTGCCCCTTGATTACCGTGTTCCATACTCGAGATATTCAGTTTGTAAGCTCGCCCCCGATAGTCTCTCTTCTTTGAGGTGTTTTCAATGACGGACACGCATATAATGAAAGTATGAGTAGTTCAAACAAAGTTGTTGAATGTCAGATTCCTGTGCTTTGTCCAACCTCATCAAACCTAACCAACTACCTTACCCAAAAAACAAGAACCTCAGTCCTCCTTATGCTCGCCAGCTAGATGGATATATAGATACACGCGCATGCCTCCAACAAACAAAAAGGTCAAAACACCGCCTCGCTCATCACTACAAAAATCATAACAGTAAACAAGCCCCCCACCCAGATATCCCAATCTTCACTTCATCCGTAATCAACGCAAAATAACTCATAGTAGGTACCCATGATAAATGCAAGAAAATAAAAGCAAATACCAAAAACCCATAACAAAACATTATCTCTCTTTTCAAACTACCTACAACCACATCCCACCAACCCACTACTACTCCCAGTATCAAACATCCACCCAGAGCACCCAATACTATACCAGTCATTAACAACAACAAAAAAACTTCATGCTTTGTAAGAAAAAAAAAAACAACTCAAAAGACCATTACAACACAAGAAGTAAAAAAGAAAAAAGCTACCTCTCAACGCCCTACTTTCCAAACTACCCCCGCCCCTATGTGTCCCAATCAATCACATCATAAACCCATTAAAAAATAATCAATATCCCCCCCTGCTCTACTCACTCACCCCCTTCTTCTCCCTCTCCCTCTCCCTCCCCACCATCCCCCAAAAAGGCATCACCACAACCCCACAGGCACCCTATCGTTCCGGGATCGGGCTCTTCGCCAGCCTCCCCCCCGCGCTTACCCTCTTCTGCAGCCTCGCCTCCCTCTCCCTTTGCAGCTTATCCCCCGGGCTCAACGTCGACCCCGCCGGCAAGGAACCAACCCCATCATACGACCCCCCTCCTGCCCCTCCTGCCCCTCCTGCCCCCGAAGCCTCAATCGCCGCCTTCCTCCCCCTCTTCAGCTCAATATACCCCTGCGCAGCATGGCTCAGCGGAATCTGGGGCATCTCCGCCGGAATCTCGGCCCCGTTCTGCACAAGCAGCTCCGCGATGGGGAACGGGATAAGCTTGTCCACCGTCGGTGACGGACCAGGCGTGACAGGCGGCGACATTGGCGCTGGGTCAGCCGCCGCCAACGCCAGATACACCGCGTGCGTGCCACGGGACTTGTCCGTGACGTTCGGGTTAGCCTTGAGGGCAAGGGCGTAAATGACCTGCTGGATTTCGTTCCTCTTGATCGCAGCCAAGAGCGTCTCTTCTGCCGTGGCGAAGCGTGACAGCGTGGTGGAAATGGGCTCGACAAACGCCCTGTCGACGTATTTTGACGTGATGAACTTGAGTCTCTGCTCACGGGTCGCCTGGGCGGTGAGTTTCATGGCAGGGTCCAGCTTGGCTTCAAACACCATGTTGGACACCCTGTTTCCTACAAGAAACAGCAGCTCGATAATGTCGGGCGTGAACGAGGTGGTGTCGAGGGTGAGGGATCGAATCTTGCTGATGTGCGTCCCGAGGGACCGGTGGATGCCGCTGCACTCGATGCAAACAATAATTGCCAGGTTGAGCGAGACCCATTCGACTTTGTTGCTCGAACCGCAGTCGGCACACCACGAGTTGCCCTGATCGTTGTCCCGGAGTAGCTGGAGGAGCCTGTCTGGTCGTTCCTCAAAGCTGCTGCTGCGCGCCGTCGCTGGGCGGGCGCCGACAGTCGTGCGCCGGGTTGGGATCCCCCCAGAGTTGTGATGGTTGCCGTGCGAGAGGGACGGACTTTTGCCAACAAACATCGAGCCAAAGTCCATACCGCTGAAGCTCGAGTCGCCGGGGGCTGTTGATGGCGGTCTGTCCTTAAAAGAGCGACCTTCAACAGCGCTCTGTAATGCATTATTGATAGCCATGATCCAACTATTCATATCTTCTTCAGATGTTGCTTGATAAACGCGCTTGAAATGTGGCGTGATGACTTCGAAGCAGAACCGGCGTTCCGCATTCCTTGCCTCTCGTACTGATGCCAGACGCAAATCGATCGGATCCATGTGGAGGTCAAGCCTCTGTTTCCAGTTGCTATACTCGGACAACTTGCCTTGGTCCAGGACAATCCAGAATCTCGGAGAGTGTCAGTGTATTGTAATATTGATGGGATAATGTGGGTCAACGTACTTGTGCCAGCCCTGCTTGTTGAGATTTCGTGGATCTACATGTCCACCTGGCCTGTTCAAGGCCCACAAGAGGCCTTCCTTGCGGTTGGAGGTCTCCTTTTCAAGCTGCGCTATGTGCCCAGGGTCGCGTTCCTCAAGGTCGCGGATTCCCTTGAATTTGGCATTTTGTTGGGGGCTACCCACGACATGTTGCGTCAGGCTCCCAGGAGACCTCGTCAGGTCCGCAGGAGAGGCACCCATGTTTCCTGACGAGGCTGGTTTGAGCTGGGAGCCGGTACTATTCGCACGACCGAGCTCAGAGTCAGAATTGGCTGGGTTTCCATTGGGAACACCCCCTTCTCGCGGCCCGGCCGAGGTGAGCGGAGGTTGAATGTCTGGTTCATTGTAGTTGAGATTGCTCTTCTCGAGCAGTCTTCTCTTCTCCTCGCGTTCCCGGCGCTGATACTGATACTCTTTATCCGCCTCCAAAACTTCGGTGGATAGTGCTTCGAGCTGTGGCAGTAAGTCTTCAATCTTCTTTGAAGTGTTAAGAAAGCACCTGGCCTGGGCATCGGCATATTTGGTAAGATGCGAAAGAATTTCCTGTTCCTTGCGCCCGCCAGATAGATCCTGCATAAACGAGGAATAGTCAAAACGTTTTAGTTCGAAATTCTTCCGTTTGGTCTGGTACTTGGTGTCGCTCTGTTTCGCCTTGACGGAATCGTGTCTCTGGCCGAGGTAGCGGCTGACATAGGCGTAAAAGTCTTTACTTTCCTCTTCGAAATCCCGCTTCTTGGATTCGGCCTGTTTGATGTCGATCTGGTATAACTTGCTCATCGGTTCAATCACAATCCTTTGTATATTCGCCGTGTTCTGCCGCTCATATGATAGAATCTCGCGGGCGATCTTGTCAAAGTAGTGCTCAATGGCTGGCTTGACGGCGTTTGCGTTGGTTGAGGACACGTCTTTCAAGGCTTCCATGAAAGCCGCAAATGCATCGTTGGCCTCCAGTTGCGCAGCATGGACATTTTCGGCCTTCTTGATCAAACGCTTCATCTGTGATCGCATATTGCCTGTCTTTTGCTCGAGAGCCTTCATGGTTGCTCGGAAAACGGGACCATCATCGGAAACTGACATATCCTCACCGGGGCGTGGGCAGTCGACCTTGATTTGCTCCTTTTGTTGGGTTGGTGCCGGAGAAGGCGCAGGCAACGGTTCATGAGATATGGTGAGTGGAGAGACTAGCTCTTCGAGCTCCGGCACTGGACTGATTCGAGCTTCGACCGATTGTGAAGACACTACGCGGACCTTTGGTGGAGCGCTCAGCAGAATGGGTGGTATTGGGGAGCTTGGTTGGCTCAGGTAAGGCGATGTGTCTGGAGATGTAAGCTGCGGCCCCGTGATAGAAATGATACCGCGAAAAGATAAGACTTACTGGCCACATAGAAAGAAAATATAGCCAGGGGTTCCAGTCGGTGTGCGCGCTGGTCGTACTCAACAAACTAGGGGAGCCTCGTTAGCACCCTCCAATATGGCAAAGCGTTGTGAGAGCACGAACAGTGCATGAGTTTCGCCAACCGCCTCCTTTATCCTCGTTGTGCTTTGGTGGCTTCCATTTCCAAGTCCAGTCAAATGTTACCGAGGGACTTCCCTCTGTTGAATATGTTCCAACAAGCTCGACATTGGGGTTCTTGTGCAGATTTGGATCGGCGTGGAATTCTCGAGTAACCAAGTTCTCAACTTCGCGGGCCGTTGGAGCATACACAAAGGTAAGTCCTTGGATGTTTGTATCGACAGGAGCTACGGTATCAGCACTTCCTGAGGGACTTCGAATGAGCTGCTGCGATCTGCGGAGGACGAAGGTGAAGGTAAAGACGAGGTCGTCTTCGTTGTTGAGCTTCAACAAGAAGGCCGGACCGGCTGCAGAGCTGATCGATTCTGGGTCCTATAGGCAAACCCAAGTCAGCCAAGTCCATCATGGCAAGCTTATATCATGGAAAAGGGGCGCGAACCAGGACAAAATCGACAGGACCATTGTCGCCAGACGGCCGCATTGCGGATATTCTGGTCGCAGGATATGCATTCGGGACTATGTTTATTGAAGTGCGTTTTCTGGGGCTAGTTATTACGACTGAAGAAATAGATACTGAGAAGAGAAAGCAGTTAGCAAGAAGTGTTTACACAGGTGTTTGGCGCAAGACAGGGGCGAACGTGGCTGCTGTTGGTCAAGCAAGACAAGAGGAACCTACATCTGTTCTGGTCTCTAAGATAGAGCGATGCGCCCTCTTCGGGAGAGCTGCTGACGTTGCCCATCGTGACGGTGGGAGTGCTGGGAGCGGGCGCCGCTAATCATGCGAAATGTGTAAAGGAGCTGCGGTGTCGACAGGAAGCTGGGCAACAGTCGGCCGGTAGGTATTGCGAGGACAGGAATGGTGGATGGAAATCCAAACGAAGTTTGGCGGCAGCGGCTCTCAGCGGCGCGGCGGGGTTGCCTTCCACTAGTTCACTGGGGTCTGGGGGTCTGGGTCGGAAGGGACGCCGCGCACGCAGCATGAGAGGTCTCTGAAACCCTGCAACCTGGAACTGCACACCCCCGGAGGTACGGATCGGCCCCTCTGTATGACCAACTACTTCCTACCAGCTCAACGGCCACTTTCAGTCCACGGCCACGGGACTACGTTGGTGCCCCCCCAGGTACCATTTAGAGAGAAACAAAGATATGATTTGCTACCCCTCGAGATTCGACAATTTCTTCCATCGGAAACAAAGGCGGCTTTTACACGGAGAAGGTTGTCCGGGTCGTTGTTGCTGCAGGTACTTGCCCAGACACGGGACATGGCCCGTTACATATTTCAACTCCAAAGTGGTTAGGTATACCGCCTCGGTATCTTTGCCTGCCTACACCAGGCACCACTTCACCTGCTCTGTCTCTCGGTGATCCTTTACGGGATATGTGTATCACCCTCATGAACGTCATCTGCTCGCCAAGCCATGTGATGGTCTGTGTCACCACTTTCACACATCCACCAAGTCTTCACTGGCAGGGGCTTCGGTTCAGAGTCGCACGAACACGTTGCCCCTGGAAGCTGAGACGTGAGACTTCTGTGCCTCTTCGGGACCACGAGACGGGGCATATTATTTTCAGCGTGGCCGTTGGGTTGACCCGCGCCCTTGGCCACCGGGCCCCGATCGTTGACCACCGATGAACAGTTGCATATGATGTCAGAGGTCCAGAGGCCCCTCCCGCACTATAATGATAATAGCACTTAATACGAAGTGCTCGTGAGGTCGTCGTGATCAGCTGCCGTATATATACGTTGGTGAGAACAGGCGGGTTTCCATCTCCCAGCCATGAAAACTGCGAGACACTTCGAAATTCACGAAAAGAACACACCTCGAGGTACTTCGTAAAGAGTGGGTTCTCCTTTGACTGGCATCTGATCCATCCAAGATGCAGTTGCAGGCTGACAGCCAGGGACGGGCTTGGAGAACAGAGGCTAAAAAGCGGGGCAACGAGCTTGACAGACAAAGCCAGCCACGTGAGAGCCACACAGCCCTCTTCTGATGGTAGTCTCTATTTTGAGCTAATGAAAGAGAGACGAGGTTCCAGCCTCGCGAGCTGGCCTGGTCTAGAACAACTGCCGAAGAGCTGGGAGAGACTCCGAGCCAGATACAGGTCCTCCATATGTCGTAGGTCCGGGGACTATCTGTAACTCTTTGTCTGCAAGGGAGAGTTGCTTGACGTATCAAGTGATCAGCGAGGAAGCTAGCAGCGAACCCCAAGAAGGCAAAAAAGAGGGGTACAACTGTTTGACTTTGACACTAAAGCTTCAGCTGGCAGGACTGATGAACAGCTTTGTTAAAACCCAGTAGCGCTGACAGCAAAGCAAATAGTTGCCGCTGGCAGAAGCTGTGTATGCTCCAGGCTACTTACTCAAGTGTGATTCATGTAGGATTGGATATCTCACCATTACGGGAATTTAATGCCAGCAAGGACAGGGTGTTAGGTCCTAGGTAACACCCAACATGCTGGTCAGCTAGTGGGAGCTACGGCCGAATCCAGCTACCTAACAACCCCCAGTTCTGCTGCGGTTCCCTTTATTATAGGGGGCGTCTCATGCTTGGGCGGGCGGCTATGACGTTTCTAAATCCAACCACACAGCAGCCTCCCTTCACTTCAACACGCCAGGCCACACGAGCAACAACAAAAACCCCGACTTGTTCTCGCCGTCTGCCGCACGCGCCGATACTCGTTTCTATACTGGACCGAACCCTCGTGCGATTGACTTTTGGGCCCCCGGACATTGCCAGACTACTCTCTGCAGTACCGCAAACTCACCGCGGTGAGACTTGGTTATCATTTTGGTCGGGCTTCGAAACCGCCATGCCGGGGCGGGCTTGACTTATCAGCCGACTGCCACCGCCGTTCACTCCCCCCCCCCCCGAATATACGTGAACCCGTTCGCTACCACGAGTTCCCATCATCATGTCGCACGCCTCGCGAGCCTCGTACTCCCAAACCAACCGCCGGGTTGGCAGCCTCGGTCGAGCACCGTCGAGAGCCCGCGCGCCGACAATCAGCTACGACGACGCGTACTCCTTCGCCCTGCGCATCGCCTTTTTGAACTACCTCCTCCAGCCGCGCAAGAAGAGAAAGGAATATGTCAACACGCCAAAGCCGCCCCCGAGGGCGCATACCTCGAGCATGTCGGAGCTGATGAAGGACTTGACCGGGTCGGCCTCTATCAAGCTCCCCCACGCGTTCCGCCAGTTTCTGGAGAGACGGATGTCCGGTGTGCTGCAGGGGATCGAGAGGCTGCCTGGCTTCAGCGATGCTGCTGTCAAGAGAACCTTTGCGGAGGCGTACACTGCCTTCACCGCCAAGGACTTTCAGAAGTCGATTGACAAGGATCGGAAAGTTGAGCCTCTGGTGCTGATCTTTTACTCGGCCGCGACCAAGGCCCAGGGGCGTGGAAAGGCCCCGGATGATCATTCTTGGAAATACATGGTGGACAGGCATCTGGCCATGTTTATCAGGCTGCTGAGCAGTATCCTCAAGGACCTGGGGAGTGAGAAGTCGGACCTTATTGCACGCCTGAATATGCTGGAGAAGAAGCTGATGACGAATGACCAAAACTTGTATTTGGATACTGGGCAGGAGGAGCACAAGTATGTGGAAAAAGATATACCGCTGACCTACGAGGTCAAGGACATGTTGATGGTGCAGACGGTTGCCAAGATATTCGGGGTGACCAATTCCCAGGTACAGAGTGACATTGACAGGAATATGTCGAGCTGGACCGAGGACAATGCTTTGAAGGATTTCAAGGGGTACCAATTCAGGCTCTCGGCAGGAATGGCGGGGACGCTGCGGAAGTCGGATTTCGATGTGAATGAGGCCTTTGAAGAATGGAGGCGGCAGGAAGGCCCCCATTTGGCAAAGATTTTTTCCGAGCTCTTGAGCGTTCGACCGGATTTGAAAGGAGGGTCTGGTGCTGGGAACGACAAGGTGCTCTCGGCGCGTCCAACGTCCATGTATGAAGATCAGGCCTATGCAGACCTGGGGAGGATGCTGTCCAACAATGATCCCGGATCTCCTGTGACTGGCTTCGATCCGTCATTTAGCTTTGGGTCGCTCTCGCTTGAGGATACGAGCAGCATACGGAGCGTGGATGAGCCAAGTTATACTTTCATCCCGCAGGATCCCCGTGCTGTCTACAAGATCATCACTCAGTATGTTTTATCCTACGATGAGATGCACGCCGCGGATTCTTCCTCACCGTTGAACGAGGAATCCAACGATCTTCTTGTGGAACTGGCGGTTCGATGGCGGATTCCACAATTCACCCGCCATGTTGTTCTCATTGAGGTTGCGACTCGCAAGTTTCTCGATACGGAAATCACTGCGGAGCAGCTGTACACTTATCTGGACTTTGTCAAGGAACCCCAACCGGAGCCGAAGAAGGTGCCTCCTATCTATCTGTTTACCTCGGGCCTCAGTGAGATTGAGTCCAGCAAGTGGACGATGGTCGATTTTGCGGGCTACCAACAGGCACTGCGAGATCTACACGAGGCCCTCCTGCGGGAGCTTTACACTCTCTTGTGCCAGTGCTACGCCCCCAAACCTCCCTCTGTCGGTGTCGTAATGGCCTTGCTCATGAACCACATCTACAACGATCCTGCCTTCTCCCAACGACCGGAGGACGAGGCAGAGTTTTCTCAACAGCTCGAAAACGGCCTGCGCGAAGCGGCGGGTGATGTGTACAGGGGGTTCTTGGATGTGCACATCCCTCGGAACCAGCAAGAGTGGGACTTTTCCAACGTGGTCAACCTCGGAAAGGCCGTGGTCGGGCTGGCAGAGAAGATCAAGAAGCGGTACCGCAAGAACCCGGAAGTGATGGGCGTCAGCCCGTTCAAGGTCCTCGTCGAGACCACGTTCCCCAGTTTCGAGGAGGACACGCACGAGATCATCAAGCGGGTGCTGGACATGGCGAAGCAGCAGAACGTCGAGATTGACCTGCAGGACGGGTTCGACTTGTACAAGGAGCTGGTCGAGATCCGAAAGATTCATCTCGAGTCGCTGCCTGACAAGCCTTTTGCCTTTCACATTGAGAGCTTGCTGGAAGGGTTTGTGTGGAGGTGGATTCAGAATGCGGAGGAAAAGATGACGCAGTTTGTCGAGTCGGCTATCAAGCAGGATCAGTTCAAGGTTAGGGTGAGACATGAGGGGGATATCCCGACTGATGAGGAAAGGCACAGTCATTCGATTATTGACACTTTTACGCTGTTTAACCAGACGGTCGATCAGGTTTATCAACTGGGGTGGAACGATGAGGTGCATTTGGCGAGGTTTATGACGAATTTGGCCAAGGCGTTTGCGGCGGGGATTGGGAGGTATTGTGAGATTGTTGAGATGCAGTTTGCGAGGGAGATGGATAGGCAGAGCGCGCAGGAGGCGGCCAGGGAGAGGACGGCGCAGGAGAAGTTTTTTCAGTATGCGAAGGAGGCGTGGAATACGAAGGAGAGGGTTGAGCCTTTTCAGTTTTACCCCGAGGTCAGTTTTTTTTTCTTTTGCGATCAAGGTTGTTGATGGGGGGAGTTTGCTAATGATGTCTTTGGTTTGCAGTCTTTTGTCAAGTTCAACAATATCGAGTATGCCATGCAGGCGCTCGATAAGCTGGAGAAGCTGATGAATGTTGATCGCTGCGCGGAGGTGCTGGATGAGGTTGACGGTCCTAAGCAGATGGTCAAGCGGCCGGCTCACTACGTGTTTACGATTAAGATCGTCGAGGGTGAGGACCTGAAGGCGTGCGACCCGAACGGGACTAGTGATCCGTATGTGGTGCTTTGTGATGAGTATCAGAAGCGTCTGGCGAAGACGAGGGTGATTCCCCGGACGCTGAACCCGCGGTGGGACGAGTCGGTTGACATCACTGTGTCGGGGGCGCTGAACGTCATTGCCACTATTTGGGACCATGACATGTTTGGCGAGCATGACTTTGTGGGCCGGACGTCGCTTAAGCTGGACCCGGTACACTTTGGTGATTACTTGCCGAGGGAGTTCTGGCTGGATCTTGATACCCAGGGGAGGATCTTGTTTAGGGTGACGATGGAAGGTGAGCGTGATGATATCCAGTTTCACTTTGGGAAGGCGTTTAGGCATCTGAAGAGGACGGAGAGAGATATGGTGCGGAAGGTCACGAGCAAGGTAAGACGAGCCTAGAGAAGCAGGTTAAGATCAAAGAGGATGCTGACAATCTCTAGCTTACCATGCATATTAACGCTTCGCTGTCTCATGAAGCGTTACGGAACCTCTTGAGCAAGGGAATTGCCGCTTCCATGGCCAGTCTTTGGAAGAAGAAGCAGGCTAGCGCGCCACCAGTAACGGCAGCTGAGATCGAAAATGCTCTCCAGCCGCTCTTCACCTACTTTGACGAGAACTTTGCCATCATGAAGCAAACACTGACGGATGCCACCATGATGGCGGTCATGACACGACTGTGGAAGGAAGTGTTGCTTGCCATTGAGAACCTGCTGGTGCCTCCACTGTCGGACAAGCCCTCGAACCAAAAGCCTCTGACTCAGACCGAGATGGACGTCGTCTACAGATGGCTCGAACTCCTGTTCAACTTCTTCAACGCCAGGGATCCCGAAACGGGCGAAGTATTGGGAGTACCGGCTGATGTACTCAAGTCGCCTAAGTGGCACGAACTGGCATCGCTCAACTTCTTTTACTTTGACTCGACGGAGAATTTGATCAGGACTTCGGAACGGATGGTGGCGGCTAATATGGAGCGGGCTAAGCTCCAAGCGCAGCAAGCTCACCCCGCCCTGCCGAATCGTCTTTCGGCCCCGGCGTCTCTGGGAGGAAACCATCTCAGTGTGGCCAATGCAGGCTTTGGCAGTTTGGGCACGATCAGGCGCGGCAAGAGTATCATGATGAGCCGCAACCTGGGGACGATGCGCAAAGCCAAAGAGGAGAAGCGGAAGGAGATGCAGGCGGATCCGAGCGATGATATGATCATGAGGATCCTAAGGATGAGGCCCGAGGCGGTCAACTACCTCAAGGAGCGCCAGAGGCAAAAGGAGCGGATGGCGGCGAGGCAGCAGGCGGCGAATATTGTGCGGCAGAGCGTGCACCAAGGGTGGAATAATGGGCCAGCGTTTGGAGGAGCCTTGTATGGGAGGAATAATTTGCCGCAGCGATGAAGAGGAAAGAAATGGGGTGGATATAATTACGGGTGTCTTTTACTTTGGGGGATTGTTCGAATGCAAGGGGTGTTTCTGGCTGTTTTTCGGAGGAATTCGGAGTAGGAATGGAAATGGCAGCGTGTTTATGAGAGGGTTGATGAGACGGAACCGGGATGGGGGTTTCTGTTGTTCTTTTTGGATGCGTATATCAATTGTTATTGGAATAATATCTATTTTCCTTGCATGTTGTTGATGACTTTCGACAAAAAAAGGGGCTGAATAGGGGGATGTGACCATGGTCTTCCATGCCAAGCCCAACGGGGTCTGGCGGGGTTATCTTTTTGCTTGGCTCCAGCTCAGCAACGTCAAGCTAAGCTCACCAGTAGTCGTCCAGAGGTCGGGAGAGCTACCGAAGCTGAGCTGCACAGCCGATACCGCTCCCGGGTTGGCGCAACTTGTCGGTCAATCGGAACTGGGTTAGGCACTGAGACGCGGGAAAGCAAAGAATTCTTGGGAGGCACTTTGAGTGACGAGCTACAGGGCTACGAGGGAACGAGCTACGAACCTCGGCCAACAAGGCTATCGAAACCCATTGACGATTGACGATAACAAAGACTGTTCTCCTCTGCACATGTTGGCCCTCCAAAGGCTGCGGCAAACGCAGCAGTCACCCGCTCGAGTAGCGAGAATATTCCCAACCTCGAAAACTGCTTTTACAAACATGCCGCCACACCAGCAGCTGCAACCCCGCCCGAGCCAATCACAGGCCCGCTCGCTGTCGTCACACAGTCTCCCCACCTCCTCCGCTGGGAGAGGAGCCCCTCCTTCAAATCCCTCGACCTCCTTCTCGCAACAACCTCTTGCACGGACAGCCCAGATTGCCCGACACCTCTCCACGTCCACCAGCAGTCAACCGTTCGACAAAATGGCCTACTCCATCCGCAAGGTCGGCGCCCCCTACACCCTCGAGCACCGCGTGTACATCGAGAAGGATGGCGTCCCTGTCTCCCCCTTCCACGACATCCCCCTCTATGCCAACGCCGAGAAGACCATCCTCAACATGATTGTTGAGATCCCCCGCTGGACCAACGCCAAGCAGGAGATCTCCAAGGACGAGCTGCTCAACCCCATCAAGCAGGACGTCAAGAAGGGCAAGCTCAGATTTGTTCGCAACTGCTTCCCCCACAAGGGGTACCTCTGGAACTATGGTGCCTTCCCTCAGGTATGATTTGGTTGTTGTTGTTGTGGCCCAACGGCTGCCTGAGAATATACATGCTGAAGTGTGATATAACAGACCTGGGAGGACCCCAACGTTGTCCACCCCGAGACCAAGGCCAAGGGCGACAACGACCCGTTGGACGTCTGCGAGATCGGCGAGCTGGTTGGCTACACCGGCCAGATCAAGCAGGTCAAGGTCCTCGGCGTGATGGCTCTTTTGGACGAGGAGGAGACCGACTGGAAGGTCATTGTCATTGACGTCAACGACCCCTTGGCTCCCAAGCTCAACGACGTTGAGGATGTCGAGCGCCACCTCCCTGGTCTTCTGCGGGCCACTAACGAGTGGTTCCGCATCTACAAGATCCCTGACGGAAAGCCCGAGAACCAGTTCGCTTTCACTGGCGAGTGCAAGAACAAGAAGTGGGTTTTTATTTAGGCCGTCAAGCTGTTTTTGGTGGTGTAGAGAGCTAACAATGGGCCAAAGGTACGCCATGGACGTCGTTCACGAGTGCAACGAGGCCTGGGAGAAACTCATCACCGGCAAGGCTCCCGCCGGTGGCATCGCCACCACCAACCTCACCGTTGCCCACTCCCAGAGCCGCGTCTCCCCTGACCAGCTCCCCCCTCTGCCCCAGAACCAGGAGCTCCCGCCTGCTCCCATCGACGCCAGCATTGACAAGTGGTTCTTCATTAGCGGTGCTTCTGCTTGAATTGCTGAGGCGAGGCTTTAACAACAACACCCTGACAAGGCTTTTGGAGAAAGGTATATAGATAGGGGTTTAAAAGTTAGATATAGCCGGGTCGAACAAAATCAAAGCAGCGAATCAAGTCTTTTTGAGGGATGATGGATGAGTGTGCAGTGGTGTGTTTTGTTTGTTGTAAAGATATTTGAACGCCTTCCCTATGCTGTAAAGACAAGAATGGTATATGTGGTAGATACAGTTTTTGTACAGATTCCCTCTTCTTTTCCTGCCCGTTTTTTGTTTTTGTGTTTTTGATACTGTAGAATGCTTTAAGCAGCAGCCAAATCGTCGGCCTTTTGGAGGATACGGGAGTGGCGGTCGACCTCTTCGATTATGCTCTTGATGCCCATGTTGTCGGCGTCGATGTTGAGTTCCTTGCCGTCCTCTAGAACATCACGAAATCAATATCTTTGTCTGGGTAGAGGGAAATGGAGGGGCTTCTGGGTGGTGGTGAGGGGAAACATACTAAACTTGACATAAAGCTTGCTCGGCGCGGTGGAGGACCGGGGGAGGAGCTGGGTGGTGATGTTCATGCCCGAGGAACGGGCGTTTGGTGGGAGGAAGGAGAGGAAGAGGCGGGCGGATTTGGCGCGGGGGGAGAAGGGGTTGAAGGCGGTTTGGATTTCGGTTATGAAGCGGGTTATCATTTTGGTGGTTGGGGTACTGGGTTCTTTGAGGGGGGCAAGTAATTGGATCGGAAAAGCGGCGGCGGGGGGGGGTTGTTGGTGGTTAGGTGGGCAAAAATGTCGTGATAGTGTCGGCTTGGTGTTGAGTCCCTGTCTACACTTTCGCTGTGGCGGGATGGGTTGCGGTTGGAAGATTCAGAACGGCGCTGGAAATGTGGGGCCATGTGGGAAACGGAGCTTGGGTGGCTTGAGTGGGAGTGCCAAGAAATTGGCCGTTTGGGGAGCTATGGGTGGTGGTGGTCTGGATTGAGTGACGTTGCACGATTTGGGTTGACTTGCACATGTTATTGTCCCAAAGAGAGCTTGACAAGTTGACGGTCCGGCACACGACAGGACATGGTATATAAAGACCAGATTTGCCTTTTTGTTCTCGAGAACACCACCTCCTACGAAAACTACACCAAATCAAACTGGGAACAATACCACCAGAATGGCAACAATCGACACCCTCTCCGAGCGGCTGTCCGCGCTGCAGGAAACGACCGCCCAGCTCCAGGAGCTGATCCACAGACTTGCCAATCTGAAGTTTGCGCCGGGGAGTGTGCCGCTTACAGCCGAGGGGGAGGAGGAAAACGACAATGTAGCGACGGAGCTGAGCGCAGAGATTAGCTCAATCTTGAGGGAGGAGGAGGAAGAGCTGGAGTTGTTGCAGGAGGAGATCATTGACCTTCGAGGTGGGAGGCCGGGGAGCGAGAGCGAGCATAGGAAGCAGAGGTTGAAAGAGGGCGCGCAGAGGCTAGAGAATGAACTCAAGACGTATGTTTTTCTCTGTTAACACCCATCTACAACGAAACAACTTGGCTGACATTGTGATGATAAATAACCAGCGCTCGAACAACCTTCCGCAAAGCTCAACTCTCAGCCCACCACTCCCTCCTCGCCGCCCAAAAACTCGAGCGCCAGCTCCTTGTTGCGTCTTATGCTGCTTCGGCTTCGTTGGCTAACTCAACTCACTCCCTTGCCTCCTCCTCCTCCTCCTCTTCCGACCTAGCCAACCAGCAACAACAGTCCTCCTCCTCCTTAGAAGGAAACAAAGACCCCCGAACCCAACTCTTCACCCCCAAAGACCTCCTCCGCCACCGCAAGCCAAAACCCACCAACCCCAACGACGAATCCTCGGCCGTAGTCAACGCCTCAAGCGACCTCACCCTCTCCCTCCGCCGCACCCACGCCCTCATCGCCGCCGAGGTCCAAAAATCAGCCTTTGCCTCCCAAACCCTAGCCGAGTCCTCAGCCGCGCTGGCCGAACTGCAAAAAAACTACGAGGGGATCGACTCCCTGCTCTCCAAATCAAAAAACCTGGTTTCCACCTTACTGACCACGCAAAAGAGTGATACCTGGTATTTACAGACTTCTCTGAGATTGCTACTGGTCACGTTGGGCTGGTTGGTGTTTAGGAGGTGGTTGTATGGACCGTTGTGGTGGGTTGTTTGGTTGCCGCTGAAGCTCAGTTACAAGACTACGAGGGGGGTGGTGAATTTGGCTGGTGGTGGTGGTGGGGGAGGGCAGGCGGAGATGGAGGTTGTGTTGCCCGGGGGGACGACCACGAGGGTGGTGATGGGGGGAGAGGAGAGTGTGCCTACTATTGAGGTTGCTGGGCCGGGGGTGGGGGAGAAGCAGAGGGTGGAAAGGGGAGATGAGAGTTATGTGGAGAGCTATGTGGAGAGGGTTGGGAGGATGGTGGAGGATACGCTTGATCAGAGGGAGAGGGAGGAGGGGAATAAGACGGGAGAGGGTGCGGTGGAGGAGGAGGAGGAAAGAGAGCAGAAGAATCCAATGAAGAGGATGTGGGAGGAAGATGTTGATGGGGAGGGCGAGAAGCAACAACAGGTGGAGCTGGTGAGGGATGAGCTGTGAGTTTGCATAGCATTCTTAAGTGATAGTAATGTTGAGGTGGGGGTTTATCAGTGTCATATTACTGCAATACCTGCCGCCACCGTGCTCATGATGTGTAAAGACAAAGAAAGGCAGTAGCGAAATATAGATCTAGTAAAGAAAGAGGGTTAGAGCTGGTGATCATTGAAAAGAGTCAATGACTACGTCAAAAAAGCAGAGACAAAGTCCATATTTCTATCTCAAACCTCCCAAAAAACATAACAATAACCCCTATTTCACATACCATACAAACAACCTCCCAAAAAGAAAAATTTTTTGCCTAACCCTATCCACTTATCACCCCCCTTTGAATTTCCCCCGTTCGGTTGCCCGTCATCATAGTCGTCGTCGTCAAGTTGTTTATAACGTATGTGTATGTGTGTGTGTGTGTATGTTTGTTGTACAAAAAGTTTCGTACAACCCAACCGTTACCGTTCCCAAAAGACAATAATCCAAAACCACAACTCCAGAAAACACCAACCGCCATAAACCCCAATCCCAAAATCCCAAAACCATTTGTGCCCAAGTAGGTAGTTGTGTAACTAACTAACCCCCCCATAACCATATTTATTCTGGTTATTCATGTGTATCCCTTTTTTTCCCCTTCATGTTCATCCCACCATCCAAGAAACCCAGAAACCTATCCCAAAAGCAACAAAAAAAAAAAGAAAAAAAAGTCATCATAATATAACCCAACCCAAGCCCATTCATTCCCCATCCAGTCCCAATGCCCGTTTTTGTGCACCAATACTTTTACAAAACAAAACCCCCTATACCCTCCATAATAACCAGCGTTAGCCCATGAACCCGAGATCCCATCATTGACCACCCCTAAAAAACTTCCCCAGAGCCACCGCCCCAGCAAACAACATCATCATCTTTGGAATAGCCGCCGCATCCGGCCCGTCCTTCACCCGTCCTTTCTCTCCTGCCTTGTCCTCCCCTTCGGCATGCTGACTAAAAATCTTCGCCGACTTGACCTTCCTATGCCGATCCTTCTTCCTCAGTTTCCCCGACTTCGTACTCCCCGCAATACTCCCCGTCTCAGCCTCCTCCGCCCCAAGATGATGAGGCAAAGGATGATCAAAAAAACAATGCTGATTCAGCGGTAAACTCAATCTCTTAGACTGGTCTCCCAAAGCTCCACGAAGGCCGAGCTCAATAAACCTCGATTCTGTGCGCAGAGTGTTCAACCCGAGATACCCAGCTGTCTGGGGACGGGAAGTGGGGTGAGTGTGCTCGTGATCGTGGGGGGAGTCCAAGTGTGGGAGTCGAATTTCGTCGCCGAACTGGGTGGAGGATTCGTCAAAAGAGGGGCGGAAAGTGTCGACTGAGCCGCGGGAGATGAAGGAGGAGGTGTCAGAGAGGGTGGTATACCCCGAGGAGAAGGTAGATGTGGAATGGCGGGGGCTGGGGTTGAGGAGGGAGATGTGTGGAGTGGCTACTGGGTGAGAGGGGGATTCTGTTTCGGTGGTGGTAGTGGTGGTGTCGAATTCTTTGACGGAGATTACGGGTGGTGTTACCACGGGAGGATGCTGCTCCTCAGCACCGGAACGCTCCGGCTGAGGCTCATCTTTACGGCCGAGGTCGGTGGCGGACCTAGTAATATCTTGGGGGGCTGTCGCTGTTTCTGTTCTTGTTTCGGCCTTCTTCACTTCTTCCGACGACAATCCTTCGGGGCTGACTTGGACTTCGAATTCCTCGGCGAGTTCTTTGGCCACTTCGGGTATGATGGGCTCTTTGACAGGTTCGGCTTCGATTGTCTTTTCGGTTACGGGAGGAGAGACATCCTTGACGTTGTCGTTCGCCTGGACTTTGAGCTCGGCAGCGAGTTGCTCCTCAGCTGCAGCTTCAACATCCTGGCTGTCAGTCGGCACCGTGGTCGACTTTTCGGTTTCAACGTCGCCAGCTGCTGCGGGAAGTGACGCCGGCTCGGCAGCGAGAACATCACCGACGACAGCGGTCTCAGACACGGAAAGTCTGACTCTCTTTTCAGGGATGGGAATATCGGAGTCTTTGGTCCTCTTCTCAGGCACGACATGATGGATCGCCACCTCGACATCTGCGAACAACCGGGCTGGTCCCGGTTTCTCGATATCAGCACCGGTTGGCAAGTCTGCCGGCTCCGATGACTTGACCGCGGTCTTTTCTGGGATATCAGAGACATTGCCCGGACAAGGAGCCGGCTCCGAGGACGCACCAATCTTCTCGGGAGCAGCCCCGTTCGTCGCAACCGAGTCATCATGCTTCACTCCAGAACCGCGGTCCCGAGCAAGATACTCATCAACCGTAGCCTCAGAATGCTCAAAGTCAATCTCGGACCCCTTGCGAACCTTCTCGGGCTCCTGCCTGGAACCGCGACGCTCATCAAGATGCTCCTTCACACCAGCATCCGGAAACTCAAACTCAATATTGCTCCGGAGCCGCTTGCTCCTCATCTCGGCCTGGGCCTGGGCCCCATATCGCTCCCGAAGCTCATCCCGCACATCACCCTCGGGAAACTCAAACTCAATATTGCTCCCATCGGCGTGCTTGCCGGAACCGACATCATCAGGAATGCTCGAGTTCTGAGACTCTGCGGGCCCGTTCTCCTCAGCCGCCTGCTCAGTCCCCTTTTCCTCGGAGCCGGTGACAGCACTCGGAGCCCTTGTGCTACCCGTGTCTGGAGAAACTTTGTGCACGGCTCCCGGATTGGCACCGTCCGCTTGGGCCCGGTGGCCGTCGGGACCAGCTTCGGTCACGTTGGACTTGTCTTTGTGTGCCACGGGCTGCCCCTCGGCGCCGCGAGCGGGACCGACTTGGTTGCCGGTAGCCTGATCGACATCTTGACTCGAGGTTTTCCTGGCATCTAAATTTTCAGAAGCTTTGGGAGAATCATGATTCGGGGTCGGAGCCGGGTCCCGGAGTCGCTTGGTGGGGAAGTCCGGACGGCGCGGTATGGAACCTTCGGAGCCTGCAGTTTTCTCGGCACCGAGGTTTTCATAGCCAAAATCTTTTTCTGCAGTTGATGAGCTGTTTGTCGAATTGGCATTGCTGTTGTTATTGGGGGCTTTTGTTGTAAGTGGTGTTGGGGCGGATGTGGTTGGTTGAGGCTCAACGGGTTCGGACATAGTAAATCCGGGCCCCTGTGTTTGGCCGGGTTGCGCCACGTGTTGGTCTGGTTCCCCTTCTTTTTCGTCGTCTCGGACTGATGCCTCCAAAGCTGTGTGTTTGCTCGGAAGCTCTTCGGTTGCGAGAGGGGCGGGCAGTTCTGTCTTGGGCACAGTTATATCTGAGTCGTCCACCTCGGCCTCAACCTCGGGATCGAACTTGCGCACCGCAATGTCGTTCGTGCCCGAACTCGTCCGCACGTAGACGGGTGTGGTCAAGAGGCTATGTCGGGGCGACGAGTCCTTGGAGCCCAGGCTCAGGTCTGGGGTTGATGGTGCAGTTGAGTACTCGTCAAATCTCGGACTCACATCACCCGTCAGAAAAGAGCTCGAGGTCTCCGACTTGACGATGGGTTCAATGGCAGGGCTGATTGCGAATTCTCTGGCATCCTCAAAGGCTTCGGGGGTGTCCATTTTCGCCTTGGTGGGTTCACGGGCAGCTGACCGCGATGCCGCTTCGTTTCTGTCGTCATTCTGGGATGATGTTATAGGAGCTTCGGTCACAGGCACGCTCCCTGCGGGGCGAGTTGCTGCACTCTCGTCTACCTCACTCGACGTCATCATCACGCCCAGGATATCGCCGCTAGTCTTAGGGCCAGGCTCCGGTGACTCTGACAGCACTTCCAATGGCGTTGCCTTGCTCGGTTCCGTCGGAGCTGCCCGACTTCTCCCACTGTGTTTGATCTTTTCGATCCCCTTTGCAAGAGTCGAAACATCGTTGGCACGGGATCGCCTGCGAAACAGAGAAAAGGGCCGCTTTGAAGGCTTGGTTTTGGCCGCAGCAGTCGGGGTTGCTTGGTCCTTGACAGTAGAGTTTTCCCCAGCCGCAGATTGGGAGCTGCGATCGCTCACTGCAGAGCTGGCTGGTGTGCTAGGTTGGCTGCTGCTGTTGGCAACAAATGGGTCATTGCTCAACTTCGGCTTGAGATGGTCGACAACCTTGACCGACTCTGAGGATCGACGACTGAGCGAAAAGATGCGCTGTACGAGTGGACGCTTTGGTGGAGACGGCTGTGGCGTTGGCTGTACGGGGATTGAGATGGGCCTGGCCATTTTTGTGGGAGGAGGATTCAGGGGCGCTGGCGACGATGGCATTCTTTCGGGTGAGTGCTGTTCCCCTACGGAAACGTCTGACGGAGCCCGCTCAAATCTCACAGGGCTTGGTGACTGTCTGGGCGTGGGCGGTTGCGTTGGTGCGAATGATCGCCCGGATGCTAGTGATCGCAATGACACGAGTGACCGTAACGAGGAAGACGACTTGGCAGGCACTAATGGTGGCAGAGGGGTGGATGGCCGTAAAGATGAGGACGATTCTGCAGACGCCAACGTTGGGACGGGGGCGGATTGCCGTGCGGGAGTGAAAGGACGGATAAAGACCTCTTCTTCGTCAATATCTGGGATGTCGTCAATCGCACAGGTGTCCTCCAACACCCTGTCGATATCCTGCTGGATTCGAGCCTTGAGCCTCGAGAGGAACGTGGCCTCCTCCTCGGATGGCGAGGCAAAGTTCTCCTTGGTCCTCCCACGTTTTTCATGAGCCACAATGGCCTTGTCGAGAACGAGATGGCCTCTCTTGTGGGCATCGATATGGATGGAGATATTGTGGCCGCGAATGATGTCGCCGACACCTGTTTGGATGCGGTCGAGGACTGCTTGGATCGTTCGTCGCCCACACGAAGACTTGGAGCCGAGCTTGAATCTTGCTGGGTCCTTCAGCTTCCAGTTTGCGCCTTTCAGTTCGCGAATTCTGAACACGAAGTCATCCATATCGTTGACCTTGGCGTCGATCTCGTCCCTCGTCGCGGTAAGGATTCCTTCGATATTGTCGAGAAAAGCGGTGCAGTCGCGGGCCTCGGGATCGAAAAACAGCAAAAGACTGCTCTTGATATCTCTGTGGATGTTGTCGTGTAACGGGCCGAGGTTGTTGGATATCCTGAGTTCGATCTCGAGAGCGCCCTGGCATGAGTGCTGGCCGTCCTGTTGTCGGCTGAAGTGATGGTCAAATTCTCTCTTCTTTGCATCCAGCGCTGTGTTGATGGCCTGGACACCCTTCCACAGCAGATCCTCGCTCATGAACAGTGTCAGAGGGGCATCTTGCTTGCTGTCGAGCGTGATGGACTTCCTCACCACAGGCACCCGTCTTTGTGGATTTCGGCTCTGGAAGGTCAGCTCGATCTTGTAGCCGGACACGAACTCAAAGGTTTGCGTGGATTCGATGAAGCGTGGGCTGGGTATGCAGAGAAGGGACAATGGTGCTTCTCGAGATGGATCTGCGACCTGGCCCTCTTCGGCTTCCTGGTCTGAGACGGGGTGGTCGAGCCATCTGAAGTCCGGGTCGTGCCTGCGGAGATAAAGACCAACAATCCTGTGGGTGGCCGATATGATTTCTTTGGTATGTCCAACCGTCAGGGGCTGCTTTTGGTGAGAACGATATGTCCTCTCGGCCCACTCGCCCCTGCCCCTTTTCAGGATCCGGAAGGTGAGCTCGAACCTTGAGGGCTTGGGCTCGTGACTCTCATCGGAGAAGTCGGTGAGGGCGCTTGAGTCTTTTCTGGTGATGAGCTCTTCTGAGCAGCGCTCGATGCGGCGCACGAGCCCGCGGCATATCCTGTTGTTGGCTTCGAAGGTAGGTGAGCTCGCATAGCTCCGTGCATAGCGAGATCGGATGAGGGGATCGGTGAAAAAGATTTCGACCTGGACCACAAGCGCTGGTGACCTGGAAGACTCCGCATTTTCTTCGGCTACGGGCGATAGCACGGCTCTCTCGTCCATGTCCAAGGTGGTGTGGCGCTGTGTCGTGGTGGTGTTGATGGAGTCAAGCCTCGGGAAGGCATCGCCTGCAGAGAATCGCTTTCGTAGCCGTGGGGAAGGACGAGCAGCAGCGAGAAGGCCATCGTCCAAAGACGCAGAAGGTAAAGATGCTGGGGCCTGGCGGCTCTGTCTTCGTGAGTCCCACCACGCCATTGCCGAAGAACAGGAACGTGGAGACTATTTCTCCACTATCGCGGGGGGATCCTTGTGACGGAGGGGTTCGCGATGAGATGACAGAAGAGGTCGGCTGGGATTCTCGAAGCACAGTGCAGCCTACACACCTAGGGAAACCATGTTTGTCACTTTGTTGCTGCCAGTAGGGGGTGGCCTGAGTGTGAGGGGTTAAACGCGATGTTGGATGAGAATTTTAATGATGATGATGATGATGATGATGATGATGATGATGATGTGAGACAGACAGTATGATAGAGACAGGAATGAGAAAAGGCGATTGTGATTATCATTGCTGCGTAGGTGTTATCATATGCCCCTCTTTTTGCGAGAATAAAACTGGCGTAGACACATGTTTCCCTCTCTCACACACTCTCACTCTGGCCCTCTCCAACCGCAACCTACATATGCAATGCATCTGGGATAAGACGGGCTGCAGCCCAAGGCGTGCGTCCAGCCAGCCCAGCAATGTGGGCGAGATGTGGACAAGCTTCGGGAAACAGGGCTGGTTCAAATGTCCTCAAACCTGGCGGCCATGCATCAGAACCAGAGAGCCGCTGGCCGTTTGTGGCCTGACACGTCGTCGCAAGCCATCTTCGACGAAGGGGAACCATCCCATTGGGATCGCCATTGCGATTGCTTGCAGACGATGACATCGGCATTTTGCTTGGAGCCCTCGAGGAAATTGATGCCATTGTGCAACACCTCTTGGTGTAAAGCTGGCGAATGCCAATTGGTCTCGCGCTCTCCGGTTCAGCCCGGCGTTGCTTTCTCATCATGGAGGGTCAGCCAGCCTCTATCTAGGTAGCTGTGCCTCTGCTCTGTTTGGAGGGTGTTCTGTGAAACATTGGGCCCGTCACTTCTCAGTCTCGCTCGGGTCGTTGGGCTTGGTGGCCGTTTGTCCGTGGGCAAGTGGAAAGTGCGTGATTTTGCATGACACTACTCTGATAGCATCAAGCAATTGGCGATGTGTCGATGGCATCCCTTCCCACGTTACGTCTCATTCGGCACAACTGTGCATGTTCCCAATCGCCGCGGGCTAAAATTCTGAAATCCGATCAGCGGGGTATCCCGGGCCCGCTAAAATTCGGCAACGCCAGGCCGTTGCGGGGCTTTCTGGGCAGCTGGGTGACGCCAGAGCCAAAGAGGAAAGGCATCAGCCGACGCCGCACAGGGGTTTTGGAGCTTTTTGCAGGGTGGCTGCATGTCTGGAGCTTTGGTTATCAGATGCTTATCAGCTTGTTTTTCCTCTGCTCTTGTTCTATACCAAGTGCTTGGTTCCTTGTCTTGAATAGCTGGATAGTTTCGAACCCCTAAAAGCTGATCACCGCCTTGTCAGGCACCAAACTGGAGTTGCTGGCGGAGCTCAATTGCAGTTTGTGTACATTTTGTGCCATCTGAGGCCCGCAAAAAATGTCGCTGTTGTCTAGCTGCTGCTTAGCTGGACACGTGGGGGTCGCCGCGGCCGTTGAGATGCTTCCGTAGTGGGGTCCTGTGCTTACTTTAACCTCAGCTTGACAGCCGACCACAACCCGACCGTGATAAATGTGTTCTGGACCTCTTGGAAACTCCATTGGGTTTCTGTTGTCTGAGGGATAAAACACTTTGCGGATACTTTTCCCCTCCTGTCTACCAGCATCGCAACAAGAGTCTGCGGAGCGGTCTGCCGGGCCGAAAACGAGATAAACGAACGAGCCCAACCGAAGAGAATGAGGATCCTGTCAATGCTATGCCAGATGTTCATTGAGGATGCTGATTTATGAATGTACAATTCTATACTCCCAAGGCTTGGGCCACACAGGGGATGCTCGAACGATCAATTATGCCAAAAAATACTTCGAATGAGGAATATTGGGTGCAACCTCTTCGAAGCAACTTCTCTTCGAGCTCGGCACACTGAGGTGGTCTTCACCGTGGGCAACAGAACCGGCCATGCTGCATCACTTCATCCCTACCATCGACGGTCATCTCCAGTAGATGGCATACTTGTCTTCCTAATATACCGACAGCCTCGTGATATGTTGCCTTGCTGTTTCATCATTGCTCCAATCCTCAAGGGGCTGTTGCCAACATGTCTAAACCGAGTAGGGTGACAGGTGACTTATTGGGACTGTGTCTGTTGCTTACCTAGGTGTTCAAATTCAACATTTGGCTGGTACTATCGTATGATACCGGTTCCTGGATATTTTTGCGCCCACCTCGGTGGTTGTTCTTAATCTTGCAACACCCGCATCAAAGATACACAGACGATTTATGAGCTTCCATCTATTATTGGGTCCCTTCCTGTCAGCCATCAATACCTAGTTGCTGCCGATGATTCGAAATAAAAACCACATGAGTTTTGTGTCCTGTAGCTCAGTGATAATGAACAAAGTGACTCAAACTGAGCAGACCACCTCTCTATGGCGGAAAGGCCATGGCCCGTTCTATCTTCCGTCCACCACACATGGATTTGGAAAATGAGTCTCGCCATCCTAAAACTCACTTCTCAAGTGACGGATGATTATTTGGAGTTTTCAGACCGAGGAAACGGTTCTCGAAACACCCAGAGCGAGTATGGTGAACGGCAGGTACCTATGTAACCCTCTCATGTGATGTGTTACTTGAAGCCTTAGACCTCAGACCAGCTCTGAGTTTTGTTGAACTGTGACTCTGAAGTGGTTACGGGGACATGAAGTGGTGTCGTGATGTGATGGAGAGGAGAAGATCAATGCGATCTATAAAGACCACAGCGAAGACGTTGATCTACTGTAGGCAAGTATCTTTCCCCTCAGATCAACCACTCCCATCAACCATCAGGTTTTCATGATCAAACATTACTCAAACATCATGAACTTCATCCTCACTCTCTCCATACTGGCCACACTGGCCACAGCCTCACCGGCTCCCGCCCCAGCCTCTGCACTGTACGGCTGCACCGAAGGCCTGAATTACTGCGGTCACACTCTTCTCAACATGGGTATGGCTCCCGGCCCATCCTGCTGTGCAATGTTCTGCTAATAAGAGACTTCAGGCTGGTCCCGTGACAATATAATCGACGATTGCAGCGGTAGACCCGACTTGCTCACTGCCAACAGCGTGGACAATGTCCTCTTTCATTGCACAAGCGGAGACTACCTCACGTTCATTGAGAGCTGCAATGCACCTGGTACTTGTGTGGATGCCGGTTCTGGTAATAGCGATTATTGCAGCTAAGATCATCTTGAACAAGGTGACGGTCTAAAAAGGTGTTTGGCAAGAAATTGATACAGAGGCGAGAGCTGGTGGAAGAGATGGATGAAATTGCTCAGTACCGGAGGATTTTCCCCAGGTGGAAATAATATCTACTACCAGGTAGATTTTTGCGACTTCAAGTTCAACACTTGAAAAATGTTATCACTCATTTTCCCTACTACAAAATACCTACCTCTATCCTGGCTATGGCAAACCAAGAAGAAACCCCCTATCCTATCATGCAAGCTCCCTTTTTGCAGCAGGATCAAAAAGATGCTCAACTCTATGCGTTCCCACGAAATGAAACGTCCGTTTGCATGTTTGGGTCCAACGTTTTCACCTCTCCCTTTCACTCGAGGACTCAAACCTCAGCTATGGAGTCTGCTAGGTTCTAAACATCACAAGCTTCTCAGTTGGTAGAACCCTACTAGCATCAACGGACTTCCTACTACGGAAGCCATCCAGCCCCCTTCCCGGCAGACACCCTCCAGCAGTGACACCATGGTCCGCAAAAACAGAAACAGACACAAAACACCAAAGACCAGGACCAACCCCCCGCCATCGTCGCTATATTCGACGAATACTTCGGCGCAGGGGACCTCCAAGACCGGCAGCGTCTCTGTTCCGACATCTTCCGCGAGAACGAGCTCAAAAGCTTTGACCTGTGCAGCAAGACGAAATGCCGAAAGGTGCCTACCTGACTCACCTGCCATATCACCACCGATACTGACAACGAAAAACATAGCTCTTAAAAACAGTCTTTATCAACATCCAAGACATTGTCGACTGCATTGAGAAAAACCTCACTGGGGGAACACCCAAGGTGTACCCGCAGCGCTTCGCCAGCCTCAACCAACTCGTCAAATACACCATGAAGGAGGGAAAAGTCTACCCCAAGAAATGGGTCAAGAATAGACTGGGACCTGTCAAGGCTTTGATGAGGGACATATTAAGAGGGTGATGATATCGGTTGCGGGGAAAGCTGACGGCACAAGAGATGGATATGGCAAGGAGGAAGACATATTGTATCTGAAATCATTGGATATTTACCTCTAACTCACTTTATCAGCCGCTTATTGTCCCGACACTTTTACACATACATGTTGATTAACCCCTGATCTCCCACATCCGCACCTTGCCGGCATCGTTGCCAATGGCGAGAATGCTGCTATCGGCGCTGAAGGCAACGGCGGAAATTCTACCCAATGGTGTTTGCTCTGTAGGCCAGTTGCGGTAAACAGTGCAGCTGGGAAGGTGCACCAACCTCAGCGCATCCTTCTTGAGATTGCTTCCGAAGACCATCAGCTGTCCGTCTGGCGAGAAGGACAAAATAGTGATGGCTGTAGTCAACTGCTCGAGTACTCTCGCAGGTGTAGGAAGCTTCTTGATCTCCACATCCTTCTTGTCCTTGCTAGCAACCAGCAGCTCGTTCCGGTCATAAATGTTGACGATCCCGCTGCTGTTGCCAACGGCAACCCATCGATCCTCTCCAATCGCCCTGGGACCATGTCTGCCACCCATCGCCAGGACAGTACCGCCAATAGACCCTTCATCCCTCCACACTCCAACCGTTCTCTTGGACTCCAAGCTCCACTCCGCAACCTGCCCATCCCTTCCAGCAATCGTCAAGCCCTCCCCACTGCTCCACCACTGGAAATCAGCAATACCCCCCCTCCCATCAATCCTCGCCTGCGCAACCCACTGCATGGTGGCCGCATTAAGAATATTCAGCATACCGCCCCCCTTCTTATCACTCGCCGCAACCGCTATCCACCTCCCACAAGGACTAGCCCTAAACCTCTCCATAGTCTTATGCTCCTTCTGATGCCCCGCAATCTTGCTGATCTTCTTCACCGCACCCGTGGCCAAGTTCCAGCTGTGGAAATACTTCCTCCTACCAGCAAACACCACCTCCTCCCCCTGCCCCTCCCCATCCTCCCCCTTCACACTCAAAAATGCCGCCCTCCTCAAGTCAGTCCTCCTAACCTGCACCGAAGTCAACATCGGATTCGGCGTCGGATACGCCGCCGCATCAACATGATGCAAAAACATGACCGACGAGACACTCGTGCTCAGCAGAATAGGATGCCTAGGGTGAAACGCCAAACAGCTCACCCCCGCCTTGTGCGTATCAGGAATATCCCTCGTCCGCTGGATATCCAACGTCTCCGGGCGCAACTTTCTCCTCTTGGACAACCTGGTATCATCATCCTCAGCAAAAGCATTGACATCCCTTAGAAACTGCTCCAAAGGCAAGGCATCCTCGTAATCCCCCCCCTCCTCATCACTATCCGCCTCCTCCCCAGAAAGCCCACTTTCGTCTGACCCACCCGCAGCAGAAGACCTCCTCCTCCGTCTAGTCTTCTTCTCCGCCGCCGGCCGCGCCCACTCAGGGACGGGGTACATCCTCATATACTGCGCCCTCAACCTTTGGCTATACTCAGTCCCATTAACCACATCCTCCCCCTCAAACTCCCTCAACTTCCTCAACCTCCCCACCCCAGCAAGCGAAACAGTCAACCTCTCATCATCACTGTCCTCCCAAGCAGGCTTGTCAACCACCGCTTCTTCAGCCTTCTTCTCGGCATGCGCGATGACACCCTCCCCTCCACCAACGGTGTCAATCATGAAAAGCATTGAATCGTCCACATTCTTGAACTGATCATTGTCCTCCTCCTTGTCCGCCGCGACAGAGACAAGAGCCTTGGAACCGGTGACGTCCGGAAGGAGAAAGTCATCACCCGCGAAGAGCTTGGCGCGGAAGTCGTCGGCGGATTTGGTCCCCAGGACGAGGCGCTCGAGGTCTTCTTCGTCGGAGTCTTTGACGAGGTTGATTTCTTTTTGGTGTGGGGAGCGGTCGGATTCATCGTCGTCGGAGCCGCTGGAAGCGGAGGCGACGTCGGACATGGAGATGTCGTCTTCTTCTTCTTCTTCCTCGTTGGAGAAATGGGCGAAGGAGCCTTCCTTTTCGGAGGAGGGGTCTTCTTTTTGTTGTTGGCGTCGGCGGGACATTTTGGAATGTGTGGTGGTTTTTTTTTTGGTGGAAATATGGCTGGGATATCGCGTGGGATTCTTGGAGGAAGCTTTCCTGCAGCGAATGCGACTGCACAAGTTGCGATCACTTTTTTTTTTTTTTTTGTTGCTTGGGGAAGTTTTTCGTAGCCTTGCAGGTTTGGCGTGGGAAGGGGGGTCCACTTTGTAAGTTTTTAGTGGGGTAGGTATTGCTTGGCGGTCAGCCTTGTTACTTGCCAGGTCTTTGACATTGTGAACATGAGGTTGGGGGCTGGTGAGAGAAGTATATTTATCGTCTGAAATACCTGATAAGTACCTTGCGTACTAAGAACGAATACAGTTCCGCCTATGCCACCTACCACTAAGGGAGTTAATGTTTGCCTGTTTTGAAAGAATCTGTAGGAAGGTGGTATATGTTGCCCCGACCACAGAGCACTTGGCCATATAATTTCCTGGTGTTATCGCCCCACGTAGCTGTCATCGCTCAATCTTTTCAATCTCATTATATTCCTTTCATATCTCCTCACAACTATATATACAACCCCATTAGGCCTCCAGAAATAACCAAAAAAAAATCCCAACCCGCCCCTACCTGAACCCCAGGGTATCACCACTCACCTACAACAAAACCCCAACCCCCAACCCCAACCCAACCAACCACCCCAATCCCACCTTCAACCCCCCCGCGCCACTCCCCAACCCACTCCCACTCCCAGCCCCAGGCCTCACAGGCCCCAACCCATCCCCATCCTCATCCCCACTAGTCTCCAGCACCGTCGCATCCCCCGGCGCAAACAAAGCCCCCATCTCATCCGCCCCCTCCCTAACCTCCTCCCACTCCATCATCTCATTCTCCAATTCCTCGCAGCTCGGCCTAGCAACCCTATTCGGCGCCTCCTCCCCAATCCGATTCGTCACCGAAATCGGCACATCAAACACCGTGTAAAAATCCTCACCGTTCAACCGAAAGCTCTGCCTGATGCTCACGTTGTACGCCCCCCTCGCGCTGTCGAGTGTCTGAGGCTGGCCGTCGCCAACAAGACAGTCGGGCCAGATCCACTTGACGTGCTTGACTGTCGAGCCAGGTTCCTGAAACAGAATATTGCCCAGGGAGGCGTTCTCGTTGAAGTTGGAGGATGTGGCGGTTCCGTTTGTGATGGTGAAATTTTTACCGGTGGCGTAAGAGGAGAGAAAGATGGAGATGTTGTGGATTTGGGAGGGGGAGTCTGGGGAGTAAGGGGGGAGGGGGAGGCGGCCGTTGGTTGTGATGTCGAGGGAGATTTCTATTAGATCTGGGCAGGGGGGGTTTAGTAATGGGGGGTCAGGAAGAAAAGGTGGGGGGAGACAAACCGCCTCCTAATGGGGTGCCTGGTTGAGGTGAGTTGAGGACTGCCAGGCCCGGGGTGAAGATTTGACCGCCTGCTATGGTGAACTCCAGGGCGGTTGTGGAAGCAGAGGTGAGGAGCAGACCTAGGACTGCCTGTTTTAGGAGTGACATGATGATGAATTTGTTTCTTGATGATTTCAAAACAGCGCGGCTGGTAAAAGCGAAAAGAGTTCTGGAGTTGAAAGGAGTGACAAGAATGAAGGAGGGTTTGCCGGCAAAGAACTATTTAGCCAACATACAAAAATCCAGGAAAGGAGAGAGAAAAGAAACAAGGAAACAACGCAAAAGCCGGGAAGCAAAAAAGAGGATCACCAGATCCCGCGCGTGTTGCGGTATGAACTGAGATATAATAAGAGCGAGATTACCAGGAAGGACCTAACCCACTCGCCCGCTCACGACACATAAGCGAGCTGTCTTCTCTTGGGTGCGGGTGAAGTGAGAGAATGGTGTCCTGTTTCTTGCGGGTTTCTGAAGAGGTGTGATGAGGGAGGAGTCATGCAAAATTCACCGGATGGATTGTGAACCGGCGTCCCCAAAAGCACGGGCATAGCGCTGATACGCACAGAGAGGCCATCTCTGGTTTTGAAGGAGGAAGAGACGTCAAATCTGGATACAACAGTTTCGATGGAGTTCATGCAAGGGTTGGCGCATGCTGGGCGGGTTTCAGATTGGGAGGGGTGCCGGGTTGGGGTTAGCTTTGGTTTTTGGGGTGGTGAGGTTGGAGGGTTAGCTAAGCTGAGATTGGCGCCGAGTGGGTGAGCATATGATGGAGGACAGAACAAGTTTGGTTGAGGATTGGTGGCTGATTTATTATGTCAAAGCTTGAAATATATGAGAAGAAAGACTACTACGCTTAGGTCTCACCTCTTACGACTATTCTACAAATCACATATTCAGTTGTCGCCATCAGAACATACACATGCAACAGATCTGTTAGCAAATGCAGCTTCTCATTGGCCAAAGCTACCCCTGTCTAACCATGACTAGGTTCTCCACTGTCTTTGAAGCTGCTCTCACCTCACATAACCTCTCACAACAGTTTCTTTGATGAGCCAAATACAACGATTTTCTTGACAGCTTTTTGCATTCTAGGTTGAATATAAACCATTTTCATTTCACTTGGCTCATTCATTGTTCTCATAGTAGCTTTTCTTACTTTGGATTTATAGGCAGCAGGGAGGCCCCTCCAAGCTAGCCTACCTTCTTCAGCTCACTCCTAGGTACTCAAAATGGCACTCACCCGCCCCCTCTCCAAACTCCTCCCCAAACGACCCCTCCTGTCGATGCCCTCCCGCCGGCCCTACCTCATCTCCTCCACCCCCTCCCACTCCTGGCTCAGAATCCACCCCGAAGTCTCCTCCGCCGTCAGATCCAACACCCCCCTCGTAGCCCTCGAATCAACAATCTACACCCACGGCGCCGTAGGCAATGACCTCAACCTCGAGCAAATTGTTCGCGACCACGGCGCCATCCCCGCCGTATGCGGCATCTACGCCGGACAAGCCACCGTAGGCCTCACCCCAGAAGAGATCACCACCATGTGCGACCAGGGCGCCAAAAAGGTCTCCCGCCGTGACCTCGCCTATCTCATCGGTCAGGGTATCTGCGGCAACAAGATCCACGGTGGAACCACCATTGCCGGAACCATGATTCTCGCTCGACAGGCGGGGATCAGGGTGTTTGGAACGGGCGGATTGGGTGGTGTTCATCAGGGCGGGGAGAACACGATGGATATCTCTGCCGACTTGACAGAGTTGGGGAGGACGAGGGTGGCGGTTGTGAGCAGTGGTGTGAAGGGGTTTTTGGACATTCCAAAGACGCTTGAGGTTTTGGAGACGCAGGGGGTGCTGGTGGCTACTTTTGCTGACGGCAAGGACCAAAAAGAGGTGGATTTCCCGGCTTTTTGGGCGAGGGAGAGCGGGGTCAAAAGTCCGGCTGTGGTGAGGGATGAGAAGGAGGCTGCGGCCATCCTTTTGGCTCAGGAGAAGTATGATATTGAGACGGGAATGTTGTTCGTGAACCCGCTGCCGAAGGAGTTTGAGATCCCGAGGTCGGAGATGGAGGAGGTGATTAGGATTGCTGTGAAGGAGGCGGAGGAGAAGGCGCCGGGGAATGAGAATACTCCGTTCGTGTTGAAGAGGATCAGGGAGTTGACTGATGGGAGGAGTGTGATTGCGAATAAGGCGCTGGTGAGGGACAATGTGGCCAGAGCGGCCAAGATTGCGGTTGAGTTCTCCAAGCTGGTGGATGGCAACCCGGTCACGGTTGGGATGGCTTCAGCAAGCAATGCGACAGTTACGCAGCAGCCTACTTTTTCCAAGGCCGAGACCAAGCCTAGGGTGGAGAAGCCAAAGGCAAGTAACTAAGGCATCAGGGATGGATTGAAAAGAACTGACTGACTTGAACTAGGCTGATCATACTGTGGACATTCTCGTTGCTGGGTCAGTCGCTCTTGACTTGAACTGTGACTATTCAGGTGGCGGAAAGACGGTTTCGCCGGCGCTCAACACATCCAACCCAGCTTCCATCAGTCAGTCTGTGGGCGGTGTGGGTCATAACATTGCCATTGCCGCCCACAAGGTGAGCGAGGAGAACAATGTCCGGCTCTGCAGTATGGTTGGCGATGACATGTAAGCCTACTCTCAACTTAATTCACCTACTAGTACGGTTGTTAATCCTGATTCTAGTGCCGGATCAACTATCCTCTCCTCCCTTTCTGCTGCCGGCCTAGACACCTCCTACATCCGCGTCCTCGGCCACGAGTACCCCTCCGCGCGAACAGCCCAATACGTGGCCGTCAACGACGCCCACAAGTCCCTGGTCCTCGCCATGGCCGACATGGCTATCATCTCCACCCACTCCTTCCCCAACTACTGGAACTCAGCCGTCAACGCCTCCAAGCCAAAGTGGATGGTCGTCGACGCCAACTGGGCTGAACATGACATCCAGACCTGGATCCAGGCCGGCCATAAGTACAACGCCAAAATCGCTTTTGAACCAGTCTCGGCCGCCAAAGCAGCGAGGTTATTCCCCAAACTGAAAAACCACCACAAGAAGCCAGAACTGGGTCTTTTCCCTCGCCCGAGCGTCCATCTCTCCACTCCCAACCAATACGAACTACTGGCCATGTATGAAGCCGCCAACGAGAACGGGTACCTCGATACGCACAACTGGTTCCCCATCATCGACGCGTTTGGCATCATGCGCGGGGCTAGGGAGCAGTTTGTTGATATTGCTGGTGCTGCTGCCACGGACGCGGGTATTCCGGTGCAGAGCGTGAATCTCCTGCCTTATATCCCAACCATCATCACCAAGCTCGGTTCCAGCGGAGTGCTGCTCACGACTTTGTTGGAAAAGGGCGATCCTAGGATTAGAGACCCTGAGCATGCCCGGTGGGTTGTGAGCAGGACCTTGAGTGACCATCCTAGTGTTGGGGGGGTTTACATGAGGATGTTCCCGGCGGCGGAAAGGGTCAAGGAGGAGGATATTGTGAGCGTGAATGGCATCGGGGATACGTTTACTGGTGTGTTGATTGCTGGGTTGGCAAGGGGTGGGGAGGTGGAGGAGTTGATTGATATTGCCCAAAGGGCGGCCGTGTTTACGCTCAAGAGTTCAAAGGGGGTCAGCGATGAGGTTGCGGGATTGAGGTCGGAGCTGAGACGGATTGTGGCTAAGCAATAGGGTGGTTTTGGAGTGGAGAGCTAGTTTCAACTCGGTAGGTCAGCTACCCACCTACCTGCGACCTAGTTGGGACAAGTCATAGTCATCATCGGGACTTGGCTATAACTTTGTATATAAGATGTGAAGCCATGCCGCAACATTGAACAGGTACAACGAATCCCGGTTCCCAACCCCGGTCCGAGTAGCTATCACATTCACATGGCTGTGGTAACCTTCGGTGTGGCTGAATGAAGGCGTAACCTAAACATGGCCGTCTGAGTGTGCTTCCACAAGCTGTCCCAAAGTGAAACAAAGAACAAACCCACCAACATTCCACCTTTTACCCCTTTGGGACCAAAACGAACCTTCTTCCCCAGGTTTTAGAAACCTCCAAACTGGAGTTTCCCCGCATTTTACCAGGGGGTCACCACACGAGCGGGAGGAGAAAGAAAGCGTGAACCTCGGCAGGCTATCTCCTCCCCCGCATTTCGATCGCCGTGCTATACCCAACGTAGAATCTTGGCAATGAATACATAGACAAGGGGTGGTGAGCTGAACCTTGGAGCTGTGTGGGATGATACCTCTATGAAAGGAGAGGAGCCCCCATCCCAGGCACACATTAATCCAACCCTCCACACCCTCATCTTCACCGTCGCTACCATCATCAACAAAGTGACAAAATGCCCTTCCACACCGGCATGCTCCCCCGCGAGGGGTTCAAAGGCGATGCTTTGATCTCCCTGATCAAGAACACAGCCTTCAACCCCAAGATCCTGCTGCCACTGTTCCTGCTGGCAAAATACACCAAGCAAGGCCAGGATCTCACCATCTTGCACCCGACCGCATTTGCCAGAGTCAGAAAGCTGCTCATCTTGAGCCTGCTAGGTTGGGGAAACAGCTGGTTGACGAGAAAGGTGAACAACAGCTGGGTAGACGACAAGTACGACTGGACTGGTATGCTCCCCTTCCGCGCCCCCGCCCCTAATCAACATCACCTAACATACTCCCTCCAAAAACAAAAGGCAAAGAAATCGTCGTCGTAACCGGCGGCTCCGGCGGCATAGGCGGCCTAATCGTCCAACTCCTGGCCGAACGCTCCATCAAAACCGTCGTCCTCGACATCCAACCCCTCACCTTCCACCCCGGCCCCACGGTAACCTACTTCAAATGCGACCTCACCTCCCCCTCCTCCATCGCCCACGTCGCCTCCCTTATCCGCGCCCAGGTCGGCAACCCCACCGTTCTCATCAACAACGCCGGCGTCGTCCAAAACAAGTCCATCCTCGCCTCCACCCCGCGCGACGTGCAATTCACCTTTGACGTGAACCACTTCTCCCACTACTCCACCGTCCGCGAGTTTTTGCCTTACATGATCGAGAAGAACCACGGGATGGTAGTGACGGTGGCGAGTTTTGCTGCTTGGGTGAGCGTGCCGAATATGGTTGACTATGCAGCCTCAAAAGCGGCGGCGCAGAGTTTCCATGAGGGGTTGACGGCTGAGATTAAGACTACTTACGGGGCGGAGAGGGTTAGGACTGTGGTTGTTAATCAGGGGTATACCAAGACTGCGCTGTTTGAGGGGTATCATAATGATAGTCCGTTTTTGCTGCCGGCGCTGGAGCCGGGGAGTGTGGCTGAGGCGGTTGTGAGGCAGGTGCTCAAGGGGGAGAGCGGTCAGGTTATTTTGCCAAAGATGGGGAATATGCTGCCTTTTCTGGGGGGCTTGCCGGGGTGGTATGCGGGTCGGTTGAGGGTGAAGGGAGTGGGGATTATGAAGCAGTTTAGGGGGAGGAAGGTGGTGGAGGATGTGGAGAAGTTTTATGAGGAGAAAGAGAAGAAGGAGGAGAAGGGGGTTGGTGAGAGTACGGTGCTTGTTGAGTAAGGTAGGGGGAAGTGGTTGCTCTGGCGATGGGGGTGGGTGACGTTGATAGTAGCGGAGTACCTAATCTCAGGGGTAAAACTCTTTGTTGACTTGAAACAAGCACGCAGCGGAACTTGTTTTTTTTTTTCTTTTTTTTTTTTCGGAAGCTGCCAGCCTGGTGGTTTCAGGTATTGAAAGGCAGGAGTGTTTGTCAAGGTTGACTCACAGGACCGAGGGCTTTGTTCGGCAATAATCATGTAGGACAGGAGAAACGTGACCGAGAACATGGCACGAGGAAATTTGTGACAGTGTTTTCTTACTTGTGCTACTGAAAATTTTGACTTGATATCCTAAGGCGTTTCAAAGACAGCCTGTGATTCCCGAGGATGCCGAATCTGGGGCCCGTTCCTTGAGGGCCCAACGTCTTGGTAACGGGACGGGCCGTCTACCGGTAGTTGGATATGGTTAGCGAGGAATGTAGGGTGCATTCCAGAGCTTTGATATCCATTCCAGTGGGCCAATGTGACATGGAATTCAACATCGTGAACTATATCGAGCTGTCTAAAACTGCACATCGTCTAGAAAGATGCTCTTGGTGGCTGATTTTGCTAGCTGAAACAAGTGTAACCTGAAGAGGCTCTTGAGAGGAAGAATCCATAAGCAAAACACCCGTGGGAGTGTGAATTCACAACGAAGACCTCGGATAAATACCAACCGCCTGTAATAGCAGTTCGCTATGCTACTAGATAGCGGAGTCAGTCCTGCCTGTGACAACGTATTCTTGCTATTGTTCTATTCAACTTGCTTCAGGTTTTATTGTTTTTTGCGTGCTCACCGTGACTGCCTTTCGTAATCATCTGAACTTCTAAAACACGGTGACCCTTTATTTCAGGCAACGATTATCATGAGTTTACGGACGTACAGCAGGAGGCGATAGACTTGATGGAAAGGCCCACATATTTATTGAGGGAAAGCCCACCCAAGCTGCTTTATAGGACCATAATGCGTACACCTGTCTAATATCAAGATCAGACGCTCCTTTGTTGACTCGGTGACTAGCACCTTCTGGCTAATGTCTTCACCGTCTGAAGTTGATCTTAGCAGTCGTAACAGGGACAGTCACGCAGATAGTGCTCACACGTGGCCAGGACAATGGGAAGCTAAAACGAGGCAGTTGTGACAGCTGGAAATATCTACCTATATATTCCAGTGTTGTTTTTTCCGGCCTGGACTTGTCTTTTCCTTCTACACCCAAAACCTCATCCTCCTCCTTGATCTTGACAGTCTCACCTCGCTACGCCTTCAGCAAATATCTCCAGATTCCTACCTCTTCAGCTTCATCCATCACTAGTATCGTTTTCAGTCTCCTTCCAGGCCTCTAGATCAAGTAAACAAACCACCTAGGAGCAAGGACAACAGTATGAACACCATGACCGTCAACAGCACTCTTTTCTTCGCTGGCCCAGCTAGCCAGAACCTTCATCACGATGATGAGGTTGACAGCATCGTCATGACCAAGGCTGAGGCCAACGTGGGCTGGTCAGGCTGTAGCAAGCTCCTTGTCAAGCAGAAGACGAAGACTCGCAAGCAGCATCGCTCTAACAAGAAAGCCTTGCTTCAAGTCTTTGATGTCAACTCTGATAATGAATTTATCAGCTATGATTCTGAGGCCTAATCGGTTCTGAGGACCTCGTCAAACATTTCATGATGAATAAAAGGTATAAATAAAACAACATCACACATAAAGACATGTTGTGTTGCTAACATCTACATACACAAAAAAGAAAAAAGATGCAGATTGCACATCGACGTCGACTGGCCCCAGGATGCGGCCTGCTTCCCGATTAGGAAAGCTTAGATCCGGTGTAAGTCAGCCCATCACCCCTTACCCACCAAAACAACATCACGGACCAACAGCTGACCAACTGCTTCTGATACCCAGTCTTGCCTTTCAGCGCGTCTACCTCCTTTTCGGTCTCTTCTCATTGCGATAAAAATGAAAATCACAAAAACAAATGATGTCCCTGCTCTTTTTTATGAGCGTCACGATCCTTTGATGATCGTTTCAAGCACTCGATCTCAGCACGATCCCAGACAGCATCCCGAACACCGTCAACACACGAAGATGAGGGCCTGCAAGAGCCGCAGTGGAGAAGGAATTCAAGATGGGGGAGGCCAAGACAACTTCCTCGGCTAGTGGAGTGTCTCTTTTCTCTTGCTGGTAAATCTTTATCCCCAAAACCTTTTCTTCGATTTTAATGAAATGGAATTCCTGACTCTGTCTCCTGACTCTGTCTTCTGATATCAACAGGCACACGGAATCTCTCCTGTTTTCTTTTCTTTTACGCATTTCAATTTGACGACACATCAAAATACCCATTCCGTTTTCTTCTTTCTCTCGACATGGCATGGCATGGAGCGTGGACAGCATAGGAAAAGGAGAAACAAGCATCGAGATGAAGTGTTCTGGTCAGGGTTAACAGGGTTAACAGGGTTCATTGTTCATCATTAGCACGCTGTTTATGGAGTTTTAGAGGGTTTATTATAGTCATGGGTTTTTATGATAGCGGCTTAGAGGCAGTCAACCTTTTGCAAACAAGGCTGAGGAATGCAAGTCTCCTGTCTGTTGTTGAAGAAAGTGATATGCCAATGTCTCGGTTTGAATGACTCGCTTATCTCTCTCTGTGCTTTGAATGAGAGAGCGAGCCAATTGGATAGCACGCATATTAGAAAGGGAATTTCGGGATAAGAAGAGCGGTCAGTTCGGAGCCCCGAGCCTCACCATTGAGGGGAGGTCAATGGGTCTTGGTATCGAACGATGTTTGCGACAGCACTATCCAGATTACAAACAAAGTGACACGATGATCTGCTCTGATCTGCTGAGGGAGGGGAACGTACACGTCGATGGCTGCCAGATTGGGATTGGGAGGGGAGTGCACTTTTCCCTCCAGAAGTTCTGGAAGAGTGAAAAACACCAAGGGAAAAGTCATGACCAAAAAGAAAAATTGAGATGCAATTGTCAAATCGACTTGTTCATAACCAAAAGTTTTCCCATATCTTGGCAACGGTTTGTGAGGAACTTCTAGATGGAGCCCAGTGCCCCGCGGTGGTGGTCTGGAGGGGTGGCGCCAGACTGGCCTGTGCGTCTTTTGCGGGCTCGCCCCATGGTTCCGTGCCGAGTGGTCTGGGCCTCAGCGGTGTCAACCAATCAAGAGGGGCTTATGAGAGCCCCTTGGGCGCCGCGGCGGCCAGATCAGATCATCCGCTGTGTTGAATCAGCCCACCCATGCTGGAAGCTGCATCGCAACATGGCATGTCAAACGGGTATCCGCACACCAGCCAAAACTTCCCACCTCGAACTCAACAGGAATTGGCGACGCCATGTCTCTGTTCCGCATCTTCCCTAAAGATCCAACTGGCTGAGAGCACAGGAATCACGGCCTCCAAACTCTAGACACGCCTGTCCAAGACCCCAAGAACAGGGCAACACCCTCTGGCGTGATATCCACTAGCTTCTACCTTACCTTAGCTGTTGCAGATCTCTCGTCCCACCATCACCTCCTCGCCCTCGCCCTCGCCCTCGCCTTACATCCACATGCACCACAGAAGACCACACACGCACACAACCGACAGTGGCACTCTCTCCGTCCCAACCCCGACGAAAACTGTGAACCACCCACAACAGACAGCGTTGCAGAGAATCTGGAAACGAACGAATTTTGCAACTGTCCACCCAGATCCTGTCCCAGCCGACTGGTCCGCCCATTCCCAAGCCAACCCTCCCGATCAGTGCCTCCCAGGTATCTGTCTGTCTGTCTGTCCAATCCGATTTCGATCCACTACCTTCTAGACACTCCGTTTCACCTATTGCGGTGCTCTCCATCCTTCCCTCCCCCCGCCATCCCCCGCCAACCCTGCGCCTCGCGTGCGGTCAGCGCCGTCCCACTTTACTGTCACCGAGACCTGTCAACTCTCCCCCTCCCCTCCCCCCCCGGCCGGCTGTACATTGGGTCCCCAAGGACGGATTCCCTTTCTCGGATGGTGTTCGGAACCCCCAGCAACGACCTTCCCAGCGGTTTAAAGACGGAAGGCCCTTTGCAACCACCCCGCCAGACCCCCTTTTTCCTGTCCCCGTCCGTTCCTCCCCCGAGCCAACCCCCCAGCGGTTCGCCAGCCGCCATGGCTCCCGCCGCTGTTCTCGAGAAGCCCACTGAGGACCAAATCAGTGAAGACCGCATGGAGACTGCCGAATGTGTCGACCGCCTCTCCCTGCTGAGGAGCATGCCTGAGGCGGCCATTGAGTGCCAGGTGTGCGTTGTCGGTGCTGGTCCGGCCGGCTTGATGCTGGCAACCAACCTGGGCCGTTGGGGCATCAAGGTAGAGGTGGTGGATGACAGGGCTGACCAAACCCCAGTGGGAAGGCAAGTTTGATTCCTTGTTATTCTTGTTTCCTGTTGTCTGGGTTGAGTTGCGCCGTATTGGAAGTTTCATGAATCCTAACACCTCCCTCCAGAGCTGATGGCCTGCAACCAAAAACAATTGAGACTTTCCGGCAGATGCGACTGGCAGATCCCCTGCTCCAGCGCGGCGTTCGAGTCTACGATATTGCCTTTTGGCGAAGTACACCGGAGGAGCCCCTTCATCGACTCGGCCGCGAAGTCCACTACCCACCCGTGATTGATGTGCTGGACCCATATATTCTTTTGGTGCACCAGGGCATGGTCGAGGCCCTGTTTATTGAGGATCTGAAGAAGCGCGGTGTCGAAGTGCGGAGGAATCACGCTTTCGACTCGTATAGCGTCTGTGACAGCAAGGGTGGGCCGCTCCAGGTCAATTGCCGTGCGAACGTGACACAAGACCGGAAGACGCTGCTGACACAATATCTTGTTGGCTGTGGGTGACTTTCTTTTTCTTGTTTCCGAGTCTACAAAAACATCAGATGAAAAACTGACTGTGATATCTCTTCTCATAGGCGATGGCGCGCATTCAAAGGTTCGAAAGAGCATTCCTGATGCGAAGCCCGTGGGCATGTCGCAGTCCTCGGTCTGGGGTGTCCTCGACGGAGAGCTGCAGACCGACTTCCCGGATATCTGGTCCAAGACATTGGTGTATTCCCAGGAACATGGGTCAATCCTGATCATTCCGCGTGAACGTAACATGACACGGTTTTACATCGAGCTGAAGGCCGGGCCTAAGGGCGACCGGAACCAGCTCGGTCAAGAGTTCGTCATGCAGCGTGCCAAAGAAATCATGGCGCCATTCGAGGTTGGGTGGAAGTATATCGAATGGTTTGGTAGGTACCAAATCGGTCAGAGGGTTGCGAGCAGGTTCTGCGATAACCACTTGAGGGCGTTTTTGGCTGGAGATGCCAGTCATACCCACTCACCCAAGGCTGCGCAGGGTATGAATACCTCTATGCATGATGCGTGGAACCTGGCGTGGAAGCTGAACTTGGCGTCGAGAGGGCTGGCGAAGCAGACGCTTTTGGCTAGTTATGAGGAGGAGAGAAGGAAGATTGCGTTGGATTTGGTCAACTTTGACTACGAGCATGCGAACCAAATCGCAGGCGGTGATGCGGTTGCGCTGGCGGAGAACTTCAAGACCAATGTGAGGTTTATTAGCGGGATTGGTGCGGAGTACGGCGAGAATGCGATCAATATGGTGGAAGCGCACAGCTGGGTGATGGGAGAGGCGAAGCCGGGGTGTTTGCTGCCGCCGGCGAAGGTGACGAGGTATTTGGACTCGAACCCGGTGGATATCCAGCTGGATATTCCGATGCTGGGGCAGTTTAGGATTTATCTTTTGATGTGGGACGTGCATCAGTCGAGGATTTTCTTGGAGACGTTCTGCCAGGCGATTGCGTCGCCGGATGCGCTGGTGAACCAGTTGAGTGCGGCGGCGAGTGTCAGCTATGCGAAGCAGCCGAGGGTGCCGGCGCCGGAGGATATTTATCTCAGGCCGGAGAGGTATACGGCTGTGAGCCATTTGTTTACTTTTGGTTTGATCAGTAAGTTCTTCTCTCGCAGCAATTCTTTTTTCTCTTCTTTTTGAGCGATACTGACCGCAAATAATAGCAACCATGCCCAAATCCGAAATCGAAGTCAGCGACTTGCCCGCCCTCTTGCAAGACAGCAAGTGGACTTTCTACCTGGACGACATTCCCGAGCAGGATACTCGGGGCACGCTCTGCACCAACAAGTGGCTCGGCAGTCTCGGGCCCGGGGAGGTGGCCATTGTCAATGTCAGACCAGATGGGTACGTAGGGTCGATTGGGAGGTGGGACAGCAGTATTGACGATGCGGGTGAGGAGGCGGCCAAGTGGCTGGACACGTATTATGACCGGTTCTTGCAGGTGCCTGCTGCTGCTGCGTCATAATTTTTGGGTGAGGTCATATTATCAGGGAGAGAGAGAGGAGGCTGCCGCAAGGCCGGATGGATGTTGTCCTGCATTGATAGGGAGGGGGTGGCGCGCGGTGTTGGTTGGTTGATCGTTAAAGATGACGATTTTACACGAGAGAGGTTGGAACCTGTATTCTTTGACTAAAAAGGCGTATGGGGTGTTTTTGCTTTTCGTTCCCGCCGTGTTTTTTGAAGAATAGGGGGCGAAGCAGGCGTTTTGTTTTTGTTGATCATCATTGTCATCATCACGCGCACACACAAAACGAAGGGTGGATGGGGAATTGTGGGATGGATACTTTTCTTTTTTTCTTTCGAGAAACATGTTCATTTATTCTTTTTACTTTTATTGATACCATTGTACAATATGAGATAAAGCTTATTGCATTGGGATTTTAATTGCGGCTGTTTGTGTTTGCTCTTTGGAAGTCGTGCTGAACCCCTGAACAGCCCCTGAATGCTGGCAAAGCCCAACAACAGCCGATCGATTTCAAAGCCACCTAGGCTTTATCCACACACACGTCATGTTATGATGATAATAGAACCAAAGAATCAGCTCATCCCAAATTTGCCAGTGCAGACCCTATCACTCACCTAGAACCTCAACACCGTTATCAACCCTTGCTCATCCTCCCCAACAACCCACCTCTCATCCCCACTGATATGCCCCTTTGCAAGCAACTCCCCCCACATATTGACCTCCTCCCCCTTATCCCCCCTCGTAACCCCAAACTCCTTCACACTCGTCCTCCTCACAATCTCCTCCCTGTCCACCTTCCCTTTCCCCTCCTCCAACCCCTCGCCTCCAACCGTCAACCTCGGCCTGACATGCACACTCAATGTCTCCAGCATAAAACAATGCCTCGCGCTCACCCTAACCCCAGCCTCCCCATCGACCATCTCAGAAACCGTCAAATAAGGAAAATCCTCATGCCTCCAGCACGGCGCCAAATGCTTTGCTATCCCGCTCCACTCCGACGTTTCCTCCTTCTTCTCCCGGGGCCGTAATTGTTCAATCAAACCCCTCCCCCTCGCCGCGTTCAAACCCCCAATGCTAGGCGGCGGCCACAAGCTCACCGAACTTGCGGGAGCCACCCTTCGACAAAAATTCATGTTCACATCCCCATCCGCCCCACAACTATCAAGAAACACCGGGCCTTGCACCACATGACCCTGACCCTGGGAAGAGTCGTCCTGATCATCAAAAGGAATAATCGGTATACCAGTCGACCGAACAAGGTGCACTCTCGGAGGAGAAAGACTAGAGTGCTGCCCATCCGCCCACCTGTGCTCCTCCTCGATGAAATACAGATTCTTCCCATCCAGCGACAAGCTCCTCAGCTGGGGCGTGGCTCGTTGTCGCAGGCCGTAAAAGTCTAGTTGGGGCCAGGCTATACGCCTGATAACAAACGGGCCGGGGGCGGTGGTGGTTTGTGAGGCCGAAAGCCGGCGGCGGGGTTGTTCCATGTCTGAGGAGGAGGCGGCGTCGTTTGACACGTCTGCCTGCGGGGGGCTGCGTGTTGTGGCGGTAGAAGAAGATGATTTACCGCTCCATAGACCCGTCGGGAGAGAAGGTGTCCGTTCCACGCTGGGACGTTTCCTCCCTTTTGGGTCTTCTGATGGTCGGTAGGGAGATGGGGAAGAAATGTCCCACACTGCTAGCTGTTCTATCGGGTCGTCTTGATAAAGCGAGCGGTTTGGTTGCCAAAAGTAGACCGCGTAGTGGGTTGCTGTGTGAGCTGAGAAGAAGCGGTCGGAGCGGTTGAGGGGGAGGCCGAGGAAGTGGAGTTTGAACTCTGAGCGGAAGGTTATGGACCAGGTGCAGTGTGTGGTGGTGATGGATGGATGACGGAGAACGTCAAAGATGGAGACATAATGCCTGTGGACTACCTCGCGGTCGTTGAGTTGATGGTAGGGTAGGACTTCGGCCCATTCAAAGACCAAAACTCCCTGGGCTAGTCTTACTCGACGGATGTGTTTTTGTCTAACGTCGAACGGGACGGGGAATTCTCGTTTGGTGGATAGGTCAACTATGTGGTAGATGTGCCCTGTTGTTTCAAGCGGTGGTGAGTCCCGTTCTGGCCGGGTGGCAGGGTAGACCAGCACGCCGTCCTCCTGACTGTACCACCATGATGGGTCGGGGTAGTGGAAGCTGGCTGTCTTTTCGTGTAGACGGAGATAGCGGTTCCAGGGGGCCACACCCCAAAAGGAGAAGAGGTTGTTTTGGGAGGGTGCCATGTCTAGTTTTTCCACCACTCGGGCTGTGGCCCGGTTGAGGTGGTGGTACCGTCGAGCGACATGGGCAAAGGTGGACGACCAAACGCGGCGTACTTGGGCAAACTGGACCAATTCAGCCTTGAGGTTGGGAGGGAGGTTGTCTGCTGATTTCTGAGGGGCGGGTGAGGATAGGAGCGCCGCCAGACGCATCTCACGACATCGTGGGAAATTCCACCGTAGGAGCAGGAGGCAGTTGGCCTCGTCGGTAAAGGCGTGGTGCCATCGGCGGGAAACGGAGCGACATCGCACGCAGGTTCGCGGTGAGAGGTGAGATATGACAATGAGAAAGAGGTCATGCGGCAGTTCGGTGATGTCCCTCATGTTGCTGGTATCTGAGCCAGAAGCAGACTGTGGTGAGCACTTCATGATATTGCTGCTGGATAGGAAACTGCCATGTTTATGAGAGACGGACGCCGACAAGCCGGCGTACAATGTCTCACAAGCGGTCCCATCGGATCTTGGCGTGCCGGCGAGATAAAGAAGGGCTTCCCGTCTTGGTGCTTGTGATTCTGCTGGGCAAATGCATCCTTCGGGCCTTACACTCGTCACCGAACTGTCATCTGAGCAGCTTGCAGGAAACAGAAAACATGCGCTAGGCAGGTGATCATGTCACTGTTTTCTCTATGACTCGTCGACGTCTAACAGCGATGCATTCCCATGAAACCCATCATAAAATGTGAGAACGCTGCCAAGCAGTTTCAGGGACTTGCAACAGGGCTGGAGAGTGCGGGGAGGGCCCTACAGCCCAACGACAGTGGGCCCTGACCCCCGCCAGTGGCATCGGAGATGGGAGTCCATGATGCCCCATCCACTCGTCAAAGTGGAAAATAACAAGACATGGGTTCGGATCACCCTCTGCCACCTACAGCATGCAAGCAACCGAGCATGGGCGGGCGCAAAGATCACAAGGTTGTCTGAACCCATGTCTTGTGATTTTCCAATTTGACCAGTTAGATGGGGTATGACGAGAGAATGTCTGTTTGGTTAGCTCTATCAACATACTACATAGAATAGCTTCCAAATCTTCCTGATATGCCCGTACTCGTCCTGTAGACGTTCCACCTCATACACGTCATCTATGAGCTCTTGTGCGCGCACCACCATCTCACGAGTTGTTCACCTTTCCCCAGGTTGGCCAAGTTCTAGCTTAGTCGGGTGTGGGCGGGGAAAGTTGCACCAAAGACAGTCCGGTCTTTTCACCTCTCCCAAGTAGACAGGTGCTACCAGGTTGCATCCCGCGTACTTGGACTTTTTATTAAAAATCTCCATTTTCTGCTCGATTTTGACCACACAGAGAAACCCCGCCTCGAAGCCCAGCCCTGTCCCGCGATGTTGAAGATCGATCTGACATGCGTTGCCAAGGTGCCTGCCAAGAATATCACAGCTCGGGGCCTGCCCTGCTCCTGTCTGCCTCTTGTGAACCCGGATCTTGCATCTGCCATGTTTGCTTCTCACGAGGCCGGAGATACAAGACATAAGACCGAGGCCAGATCTTTGGCCCCAGGGTCCTCATATGCCCTTACACCGTACTCAGCTCGCTAAGCGTATGGATTCAGAGATTTCAAGCAAGAAGTCATTTCAACGAATAGCAGGCGGGCTGTGTGCAACACCATGGGAAATATGCTACCGAACGGGTAGTTTAGCGACACACGCTGCATATTATTGCTAATACGTACCATCCCATCCCATCCGGCAATGCCTGTTGCGTCCTTTGTGCTTCGACCAACAGGGATCTCGAAGGATGAGCGAAAAAAACTCGTTCGGGGAGCGGTGGGAGACAAGAACTGCCAGGACGGAACGTAATCAAGCCATGCTGTCTTCCCCAGACTTTTGATCGACTGGCGCAACGGTTTGTTCTGGTATAGTTTCGCACCGTTGGTGGGCCGATAATAGCACGTTAAAAATCAAGACTTGAACGGCTCAAACGGTTAGGGCGAGTGTTTACAAAAAATTGCATCTCATGAAGAGGTTTGAGAGCACCATTCACGGGGCATCGTATTCAGAGTCCAATCCCAGATGCTGCGTGAGGCGCATTGGCTCGAGTCAAGCTTTTCCAGGCCGCCCTCGGCAACCCCAGCGGCGGGTTCCGCAAGGCCAACCCCGCTGTGCCCAGGCTTGCCTTAGCAGTCATCTCAGTCTTATTCGTGGTCTCGCCGCCCTCTGGCTTCCCACGACTCCTGTTCTCTTGGCAAGCCAAGCAGCCAGCCAGACAGCCTTGGCATATGCAACCCGAAGCTCATCAACCACGAACTCTTGGCCTTTTGGATTCGAAGACAGCCCCTCGACGTGAAAGATCAACTTCAAGGAAAAGGAGGAGGACAGCCCCGAGTGAATCATCGCCGCGAGCCGACGTGCGGCCGCATGGGACGACGACACGCCGACACCACGCCCCCCCCCCCCCACGAACCTCCTCTGGCACGCTTTCTCGCGACCTGACCCGGTCGCCCATCGCCCATCGCCCATCGCCCATCGCCCGTCCCGTACTGTTTCGGCCGACAGCATACCTGGTCCTGTCCGTCTCGACAACCTCTGCCCCGTCGCACACAATTGCCCCGTGCTGGATGCTCAGCAGTCACAGCACAGCAAAGCATAGATGGGCTATTCCAAGTCCGCCGACAACCGCGCCGCCGCCTCTGCCCTGGTGTCCGCGCAAGCCTCGACATCGGTTGACGACACATCTTCATCGCGCCGGTCCTTCTTTTCCCGCCTCAGCCTCCCCCTCCGCCAACGCGCCCGTCACATCACCGATTTCCACATCCGCCCGGCCGAGCCCTACCGCAAGTATGGCGCTGGAGACCATGTGTTGGGCGCCGTGATCCTTACCGTCGTCAAGCCCGTCCGAATCACCCATTTGACCGTGGCATTGCACGGCTTCGTACGCGTATACAAGGGCCCAGGTGCGCCCGCCAATGAGCCGATTGTCAATCCCGCCGAGATTCCAACAAACACTGGCCGCGGCGCGCGCCAGAAGAGCCACAGTGTTGGGCGCGTCAATTTGTTTGAGGACGAGCAAACACTCAGCGCCGATGGCCGGCTCGAGCCGGGCCGCTACGAATTCAACTTTGAACTGTTATTTCCCTCAAAGGGGCTTCCTAGCAGTATCGATGTACGTGTGCAATTTCCATCAAGGGCGAGCTATTGGCTGATATATCTACATAGTTTGAGCGTGGCACTATTTCCTACAGGATCACTGCGACTTTGACACGTCCGCCATCCATCACTACCAAAATAGACCAGAGGTCGGCTGTTGAGTGCCCAATTCATCTCATCGAAAGGGTCGATATTGGTCCTCTTAAACCGCCACCGTCGCGTACTATCTACCTAGAACCAATATCAAAACGTCCACGGAAGAAGAAGCAACCTGGGCCCACATTAGAAAAGGCCGCCACCACCGTTTCACACGATCCACCAGAACGGTCATCCGATTTGGACTCGACTCGGCCAAATGAGAACTCTACCGAGGGCTCCTTGTCCGTCCTTGGCGATGATCAAGGGCATGGCCCACCAGCTAACGATGGCCCGGGACCGTTACAAAGCGACGTCCGCAGCATCAGCGGCGATAGCGCCCACACCAGCAGTACCACCCCAAGCAGGAACGGCGACATAATGTATACAACACCGTCGGTCATATCGCAGGGTGGAAAGAAGGGTCCGGCACTGAAGGACCGGACCATCACAGCGACAGTAGAGTTGCTAAAAGGTGGCTGCCTTCCTGGAGATGTGGTTCCCATCAAGATCTCGGTGCAGCACATCCGCCAACTAAAAAGCATGCACGGTGTGATAGTCACTCTCTACAGGCTCGGTCGCATAGACTCAGCTCCCACAGGTGTACTTTCTAGGGAACTATCGCAAAGCCAAAGCCGCTCTGAGAAGGAAGAGATTTATCCCAAGTCGAAAACTGGGCTGGGAGGTCTATCCCTTTCGTCGGCCGGCTCTTGCAGTGTCTTTCGGAAAGACCTTTCCCAGGCTATCAACCCTCTCTGGATTGACCCAGCCACCATGAGCGCCAGCTTCACAACTCTGATCAGGGTTCCCGAGGACGTATTTCCAACCATCAAGGGCGTCCCTTATGAGATGATCAAATTTCAATATCACATCGAGGTATTGGTTGATTTAGGAGGGAAGCTTGCCGGCCAGATTCAAGGCAACAAGGTAGCTTCTGGGTTGCGAATGAGCATTCCTGGGGTCCCTCTGGGCCCGACATCCAGTGCCCACGACACCGGCTCACCTTCCGTCGCAACATGGGGATCCAGCATTATCGACACGGATAGGCTCCGTCGAGAAAAGGGCGTCATCTCCGTGTTGTTTGAGGTTATTGTTGGGACGACAGACAGTGAAAGGCTCAAGGCAAAAGGTCTGTCGAAACTGCCGTCGCCGGTCCGAACTGTGTCAGTGCGCGAAAGTGATTATCACAATCAGGCCCCGGACCATGTTCACCCGTGGCCTACATCACATGAGCCAGGAGGCTACGGACCAGAATCGGCCTACCCGCAGGATTACCCCCCGTTTCCTACGCCATATCCTGCCCAATCCACCCAGCAGATTCCCTACTGGGAGACGGTCCCGGCCCAACCGCAACCACCGCCGCCAGTTCCGCATTACATACCACCCCCAGACGTCCCTGACGAGAGCTCGCTCGACGAGAAGGAAAGGATCAGACGCGCCGAGCAGAGGTTACTTCCCAGCCAACCGCCAGGCGCACCTGTTGCCGCCGGCCCGTCTAACTCTAGCGACGTGGTCAACGGGGAAAACATCTACGAAGCTGACGACACGCCCTCGGCACCTCCTGATCTTGCCTTCCCTGCCGAGTCGCCACAAGAAGAACCACCGTCGGCGCCCACACTGGAAGAGCTCTCGGGTGGTGCGGTGATGAACTCGACAGAGGATAAACAAGAGCTTGAGCGGCGACGGTTGCTTGCCGAGGCGAGCGCGCCGCCGGAGTTCCCGGAGGATTACGATGATAACGCCATGGCGGGACCTAGTGGTTCGTCAATACCGCCGAGTGCACCACCAATAGCGCCTGCTGCGGTGGCGGATTTTGAGCCGACGGCGCCGGTGATTAATGATGAGGAGGAGGATTACGGGAGGCATTTTTCTTATGCAGGGGCTTCGCCGGGGGTGGGGAGAGGGCCGGTGGATGCGGTGAGGGAGGAACTGCCGAGATATGAGAGGTGACAGAGCCATTTAGTGCTCTAGGGTGAAGCATTCGTTTATTTTTCTTGTGGGCGGGTCACAGCCAGCGGACTTGTTTTTGGATTTTGATGGTTTTGGAGTCATTTACGGACAATCGTTTTCATGGCAACTTTTTCTGATTTCTGGACACTTCATTAGGAGGGCGGGTGAGGGGGTCTTTCTTTCATTATTGTCATTATTTTCCCAAAGGAATAATGAAGTTAATGTTCTTAGTTTTTTTTTTTTTTTTACTACCAATCACGCCCCACCCATGAGTCAATTTATAGTGATGTCTTTTTTTTGGGATTTTTTTTTAATATGTTGGTCTGGGAAGGGTAGAGGAGAAGTTGTTGAGAATAAAGGTTGACATGGGGAAGAAGAAGGGAAGTTGAGGAGGGTTGAAGAGAAGAGGGTGGGGGGTTGGTTGTGGAATTCTTTTGAATTTTTGTTGAAATGGGAATTTGTATTATTGTATAAGTGTAATAAGAGTAGGGATATGTTTTGGGACTTTGTGCTGGGAGTAGTCGGACTAGGAGTAGGGATAGTATATAACTCTTTTTTCTCTCTCTCTTATGGTCTATTGATCACTTTTATGTTGCCTACCGTAAGCTTTCACGGTGGGTCCGCTTTCCAAGAAAAGGGGGGGACGGATTACATAGGTACCCTCGAAGCTTCATCTTGTAATAGCGTGACTAGGTAAGCAACGGGATCTCCAATCCTTAACCTATCTCGCCAACTACACCCAGGAGGCCGTCAAAGATTGTCTTCACCAACTCGACTTCGAAAGATGCTCACCGTGTCCCAATTCGGAGTCAAGAACTGCTGGCACTTGGACATTGTTTACATTCAGCGTGGCAGGTTATTAAGATGTCGACATGAGAAAGCAGATATATCACCCCCATGTGATGGGGGAAAACACACGAGAAGGGTTGGTAAATGCAAACAACCATGCTGAATATTAGCGAACGTATTCCACCAACCTAGCCCAAGCAGCTACATCTCGATAAAACCTTCCTATTTGACAATGCGACATCATAAACTCATAGATAGCAGACCCCCATCTCTCCAATATTAACCAATGGTATCAATACCATAATAATAACCCTGATAAAAATCCTTGTAGACTTTTCCCATATTCCCCTCATTTTTACCATTTAAACCATCAACAAAGCGAGCGAAAAAGTGGTATCATCCAAGCCCCAAACAAAAATCCAAAGCAAACAAAACAAAAACAATCAATCCCCCCACAGTCTCACACTCCTAATCTCTGCACCAGGCAGCGAACCAACCCCTTTTATATCCAAGAAAAAGAGAAAGAAAAAACTCAACCCATCGACCCCCTTCCCCCCCCATTCCTCGATCCAGACCCAGAACAACCAACTGGACTCCCCTCTACCTCCACCGCCCCCTCAACAGGCACCTCACTCCCCTGAACCTCAGCAATCGGCGGCGGTGACGACGACGAGCCTGATTTTCTGTACTCCTTTGCCTTACCTTTGGCAAGAACAGCACTACTACTCCCCGTGCTCCCAGGCGGCGTCCCCACCAGCGTCGTGAACCCCGAGCTGTTCCTCCTGTGCTGCTGCTGCTGGTCCTGCGGCGGATATTGATACGCTGGTGTCAGAGCAGGTGGCTGGGAGTGGTGATGAGCCGGTGCTGCTGGGGCAAAGTGAGGTAATATCCTCGGTAGAGTCGGTTCCGCTGTGACGGTTGTCGTGGGAATCGTCTTTTGGTAGTCATGCTCGGGATCGTTGGGGTCAAAGGGGAAGAGGGCCGAGGCTGGGCGTTGGGTTTGGTAGCGGCGGCGGCGGATGAAAAAGATGACTAGACCCGCAAGAACGAGGGCTAGGACGCTGGTGCCGGCTGCGATGCCTGCTATTGTTGTTGTGGGGAGTGACTGAGAGCGTGCTGGGGTGGAGGTGGTGGTTGGTGATGAAGCTGTGGATGGTGTAGAAGAAACATCGGTAGAAGTTATAAGGGGTGGGAGGATTAGACTGGCGGTTGTGGTTATTGTTTGGACTACCGGGGGCCTGGAGGTTATGGTAAGGGTGGAGGTCTCGACAACGGTTGCGAGGGCGTGGAGGACTCTAGTCAAAGATTAGCATCCGAGCAGCAGATCGCCCGAGGTGGTTGATTCCATACCGAGTGTTTGTTTGAAAGACTGTCGTCACAAAGGTTGACGTTGTCTGAGCCATGACAGTCGTCGAGGTCGTACTAACGACGTCGGCGATTTCTGTGACAAACTTGGTGATGGTGCTTGTTGAAGGATTTTGTCTCGGTATAAGTCCGCCAACGCCTCCTCGCCGTTTGTTTCTACTGCCTGAAGAGTTTTTCTCAAGCACCAGAGAGATGAAGAGCCTGGTGATGGACGGAACCTTGAATGGATGGTTGTTTCTGTTAGAATGCGGCACTTCCAGCAGCACGGCAGATCGTTTGGCTGGAGGAGCAGTGATGGTCACAGTCTTCCAGACGATGTTGGTCTGGGTGTCAGCGCTCGAGACAGTCACATCAACTGTCGATACAACGGTGGAAGACTCGATCTTGACCACAAGGATGGTAGCTCGCTGTGTTGCGATTCGGGTGGTGGTTTCAAAGATAGTCTTGGTAATCGTCACCGTCTCCCTACTCAAAAGGTTAATTCTATGTTCCGGTTGTGAATGGTATTATGACTTACACGGACGAGACGCAACCCCCCTTGGGAGAACATATCTGGCCAGCCAAACAGCATCCCGATCCACAACATGGTCGTCCAGCGGCACAACAGTACTTTCGATCACCGTCACGACAGCAATTCCCACAACCGGAACATGAATCGACATTATTGTCGAAGCAAAAGTTTGTCCCATTCGCGAGGCAGTCCCGTCTTCCAACGCCGAAGATATGCTCCGTAAGACCGAGTAAAGCGGGTGTACCGGGGACGGGATCGCTCCGTATTGCCATGTACCGGGTCAGATCGGCCTCGGAATCATCATCTGCCGCAATGAAGCATAAGGCTTGACTGACGGCAAGTGCCAAGAATAGAATTGTGATGAGAGCAGGCAGCCGGCCTAAGACGGACGACATGGCGATAGCATACCATGATGCGATTCCCAGATCAAAAGGGACGAGAGATGGGAAGGCCCAGAGGTCATGAGTTTGCTCATTAGTCTAGCCGGATGCCGTGTTGCTCGAGGATAGGCTCCGGGTTGTACACAGCGAACTACCTTAGCCTGGTGGGCACCGCGTCAGAAGACAACAAATCGACGCCTGAGACATTGTGGTTTTGTGGCTGCTGCTGCCATTCCCACACCGACTTCACCCACCAAGCTATGGTCGGCAGCAAGTGGCCACAGCCTGGCCGACCCAGCCCATCCAAGTGGGGGAGTAAACAAAGCTACACACTTTGGTATACGGGATCTCGATGCTCAGCAAGTAGCTGGGGTACCAAGTGCTGCAGGCCGAGGACTGCCAAGGCCTGACTCGACTGGTCTGGCAGAGATAAAGACGCAAGTCCGTCTCGCCGGATGCATCTGGCTGAAGTTGGCCGGGTTGGTGACTGGTTGGAGTATCGGCGCATCTGCGTTGTAAGGCTGTGCGACTGATTTGGACCTCTCACACAAGGGCATTGTTCATCCTTCTCCGACCTCTGCAGCTGAAGCTCGATCGGTGGCTTTGTGGAAGTGGTGTGGAAGCAGCCATGTTTTCGGAGAGCGCGGAGAAGGCGGGCTTGGACAAATTGCTTCTAGAATTTGGGATTATCGTATGATCTCACTCATGACAGTACTGTATCTTCAACAAGTTGACGACAATCAGATTGTTGCTGAATGCTGTTTGCTGTTGGAGCGCCCGGCTACGTGCCAGGGACGAGCGGGATGAGCCGTCGTCGGATGGAGCTTGGCCCCATCCCGATCGCCCAATGGGCCCACCTCCTCTTTGGAGTGGGTAGGGTGCCCCGCGCTAACCCCTCCGACGCCGAGAACTTGGAAAAAGGGTGCCAGACATGAAAGTCAACCAAGGGCCTGGAAGCTGCATTGCGAAGCACCTGCTGCTGCTGACGAACTCCCCTGACCGAATTCCCTCCCTGTATCTGTAACACCTCCGACCATGGACATCGACGACATCCTTAGGGAAGTCGACCCGACCTTCCATGCCGTGCCACAAGAAAAGCGTAATCTTCAAGAGTTAACGCGTGCCTGGATTGCCGAGCGATCAGCGCCCGAGCTTCTCCCGTATGCAAACAACATCTTCCAACAAAGTAACAGTCGCCGAACTGTCCGTTGCTAACCTGGCGGTTTTTTTTTTGACACCTGCAGCTGGCCGGCAGATGGCCTCTTCGAACGCGTCAATGATAGTATCAAGCGCCAGATCGAAAAGGTCGAGGAGATGACCGGCGACATGGACCCCAAGACCAACTTTGCTCTCATCGTCATACAAACCGAACTGGAGCGCTTCAAGTACCTCGTTCGGAGCTACCTCCGCGCTCGAATTTCAAAGATAGACAGACACACTCTACACTACCTCTCGACCGACGCGCTGAGAGCCCGACTTTCCGAAATGGAGCTAGCCTATGCGACCCGTCACCAGGCTCTTCTTCACAACCACTACCTCTCGTCGTTCCTCTCTTCCTTTCCTTCAGCCTTGCAAAACCTCAACGACTCGGCGGGTATCAACATGGTGGAAACTCCAGATCTTGAGTCGGCCGTGTTCATCAGGCTGCTAAAGGACACTTTGGTCGAAGGGCGCGGTGTTGACTCGGACGGTGCCATGGACGGGCGAGAAAGCGATATCGTCATTTTGCGATGGGCCGATGCAAAGACCCTGGTAGAAAATGGAAGCGCAGAACTGGTGTGATTTTGGAAACGCTCAAGAGAGGGCAGCATCGCGTGAACGCATGTACTGTGTGGTGGTGATCTTGCGATATTTCAACCGCAACCAGGACTCGGCTCTGTGTGACGGACATAAGGACGCCGGCCTTTGCTCCGTTCCGGACACCGTCACGGTGAGGCAGCAGTTGGGCTGTTTCCAACATAAGGAAGCTGCCGGAGGCTCAGACCAATAAAGGGGGTGAATTGGCGGACGAGAGCTTATCTCCGGAGCTCCCCATACCCCAATACGTATCCGGATTTAAGATTCATGATAAAACCATGATGCGCAGACAAGCTCGACGACTATATTTATCGCCACCTTACTATCACCCACACCACTGATTCGACAGACCGAGTCGACACACTCACCTCACTCACCGTCCGGAGCTCATGACCGCAACCATGGCCTCACCAGACACCACCATCGTTCTCATCACGGGCGCCAACCAAGGTATCGGCTTCGAAATCGCCAAAAAGCTCGCCACCGAACACAAAGACTACCATGTCATCATGACCGGCCGCCGCAAGCAACCGCTCGAAGAAGCAGTCAGCTCCCTCAAATCTCGAGGCCTATCCGTCGAACCCCTCATCCTAGACGTAACCTCGGACGCCTCCATCACCGCAGCAGTATCCCACGTCTCATCCACCCACGGCCGCCTCGACGTGTTGATCAACAACGCTGGTATATCCGAACACGCCTTCGACAACATCCCCGACATCTCCCCCCGTCAAAAATGGGCAATAATCCTAGACACAAACGTCACCTCGGTAGCCATGGTCACGGACGCGTTTATACCCCTGATGGAGAAGTCCGCCAAGGTGAAAAGGATAGTGATGATGGGGTCGGTGATGGGGAGCTTGACATGCAGGGCTGACAAGGGGCACCATTGTCATGTGGATACTTATACTGCTTACTGTGCCAGCAAGACGGCGTTGAACATGCTCAGTTTGCATTATGTGATTAGGTTTGAGAAGGCTGAGGGGGAGGATGGGGATGGGAAGGGGTGGAAGGTAAACGTTTGTTGTCCGGGGTATTGCAGTACGAATTTGAATAAGTTTCAGGGGCTTAAGAGTGTGGAGGAGGGGGCGGTAAATGCTGTCAGGTTGGCTACGATGGGAGGGGAAGGGGAGACGGGGAGTTACTCGGCTAAGGAGGGGCGTATACCATGGTGATAAGGGTGGCATGGGGTATTGGGTGGGATGGAATTGCTGTCCATTCCGGTGCTTACATTGTTGCAGATTAATCTTCTGATATATCAAGCCAACATTTCGTCCAGCACTTGTTTTCTGCAATGTGTAACTCTACACACGCAAGGTTGGTATAAAGTGAAGTGGATGTCCCCTTTACAGTTTAATGACCCGTCGTCGTCGGTGGAGCCTCGTCCACAAGGCTACGATACGCGATCTCGATTTCCTCTCAGGGGCCAGGGGTTTGAGGGTTAATTAGCCTTGTCAAACCCACGTAATGACGTGACTCGGGGTTGTGGGGTTTGGTGGTGGGTATTTGCTGATTCGACTGAGAAGATTTAAAGTTTTTTCTTGAGAGGTTGGTATTGTTGGAGAATTGTATGGGGATGCTGGCAGTTGGCATTACACTATGCATGTATGCAGAAGCTGGGACCTACATGCATATCCGCTGCTTTTGTGCATGAACAATGAGCGGAGGGGGGTTGGTTGGGTGGGTATTTTTTGGCTGGGATGAGTGAGCTAGAAGAGAGAAAAAAAAGGAAAAAAAGAAAGAGCTGAGGTTTGAGGGTCCAAAAACAAAGAATGCATAATCTACCATTTTGAAGCAAGGGAGGGTTGGCTGAGATAACACAGTACTGATGGGAAACAAAAACATCGGATGAACTCGTCCGATGTTGAACGCTGAGAGCAATGTTGGTGTTGTATCTGCCATGCCCATCATTGTTGAATGTTCCAGTGACTTCGATTACAAGGTGAGGTTGCTTTACATTAGTCTTGGGAGGTAGTAATACGTTCGTATCGAGTGGACATTGTGAGGCTGGTGTTTTTGCCAGCTCATAGGGGGTCCATTTTCGATGGGATTGGACACGAAGGGTTATAGTGTATACGAATGTTCCACCTGTGGGCTGAGGTTTTTGTCAGACTGTGGAAGAGAGAAGAAGTTTGATGGTGTGTGATATGATCCCCAAGGACTTGGCCAGCTCCGGCTGTCTGTGATGAGAAAGTCATGAGATGCCATGCCTGGGGGGCTCGGTGGCTTGTCCTGAAATGTCTCGGCAGGGGTTGTCCGGCGGTCCGCTTTGGCTGGACGCTTGTGCATGTGGTGCTGCTGCTGTTCGGACCAATGACTTCACATGCGTCTGTCAGTGTCCCTGACAACTTTGACCTGACCTAAGAGCCAGCGCTAAGGGTCTGGGGATTTTGTCTGTTCTCGATGAAGATGGGATGTTTGAAGGGCTCTGTGAGTTTCTCAAGATAGAAGATGCAGCCAACATGAGCAGCAGAGCATTCAGCTGTGGTTACACAGACAGCAGAACAGACTGACACGAAAAAGATCATTCCCCATCTTTTAAGCAACCCATTACGCGATTTCCCGCCCGCTGATTGGTGCCCAGAAAAGCAGCAGATCGACCACGGACCACGGACCAGTTCGATGTGGGCTTGTCTTGGCGAAACCCGCAATTTCACCTCGGGAGATTATCTGTCCAAGCTGTTTTTCCTGCCCCCTCCAAAACGAATCCATGTCAAGTGACTGACTGGCAAACCTGGGGCCTGTGTGAGTGAGTTTGCGTAACATGGGACAGTCCAAAAATCATGGTTGTGAGATGTCGGGGCAAAAGACAGAGAAGAGAGCGTGGCTGTTGCGTGGGAGTGAGTGACAAGAGCCCCAGCTCGGATTTTAAAAATGGCACAGAAAATCATAGAATCAACAACCACCACCACATCTTTCACGCCTCCCCCTTGGAAGAGGGAGCCCTTGCCGCCTGTCGGGTTCCCTGCCGTGTGTGTGTGTGTGTGTGTGCCGCGCCGCACCAATCGAAGACTGGATGGAGCGGGAAGGGAATGGGAAACGTTTGAGAGAGAAAGAGAGGACTGGAGGGATGACCCCCCCCTCGTGTTTGAAAAAGAGTGGACTGGGGGAGAAGAAGGGTTACCGTCGTCACGGTCAAAGGGTACCTTGGTACCTACAGCTATTCACGCATTGGCAGACCAAGCAAACGCCCATCACCGCCCGAGGGTTGCATGTCCTAGCCTCTCCCTCTTTGTTTTTTTTGTGGGTATCATGGTAGTGGCATGGGGATGCGAGACTACACCAAAAGGTGTTGGCTGGCTGAGAGCGAAGAGGCGAAGGCGCAAGCCGCAATAACGTAGCTGGCTATTTAGTACTCCCGCCTTCCAACCTTCCCCCCCCCCTTGGCTCTCATTCTTTCCTCTTCCCTCTCCTCATCTCTTCACAACATCATCATCATCATCATCAGTCTTGTACTGCCTGTCTGCTGTGTGTTGGATCTTTCTTCCTAATAATACTGTCGCTACCATCTTGACACATTCTTTAAAGTAAACAAACCCTCACTTTATTGTCTTAATATCAACATCAACACCACAGCCAAAATGCGCGTCACATCCCTCATCCTCACCGGCGCCCTCGCCGCCCTCGCCAGCGCCCAGGGCACCTCCACCACCGTCTCGGTCAACACCTCCATCGACCCAGCCACCGCCGCCCAAAACTCCCAGCAGGCCGAGATCCTCCGCTGCATCAACGCCTGCACCCCCGGCGACGTCAACTGCACGGCCAAGTGCAACCCAGTGCCCAACCCCGGCGAGCAAGATGTACGTCGTCATATCTCCCTCCTAAGAGACCCCTTTTGTGGTTGTCCCACATATAAAACCACAAACTTTATTATCCCAAGCCACAGCCAACCAAACCTTCATGACTAACACACCTGCGTGCCCTCTAGGTCGAAGCCACAAACAAGTGCGTCTCCGAATGCCCCAAGGGCAACGGCACCGAAGCCGACAACCTCGCCTACGGCCAGTGCTACAACGCCTGCGTCGCCGCCCACTACTACACCGCCACCCCCGGTGTTGCTCCCAAGCCCACTGGTGGCTCTAGCTCTGGCAATGGCAACAGCAACAACTCTGGTAACAACAACAATAACAACTCTGACAACAACAACAACAACAACAACAACAACAACAGCAACAACAACGACGATGACAACAATGATGATGGCGAGGAAGGCGGGAACGGCACTACCAACAACCAGGAGGGCAACCCCACTACTACTGGCGCCCCGGCTAGCGTGACCAGCAACGCTGCCGTTCCCGGTGCTGTTGTTGGCTCCGGGATGGGGTTGTTGGCTTTTTTGGGTGCTGTTATGGCTTTGTAAATGGGGGTTGATGGAAAAGGGGAAGGGGGGTGGGGGTTTTGATTCTTTGTGCGTAGTTTTGGGAAATATCAATTACTTGTGGCTGGGGGTAAGAAAGGAGGCCTAAAAGGGTCGCAAGGGGGGAAAGGGTATAATGTATGATTTGGATATTCTGGGTTTGGAGTTAGTTGTGGCGGTGTAATGGAAGGGTTTAATGGAAAAAGAATTGCTCAAGTTTGAATGATGATGCTTGTGGTTGCTTGACGTGAGATGCTGTGTCAATGGGTATTATTTGGACATTACTGAAGTGGCTGTCTGTCATATTTCTAATCCTTTCTTGTTGGGATGGTCGGCTCGATGTCTGTGATCCAGGGCAGACCGAGCTGCTTCATCTCGACGGCTAGTTGGAAGAGGTAGTCCAAGCTGGCGAGGATCATGTCAGTGTCTATTTTCCAGAAAGCAAGAGTGGCAATTTCAACAAGCATACCTCTCACACTGTGTCTTCGCTTTGTGGACATTATCCCCCCAAACATAAACACCATGCCTCCTTACCAACACAGCATACGTATCCGGGTACTTGTCCATTGCCTCCTCCAAAAACTCCGTCAGGTCCTCCTCATGCGCCGTGTTCTCAATCACGGGAATCACAAGCGTATCATGGTACCCAAGGTTCCCGCTCTTCTGGAAGCCCTTGCCGAACCCCTTGATCTGCTCAATGTTGTTGATGCGGAACTCCTTGCTTCCTTGCTGTTCGAGGATCAACGTCACGAGGACGGCCCAGTGGGAGTGGGTGTGGATGCAGCAGCCGGCATTGCGCTTGGTGAAGGCGGCGAGGAAGAGGGGGGTGCACTGGCTGGGCTTGTAAACCGCTGGGCTGCGGAGGTAGACTCGCTGGCGGCGGGAGAGGGATTTCGCCTGGGCGGCGAGAGAGAGGACGTAGATGTCGGAGGGCTTCATGAGCTCCTTTTGAACACCCGAAGGGGCGAGGTAGACTAGGTCGCTACATCGCGCTTGTTAGTTGGTGTTGGACTTATCAATGGCTGCGCTGGTGGTGGGTGATAGTGGTGATATGCGGGGTTATCGATAAGGAGAGAAATATTTAGTACTCATCGCGAATAGAGGCACCACCGCCGGTGCCGGTCACCCAACCGAGAGTCCAGAACTTTGCGCAAAGCGAGGGGATCAAGTTCGCCGGGTGCTCGGGGTCATCCGACTGTACGAGATGGTCGTTGTTGTCGGTGGTGTTCTCGGCCGGCAGGCCGGTGGTTGGCGGGGTCATATTCGCTGCTAGTGGGCGGGATGACGGCGATGGATGGAGGCTGCGGGGTCGGATTGGCTGACCGAGTCGGACCAGGGGTGTCTCCAAAAGGCCAAGGTGGTCGTTTGAAGGGTTTGGGAGAGACACAGAGGGCTGTCTATCTTTACCGGCAAATCTTGAGCAAGTCGGCAGTATCAGAAACGAAAATGAGGCTATTTGGGGCTAAATTGCGACAAGGAAGGCCGCTGCGGTTCGGAGTGGCTCCGAACGAAACACCACCCAACCTTACCCACCACTCACTGGTCTGCCGAGCGAACGAACGGGCGGACACTCGGCGGGACAGGCCATGCGGCGACTTTAGCAGCTCCCGGCATTGCTACTCAGGTCCACCCAGAGAGTGATATCGGACATGTGCACTTGTGATATTTCATTGGAAAAGACTTTGAGATTCTCGAGTATGACCAAGTTACTTGTCTCCATGTGGTCTCAGTGAGAGAACTTGGGTAATAGAGAAAGGAACAGCTGGTGTAGCGTTAGATAAAGCTTGATATACACTTTAGAGATAAGCCATACCAAACGGTGGATAAAGTCCAGAAAGTGCAGTCAATAACTTGACCGGGGACCCTCGAGAGACCACATACCTCTAATTGCATATTTATGCCTCTTGAGGACCGGAACCCAGCTTGGAACTGGTTGTTCAATGTCGCCTGCTCAGTCAGCAAAAGGCGGAACCCCAGACCACGGAGCCGAGATATGTGGCCATCGAAGTTTCACCTTGAATCGACCGGACTGCCTTGTCTGGTCAAGTCAAGCGTACTACCATAATTACCATTCGGGAAACGGTACCGCTTCCTCTGGGCGGCGTGGTTTCGAATATTGAAGCAGAATAATGTGAAAGGCTGAGAGTGGAGGACCTGTCAGCTCCAATGCCCCACATTGAGAAACGGTGTCTCCAGCAGCCCCAAAGAACAGCAATTGAGAGCCATTCACATGGCAAGGAGAAACAAAGAGCTCTGGAACATGAAAAATAAACAAAAATCTTCAATTTGACACTATTCACTGCCTATCGCAAGAGCATAATGATCAGATGGGAGCATGCTCAGGAGCAGTTCTCGTGGAAATCTGGCCAATCGAATATTCCAAGATCTTCCACCATGCAGCGCTAGGGCCACCCCCACCCGGCTAAGCCAGCCTTCTGTCCCCGCAAGTTGGTGTGCCCGTATCGCAGGCGCCCCAAGCTCTAAGCTCAGGTGTTAGCTCTGTTAAAGACACGTTGTCGAATTTCATCCGCCGAAGCTTCAAATTCACAACGTTGGCTTTCCACAACCCATCGACAAGCTTCTTCTTTTTTTTCCTTGAGCTCTGGGAGTGACATCCATTGCCCGAAACAAACCATCGTGTCCATCTCCGCCGTTGAGGACATCTTTCGTTGTCTTTATCTCTACCCATAGCTGCTTGGAACAGCAGTCTACCTTCACAATGAAGTTCAACGTTGCTGCCGCTGCTGCCAGCGCAGCCATCCTGGCCGGTGGTGTCTACGCCGACGACCAGAAGGTGCTCAAGGAGGAAAGCTCCAGCACTGCCGCCGAGGCCTCGACCAAGTCGGTCCCCCCTCTGCCAACCTTTACTGTAAGTTTTTTTGCCCTGTTCCAATCGTCATGGTCTGCCCCGCACTGGCCTGGCCATGGCATCAATCACATCGACTGTTTGCTGACAACCGACTTCCACAGCCTACCAAGCTCAAGGCCCCATTCCTCGAGCAGTTCACCGACGACTGGGAGCAAAGGTGGAAGCCTTCCCACGCCAAGAAGGATACCAAGGGCTCTGAGGAAGAATGGGCCTACATCGGCGAGTGGTCCGTCGAGGAGCCCACCGTCTACAAGGGCATGGAGGGTGACAAGGGTCTTGTTGTCAAGAACGCTGCTGCCCACCACGCCATCTCGGCGAAATTCCCCAAGAAGATCGACCCCAAGGGCAAGACTCTCGTCGTTCAGTATGAGGTCAAGCTTCAAGGTGCGTTTTACTACTCCAACCTGCACCGAGTCGCTCAGCCTTGCTAACGTCCTGCTACAGACGGCCTCGAATGCGGCGGTGCTTATATGAAGCTCCTCCGGGATAACAAGGCTCTCCACCAGGATGAGTTCTCCAACGCGACCCCATACGTGATCATGTTCGGTCCCGACAAGTGCGGCCACACCAACAAGGTGCACTTCATTTTCAACCACAAGAACCCCAAGACTGGGGAGTACGAGGAGAAGCATCTCTCTTCCGCGCCCTCGGCCAAGATTGTCAAGACTACTGAGCTCTACACCCTCACAGTCCACCCCAACAACACCTACTCCATTGGCATCAACGGCGAGCAGGTCAAAGAGGGCAGCCTCCTCGAGGACTTTACTCCTTCGGTCAACCCTCCCAAGGAGATTGACGACCCCAAGGACAAGAAGCCCGAGGACTGGGTTGATGAGGCCCGTATTCAGGACCCCGATGCCAAGAAGCCCGATGACTGGGATGAGGATGCCCCGTACGAGATTGTCGATGAGGATGCCACTCAGCCTGCTGACTGGCTCGTCGATGAGCCCCTCACCATCCCCGACCCCGAGGCCCAGAAGCCTGAGGATTGGGATGATGAGGAGGATGGGGACTGGATCGCCCCCACTGTCCCCAACCCCAAGTGCGCTGATGTTTCTGGCTGTGGCCCCTGGACCAAGCCCATGATTAAGAACCCCGACTACAAGGGCAAGTGGTCTGCTCCTTACATTGACAACCCTGCCTACAAGGGCGTCTGGGCTCCCCGCAAGATCAAGAACCCCGACTACTTCGAAGACAAGAACCCCGCCAACTTTGAGCCCATTGGTGCCATCGGCTACGAGATCTGGACCATGCAGAAGGATATCCTTTTCGACAACATCTACATTGGTCACTCCGTTGAGGATGCCCGCAAGCTCGCCGAGGAGACTTTCTTCAAGAAGCACCCCGTTGAGGAGGCCCTTGAGGAGGCCGAGAGACCCAAGGAGGAGGACAAGCCCGCTTCTCCCAACGACCTCAAGTTCTTGGATGACCCCAAGACCTACATCACTGAGAAGCTTGACTTGTTCTTGACCATCGCCCAGCGCGACCCCATTGAGGCCATCAAGTTCGTTCCCGAGATTGCTGGCGGCATTGCCGCTGTCCTCCTCACTGTCCTCGGCCTCATCTTCGGCATTGTCGGCGTTGCTACCAACCCCGCCCCTGTCAAGAAGGCTGCCGCTGAGGTCAAGGAGAAGGCCAAGGAGGCCAAGGACAAGGTCGCTGAGGCTGCCGCCACTGGCGCCGAGACGGCCAAGGCTGAGGTTACCAAGCGCACCAACACGCGGAAGGCGTAAGGCTGGAGTAAATGAAGAGGGGATTTTGAGAGAGGAGGATTTATACCAAGATACCACGAGGTAGTCTCGGATACCGTTAATATCAAAGGGACAGGAACCGGCAGTCATGCAGAACGTGACGTGATCCGGATGTTATCAGGAAAATGGGCGACTTGACTTGATTGCAAGAGCACACGATTTTTCGTTCTTCTGTTTTTCTTGATTTGGGCAGGTGTATCCAGGCGTAAATGTATTTTATAGGCATGCGTGAGAAAATACAACGGCGTTAGTTACTGATGGTCATAGTTTGGTGTGAGTGCTCATGCTATCGCGCTATCACGCTATCTAACGAGTATCTGATCAAGTGGACAGAAGTGGACAACAAGCTCCTCCAGCCTTGCCTTGACTTGGAAGCTCCCTGTGTTTTGATACCCCAGATTTCGTCTTGGCAGGACCCATGAGAGCTTCGTCCCCAGTCTAAACCTGTTGACAGGTTGCTTGCGCAGCATCCGATTGGAGTTCGGCAGGCCGCGGCTTACTGGAGCTGCGGAGAAGGGAGGCAAGAGGCCATGGCATGGCGGGGAAGCTCACCCGCTCAGTTCCCCTCCTCACGTCCGGTCTTTAAAGCGGCATTCCCCCCTGCGGTGTCGCTGGGGGGACGGATAAAGGGGGGACAGTCTTTCAGGACATCTGCAGTTTTGGACAGCCAGTCGAGCAGGGGCGAATTCAAAGCTGCAGCAAACCATTCGGGGGTTAATATAGAAGCCGGCCTACCTAGTTCGACAAGCTATTGACCGCTGTCACATCCAACCCGTGTTCTATCCTATACCGCCCATCGGGCCAACCATTTTGGACTTCTCCCTTTCAACATGCGTCGTTTCGCATCCCGAGCTGCTGTGGCTTCCTCCCATTTCTCGTCCTCGCAACGATCAGCCAGCGCTCTGTTGGGTTCTTCGTCTCCAGCACTCAGAATGGCTCCCTCGAAGAACAGCACCCACTCGGCCTCGGCCGCCGCCGTGAGGAGGATACACGCCACCGCTCAGCACCTTCGTCCCGCCGGAACCGCCTCGGCCTACGGCCTGGCCAGCACGGCTACCAACTTCCCCACCACGCACGAGAAGCTCCAGACGGCGTACGACACCCCCTGGTTCGTCAACAACGAGTTCGTCAAGTCGGCCACCTCGCAGTACATTGACCTGCACGACCCGGCCACGAACGAGTTGATTACCCGGGTCCCGCAGAACACGGACGAGGAGCTAAAGGCTGCGGTGGCGGCGGCGGAGAAGGCGTTCAAGAGCTGGAGCGCGACGAGCGTGCTGCACAGGCAGCAGATCATGTTCAAGTTTGTGGGGTTGATTAGGGAGAATTGGGATAGGTTGGCGGCGAGTATTACGCTGGAGCAGGGGAAGACGTTCGCGGATTCGAAGGGGGATGTGCTGAGGGGGTTGCAGGTTGCTGAGGCGGCTTGCGGGGCGCCGGAGTTGTTGAAGGGGGAGGTTTTGGAGGTTGCGAAGGATATGGAGACTAGGACTTATAGGGAGCCGTTGGGGGTTGTGGCTGCCATTTGCCCTTTTAGTGAGTTGTTCCTGTTCAAGAGGGGAAAGGGAAAGGTTGGCTAATCGTGTGTGTGTGATGTAGACTTCCCGGCTATGATTCCGCTTTGGTGTATCCCCGTGGCGACCATCACGGGCAACACGCTCATCCTCAAGCCCTCAGAGCGCGACCCCGGCGCGGCCATGATCCTCGCCGAGCTCACTAAGAAGGCGGGCTTCCCCGAGGGCGTGGTGAACATTGTCCACGGCGCCCACCGCACAGTCAACTTCATCCTCGACGAGCCCGCCATCAAGGCTGTCAGCTTCGTCGGCGGCAACAAGGCGGGCGAGTACATCTTCTCGCGCGGCTCCGCCAACGGCAAGCGTGTCCAGGCCAACCTCGGGGCCAAGAACCACGCTGCTGTCCTCCCAGACTGCAACAAGAACCAGTTCCTCAACGCGGTGGTCGGTGCTGCCTTTGGCGCCGCGGGTCAGCGCTGCATGGCCTTGTCGACTCTTGTCATGGTGGGCGAGACGAAAGAGTGGCTTCCCGAGCTTGCCGAGCGGGCAAAGGCTCTGCAGGTGAATGGTGGGTTTGAAGAGGGCGCTGATTTGGGGCCTGTCATCTCCCCTCAGAGCAAGGAGCGTATCGAGGGGTTGATCGCCTCGGCCGAGGAAGAGGGTGCCACTATCCTTCTTGATGGGAGGGGCTTCAAGCCACCCAAGTACCCCAACGGCAACTGGGTCGCTCCTACCATCATCTCCAACGTCACTAAGGACATGAAGTGCTACAAGGAGGAGATCTTTGGCCCTGTCCTCGTTTGCCTCAACGTTGACACGTTGGACGAAGCAATCGATCTGATCAATGAGAACGAGTACGGCAACGGTGTTGCCATCTTTACGAGGAGCGGTCCCACTGCCGAGACGTTCAGACGCAAGATTGAGGCTGGACAGGTCGGGATCAACGTTCCTATTCCTGTGCCCCTTCCTATGTTCAGCTTCACGGGCAACAAGAAGAGCATTGCGGGCGGCGGCGCGAGCACGTTCTACGGGAAGCCGGGGATCAACTTTTACACGCAGCTCAAGACGGTGACGGCCATGTGGAGCGCCGAGGATGCGATTAGCAAGAAGGCGGATGTGGCCATGCCTACTCATTCTTAGGCTTGTTCTTGGGGGCGATGGGAAAATGTGGTTTTGCATGTCATTGGTTTATACAAAGTTGAAATGTTTTAGCAGGCAAAAGAGGAAATATGTAGAATGATTGATGGATGATTTATACAATTGTCATAAAGACATGAAATATTATTGAGCCAATCCCTTCATGCTCTGTGTGTGTGTGTGTGTGTGTGTGTGTGTGAACTCGAATATTTGGATATGAGAGAGATGTCAGATGTGTGTTGTCAACTTTTGTATTTCATTACACCTGGTAGTCTCTCAGTATTAAAAATATCTCCCTCTCAACCCCTCAACAGAGTAAACACTACGCCATGCCCTATGTATGCTATTTTATACAACACCCCATTTCAACCATGTTTATACAACCCGCGCCAAATTTTCCCCCAACTGAAAACCCAGCAGCCAGCCACCAACTCCGCAAGCCAAACCTGGTTTAATAAACTCCAGAACCAGCCAGAACCATATGTAAAACAACCGTTTCTTCTTCCTCTCATCGACCACCTACTCCAACCCCTCCCCCGACAACACCCTCCTCAAAATCCCTTGCCCCCTCCCCTCCCCCTCCACAACCCCCTCCATCTCCCTAAACCCAACACAGCTCGCCACCCTCCTCTCATCAGCCACCAATCCAACCTTCATATCCCCCATCCCAAAAACATCCTTCTTCTTCCCCCTCCTGCTCGGCGTCCTCGCCAAACCCCCCGGCGTCCCGCTCCCACCAAAAGACCCCATCTTCCCATCCACCTCGGCAATCAAACTCACCATCTCCAAGCTCGCCACCACCTCCCTAAACTCGGAAGAGCTCAACGGATGCAACACCGAGTCCGTCTTGCAAAGCCTCGTATAACTTTCAAACAGCGCCTTCACCGTCGGCGCCGCAGGCAAGTTCTTACTCGGCGTACCACCACCAACTTGAGAAGAAACAACCCTGTCCCGATTCCGCTTCTCAATCGCCAGCAGCGAGCACAGCGCCGCCTTTTGCTGAAGATTCAACACCTTCAACCGTTGCATAGTCCCGTTGCTGAAAGCCGCAGCAGTAACCTTGTTCAAGTGCCCAATTGACACCCTCGGCGCCGTCTCCACCGTCAGCACCTGCAACGCCTTGATAAGCTGCCCAGACACGCTGCTCTGCTGCCCCAGCTTGGGAAGAGAAAAATTGTGCTTCTCCCCCAGAACCTTTCTTGACGGCGACATTTGCAACACGTTTTCCTTGATTTCATTCTCGTGCTTTAACCTGGTTTCAGATTCGACAAGATCGATAGCTCGCCGGCAGACCTCAAAAGCACGGCGGAGATCACCGGTTTGGGTCGAGATTTTTCGGGAGCAGAGCTCAATGGCGGCCGGGTGGAAGAAGGGGATAAAGTTCTGGTCTGGGTGGTTTGCTGGCAAGAGGGACTTTAACCGGGTGGTGATGATGTTTTTGACTTGGGGGGCTGTGTATGGCAAGAATGGGAGGATTTCTGGCTTGAGGTTCCGGGATTTGAGGCGGGGAAGGAAGCGATCTGTTAGGTCGAGGGCGTTGGCAATTCCGACCATGAGGAGTCGGCTGCCGGTGGGCTGGAGAGACCATTCGAATACACGATACAAAGACTCCGGGTCGAGGGTGAGGATGTGGTCGATTTCGTCAAGGACAATCAGATACACCTTGTTCGAGGCCGACTTCTTTTTGGGGACGAAGAGTTTCTGCAGGGCTTCGACCACGTCGGTTTCGGAAAGGTCGGTCTCCTGGTCTTCGGGGGTAGCGAGCTGGTCGAGGAGGGTATAGTACAGGTCCTTGGAGGACTTGGCTGACATGCAGTTGATGTAGGCTTTTTTGATGGAAGAGTCAGCAGACTCGGAGACGGTCTCGTCGGTGATGCGGTGGACCATGGCGGATTTGCCTGTGCCGGGGGGGCCGCTGACGTAGAGGCAGCCGCTTGGTTTGGAGGTGGTGCACCGGCTGAGGAATCCCTTCATCTTCGCCCTTTCGTCGTCGCGTCCGATGAGCTGCCCTGGATCCGCGCTGCGGGAGAAGAGCTGACGCGCTTGGTGGTAGACTGTTTGAACGGAGGACGGGGTGAGGGGTGTCGAGGGTGTCACGCGCTTGGAGAACTTTCCAACCGACATGACCCGGTGCCGGGGAGTGGTTGTGACGCCCTTGGAGAAGACATCGTAGTGACGCGGTGTTGAAGGCGTGACGGGAGGGATGGCGGAGCTCTTGACTGTGCTGGCCACCGAGGCTCGTCTGGCGAGTGATTTTGAGGGCGTCTTTTGCACATCTTTGAAGGTCTTTTCTTGCCAGGTTGTCTTCTTTTCTTGTGTCTCGCCAGTCTCGTCGCTCGCATCTTCGTCTTCCGCTATTACAATGTCGTTCTCCTTTTCGGCTTCTGGCTCATCCGCAATGGTGGCGCTTCGAAGGGTTCGTCGAGTGCGCTTGGCAGGAAGGTCAAAGGTGATTGCCGACTCTATGATCAAAAGAACTGTCAGTTGTCACTGCCTCTTTAACCTTGAGGTACGGGAGTAACAAACCTGAGTTCTCTTTTGAACTCCGGGTTCTCTTTCCAAGAGTGGGAGATACCATCTTGCCGGCTTGTTTACTTTTGGCAAGCGCTAGTGACGAAGTACACAAGTTGACGATGGCCGAGATCCCGCGGAGGAAGGAGTTGTTGGCGATGGCAACGGTGGAAAGACAAAGTGAAAATAGTTGTTAGGCAGGAGGGCCCTGGCATTGTGAAATGGAGCTCTTGTCTCTTTCAGGATCTGTCGCGCCTTCCAATTCCACAGTAATTCCACCCCCCCCCCCCCTGTGAAACGCGACAATGCGCGTCTTGGGTGGGGCCTTTGTCGCGCGCTTCAGCGCGTTTCAATTAAATTTTGGTGGCTGGAGCTCCACCTGCAACGCGAACCTCAACCGAGGCGTTGCAGCTTCTGTGGCTGATAAAGTGTGGCTTGTGGTTCGTGGGGATTTCTCCAACTGCTCCCCGCTTCCCCGCATGCGACTATGACAAAACGACGTCAAGTGGAAGGGGGCGAACTCCGTACCCAGGCGCTGCCGGCCGGGAGCCGATGACATCCGCTTCTTATCGGGGACTTGGGGCTCGGCCGGGTTCGTTGTTTGCCTCTTCAAAATGTCTTGTTGCTATTGCTGTTTCTCTTCTTGTTGCAGTTCACTTCCTAGATGCTGCGACTTTTGCGACTTGTTGGCAAGGTTGAAGGACAGGCCAGGATAAAGTACTTGGATTTTGGAGACCTGGGTTGGCTGAATCAGTTGGGCGGCGATGGACAAGTCTAACAATGCGATGACAAGCGGCTACAATGCCAAAGTGGAGGCCTTTCGAGATGAGGAGTACCCTATGCTCAAAGGTATCGCTCCTAGCTATCTAGCAACTTGACAAGCAGATTTGGCTAATGATGTCAGGGTCCGTTTATCTTGATCATGCTGGGACGACGCCATACCCCAAATCATTGATGGACTCGTTCGTCCGAGATATGACATCGAACCTTTATGGCAATCCCCACTCTGGATCCAGTTCATCCCAGCTTTCAACATCTAGGATTGAAGATATTCGGCTCCGAGTGCTCCAGTTCTTCAATGCTGACCCTGCCGACTTTGATGTGGTGTTCGTGGCCAATGCGACAGCTGGAATCAAGCTTGTTGTAGATGCCCTGAGAGCTGCTCCTGATGGGTTCAACTATGCGTATCATCAAGCGAGTCACACCAGTCTAGTCGGTGTTCGGGAAGAGGCTCGAAATAGCCTCTGTCTGGACGACAGACAGGTTGAAGAATGGGCAACGGGTCAAACCCCATTTGAAGGCCATGAGGACAGACCGACTCTATTTGCATACCCTGCGCAATCTAATATGGATGGCAGTCGGTTGCCTCTGCGGTGGTCAGACACGATCCGCTGCAACACAGATGTATCGAGGAATAGGACATACACTTTACTGGATGCGGCAGCATATGTGTGTTCCTCACCGCTCGACCTCAGTTCTGTCGAGCGAGCCCCTGACTTCATAGTCTTGAGCTTCTACAAGATATTCGGCTTCCCGGATCTAGGTGCTCTGCTTGTAAGACGCCAAGCGGAAGAAGTCTTCAATACGATGAAGTATTTCGGAGGCGGCACTGTCGATATGGTTGTTGTTTGCGTGAAGGAGCAGTGGCACGCCCCTAAGAGCCAGTTCTTACATGAGCGTCTGGAACATGGAACATTACCTATTCACAACATCATCGCGCTCGACGCTGCTATGGACGTTCAAAAACAATTGTTCGGTACGATGAAGGAGGTATCACAACATACGGCGTTTTTACATCAAAGACTGGACCGCGGTCTTCGGTCAATACGGCATGGGAACGGCGGGCCGGTCTGCACCATCTATTCACCAGAACCTTACCCACAAGCGGGTAGTGGTCCTGTGGTCGCCTTCAATATCCGAAACAACCAAAATGCATGGGTGAGCCTGGCCGAAGTCGAGAAGCTGGCTACCCTAAAAGGCTTCCATATCCGCACAGGTGGTGTGTGCAACCCTGGAGGTATCGCTTCAGCTCTTGGTCTCGAGCCTTGGGAGATGAGGCAAAACTTTAGCTCTGGCTTTCGGTGCGGAACCGACAATGACATTATGGCCGGAAAACCGACTGGCGTCATTCGAGCGAGCCTTGGAGCCATGAGTACTATCTCAGATGTCGATGCATTCGTGGACTTTATTGCAGAGTTCTACCAGGATTTGACTCTGCCACCACCTCTTACATCACACACAACCCAGCAATCAAGTCGGCCTGATCTTTGCGTTCACAGTATAAGTATATACCCTATCAAAAGCTGCGGTCATTTCCAGGTTCCTCCAGGAGTTGATTGGGAGGTCCGACCAGAAGGCCTTGCTTGGGATCGGGAATGGTGTCTGGTTCACCAAGGCACTGGTCAAGCTCTGAGCCAAAAGAGATACCCAAAGATGGCACTTGTACGGCCAACACTGGATTTCGATCGAGGCGAGCTAAGGGTCAGATATGCCGGACAACTTCCACCGCACCAGCCTAGAGAAATAAGCATACCACTCTCTAAGAACCCTTCCTTGTTTCGGCAACCAACGACACTAGGGTCGCGATCATCACGAGTTTGTGGCGAGGAAATCCTAGCGCAAACATACGTCTCGAACAAGGTCAATGATTTCTTCTCGGGTGCCCTCGGAGTGCCCTGCATGCTGGCCAGATTTCCCCCAGGAGGCCAAGGAAAAAGTATGCGGCATTCAAAAGCTCATCTTCAGAAGCATCAACTTCCATTGGCAACACCCTCTCATCAAACACCACGACTTCCTGGCTCGTTTCCCGGAGACCACCCACCATCACCACCAGACTCGGACACGGAAAGAAGTGGCCAAGAACGACGCATACTATTGTCCAATGAAAGCCCCATACTGGCTATCACTCTTCCGAGTCTGGATGCCCTCAATGAGGAGATCAGGAGGACAGGTAACCACAACGGGGAAATCTCTCCAGATGTTTTCCGAGCCAATATTGTGATTGCCCCGGCCTCACAAGGCTCACAAGGTTCGATAGAGCCCTACGCCGAAGACTCGTGGTCACATCTGAAAATAGGAGATGGTGGTCACAGGTTTGAGATGTTGGGGTCTTGCAGGAGATGTCACATGGTGTGCATCAACCAGGACACGGCGGAAAAGAGCCAGGAGCCGTTTGTGACACTGTCAAAGACGAGGAGGTTTGATGGCAAGGTCTTTTTTGGGGTCCACATGGCAGTGACGAGCCAATCGCAACTTCCCACTTTGAGGGTGGGGGATGTGGTTGTTCCTTCCTGGACACTGGTGTAAATATCAATGTGGAAAGTACAAGTAATTTTTGGAAAGAATGATCTCCTTCATCCCATCTCCATCCTCAAGTACGTTTGCTGCAATTCAAGCTCAGAAGTCTGTGACCAAATACTAGACATCAGCGACGAATAATTCATGATCATGTCGACAACGACGCCACATGGTAGATTGTGACTTTTTTTTTTTTCTTTTTATCACATTTGTTGTCGGTGTTGGTCAGCCTCTCGGAGCAGTTGGTTGCTAGCGACGGCAAGATGTACCCATATTGGGGGCACTGTTCTCAAAAACAAGTGGCTGTGGCAGCGACGTTATAATTTGGGAACTCGAGCAAATGTCTCGCAGCATTTTCGCCTCATTGATTTCTCTTATATTTCCCCCCCCGGAACAATCAACACACTGTTCAATTGACTTTTTGGCGGTTTTTGTTCTTCTTCTTCTTCTTCTTCTTCTTCTTCTTCTCACTCCCCCACCATTGACCCGACAGTCCGGCAAAGAGGGGGGTACCATCCCGCTAGCCGCCCAACGTTCGTGCATATATACCACCATCCGAGCATCACCAGCGCCAAACCATGACCATCACCGCCCTCAACCCCAACGACCCCCTCTACCACCTCCCCACCGCTCAGACTTTTCACCTCCGCACCCTTTTTTACACCCAGCTCTCCCTCGGAAAGATCAAACCCCTCGTCCTCCCCTCCGCCTTCTTCGGCACCCTCTTCCTCCCCTTGCTCTACCTCTCCATCCCACATAAATCCCGCCCCTGGCTATATTCCCTTAGGTGGGTGGTCGCCTTTTTGATCGTGTACATCGATTACACACTCCTACTCACCACCTCTGGCTCCAACGTCGCGATTGGTTATGCTGTTGGGTTGATTGCCTGTCATGGGACGGTGTGGGGATTGACGCTGGTGTTGTTTACACGGCCGCAGTGGGATGCTGCGCGTGTTGTGAGAGATGGGGGAAAGGGGGGGTATACATGGGAGTTTTACCCTGAGGGGGGGAGTTGGTGGAAGAGGGTGGGATGGGCGGGGGATTTGCTGCTGAATTTTAGGGGGGTGGGGTGGAATTATGCTGTTAGTACTATACCGTCCCCGCCGTTTCCGACAGCGGGAGGGGGCCAGGGGCAAACGGTTGAGATGGGGAGGATGGAAAAGGTGACGAGGCAGGGGTATTGGGTTTGTGAGACGGGGAGGGAGTTTGTGAGGGATCGGTTGTGGCAGGTTGGGTGGAGTTGGGTGGTGATTGATGTGTGGACTACGTTTGGGAGGGCGGATCCATATATTGTTTTGGGGCCCGAGTATGTGCACTCGTCGCATTGGAAAATCAACAGTTTGCCCCCGGCGCTGGAGGGGATGCCGATGGGGGTGGTGAGCTTGGGGAGGAGCATCTTGGGGATTACGGGGGTGGCGGCGGGATTGTTTTATTTTCATTCGATTTATCAGTTGGTTAATTACTGTGTGCTTGGGAAGGGGGGGTTGGATTTATTGGGGGTGCAGGGGGAGTTGTGGCAGTATCCGAGTCTGTTTGGGGGGTTTCACATGGTGAAGGAGAAAGGCCTGGCTGGGTTTTGGGGGGCGTGGTGGCATCAGAGTTTTAGGAGGGGGTTCGCGGCGGCGGGGGAGTGGGTTTTCGATGTGGTGGCTACGGGGGAGACGGTGCCTGCTTTGAGGGTGAGGGATACCAACGGGGAGGTGAATGGAAAGGGGTATGACAATGATAAGGAGCGACGGGCTAAGAAGCCGACGAGGGCGAAGACGGTGGTTACGGTGTTGATTGCGTTTTTCTTGTCGGGGCTGATGCATGCCTGTGGCGGGTTGACGTCTATGAGTCCTACGACCAAGTTTTGGACGCCAATTATGTTTTTTGCCACTCAGGGCGTCGGGACGCTGGTTCAGGGCTTTGTTTGTCAGTATTTTAGGGGGTTCATTGAGAGGAACTTTTCGACGAGGTGGAGGAGGGTAGGGAACTTGGTTGTTGTTGCTGTGTGGCTTCAGTTGACTGGTTGGGGGCTTGTTGATGATATGAGCAGGGCGGGGATCTGGTTGTTTGAACCTGTGCCGTTCTCGCCGGTGAGATGGTTGGTAAAGATCTTGGGTTATGGAGATATGCTGGGAGGGAATAATGGAAATGTGTGGAGGTTGGACGAGGAGTATGGCTTGAGATGGTGGTGGGGACCTGAAGGCAGGTGGTGGGAGAGCGGGCTTAGACTTTGAGAAGGTGTGCGAGAGGATGATGCTGGTGTGGTAATGGTCGGGTGTCAAGGTGTAGCGGATAAAGGGCATATACATAAAACAGACTTGATGGGAAGTAGCTGGACTTGGTTCAAGGCATTTACAAGCATATCTGGGTTAGCGATAGACCAGTGCAGACATAGATTATCTATCGATTTCAATCTTCCTACATGTGCATTATAAACATGCTTTAAACGCACTTGCTAGCATTTCCAACAACCTCCCGATCTCAACCATCAGATCCCAACTCCCCTAATAATCTTGATTAAACCCGCAACAGCAACCCCCTTCTTCCCCTTCGACAAGTTGACCGTCTCCTCCTGCAGCCAAACCACAACCTCTCTGTATCCCGTCTGCTTCCTAACAAGAACCTGTCTAAAAGCCACCATCACCAACCACGCCACCTCCCCCTTTGTAACCATACACTCATACCCCGGCCACCTCTCCTTTCTGCTTTTGCTCGTCAGCAGCAGAAACGCAACATCAATCAATGACCTGATGGTATCTATCCCGTTTTGTGTCAGCAAACCCAACACTTTCGTGTCTCCACCAAGATATAAACTACCTTTAACAACCACCCCACCGGGCTGTCGTTTCTTCCCCATACACCTCCCATAAGCCCACATCTTCCTGGCGCAGACCACAAAGGCGGCAAACGCGTTGGCCAGCACCTTGGGCCTCGAGTTGAGGCTGGTATCAAAAAGGTGGATGCCCGACTGGAGCTTGAACGAGGCGAGGACCTTGCGGGAAAAATTGCGGCCTGGGCGGCGGGTGTGTTCTACTGTTAAAGAGTTGAAGACTATAAATGCTTTGTTAGTATTTTTGTATCACGGTAATACAACAACAGTAGGACGGGGGTCAATACCGCTTTTAGGGTTACCTGTAAGAGCGGTGTTATCTTTGGAGATTTCGAGAGTTTTGGTGTTGATGAATAGGCCCGTGTAGGGGAATTGAGCTGGTCTGTTGTTGTTTTTGGATTGTAAGGTTGGGAGAGTGGTGCCGTTGATGGTGACGGGGAAATTAACGAGGGACTTTGAAGGGTTGACGGTTACGCCGTAGGCGGGGACGCCAGAGTGCATTGTTGTGATGAACTGGGTTGCTTTGGGGAGGGAGGTGGTGATGAGGAGGAAGTCGTCTATCAGCCGGAGGAGCAGGCTGTCGTTGGTGTTGTCATCGGAGAACAAACAGGAGAGGTGGGTGCGCTCGAGGTCGGCGTAGAAGTAGTTGCAGAGGGCGGAGGAAATCACCGAGCCTTGAGGGATGCCGGATTTTTGGCGGTAGTGTTTCTTGCCTATGCGGATGAGGTTGTCTTTGATGTGGGACGTGGATAGAGACATCAGGTCCCGGGTGTTGTGGGTTTTCTGGGCGTTGGAGCGGTCGACGAAGATGGTGTCTTTTTTGGTCGGGGCGAGAGTGGTCTCAATGAATTGGGAAAAGGGGAGGGGGTCTTTGTTTGGTTGGGCTACCGAGGGCCAGCGGCTGGCGGCTTTGGCAGTGCTGCCTTGGCCAAGGACCATTTCGAGGGGGCTGACTTCGGCGTGTTTCTTGATTTTATAAAAGGCTTGCTTGGGGATCTGGCGGAGTAGTTTGATCATGGCGTCTTGAGGGATGGTATCGTAGGCGGCCGTGACGTCAACTTTGGCAAAGTAGAGCTTGTGGTATCCTTGGCCAAGGGAGGTTTTGAATGCCTTGATGCGGGGGTAGATGTCGCTCACTGAGAAGAGGGAAGATCCGAGACGCTCGGCATTTCGTGTCTGTTGTTTCGTTAGCTTAAAGGTCCAATCTCAAGCAAGGTTTTCACACACCCTCTCAAGCTTGAGCACCGAATTCACCGGCCCCAAATTAGTATTGATACTGTAGCTCAACCCAGCTTTCCCCCCTGGCCGCAGAGTCCGACGTGACAAATTCATGAGAGGTCTCATGTTGGTTTCCTTGGGAACCAGCCGAAGGTGGGCAAGTCCAAGTTTGCGGGACCCCAAGATCCGTAAAGCATCTTCCAACCTGACCTCCTCAAACATCCTGGTCTTGAGCGCGGCCATGGCAGGCTCGGCAACATACCGCCAGACGTCATGCCGATAGAAAAACAGACAATACTTGTCAACACTGGAATCAGTGACATAGAAATTGCTTCGAATCAAGGGTATCAAGAATGAATCAAACAGGTAGTAGAGAAACTCGTAAAAGATTTCGGTTCGTTTCTGCATGTCTGACTGCGAGCATTTTTGGTTGGCTAGTCCAGGAGGTGCGAGCCAGTCGATATCTTGGAGCTGGAAAGCAGTTAGCATACCGCGTTCGAAGATGTGCAGAGAGATTATTTGACCTTCATTCCCTGCATGACCTCATGCAGACACATGCTCTCAAACCGCCGCAGATGAATGAACTCGTGGACCTTTTTGAGAAGGCAGGCCTTGTTGTGCTCTTGTGCGTCGCCCTGGCCCCAGAACTCATTGGGAATCACCTTGGCTAGTATAGCCTGGCAAAAGGCCGAGACAGACGATGTTGGAGTTGCCAACTCCGTGAGAGAGCTGTACTTCAAGTTCCAATCCGGGGCTGCATTCTGCCGAGTCTTCTTCTTGCCCCGAGAAGCTTTGCCAGCTGGCCTTGATGGTGAAACTAATGACCTTTCCATGGAGGTGGAAGCCTTCTTACGGCTTGCTGTCAAGCCAGGTACCTAAGAGTGTGAGCGTTGGTACTAGCTGAATTGGGACGGGACAGCCTACTGGGCAATAGTGCTTCATCATCTCGGCATATGCGCAACGGCCGTGCAATATCTGAAGTCGCTCAACAAGATGTTGGACCTGTCCTCTAAGTCTCTTGGGAACGTGCCTGATAGGCTTTCCGTGCGTATCCAACTTGGAAAACTTCTCGGCTATCTCCTCTTCACGAAGGGTGTAGTCCTGGAACTTCTGAGTTGTCTTCTGGCGGTCCACAACCGACGTAAATGGATTATGCAGCCCAAATTGACGGGGAAACATGTACACCAAGATATGCACCACATTCCCGTGGTTAGTATCCTCTTCGGTGGGGGTGGGTGCCTTATATGGAAACCTGTTCAACACATCTAGACCAAAACTCAGGGGTTAGTTTTTGTCTTGGCAACTCCCAAATAGGGGTAAAAAGGGCCACTCACGAATGTGACGTAAGCCAAAGAGAACAGCGCCACGAGCATTGAGAGCAGCTCTGGCATAGAGCATACGGCTTCTGACAAAAGAGATCTCGGAGGGGCGCACGGGATTTTCTTTGTCGATGGGCTTTGCCTCCAAAGGGCTCAGTTCTGAAATGGGAATCCCACAAAGCTGTTGCATGTTGCCTTTGCCTGCTTTTACAGCCCGGAAAATGGCACAGTCGACAAGCAGGTCGATCATGATGCGCTCCCCTTCTTTGCCCAAGAGCATGAGAAGCTGTGGCCATGGCTTTTCCCTGAGGGCTTCTACTTGCTGATTGCGTTCTACTGCAAAGAGCCCGGGGATTGGCTTGCTTGGGGCGGCTGCCTCCTTCGGATGAGCATTCTCATTTACACTTCTCCGAAAGCCGTCGCATAACAAATGCTTCAACCGGACACCAGCCTCCTGCTGGGAGAAAAGAAGCCAGATAACAAAGTCTACAATCTTTGACAGACGGCCATGTAAGTTGGTGGACTATGCGAATCTCTACTACTCTCTATGACTTACATCGGATTGCGAGTACATGGACCTCCTCAGTCCATCTGACAAGGTCACATAGGATTCATCTCCTTTTCCCTTCTGCGAGAAGGCAATCCACTTCTCCCAGCGGTAGCTGTTCTTTCTCGCGGTGGCATCGTGGCGCCAGGCAACAAGTGTTGTGTCCAGCAGCTCTCCCAAGATAGTCTCCTCTTCAGTTGAAGACTTCTGGACAGAAGAGCCAGAAAGCCCTACTGTTGCGATTTTCTTGCGCCGGATGCGTGAAGAGGTTGGCAGTTTCGACAGTGCGTACTGTCGTAATGTTTGTGTCTCAGAATAGTACTGACTCAACAGCGCATGCTTGACAACGGCATCGCGTGGTTCATGCCCGGTCCTCTGGTGTTTTGCAGGGTGATCAGCAGAGCCGTTGTGAGTTAGTTCGCCACTATTGTCTCGACTCCTCTTCCCTTTGGCCGGTCTTGACGCAAGAATAGTTGTCATGATTGGAAAGTGTCGAAGATGTCCTCCAAGTCCGGTTTCTTAGTCCAGGCATTTCTGAGGGAATTAGATGACGGCTTCTGAGAGCTCAGGACCAACCAGCAACGGCCAAACATGTGCTGATGGCTGATTGGGTCATGGGGTCGCAGGATCCAGGATTCGAGATAATCCGTTGAAGGGAGTGGTGGGAGTGGTGGGAGTGGTGGTGTCGTGGTGTGGTGGGTGGGCGGGCCGGGGAAGTTGGCCGGGGATGAATGAGTGAAAACGGATGTGTGTCCGTTCGGTTGATTGGATATGGAGCGCGTGTGAGAGTCACGAAAAGTTGAAAAGCGACAATTAAT